>NC_080431.1:92905311-94217811 GCF_028018845.1 Melospiza georgiana | reverse complement strand
ATTTTGTGCCTGCAGGATTCTCACTGCTTGCTTTTATTAATATGTGAAGAACCATTATGTGGGCAGATTGTCCTCAAGATGATGGTAGCCCCTTTTCACCTGTTGGAAGAAGAGTGTTTGCTTTTCCCAAGAAGCTTTCTTGTAGTTTCTTATCTGAAGGAGCTATCAGGACCTAATTATTCAAAGAACAGGGTAAACATGGAATTATTGTGAAACAGCATCATTTTCTTGCACTACTGCTAGCAATGCAGAACAAATCATAGACTTAGTGAACACATTTGAGAACTAATGCAAAAAACTGGCAATAGGTAAAAGATGTGAAAGACTGGTAACAAAGACAGGCAACCATGGGCTCAGTATGTAATTCAGCAGGAACACACCCAGACACACAGCAGAAATTGCAGTGCAGCCTGATGCCACAGGA
Source organism: Melospiza georgiana (assembly GCF_028018845.1). Taxonomy (NCBI): domain Eukaryota; kingdom Metazoa; phylum Chordata; class Aves; order Passeriformes; family Passerellidae; genus Melospiza; species Melospiza georgiana. Next base: position 94,217,387 of record NC_080431.1, on the reverse strand, counting down.
AAGCAAAACTCTTAGACTGGTGCAAGTAAAGGATTTCTTTCATCTAGTGACCAAAATTCAGCATCGTGTTTGTGTGTGGGAGAAGTGCAAGGCTAAATGTGCAAGGCTCTGAGATATTTTTGGTAATGCAATGTTCAGTCACAACTGCTGTGATTCCAGAAAACACTTGGTACAAAACTCACATAATTATCTTTTGAAGATATTTGAAGCCTTAAAAGTTAGGTGAGTTTCAAATTGGATGTGCTATTCCACTTTGAAATCATCAGAATGCCTCTATTTTCCATCCTTCCTGCCTGAAAGTATCAAATTTACAGATTCTTGTCTTGGGGTCCAGTAGAGGTTGGAAATATCAGAAAGGATTTCTGGTTTTGTGTAACTTCACAGAATTAATAGCTTATCCTGTTTATAATATTATTTATTTTTGCTCACAAAAATTTCAATAATTCATGGCAAATAACTCATCAAACATTTCTATCAATACATATTTATTACAATAAAAAAATCAAAACCAAACCAACCAAAAACAAAACAAAAAAATTCCCAACAAAACACAACAAACTTGTGATGGTTATATTGAACATGTAATAATTTAGTTTTCCATTTGAAACATCACAAGGATTCCTCTCTCAGAAGATTGTATTTTTCAATCAATATGAAATGGATTTATAATGACTGCTTTCTCTTTCGTTAAGCATGTGTCTTCATGGGCAAAATTACTGCATGTGGAATTGTATGCATACATAAACAGGAAGTGTTCTGTAATAGGACAATGCTGAAATAACAGTGTATGCATTCTCGCCTGTGCAGTTTTGTTTTATGTGTAGGGTGGTTATTTGTGACCTTGTAAGTAATAATGTTCCCATGAAGATCCCAAATTAGTTCCTTACTTCAAGGACAAGGAGGCTTTTGCAGACAGCCTAAGCTTCGTCTTCTCTCCAAGAATTCCCAACTTGTTAGAGATGCTCTGAGATTTCCAGTGTTTTCTTGGGAGGGAATGTGTTTCCACCCTGGCAGCAGTGTGAACTTGAGCTAGTGATGTCCATGCATTATTATTTTTGATACACTGGGAAAGGCAAGTGAGGGAAGCACAATGCCTTAGTCTCAGAAGCCTTGAGTCATTCCTTTTTCTTGCATTGCTGAAGAGAGCTCTGGGAGGAAGGGCAGCACGACATGGGAACAGAAAAAAGTTGTGCCCACAAAAGAAAGTTTTCTTTGCCATATACACCCTTGTACCTATCAGGCTCCTTATCTCTGTGTGCTTGCCTCAGACTAGGAAACTTTACAGGAGAGTGAGGAGAAGGTGTGATGCAGCAGCACTGCTGTGATGTTTTCATCTGCATTTGCTGTCACCCAGCTACAGACTGTGGTAACACCAGAACACTGCTGTGGAGGCAGGAGCTTCCACCTGGGGCATTGATGCTCCCCACTCTGTATCTCCACACTGGCAGAACAACTCTTGAAAGTGTCCTCCCCTATGGATGTCTTACTTGCTGTTAAACTATCTGTGCCATTGAGAGCATTTGTACCTTTAGCCCCAGGAGAAAAATCTAGTGGTTCTGGGATTTGGTTGCCTTTCGTGATCTTTTCAACCTCTAAAAAAGGGAGAGAGAAAATGTCACATCTGTGTGGTGCAGCTAGGCTCAGACCTTCTAGGAAGCTTGGAAGAGGAGCATAATACTTTGATTTTGCATATGCAATGGAATTTGGAATGCCACAATGTTTACTTGCAAAGTGAAATGTCATTCATTAAAATATTTCACAACGCTTTTATTTTTCCTTTAACAGTGATGTGGTGGAGCTTATCTCCCAGGTACAATAAGAGGAATCAAAACAGTAAGGGCTATAAAAATAAATGCAAACAAATTAGAGGACAAAACAGCTTTTAGTAGCCTGGAATTTTATGTCAAATGGGTTTGACAGGGTGTTGAACAAACTAAATTGCTGGTATGAGATGGAGTGAGGTTTTGAGTCCCATTTTTGTTGTTCTTTAGCTGTGGCTCTAGTGTAATTTACTTTCTTATGCTGCAAAGGAAATTTGACTCCTTTTTGTTGTAAAAAATATTACTATTTGCTTATTTTCTGCTGCAGCAGAAAATAAGCAAAAGGAAAGCATTTTTGAACAATCGTATATCACTGTTATGGAAATGGTCAAGCATGTATTTTTTTGAGGTTTAATAATATTGCTGTCCTGTGTAGGCGTCCTCACTATAACCTCAGAAAACTACTGCTCTTTTGGAGGGGGCAAGAGGGGAGGACTTCTTGATTTTATTTTGTGTAATTTCAAAATTTCACATGCATTATGTTATGCAGTTGAACTTTAGATGGATTTGCATTAGTACTACACAGGATTAAATTTCTTAATGGAAATAAAAGTCCGGCTCTAAAGTTCACCTTGGTACACTTAAAAAAAAGCTCAGCTTTAAAATTCAACCTGGTTTCCACTTAAACCATGGGTTTATTTTATAAAATAATTTAATCTGGAGAGACATTAATTATGTCTAAAGCATGCACCTCACTGTTGTGAACCAAACGCATCACACATTTCTAAGACGACTCTCCACAGAGCAATGGTGCAAATATGCCAACATTTAAAAGTTAAACATAAATGGATCCAGATGAAAGCCAGTCACAGAGGTCCCCATCTGTCAAATATCTGTGTACTTAACTTTTTCCACATGAATATTAACAGGGAAGTAAACTGGATTATTTATGTAGAATTAAGCACATATGCTGAAACCCATTTGTGTAATTTCCTTCTCTCTAAGGATGTGAAAATGAATATTCATAAACTCTGCAGAGGAGTTTTGCAAAGATGTCTATATGTAGGCAGGTGCTTAATTTTTAAGGTCTTGTGGAGTCAAAGTATTTGTGTCTGTGAAATGTAAACATGTGCAGAAGACTTGGCAGAATCAGTCCAGGTGTTTAAGCAGGTGTATTTATAGTATCAAATCACACTGGTTTATTCAGAATAAAGCCATTATTTGAGTGACTTTTCAAGCTGAAAAGACTCTGGGAATTTGAAAAGGCAATGAAGTTCCAAGTATTATTAAAAGAAAAATAGTCTTGTACCAACTTCCTATTAATTTTAATTGTATTACACCTCATTCTTAATTCAGATGAGCTCAACTCATCACTGTCTGTAAATCCATAGGGTGTTTATTTTCACTCATATTTTCTCCTATGAAATGTATTATTAGCACATCATATTTGAGTCTTTGCTTATTGCAGATAAGTCTGTTTTCCATTCAGAGATAATTTAATATTCAAATAGTGTATACTTGAGCAATGTGATTTAATTCTGCAGCTTGTTTATGTTTGAAAGGCTAATGTTTTCCAAACCACAATTTAAGGGTGCACGTACCAAGTCAAATTACAGTTTCCCATGTGATTCAAGCTGTGTAAATTGTCAGCATACATTGCCATGCAAAGGAAAGTTCTAAGCTCTCATAACTTAGGTGTCCAGATAAGAGTAGGGAAAAAGCAAATAGGAATTTCCCTAGCAGAAATTCCCTGCAGAGCAGGGAGAATTGCAGGAACTGTGTAAATCACTGCAGACAGAATAGAAAAACAGTTTGTAGTTATTTATCCTCATAACTTTTCCCTCATTCAAAAAAAAAAAAAAAAAAAGAAATGCCATGAGCCTTTTATTTTAAGGGAAGATGTTGACACAGGTCCCTGCCATCAGCTGGGTGATCTATCACTATATCTCATCCAGAGCAATTCAGCTGCTCTCTGCCAATGCAGACAACATTGTGCATATATAATCTTGCTTTTCTCTGGCTGAAGTGGTTCTAATATTTTACCAGGCCTTTCTGTGGGAGTGGTATATGGGTATTTAGTTAAAAACACCTTTCTTTAATGGGCACAAAAAAAGATCATGAGGATTCCTCACTCCAAATATTTATTGGGTCCTGGAAAATATTAGGGCCAATCCCACTTTTGTAAGGCATTGGTGTGTTTGCAAGAGTCTTGGTATCAACCAAAACTTAAATAAATAAGCCTGCAATGATTCCAGCATATTGGCACAATGGAAATAGAGTCAGCTTTAGAACCCTTCAGTTTGGTACAGAAATTATTCTGGGCTTGAGTGATGCATTGTTAATACTCAGTGGTAAAGAATTATGGTCCAATTTATAAGTAAACTAGTAGTTTCAGGGATTTCTAACTATGAACTGTCTCAGTTAGGAACTTTCACTTGTTTATCAGTTACTTTGTTGAGATATTCTTAAAAAAACTTGTGGGGCTGCATATGGGCGCAGCAATGCACTTCTATGAAGCTGGTGTAGATTTTCTGGTTCCTTGTGCTATCACTTTTATTCTGCAGGTTTTTATCTGCTTAGACAAGGCTGGCAGAGTCAAGGGTAATCAATTATTATCATATTACTTCTCAGTCAAAACAGTTTTTGCTATGTGCTTTTCACTTGCTTTCAAAAGTAGAAATGATGATGGTCAGCAGCTGATAATTGTTTGACATTAAAACTAGCAGAGGAAGGCAGGACATTTTCCAGGAATATTTATTTGAATTTCCACTTTTTGTGTTTCAACTCCATTCATTCTTCCTGTGAACGCTTCAGCAGCTGACCCTGAGCAACATGGAAACTGGATGGCTGCTGTACCTTCTAAGGTCATTGTTGTCAAAGGCAAATTCCGTTGGAATTTTTAAAAAAGTTGTCGAGGGCTAGAAATTACAATGGTGAGGTGTGCACCTTACTTATTTGGCTACTTTAGGGAAATAAAAAACAAAAAAAAGCCAAACAAAAACCCAAACCAGCAAAAAAAAACAAATCAAAAACAACCAAACAAAAAAAACGCCACCAACCCAAAAACAATCTAACACCAAACACAGCAACAAAACAGAAAAGGTGATAATATGCACACACACACACAAAATCCAAAACAAACAAAAAAAACCCCCTCAAAACCCCAAAACAGACAAAGATCCAACCCAAAACAAACCCCCTCCCCTCCCACAAGCAAAAGAAAATTAAATATTGGGCACTTCACTATATCCCTGAGTGTCAAAACACCTCTGACTATGCTTGGAATGTGTTGCATTGTATTGGTAAAAATAATTCTAGGATGTGAAAGGCTTGTGGAGAATACAGATGTGCTGATGTGACTTTACTCACCTGTTACCATGAACACTCAACTTCAGACATCATAGACTTGCACTCTGGTTTCAAAGAAACTTCATAGACTTGCACTCTGGTTTCAAAGAAACTTTCTGTAATCCATTGTTTATTTAATACATATACGAAATTCTGATTGTAAGTGAATAATACAATTTTAATCTACACCTACTGGAGAAGTTGATTTTGCCTTTCTCTATTGCATTGACACACAGGGGAATGTTTATTTCTTACAGACTTGTTGTAGCTTGAAATCATGGAGTTTTTGTGTTTCTTGTTTTGTCATTGCCTTCCACTCATTCATGGCTCGTGTGTAAAGTTACAACTCCTAGGGTGAGATATGACATGGGTCTAAGCTGGAGAAATCCACACAGCAGTTTTGTTCCCTGTAGTTTAAATATGAGACTGAATAGATCAATTCTGTTCCTTGATAATAGATTTCTGCAGTGGTGGGGCATTTATGCAATATAAATAGGAGAAGTGAAATTTCATCACTTACTCCTTGTTGTGCGCAAAATTACCTGGTCTGTGCCTGTCAGGTGATTTCTGGCTGTTGCCTCTGTCATGTCCTCCCATCCTCCCAGCTCTTTGTATCACACTATCCCAACTTCTCTCTGTCATCTTTCCAGGTTGGACTTAGTTGGATCTTTAAAAGGCAGAGACATTGATAAGTCTCTGAAATACTTTGGCTTTGTGCTGATCATATTCTCTCTTGTGATGAGGCTACATTTTTATCCTTACAGAAGGATGTTGCCTGGTCTTTCCCATTCAGGGTCTTTATTATGACAGACTTCCTACAGCTACCACAGAGCCACAGTTTTCTGCAGGCTCAGTAAATGTATCTGTAACTACAGTGTAGTCTTGCTATCACATTTCAATTTAATGTGACCTTCACTGTGAGTTTATCATAGTAAACTCTATCACTTTGGAAATGCTTCTTGATATGAGTCATCCATAACATGCATACCTGCACAAAAATTGCCAATCCCTGTACGCTTCATTATTTTGTAACATATTAAAATGTCCAAATTTGACATGTGGAAAAAAAAATCCAGAATGAAAAGAAAATATCCCTCTGAATTACAGACTTCAAAGGAAATCCTATCTCAGTTGGCTTTAGTTGAATTTCTGTTTTTCCACAAGTATCATAATTCTATTCTGAATTATGCACATGCTCCAAAGCAACAATTTATTTTTCTCATTTCGTCTTTTTTTTTTTTTAACATGTGGAGTTCTACATCTATTTTTACAGAGTTATGAGTTTATTCTCAGAGTATGTTTAAAACATTTTTTGACTCTTTCTGCTGAGCCCTTTCTTGCTTCATTGTCTCATCAAAGTTTCTGAAAGCAAGTGCATTAACCCTTTGTTGCCCACACTCCAGCTATTTGTAAAAGCAAACATAGAATCTTCTTCCTCAGGAGAGAAAAAGAATAGCAGACTGTTTCAGTCAGCTTTGCATTATTTATATTGCATAAATGCACAGATTTCTAACATTTCTAACAGAAAAATCAGAGAATACACCTGCATGCCAGAATCCCCCAGCCAAGGAAGGGAACATATAATTCTTACATGAGAAATCTAAGGAGAGTCTAGCCTGTGTGAATTCCTAAATATCATAAATACTCTTCTGAGATATTTGTGTGCACTTACTCCTTAGGGAACTTTCTGTCTTACTGGAGTACACTTAGGATTAGACCTAAGAAAAGAAAAGAAAGGATATGTGATGACTTAAAATGGGATCCAATTTTTTTCTGAGTGATTTTTACTGTGGGTGTTATATAAGCAAGTAACAGTGATACTTGCTGAAGAGTAATGAAGGTTTAGAAACATTTGAGATGCTATTTAAAACCTTATCACTGAATATATATATATATATATATATATATATATATATATATATATATATATATATTTGTGGTTTTTTAGGTGGATTAGGCTATGGGCAGTCCAGGAGGATGGGAATTGTCAGGTTTTGAGGAATGCTGGAATTACAGGGCAGTGTGGCAGAGTCATCTAAGCTACCCTCTAGGAAAGAACTCTTTGGTCCTCTCAAGCAGTCAGCCTCAAGTTTCCAGGGCAGGTATTGTAGAGGAAGCTGGGCTGGGTGTATCCATAGCACTGTCCAGACCTGACCAAATCCCTGTCTGGGTATACCAGTGCATGTGAAAGGTGACCACACATTTGCCATGAGTATCCTGTAGCAATGTCCATCCCATCCAGCTGGACATAATTCCTGCTGCTCCCTGCCCGAGTGCAAACACGGCCCAAGCAGCTCTAAAGGCTCCTTCCCCTCCACTGTGCCTAGGATCTGTGCAAAGGCTGGTTTGCTTTGCTTGGGTAAGTGATTTCCCTTTGAACTCACCCTCCCAAATATTTAACTTTGAGAAATCTTCTAAGTTTGCTCTCTGTCTCTCCAACTTTCTGATTCCTAATGTGCTTGCAGCCACTTTATTGTGGTAAGTCTCAACTAAATGAGTATATGGCTGCTACTCATTTGCCTTTGTACAAAAATATTTAGGATACACATCCTTAATTACTAACTTTTCCTCATCTGGAATCTCTTGATAATGATATTTTTGAGGTGGGAGATGTTAATCCCTTTGTTGAGATCAGCCATATGCTCTTTTCCTCTGATTATAATTACTTTCTTTTTATAAATTACCACAGTGCTATGAATGTGCATTGGTGAGGGAATTTGCACTTTGGCTGGCAGGGAAAATGTTACAGGTGTGAACTGTGGTTTGTAATAATCTTTATAAGAACTGTCTGATTTCTTTTTGACAGTTTTTCATCAAAACTGTGCTCTTATTGAAGTTGAAATGTTAGCAGAAATGAATTATGCTGACAAACTTTGAAAGGAAAAATGTTGAAACATTAACTTTTGACGACTGATTTATTTTCTCTTGACTTAACTTTTAGTATTAGCTATCGGTATACTTAATATGATATGCACAAAAAATTTGCATTTAAACATTTTTTTCATCTTGTCTTGATACCTTTCTCTGCTCTAAGACAAGTTTTAGTAAAACTTTGTCATTCCTGTAAGATGTCCCCCAAACCATTCCTTAAAGTGTTCAAGTCTTTTACCTCTGCATGGGATCTATTCTATTGTTTTCAGATTTTTTCCAACTCAGAGCAAAAATAAATGTTCCATGTTCAATTTTAAAGTAGAGAAGCTTTAAGTTGTAGGCTAGCTGAAGAACATCTTGCCTTTTAGACAGTGATTCCTTCATGTTGTGCAAGCTGAGTAGAGCCAGATTTACTATGACTTATTACAGTCTTGAAGGTCTTAGGCTTAGCTGGGAGACTAAAAAAATCCCAATCAAACAAATGCAGAATTTTCTTAGGAAAAGTAGATGCCTTTGTTTTGTGGAGCTCTTCTTTGTTAAAATTAAGTTCATTTATATGTGTAAAATTATCACTGAAGTATTACTAAACATTCAAAAATTTGATTCAGGATTTAGGTTCTGGTTTTCTCCAGTAAGGTATAAGGTTAACTGTACATTTCAGCATTTCCTGTGATTTTTCTTGCTGTCTTTAATCCTTCTAATTACACTCTGCTGTCTTCTGCCTGAATCTGGTTAATACACTCCATTTCCCTATAGTTTTACTTTGTGCTGCTTTTCACAGCAGCACTGAGATGATTCCTTTTGGAAATCAGTGATATTAGTTTGATTTGTTTTTCTCTTTCATGAAAAGTTCTAATTAGACAAACAGCCACCATCAAAACTTAGACTTGCACACTTGCAGCTCTAGGAATTCTGGCTCTGAATCAGCCTTCAGAGGTCTCCTGCAATTCTGGGAGTGTGTTGGAGACTCCACCAAGGGAGTGGAGTAAATAAACATAAGCCCTTGACTTCATGAAATTTTTCACTGTAGCTTAAATTCAGAGCCTCCAATGAGCCAATGTGAAAATCTAGGAGGAAAATCATGAAATAGAAACATTATTAACTCGGTGGGGCTGTTTTCTACCTGGTGGAGCAGGACTGCAGGAGTCCTCTTTGACACAGAAATTCTCCTGTTTGTGCAATGACAGATTCACTGTGAGCCCAGCATATGGACATGGATTGCAAAGTGCCTGTTACATTCTAATCTGGTGAGGTGGATGATTCCTTCATAATTTGTTGCATATCAATCAGTCGTAAGTGGCTTCTCAGGCTTCATCTCTCTGAGCTGATAATAAAAGTGTTTATTTATGCTATCTAAGGTGAACCAGCACATCACCTCGAAGAATTTAAAAAGCAACATAATGGCTGATCTTCTGTAACCTTGTAGGTAACTTTTCTAAGGCTAATATTTAGCATTTTACTAGTGTTGATGTGCCACTACATTTACTTTTATGTCTGATTGCAGGGTGACTAAATCTAGATTGGATAGCCTGCTGCATATAAGATGAAAATACTTGCGCACTATTACGTTTAAATAAGGTAAATGTTGGTTGCATGGAAGGATTCAGGGGAAAACAAACAAAAATAAGTGATGTCAGGACGATCACCAAAACCACAAGATGGTGGTTGTTTCAAATTTTAAACCATAGAAAATAATTTAATATATGGAAATTTGTTTTTAATAACTGTGCTTTATTTTCCAAGGCAAAAATTAAATCATACAGCTTTTTTGAGTATGCACATGTAGTAGCAGACGTGATTTTGTGTTTTCTTATAGAAAATAGCATTTTTAAGGCTGTTAAAGAGCTCTAGGCTATATTTAAAATCAGAATTAATGCATATTCCAATCCCCAGCATGCCTTTGAAAATATCAAACAGCATTTATTAAGAGAAGAAATATAAACATGAGGTCACATTTCTTGTTCTGTAGGCATTAACAGATACAAATTGGGAAAACAATTTTTGACCATGAAACAGAGGAAGCAGTTATATTTCTGTTTTCACTCTACCTAAGATTAGGCTAACTTGCCCTGATGAAATACTTCTATTTTGGAAGAAAAAAATGATTGAATTAATCCATATTTTTTGGACATGCATCACCCTATCCCAGGTGCTGCTGAAGAATGATGAAGATAATTGCTTTGACTTGATCATTTGCCTTTTTTGTACAAATGATATTATGTTTAGTTGTAAATCAAGATGACCTGGCATTTATGTATTCAGATTGAACAGATGAAAGGGAGAAAAAGCAATGCAATGAGGTCAAGGCAAAACCTCATTTTGATTAGTCTGCAATGAAACCCTTTCCTGGAAGGGGAAAAAATTGCAACAGAATTGAAATGTTCTATTTTTTTTTACAAAATAAAACCAAATTTATTTTAACTTTTCTATTCTAGGAGCTCTAACTGGATATGTTCTGCTTTTTATGGCTGAGTATTAACCCTGAATCTTTCTGTTTTATTTGGTGCTATTAGGAGACAGCTATGCTGGTGATCAGTAAATAATAAAATGCTGTCTGTTCATAAATTCATTACTTTATGTGTTAAATTTTTACACAGAAATATTAATTGGAGCTTACTGTAATGAAACAGAAGTATAAAAATGGAAATGATAGATTATAGTGCATATTTAAAAGTATTTTTGGGGGGTAATCTCTAAATTTGTGCATCTGTTCTGATTTCAAACAAATCCAATTTTGAAATGTTGTAATACCTGCAAGTGTAGTTCCCAAACACTCCAGTTCATTTTCTTGTCACTGCAGGAGACATTTGTTATTGGCAATCTCAGAGGAAAGCTATAGTCTTGAGAGGGAAATGAAAAAGGTAATTTTCATTAAAATACAACAACTAACTCACATAAAAATTTGATACTACAGCCAATTCAGCCATGTAAATAAAGCAGATGTTTTCCTGTGATAAAACCAGGAAAAAACATGGCAGAAAATTAAAAGAACTGACTCTTTATGCTTGCTTGAATGATTATGCAGATTGCAGGCCAGTGAAATAACAGATCTAGAGCACATTCTTTCTAATTCTTCAACATCTCCCTCTATATTGGGGTTTCTAAATGGGCTTAACAACCCATGACAGGCAGCTTGTCTCTCATATTACAAATGATGATTCATGTACAGTCAATGACAGAGAATGAAGTCCATCAGAAATGTGAACACGGTGTTCAAAACTCCCTTCCAGCAAGCATTTGGATGACATTTAAAAGTCTAAATACTTCCTATTTCATGAGGTTGGCCTTTTGATGAAAAAAAACATCAGCGAGGGCAGGTGGTTTTCAAAATTTAGTACGTTGTTCTGAAAAAGACAGACATTTTGGAAATTTTCTCAAAAATCATGACTAGGTTTTCCACGAAAACCTATTAGGGAATACTTTCAAGCAGTGTTGCTCAACATACAATTGTTTGTTAATTAAGGATGGTGTGTGAAGGAGCGCAGAATTGTTTGCGTTGAAAAGGGTCTCTAAGATCATCGTGTCAAACCATTAACTTAGTGCTGCCACCACTGAACTGTGAGCATCTCATGTTTTAAATACTTCCAGGGATGATGGAAATATTTAAAGCTGGCAGCCTGTTCCAGGAGCCTGGCCCAGGTGGATGACATTTAAAGTGGGGGACAGCCCCACTGCCAAGGGCTCCTCGAGGTTTTGGTTGAGTGCTGGGATGCACGTGCCAGCAGGAAAGCAGTAGGTTGCTCTTTTAAGAAAAAAAGGACAGCAAGATAAGACATTTATTATTCTTGAAATGCAATCCAGTGCTTTATCTCCTTGGATTCACCAGTTGTGATTAAAATTGAAAGCGCTGATAGCAGTGGGAGAGAGACGATGTGTTACCCCACACAAAGCAAAAGGTGAACATGGAGACTGAAATAAATAATGCAGTTGTACATGTTTTCCAAAGGCCAAACTAAAGTTACTTTATCACAGTGTATAACTTGACTCTTTCTTTTTCATTCTGTTAATTTTTAGGACCAGCTATGCTGCCATCTAAAAAAGAATGCTCAACACAAAAAGCTTCAATAAGACTGCATTCATGTAAATGTTTTATTTAATAGGGCACTTGCTGGGGCCGAGGTCTAAAATGCAGAGTTGTTGTACTATGTATCAGAAATATCAGCTATACATGATATAAATTTTTGTGGCAAAAACTGTTTTAACTGGTGTTAATAGAACCTTAGAAATCTGAAAAACCATGCCACTTAAAGCATGTTTTTCACATGCCATTAAAAGATCTAGATGTACACAGATAACATATTTAAAAGAAAACTTGTGAAAGATGAATATAAAAAGATTCATTTTTCAGAGTTGTCAGTAAAATTTGCTTTTATTGTGTAATTACAATGGCTATACTTTCCCCCTCTTGATATATTTTTTGAAAATAAAAGCAGCGGCTTGGAGCTGGAATAATTGGAAGTCAGTCTAAAACTAAATTTAAAATATTTTCTCTTCCACCAACAACAGCAATAACAGGTGCTCAATAACACGTTTATTTTTGGCATAAGTGCATTTAGAAAAACTGATTACACGTCTGACCAGTGAAAAGACAAAAGAAAATCAGGATAAATTTGCTTTCACTTTTAGGAAAAAAAATGGAAATTGAAGGATTATTTAACCCCTAACACTGTCACCAGTAGAATACAGTTTATCAGATCATTCTCTTGTGTAAAGTATGATAAAGATTAGCCTGTAAATAGAATACTTTATTATGGGTTTAAAGGGTCCTTCAGATACACAGTCATAACTAAAATCAAGGGTTTATGGATTTCTGTGGAACCTTAAAAAACACTTCCCATCATTGATATCAATACATTTTGAAGTATTCTAGGTCTGTTTTATGTGGATGTTTTCAAATGTGGGGATAATATTTTTAACTCTGACCACCAAGAATGACCTTTTAAAATATATTTCACTTGGAGAGCAGCAGGGGGAGGTTGAAAACACAAAAATCTCTGTAAAAGAAAAAACTTTGAGGGGATTTTGGAGCATGATTTTGTTTTGCTGAGACTTGCTGTGATAGCTCTGTGTGTGTGTTTTCCATTATGTATCTTCTTTGTACTATATTACAAGGGCCATATTAAATGATGCCTTAAGTTTAGCTTAACACTTAGTTGTTAGCCACCTGAAACTATTAAATCTGAAAATTTTACTATGTTAAATGCCATTTTTAATGTTTATATATGTTGTCCCTTTCTTATTTACCACTTTTTTTCTTTAATTAAACAAATGGTTGAAAATGCTCTAGTTGTTAGGGATATAAATAGAAAAACAAATACTTATTTTGGAATAGCTTTTCAGAATTGCTATTTTATTCTGTTTTATAAGATGGTGACACCAACACTATGAAATAAAAGGTGCTAGTTTTTTGATACAGATTAGTTCTTTCTGCTTTGAAATGTATTCTTTAAAAGTGTAAGATAGTCCCAAATACTCAGTTTTGAGAGTTCTTTCTGAACCACAGTTATCCCTGAATAAGCCACTTTCTAGACAAACTAGAAGATCTCATTAAGACGCTTCATGCTTCTAGAGAATGTTAAAATAAAAGTTTGAGGAAAAAAACAGGAGACAAATAGCATTCAATCATAGCAGATAAAGGAGAGATTAGTGGTATTTAAAGAAATATGTGAAGTATATGCAATTATCTTTGAAAGAGCCTTTTTTTTGAGGCAGATCAAGGGCAAAATAATGTCTTTGAATGTCAGCATGTAAAAAGAATTTCTGCAAATTGAAGTAAACATGGTTGCTATTAATGCCTGAATTTAATTTTTTCCTCAATGCATTTTTATTTCTGTATGGTTTTTTGTTTTTTAACCAGCAATGGAACTAAGTAGTTGATGAAATTGGGTTTTTTTGGTGTTGTGTTTTGTTTTAATATGTGCTTTCTGAGTGCAGTGTGAAAATGCTGAAATGCTGAAATGTGAAAGTGGCACAGAGGAGGTAAAAAATAACCTCTGCTTGATACTGGGGTTTGAACAGAGTTTTAGATTGAGTGCTTTTTCATATATGGAGTATTTTATCCCTGCCTCGACATATACCAGTGAAATGTGATTATTGAAAAATCTGCATGCTAAAATGCATAATAACCAACAACAATAACAATAAAAACCCCAACAGTGTCTTTTATTATTGCTTTATTTTTATTTATATGGGACTAAAATATGTAGACTGTGTTTTTATATATGTTATATATAAAAGAATAAATTCTTTTCCTTTCAGATATAGCAACCTCTCTTGAGATTGTGCATATCTATTTATCTCTTTCCCACCTGCTACTGGAGTTCCAGCTACTCTTCTGACACTCCTGTCTCTTAAGAAATCTGTCACTCTATTGGAATAAAACATAATTACTTTTAGCAGCCTTGCTTTTCTCTGTCAGCATTAAGAGGTGCAAGTGGCAATAGCTGCATATTAATGCCTTTATTGTGTATAAGACATTTGGATACTCTTTCTTTACCATGGCAACATATTGCCCTTTAATGGTACAATTGGCTGCTGTCAGTAAGAGAGAGTCATACCCATAAATTATCAAGGCAGGCAGCGCTGCTGACTGCTCCTGTAACCTGGAGGGCTGAGGGGAACTGGAGGAAAATGACAACAGTGATGTTTAGAAACACTGACTGATGGAGGAAGGAGTAAGTGGAGTTTGGAGCTACTGGCATAGCCTTGATGATTTTGAGCATCATTTATTCTTCCTTTTAGGTTGGTGGTATAAGGGAACCCTGTTGGAGAGCAATGGTATTTGTAGCTGAAAAGATCACTGTGGATGCTTTTGCCAGCATAGAGGAAATAAGGAGATTTCTTCTTCTGTTCTCTTGCAGTTATCACAATGATGCAGATGTTCTGCTCTGGACATCATAAAGTTTCTGTCTAGGTCTGAGACTTACTACTACAGTCTATGTATTTTATTATGTGAAGAATTATCCAACAGGATAGCTGGAGTTCCTTTAATCTGGGGATCCAGGTTATGATGCCAATCCTTTAAATCTCAGAGTCACCTTTAAATATGCAGAAGAAAACACAGGCTAGCCAACATGTATTGGACTTTGGCCTTTGCAATGAATATTTTACACACATGGATTTGAAATGGCTCATTTTTTGCGCCATGTTATGTTAAGTACAACGGAAAAATCAAAGAACAACCCAGGCCATTAGGCCATTGGCCAGAAAGCCCACATCTATAGAGTTATTTCTAGACTTCTAAATTCATATCTAGGGACTGAGATCTAAATCATCTAAGTTTTAGAAGCACTGAACAACTTCACCAGTGAAGTGATGCTTACAAAGAAGAAAGAGATTGAAAACATGAATTTGGATCCCAGCAAAGCAAAGGCATTTCTTTCATATTTACAATTCCACAGAACTCATATTCTGGCAGTTGTACAGACTTTTGAAAGAATCTTGTAATTTACTAGGGTTTGGTATGAGTTTTAAATCCTTTGAATGAAAACACTGGCTCTCTGAGAATATCCATGTTCAGGAGCATGCACATTCTCCTTATTTTCTGTTCCACAAGGGAACGCACCATGCAGTGAAGAGTTGTACAACATCAAGCTTGCATGTCTTGTGTCCTTGAATTTCTTGTTTTTCATTAGGCTTCTTTTTTAGAGTTTGAATCTAGTAACTATCCCTTTCTTCTTCCCTCTCCTCTCTCCCTTCTCTTCTCTCCTCCAGGAGGGAATCAGCCTTTTCTCCCAAGCAACCAGTGACAGGATGAGAGGACACAGTCTCAAGCTGTGTCGGGGGAGGTTCAGGTTGGACATCAGGAAGAATTTTTTCATGGAAACTGTTGTTAAGCATTGGAATAGACTGCCCAGGGAGGTGGGGGAGACATGATCCCCGGGTTCAGGAAACAACTGGATGTGGCACTTGATACCATGGTTTAGTTGATAAGGTAGTGATTGGTGAAAGGTTGGACTCAATGACCTTGGATTTCTTTTCCAACCTAAATGATTCTGGGAATGTTTTTTAACAAAATCTGCAAAAATCTATAACTAGGCAATGAATTTGTAGAAATTTGAGATAATATTTACTGCTGAGTACTATAAACACAAAATACATGGTTTTTTAAAATATGTGAGCTAAATTTCCTAAGTTTAGATTTTTATTGCTCAGATTCTATAGAGAAGAATTTTAAAAATATAGAATTGAATGAAGACCCAGGTGGGTGCCTGCTGGGATTGCTGAGACTTTTTCAATAAGGCTTTACTGGAGCTATGAAATAGAAACCAAATTTGTTTTAATTAACATTGGTGTTTTATGCTGCTGAAGTGACTATTCTGCTTTTGTGTCCAGAACAAGTCTTGGCTTCTTGGCTTGTTTGGATATGCAGCATATTCCAGGTGCAGATATGTCCTAAACCCCAGGAAGTTAGGTAATTTGTCTGCCTTAAATGCTGTTCAGAATCTCCTATGTGACTTTTTTTTCATTTTTGGTATCCAGATATCTTTGAAAATCTTTTTATACGTTGGAGTTTTGACACAGTTACCAAGCTCACATTATGGATTAAATAGCTGAGGGATTAAAAGACAGCTATATTTACAAGAGCTGTGAAACTAAAATAGCAAATTCTGTTCAGCCTTGGCAGTACACAGCAGTGAGCTGACACGATGAATGTAAACAAACAAAATCCATGTTTTATGGTTTTTTTGCCACTGGTTACTCTTGCTACAACAATGAGCTCTTGATAAATCTTTTGAGCACTAAACTGCAGTCTGTCTTCTGGGGGGCTTTCAGCAGATTTGCTGACTGGGTTTGTGCAAGTGCACTTGACCACAGCGTGCTGAGGTGTGTCAGGTAGGATAGAGCTGAACTATGACATCCTATTTATCCATCATCCAGGCTTTGTTAAGGTTCCTTAAAGTGTCAGAGGGTGAAGGTTTTACCCTCTCTGCCAGCATGGTTGGAAGTCTATTGAAGATGCAATTGTTGCAGTTTTTGTTCCGAGAAAACTTTTGTTAGGCTCTCTGCAGATGTATTTCAATACTTTCCCATGGCTTAACTCTGGGGTATTCTGTGGTTTAGAAAACTCAACAGCCTTGATCTTCTGAACTCTGGCTCTGTAGACATTACAGACCTGCATTTTAAAATAGCTTTACAAACAAAAAGAGTGAGATTCTGCTTTTGTTAAACTTACTAGGTTGTTTTGTTGTCTTCAGACCAAGACTTCATTCAGCTGATCTGAGGGCTTAAGAGACATTTTGAATATCTAAATTTATATATTCTGTGAAATTTGGTTACTCCCTCTTATCCACTGAAATATTTCCCATATACTTTTGTCAAGGGAACACCTTTTTTGTTTTATTTGCGTAGTTCCAAGCAAAGTGTGGTGTGATACTAGCTGGGGGCTTTTTGGTGGTATCATTGTTCAAAAAATGAGTAAATATCATGTTTGGTTTAATAGTTCAATGGTCTGCTGTATGTTTTGGGTTGGATTTTTTTTAGAGCCCCACTAACTGCATGAATTATTAATGAATTATTAATGAATTATTAATTAAATTTCAAAATTAAAAGCTTCCAAAACTTGAACTACTACAAATGGAATGTGGTTGTAGAAACTTTTTCTATTCCACCAAATTTATCCTGCACTTGCTTGTTAACTAATATGACAGATTGAATACTCATGTTACTCAATTCACTGAATTTGCTTCATTGATGTGTCAAGACAAAATGTAGCTTTCTATGGGTAGGCACATTGGCTTTGTCAGGGATTTGTCACATTGGTAAACTATTAATATATAGATATTAGTGCTGCAATGAAAATGTCCCAGTTATGTATCAACTAATTTATGTTGGGATTATTCTCATGTTTTCCTGATTTTTAGGCTTTATGTGGTTTAGACCAGGTAAACTGTTGCTAATAGTCATAGCTCAGATAACTAAAGGGAGCACAGAAAGTTTATGGACTCTACGCCTTAGCCTACGTGTCCTGCTGTGACTCCTGAATACCATCTTGCAAAAGCATTTGCACTTTATTCATGCTATAAAAAAATCTGTTTTATCCTTCTGCAAGAAAAATTGGATAAAAGGAGTTTTTTAGTGATCTGCTTGCAAAGTACAAAAGAAAAGTTCCTAATAAGAGTATGTGTGACTATAAGGAGATGCACTGTATAACTCTGTGTGTGTGTGCCTGTGTTAAGCAAAGTACACACAAAATCTGTCACAGTTTTCTTCACCACTATTAACATTTCTAGAGTACTCACAAGTGAGGCTACCTACTTAAGACTGCAGCTTGCCTAAAAAAGGTTTCACTAAACAGAGTGGTGAGAGCCCTTAGATGCAATGCCAGCATTGGTGATGTTGATGTTGATCTCACTGCTGTGAGACTACCACAGGTCTTTCTGCTTTACATGCAGGAGCCAAACTGAGACTGTGAATTACACCCCTCCCACCGTGCCAGATGCCTGTGCTGGCCCTGTCATGTACCCTGGCTGCAGATCAGCTGGTCCTCACCTGTATTTCAGCCTCTCCATGCTGACACCAGCTGCACACTCATGTTTTTGGAAATCTCCTGCAGTTTCCTTGCACAGCCCAATTGAACGTAGTAGAATTATTGGAATGGGATGCCTATACCATGCCTCTGGAAAGAGACAGAAGCAAATAGATAACTATCCCCACAAAGTCCTTAGGTGGCCTTGAGCAGTGTATTAAGTGTATCAAAACATGAGGTTTTCACTCAGCCTGTGAGGATACATGGGGCTATGCCCCTTTGGAGACATAGCTTTATCTGATCTGTCCATATTAGTAAAGAAGAGCAATTTATTCTCTAGGAAATATACAGGAAGGCTCATAGGCTCATTTTTGTGCCTTACATCCCTTAAGGTGAAAAACCGCCCCCCATCTTTCAATTGCCACTTTCAGTGTTCTCATGCAGTACGGGGTTTATTTGGCATGTGATGGAAAATGAAGGATGAGAATGTAAAAGAAAGTTTAGGACAAATATAAATGTAGTGGTTTTTTTGTGGTCTGGTTCCTGGCCTGTCAGTTTTCCTCAGGTTCAGAATCAACATAGGCTGTTGATTTGGCCTAGGGGCATTTGAGCCTGACAGTGCTGGTATCCCTGAGCTCCTGTGCCCCTTTCCTCAGGCTGCTCCTCTGTTCTTTTTGCTCTCTTGTGCCTTTATACCCAAGTCTGAAATCTTTTGCAGGTCACTGCAAACTTCTACTACTGCTTCTTGTAGTCATACATGAGTACCTTAGAAAACAGTTTTGGGAGGGCGTCATGGGCCATTAGCCAAGACCTGTGTCACTACGGTGGATTGGATGTCCCATGTTTCAGACACTGCATGGAAATACCTGAAAGGAGACTGACATTACTAAGGACTTACTCAGTACTGACCTCCCGCATTCTCTTCACAGCTGAGCCTCCCAGAGCAGTCACTGCATGTCATCAGTCACCTGTAAAAGTCCCAGTCCCAGCTCCCAAGCAGATCTCCAAGCAAGGAGACAATGTGCTCTGTTTCCTCCTTGTCCCAAGTTTGTTCAGGCAGGCTCCTCAGAACTCACAGAATGTCTTGTGAATACCAATAAGATTTCAGCATGCTTTCTCAGTTATTCTATAAATGCCAGAAAAGTTTATCAAAAGATACCCAGTGAGGTGAAAATTCTGCCCAGAGTTTTGTGTGTTCTTTTGGTGGCAAAAATATTTTGCAATCCTCCACATGAAAAGCAATTTGATCTTACATTTATTTCACTGATCTTTAAAATAGAATTTCTGGTAAAGCTGAAATAAAATCCTTTACTCTTTGCTGTATTTAATCTGAAACTGCTTCATTCTTTTAACAACCAACAACAAAAACAACTCGAAAAACAAACAAACCAACAAAATTAATTTTTCCAACTTGAAGATCCACCATTTGAAGTAGTGGTTATGGTCCTTATTATTGGCCTTTTAGATGAGGAACAGAAAGGAGCAGGCACCTCTTTCCTCCTTCTCTCTCCCCAGGCATTGCTGCATCTGTGTGTGCATTCTGGGATGTGTGGAATGCACCAAGGATCAGGACCACAGGAGTAGAGGGGCCATGTGGTTCCTAGCCTCATATGGAAAATTTACATGGTTTTCAGACTCTTGATATGAGGAAACAAATATTCTTGTCTCCATTTTAGGACAAAATCAGAGGTTGAAACACTGGGATCTTCTTTTGCATAGAGATTTTAAATCACTTCTATTTATACGAGTGTGTTTGCATGCTAACAAATACTGAAGGAGTTTGCAAAGGGATTGGAAAAAAGCTTTGAGAATCATACACACATATTTGATTGACATGATTAATGGGCTATTCTTTGTAACATAGTGGAAGGTGAAAAACCATAAACAATGATTACAAATGCTCTGTGTATTTTATTGGATACCTTAAAATTATTGCAGGCCAGAATTAAGATCAGAATTGTCCTGGAAAAAGTATTAAAGTGAATCTGACAGCTTGATTAATGCATTTGAAGGGTTTGAAGAAGAGCAGAATGCTGGAAGAGTGATTTTGAGAAAAAAATAGAAGCAGGTTGGGTACACCAGGACAAAACCCCACTTTAACTGCATACTACATAGAGTGTATTACCTGTACATTTTGAAATGAAGACTTTTGTAGAGGAAAAAATAAAGGTATATTCAATGCAGTGAACATTTTCCGGTGTAGATTACAGTCTTTTATATAAACCTTGATTCTCTAAAGTCTTGTGTTTAAATTTAGACACATGTTTAAGTCTTTTCGAGATTTATGGAGCCTCGTAACATCTAGATTTAAGGAGAGATTTAACCACTTTCTAAAAGGGAGGGAAAGACTTTAAAAAGAATGACTTTTGAAGAAGTAGGGTAGGAAACAATATGTTAAAGATTACCAATAAGGATACATGAAAAAAATGTATTAGCTATATTGAGCTGTTCTGTGTTATTCTTTCAATGTTTCAATAAATTACATTGTGTGTTTTACTGTGCTTTACTGACAAAGAAACAGAATTAATTTCCTAGATAGAATAGGAGGTATTTTGTCCTTTTTCACATTCTTGTGAAAGCTGTGGATTTGCTTATCTGTCTGGCCTCCAGCCAGGGAAATCCTGGTAGAAGTAGGCAAATGCTGTATTCACCTAATATTATTTTCTAAATTATTTTATATTTTGCATAAGAATGCTGCTAGATAATTCCAGAGAATCAATTGCTTGTGTGACTACATGAGACATTAGGATTACTTGGATGTTGGCAATTTACTTCCCCCTCGTCAACGAAGGACTACGCTTTTTTAAGTTTGGAGATACATTGTGCATTTTTGTGTCTGTGCTCCTATAAAAGACTTGAGATCCAGGAAATAGGTATGTGGCTGAATAGGTGGCTGAGCATCTGGAATATCTTGATCTACTTTGGATCCAGTAATCAGAACTGGCTATGCCAATCAAATAGTAACTTCTTAAAAGTCCTTTGGGCAAGGGCAATATTGCCTTTCATCTTCACATATACCTCAAGAATGCATTAGTCTTTTTAGCCCTGTGAAAGATTAGAAATGAGAGCAGATCCAAAGGATGATTTTTTGAAGCCTCTCCCCAAAAGTTATTCAAAGTCCATGAATTATTTGAATATTTTTGGTCAATGCAAATGTGAGGTTTTTTGGGTTCTTTTTTTGGACTCAAGAGAAAGTGAACCTTCAGTGCTACAAAATATGTATTGTAAAAAAGATAAATTATTTTGTGGGGTTCTGCTTGAAATTAAATTGAAAACTATCCCTTCTTGAAAAGACTTGTGTACAAGGAGATGTACAATGAAAAACTAGAGCTCATAAATTTAAAATTAAAAAACCCCAAACAAATATTATTTACGCAGCTAGTCTCTGGAACTTACTGATGTTCTGTTTGGGTGGGGGGAGGTAGGAAAAATTTCCAAAAAATAAACATAGAAATGGTGTGCAGACCACTTACATTAAAAAAAAAATAAATCAGGAATACATTTTATTGCAATGTTAAGAATGGCAGTTGAGAGAAAAATCCTACTAATTCAGGTGAGGCCTAGACTCTCATGCTTTTAAAACGCCACCACACCCACACACCCATCCCCAACAAAATAATCCAAACCAGCTCAACCTTTATTCCACCTTCTTCTTTGGGACAGGAGCAGTTCTCTCATGTAGAAAAAACAATTTTTTTCCTTGCTATACTGTATTATTTGCAGGACTTTAAATGCTACCTAGTAAAAGAAGATAAAGAAAAATTGGAAAATTTAGTTTTCTGAAAAAAAAAATAATCAAAACAGCTAATATTTTGAAAAACCAAGAATGATTACCAAGATCAATTTATTCCATGTTTATAAATCACATATAATCTGTTTTGTTGTGTGTCCCTTACTTTGCATTTATTCAAGACTGTGACCTAAACTGAGTCTAGGATAGTCCTTGGAGTAAACTGCACTCAAAAAAAAGGGAGGGGTTCATTTCTTAACCATAATTGGATTTGAATTTTTGATCAGGACTTTGATTAGGGCTTGAAAAGGATCTGTTGATCTACAAGATCTGATTGACAAGGTTGCAACGTAATGAGTTACCTTATAATTGATATAGAAAAAAGGATTTTTTTCATACTATAATTTGAAAAATTGGAATTTAAAAATTGTCACATGAGAAGACATTATTTCTTCTAATTATTTTTCTCTGGTTGGACCAAATTAAGAACTTTTGTTTTTCTTCTTCAATTTTTCTTCTAAATTCTGTTCTTTTGAGATGAATCATTGGAAGTTTTGCAGAACCTGTGACTTAATTACGTTATCATCTCTCTCCCTTGTAAATGATGCCATTGATTGGTTATCTTCCAGCTCTTCCTCCAGTTTGGAATAAGATAGCCTTTGCTAACTGTAAAAATGCCCTTTTTAGTTACATTTATTGCAGCTGAACACTCAAGAAAAGTTTTTGAATGGTTATTTATTGCTGGAATCATCATGACTGCAGTTGGACTCACAAAGTGAATTCCCTTGTTCCAAAAGCACAAAGGAGGGGCTGGTGCTGGGAGCAGCTGCTGGAGGTTTTGTACTGCTTGAATTTTGTTCCCAGCTCAGTGACCTTGTGGAAAGTCACTGAACCACTTTCTGTCAATCTTTAGTGATTTTTGTAATGGCTATCAAGTTTTTGTACCCAGATTCCAGGGGTATGGAGCTGCTTAATTAATGAGTTGGTAATGTGCTTTGAGATCCACTGATCTGACCTTTGACTGCTCTCAAAGCACTTGTTCCTCTCTTTATCTATCCTCAAGCTGATTTATGCTGTCTCCTCTTGCTGTCTCCTAACCATGTCATCTCAAGCCTGTTTGCTGTGCTTCTGCTTGTCTTTTCTGTCTGGCCACCTTTTCTGTCCACTTTATTCCTCTGCTCCTTTTGCTTTATCTGCTGCATTAAGCACAGGCATCCTTGTTGTCACCTGAATAACTATTGAGTGTCACTGATCTTTAGGCTTACTTCTGTATGGCAAAATAACCCCCAGCTCTCTGTTCTGAGAGTGTGCAGCCTTGAGCATATTTCTTACTTTTTTTTTTTCATGGTCATGCTAACCCCTCATACTTGGGAAGAATTTTTCTTTGTGCTGCCCAGCTTCTTCCCCATCTTCTGTCCTTTTCATCTTCCCCTTGAATTTAGTTCAGGAAAATGTTATGTCATCACCTCTAGAACACACCACAGAATTCTAGACACAGAAGTTGCACTGATTTCTGAATTGTGCATATGCTAAAGGACATAGCAGTAACATGTTCAGCCTGATGTAAATTTTAGCCCTTAAATTTTCACTGAAATGCTGCACTAGGTTAGATCTTGCACTTGCCTTGCTGATACCTGTCACATTGTTTAGAAGGGTGCAGTCAGTAATACAATGGAGCAATCTCACCTTCTCAGATAGCTTCTCATCTGCTTATCTACTTACTAGCAGGATGTGAACCTGGGGGTTTTTGTTACTTAAAGAATTTCTTCAACTCCATCAAATTGTACCATAAGGAAAAATCATCTTCAATTCCCTATGTGCAATCTGGATTTTTCTGTTAGCAAGCAAGTAAAGTAAAAGGAAGAAGCAGTTTCCAAGATTTGTTATGTATTTCTTGTGTGTGTATGTATGTATATATGTATGTGTATATGAGCTCTTACAAAAATATACTTAGAGGAAGAAATATTTTGAAGGTTTACTTTCAAGTATAATTGCAATAAATAAACTGTATTTCAAATATAAGAAACAATATAGAAAATACATTTTTATGCAGAACATAATGCCTGTGATGCTAACAGCTTTTATCAAGGCAAAGCCTTGGTTGCACTAGACAGAACTCAGGGCAAAATTATTTGGTCTGATTTACCTGTTTTGATTACTAGCTCTTGCTTTTCCAGCAAACTGGTCCTACCCATATGGTCCAGCAATGTAACTCTCTTAGAAAGTTTTCATCCGTTACTGAAGAAAATTGCATCACAGGAAGACAGACACCTTCAAAAGGATATTCACATGTTAAGAGAATAAGGAAAGACAGAGAAACCAAACATCTAGATGAAGGTGAGAATGTGAATTAGAAAATATCCAGTAGGATGAATACAAAAAGTAAAAGCATCTATAGAAGATCTTAAGTGGTTCCAGGGAACATTGTAAACATCAGGTGGGATCCATATGGAATTAGGAAGCTTTCCTCATGGAGGTGTTGAATACTTACATTAAGGATAAAAATGTCATAGAGCCTGACACAATTTCCAGATAATTTGCAGAGTCTCACTGACCCTTTGACTTTACTTTATTGGGATGAATGTACACAAGACAGGAGGTTGTGTTTCTTTTGCTGACAGAGCAAAGCTGGCTCATCCTGAAGCTCTAAAGAGTTTTGTGCTCATACTCACAAATCTGGATTGCTTCTGTTGCCATCCTGTTCAATAATATGAAAGGGTAAAAAGTGAAATGGCTCATGTTTATTAACAGAAATAGACTGCAAAACAGATAATTCAGTTTGTGGAGAAGTGGCCTGAACTACAGAATACAGGAAAGAAGACTTGAGATAAAGAGCACAAGAGAGAATTGATTGGTCTATAAGTTAGAGACTGAAATTAATCAAGCAGAAATTATTATTCAGAATTTATTGAATTCAATGAAATGAAACCCAATATTAATACAAATAATTGCCTGAACTGAGGAAAAGAAAAGGCAGACCTGATTTACAGGATATAAACCTAAATGTACATCTAGACATTTTAGGAAAAAAAGAGGAAGGTTAATAAATAAACTGGAAATGGATTTACCTATAGTGTCAAGACTTGCATCCTGTGAGGCCAGCATCCATAACAAGTCCTAGCAAAGAAAATAAATTTTTTTGCCTAGGTCAGTGTAGCTGTAAAATATTATTTTTTACAATTTTGAAAATATGTCTAAAGAGCTGAAAAATGTTGAGTGGGATTTTAGGTAGGCAAGAGTGGCTTAACTGAGAGAGGGGAAAGATGACATATCAACTAAAAAAAGAAACAATTTAAGCAATCTGGACAGGTTTGCAAGTGGCCAGATTGTGCTTTCTAAATAATTGCTGTGGTGTTGGGCTCTGTTTGACTTAATAGGTAACGTGTGTTGAAGCCAGAGTTGAATAAGGTATTTACAGCAAATAATTTATTTGATCAATGTCATCTTCTTTTCTGTTCATGAATTATCCAGAAACAGGTTTTCCCCAGTAATTTGTTCATAATTCAAAATTTCTCAGCAAATGCTTTGTGTGAGTGCCTTTTTGGACCCTTTCCCCCCTCTCTTTCTTCCTAAAATTATGATTATACAAGGAGGTTTTGTTACAGTGGGAATCAAGAAACCTGAATGTTCTTTTTTAGTGTTCTTTTGACTGAGGGGAAAATAACCTATTTTCTATTGGTTATTTTCTCTATTTGCTGAAAATGTGAATAGTGCAGCATCTTTTCCTTTTTATTGATAGGATTTTAGGCAGGAAGGGACTATTAGATCATCTACTCTAATCTTTTTTATGATGCAGATATAGTAGGAATTCATCTAATTTCTCCCATACTGAGTTCAATAATTTGTGCTTAACTAAAGCAGATTGGAACTTTATTTTAAAGCTCTTTCAGACAAATGGCTAAGTAATTCTTTATGAAGGGGTTATTATACTATTTTCTTTTACAAGCTTGTGTAACTACTTGATGATCTGTATTTTTTGTCAGGCAGAATTGTTTTTATTTGCTGATTTGATGTCTGAACACCCTGAGTTCTGAGGGAACTGATGGATGAAGTGGTTGAGCTGCTATCTATTATATTTGAAAAGTTATGTCAGTCCATTGAAGTTCTCACTGACTGGAAATGGGGAAACTGAACCCCCAGTTTTAAAAAGTGAAAAAGAAAAACCTGGGAAACTCACAATCTGGTCAGTCCCATCTTGCTTGTTTCCTAGCAAGATCACAAAGCTGATCCTCCTAGAAACTATGCTAAGGCATTGGAAATCTAAGAGTTGCTTGGTGAGAGATGATTGGGACTCTACTAAGGGTAAATTGTACCTAAGAAATTTGGTGGCCTTCTCTGGCAGGGTTTCAGCATTGGTCAGTAAGGGAAGAGCAGCTGACAGCATGTACCTGCACTTCTGCAAAGCATTTGACACTGTCCCACATGACATTCTTGTCTCAAAACTGGAGAGAGGTGGATCTGATAGAGGTGGAGCATTCAGCGGGTAAGGAATTGGCTGGATGATGAGCTGTTGAGGAGTTGTGGTCAAGGGCCTGATGTCCAAGCAGAGCCCATTGATGAGTGGTGTTCCTCAGGGGCTGGCATCAGGTCTGGCACGGTTTAGCACCTTGGTTGGGAGTGTGGACAGTGAGATTGATTGCAGCTTCATCAGGTTTGCTGACCACAGCAAGCTGTGGCTGACAGGCTGGAGGGAAGGGAGGCCATCCTGAGGGATTTTGGGAGGCTTTAGAGCTGGGTCTGTGCAAACCCCATGAACTCCAACAAGGCCAAGTACAAGGTGCTGCACCTGAGTCAGGGCAATCCCAAGCATAAAATGGGTGAGGAATGGATTGAGAGCAGCCCTGAGGAAAAGGCCTTGGGGGTCTTGGTGGATGAGAAGTTCAGCATGATGCAACAAAGTGCTCTTGAAGCCCAGAAAGCCAAACATATCCTGGGCTGCATCAAAAGAAGAGTGACCACAAGTCGAGACCAGGAGTCATCCTCTGTCCTGCTCTTGTGATACCCCACCTGGAGTGATGAGTCAGGTTCTGAGCCCCAAACATAAGAAAGGTGTGGACACATTAGGGTGAGTCCAGAAGAGAGCCGTGAGGATGATCAGAGGGCTGGAGCACCTCCCCTGTGAGGAGAGTGAGTTGGAGAGTGAGTTGGGGCTGTTCGGCCTGGAGAAAAGAAGGCTCTGTGGAAATCCTATAGCAGCCTTTCAATACCTGAAGGGGGCCTACAAGAAAGGTGGAGAGGGACTTCTTCCAAGGGCATGTAGTGAAAGGAAAAAGGCTTTAAATTGAAAGAGAGGAGGTTTACTTTAGGTATTAGGAAGAATGTTTTTACTTTGGGTAGTGAAGCATAGAAACAGGTTGTTTAGAGAAGTCATGGATGCCCCATTCCTGGAAGTGTTCACGGCCAGGTCAGATGAGGCTTTGAGCAGCCTGGTCTAATGGAAAGTGTCCCTGCCCATGGCAGGGGGGTTGAAACTAGATGATATTTAATTATTTCAACTCAAATCATTCTATGATTCTGTAAGCCTTTTTTTCATCAGGGAGGAGAATGAGAGGTTTCATGGCTATGTGAAGAGTTATTTCATAAACCTTCTTATCTGTTTGCCCAGGTATAGCTTTCCCACAAGTGATTTCACAAAAAAAAAAAAAAAAAAAAAAAAGAAAAAAAAGGGGAAAAATACAATCTGAATATCTGAGCAAGTCAAACAATGACCCTTGCAAATGCTGTCAAAGCAAATGTGTGCTTTTAGTCAAATTAATGTTTGTGAATTCTCCTTGCAGTATTTTCCCAGTACTAGCCAAGAAAGACATTGTTAAATGTAAATTGTAGTGACAGTAATTTTTAAAAATTTGAAATAGGCCTTGTTACTCAGGAGGCAGGATAAGTGCATTTGTCACACGGTATTATGATGAAAAATGCAGTGAGCTGCTGCCTTTCACTGAGTTTGGATTGGGATGCTGTATAATATAGCAGAAAAACACCACACTTTTGGCAAAATATGATGGAAATCTTGAACACATAAAATTGGTGGGCGTGCTTTTTAGAAGGGGAAATAGAAAAGCTTAAAAATGCTATTTACTTGGGAAAGTTTTGTACAATAGATCAAAATAAGTGATAAATAGTTTTTCTCAGTATGCCTGGTAAGATCTGCCAAAACCCCAAAGCTCTCAAGTTCAAATTGTGAGCTGTCCCCATATTGCAGCAGCATTGTTTTACACAAGAAAGCTGTCCTTTGAAACTTACATGAAACCAACAGCATGGCCTGATGATTCCAAGCAGCAAATCACCACTCAACACTGCTGAACTGAACTAACAGGCTGTTTGCAGACTCCCTGAATCTTCTGCATTTCACTCCACTGCTGGAGTGGGCTGTGGCAAGCCTGAGGGTAGTTTACCACTTCCTGCCACCTTATGCAACCAAGGTGCTTTCAGATGTAAACCTCACTGCAGGGTCCTGCAATTTATCCTTGTTACCTCCTCTTGCAACTGGCCTCATCTGGCAGGTGGACAGTCAATGCATAAAGTCAGCATATGTGAGCTTTAAAAACAAATTTGAGTCCCTAAGTTCCCTTTGTTTCTCTAAGATCAGAAAATAAAGCTTTAGTTAGCAAGATTTCTGTGAGAGCATGGGATATAAATAACTTGACAAATGTCCTTCAGACCTTTGGATTCATCTTGCCTATCTCTAGCAATTTAAAAGATATTGAGGCTAAACAGATGATGTGTCTCTGCTTTGCTAGTGGAGGACAATCCATCCAACTGCTTTAGGATGCACTGAGGACTTGTCTGCTGGAGGCATCTGGCTTTCTTCACTGACTTTCAAGTGGAGCTAAATGAATAGATTAGATTACACTCCTGACTTTTTAGACTGCTAAAAAACCCTGAGATGGATGTCACCCCAAATTATTTGCCTTAGAATGGCTGTGATAAAGCAGCTGCAGCTGATGCATTAACAAGTAGCCATGTTTTTCTCTCTTGGCTGAAGAAATCATCACTTACCACTTTTTCCTAAGCAAGCAGCAAGGTTTGTGAGGTACTGAAGTGTCAATAAAAAGGTGCCCTTAACTCTCAAGGCCTTTTGTTGGTGATTTTGAGTACTGTGCTGAATATTTGAGCTAGGGGCATGACATTGTCCAGTGGCTGAATATGGGACACTCACCCTACCTTATCTGCATCATGCTGAAGTATTAGTTTTGTGTATTGTGAGGAGACCGACATCCAGTCCACTCATACATGAATGGGACAAGGGATTACCTGAGGCATCAGGTCATTTTTTTCCTTTCATGCTAAGTCAAGTGTCTGGGCAATAAAGGCACTGGCCTGCTGAAGGAACATAGGGGAATGCTGACCCTGCATTTGGGAATGCTCTCTGTATTGCTCTGGGTAGATACATAAACAGTTCTTTATATGCTCTGTGATCTTCTATTTCTTGAGGCCTTTGTCAGAAGAAATAGCATCTCCAGCAGTGGTAGGAAAATTCTGCACCCCTTCAGGTGAAGTACCTTCAGGTGACAAGTTGTGTATGATAATTTATGGAACACAGTCCTTGTAATATTTTATGCTTCTCAAATGTTCCAGATGATTATAGTCTCTAGATCTGCAGTTAAATTATTATCCTGATCAGAAATTTAATTGCTCTCACTTGTCTTGTTCTGCATGTGCTTTTGGCAGAGTGACAGCACTTTCTATCACTGTTTCTCCATCCATTGAGTGTCACAAAATATGTTTTTAAAATCAGAAGAAAAAATATTAATGGGGCTCTGTTGCCTGATAAAATGCTTTGTTGCTCTTTTCTGATCTGATGGTAGAACAAGGTGCCTTTCAAATATTTAACAATGTTCTTAGAACAAATTGTGAATTTTGAAGCTGCAGTTCTATACCTGAGTTGAAAGTAAGTCTGATTGGTGTTCATAACCCAGATGTCTTTTGATATTTCCCTTCCTTTTGCATTTCTGCACAGATTTATATTTTGTAATAAGCTCATTGAAGGCAAGATAGATAACAGGTTTTCAAACATAGAAGAATGAATCTTGCTTTACCAAGAATTTTATTTCCCATACAATAAATTGTCATAGCCAAACAGGAGTCAAATTCAACACTAGAGAGTCATGAGCTAAGCTTGCTGAATCAGAGGGAAAAAAACCCCTCCACCAAAAGAGCAATATCCAAATAAAACAGAGAAACCAAGGTGTTTGAACTTTTATTATCACCAGGTTTTGGAACTTCTGTGAAATTTAGATTTCCTCTTTCAGTAAGTTAGAAACTGCTGTAAGTGGTAAGATTACATGTATGAAAACTTCTGCTCATTGTGCTAGAATGATGCTGATGTTAATTTATGGTTTGAAAAGCCTGTGCAGTTTTGTTTCTGAGGCAGATGAACCATATGTTTTGCAATAAATACTTTTAATTCAAGTAGTGAGAATGATTGTAACTTTGGTTTTGTTGCTGTTATTTACACCAACACATGACAGAAAGCAAGTGAAAGGAAGACAGAACGTATTGTAGAGTCTATTAAAAAAACAACAGTGTGGAGTGCTGAGAGGAATTTTTAGACATGAGGGCCTTAAAACAGCAGGGTGAACTGATTAAGTATAGATGAAGTAAAGGTATGAAGAAAGATATATTTAAAAATATCTATAATAGGTATTATTATATCTAATATGTAAAAGTATTTTTGGCTGTATATGTAGCTCCATGGGTTTAAAGGAGCTAGTTATCACTCTCCTGCAAAAGGAGTTTTAAAAATAAGCCTTCAAATTTGGTTTTACAAATACCATTTTTTCTGCATAGCTAAGGAAGGAACTAAGCTGTAAGTCCAAATGTAGAAATATTCTTGCTGTCTCCTTTGAAAACTTTGTAGAATATTTTTCCTTAGGCAAACTAATACTTTGATTGCCTTTAAACCATGCAGAGACACCCCAGCTTACCTAGCTTTGAATGAGCTGGGTCGAGTAATAGAAATGTTGCTGTGTCAGCTCAGTGTCCTGCCTGGGAACAAATCCTCTGGCATTTTTGCAGAGCTGGTTAACCCCATCCTCCCCGAGTTGTACATGCCTGGCACCCAGCCTGGGGGTCTCAAAGCACACTGGGCACATCTGCTGTGCTACATTGCACATTGAAATAAAAGTTCTGGTACAGATCAAAAGTTAAGTGTTGGGAATATTTGTGTAAAAGGAGTGTTTTTAATTTTTCCTCTAAAAAGTTATTATCCGCAAGTGGTAGTTGCATCTATTATTTTTTTCCTCTGCATAACCACTGGTTGTGCTGCCAGAGACAAACATGCTGTAAAATAATTTAAAATTGATATATGTCACACAACTCAGAAGACACTAAAAACTCCCAGATATCTTAATTTTCCAGAGCAGTGTTTGACCCTGGAATATTTTTTTCTGTAATGTGTTTTAACATGAATTCACTCTGATTCAATTAAAATATTTCTAGCCTGGTTATAGCTTTTTACCACTGCTTATAATTTACCTGGATATAATAATTGCTTCTGTTTTCACAACTTCAATGATGCCTTCTTCCTTTACAGATTTCCCCTTTTTTCCTAGGAAAGCCATAACTGGCATAGAGATAGACTCAGATTTTGTTCTCTGCAATACAGCCCACACTGCAGTAACTGGACCAGTCCAGATGCTCTTGCCTTCACTGCATTTTGGAATTGCTTTCTGCCACTTTCTGATGCCTAAATTGGCTTTTCACAAGGTATTGCTTCTCCTTTGTGCCAGAGAGATCTGTTGCTGTCAGCATGAATTTTCTCCAGCTCTTTCACCTGTTGGTACTTCTCTGCTCAGTCTTCTGACTTCAGTTTTAAATTCTCTGTGCGCCTTCTTTTTTCCTCTGGAAAATCTTCTTTCATGTCTGTTCACACTCCACCTGTCTTCTCCCTTTGCCTACCGTTGTTTGCTTAGATTTACTTTCAATTTCCCATTCTTTCTCCCTTTTCTCAAAGCTCTTTGCCCTTTTCCACAATGATAACGTAGACAGATAACATGATGTCACTTGGTGCACATCCTTGCTAATCCCTTCCCTGACTGCACAATGCACAGCTTCTGAATGGCTTTCTAAGTTTTATTTTATTAGGCTGGATTTTCCTAATTTAATATGAACACTGGAAAAGTCTCCTTATCAATGGGGACTTCAATCAGGGATTGACTCATATCCTTGATTCATATATTTTATTTCTAAACTCATAAGAGGGGAGTTCAGTTTCTGCCTGATGAAGCCCTTCTATTGAACTTGGAATTTTCAGGGGTTTTGATTGAAAGCCTAAGCTTGGACAAGCAGAAGAAAGATTAAAATGACTGATTATAATGTCCAAGACTACAATGACTGCTTTGATGACCTTATTATTTGCTCATTCTTGGAACAGAAGCTTAGAGTCTTGGTTACGAGAAGTAAAGTTCTGTTTCATAGAAGAATTCTGTTCTAAAAAATAAATGTATATATTCACAGGAGTTCTGTAGCTGGACAAATTCAGAATTTCAGTTTCAATTTTGGAAAGTGTAGTGAGATTGGCAGCTGTGACAGAATTCTATGGTTTTTCAACCATTAGGCTGGCCTTGGACTATTGTGTTAATAAAGGTAAGATATGGCTATTTCTGTGTACTTTTATCTAGGCTGTAACTAAGTGCAGAATGTCATTGTGTATGGAATGATTGATACCTAACCAAGTCAATGTCAACAGTAGTGGTGAAAGGGGTTAGTGGTATTTTCATTGTGGAATACATTAGTACAGGTATGTCTCATGGTTAGTGGATTCCATCCCTTTTCTTTAGCTAAATTAAAGCTATAGCAGGGAAGTAGCTGCAATCTCAGCTGTGTAACTCTGCAGTAACCTAAAGTGAGGAGTGTATTTTCTCTTTAGTATTTAGACCTGCAGTTTTCAGAGTGGAAGCAAGCAGAGCAGAAGAATCTTCAGTCTCTCCACTGGTTTGCTGTGTTCTAATGATGCAGACACTTAACTGAGATGGTTACATGTCTTATTGTCATTGCCCTGCTTTAATTTCTTTCACAATCACTCTGTTCTTCTTTTTCTTCACTGACCTGTCTGGGCACTAAGCTCTTTAGGAGTAATCAGTGCCTCACTGATTGTGTGTGCAGACTTTAGACCTGTGATAAGCAATTTGGAAGTCAACACTGATGTATTTCTCAGTTAACTTCAGAAACCTCAGAAATGCTGGGTACTGCCTAGATTCTGTCTGTAGGCATGGTAGGAATGAGAGATCTCCACCATACAAATTCTTGGATTTCTTTGCTATTAGAAGTCCTGATGACAGAAATCCATGAGGCTTGGAAAAGAGATATGTTTAATAAGAAACACTAATTGATGAAAATGTAAAATACATATGAACATGTAATATATATACTAGATATAATAGTCCGGTGGACCATAGAAAGACTGTGGGCTGTCCAATGAAGAACACTTCACACAACATGAAAACATAGGGGAAGAAGTTGATGAGGAGACAAGAACAACAGAGAGAAGGAGAAGTGTGAGTGTTCAAAGAAGAACTTTGAGTTTAACATTTTGTCCTTTCTCCCACTGGGGGAATAGGAATAGCTTCATTTTTGCCCAGTTGTCCTCCAGGGAAATTTCTAACCTTGGCTCTGTACCACTGATCAGAACTCTTTAACTTCCTTTGATGGTTGGTTCATTTGCCTAACTCTTCTTACTCTGTAAAACTTCAAGCAGTAACTATATTTGACCTAAATTTCCCTTGATGCTGCTTAAGTTCATTACATCCTCTTCTGTCCTCATTAATTAAGGGGAATAATTGATTCCTGTTCTTTTTATAACATCACTTTATGTACTTGAAGATAGCTCTCTGTCACTCTCCCCAATTTTCTCTGTGACACATAAATATGAAGACAAAAGGGAAATATTTTTCAAGCCGGGTGATGTCAAGAAAATAGGGCAACTCTTCAAGGAGAAGGGAGATAAGCCATGAGAAACAGTGTAGTAATTGAGAGTGGGAGGGGTCTGCAAGACAGCCTCTTGTCTCCTCTTTTCTGCTAAAATAAGATTGCTATGTACCCTCCTCATCACTATGAGACACAGATCACTTGTTTTCCAACTAGTCATAGGTGCAGTTTCTTCTTTTTAGACAGATAAAAGTCTCCTTGCTTTGCTTTCTTAGATAATCTGAAAGGAGGGCTGGGATTTTTTTTGTGCATGGGTTTTTGATATAAATCAAGTTTAATCGAGTTCTTTGGATGCGGTTGTGTGTTTTTAGGGTTTCTCACTTCCAGCCTTCTGGTTGAAACCGAATATAGCTCTCAATCCTTTCAAACCTAGCAATCTGTCTATCATTTTTATTTCCTTTACATTTTCAAGGTTATCTCTGACAGAAAATTGGATAGAAACTTTGTAAAAATATAACTGAAAGCTGTGATTATCTTTTATGCATATGCAATTCCTGGAAGATAGGGAGGCCCACAGCTGCCTACCCTCATGAATTCCCCTAAGGTGGGGCACAAATATGATCATCATATGATTATGTCGTGATGAGGTGTAGTATCTGTCAATATCATGCAAAGTGTTTCATGTTGTTTTTTAGATAGGTAGGATCAAGAGCACAGATGTACCTTGAACACATTTTCAGCATTTCTGCAAGTGGAATAAACCCCTTCTCCCCCGCCCATTTCTAACTACAGGGAATATTTAGTCTGGAGACATAAGGTTGTTTATATTGTCATTATCATAAATGGTGTGATTGTTCAAGTTACTTAGGTAGAAAAGAAATTATCATGTTATTCCAGAATGTGATCTGGCACTGACTTCGTGTTTTATCACCTCAGAGCTATCATTAGTGGGTAATCATTTTAGGAAATTATTCTATTGCTCATTTATATAGCCTAAAAGCAGTTGTGGTGATTTTCCTTAGGCTTTTTGTTAGTTATATCCTTTAGTGCTATAATATGGTAGAGACTGTGCAGAAAATATGTCAGTGCATTTTAGTGATGGAGAGAGGCCAGTGACTTTGGGTTTTTTCCTCCAAGCAGTTCAAATACGGTTTGTATATTTCTTTTACAGCTGTGTTTCTCATCTGTGTTGCTGAGGTATAGTGTATTTTAGTGCTTTGATGATAGGAGAGCCAGGATTTCATTGTCAGAGATGTAATCTTGAGCAATAGCATAGGATACTTTCCAGATTTTGTGGGTCTCAAAGCATTTAAATAAAATGGGACAAAGCTCAGTTATTGCTCTATTGCAGAAGCTGAGGATTTACCTGTACTGCTCTCACTTTGATGACTACAGCATGTGAGGTGGGGTCAGAAACAGTGAGGTTAAGCACTGTAAACTGTACAGCTGAAAGGCTGGTCTGGATCAAGCTGCAGAATTTACTATGTTACCTAATTTCCTGCATTAGCTGCTGGTGCTACCCAGTGAGTAGATTAAAACTTGCTTGGATATGCACATATGGAATTCCCTCACAGCAGAAGCAGCAGTCTAGACCAGTGCTTTGGGCTGAGACCTGTGAACTGAGATTCTGAGATGAATTGAACTACTCTGGGCTAGCTGACAGCAACCAGCCAACCTGCAGGGAGGTGTATTTCACACACATCCACTGCTTTCACAGGTGGAAGCCCTCCTGCAGCAACACGTGGGGCTCACATGACATACGTTGACTCTTGAAGTTGCTCTGTGCTTATTGGAAATCTGCAATGAGAGTTTCAGGATCTGAGGATGTATCTTGCTTAGGACTGTGTCCCTGAGCTGTGGTAAATAATCAGGTGTGTAGTGGGACGTGAAGACCTCAAACATGCCCCCTTATTCTAGATGAAAAAAAGCATGGCCTAATTCAGTTGTGTGTGGTTGTCTCGTAGTAGGCATGGATTGAACACGTGTCGTGTGGTCCTGTGTCCAAGGGTAACTTCTGTTTCTAGATTTCTAGACAGAAATGCTTGGGAGTTTTAGGTTTGTTTTTTGTTGGGTTTTTTTGTTGTTTTGTTTGTTTGTTCGTTTTGGTGTGTTTGTTTTTTTTTTAATTTTATTTTTAGTTTCCTCACCCTGCCTAGAAGCACAAGGTACTTCACAAAAAAAAAAAAACAACCAAAATGTCTGATTCTATCATACTCACATATATAGAGGGTATACTCACATATAGACATATTTGTCTCTTCAGTAAAATCAACATTCACCTCCATTTTACAGGCATAATCTGTGTAATAATCCTGTATTGGTTAATTTTTTTTGTAGTCGACTTCTAAAAATATCAAAGACCAATTCAATAAACTTATTACAAGGAATTCTGTTAATTACAGCAGCTGGCACAGTTTCTCCTTCAAGGCTGCCTAAAGAGGGTGTTGTAAATTAATCTGGGTAGCTAATTATCAGCCTGTCAGCCAGTCTGGAGTAACAGCCTCTCATGCATCATCCTATGTGAGCCCATGGTGTCACAGCTGACCGTGCGTTCATCAAGGAAAAATCTCTGCTGTAAAACCACGCTGTGCATTTTACATGGTGCGTCCCCATGCTCAGGAGGCAGAGATTTCTGTTGCTTGGGAGACTTCCATGATATCAGCAGCTCCCTTCCTCTGTTTTTGCCATGAACATTTTGTTTTGTCATACTAGTACAGGCAGCCTTGATGACAACTGCATTTGCATGGATGTTTGCATATTGATGCACATTTGTGGTGTCTCTGTTGCAACACCTCTGGAGCAGTTTTACAGCTGAGGCTTGTCACAGGAATTGAAGTCTGAAGCAGATCATAAGACATTTGTGTTGTAGACTTGATGTCACATTGTCTATGCAGAGAAAGGCTGTTTACTTTTTCTTCTTTCTGTGAGGCTTTTCTTGTATATTCTCTGTTCTGACTGTGGCCTTTCCAGTGATGACTAACACATCTTCTAATACAAAAAATATTTTAGCTCTGTTTCCTGTCTTAGGCTTGGATAGTTGGGAGGTTTTTTGTCAGTACCAGTCAGGTATTGATCCTTTAAGGGAAATATGACAATTCTGTGTTTTCTGATGGGATTTAACCATTTTCAACTTTCACCACTGCTTTTCTGCCTTAATTTTAGACAATATGGTTTAATATATTAGACTTGTTCTTTACTTTATTTGGATAAGTCATTGCCTAAGTAACTACAGAAAACCCACTGCAATCTTTTTTTCTCTGTGGGCTTGGGTTTACAGAAACTTTCACTGTACATAATTCTATATGTTTGACACCCTCTTTCATTTGGAGCGACTGGCTGATGCTCTTCAGCAAAGAACCAAGCGGTGAAAAGCATTAACCACAGAGCTCTTCTGAAACCACAAGTGAGAAATGTCACCTCTAAAAGCTGCTGCCCTCAGCAGTCCATCATAGGGGGCACAGAGGGCAGAGCACAGTGTGGGGGCCCAGCTGGGGGATGGCACAGGGAGGAGTGCCCCGCTTGTCATTAGGCTGAAGTGAAGCAAAGCCACCCCTGGACACACTAACCAGGGTTTTGCTGTGGTTCAGAGCATTGGCCAATCACTTGGCAAGTGTCAACACAAAATTGACTGACTCTGAGACGTATTTCACACTGACTCAACTTGTGGAGTTTGAAACAAATATTGACACCTGCCCATCAAATGGTAGAGAGGGGAAGCAAGTGCATTACACTCCCATCATGGCTTTCACTTCAGCTCATTTCAAGAATAAATGGTTAGAATGAGCCAAAATATGTGGGTCAATTGAATTGCAGCTATACCATATTTAAGGATTATACTGATTACATACTCTTTACATTTTATTTTTCCTAATATCTTCCTTACTATTGCAATTTTCCCTTTTAGATTTTAATTTAGGGTTTACTACAATTCCTTTGCCTGGAGGCTTGTTGCCTCTGCTGCTTTTATACTGTTACTGTATTGGATGACAAATTCATCTGCTGAAATGATTTATTGCCCCAGCTCACCGGGCAGTAGCAGTGCTCACCGAACAGACAGATTTGTCAATTTGTAGCACAGATATCTTTATCTTCCCCAGGTGCTCTGGAATGGGAAGGAGTGGAAGCATATTTGTGATTGCAAAAGAAAAACATCTCAAGGAACAAGGTGCAAGACAAATGAGTAGACGAAGGCAAAGGAGGGAAAGCAAAGAAAAAGGATTCAATTTTCCTTTGTTATGAGATATAAACTAGTGGGATGAACTTAATTGCTACCTCACAACTTGGCTTGTGTCTGGTGAATTGGTATTCTGGTCACTGTCCTTCTACTTGCTGTTTACATTAGCTGTCTTTTTCTCGTGTGCTGAGGAGAAAATAAAAGAGCCCAGCCAGGAGCAATGCCTGTGAAGGGTGCTGAAGTTTGGAGCTTTCCCCATTGCCTTGCACTTCCCTGCTCTCTCATACTCACCTTGTCTCTTCTGTGGGTACAATAGAAGTATCATTAGATTGGTTTGGACCTCTGTATTTTATCACTAGACTGTTTTTCATGTGAACAGTAAAAAATTAATGATAATAATCAGTTTGCACTCTCAGTCATGGTGCAGTACCAACATCCAAAGCACAGATTCCTCTGATTGCTTGACAAAGATACACCCATTCTGTGACCCCTGATCAAGTAAATGATACACCCATTCTGTGACCCCTGATCAAGTATTCCTTTCCTGATCCATGTCCCTGCATCCTCCTGCCAAAGTGTAAATGCTTTTATTTCTTGCAGCTCACTCTGTGGAGTAAATCTTTATGCCCTTTATCACTTTGGTACAGTTAAGAAGAGTGTTGTCAGCTGGTTTTGGTTCAAGTTTGCTGCATGGTTTTTTCCTATATTATTTCCACATTTATTTTTCCCTGGCTCAGGTTGAACTAAGTGCTTGAAATGGATTTTTAATTAAACCAGAAAAATTTCTATGACAGAAGAATTTTTCTTGAAAAAGCCTTTACATTGTCAAAGGCTAATTCACAACATAAAATAGAAATAAACATTGGAAATATGTTCAGCTGTCACTGAGAAGCCTGTTTGGACAACTCTATCGAAAAACAGATTGATACACTGAACATTGGGATGGAATTGATTTTTTTTTTTTAAAGCAGCTCTATATGGCAAAACAAAACATTACATCATCATCTTCCAAATTAACTAAATGAATACAAAATAATGTATGTGTTTCTCCAAGTGAATCCTACATGCATGAAATCAGTGAGTTGGTGTGACAAACATCAAGAGCTGGCACTGAGTTCACCAAAAATCTTGTGTTCAGAATCTCTGAAAGTAAGACCATTGTTTCTGCACTCAAATTTGAACTGATATCAAAACGAGGCATTTAAGATGAGTGCACTGCAGTAGGTGTGGATAGATTAAGTGGCCTAGTTCTGACCCTGTGTATGTCTGTGTATTTTTATGTGTGTCATTATCTTTGTTCTTGTTGACATCTTTCTTCACTCCAACAATCGATTGTGTTAAATGAGATACACTTTTCAGAGAGATTTTTACTTCCTCAGCCCAAACCCAGCATATTCTCAGACATATACACTATTTCTTAAATAATTAAATTTGTAAATAAAATAAAACCCCATGCACAGTTTTACAAGCCTGCAGGCAACTCAGTTGTCAACTAAAATCCTTTGAATGTCATGCCATGAAAATGGCTTTTATATAGATTTATTTCTATTTTTTAAAATAAAAGTTAAAGAGAAGAAATGATAGCAGTATACCTTCACAGGAATTTTGGTAAGGGCAACAGTGTTCACAGTAACCCCTTTCTCACAGAATACTAACCCCTTACTCATAGTATACTAATCCCTTTCTTTTTTACCCTGTTAAGGCTAAGCACAATTGAAAGATAAAGTTTGAGCTACATTTCTTGAAGGCATTATTTCTCAAAACCAGATAAGATATTCAAGGACAATAAAAGAGAAGGGAGTGTAAGAGTTACAAAGGGAAATCAAAGCCTTGTGGAATACAGAAGAGAGCTGGTGTTTACCATCCCTCTCCCCAGTTAGTCAAGGCAGATTTTGAAAAGAAAAATAATTTACATCTACCCCTACACAGTAACAGCAGCCAGCACATTCATGTTAGTGTTTAATCATCATCATATATAGTCTTTAATTACATAAACACACACTGAGCTTCCCCCTGGATTCTGCCTTGTTCAGAGCACAGAGGAGTTGTGCACACTGAAAGAACAGCAATTCAACAGTTATTTTTTTCCCTTTGCTAGTCAATGTTCAGACCTAAGCCTGATTCAGTACATGCTGTGCAAAGTCTGTTCTCATGTCCACATTATTCATTTTTTCCCCTAGGCTTTTCTAACCATCACCTTTCATGTGCCCTGCACAAAAATTCTTCTTTTGTTGCAGAGCATTTTCTGAGCTGTTCAGATTCATCTCCATTTTAGTAATGTGGAGCTGGATGCCCAGGTATGAAGCTAAATACAACCACTTATTTTGGATACCCTCCTTGAGATAATTGGTGCCTATATTTTCTAGGTGTTTAGAACTGAAAGGTATTTTTGTCCAAAGCCCAGCTCCTTGTGCCTTCAGTTGCAGCTTTAATTGCACCTCACAGTCTTAAACTAGAACACAGAAGCTCTAGACTGGGTCTCCAAAAATGAAGAATAAATTTGTGAGTGCAATATGTGAGCATTTGTAGAAAAGCTTTGTTAAAATGTATTGCTTTGCAACCTAAAGGAATTCCCTGAGAGCAGCGGAGTGAACCCAGTCCTCCAGGCAGGAGCCAGCTCCTTTTATGATAAGGCTGTCGTAGGAAAATATCTTCATCAAGTCTGTTCCTTTCTGTCACAAGGAGGCAAATCATATCATACTTTAATAAACTAATCACATCATAAAACTGATAAATTGCACTTTGCCTTTTAGAAAGATACTACAGAACCAACCACTAACATTGGTGATTTAAAATATTTTGTCTGATTTCTAGCCTTAGAAGGCTAGACATTCCTGGTCAGATGTATTTATATCTCTGCCAGTATAAATATTGTTCTTTGTACTAAGTAGTTAGTTTTGCTCTTTATGTTTACCTCTATGATATATTTATGGAACAAAATTATCTTTTTTCTTAAGCTTTATTTTGCTGTATCTCATTCCTTAAATATATCGTAGCCCTTCTCTCAGTTTCTTGCCATTTCAGTTGCAGTTGATGCTAAACTGCCTACAGTCATTGAGATAAGGTATTATCAGTATTATCTGCCACACAGTGTAAATATTCACCTTTTTCTATGCCAATTTCGTAGTGCTGGCTGATGGTCATCCTATGATTGATTAGGACAATTAAATCTTTATTATTTTCTTGCATCAGCATTCAGAGAAAAATGTTAGTGGTCTTTAAGTGCATGTTAATGGTGCTTAAGTGAGTGTGCTCTCTTCTAATTTCTCTGACAAAGAATGCAAGGATCTTGAAAAATG
Source organism: Melospiza georgiana (assembly GCF_028018845.1). Lineage (NCBI taxonomy): Eukaryota > Metazoa > Chordata > Aves > Passeriformes > Passerellidae > Melospiza > Melospiza georgiana. The sequence continues at coordinate 94,175,872 of NC_080431.1, read as the reverse complement.
TTCTTCTCCCTCTGGACCCTGACTGGCTGTGGAGCTGAAGTGCAGTGCTCACTAAATGGAAATGCAGATTTGTTCTAAAACTGACTGTGACCCCATGGTTGGACCATACTGTAATGCCCTTTGAAAGGGAGGCCAAATTAGGAGTAAAAAGAATGTTCTTTCCAGCTTGACTTCAGACTGGAGGGTATGGCTTTTCTGAAATGGAGGTGCAATAGTAATGTAGTGCTGCTAAAGAAACTATGTCAAGAGCAAATTTCTGCAAATGGCACATTTCTTAGACTTATCTTGATGTTAAGGTGAAGCATTTAAGGTCTGCTGTGGGGAACTGTGATGAATACTGACATCTATCCCTTTAACTTGAAAAATTTAGATTGTCATACTGTAGGTGGACTGAAGTGAGATATGTTCTCAAAGGATTCATAGATATTAGTTGTTTATGGAACAAGAGTGCCAGTGTAGGTTTTGGAGAGGCTGCAGGCTCCCTTCCTTGTCCCTTCCCTCATCCTCTCAAATTTGATGTTTTCTGCTTTTAGAAAACCATAAAAATTAAAGTATGGAGAGACTGAGACCTCATGCTTTTCATTGACATGAAATATGGTGAATTTTTGCCTTGCATTTCATTGTCTTCTGTTAGAAATATATCTTACTTGATAGCAGGAAAGGACATGCCTGATCAAAGAAGAAGTGTTTTACAGTAGCTGTAGGTTAGGATTCTGGGGTGTGAATCCTGTTCTGCAACAGAACTTTGGGGCAACTTTCAAGTAATCTTTTTCCTCCCTTTCTCTCAGTTCTTTGTAAAAATGGAGGAATAGCACCTTCTTTTAATACAGGTGCAAATAACTTAGAAAATCTGAGATGCTCAGTTATTGTAATTTAGAGGCCATGTAGGATTAAAAATGTGTATTTTAGTTAACTTGATTTTTTTCATCTGGCTCAGTATCCTGCCCAAGACTGTGACAGCCCAGAGGTGATGCTATGGAAAGGGCAAGGAGAGAGGAACAGCATGTAGCTCTCCTCCAAGTGTACCCTGCTTCAGCAGCTCTGGAATTTTCTAGATAAGATTCATTTACCTAAGAATTCTTTTTAATGATAGCTCATAGGGCCACAATAAAGTTAGTGGTTCTTATTGTTACTAATTATGTTTCATTTCATTATTTCTGATAGGAAAGAGAGCAGGAAGAATCCCCTCAACAGCCTTGGGAACCACATACCTTAGTTCCCAGAAAATGACCCAGTATATTCTCTCAAACCTTTTAGATGTTTACAGAAAAAGTCAGGTGAGGAAAGAGTCTCTAGTTTCTATGGCTGGCAGGACCTTAAGCGTGCACTTTTCAGGTTTTGGCTGTGTATGTGCTCTTTATTGGTCTCTTTACCGGGCCAAAGTGAACAAACAGGTAGTGCTGGGCCTGGGTTTGGTGGCGTAGAATTAATTTGACAGGACTTTTCATGAAGATTCTCTCTCACAAACAAAAAGAGAGAGTAAAGCTGCAAAAGGTGGTGGTATAAAAGTGCAAAAATGGCAATTAATTTCATTTAAAGTATGTCCTAAAGACCCACCTACGTAACACCTGATCCTACAGTCCCTTTGGAAAGCAACACAAGCTGTCTTTTGTCTGGAAATTCTGCTAGTTTGCTGCATCTATTTTGAGTTCTTGCAAGCACTGTGCTAGCATTTCACCTGTAATCTCCATGCTCTCTGGAACTGAACAGAGATGTTCCACAGTGAAATCCATTAAATAACACCACAGTAAAGTGGGGCTTACCTCTGAGAGTGGAGATATGTGTGTGTGTGTGTGGTGAAGAAAGGAGTGGAATAAATGAACAAATGAATAAATGCTCAAGTAGATGTCACAGCTAGCAGAGGAAGAAAGACAAAATGGAAGAGTTTATTGCCAAAAGTTTAGAACAAAAAGACTCAAGGAGAGTTTAGAGATGGAGGAACAGGTGGATACCTACTGAAGTGCTGTTTAAAAAGGTGCTCTTTGTTCCTATTCCCTGGAAGTGCTGGGAAAAAGTTGTTCTCTAAGGACTCAGAAGAATGAATGAGCAAGTCAGCAGGGCATAAGGAGGCAGTGCAGTATGTCATCCACAACCTGGAACACAACAGTGAAAATTGTAGGGCCCTTTGGGATAGATTTAGACATTGCAGGTGATGTCTTTGAAGGTGGTGCTATTAAGTGTGCTGCTAAAAGTTGATATGCTCATTTGCATGGGCATGGCTGTGCATACAAATATTAACAGTGCTTAATAGAAGAGAGAAAAAATCTAATCTTATACTGGAAAAAAGCTAGGTAACCATTTATAGGCAAAGATCAAGAGTAAAATATGACAGTTGATTTTTAGGAATTAGCATATTTTTTGGTATGCCAGGATTCTAGGTACTCAAAGATATGGCTTATTTTTAACTGGCATAAAATCTCTTTTGAAAGTTGTTTAAAAAATGTTAGGTTATGGAGAGAGATTCTTTCTATTTATTTTAATTCTAGCTAGATAAGAAACAGGTAATTATAGAATATTACAGCTGTTTATATCTTAAATTGTGTAATTATCCCATAAAGTCTGCTTCTGCTGTTCTGGTTCTCTCAGGCCTGGAGGTGTAGTGGTATTGCAGCTCAGCTGTAAGGAGACAGGTAAGCATGAGCTAGGGCCAAAAAAGGATTTGGGATAATCATGCTTGGTTTAAGCTGATCTAAATCCTCACAGAAAGAAGGTGGCCTGACACTTCACTGGTCGGTCTGTGAATCTGTGAATTTCCAGGTCCAGCAGACCACACATCACCATGGGTGCTAACAGTGGCAAGAGGTGGGGGACTGGCACAGCCCTCTTGGGGACAGTGTGGCTCTGGGTGACCTGCAGCAGATCATAAAACCAACCCCTTTAGACATGGCTTTGTGGACAATTATCACCAGTGATGTTGACCTAGGCAGTTTTTGTGATCTATCTGTCTCTTTGGTGGCTTATTCATGCATTCATGTTACCTCCTCTGGACTGAAAATCAAACCAGCAAAAAACCCCATTTTCAGCTGGATAAGTGTCGCAGACATCTTTTATGAAAACTCCTTTCCTTAGGATTTTTCCTCCTGAAAAGCTGAGAGGCCTCAGGAACAAAATGTAAACAATGATTATCTGCTGCTGTGGAATGCAGCAGGTGGATCTGTGATTGGTCTCATGTTGGTTGTTTCTGGTTAATGGACAATCACAGCCCAACTGGCTCGGACAGAGAGCTGAGCCCCAAACCTTTGTTATCATTCCTTCCTATTCTATTCTTAGCTAGCCTTCTGATGAAATCCTTTCTTCTATTCTTCTAGTATAGTTTTAATGTAATATATATGATAAAATAATAAATCAGCCTTCTGAAACATGGAGTCATATCCTCATCTCTTCCCTCAGCCTGAGAACCCTGTGAACACCATCACAGATTAGCTCTGTTATTTGGTTGATCAAGCAGCAGGACAGAAGTAAGGAGGAGCAGGGGTCAGACAGGAAACTAAGGAGATGAAAATTCTCCTTACCCTGCACTGGAGCCAAACATGAACCTGTAGCATTTGTGGCCAGCGTCCATCCCCCCACCATCGACTTTCATTTTTGTGACTAGCTGTGTTTGAAAGCCTAGTAAGCAATAGACATGGTAAGGGGTGAACATTAAGTTATTAAAAGAAAAAGAAATTATGTTAACAGCCCCATTACAAAACAGAGTACCAAATGGGAATATGGAAAACCTGTCTGGGAAACTTCCCTGGAGCATTAGACTGGAGCAAGATCAGGAATCTCAAGCTCCTATTGTCCCTGGCAAGTTCTCTAACCATAAGGGAACTTCCAAGCAGTTGTTCTTTCAATTTATTTATGGAAGTTTCAATTAGCAAAACTAATTATCTAAGTGTACAGATTGACATTTCCTTTATTAATGTATTATGCTCCAAAATATGGTTAAGTTTGGCTTTTTCCTAGTACAGGGAATATCTAAACAATTCACAGAAAGAAAGGTGAAGACCTGCCGTGGGAGAAAAAAAGTACCTTATGTCATAGGGTGGGAAATGTGCGCTGCAGGTAAAGATAGAGAATCCAAGGCTTTCACAGCCTGGTGGAATACTCTGGCTGTGAGGTCCCTGGTGTTTGTGGGGTGCCTGAGTGCAGCAGTGTGACAGGTGTCTGGGGCAGCAAATTAGGGCACACAATACCTGAAGGTAAGGTACTGAGGTATTTGATGAGGCAATGCTTACAAGCCAGGATTTAGCCCAGTATGATATGGAACATCTGCCTTTCCTGTTGTCTCTCTCTCTCTCCTGGTTTTCCACCTTGCTTGCTGATTTGATTTGTTTTGTTTTCTTGGAAATTGGGTCTGTACCAGCTAGATTTCCCTATTTTCTTTGTTTATTGAGATGCAAAATCTGATTGCTGAATGCACGAATGAGTGTGTACATCACTACTTTGTAAAGTTGTGTGACCAAATCCTAGTCCCCTTGAATTCAGTGGGAATTTCAGTTTATGTGTCATCAAGGCCAGGATTTCTTTCTCATAACTTGTATGCATAAAATGAAAATTGCTGCAGAGCTGTATTTTTACAGAACAATTTACTAGCTGTTAAATTCCAACAAAAGTATTTTTATCTTCTGAAGGCAGGAAAATATTAGCTTTATTTCATGTCATTGCTTAAGCTACATATTAATAATTAACCATTATTATAATGGAAGTCTTCCAGGTACAGAATGTGCCCATTACTAAAAATGGAAAATAGAAAAATGAGATAGGTCAGTGCCAATACAGCGTGTGAATATCTTAGACAAGACATCAGCAAAATTGCAAAAGCAGAAGTGTGATAACATTTTAAATAGACTCAGGTGTTTTAATATCTGTTATTTCTAGTGTATAGATCCTGCATATTTAACTCCATCACTACTAAAGTATCTGAATAGCAGCCTCTGAATTACCAAAAGTAATTAGCTATGCTAATTATTCTAAAATATTCTCCCTTTTTTTTTTTTCTTTTTTTATTCTACTAGGGAGCTTTTCCCTTCTTATTTTACCATATTATTCAACAGAGTCTGTAGTATATGGGGAGCAGCATGAACTCCCTGTACTATTGCAAAATAGACCTTTCTCCAGAATTTTTTTTTTTTTTTCATTTCCAGGTACTAAGAGCTGTGTGGACATGCAACCATGTCAGACCTATACCTGTAGCAGACTGTACTGTCTTTTTTTTTTATGGTAAATTTATTTTTTTCTGGTAAATTTATTAGGAAAAGAGGGAGTAAAAATGGATACTTGACAGTATACAGGGACAGATTCTCTGGTAACTGCAAGAAAGCTTCACTTCAGTTTAAACCACAAAAATGGAGCATGATTCAAAACAGAGGTGAAAACCATGGTGTTTCATGTTTGCTGTGTATTCGAAACAACACACGGTGTTTGCTGTTGGGTACCACTTTCCTGAAAGAACTGTGCAAAAATGCTTTGTCAGACAATCTTATCTCCTCCTGAACTGCTTTTGAGCTCTGCTTCCTTAAATGATAAGAGTTCCTTAAGAAAGCTCAATATAGACAAATCCCACTGAATTGTGTGATAGAAATATTTCACTGTGCAGGAAAAAAAAAATGTGTTTCAAACAACACTTGTAGTGTTACTAAGGAAGAAATCATTCCTGTTTAGAGTTAACTTAAATATGCACGAGGAAATATGTGTACGCAAGACCTACAGAGCCCCCAAACTTTGAATTTAATATGTGCTATTATTTTGCATAATGTAGGCTTGTTGCCTGTGTGCTGCATATAAATTAGGCCACTGGATTGGGTGGGGGAGAAAAAAAACCCCACTGTTTCTTCTCTTAGTTTCCTCTGCTATTTTTAAAATTCTTGTGGACAAATAATTGTGAGAGTGTTGGGGTGTCTGGAATGGATAACAACATTGCCATAATTGAGGGGATGAAGGGTGCATGCTGCAAGGATCTCATGCTGCCTGGGGTGGAGAAGGTTTGTTCCACAGCCCTGGGAGCAGCAGGGACTTGCTGGAACATGGTGCCTCCTGGAGTGAGGAGCAAACACCTGCTCCATGCCCCCTGCCAGCTCAATCAGACACTGCAATGGGAGGTGGTAGGGGTACTGCTCTAAGAGATATCACATTATTCCAAATATTTGGACGCTTTAATTATGGAACCTGACTTTAGTCTGCTAACATTCCCTTTTTCCACTGACAGGTTGCAGCTGAGCCAGCTGAAACATACCATGACCAAAATATTTTTTTTACACAAGTCCTGTTCTGCATGCAGAATGAGTTGTTTCAGCTCAGTTTCGGAAGGAGTTGCTGCACTAGGGTGGGACAGTCCAATGGCAATACTTAAAGCCAATATTGTCAATGAAGTTTATAAATAGGCAAACAACAGACCAAGGTTCAAAATGTGTGAAGCAGAGCTTGTTGTGTCTACAGATTTTGACAGTGCTTGAGCAGATAGGCAAACAAACACTTGAGAGATCCAGCCATGGTGTTAATTTAAAAAAAACAATAAATATACTACATAGATAGTAATGATGCCTACAGTTAAGGAAGTCTGATGCTTTCTATGATGGGATTCCATTTTCAGTTTCTTATTCCTTTGTCAAACTTAAATCAGCAATGAAATTTTTCAGCCTGAGAGTCTGCCTTGGACTCTGGGTGTGTGTTTGCTGTGTGCAAATTTCAGATAACATAATTCAATCGTTTTCTGTAACAAGGTTAGAGGAAAGTGTATTGCTAGATGCTTGTTAAAGAAAAGAAAAATGTTAATATTTACTTACAAATTATGGCACTTTGATACTTTAATAGAATTGGTGTTTGGCATTCAGCAAAGAAAACTCAACATGCACCAAAGATATGCCTTTCATTGTGACTGTAAAAATTCATCAAAATATTGATAATTAAAGGCTCCCACATGTGCAGGATAGAAAAGCTGGTGCCTCATAATGAGGAGGGTGGGGTTGGAATGTGTGCTCTTCAAGAAGTTGAACTGGCAACATGACAGAAGTTCTCTATGGCTTGGGTGTTCTGCATGAAGGGATCAGGGAAAGGATGATGCTGATTCTGAGACATCTTGGCTGCTTTATCCTTATATTCCTAGCAGAGATTAGTTTATGGGGTTTTGGAAGAAGTATGCTTTGGGGATTTGTTCCTTTAGCTGATCCAGCTCAGACAGAAAAAGACTAATCATCTCTGGGCAAGGTAACATAGTTCTGAAGCAGTACAAGTTGTGAAGCATAGCTGTGAATGTGGCCACAGCAGTCCTTTATTTCTCTTGAGTCATAGGGAAAAATTATCTGGTGCTTCTGTTTCTAAGAAATAGACTTCAACGTTTATGTTGAATTTTCGTACAGTCAGCAGAACTGCTCTTGTTCTTTTATTCATCATGATGAGACAATGCTCCTGCAGGAGAAACATGTTTTTACTTTCATTTTCTTCTACCCTCTCCCCACATAGTGTTTTCTCCCTGATATCTTCTTTTCTCTGCATCAGTTTCTCAGTATACCTCCTTTTCCTTCCTGCTCCTCTTGGGTTAGGTGGGACATTGTGTGTGCCACTTGCTTCTCATGTTTCACCAGGGCAGGCTCCTTCCAGCAAGTTCTCTGCAAATGAGCAGTTTGTAAACTTCAGCTTATAGAACTCAGAGGGTGAGAAGAAACCTCAGGTTATGAGGGGCCACCTAAGGCACAAGCTGAGAAATGAATCACTTCAGCCTGGGACTGTGTGTGTTTGATACTACTTCCCCATGTTTTGGTGATCAGCCTGTTTGTGGCTGTTGCTATTCTGCATTGACAGTACTACTTTTTGTCTTCCTGATGTAGCAAAAGAGTGAGAAAGATATTCTTAAATTAGAAAGACAGAAATAAATTTCAGTACAATTTCTTTTACCCCTTAGATGAAATGGTGAAAAAGAGCAGTCTCATTCCTTTACAGTGTGCCAAGCCTCATCTGAGAGAAGACAGTTAGGGATGTAACAAGGAGACACCAATATGCTCCAAGTAAAATATACATCAGGAATAATATAAAAGCAAGAACAAGTGATGGGGCACATTGAGCACTAAAAACTAGGGACAGCCAGAAGCAATAATCCTATGGATTTCATGTCCATTTGAGATAGTGAGTTTTGGATTTTTGTGCTGTGTCAGAAATCCACAGACACTGTTCTCTACCTCAGGTTATTCTCTGGTTGTGGTTGTTTCTGAAATAATGTTTGTCTGCAGAAGGTGAGGTCATTGTGGATGCTATAGTGTGGTATTTAAAGGGAAAAAAGTGCTTTGTAGAGAACAATTATTTTCTCTAACTAGAGTAGGAGGTTCTCTGAATCCAGCAGCCAGCTGGCTCCTTGTTTTTCCAATGAAAGTAGCTGAGGCAAGGTGCCAAACAGGATATGAGAGGCATAAAGAGAAGGGATCGTGGGGAAAACAGAGGCACTTACTGGGAGACAAGGGTTTGGCCTTGCTCAGGGCTGCTGCAGAGGCACATGGACCAAGAATTTGAGTGCTGCAAGCATTAAATGGTTTTTTATGAGCATGGGCTTCTAGAGTTGAGGACGTTCTGCCATACTTTGTGTCAAAAAAGAAAAATGCTTGATATTAATAATGTCACATTATTTTCATATTCATGCTTGAAACTTACTGAGAGTTTAGCTTTCTAGGATTAAATAAGAGTAAGAGGCCCTCAAATTCTTCTCAAGGGTGTTTCATTGTCTAAAGGCTGTTGTTTTGATATGATATTTCTGATTTCTGGTCATTGCATCAGCATAATTTGTCACCCACTCATGCCTAGCAAACCTCTTCAAGTGAGGCTTTCTAATTGAGTTGTGAATTTAATTGAAAAATATAGCAATGGATTTATTTTGCTGTTCAGTCAACCAGAGACTCTTTACAAAGGAATAAACCAATAACCATTTTTTATTTAGTTGAAGATCTGAATATTGTTGATTTCAAAGAGTATTTTGTTGGAAATCTTTTTTCACAGTATGAGGAATGAGAGAATGAATTTTTAAAGTGCTTGTCCAAAATGTCAAGCAAATTACAAGAAAACAAGCTGGAGCTTTTAATCTGAAAGGACACTCACCTTCTTTCTAACTGTACTAATGTTTACCGATGTTTTTCTTTATGAATATTTAATGCACAGACCCTGAAAACAATCTCATTCTCTCCTGAATTTCTGGAAATATTAGTTCTCGGTGTTCAAGATGTTACAGTTGGACTAATGTGCCAGGTACTTTTCCAGAAGATTGGTTTTGAACAGATGGAAATTTACAGTGTAAAATAAGCCAAAACAGAAATGAAATGTTTCCAGTCAGTTTTGTTATAAAAAATCAAACCCCAGTAAAACTCATATTATTTTGTCTTTTGAGATACCTGTAAAAAAAGATAAAAGCTGTAATCTCAAAAGAAATCAAAAAGTAAATGTGAAAGTATGAGGTAACTTCTATAATTCTCCTACAGTGTAGAGATAAATTTATTCAAATAATGTCATTTTCCTTTTATCCTTGAGACACAGTAATTTGGGATTCTTTTAAAGAAATTATTTAAGCGATAATGTTTTTCGTTTGTTTAGTAGGTTTTTTTGGCATCATAATCTCTCTTCACTTCTTTGTTTATTCTTTTACAAAAACAACTGGCAGCGTAAAATTCTTGTATCCTACTTTGGTGTTTATCTGAAATGTGCCCCTTGAGAGGCAAAATGAAGCTTGGCATTTAGGGTCTCCACAGTATCTTAACTAAATATTTCTTTCAATAAAAAACTTCAGATGAGAATTGAGCAAAGTACTAATTTTCTAAGTCTTCTGTTCCCTTTAACCTTGTTTGTTCTTTTGCTTGTCTTCAGCAGATGGCTGGATGACTGGCATTCTCTAACAATATTCACTGCTCATTAGCACCATGTCATTTTGAGTGTTCTTTCCATCTTTCCTGTTCTTTTTTCCTCCTTCATTTATCAACCTATACATTCATATGTTTAGTAAGTCATTGACAGTGATGTAGGTTTTAACATTTGCCTTCATTATTTTCTCCAGAAATCCTGCTTGATGGCTAGGAGACAAAAAGCCCCACGTCTGACATACAAGGTGATTAATGGAATATTAACCTCAGTAACTACTTTTCTGAGGAACCTTCAGAAGCATGAATTATTTGCTTTTACTCATTGGTTGCCAAGATCATCCTATACACTTGAAAATTCAAGCCAACCTTCTTTTCACAATGTTTAACGAAACGCTGATTACAATGTATGCAGGGTGTCATAATGTTAAATGGGTTTATTTGAACGAGGCAAAACAACACTATTTCTGAAATGAAATTATGAGTTTATTGGTGCTCCTACTGATCTCATATTGTCAGATCTGCTACACACCTAGAGTACATATTCTGCTCTTCATTGTAGTCAATGTTGTCAGATCTGATGACTGCTGTACTGGCAGCTTCCAACACTGCAGAAAGAATTTCTTTCAGAACCTGCTAATTTTTAGTGGAAGAAATCTATCACTGAGAAATTTATGCAGAAATCTGAAGATATTCCTCTATAATGCCCATTTATCTTTAGTTTATATCTGTTGAAGTATTTCAACTGATACTGGTGAGATCAGGGAGTCGTGGGGCTGAATAAAGCCCCATGTTGACAGTATGTTCATACCTCGTCCAAAGGCTTCCCTGAATTCTGTTCTGAGAAATGGGCTCATCAAAAATCTTGCCCACCATTCTTCTGACTTTACTATTGGTAAGCTCAGTGATGAAATTCCTCTTGATTCAAAGTAATAGAGGGACAGTGTTCAGCAGATTTTCCTAATTGGGCTGATAGCAAGGGCAGGGAAATACAACTTAATGAATACAGGAGCTTTACCCTAACTATTCTGAACCCAAACAATGAGCTTATTTCTCTCTCTCTCTATTTCCTGTTTTTTAAAATATGAGATCATTTCAGTCTAACTATTCAGAATATTATCTTCTATAACCTTCTCTGAGAGACTGTAAAATACTTTGAACCTCTTTCTCTGAGTTATTGGCAGAAGACCTTTCTCAGAAAATTGCTGTCTTTGAATCTTCATATTTAATTTGTATTTTACACGTTAAGTTACAAAAGCAAGAAAAGCCTGACTGCAAATCTTTAATTAATCATGGAAAATTCTCCAACTGTGTGAAACATGATTCATTCTGCCTCCTCACTCCTATAGCATTTTAGATTTGATTTTTATAAATTACTTGTGCCACCACTGTAGTGTAAATGGATGTGTAAGGGATTGTATTACCCAAGAAATTCAATGGTGTTCAAATGAAAACAGTACATAGGGAAATAATTACAGCTCCAAACACTGTATTATCTAATACAGTGACTTTTAAAGATTTTTTTCTTTAAAGATTTTTTCTTTAAATGGAACAGATGTATTTTCTGGTTAATGCAGATGATTGTCAGAATCTTTTCATTGCATAGGACAGAATGAATGACACTGTATGTACCAGGTATCCCTATGAACCCACAGATAAAATATAAAATTATAGAATATTATGAGGTGGAAGGGACCCACAAGGACCATTAAGTCCAGCTCCTGACCCCGCATAGGACAACCCCATAAATTAGAAACCAAAGAAGAATTTATGTAGAAATACATAATGTTGCTTTTGCCTCATGTTCAGTGACCAGATAGGGATTTTGCAAGAATTCATGTATTGTATCAGACAAGTGATTAGGGGTATGACTCCACTAAAATATCTTCTATTCGGTAATTTCACATGTAACTAATGAAGGCAAATATTACAAAAATGAAAAATTGTACTTGAAAAATGGCAAGTGAGTTGTAGTTAGTGCAGATTGCACTTGGTATGTTGAAATTAAAAGAATAAATATTATAAAAATCAATAAAAATATATGTATAAGTCAATGAAAATAAAATAATTGGTTTGAGCTTAGATAACACTTGTTTCCAACCCATATTTCAAACTCAGTTTTCCTTACAAATGGAAACACTTCTTTTTGTGGTCAAATTTGTATGTAGTAAAACCAGAAGGATTGCTAGGGTACTTGGGTTTACTCAGTGTTTTAGTCAGAAATGAGAATAAATCTGCTATCTTTGAGACTGCTGGATCAGTTAATGGATCTACTGGGTGGCAATTAGAGCTTTCTGTCAAAGCAAGACTTCAGTTCCCCTAGAGGTTAACTGTTGACATATTTCCATGCTATTTGACCTAAACTACATTAGATAATTTAATATCCACTCAAAATTAGGAACATACACATGGTCAATAAGATTTAATCCTGCTGGATTCTAATCTGCTTCCTTAAATGGATCAGATGTTTACTAAAAGAGAGTGGACAGGAGGAAAATCTGAAGAACAAAAATTGCTGTAACAGCCTGTCAATGCAGCGACACCTAGTAAAGAGGAGCCTTATTTCAGTGTGGTAGGTGAAATTTTTTCTGAAATCTCTTGGGAGAAATGAGCAAATAATCACTGAAAATGAGAAATTAATAAGGGGCAAAAATTCTCAGATTTGATGCTGGTTTTTTTTCTGTACAAGAAAATTCAAAGACTGCTTCCTTAGAATTATACAATAATTGGGCTTGGATGGGACTTCTGCAGAAAATTCCATCCAAATCCTCGCTCAAAGCAGGGCCTGTGCTGCTCAGGTTGCTCACTGTCTTGTTAGGTCAATTTTTGAACTTTTCCAAGGAGGAAGATCCCAGAACGTCCTTGGGAACCTTTTCCCAATTTATGACAGCCCTCAAGGTGAAATCTTTTTTTCTAGAACTGGAAATCTACAGTGTTGAAGTTTGTTTCCATTGCCTGCCCTTTTTTTTTTTTTTTAGTTTGCTATGATTCAAAATCCAAATCACAAAAAAATGATGAGCATGTAGCAGCTTGATCTCCAGCAACAGCACTGGATATGTCAAGCCAGGACAAAGCTTAGGCCAGGTTTCTGATGGGGAATGTTTATTAATCCACCAGCTGTATAATACTACAACTTTGGCAACCTTTTTAACCACCAGTGTAATGATACTGAGTCCTAGTTTCAGCTGAGAGGTTCTGAGACTGTCACAGAAGTGGTCCCAGTGGATGACAGACTAAGTAAAGTATTAATTGTCTTCCATGCTTTAAAGTCACATGTGTTGGCAAATGTAATTCTTGTGTGCAAAGACTTGTTGGTTTAAAAAAATCTTCATGTTTTTATCTGTGGTAATCCCATAACGGAGATAAGGCCACGTCTAGAGTACTAAATATAAGACCAAGTCTCATTTGAGTCTTAAAATAAAGCCAGCAAATGCAAAGAAATCTCACTTTGTCCTGCAGGGAATAGACTATGTTGAAGCTTGTGGAAGGTAAGGAATATTCACTACCATAATCCTTGTATGACTGATCTGCTGAGGCCTCTTAGTAGTTTTGGGGGATAAAGTGGGAGAAAGGCTCCTAGTAGAGGAAGATTCCAAATCTCTTTACATTGGGATACCAATCATGAGAGAAAATGAGCCGCTTTAAGTTCCACCTCAAATAAGATTTACATGTTGATTTTTTTCCCAACAATACATGTTGATTTTTTTCCCCCAAAAACGTGCCTCAGTGTAGAGCAGACTCTGAACAGTATTGTTCTGAAGAGCATGGCTGATTGAGTTCCTTCTGCATGGGGGCTCTCAGTTGTTTCAAAGCTACTGGTGCTTTCTCAATGGAAAAATGCAGCTATTGATACCAATTTATAAACATCTCCTTTTGTTTGTTCTTTCTTAAAGATCCTTGTAAAACTCAGATAAAACAAAAAAGAAAAAAAATCAATCTAAAACATCAAAAGTAAATTTTAATCTGTGTTATCTGAAAGTCTATGCAGCTCTGATGAGCCTAAACGCAGTTCAAATACGGAGTTCAATAACTCAATCAAACCTGGTTTTCCAGTTTAGCTTTGTGAATGTTTTAGTAAGCTTGATCTGTATGTCCAATTTAAAATTAAACCAGGTACCATGAAGGCATAGACTGTAGCCTTCATGGTTTGAATTGCTGCTAGCACAGTCCAGGGTAAGGAAGCAAAAAGGACCCTTGCATAATACCCACAGATGTTTTATTCAGCTTCATGGTGAGATGATCAAGTCCCAGATCGACACACAAGGAGGATTCAGCTTTCTCACTATAGAGGCATGGGGGTGAGCCTGGTCTCAGGGCAGTACAAGGATGAGGGTCCATTAGGGAATAGGGAGGGAGTGGCTCAGGGACATAGGAACAGATGTGGGAATAGGGGAAGGAGCGAATGGGGTCTCACAGCTTTTTGGAGGAAGCTTCTTGTGTCTCCCTAAACCAGGGAATGCCCCCAGGGTCTCCACAATAGGCCTTATTTGGGGCTTTCTCTGCAGAGGTTTCACACAGCTTCAGTCAATCATAATCTCTACACAAATGACTGTGTACCCCTTTGGCTTGTTTGTTTACTCCTCCTGGCTGGGAGCTAGCAAAGCACATTCTGGCTCCGTGCTTTCCATTATGCAACAGGCAGCTGTCAATCTCTGTCTAATGCTGTCACAGCTTTGGTAATCTCGAGTGATGAACAGCTGTGCCCCGGGATATGAGTGAGGATAACTGCTGCTCGTTTTATTGTCCATGAGCTGCTGCCATGAGCTCTCTCCCCATAACCTTTATTGGTTTCTATGGCGTTTTAACTTGGCGCCAGTCATTTTCTAGTACAGGATTCCCAAATTGCACAGGAGCGTTTTGTACCTTAGCATGGAACATACAATGAAAAACAACTGAGTTTCTATCAAAGGAGTTCAAAAGCCCTTGTGTTTGCTTTGCTTTAAGGCACCAAGGAGCAAAGTCAGGATGATTTCCCTGGCTCAGCTGTAGAGCAGTAACTGCTTAGGCTTTTTCACTGTTTTGACTTATTTTCCTCAAAGCAATATTTGGTGAAAGTTACTACCTTGATTTTGTTGTTTTTTGGGGTTTTTTCCTTGGTTAAAAACTGGAGTTGCTGCTGTCATAGGGTTTAATCAAGCATGAGACATCATAGTGGGCTTGGCCCAAGCTTGCTGATGAATGAGTTTTCATTTGGGAAATTTGGTTTTTACATTCAGGCTAGACAAGTATCAGTTTAATAATCTTCCACCTGAAAAATGCAAAGTGATTCAAGTAAGAATATTTTGGTTATGCTTTCTTATTTTTGTTTTGAATTTCTATATGAGAAACTATCTCAGCTTTCAATTTTAATATACTGACAAGTGTATGTATGTCTGTATGCACTTCATAATGCATATTTTATATCATACTGATGTTTTAGGCAGTATTAAGCCAAAATATCTTAGGAAAAAATTTAATATTTTAAAATCAAATCAGTTTGTAGGGATGAACTAACCATATTTTCTAGGTTTAAGAAAATACCTGCAATTTGAATGAACGTGTGTTTTAGCTATCTGCCAAGCTTTATTCAGTGCAGAGTTTATCTTGAATTTCACCCTTCTAGACCAGACTAATTCTCCACTCAGTCAACATGGCCATTTTCAAAGAGCTGTAGTTACAGAACTTATGCATGGAATAAGACTTACAAGAAGGGAATAGGCACCATTGATATATAAACCTGGAAGTTTTGCCATTGCTGAGACCTTTTTTCTTTTGTTCTGAAGGGGAGGATATCTGGGGTTTGGTGTTCATCAAAGCAGCTGCTGCCACAGGTGTAGCAAATCTTCCAGATGGTGGGGAGGATTCCTCCCATCTGTGCACCTCCTCAATGCCAGCCCCAGGTACCTAAGCTTGATGCAGGGTCCTCGAATTTAGCTATAATATTATGGTCATCATTCATCTTTGGTGTCTGGAATCAGTCTCGTGCAGGATAAGTTTCATGTAGGATAAATTCCCTTAAAGCTGTGATGTGGCTCATGTGTTCATTCACCTACAGAGAACCAGGTGTATGTCTGAGTGTGCACACTGTGTGCAAGTCAATCCAAGGTAAAACTTCTCATTATTTCATTGTCAAGAACCTTAAAAGAAAACCACTCTCAAATATTCTGTGCTTGAAATTCAACCATCCTGCCATGAAAAGGCTGGGTTTTTAGCTTCTCACAATTACAGAAGATGGAACTGAGAACCCTGTGCTTCTGCATCCAATAGTAAATGTTAGACTTAATTATTATTAGGCTCTCTTTAAACTCATTGCTGATCTGATCCCCCATATTATGCCATGTTTTGTCTTTGTGGACAGGCTGGGTAGGAACTTTGTCTATCTTAGTGTGTCTTTCCTATGGGAAGAGAATAGTAAGGTGATAAAAAAGCAATGTGAGGTTGAGTGCTTTGGTAATCAATTTCAGTTGTAGTTAGATACCTATTAATTCCCACTTATAGTTAGCCCTAATCAATTTCCACTTATAGCTAGATATTTTTAAACTTATGTGACTGCTGTTGTTGAAAATTAAGTTCTTCTCTGTTTCTTCTGTTGAAGGTTGAGGCTTGACGAGATTGGCCATCCTCAAAGACAGGCCAGCTATGGTTTTCTAGAGAGCAATTAGAAGATTTTGATGAGGTTACTTTAGCAAGAAGATTAAGTTCTGTTGGCTAGACACTCTGCTGTGTGAGAGACAGCCCTGGAGAGCTGTTAGCCACTGCTGACAGATGGCCCCCAAGTTCCTTGGTGCTCTTACTGAGAAGATCTGAATTATGTCCTTGGTAGATGCATCCTTATTAGATTAGCACAGTGAAATAGAGCTCCTGTTTCCCCTTCACACACTCTCTGCTTCCTTGGCATGGCTTTGATGTCACTAACAGATTTTAGAGGCATGGACTGACCTCCTCCACAGTTACTTCTATGCCAAGACCTGCTGCTTTTCATCATCCTCAACTGAACAGAACATGCTTTCATAAGAGAACATTGATGAGTGCTTTAATTTAATTTCTACTTTCCTTATCACAGGAGAACTAAACAAGAGATCTTCACTTGTATTTAGCAGGCTGAAATTAGGGGCTTACATTATGGAAATACCACCATGAGAGAATCAATAGGCAGACACTGCCTGAACAAAACAGAAGGAAGCAAAAACCAAAATGCTAATTTACAGATTATCTTTAACTGGGAGTTATAAACCACACTTAAATAAATAAATAAGTAAATATTCAATTAACTGTGATTAATTATGCTTCTGTACATTAGTCCTGCTTGTCTTTTTCCTCAGCCTAGTCCAGGAAATGATTCCAAATTAATTCCTGGTCAGCCATGCGGTTCCTGGCAGAGTAAACATCCTATTTTTTAGACAGACAAGTGGTGATGTATCTTGGATCTGCACAATTCTTTTTCAGCAGTACTGACAAGTGTATAGCGGTGTAGAGATGCATGTACTGCAGAAAAATCTTTTGGCTCTAAACAACATCCTACAGACATGATGCTCATTTAGTTACTTTGCAAAGGTGTCCAAGAACATTTCCAGTGAAAGAAACAGGCTACTGAGTTTTCCAGCTGGGGCAGACTGGGGAGGAAAGCACAAGATATTTAGTAATCACCTACCTTAATAATTTAAAGAAAAGTTGCTGTGTTAAAAACACCCACCCCACTTCTTCTATAACTGCAGAATTTGGAAGATGCAGCTGAAAGACACAGTATAAGATATTCCTTGAACACATGAATAGAATGGAGCTGCTTTCCTGTAGGGAGAAGGAATGGAGTCTGTATCACTGAATCACAGAATGATTGAAGTTGGAAGTGAACTTTGGAGGTCTTGTCTTACTCACCTGCTCAAGCAGGGCCACCCATAGCCTGTTGCTCAGGACCATGTCCAGATGGCTCTTGTATACCCCTAGGGAAGGAGACTCCACAGCCTCTCTGGGCAACCTGTGCCAGTGCTCAGTCACCTTCACAGGAAAAAAAACCTGTTTCCTGATGTTCAGAGAGAACCTCATGTGCTTAATTTTGTGCCCATGGCCTCCAATCCTGCCAATGGGTATCACTGATAAGTCTATGGGTCTATCTTCTTTAGACCTTCCCTTCAGTGTTTGTCACACTGATGAGATTCACCCATGTCTCTGAGCAGTCCCAGTTCTCTCAGCCTTTCATCACAGAAGAGGTGCTCCAGAACATTAATAATTTTCGTGATCCTTTTCTGCACTTGCTCCAGTACATCTGTGTCTGTCTTGTGCTGGGGAGTCCAGAACGGAACACAGGAGTCCAGGATTGGCTTCAATAGTGCCAAGAGGAGGGGAAGGATCTCCCACCTCAGCCTGCTGGCAATACTTGCCTTAGAGCAGTCCAAGTTATTTCTCTGCCTTGAGGGCACACTCTGGCTCATGTTCAGGGTGGTGCACTCCAGAACCCCAAGGTCCTTTTCTGCTGGGGTCCTTTCCAGCTGGGTGGTCCCCAACCCATACTGGTGCAAGGGTTTGTTCCTCCGTGGGTGCAGGACTTTGCACTTATCCTTCTTGACAAAGGGGCACTTTGTACCCCTTTGTGTGAGGCTGAGTCTCCTGCAGTCCCTCTAGATGGCAGCACAATCTCTGGTGTGTCAGGCAGTCCTCCCACACTTGCTGAGCGTGCTCTGCCCCTTCACTCACATTGCTAATGAACATGGCAAACAGGATCCTAGTGTGGTTCTCTAGTGCAGCAGAGGAGTTTTGATTTAATGAGGAAAATAAAAGCAAATAAAGGTGTGTTCTTAAGAAGCTAGAAGATTTTTTTTTCCCTGAGCATTTTGAGGGATTACGTTGCCTCCAATATCCTTCATCTGCCCATTAATCTGCTAACAACATTTAAGATTCTGTGCATTCATCTATTTACTTTTGAGGTTCTGGTATGTAAAATAATTATCTTACTTTGTAACAGGATGTTCTGCTATTGCATAGTTAACATTTTGTAAATTACTCTGCTAGCATTCTTTATCAATTATGCCTCTTTGAATAAAAGGTAATGCCTAAGGCCCAGAGCTAAATTATTTACTTGCAGCTTGCTGATTTGTGTAAAATTCCACTTTACCTGCAACTTTGTCAACCAACTCTGTTTTTCTTGATGCTCAAAAGATGGGAGAGATGTGAAGTCAAATAGGCTTGTGTTTTTAGTAGAGAGAGGAATAAAGACATTAAACAGCTTAGATGATAAACAATATCCTCTAGGCGAACGCCTTCAGTGTGGGTGAAAAAATGTGATGACATATGATAGCGAGTGTGAAATGTTCTATGTGTTACTATGTCTGGAGTCCTTGCACCAGCCAAGTCCACCACCAGCCTGCTTGAAGAGAAGGGGAAAGTGAGCATTTCATCCTCTCCCATTCCTATCCTCCTATCTTGAACAGATTTAAAGCAGCTTCTTGAATGACCAGGGCACAAAGGAGAAAGTTTTCTTTTTCTTTTTTTACACATTATCAATGAAACAAACACAGCTTTCAGAGAGCTGATCAGTTGTAGTGATTCATCTACGTTTCAGCAAAGATGTTGATGGCATTGTGAGGGCTCTCTGCACTGTGCCATCTGAAAAGAGGAAGGAAGTAACAAATGCTAATAAAACATTAATAATGGTTTCAGGAGGTATTACCATATTTAGCTTGAATTAGTTCACATTTCTTTTGAATCCTTTTATGCCCTTGTGAAAGTGAACATTTTCTAGCTTGGGTGCCTGAAGTTGGCCTACAGAATTCATATAGGAGCTCTTAAATAAATGTCTCATGTTGCTAAATCACATAATTTCTTTCTGATGCTGAAGCATTTTAAGCATCATTCACCATATGAAGGATTGTAAACCTTTACTTTTTTTATTAGTGGCTTATATGTAGAACAGCAATTTTTATAAAGCAATTTAAAATCTGATGATAATAAAGACTACATAAAAACCTGCTATTTACTTTTCTTCCACTACTTAGTTTATACAGAATGTTCCAGCAACCCTCTGTGTTGTTTTCATTTTTAGTAATGGGTAAAACTATCTCTTCCTAGGGCACAGGTTGAATCATAATTATTTCATCTTGCAAGGAGCTTCCTTCTGTGCATAATGTTTTCCTGAATTCCAGTGGGGGAAAGCACTCGTGAGAGTTGTAAGAAGGTAGTATTGGCAACAGAAGGGCATAAGATCAAGTTTTTGCTGATCAAGTTTCAAAGGTGCCCTAATGTACTAAAATGAAACTTCCTCTGTTGTATTGGTCTAATCTAGAAATCACAGAGATCGATACATCAGTTTATAGACCTGTGTAATTATTAATTTTTGAATTCATTTCAAGCAACAACTTGACCAAAGTTCACAATTAATATGTGTGTAAATGTGTTTTTATTATATTGGTTTGGGTTTGCATTTTTATAGTTCAAATCCCGTATGTTTGTGATTTAGGGTTTAACAGGAACTCATTCACTTCATAAATATTAATTGCTGCATAGGCCTACTCCATATTAGAGCATCTGGGGGAAAAGTGCTGATCATTACATTGCTTGTGAGGATGTATTTTTACCTAAAAATACCCCTGGATAAATTAAGTCTGATTTAGAGAACATTAGTCTGAAAGGTGCAATGCATTAATTTCAGGCATAATATTTTAATAGCAGCAAGTGCAATGTAACAGTGTTCAGCCCTGCAGTTTGGGATGTGCTGCATTGTCACAGTGTCCTCCAGCAGAGTCTGAGTAGCCAAAAGGGAGAGTGATGTCATCAGTTTAATGTTATATGGCAGTCAGAGAATATGCATATCCATTGCCATTAAATTGCAAAAGACTGGTTCTTAGGGCAGCTCCCGAGATAAAAGTATATCAGAAAACTTTGCTGTCCTTATTAGCAGGATCATCATCAGCTGGTGTCAGTCAGGATTGCTCCATTGATTTCAGCACTGAGTGGGATGAGTGGCTGACCTTTCTGTCTTTGAAACAGAGCCTGGGCTTGACGTGTTTGTAAGGTACAGGGGGTGCTCCACCTCTGCAGTGGGGTGCACCATGGATGATTTTCATAGCCTGCTGAATTATTTGATTACAGTTAGTCAGTGCCTGGAAGTTCATATTTGTTCTTTTGCCGGGTCTTCATCATCTTAACATATCATAATGCCTGCCACCAGTGCATTTGCCTTGTCCAGCTGGCTAGTTCAAAAGAGGAATGTTGTTGTAACCAGTGGTTACCTGGTCTGTATGGAAGGTGAAATCCATACCAGGCTGCACCTGAAATTCTACATGACTCTTTATCAAGGTGACAGCAGTTTGCTGTCATGTCTCCTGAGTACTGATATGGGGCTATGGGTACAATCTGTCCACCAACCCGTGCACAGTGCTCAGCTCAATTTTTTGTTCCTCAACCATAGAGTGGGCTGTCTTTGCTTGACCTTGAAATTCTGAACATAGCTGCTATTTTCTGGGTGTTCTGAGCATCCAGGGAAATTCTTCAAGTGTAAACTGCTTAGAATAAAACTCTTATTCTTGTCATATATTTTAATGTGCCAAATATTTTCAAAAGCTCTTCAGAAGCTGAATCTGAAAAAATGCTGGGTTTTCTCATAAACATGTTCTCTGTGTTACCACCACAGTCTGTTACCTCCTGGTTTATTCACAGAGAATGGTAGGAATTACTGCTCAAATGACCCTGAATCCCTCACTACTGTCATGTTTAATAGAGGATCAGTAACTGTACACAGCATTAAGCAAAGCTCAGTATAAGTACAGATTTGCTATTTCCAAGGTTCAGATAATCATACTGCAATAAGGCAAGAAGTTTAAGAGGAATATTTGTAGTAATACTTTTAACTTTTTTTTCCTAAATATTTTTATTATTTTATATTTATATTTTATAATTTTATTATTATTTTATTATTATTTTATTATTTATATATTATTTTTACATATTTTACTATTTGTTTTATCTATGTAATGCATGGAGAGAACCATGGTTTGTGCATCTAATAGCAAACTGTGATTATTTTTGCCAAAAGTAGATATTGGTTCTTTGTGAGAGTGAGTACAAAAAGGAGCAAAGTTCTCAAGCAGCCCAGTCAATGATGAGTTTGTGAGGCTAAAATGTGAGAAAAGTCATGCATTCTTGAAAGAAGCAATTGCTAGCAGAAAGCCTTTGGGCATAAATGAGAGGTGAATCTTCAGTCTCAAAAGTGAGAGATGTTACAGGATTAAATCCTGCTTCCATCAATGTCAATGGAATGATATATTTTCTTTTCCTTATTTTTCAGTTAACTTATTGAGATTTTTGATATTTAAGTACTTCATGTACAATCTCCATACTCTTGTAACATGATCAAAAATCCACTCTAGTGCCTTGAGCTGTTACATAAGCATTTAAGGTTATATTCAGAATTATGTGGAGGGAAAAAAGGCAAAAGAGGCACAGTTTCCGTGTATTTAAATGGTTTATTCTTCACTTACTTTGCAAAAACTGTAAAAAAATAATACTTCAAACCCCTCTTTTCAAAATCACCATAATTTCTTTGTATTCAGCCTTCTCTTTAAATGAAATTAAAGAGAAATTGGAAAATTTTTTTACTAATATTTCTGCAGTCTATTATGTATTCCTTTTCAATCCTAACGAAAAGACTTTTAAAATCAGAATGTTTCATTTCAGTAGAAGAATTATCAGTAATTTGAATATGTTGCAAATCCTGTGAGAATTCATTTTTATCAGTTTTATAGACTTGCTAATGGTCATTGACAATTCCAGCCTTCTTTTTTTTCTGAAATATCCAGAGCTGTTTAAATGAAGTTAAATTCATAGACAATTAACTGATCGCCAAATCTTTTCCTCTAAAAGACAGGAAAGTATACTACCTTTTTTACATTTTTAATGGAATTGGAACTTTGAAAAATATTCCTTGATGGTAGGAAAGTAGTTATTTTATTAAAAGAGCTGAAATCCAAAAAATTGCAAAATATAAAGGCAATTTCCTTACTCCAGGTGTTAGAGGTCATACTTTTGGCAAAAAAAAAAAAAAAAAATATAAGCAGCTTCTCATTTTTGTTAATTTTTCTCTCACATGGGTTCAGACCCCCAATGGCAATAAAAGTATCTTCATCTCAGAACTGCACTGTGTGGAGAGACAGCAGATTCCTGCCCTACCAGTTGTATAGTAGCTTTCTGAACCTCCTTGCTTCAGTCAGTACTTTTACCTGGCACTCTTTTTGGCAGTGGGTTTTGCCACTTGTAGGGAGTTTCACTTCCCCAGTAAGGTGAACAGGTCTTGGCAGCTTGATCCATACTGGTCTCAGCCTCCTGGTGCTCAAGATCGTCCCTTGGCTCAGCTATTAATTAGGAATCATCCCCTTTTCTATTGTTGTCTCCTGCACTGTTTGTTCTTGGTGGCTCTCCTTTCTCTCTTGTCTATCCCTTTAATCGGAGACTTTGAAAAATAAATCTCCTTACAGATGTGCCCAGCATATGGTGAGACTGCAGGAGCCAAAAGATACCATGGATCTAATCAAATATGGTGGGCCAAAAGAACAAGCATCTTCCCTTCAACTGTTTTTATTCGGAAAAAAAGGTGGATTTTGTTTTTTATTTTCGTTTTTTTTTTTTTTAATGAATAGCTGGAATTTTGGGAGGTGTGACATTTTTACCCCCTTTTCTCCTTTTTATTCCCCATTTTCCTTTCCCCTTTTTTGCCACCTCTGTCCATGAGAGAGAAGGACACCATTAGTGTCCTGGTTAAGCTCCTGGCCATGTTAAGTGCATGGCCATGACAGGGACAGTGCCCTTTTCCCAGCAGAGGCTGCAGATTTGGCTTGGCTGGCACTTTGGCCTGTCCTGCTGCCACCCAGGATTCTCCTGCCTTCTGAGGCTGAGGTTGAACAAGTTCTGATTTGGGCAAACTAATGTGCAATTGGCACAATTCAATTTAAAATTTAAACACTCGGAATCACAGAATCATTAAGGTTGGAAAAGTCCTCCAAGGGTCATAATGTCCAAACTTTGACCAAGAGCCACTACATCATTAAACCATAGCCACTAAGTGCCACGTTCCATTATTTCTTGAATAATTCCAGGGCTAATGGCCAGACTTTCAGTGAAGCAATTCTTGATTTCACAATTTTCCTTATCCCTGTATTAAAATCCCATTTACAAAAGTATCCAAAGGCATTATTTTTAACCTTCCTGACAGCTATAGAGATCCTTTGTTTTCCTCGCTGTCTCATGATCGTCACATCAAAAGTTATTTCTGTCATCCTGCAGGCAAGTAATAGGTTTAATACATGTAGTTTTACCCCTGGGCTGTTGTTTTCCCTTTGCTTTGTTTCTATAATTCATTGCAATACATGGTTTTCTGATGATTTAAGAAAAAGTATCAAGTGTGCTAGTTTCCTGTCTTTGTGTCCTCTCATCTTCTCATCTCGCCTCACATGAAACACATTTAAAGTATTCCTAAACCTTCAAAGTGGTTGCCATTCATTCTGGCATTTATGTAGTTCCATTTGGTGCCACCATGTGCTGCAGAAATTTGAGTTCTCTGCTCTCAGCAGATGGCAGGGAGGGGGATGAGTTTACCTTTTTTTGGGAATACCAGTCTGGTGGAAATGTTTGTGCTTGTTTGTGCATGGGACACTCAAACAGTGCAGCTCACCATAGTTCTGCAAGGTCTAAAATGTTTAGAAATGCTTTAGGTTTCCCATTAACTTCAAAGGGAAAATATCTGGAAAGCATGGGAATACCTGTGTCTCTAGATTCATTGGGACCTTAAAATGTTTATTGCTGTGTCCTTTGCAGTAGGGCCTCAGATTCCAAAAGTGAATGTCACATGTCTCTGGTGAGAGAAACATCACATTTTTCCTAAGTTCGGAGATGTGAGAAAAGGAAAGATATCATTCTGTCTAATCATCTCGTCCACAAGGAGTTGACCTTCCTTTCCATGGTAGCCTTCAAGATAGTAGTGTGAGGATGAAATATCCCAAACCATGGAAATTTATCTGTGTAGTGTTTGGAGGGAAACCAACACCCAGCCAGTCTGTAAATCCTTTATTTTGTATACCATACTTATGTTTGCCAATGGAAAAAGCCTGGGGTGTTTTGTTTTGTCTTACTTTATTTTGCTTTGTTTTAGTTTGCTTGGCATGTTTAGTATCTTCTCTGATACGTAAAACACTTGGGTTTATTTTCCAACAGTATTTTTTTTCCCCTCAGGGATTTTAGACCTTTGGTCTCCTATTCTGCTGTGTGCTATTCATACCTGAGTCCTCTGTTTTTCTTTCACAGAATTTGTAATGCCTATGTTCTCCATGTCCATCTTGTTTTTTGTTTCATTATTTTGGGTACTGCTTGTTCAGTGTGACAGCAAAAAGCTTTAAGTGATGTATCCATTTTATCACCAGCACCTTGAATCAGCTTTGGAGATGTATATGCATATGTTGGTATAAAACTCTTAGCAAGCTCTCTTGCTGCTGCTGAAATGGGGGTGAGTGATGGCAATTCCATTGATGTTTGTGCTCAGTGGAGTGGCAAATAGGAACCAGCAGCATCGTGTTTCGTCCTTCTCCTTTGTTTCCTTCTTCCCTACCCATCTCCCACTGTCAAGTGGTTTAACCTTTTTGCTGTTGGTAGCTTTATGGTTTGAGAGACTCTAAAAACAAGCCACATCAGCTTTTTTGGATACCAGTTCCCCTGGCAATCAGACCCTTCCACCCCAATTATCTTTTTCAAGAACATGCTAGTATTAGCCACTAAATACAACAGTGTGTGTTTCTGTCTTCCACCCTTCCCTATTCAGCTCAAAACCAGACAACATTGATGTAACTTTAAGTGTTTGTTTACAGCTCATCCATCACCATGGCATCTGGGACCTTTTGGATGCAAAACATCCTGGCTTGCTGTATCTCACAACTGCAAGTAATCATTTGTGCTCTAGCTGGAGCTGGGAAGCTGTTTCTAGGCCAATTGTCCAAACAGACAAGAAGAGCCCTTTTCTGAGTTTGGGGTCCAGCTTTGGACTCATCTTTTAGATCCTCTCCCACATCTTCCTTCAGCATTGGAAGACATGGCTGATTGCCAGGGTGGTATTTGCAGTCCTTGAGTTGGAAGATGAGATGGCTGAATGAAATATGGTGGACTTTAACGTGCCAAAGGTTGTACTGTGTGCTTTAACAACTCTTTTTGGCTTAAAAATCTCCATCCTTCCTAATCTCCGTCCTTCCTGCCCTTTGAAACACGGCAATGGACAGTCCTAGGTTGCTGCACACGTTTTATAGGCTTAGCTTTAGATCTAGCTTTCCTCTGGGCAAGAGCATGATGTCAGCACAAGACAGATCATTTTGGAGATGGCTGCATGGATGCAAGCTGATGTTACAAGACAGAGAGAGGTTTATGCACATCTGCAGGAGAAACTCACTGCACAAAAAAGCGAGCTAGGTACAGCTCATTGTATGGATAGGACAAGAAACTCCTTGCAAGGAGTGGGCATGTGAAAAGGAACCTGTTTTTCACTGCTTCATCCATAGCTTAACAACTTGGGCTTGTGCCATCTAAACATTTGCCCTACCATGTTGCCAAGATTTACTGCAGGAATAGTGCCAGATAGAAATAAAAGACAGGCAAACAAAGAACCATTTTAGGCATCTACTGCAACTTCATACTCCATCAGTTAGGAAAGAAGTTTGGGTAGATTTATCTCACTTCTCTATGTTTGTTTCTGTTCTCTGCCTCTGTGTAGGAGCCCAGAGAAGTGCTACAGTTCTGCCTCACTTTTGTAAATCCAAGGCTTTTGATATCCTTCAGTGAGGTTCAAACAAACTACCTCGTGACAGAGAACACATCAGAGCTGAGCCTCTGAACTGCCAAAGTTTTATTATTTTTTTCACCAAAACTTTCTCTGTTTTGCTGGACTCAAACTTGCCCTTGTAACTATCTCTTTATGAGCAAACTATTGTAATTTTTATTGGAGCCAACAAATTCCATATTCATGTTTTCAGAGCACAGCTGAAGACATTGTTTGTTTTCCCAAGTGCTTCAGTCATTCTGAGTGAACTCTGTGGAAGAGACAGTTGACATGCCTTTGGAGAGGCCTTGTACAAAATGTATTCTGTTCTGAATCGAGTGCTGAAGGGTACAGTGATGTGACAGGCTTCAGGGAAACTGGCTTAGGGACTAGGCAGGCTCTAACAGGCAATGTTTAAAAGAAAAAAGAATGAGACAAAGGGAAAAAAGTCCCCACAAACAAATAAGAATGGGAAAGAGAAGATGAAGATGAGGGTGTAGAGGTAATCACTATGATTCTGACTGAAGCCTTGCTGTCTTAGCTGAAGCCAAAGCTTTGCCTTCTTTTTTTGCCATCTTCCTTTGTTCTTCTCCTCCATCCTCTTGCTATGCCACTGTAGCAGGTGGAATGGATTAAAGCAACCTAATTTAGTTTCCTGAGCAAACCACCCATCCTCTGTTTGCAGGGAGTGGAAATAGACAAACACTTATAGGATGTGATTAGCCTGACCTGGCTTTGGTGTCCAGGCCCATGTGATAGGAATGTTCATTTCTGCCCTTCTAATCAAAAGAGGAAACCTTAGACATAAAGGAAGTATGCGTTGTAGAACATTGTATTTGTTCAGATAAATTCTCATTCTGAGAAACAAACCAAAGCTATGGTCACTGTCTTGGTCTGCCAATACATGTTGAGTTTGGAGCTCAGTAGTTTTATAGTAATTGAACAGAGGATTGAGAGAGCCATTCTCAGTTCAAAACTGCAGTTTTGCTTCCCAGTCACTCCTGAAACTGGGATGAAACCTGCGTCTTAAAGAAGCTGCCTGATTCTGTGGATGATTAGGTCAAAATGTGGACTACTTCTGTGATCATTAAAGCATCTGATCAGAATTTATGGGGATCTTTTGGACAAGAGTTGAGAGAATGGGAGCGCTTTAAAAGGTAAACTTTGGAAATAAATTCTGCAGAAAAAATGATGAAGGAACTCAAAGCTTTGCAAAATAGGTTAAGGAAATAATAAAATTCAGGAACAACAAAACAAGACTAATCTGATCTTCCATGCCAAATATAGCCTGATTTTAGCGTTCATGGCATTTAGACTGTCCTCTGAAAAGGGAGATTGGTTTTACAGACAAAAAGCTCCCCTCCCATTTCTTTTTAGTAGCAAATCTTAGTTTATTTTAATAGAATTACAAAATGGTCTGTGTTGGAAGGGACCTTAAAGATCACCCAGTTCCAACCCCACTGCCATAGACAGGGACACCTTCCACTAGACCAGTTTGCTCACAGCTCCATCCAAACTGGCCTTGAAGACTTCCAGGGATGGAGCATCCACAGCTTCTCTGGACAATCTGTACCAGTGCTGCATCACCCTCACAGTCAGTAATTTCTTCCTGATATCTAATCTAAACCTAATCTCTCTCAGTTTAAAGCCATTTCCACCGTTTCCCCTTGTCTTATCACTGCATGCCCTTGTGAAATGTTCTTCTGCAGTTTCCTTGTAGTTTCCTTTAGGAACTGGGAGGCCACTCTAGAACCTCCCCTCTCCCTCTGCTCCAGAGTGAACAACCCCTTCTCTTTCAGCCTGTCTCCACAAGAGGGATGTTCAACCCCCCTGACCATCTGCATGGCCTCTCTCCAACAGGTCCATGTCTCTCATATGTTTGGGACCCCAGAACTGGACTCATCACTCCATGTGGGATTTCACAAGAGCAGGGCAAAGGGTGAGAATCCCCTCCCCTGACCTCTGAGTCACTCTTCTTTTGATGCAGCCCAGGATAATTTTGGCCTTCTGCGCTGTGAGTGCTCTTTGCTGGATCATGCTGAACTTCTCATCCACCCACACCCCAAGTCCTTCTCAGGGCTCCAGTTAATCCATTCCCCACCCAGCCTAAATCTCTGTTTGGGATTGCCCTGACTCAGGTGCAGACCCTTATACTTGTCCTCGAAGGAGTTTTTGATGTTTCAACCTTTCTAAAATTAGCTGCTTTGTTCCAAGATGATTAAAGATTACGGTGTTAAATGCTTGTTACAACTACATTTTGTTTTTTCCCTCTTCTAGAACTCTCTCTGAAATTCAGTCTGAGTTGGTAAGAATATCTGAATTGTTCTTGGCTCTTAATTTAGTATCTGGTGGAAACATTTCAACATTTCTTAATAGATGTTTTTCTATGTAGAGATGATTTCTGGAAGACTCTTTGTTTCCAATTTACTTCCTAAGTTTGCCTTCTGTTCTTATTTTGTGTTTGTGTTGCTGTGAAAGTCATTCTTCCAGTCAGAGGTGAAGTTCTCTTGAGAGACATATTCTGAAAACACAAGAAAGGTGATACTAACCCTAAAGAGGTCATCACCTGACTGCAAAAAAGAAAAAAAAAAGAAAAATAATTAGCATAGTTTTGTTGCTGAACTTTTAATGATGTTAGTTATATTCCTGTTCTTTATCCCTGATGTCTGGTACATAAGCACAGACTTTGAAAATTTTGTTCGTATAATTAGTTAGATGGGGCAGAAAAATATACTAGGCCCTGGTAGTTGAATCAAACCCATTTAATGAATTTCCTACTTTCTGTGCATTGGTTTCCATGCACTCCTGACCAGCTGGTCCCTTCCTGTTCCCATTGCTAAATCCTGAAGCAGCAGTAAGACAATATACAGCCACGGATATTACATTGATTTACTGAAAGGGCACTGCAGGAGAACAGGAAGCTTAGCTGGCCAGTGTTGCGCTGCCATAACAAGCATTACTGCCAAATAATTAACCTTGCTGTTTGTTTAGCACCCTCAGAAAGCTTCATTACCAATGCAGTCAATTATCTTCTAGTAATGGCTACTACAGAAAGTAGACTTGCTTAATTAAACTTATTTAGACCAAAGAGGCTATATGATTGTGTAACAGATATTGGAAAGGGGTAGAATAATCTCTCTGAGCTATGAAGCTCATTGAAGGCTTGTATTTCACATTTCAGAATGCCAAATTTTGTGTCTTTTTCCACACAAAACCAGCAATAATAATTATGTGCTCATTCTTCCACCTCCATACAATTCCTTGCTAAATAACATCTTTTTATAAAGCAGCCATAGTGGCATGAGGAAAGAGCTAAATCTACCACACAGACTGCTTTAAAGATGGTTAAAGGTGGATCCACTGCATGGAAGGAAATGAAAAAGGGAAGATTTTTGCTGGTAAGTGATGTAATTCACAGCTATGCAGGTATGTGTTAGGTATTGCTGAGGAAATTCTCTTGATGGCGTCCCCTGAGGAAAGAGGTTTCATTTGTTCCCCCCTCTGTGACATTTTGCATTTCTACCTTCTTTATAGATCATCAGAGAAGTGGCAAAAGGCCTGAGTTTTTGACAGTCAACCTTAGAGCAGGACTAAAAGCTGGTTGATACAGAGATAAAGCTCTGAGTGCCTGTTTCTGTAAGGCTTTTAGATAAGGTTTGTTTTCTATATTATTAAAGTCTTCAGAGCTTTGCTCCCACTTCCAAGAGCACTTGAAAGCCCAGCATGTCCATTAGTACAGACTTAAATTGATTAGTTAGTCTTAGAGCTAGTTCTGCACTCCCAGACAACTGAGCCCTGACTGATATGTGTTTCGCCAATAAAACCCCCAGTGGGATGGAATTGTATTACTAGAACTGTTCTTTTATCAATCTGTCTCCTTTCACTCATAGCTGATTTTCTTTTGTGGCTGCAAATCTGCAGCCTTGCTGGAGGCCTTAAGTCCATGTTAAGAACTCTTTGCTGTTTATCTAATGTGTTTTGTGTAGCTTTTTTTATAATAGCAACTTTAGTCTAGGGCATAGTATATGACTTATTCAGTGCCCAGTATTCCTCTCAGGGGCTATATTTTTAAAGGTAAATAAATGTCAAATATGTAACACAAGTGAGGGGAAAAAATGGCACAGATGAGAACATCCACTGCAATCCAGCACCTAACTAAGCTACAAATTCAAGTTGGAAAATGTGATTCAGGATAGGCATCTGGGTGCCAGGTTACCCCAGAAAAGTTCAAGTTTTTAAATTTGTTTTTGATAAGAGGTGTTTGGTTTATGTGTCACCCCTGTTCATTTGAAACCTTCATCTGAATTTTTTGAGTTATGGCCTTTTCGAGTGAATTTATATTTGTTATGGAATGGACTCCAAAGGTAGAAGCTAATGAATGAGGTGAAGGAAATCCTGGTGGAATGGAGTTAATGGCAAAACTCACACTGGTTTTATATAGTCAAGAAATTGCTTGTAACTCCTGTATGAACTCTGAATTTCTAGTGTCTTAAATATGTCCCTAACAACTAAAGTCATTTTATTACATAAAATACATTAGAGATTAGAGCTGAAATAATATCCGCTTTGGTATCTTGATCTGTAAATAAACTCTGCTAAAAAAATAACTGTGATCCTTTCTGTTAATTCTGTCTCAAAAGAACAACTGTGCAGATAGCATTGAAACCAGGTACTTTTCCTTGCTCTTCCCAAAAGCCCCAAACAAACATGCAAATAAGTAGCAAATAGCTGCTTAAAAAGGGCACTTCTTCTTTGCTAAGCATGTAATTAACCCCTGAACCTTGCTTTCTAAAGATATTATTGTGGCAAACAATTCAGCCAGATTCCAGCAAAGCCTAGCTATTTGTATAAATACTAACAATAATCCAGATGTATAATCCCTGCCATAAAATACAATGATTTCAAGAACTCAGGGTTAAAGACACAAGCAAGATTACTAGCCATGTTCACTGTTTGAACAAAGCCTAAGATCTAAAGCATGTTGCTTGTGAAATTCAACTTTTTTCCATATTTGTGGCACTTAGGGACAGGGCTTAGTGGGTGTCCTGGTTTAAGGCAAATTTGGGAGGAAACTTTCAAAAGGGTCACTCTAGAAAGCAGATTCAAGCAGCCTCCCTTCCAACTGGTTTGGGAAAATATTTTTTTTGGAGAAAAGTGGAAAAAATCTGTTTATTTAACAGGTAATTAATTCACCAGCATAAAAAATGAATAACAGTAAACAGTAAAACCTCTCACTGTTCTGAAGAGATGGCAAATTTAGAAAGTCCTTTTCTTGGAGTATAGCTGGGCTCACTCAATCTGTTTTCAGTCCTTCCAGTGCTGGAATGCAGCATCCCTGGCCCCAGTGGGTCACAGGCGTTCTTCTGGGTTTTCAGTCCAGAGCAGGGCCAATCAGTTCCAAGAAAAAGAAAAGCCACAGTCTGGGAAACTTCTCTGCCTCAGCTAGCTAAAAAAAATCTAACTAAAAAGCAAAGGAGAACTCTCTCCCACTGTCCATGCTGCAGACAACATAGTCCATGAGATCCTTCTCATGTGGGGGAGCAAGTACAGTTTCTGAAAATAAATTGTGCATTTCTTTTCCCCCCTTTGCTCTTAGAACCAATCTCAAAGGTGCAGAATTTAATATCCAGCATAAACAGAACAAAGGATTAAGGATACAAGCATCAATAAAGTTACCCTTGGACAGTGGGACTTGTAAGTATTAGGTTTATGGTTGGACTCAATGATTTTGAAGTTGTTTTCTGACCTAAATGATCCTATAATTCTTGTTTTCAGTTAGTGTAACTTGAGTAACCATGCTTTTATTACAATTTGCAAAACTGCATATAGAAAATTACACTGCTGATAGTAACTTTCTTAAGAGCCTGAAATTGTGTTTATATCTGCTGCCCAAGAGAGGCTTGTCCACCCTTGAACATTTCTTGCTGCAATACTCAGTAGGGTGCCAGAGTGTTTTCAGATGATTGAAATATAAACAAAATCATAGGCAGCTTGCTCAAAATATTGAAAGCAATAAACTAGATTGGCTGGCCTAGTAGTCCTCCCATTTTCTTCCGTTGCCTCATGGTAATAGCAATGATGGGTTGTGTAGAAGTGCTGGTAGATAAAAGAGATGGAACTGACCTAGGACAGGGCAGTATTTCTACAGAGCAGGAAAATTACCTTTCTTTTTGAGAAATCTACCTACAACTTTAGAGCATTTTGTGGATAACCTTTGTGTTTGCTCCTTCTTTCTTCTCTACACAGAGAACTGGCAATGCCACAAGGACACTCTGCAGTTTAGAGCAGATGCTAGTACCACTTTAATTTAGCTCTTATCATTCAGTGATTGATTTGCAACCAAGTGCCCTTAAACGTGTTTGTTCCCCCCAAATACAGTCAACTCAAAATAGAACCTCAAGTGAGACAAAGTACAAACAGATTCAAGTACACGATATAGTGACAATTACTGTATGGAAACAATAAAACAGGGAAAAAATAGAAACCACTTCAAATCTTATTTCCTTCCAAAAGAGAGTGTAATCAAGGTATAATGAGCATTGAAATTAATAAATTAAAAATAAATGCCCATAAGAGGGAGAAAAAAATGTGTTAATCAGTTGGCAATTATATTTTTGGCATTGTAAATTAATTCCCCAAATGAATCTCCTTCCAGTTTATTTCATTCCATTATCTGTTTTCTTGCTTACTTTTTTATCTAATGATTAACATTTCTGAATTCTGTCCATAAAGATTTTTTTAAAACCAAAGGTGTTTATTTGAAGATAAAAAAAGACAGTGTGTCAAATGCAAGATTATGACATTTTGTCCTTTCCAATCTGTGAAGGCAGGAACAGAAATCTCCTTATAATGAAGCTGTCCTTTTAAAGCTTTTTTTTTTTTTTCCCTTTCTATTCTGGATCAAGCCTGGTGGCATTACTCATCATTTCAGTAATGGAAATGATTCTCAGTTGTCTCCCATCTACCACTAAGCAGCAACCTGCAAGACAGCTCATCTGTTCCAACTCCTCCATCTTCTTTGCCCCTCCCTCAAGTACACCCTGAGAGGTTTGTAGACAGTCTGAGGAGTTTTAACTTAGGAAAGAGGGGAGGAAAAAACCCTGACTGTGCTTATTGGCAGTTTCCTCTCACTTATGTATCCCCAGATGTAATCACAACAGCATGTTCTTTCTGCCCATGCATCAAAGTCTGGAGTGGCTAGACAGTTATGGATGCTAACCTGAAAAGAAAAAAAAAACTGAAGGAAGCAATATATTAGGTAGCATCCAGGAAACTAATTTGATCTGGGAAGTAATTAAGAGAAAATCAACAACAGCTGGAACACTTTGCTTTTGTTCCTTCCTCTGCCCTGCAAAAAACCCCAAAACAAAACAACACAACAAAAACAACAAAAACCCTCAACACCTAAAATATCAAGACTGTGCTTTGTAGATGAAAATTCTTGAAATAGAATGAATGTCCATAAATGTAATTTATCATTGCAATGCAGTTCAGAGAGGGTGCAAGAAAAAGCTGGATTGCTCATGACTTTCTGAAGTATGGCAAAAAAGAGAAATTTATTGTGGAAGCAGGAGGAAGGGCAGAACTAACACATAAACCAAAATGTCACTAAGACTTCAGCACTCAGGTGGTTTAGAATCTGCTGCAGGCTTTCCTGTACCTGGATGGCTCAGACACTGCTGTCCTCACTTTTCAGAGATGTTCAAGGGTAAGGTGGCAAGTGAACATGGAATACCCTGTTGCATTTGCCTGTCACACATCTCAGAATGTGTGTTTTGCCAAGGGTTCAACATGGTGAGCTGAGGAAGGAGGATCCCCTTGGGTTTCCTCTGATCTGTTTTTCAAGTACCCTGTACTCTTAGAAGGCAAATATATCAATGTGCTACTTGGACCTCTGCCTGGGTCTATGTTTCCACCACCTGACCAGAGGAGGACTCTGCTGGACTCCTTCTTGCCATCTGTCCTCTCATCCCTGCCCTTACACCAGTTTTCCTGGCGTCTTGTGGGGCAGTGACTATGGGATCTTCATAGCATGGGGGAATTTTGCTTGTTCTTCTTCTCTGGCATCCTCCCAAGACACACCTATCCTGCTTGGAGTCAAGGGGCGGGAGATAGAATAATCTGCCAGCCCACTTGAGTCACTGTAGCTGGTGTAATGTTGGGAAAGAAAAAATATCTGAAACAAAAAAGCATGGTGTTCCTGATGGGCCAAATGGATTCTGTATCAACCTATGGAAGCATGAATGCATGGAGCTGGCTTGCTAGGCTCCTCTAAGGGAGATGAGAGAGAGTGGGCATCTGTCTTCAGTAACTTCTGGAGAGATCTTTAGCTGAGCACACAGTGGGCAGTCATTTTGAAGTGGAAAGACTTAGCTCTGTATTGGTTTTGCAGGAAAAAACATCCCACCCAATGATGGCAGAATCTTAACATAGCAGCATTTTGCTCTTTATTTTCCTATCTCTGTCCTTGTTTCAGCATTAGAGACTAAGGATTGTTCATTTGGAAGTACTGGATCTTTTGGAGATGAGGAGTTAGTAAATCTTCCACTTGTAGGATTCTTTGTGTTAGATTTTTATGGCACTAATTTCAAGCTATTCTGTTTCATGTTAGTCTTGTCAGTAAATTTTTTATGACAGAATCCTTAGCCTGCTGTAATTGGATAATACTCCATCAAGGATCTTTGCTGTATAAAAGAAAGCCTAATATTAAATATTCCTATGTAGTAAGCTCATGATGTATATGCTCTCTCCTACATTTTAACAACTCAGTACCTGCAAGTGTTTCACTACAAAACTGGCAAATCCTGTAAAATGGGCAAGGGCTCTTGGACTGTAGTGATTTGAGGTTTGATGGTGCAGCCTGTGTTCTGTCCACAGCCATACATTCTCTGCAGATGATGTTATTGCTGTCTTTCAGGAGATTCCTTTATTCTTTACTTGGCAAGATTTGTGCAGCCTCATTAATCATAGTTACAGTTTCAAACAATTTTGCTGTTTCAATGTCAGTGTTTATTGGTTTGGTTGTTGTATTGGTTTTTTATAGGATCACAGAATGGTCTGGGTTAGAAAGGACCTTGAAGATTACCTAGTTCCAAGCTCCCTGCCATGGGTAGGGGCACCTTTCACTGGACCAGGTTGCTCAGAGCCCTATCTGAGCTAGCCTTGAATAATTCCAGGAACAGAGCATTTACAGCTTCACTGAGAAACTTGTTCCAGTGTCTTCCCATCCTTATAGTAAGGAATTTCTTCCTGGTATCTAGTCTAAACCTACCATCTTTTAGCCTGAAGCCATTTCCCCTTGTCCTTTTACTACCTCCCTTGTAAACAGTCTCTCTCCATCTTCCTTTTAACTCCCTTCAGGTACTGGAAGGCCACAACTAGCTCATCCTGAAGTTTTGTGGTTTGGTTTTGTTTTTTTTTCCAGGCTGAACAATCCAAATTTTCTTAGCCTTTTCCTAATAGGAAAGGTGCTCCGTTAATCTA
Source organism: Melospiza georgiana (assembly GCF_028018845.1). Taxonomy (NCBI): domain Eukaryota; kingdom Metazoa; phylum Chordata; class Aves; order Passeriformes; family Passerellidae; genus Melospiza; species Melospiza georgiana. The sequence goes on along the minus strand of NC_080431.1, from coordinate 94,139,818 downwards.
ATCATCTTGGACTTACTCTGGACTTACTCCAGCAAGTCAAAAACCATTTTTGTTAAAAGGAAATAAAATATATCAGTTTGATTACATGTCTACAGAATAAAATCCTCCCTTAGCCATGACATGACTCAACCTGTAGGCAATGCTGACCTGGTAACTCCTACATGAAGGCAGCAATCTTTCCAGTATCATTTTGCCCCTTTCCACCTGCTCATGCCTCTGGTGCTGCTTCCTGAATTGGAATGTCCATGGGAGCTCATTCCATGTTGTAAGCAGAATTACACTACATCTGCAGCCTGCTCCTTTTACAGCCCTTTGTAACTTTGCATGTAGAACTGCAGAATCACAGGCCTTGGTTCAAATCTCTGTGAGGTGGAGGACTTTGTTCCTGAGCCACATGAACCAGAGGTCTTTGATGCTTATAACACCACTTTTCCTACAACAATGCACTTTAATGGTGTAAACAACTGACAATAAGCACTGTGGGTCACATCCCTGCAATTTCAGGGTCTCCTAAGAAAATCCCTGTTAGTGCAGCAGCAGCAATGTGGAAAAGTCTGTCAGCTTAAAAGGTAATTTAGAGCTCCACATGGAACAGGGGCATTTGATTTGTGTTTGTTATGGACAAAAAATGCTGTTGGTGGTGGGAGGTTCCTGTCCTTCCTCTGTTTCCACACTAGCCAGGGACTAGATTGGCCTCCTGAAGGGGCACTTATATTACATTTGTCAGTCTTGATGTTCAAAACATTTCCCACTGTGTACAAAGGAGCAGCCTGTAGCTTAGCATTGAGCTTTCTTACTATTCCTTCCCTTTGCTCATGTGCCAGGGAACAAAATCTGAGTGGGAAATGTCTCCCCTCAGTTCTGCCTTCCATCCTCTCCATGCAGCCAGGGAGGGCAGCCGTGTTCTGTGATGTTTGTTGCTGTCTGTAGGCACATAAGGAATGAAGGAAAATAAACAGGAGCCACTGTCCAGTGAAAGAGAAAGGGACCTGTGGCCAGTAATGAAACATCACAGCTGATGGACCTTTTCAGTGACAGTGGTGGTGTCCCTGAAGATCCCCACCTGGACACAAAGGGGGTTTGTTAGGGTGATGGTCAAGAAAGAAAGGGAAGCTGGTGTTTATAATATCTCAGGCAAGTTTCATTTGCATGTATAGAGCTGCTCATGTGCTTAGATAGCGTGCTGTTGCTTTTGGAGGACAGAGCCATCTTCCAAGGGCTGTGGTGTCAGTTTTTACAGAGAAGGGAAAATAAATGTGATGGGCCAGAAGACCTCAAGAACTTATTCATTCTGGAAAGGGGCAAGGGGCTTATTTTGCAAGCCACTTGCTTTCTCATTTTGCTAAGACAATTTTATAATCCAACCAGAAGGTGGAAAAGTCATGAGGTCACATTGCCCTTGTGCTGTTAGAGATGTTTCAAATGCATCTTTTTGTCTGTGTATAAGTTCAGCAAAGCTTTGAGGGGGATCTAAAAGAAAACCCACACACATTCATATGTATGAATAAAATAAAAATGTGTGTGTTGGAATAGAACATAAACATTTTGATATATATACACATGCATTCATAAAATAGGCAATAAAAGCTCTGTTTCGTGAATAAGGGCTGTTGATGAATATATTCATCCTCCAGTAAAATTCACATTTGGAGAAAGAACTAAAACTAACCTTTTTCTTCAGCAATTATCAGGCATTTCAGGACATGTACAATCAGAGCTGTCCTGCTGAGATTTGCTCATAGTACACATGTGCTAACTGTTCACTCCTGTTTTTCAGATTTCATGTAATTCATAACTAAGCCAGGTTGCAAAAACACTTGCCTCATGTCTAGAAAATCATGTGATGGAAGTATGTGCAGCAGAGCAAGAGGGAGTACAGGGAAAAAGTGAGCAGTAATTTTTTTTTCCTACAGTAAACCTAATATGACATCCTGCAAATCAAGGTGTTGCCTACAAGAAAATTGTGTAGATAACCTCTGAGGAAAGACAGCTGGTAAACTGCATGATTTCTTGAGCTGAATCACCAGAGTTCCTAAAGCTAAAAATCTGTTTTATGTCATAAAACAAGATGTAGTCTTTGTTTCCAAGTTTTAAGCAGACTTAGTCTCACTATTTCAACTTCTCCCAACTTTTTTGGGAGAAGTTTTTTTTTTGCTTACACCAAAATTTAGTCATGATGGTATCAAAAATTGAAAATTGAACTTTAGCCATTTGGCACTTTCAACTTCATGTCTGTTTTACTCACTCAATGAGTTTGATAAAGGGTCTGAAACAAATCTACCAAAAAAACTTGTTTATCTGTTTTTGCTAGCATTCATGTGGCTTAACTACCTGCAATTTACTGCCTTTTTATTTCACATGACTTCTAAACAGCCATGCACTTAGGGTTTGTGTCAAATAGTGGAGGTAAAGAGGATGGTTGTATTCTCCAGACTAAGCTGCACTTATTACTGTCAACATTTTCATTTTTAGGGCAGTGGTCACCAGGGACTGCTTCTTCTCAGTTCCTGCTTGGAATCTAGACACTGCTACTGGACTGAGACCTTGGAAAAATTATTTGTGTGCCCTTTATGAGTGCTGGATGCAAGTCTGTGCAAGGAGAGAGAGCTTAATAAGGTAAATACTTATGAAAAGTGTTTGTATAGAGAAAGCTACAGCCCTTCCTTGTATGTACCAGTAAATATATGCTTGCTTAAACTCACTTTGGTTCTGAGATCAGGGCTGTTAAATTAAAAATTGTTTCACCTTTTTTCTTGTTACTGTTTTATAAAAGAATGAAAAATATTAGGGATGTAACAGAAATAGAAGTGTTCTTAAACTGAAATTGTGAATTATTTCCTGCTTTTGCTTGGGAGAACTTCATGCAAGTCACCATTCCTGAGAGCAAACAGGTTGGTTGATGTTGGACCTTTCATGCTTTGGGGATGCTCAGTTCTGAGTAAAACTTTTCTCTGGAGTGAAGTTTTGGGTGAATTGTGTTTTCCAAAAAAAGTCTAAATCCACTGCATGATAGTACTACTTTAAATAGAGCTGTGGGAAATAAACCCCATCAGATTATCCTGTGCTTTATCAAAGTCCTCTCCTGACCAACAGTAAAAGAATGCATCTACCTAAGACTTACTTTTAAACAAGAGTAAAACAAACCCAGTCTCTCCAAACTGCATATTCAACTACATTGCAAACTGTCCAATCAATAAAACAAATGGTTAATTTTTAATAGGATTTTAAAAGCCCTCTCAAATTTGATCCATATTTCCATAAAACTGTTAGAGGTAAATTTAAAAAGGAACAATTATTTATTGAGGATATTCCATTATGACTGTGTAGCTGTAAGTGGGAAATGAACCTGCACTACAAAGCCACAATTTAAATCTGATCCTACACTTGACATTCCACCATAATTTCTGATTGACAAAGTAAATCTGTAATATAAATGTGATTTTTCAGCTGTTTTATTTTAGTGCTGTTTCCACTTCAGGAGTGTCTGGGGTCAGACAGGACAGGTGGTCTCCAGGGGCAGATTTGAAGTGTGCCTGAAAAAAGTGATCCCATCAAAATGGGCCACTTGCTGCTGTGATGTTCATTGCTAATGATAAATAAGGGCATGCCTGATCTACCTAAATGCTCCACAAGCACTCTTTTCCTGAGTGTATCCTAAAGGGAAGTGGGTCTTAGAAGACAAAAAAAAAGCAATGGGCTTTGACATGATTTCTAGGAAAGGATTTCATGTTCTGAGCCAAGAACTGAGGTAAATGTTGAGGCATTTATGGCAGAAGGAAGAAGGCAAGGGTACGGGTTTTGATACAAAGCACGCCTTGGAAATAAATTCTTTTTTGTATTTTCTTTTTCTTTCTTTTTATTTTTTCTTTTTACTTTGGGAAAACTGAAATGAATACTTTGTTTTCAGACCTAATTAAGAATTTTAAATTTTTTTCACCAAGATGTTCAAAGTGTAATGAGGGTGATGCAATTTAGCACTGGGTTTCGTTCGGGAAATATTCAGGCTCCAGACTACTATGCCATAGTATACATGGCAGGTTTCACCATTAACATTCTTCATTGCAATTAATTCTATGCAAATTCATTGTGACAAGAGGAGTTTGATTGAGGAGTCTGGGTTATATTGCTTATTGGGGACAACTACAGTATGTAGGAATTACAACTCTTGGGAAACACTGTGGGTCACTCTGGGAAAATATAACTTAATGTTGAACATGAGGCAAAGTATTAGAATCTAGTCTATAGCCAGGTTAAATATTTTGATATGAAGGATGTTGATATGCTTGGTTGTTTTCATCATGAGTGTTAAAGCAACACAGATCAGAGGGCTGGAGAACCTCTCCTATGAAGACAGAGAGAGTTGGAGTTGTTTGGCCTGGAGAAGGGAAGGCTCTGGAGAAAATTTAGAGCAGCATTCCTATACCTAGAGAGACTTGGAAAAAAGCTGAAGAGGGACATTTTACAAAGATATGGAGTGATAAGACAAGGGGGAATGGCTTTAAACTGAAAGGGGAGAGGTTTGGGTGAGATACTTGGAAGACTTTTTGGACTGTCAGGGTGGTAAGGCACTGGCACAGAATTTCCAGAGAAGTTGTAGATGCCCCATGCCTGGAAGTGTTCCGGGCCAGTTTGGATGGGACTTTGAGCAATCTTATTTAGTGGGAGGTGTCCCTGCCCATGGCAGGTGTTAGAACAAGATGATCTTTAAGGTCCCTTCCAACCCAAGCTGTTCTATGATTCTATCTCATTGTTTATTAGTTTTATTTGTAGTCTGTAAAATTTCTGGGAAATAGGTAGATGAATCCTATCTGGAATCTATGGAAATCATTTTAATAGGTAAAAATAGGTACTGAAATCTTCCATAGAACAGATATTAGATATTTCTTTATGTTTAAGTTTTAATGTTTTGCATCTGTATGCGATTTAATGCAAGCTGTGTTCAAGGCATTACTCTTAAGTTTCGTGACCTAAGCCACTGAGAGCATTTCCTGTAGATTTGGTCTATTACACTGCCTACCTCCTCTGAGAGACTCAGAATCTGTTTGATTAAAAAACGACAGAGCTGTTGCAAGCATAATTCCATTGAGAAGTCCATGGGAGTTGCTCTTGGTATGTGATTCACATAGGATGGCCCTTCATAGGTCTATCGCTAACTTTCTGGAAATGTGTAGCTGACAGGAAACAATCCAGAAAAGTCTATTTTTACACTGTTATTACAGTACACACACTGATTCACAAGCAACCCAACACAGTTTGTGTATTCTGATATATGATACATGTCTGCTTTATATATTAGGAAATGCCAGGACTTTGATAAACTCCAGTTGAAGTATGGGATGGCAAGAGAAGATGACAAGATGTCAGCTCAGAAACTGTATGATATAAATAGGTATCTGTTTTTACAGCAGTTCTGTGACAAGGGGGGGTTGTAACTAACTCAGCCTCTCTTCTCATTAGCAAATGGGAGAACCCTGCAGGAAGCCACAGCTGCCTACTTTTCCTTCAGCAGGGCTGTGCAGAGGAAGAAATGTGGCTTCCAACAAAGCCAGGAAATAAAGTTAGGACTGGAAGTAGGGGTGAGAGCATGTTGGACTTTTCTAGGCATTAAAAATACAAGCAGACACTGGGAATGGGCATGCTGCCTTTGTGACTGTTCAGGAGCCAGTGAAGATCCCACACGTCTGTCAACACTGCAGGAGTTCACAGGTTTGGGCAAGATTATTCCTACAGCACTCGTTTTATGCACTTTCTTCCGCGGTGGGGTGCTGCTCCTGAGCAAAGTCCTTGAGCAGTGGAAGAGGAGCAGCAGCAGGGCAAGCTCCTGGGCCTTGTATTATGAATTGATGCTCAGCATCACACTGAAAGTATCTCTGCTGTGCCCTCACATAGCTCATAGTATGCATTAAATAACAGAGCAGTTCCAGGTGCACTTCTGCTTGGAGACTTTGTTGGGGTTTTTTTAGTTTTTTTTTTTTTTTTTTTTTTTTTTTTTATTCTGTGCCTTGATTCCACCCTGTGTGTATGGATTTGCTTTGTTTTCTGTAGCTCCTGAATTAATACTGTGCTGTTGTGTTTTTCAATACTCTTGTAACTCTGGTGTTCTGAAGAAATCAAGAATCTCATCAGTTCCTTCAAACTTTTTATTTAATACTGGTTTATAGTATTTATCCTGTAATGTGTAGTCTAATAATCTAGACAAACACTATGTTCACTGTAAGAGTATCTTTTTCTGAAACAGCTGAATGACTTTGAGATAAAATTCAACTATGTGGTTGCATCTGATGTATGCTTTTTTATTTAATCACTTTTAAATTATAAAATGAATACATGTGATCTGTGCTTGTCCCCAACTTCCCTGCTTACCAGCCTCTCAGATGGCAGAAGTTTATTTAGGCTGGATATCCACAGGACCTTGGCGGAAATCACTAAACTGCGATGGTGGTGAATCATTCGCTTCGAGAGAGGAAGAAACTGCATAATCAATTATTGATCTCTCCTGCTCTCTGCTTCCTCTTCTGATTAAATCTTCCAAAATATTGATATGGAATTATAGCAAGAAAAAGGTATCAGATGGGGTGAATGTGCCTGACCTTGCCATGGGATGAAGAAATTTGAAGAGCAGTGAGACAGGGAGAATGCAAGAGGAGAGGTGAAGTCACCCAGCAGTCTGTGACTGTCACTGTGGGGAGGGAGAAATTTTCAAAAAAGCAGGTGCTGTATGTTCCTTCAGGCACTGTTTAGATAACAACCTTATTCAGAAGAGGCCCAAGATGCATGAACCAAGTCATTGCCAAACATGGGCCCAGAATTAAGTTCCTCTGGAGTCAATAATTGGTGTTCAGTCTGGTCAAAAAGACTGAATCTGGCACCCTTCTGGGATATGCTGGGAATAAAAAAAATAGGTTGACCAAGTTTATTGAAATTGCTGAGCATTCCTGTCTCAGATTCTTGAAAGGATGATGAGGAGTTTTTGCATGGGCTTGCTACCTTCCTACTGGAATTACTGCTTTATGAGATTTAAGGCTTTTCATATCTTAAGATGAATGTGGAGTCCTCATTATATTTCTTTGTGGACCCAGGGCCACAATATCCAAGACTTTGATGTTTAAATCTAGCTCTGGATTTTTGTAGGTGAACCTTGAGCAGGTATGCAGGAAGTGCTTATTAAACTGCCTTAACCCATTTAAAGTTGTCACCTTCTGGACAGGAAAAAAATAAATTAAACAAAGAAAGGCCCACAGATACCATGTGGCAGAGACCATTCCACCTCAAACCAAAATCAATGTTATGCTTCCTGTTATTGTGTTAGAGGATTGAAAACTTGCTTTTTCAATTGATTTGTTTTCTACTGCAAAACTAATTATGTCCAATGCAGTTCTTCCTTTGCCTTCATCCGGAGGGGAAACTATTTGCAGCGGTGGCTCCTGTCCTCTGCTCAGACAGCTGTGTCAATATCGCCGTTGCTTCATTGTTTCTTGAAAGGTGAAAAATCCCCAGCTTCAGCAAAGTTCTCTATGTATTCATTCTTATCAAAATGTCCTTTTCAGCCTTTCCATAGCTGAGGCACCTGCTGTTGATCGAAGTCACCCACAGGGATGCGCTCACGGGCAGAATGCACACATGGAAGTGCATCAAGAGGAATCAGCCCATAGGAGTGGTGGGTGCTAGTGCATTTTGCCTTTACCAAGATTTTTCAGAGATGCTTAAGGAAGGAGATGACCTTCTAAGGGGCTTGAAGACTTAAATCTAGTGAGAGATCAGATGGCTTTTTTTTTTTTTTTTTTTTTTAAATGCTTTGGAAACATTAAGAGGTTGGGGGAAACCATCCTTTCTCTTAGTATTTTTTAAGGCTAAAATGTTTCCTTCCTGGAGATGTACTGCAGGCATACAGAGAAAGATTGTTCCTGGGGTTATTGTTTGGATTACTACTGTGCAACTCTTCCAAGTCCAGTGATGACTGAAAAGTGAATTTCATGGTCTATGTCAGCCTGAAAGATAGGGTGGCTTAGTCCAATTTGGAGTTTAGTGAGACACAGGCTCCACATGTAATTCATTCTCTCAAGGTTTTAAAATTGTAGAGCCCCAGATGTTTCACTCAGGATGGCAGCAGACTGTCATACCCAAGTTGGATTGTCATAAATTCTAGACACACCGAATTATGCAGCAGTAAATCAGTTCTGCATTAAAAAAAAAAAAAAGCTTTCTACAGCAGCAAATCTTGTCCTAACTGAATGTAAGGGCTGGGAGTTAGACTTTCAGAATAATGGTTTCCCCAGATGGTAAGAACTGCATTGGGCAGTAAAAGCTTCCATTGACATTGCCTTGCTAAAGAGCAGGTCTCAAGGCACCACAACAGCTTGGCAAGCTCATCCTCTGCATCAGAGCCCCAGCTGCTGCAGAGCTCTGGTGCAGCATGCTGGTAATTCCACAGCAGCTCCCCTGCGTGTGAAAAAGGACAAGGGTTCTAACAAATTAATTGTGAACTTCCCTAACCCAGTCACTGTATTTTCTGCTCTCTAATACACATTTTGTTGTTATTTTCTGTTTGCTTCACGCTGTCCTCTGCTCTCAGTTATTAAAGATGCTAGAGATGTTTGCATTGTTGACATGTATCAGTTTTGTAGATGCCAGTGGCAAATCATGAGGCATTTGAACATGCCAAGGGGATGATCTGTGTGGTGGATGTTTTTTAGCTGGGAGAGCCTCTGCAGTATTGGAACAACTGAGATGTGAGGGGAAAAGTAAATAGGACAACACACTTCATATCCCAGGTGCAGTAAAGGAATGGGATTTTCAGAGAGGTAAAATATTCATGAACTAGTCCTCTCTGAGGACTTGGGGGCTTTTAAAGCTCTAGAATGCTCTGTACTCTGAAAAACCAAATAGCTGCATTTAGGTTTAATTCAGCATCAGATAAGGGAGAAGGCAGCTTTCGTGCAGTTGTGATACTTGTAGTTCTTTGGGGGGGCTTAGAGTAGAGGTGAACATTTCAAGTGGAAGTAGGCAATGAGAGACTTAAACTTACCTGTCCCTGCTTGGCACCATCCCTCCTCCTGCCCTGCTGCATGCAGGCTCCTGCTGTGTCCATCTCTGGCTGCACCTCTCAGCTGCAGTGCCCAGGTTTCCTGTCATCACTTTGGGTGATGCTCTCCTTCTGTTGGCTCCTTGTATTGGCAACCATTGTGATCAGCCATACAGCTTGCATGTTTTGCTGTCTCATTGGTTAACATATTAGTGTCCTCTTTTAATTGTATTGTTTTAGGCTATTTCTCTGGCTATATAGCTTACTATCTTTGTTGTGTTTTATATGAAACATTAGTGGGAGTTGCAGTTTTAGTTCAGAGGTTCACTAATCATCGATCTCTTGGCTAGACACTAGATTCCATGATGAGGTGCTTTCCATCCTGAATGATCCTAAGAAGTAGTGCCACAGGCACCCTGTGTTTCTGTGGGCATGGAATTTTCTCTGGAACAATGAATCTGAAGAAACCACCAGGCTGTGAATCTGTGAGAATTTGCTCCTCACAGCTGCCTTTTAAGCCATCTCTGAGCAAAATTCTCCAACACCTATTGATCTCAAGCAACTGATAAATCAGGAAATGGAGGCAAACATCTGTGCTGCTAGTAATTTTTTTCAGGATTAACTGGGCAAAATTAAAACCTCCAAATACATCAGTGGGTACCAAAAATCACAACTCTTTATGCCTAGCTGTCAAACCTTATAAGTCTTCCGTAATATCTTCAATGGAATTATAAATGTTCAATGCAAAAATATTTGCTGTACCAAAGGTGGAACACATAGAAGAAGTATAAAATAAAATAGATTTAGTATAAAATAAACAGCACAGGGACTGCGTTCTTGATTGCACAAATAAATTTGGTGCTTTAATCAGAACTTTACTTCCAGAGTTGAAACTTTTAGGTAAATTGAACTTCAAAACAACCACATGACTGCAGCCTTAAGCACTCAGCGAATCCCAGGTTCTTAAGCCTGTAAAAGAACTTGGTACAGATCATGCATTAGCATGCCCAAGTTATACACACCACCTACAAAAAAACTTGTCTTTTGTACATTTTTGTCCCAAAAAAGTGATCCAGATTAGATGCTTTTCCTTCTCAGTAACAGTGTCAGTGTATGTGCGTAAGTCTCAAAACATGTGCTTTTCTCTCCAAGTTAATGAGGTCGTTTTAAAGGTGAAAGACATTACTTGAAAGGAAGAGCACCACCTTGTGACACCAAGAATAATGTTGCTGTGTGCTTGATGGAGAGAAGGGAAGAAGTAGATTTACAAGGTTTTATCCTCTAACAGGATTTATAGGAGATGGGTTTTCTCTTTCATTTGCCTTTTCTTTTAAGACTTAACAGGGGAACTGATATTTTCAAGTGATACAAATTCAACAAATCAGCTTTATTTCATCAACATGAAAAGCTCATTTTCCAATTTCATCTCAAATTTCACTTTTTTAATAGATTCACTTCAGAGAAAGATTGCTATGAAATCTTAGATTTTAAAGCTGTCAATTAGACTATCAGTCCTTTAAAACTGAAATGTGGTGGTTTTTTACAGACTTCTTATCCCTTCATCTTTCAGAAGCCTTAAGGAAGGAGAGGGAATTTATAAGCTTCATTCTAAGTAGCATGCAGGGACTCTCCTCTTTAGACTTGCACAGTTTTAAACATTTATATGCTCACATCCAAGTTGTGGTGAGATTCTTGCAGAAGAAACTCCATCCTAGCACACAGGACATTCAGTGCACTTTGCATGGCTTCAGGTATCAGACTGGAGCTTCAGTCAAGCTAAAATGTGTTATAGCTGCCTGACAGGGCATAGATGGGAACAGTATCAATCCCACTAACACAAATTTCTTCTGATATTTTTTCTCAAGCAGAGGCTTTGATAAGGATCCTTTGTTCAAATACAATGTTAAACAATCCGTATAATAGTGCAAGAGCACTGCTGGAGAACTGAATTGATACTATTCCTACGTTCATAGAAAACATATTTTAGAGAATTTACAATATATTTAGAGAATTTACAATACATTGATTGTAAAATGAGAGTTTTAGTGAATACAGTAACATCAACAATAAGCCATGTTTTGTTGTTTGTTCAGGGTTTGTTGTTTGGTTTGTTTTTGTGGCTTTTTGTTTTTGGGTTTTTTTTGTTTAGGTGCAAACTTTTACAAAATTCAGAAGAGTAGACATGTTTGTTATTGAGGACATTTTATTACTATTGCCTTAGGCACTTATCTCCACAACAGATTAGCTTTTACCACTGAGTTTTATTGTGCAATTTACAAAACTGTGACTTAGCTGAGCCTTGAAAGCTGGATCTCACCTGTCTTTCAAGAAAAATGTCATTTTACGCTTTCTGACTTGTTTGCTTAGAAGCTTGTAGATTTTTTTTCCAAATGCATATTTATATTTTAATGAGAAACCAAACAGCTTCAGACCAAACCTAAAGCTGACTCAGAGAGTGAAATCAAGAATCCTCTTCCTGCTTGTGACATGGATTAGTGTAATTTAGCCAAATATCTGTCAGTCTTGTTCCATGCAAAGAAGATCCCACTGGAGGGATTTGAGCTACTGCAACATCCAGCAAGTTTGTTATGCTAGGACAGGTTGTGACCTGGCAGTACCAGGTGTCAAACAAATCCTGCAATGTTAACAGGGTGTGAAACTTATTGGTACCTGGAAAAAGCTGGCAGGTGTGGATGAACCAAATTCAGGATGTGCACATTGGATTGGAGGTGGTTCTTGATACCATTGCTGAGGCAGTAGTAGTGCCCAGTCCAGATCCTAGAGTTTGAAAGGGCATTTTCATGGGTTAGGGTCCTCTAGGAAAAACTAGGCACAAAAGTCAAAGGTACTGCCAAACCCATTCCCTGAACGGATAAGAAAGATTGGACCTAGAGTTATTTAAATTTTGCTTTAATGGGTTTTTTGCTGCCTTTGCCTGGGACAAATAAGAGATGTTGTGACTTCCCACCATTCCTGGTTTCCTTGGTAACATTCTGCATGTTGGGAAGTAGCTGTTTGAAAGTCATATTAAAGGAAAAGCCCTTGGAGAAGAGCAGTTTGATACAAGGCTGTTTTCTTTCTCCAGAACAAAGCAGCAATAAGCGTGTATGTATGTTTTTGAGAGAAACTCTAATAGAGTGACTCATTTTTGTGTTGCTGACAAATTCCAACTGCTGATAAAATATACATTACAACTCTGTTCATCCTGAAAGGGGTGTCCTGGATCTTTCACCTGATTGCTGATATATAGTGCTCAAAAGAGAATGCTAGGTATTAGTTTGCTTTAAGGGACAAGGAACAAATAATGTGTTTGGGTCATTTTGCAGCATGTCTTGTGACACTAGTTGAGAGCTTTTTATTTCCTCAAGTACCATTCCTGTTCTATTTTCATAGAAAAGAAGAAACGGGGCCTGATTGGAGAATTTAGCATTTGGACAAGTTATTTTCCTGTTTAACTGATTAATACTCTTGAATCTGTAACAAAAATATGTTTTAAAAATATAAAAATACCCTATGTCTCTCTGTCAGCAACTGAATGCTTTTTGTTTAGAGGAAAGATGCTCACACAGCCTCTTTTGCCGTTGGGAATTGATCCAGGAAAACTGTAAAACACTTGTGTGTTAATGGAGAAAAAAAATCCAAGCATGAGGTTTTGAACAGAACTATTAGTGTCCTGAGTGAGTGTTCAAGCAGTCAAGGGAGGTTTCAGTCACTTTCCTTTTCCTCTTGGCAACCTTTTATTTTGGAGTGGTGGAGGGCAAGATTTTTGAAATAATGTTGGTCCTTGGAGTTTACAGTGTCTACTCTGCAGCATTAGAATGGCAATCCCCAGAACTATTGACAGACTCTCAAAAATACTGATTTCTGATGAAGCTGTTAGTACTGTCAGTAATGTGAGTGGAGGGCTGACCTCTCACTGGGGGTTCCAGGCTAAGAGCCCCAATCTGCCCCTTGACCAGAGAGCTCTAACCTGACCTACAAACAGCTGTGTCCTCTGCAGGCTTGGTCTGGAAAATGCTTCTCTTCAGTAGGCTTGGAGTGGCAAATCTCGTCCTGAGGAGCCCAGATCCTTCGTTTGGGTGTGCAGAAAGCTTGGGCACCCAGCTCAAGGCTGCAAGTTCCTTGTTGGGAAGAGAGCTGCAATCTGAGAGCCACCAGCTTGGTGGCCCTGCAAGTGAGTCATTCCTGGATCTTTGACCAACAGTTTTCCAGAGCAGGTGTTCTGCTAAGACCACATTTAGCAGACAAACCCAGAAAATCTGATTTTAGAACACCTTTCTCAAATTGATTTGTGTCTTTTTCTCTGCTGAATTTTCTTTTTATCAGATAAAACCAAGATTTCTGCCAAAATCTAGATAGTATATGCAGAACTGAATATGACAGAAATTGTCTACAGTTTTTATAGACTAATGTAATTTCTTTCCTTTCTTGGGGGTTGTTTTGGTATTTGCCTTTTGTTTTGTTTGTTTGTTTTGGTTTTTGTTTGTTTGGAGTTTGTTTGTTTTGTTTTTAATTTGTATTTCTCTCCCTTTTAAAGTAATCATCAACAAAGAAAATGTAACCTTGGATTTACTCCTCCATGCACAAAATGTAATTTAATTTAAATTCCTGTAGTGCTCAAAATATTTCTGTTTATTTTTAGAAAAAAAATCAATAAAAATTTTAATCATTCTCAGTTCTCTACATTTTCAGGAGGACTAGAATAAGAGCCTCACATGGTAATAATTCTATTCCATTCTATAATAATTTTTTTTAGGAATTCTGAGTGGAGATTTTTATGCCCCACTCATATAATGCATCAGGCATCAGTATTAATTAGTGAGATTTATACAAATTGGGAAGACTATGGCTTACTTATCCCCCTTCTACTCAAATAACACAAGACAATCAGTTCCTTTTAAAAAATATTTGCAGAGACCATCATAACAAGATCCAAACCTAAATATTCTTTTTGCTGAGACGCTCAGTGTCAGTATTGCCCCTGTATGTCACTCTGCCTAAAATGCCTCATAAAGGGCATTTCAGCTTAATATAGATAATATTGTGTTGGAAATTCTATTGGAATTATGTTGGCCATCTTCTCCTTCCTGCTGTCCTTGTTCATTGTAGTGCACCTTTTTTAACAACAGTAGAACTGCTTATTTCTACAAGCAATTCTTAGATATTGCTGTGTTTCAGCTGCTCCCTGTTTTGTTCTGTAGAGAAAAGTGAGTAGTTACATCTGCATTTGTTCTTCTGCACAATTCCTGCCTTCCTTGCTGTATTTGATCTGTTTTTGTGATCTTGTCTGTGTTCTGTTCTTTCTCCCCCACCTATGACAATAATTTTGGTAGGCTACCAAAATAGCAGCCTCTATGCCACATATGCAACATCTCTGAAACAGAAACTGCATCTTTTTCCTTCTCCTAACTATTCACTTATCTCTGTGGGGCTACCGACACATCAAGGGGTTTGGTTGTCATGAAGAAATGCTAGAGCTGCTCTCTTACTGAGGTATATTTGTATTTGAGTACAGAGAGGAATGAATATTCAGCACAAGAAACCATGTGCAGGGCATCTTTTCTCATAATATCCCTTTCTAAATATCTTTAAATATGTTTCACAGTGCTATTTTTGATAATTCATAATGTCTCTATGGCTACTGTAGATTTTAACTATTGTAACTGTTTGTGAGCAGATGACCCCAGAATACAGAAATATCTGATAGGTGGGAAACATTGGTGAGGATGTTCTAGGGAAGTCTTTACTGTAGCAGTGGAATGTTCCTGCTCAATAGAAGGGGCTTTTAATTTTCTTGCTTTCTTGTTCAGGCACTGTCTCTGAAACTAGACCTCAACTTTTTTTGCTGCCTTTGGGGAAGAGGAAAACAAGGAATATACACTCTTATTTAGTAACCTAGTTTTACTAATGGAATTAAAATGTCAGCAGACTTGATGGTAATTTCAGAGGAACTCAGACAGACGTCTGCAAAACTCCTTTCTCTTAAGAGCGTTTTTGTTGTACTGTTATAGTTCTCTGGTTGCGTGGGATTTCCTCTTTTCCTTCCTAATGGAGCAACTCTGATGGCATTTCCAGTATTTTTAGTTAGGCTGAGCTGCAGAATTTGAGGCCACTTATATAAACAAACAACCTAATTTTGAGATGAGAAGAGAGGTTTTATTGGACTAGTAAGGGGACAGTAGAAAAATTTTCCTTTGTGTGCTTCTTGTGCTGTAATGGGCCCAGATAAGGATTTTTCTCCCTTGAGACTGGGCTCAAATTAAAGATTTCAGTCTTCAAATTTCAATTCAAAATAATGAAGTCATGTAATCCTTAATTGTTTAACAGCAAACTGCCCAATAAGTCAATTATGTAGCATGGCACCTTGAAAGATCTTATCCATAAAAACTAACTCTACCCGTGGAAAATTGAATCTTTTCTTTAGCATGGTAAGCATTTTAAAACCGAGTAGCGGCACTAACTCATTGATTAATTCTTTCTCCTAATCAATTTATTATATAACCCCTTTAATCCCTGCAAATCATACTAACCTGTTCCTCACATGTTAATTGTTCATCCAAAATATCCAGTCTCCTCCTCTACCTTCCCCTGCATTCTTCCAAATAATTGATCTTCCTGCACTTCTAAATCAACATTAGCTCTATTCCTCTATAGTTTTTGCATGATTCTTCTGCTTTCCAGCTGTCTCTTCTTTTCCAGTGCTCTAAAAGTCTTTGCTGAGTTTGTCCCCACCTTTTCCCCAACAGTCCCCGCTACTGAGTGTTCAAACTGGAGTGGGGCAGCAGTAAAAGCTACTTCCAGATCCTTGACTCCTTGCTTCTCTTGTGGGGCAACCAGACAATATATCCAAATTGGTGACAATATCACCAAACAATCTGTCATTTGCTCTTCAAACCCCTCCTTAGTTTACCGAGAGGGAAGGATGCAGGAGCTGCACAAAACATGGAGCATTTCCTGCTGGGGATCATCAGTAGCAGGGTGAGCCAGCACTGCCGCACACAGCAGCAGCCAAGGCAGGGCATGGCAAGTCTCACTCAATCCTGGAGCCCCAAGGCAGCTGCACTGAACAAATACACAGCTTTTGGCACTTGCTTGTGATCCCTCTGTCTGTACAGATCCTTCTCGTCCGTCCTTTGCGGTCTTGGACAAGAAAGAGTCACTGGCTCTTTCTCCAAAAGCCTAGTTTAGAAAGGGAATTAAATAAAACAGATTATTGTTGTACCTGGAAAACACTCCAGCAATAAACGAGATCATCTGTTGTTTAGTTTTGTTTGGTTTTTTTTCCAAGTGGAAGTTAGAGGCACACAGATCTTCATAGATGGGGTTGGATTTTTGAAAGCCAAGATGAAAGTATAAGAAAGCCTCTGCTGCAGAGTAAAATTGACAATGAACAAGGTATATTTTGCTAAATGTAAAGCAAGGCCTTTGGAATGCAAAATCTTTGATCTCCATGGGTTTTGCATCTCTGCCTTCCAAGGTTTGACAATTAGAGCATAAATCTTGGAACCTGATGGGGAGGAAAAAGACAGCTTTCTGTCTGCAATCTGGATTTCTCAAATTTCCCTGTGTTGCAGGAATTAATGTTGCACATACTTCAGCACAAGTGGTGCTACTGCTACATTAAATTGATTATAACAACATGTGGAATTTAGGTATGGTAACATATAGACTGCTTTATGTGTGCATTGCATGTGTTAGCTTCATCCTTCTAGTGATTCTGCAGATTTCAGTTTCTTTCAGTAACTGCTTATATTGACAACTGAAGTATTGATGGTGCTTTGATTTTGGTAAAAAGCAGGAAAAAAAAAAAAAGGAAACACAAGAATGAGAAAGTTCTATTGGCATGCATATTTATGAAGGTGCTAAGTAGAAATATAAGAAATAATTTAGTAAATGCTTAGTACACAAAACAAGTTTGTCTGCCTGGGTGAATTGCTTTACTGACCCTGAAATGCAAGGACAAAAACATATACCATGAAAAAATGAAGAATAATACATTTTTCTCTGTCCTTGCCCTGCAAGGTAGGGTATTTCTAGTTACAGAACTTTAAAGAGACTTTATAAAAAGGGAAGAAATATGTTGCTAATATTAAATCCTAGTGACGCTTGCTCTTCCATGGTGCTTTGTTTTTCCTTGCTTTCTGGGGCTTCTATGCTCTCTCAATCTGATAAGATTTTTTATAATCTTGAAGCAGAGGAAGTCCGCAGCCACAATTAGAGACAATGTCTCCATCTGAACTTTTATATTGCTGGGGTAAATGTCTCCCATCATCACATTATCTAAAAAATTATATTCCAGACCTGGCATGTCTCATGTTGTGCTGTTGCTCCTTTGTCCAGTGGGGTTTTTTCTGATCTTTCCTTCTTGAAGTAGAGAATCTCCAGAACCTTTGAATGCTAAGCTACAAAAACTGGGGGCTGTGGTGGGTACTCCAAACATAGAAAAAATATTCAGTTTGATTTTAATCCAGAAATTTCAGAGTCTTCTCTCTGGTGGAAATATGTTGATTAGAACTATTTCCACTATTTTGATAAAGTCAGATTCTTTCCTGGCCTCAGGACTTTCAAGCCCACTACTAAGCCATACCCTGAACAGCATGTGGGGCTGACAGCTGGATTTGGATTCCTGCTTGTCCTTCCTTTGGAGTGCTGTCGGTGTTCTGCCAAAAATGCAGAAGTCATGAGAAAAGAAGATGACAGCACAATTATTGTGGAGGGATACAGAGAACTGTGGGTTTGAATTCTATTTTAGTGGCCATGTGCCTAATACATAGATATTGCAAGGCCTAAGCTTTCATGTATTCAAAGTCTTGAGTAGATTTTACCCACAAGTTCAGAAAGTTTCAAACATTTCTAATTCCTATTTTATGATAACTCTTGTCCTACATCAAAATGTGGTGACGAAGAATTCTGTTCTTGCCTACCAAATTTACAAGGGTCACCCATGTTGCAATAAAAGAGTTGCACAGTTTGTGATTGCAATATGCTGATTTTATAATTAGTACTATCTAAGCTTATTCATATAAGCCAGCCTCCTAGGGCTCTAATTCATACTTAGTCTGCAAGGCAGGAAATTTGCATGCACTAAATGACTGCTCTTTAAAATGGCTAATCGTTGGGGAAAAAATCCTTTTGCATTTATTGTTCATAGGGAACTCTGTAAGTATTAATATGGCTATAATTTGTAGCTAAAAAAATTTCATCGTAATTTAATAGATTCATGTCCAATTGGTATAAAGTGATACATTTATTGTAGCAGGAAGGCTTGTTGCTGTAAAAGCTGATGAATTTCACTTTGTAAAAAGGCAGGTGAGGTGACATTTTAAGGTTGAAAACAGCAATTGTAATTTGGAATCAATACTTTATGCCCTAGAATAATGTAAGATACTGTTCTGTCCTAATTGGCTGGAAGCTAAAATGTTAATGCCAAGCCAGCAGATGTATCCCCAGCCTGTAGTTTCCCATGAAGATTTGGTTTGCAAATAGATGACTTTCTATTTATGGGTAAAGTAGAGCCTAATTGTGAGTCTTCACAGTACCAGGAGCTGCAATGACTGGGACTTTAAGGGAAGTGACTGGCTGATCACAGCGATGCCACAGAGCATACCAATGAGCTGCATCAATGTGTCTGCTCCAATATGTGGAAATCTTCAGTAATCAGCAGAATGTAGACAGTAAATATCTCATTGTTTTTAACTGCAAAGTCTTGCAAGATCAGATATGGCAAAGTCTAATTGGAATGAAAGCAATGATTTCTTCTCAAATAGATTTCTGATTGAAAACTAATATAATCCAGTGATGTCCCAAGCATTAACTGTAATGCACAGATGGTGCCAAATTGAAAGAATAAGTGACTGAAAGTGTTGACATGGTAGATTAAAAATCCATCGTGAAAATATTTCTATTTTAAAAATCTGTACTGAAAAAGTTTATATTTCAGTGTGTGCTTCCTGCATTTTACCTCCTGTCCAAAATAACAGATTTTGTAGTTGTGTGGTGTTTTCTGCTATAGTCAGCCCAGCCAACGTGGCACTAAAAGGCAATGTTTTTGGGACAAGGAGAAAGCACACATTATGTATAAGTAATGTCAAAACTATTGTTAGTAAATCTAAAGTTTTGAAAGATTGATCATTATTAGTCCACATCTAATTGCTGAAGAAGAAGAACAAATAATAATGCAGTTAACATTGCTGCAAACACACACACACACACACACACACACACACACACACACACACACACACACACAGTTTCTCCCCCTTTTCTGGCATTACACTTACACTTGCTACTACTCTGGATCTATTCAGTGATTTCACTCTGTGCAGTGTGTGTGGCAAAGGCTGTTGAAGAGTTGTCAGTATCTGGAATCCTTTGCCAGGAGAAATGTGCTATTGAATATGTTGATGTTTTCTTCATCTCTCTTGGACTGACTAAGGGACCACTTTTATATCTTTGTTAACAGACCTTTACATCTTTCTCTCTTCTTTATTGGTCTACAGTTTCAGGTTATGTCTAAATCTACTGTATAATTTATGTGTGTAAGATACTATTCCTTTATGTATGCTAAAGCCAGTGTTGTGCAGCTCAGGATCTTTATGCTTTTTTCTGAGCCTGACTGAGCTGCTTAGAGTTGTAGGAGCTCCAGTGATAAGCCCAGGCCCCTTCTCTTGTCTTCCTGTTTCAGTGATACTCGTGCCACATCCTGGTCTTCACTTCCCAGATCCTCTGTTCTACCAGCCCTGTATTTCTCTACATTACTGTGCCAGTCATAAATATTTCTTTTTTTGGCATAACTGCTTGTTCCTGGTCTCTGTATGAAACAGTGGCTGTTCCACAGAAAGATAAACAAAAGTAAACCAAATTTGCCAAATGCAACTGATCAGTTGGAGAAATTGCTGTCACAGCTAAATTAAAGCTGTTAAAGCAAAGGGGGTGGTTTGTACCAGACACCCTTCACATGATCTCCCTTTTTGGCCTCTCCTCTTCAGAGGGAAGGAAAGTGCTTGAGAGGAGAGTAGGGGATTATCAGGAAACATCTCCACCTGAGCCCTTGGCTCTTCAGGCATCAAGTAGTCTTGAGAACCTGATGTCTGGCAACAGGAGGTCAGACTGAACAGGGAAATGGTTAAAGATGGTCATGAAGCAAGTTGCCTGCCTGCCAGCAGAGACTGAGAATTTCAAGGGACTGTTTCAAGTGTGTTAGTGAAATAATTTCTGTTTCTCTTGAGAAATCATGCTGAGTTTTCACTGAAACCCTTTGGTTCTGACGCCAAACTCTGGTTTGTTTTTTTCCCCAAAGAAGTGAATGCCTTCTGCAAGAAGAGCTTTGCTTTCCAAACAGCTCTGCTAGCCATCAAAATATAGAATATGCTATACTCTGGATAGAATGTTCAGTTTGAATGACAATAAAACCAGTTTGTGTGTAAAGGTAATGAAGAATGTCCTCTGATGGCCTATTTTCTGGACATAAAATGCCAGTGCATCATTATGCAGGTAAAAGCAATGCATTTTGTATGTATATTGATGATAAATGTTCAATTAACCTTTCCTCAAATAGAAAGGTATAAACTTTTTTTTAACGATCCTTTAAATAAACTTGTAACACTCCTATGATACCTGAAAGTTTGTTCTCCAATTTAACTTCACCACTACCCAGTTCTGAACTGTTTGAAATTTCTTTCTAGTTGAGAAAAGTACTGAAGTTTAAAAGTGTTCTTAATGTCTTACTAATTTTCTTTCTTAAAGTTTTTTCATTCATACAACCTTGTCAGCTATCCCCACACCCAAACATCATTTCATATAGTAGTTGAGAATATGGCTGTCAGTGCACTGAAAACATTAAATATGAATCTCACCCCTAGGAAGCTAAAGTTAATACGAATTCAAGTAAACTTTTCATGCAAAAAACCCCTAAAAATTAAATAAAGAGAGAGTAAAAAGAAAAGCAAGTATCTTAGTGACATTTTTCATAGAAACAAACCCATTTTCAAGCTTGACCGAAATGTAGAAGTGTGATAGTGGTTTTGCAATTCATCATGAATATTTCAAACACATCTGATTTCTACACATGCTATGATTACTAATGTGTGAAGTCAATTAAGTATGCATTTAACCCTTCTTTTCTTTTCTCGTGAGGGGCTTATGAGAAATTGAGCTTTTAAGCTAAACCAAATCCACAGACAGCATATATAGTTGCCCTGTCTTGAAAAACAGGCAAAACTCATTGCTGAAATATTCATTTCTTTTGTTTGTTGAAATGAAAATAATTTTTTATCCAGTTGCAACTATCATATATTCTTCAGTAGACACTTGGCATGAAGGTCAGCAATAAATTCTTCCTGCTGCTATGTTTTCTGGCCCCTGAAATCACAAATAATGTTCATTTTCTTTGCATTATTTCCTGATTTTATTTGGTTGAGCTAAAGATTGATTCAAGATTATATTTCTTGGGGGCAGGGAGTTGAGAGGAAGGGAAATGAAACTATTTTTTTTTTAATCTTGTAGCTGAAGAGGCTTACAGATTTGGCCTTGGTTTTCTTTTTTTATTGGAAGTGTTTGAAGAGAGGCAGGGCTGACTCTTGTGTTGCCACACACTTAGGGTGAAGGAGAGCAGGTGGAAGCTTTGGAGAACAGTTTGGGGATTTTCTTTATTAGCTTCTGCTGAAGCCTCACTTGAACCAACAAAACCAGCATCCTACAAGCAGGTTCCTAAGGGTTCCAAATGGCTCTGGATCAGGTTTTGCACAGTGGTTCCCTGAACTCAGTTCCTGTGAAAGGCGAGGAGTTCCAAACCCTCCCCATGTCGAGTGACCGTGTTGTCACCTTGCGTGGCCCTGTGACATGGCCAGCACGAATATTCCTCACCTGAGCCTGATCTGCCAGTGCAAGTGACTTGAAAGCCGTGTTCAAGTCTCTAATGGGAGACAGAGGTGACCAAAATGCAGCTCTGACTTCTGTGTCAGTGAGCTCTGGATAACTAACTACATTGTTCCTCTCAGGGAGGGGAGAAAGGGCAGGATCCATGGCAGTGTTTCTGCAATCTCTCTTAATTGCTTGTGTGTGTCAGTGGGCAAACACAAGGAAGACCTGGAAGGATGTAGGTGGGAAGGTTTGTTTAATTCTTCTTTTCTACTACTTTTGCATGCTGGCACAGAAATCAGAAAAATTCCTGCTATTTTCAATTGGGTCAAAGCCTGCTTCAGCTGGCTGCCACCGTTTCTGTCTGCCTTCTTCACATGGCTGGAAGGACACACACAGTATCTGGAGAAGAATCTGGCAAAGGTATTCAGGCAAACCTGTCACAAAGGAACTGCACTTTCTTTTGGTGTAAAATCTCTCATGCTGCCCTGGCATTTTTTCTTAGTTAAAGGGGCTCTAAAATCTCATGCCCAGCTGTGGGACTATATCCAGCTGTGGGACTATATCCAGCTGTGGGACTATACTCTTCTAAGCAAATATTGTTGATGAAAGCTGCAAATTCTTCCTCAGGGGAGCCACATATAAGGTACAACACAGGGTTGTACTGGCAGTGAATCTGGAAAGAGGAAATTAAGATTTTTTTAAGAGCACTGTGAGGTCCTCAGGACTGTCCATTTGACATCAAAAGCTTTTTTAAGTCTTGCTAGTCTCTAAGATTTTGGAAACTGCCAAGTTCAAAGATCGTGTTCCCTGCCTTCTCCTTCTGTCTGTAGTCTCTCTGAGGCTCAGCTCTTTGAAGACATCTCAAATATCTTCCGAGGGCAAGGCAGTTTCTCTCACACCACAGTGAACAGTGAGGAAGTCCTGCAAACTCCAATACCAATTTTGACAGCCTGGCTCTAAATAGTCATAGGAACCCCTCAGGCTTTTAATCTCAGTATGATTTCTTTGTCACTCTATTCATATAAGAGAGCAAGTTGTCTAATTATGTGAATTAATAGGATTTTATAAAATGGTGCTTCTTTTGTACTGGAGGTTTGCACTGGTGCCCTTTAATGTTGTATTGTAGGAAAGTCTAGTCTTGTGCAGATTCTTGTGGTTGTCTGGCTAGCTGGTAGGATTATTCAGATATTTGACATTACCCATGTTTAAAAATGTTATTGGGTAGCACAATCACTCCCAGGCCCTTCACCATCTCTTATGTCCTTCTTGGCCACCTGGCCACACTGCTGGCTCATGTCCAGCTGTCTGTCCACAGAGACCAGTACCCCCAGGTCCTTTAGTGGAAAAGTTACTTGACTTCACTGAAGATTCATAGCAATGGCAGCAGGGGCAAGCATTCTTTTTGAGGTATTTGTAGGCTGTAAATGCATTTTACAATAATCAAGAAAGCATTAGACAGGCATTTGAAATTCCACAATTTTACATGGAAGCAAGTGCCACAAGATAACAGCTGTGGATGTTTATAAATTGCACATGGAGAATATTGTTTCCCTTACAAGGATAGACTGCATATTGGAAAAGTTAAATTTCTAGATTACAGGAGATATTTTATTAAAAAGGAAGTGTACATGAGTTCTACCTCAGTTACGTGGAATAGAGTGGGTTTGTAGGACATTTAAAGTAGAATGAATTTTTATGTAGGAGTTCTTTTTATATATTGAAACCTTCCAGCTGCATCATAGCCCTGGTATGAAGCCCTGAAAATTTGTTTCCTAACAAAGCTAAGAAATGCTTAGCATATCAGTTCCCTTTGAATAACCATATTAATCCTAAAAATTGTTGCTTTGTGTGCTGTTTCCACCCTACCAAAAGTTAAAGCCATCCTTCTGCATCTTCCCATCTGTGGAGTGCTTTTCTATTATTATTATATTTTTTTGATTTTGCTTCAGTAATTGGTTTCAGTCCTGGATAACAAATATGTTTCTGAGCTTCTCTCCAGGATGTTTTAAAATGCCAATTGATGTACTTATTGTCCTCAATCAGCACAGGACCTCACACCTTTCTTTTGAGAAGAATTTTTTTCTCTTAAACTGTCTGTGCTTTCTAGCTAATTGTTATTCCCTTCTTGTTTTCTTAGCTCTTACAGTCTTGCAATTTATTCATAAGTAATTTCTTATAATAGATTGTATCCTTGTTACTTTCCTTCCATCCATAATACTACATTCTGTTCCTCTTTCTCTCCCCCCTTCTCCCTCCTTCTCTCCTTCTCGTTCGCTTTCTTTTTCATTTGGTAACTGACATGCTGCATGTCAATATTGCTGGTTAAATTAAACCATACCAAATGCAGACCTGTAGTAACACAATAGCAGTAATTTTTTGTGCCAACCATATTCAATTTAAGAACTTCTAAATTCTTTGGTGTTTATCTTCTTAAACCCCTCATTAGCATAGAAATGAGCATCTCTCATTTCCTGCTATCCCCCATCAGATAGCAAGGTGTCTCAATATTATAAGAAAGACATGGAGTTTTAGGATAGATTACATGGTTTGACAAGAGCATGCTGTGAACCTGTGGTTTAGATAAGGACTGTGTTTTGATCTCCAGAATCACAGTTTTTGTTTAGTACTCACACAACTCCTACTCAGCCCGAATGACCTAAGTGGACACTCTACTATGAGGAAGCTATTCAGTGGGGATATGGTCACAGATTCACAGAAGCAGCCAGGTTGGAAAAGGTCTCTGAGGTCATTGAGTCCAACCTGTGACCATACACCTCCCTGCTAACCAGACCATGGCACTGAGTGCCACATCCAGTCTTTTTTCAAACACCTCCAGGGATGGTGACTCCACCACCTCCCTGGGCAGAGTATTCCAATGCCCAATCACCCTCCCAGTGAAGAAATTCTTCCTAGCATCCAATCTAAAACTCCCCTGGCAGAGCTTAAGACTGTGTCCTCTTGTCCTGTCACTGCTTTCCTGGGAGACAAGACTGACCCCCATGGGACTACAATCACCTTTCAGGAAGTTGTGGAGAGTGATAAGGTCTTCCCTGAGCCTCGTTTTCTCCAGGCTAAACACGCCAACTCCCTCAGCTTCTCCTTGCTGGACTTGTGTTCCAAACCCTTCATCAGCTCCATTGCCCTTCTCTGGACATACTCCAGCCCCTCAATGTCCTTCCTAAATTGGGGACCCAGCACTGAACACAGCAATCAAAGTAAATTAAATATTACAGAGACAGAAACACCTTCTGGAGATGATGCATAATGAGATATAAAAATCTACTCACTCTCCTGGACTAGGTGATATAAATATACAGTTCAGGTGAATATTGGTGTATTCACATGTTTTGCTTGCTGATCAGTGACCTATAATATCTAAAAGGCAACCATGCCAATGCGGAATCTCATTAATGGTATATGAGCATATTATTAGCAAATGTAAAAAAAAATATACAAATATTTATATTTATTTTTGATGCTGCACTTTTTCTTTATTAAATGAGCTGTGATACTCTAGCTTTTTCTTAGCAATTTTGCAAAAATTATTTGGTTTCATGTTGCTATTTATTGGCTCAAAATTTGACTTCCTTGTTCTGGAGCTGTGGATGCCTGTTGTTGTAATGTAGCAATATTAAAAGAAAAAAGTTTTAAGTATGAGTCAGAAAAGAACTTTATCTCCAGTTAATGTCTAGATTCTAATGTGTATCATGTTTCATATGTGAAAGGGTGGATTTCACAATCAGTGACAGGAATGTGGAAATCTAAGACATGAGAACACATGAATGAAACTGCTGATGGGATTCACATTAGTTTTGGAGTCAAGCTGACAGCCTGGGGAAAATGTAAATCTGTCATCAGTGGCATAAACTCTTCAAGTAAAGGGAGCTATTCTAAAGCCAGTTAAATCCACAGAACAAATTAGTCTTCTGGTCGTGTGGCTTCAGAGTGGGAACTGTAGAGAATTTAGAAAAGAGTTCTGCATAATTTAAGTTGCTGAACAGTGCTAGGATTGATGGCCATCTCCACAGCAGGAAGCTCCAAAGAGCAGCTTTAACTCAACTAGCACGAATCCTTCTGGCCACCTGCACCAGTGCTGGCTGCAGCAGCCACTGTGGTGCTGGGACAGCCACATTAACTCCTGGGACAGCAGGATGGTGTGACCCATCTTTGCCAG
This sequence comes from Melospiza georgiana, assembly GCF_028018845.1. NCBI lineage: Eukaryota > Metazoa > Chordata > Aves > Passeriformes > Passerellidae > Melospiza > Melospiza georgiana. The sequence goes on along the minus strand of NC_080431.1, from coordinate 94,113,761 downwards.
AGGAGTGTTTCTGCTCTCTGTGAGCAGGCTGTTCCTCTGTGGCAGTGACAGACAGCAGCCCTGCCCAGTGGAGCTGACTTGGGGGTGAAGGTGTAGAATTAGAGGTTCCTTGAATTTGGGTAGGCATCTGAATTGGAGCTATTTGTCACTGTGTGATAATGAGATGTCTGAGGTGAATGCCTGTGCTCATTCAAGTCACTCACAATATTTGGCAGGTTTAGGATTTTTTACATTTCTTTTAATTTGTTTTACCAAACCAAAGACTTTTTTTTCCTGTGGGTTTTTTTGTTTGTGGTGCAGAAGAGGACGGCTGGCTGGTTTTACTTTTTTCTTAGTGGTCAGGTGACTGTATTTGTTTTCATCAAGAAACTTAATAAAATAATGAACTGGACCCTAAGTTCTCTTTTTGAGGTTCTACTATGACCTCTGATAGCATTGCTTTTTAGTTGTTCTGACAGTACCAATATTAAACTCAAAAGCTTTTCTTGTTTCTAACTGTAAAAAAAACTTGATTTTGATCCTTTACTTTCATTTTCTTGTTGCTGAACTTTTTTAAAATACAATATAGTGGAGTCTGCATGAGAATTGAAATTGCTTACAGAGAATTTTGCAGTAAATTGATATCTAGAAATACTGTATTGCTGGGAAATGGTCTATTTATCTTGGGATCAGGGCAGATATGATAAAGATATGAAACATGATCATCAGAATTCTATACCTTGGGCCAATTTCAATTCAAGGCTAAGTACAAACAAATCCCACCAACTTTTCATAGGCTGGCATTGCTTAACACCAGATGTGATTTTTATCCAGATATACTTTCTGATAAGACATAGCTTATGTTTTCTATAAAATGTTTCATAAAAACTATATTGTACTGTGACATAAATCACAAAAAGTGAAGCCTTATGGATTCTATCTGTACAAACACAGACTTTATTATGACATAGATTCTTTGACAAGGAAAATATTTACCTATAATGCACATCTTGCTAACTCTGAATTGTGTTAGCATACCTATAATCAACGTTTGACTTGAAATCTGCCTCACAGGAGATAATTCCAAGAAATAGTTGTGATTGAGGGGATTGTGTGCATCATTTATATATTTTATTTATCTTAAGAATATAATATTTCTATTATCTCTGTTTTCCACAGTATCCAAGTGTTTTCACCTGATCAGATCAGATTCTGGATACTCTGCTGTTTCCTCAGTCAGGTATTATCTACTTCTGCACTCTGTTGCTTATTAGTGGGCAGGAGTCATATTCCTGAAAACAGAAATATCAGGCTCCAGTCCTAAAAAGCCTCTGAAGAGTAGCTATGTTTATTATCCATGCTAATATAAATGTATGGATGGATATGTTTGAATCTGTCTGTGCATGGTACCTCTGTATACCACCACTGTTCTCTCTCAAGTCCAAACCTGCAAGTAGATATCAGGGTGGAAGGGTTTATGATAGGTACAGCATAGAGGCCTTGTTCTGAAGAGATCCACAAATCCCTTGATCACACACCCTCCTCAAGTTCCTTCCCAAACATATTCACCCAATACTCATGTTCCCATGCACCGTGGCTTGCCAGATTCTTGAGCTTGCTGCCCATTGTTGCAGTCGAGGCGGTCGCGACACAAAGCAGAGACCGCAAGCAGTCTCAGTTGGCAAGGCTTTATTAGCGAACATGGCTGATCTTTTATACACTTTCCAATTGTTTACCCTTCTTCTACCTTAACTATTGGCCACAATAAGTCAATACCATGCTATTGGTGAAAAGTTATAGTGACTTCACCTAACTTTCTAAAAATGCTTCATCCAGCTGCAAAGTGCTCTTATCTTTCTTTACTCAATCTCCTTGGTTACAGCCTTGGAGAAAGGTCCTTATCTGCTTCTTCTTACTTCTCAGCTTCTTCTCGCTCCTTTAGCTAACAGGCCTGCTGTTAGCCCCTTCCACAGCCCATCTTCTACTTAAGGTAAGCTGAATTTCAGGGACACACTGTCTTTAAAGAGTGCACCAGGGGAAGAGCTTCTGTGCACCACAGCCTGAGAAAAGACTGATAAATATGGCACCTCTGTGCTATGAGGTTTAAACCCCTTTCTCTCACACACTTAAAAAATGTTCTACTACAGGTCAGGGATGAAGATCACATCCTTGCAGTTTAAGGTGAGCAGAGGGACTGCAAGAAAAGCAAGATCAGCTTGGACCTGAGAGGTAATGAATCTGAGGGAGCCTGGCTGGCACCTTGGTGCCTGGAGACAAGAGGGTCTCTGCTGGCAGTGGGGCTGGTGATCCATGCCACTGCCTGTGTTTTGTGTCGAGTTTCCTGAAGGGAATCCGACTGTGAGACGCTAGGATTTAGGTGGAACAAAATCTGCTGAAACCCAGCTTAATGGTGTTCACTTTTAGGTTCCTGTTTCAGACTGTTGGGGGCAGAGCTGCCAAACTGTCAAACTCTGACTCAAAGTTCTGGTTTCTGCTTACTGCAATTTTATTCTGCTGGAATTCTGTAGTCTTTATAGCAGCAGCTCCTGATTTACAACAGCACAGGGATTACCAGAAATAAGACTTGATGTTCTCTGATGGAAAAGCCTTATTGAGTTTAATAGCATATAATAAGATTTGCTAGGATTTCTTTCTCTTTTTTTTTTTTTCTTTATTCCATTTATTTTACTAATTGAATCTATCTGAAGAGATGGTTAGAGAAAATCGCTATGATTTCTGTAGGGGTGACTAGTCTTTATCAAATTGCCTTAGACTTAGCAAAAGAGTCCTTTTTTGTTCTGAATCCCTTGAAAATTCGGTAAGATTTTATTTTAAAAGTTGATAAAATTTATTTCTGATTAGTTTTTGCCATTGCAGATTGTTCAACACATGTATTTTCAGCTACAACACTGAGGCATTATAAAGCTTTTTGAGTCTGAATTTGGTTCCAATTTAATGTGCCATAAATTCTTCCTTTTCAGTGTCTCTCTCTCTTATTTACATCAGTGTAAATGAGATGTGATTCAGTCTTGCACTGTGTCTAGAGAAATTGTTTTCCTTTATCTTAGACATTTTGTTAAATTGAGTGCTAATAGGGTACCAGGCTTGCAAAGCAAACAAGAAATGAGTATTTTCTGGTCTGAGCAGATGAATTTCCCTAAATTTGCTGCCAAAATAAATCCCCAAAACAAATGATTTATGAACTTACTGAAGCAAAATGGGTTATTCAAATAATTACTTAGTAATAGAGGAAGTTTGAGCAATGATACTTCTAATAATGAAGCTGCCTAAAGAACCTGATGCTTAGGGAGATTATGAGGGATTAAGACAGATTCTTTCTCATTCTTTCAGCTCTGCCACCATCCTACTGAGAATGCAAAGAGTAGCATGTACCTTAAATGATGAAAAAGAGAGCAGTTCTTCTCAGGAAACATAGCAAAGTTAGGGTTGCAATTTAATACAGTTTAAGCAAACCTGGAGGTTACACTTCTAAAGGTACAGGCTTAATTTACTGATGTAAATTAGATCTGAGAGAGTCTGAAAACATTAGCTGGAGGAGGCCAAGGATTACACTTTTTTTTGGGTTTTTTTCCCTCAATTTAAATTTGAGGGTTCTAGAAGTTCAAAAGCCTAAAGGGAGTTTAAACACGACCAAAAGCAGATCTTCAAAGCAATTAAGGCACTTAAAGTTTGTACTTAATTCCTTCTCCACAGCTAGCCTACTTTAGATAAAAGAAAACAATGCCCAAGTATTTTAATGTTGGTCATTCCCACGTGTATTTTCTATCCACAGTCCAGCGACTAATTCATACAATTCTTCATGGCTTATTCCCTCTCCTCTGAATTTCAAATTTCTGGTGAGCAAAAAAGAAAAAAGGATCACTTTTGTTGTCATTCCTTACAGTGAAGCTGCAGAGGTGGAGGAACAGTTGCACATAAAATTGCAAGAGTAACAGTAAATCAAAACTAACCTGGAATCATTTCAGTAGTGAAATATTGCTGCATGATGGTAATAGAGAACTCTGAGTTGCAGCTCATAATTGTGATAAGTTTTATATATACATATATAATTACATACATATATGTATATAATATATTAAAACCCCCACAAAACCTCCAAAACAAACAAGACAAACAAGCAAACAAGCCAACAACCCCTCTCTCCCCCTCAAGGAGAGGGGAAAGGGAAAGGAAATGTTATGATAGTGGAGGAAAAGTAAAGGAAAAAGTTGTGGTAGTGGAAAGAGAAAGAGAGCTCTGGAAACTTCCTTTCTTCCTCTGTTTACTAAATAATTAACTAAACCACCATTAAAAGAATGTAAAAATCTCTACCCAAACTTGCCAGGGATATCACATTCTTCTCAAAATGCTGAAATGCTCAGTGTTAGGTAAATGTAATTGTTTATAACAGAAGGCAATATCTAGGTCTGGAAATAAACTTGCTCTAATCAGAACCAGTAACATCACAAGGTTTCCCATCACTTCTCATTAAGTCATACTTTAAGTGGATGCAATGGCCTCTGATGGGTGACCTGAGACAACTGAAGTGTTGAGGATAGTATATATCCTCATATCCAAATAGTAATTGACTGGATAGTATATGCAGTCTATTACTATTTTTGACCATGGGCTGCCTCACAACGGGATTTGTGGAGGGGCAGAAGTTCCCCAGCAGCCAATTCGAGACATTCAGAGACAGAGCAGCCCTGACACCCTTCCCTTCCCTTTCTGTCCCTTCTGTAGGTGTCACCTCACTCAGTGCACATACTGGTCTGAATCAGCTGTACGAGTGCAACACTATTCACATGTGCTACAACTTTCCAGCTGTTCTGAAAATGTGGGAAGAGCAGCTCTTATGCATAAAACTGTGATTCATTTATTGCAAGGCATGCAGTGAGGAATCAAAAGCAGAATAGTGAAGAAGAGATGGGACAGTAAAATAGCCAGAGGATACTGAAAGCTCTGTAAAGAAATATATTCTCACCTTGTCTCTGTCATAGATATCTACTGCTTCCTGAGTCACTTAACCCAAACCCAAACTTAGCACACATCTTGAGTGCCCATGCTGAAGATGGGTCAGGAAGCTGTCACAACTTACACAACACCCTGGAGTGTGTTTGGGAAGCATTCCAAAAATTTAGCCTATAAACATCTCACATGACTTGTCAAAACCTAGCAAGTGTCACCTACAGGTTGGCATCTCATGGAAACCATCATTTTTGAAGCACTTTGTGAAGTTTTATTTCTATTTTCATTTTATATCTGGGTGTACTGGGCTTGCCAGTTCTTCCTGAGTGTGACTGGAAGTGGATTCCCTTATGGAGGAGGGAATAGTGTCTGGTGTTGTCATGAGATGAAGGAAGGCCTGTTTATTTGAATGTTTGCTCTGTGGCAGGAGGTAGCCCACAGGGTAAGGTAGCAGCAAATTGGAGCATGCAGAAATTTTTCCCTGCTCTTAGCAGTGTGGCCCTGGTCCTTTTTCCTGAGGGAAAGGGAATTGAAACATTCAAGAGCTCTGTAATCTTTTAGTCACACCTCCCCTCACAGTGGGTAGCAACAGAGACAGACCAGTAGGTCCCTTTCCTTCTTGGCAGAACCTGGCCAGGTGGGACCAGGTGCCCTCCCATGACTTCTGAAGGCTGAGAGCAGGCTTATGAATTCCAGGAAGAGCTGGAGAATTGTTGAGGCCACTGGGGGAAAAGGTGATGCTGGGAAGATAATGGGGATAAGGTTATTGAATAGCTGCTGATTAATGGAGCACATTGAAACCTGTGCATTGCATTAGGCAGGATCCTGTGGGGAAAAAATGTCATCTGATTGTGTTTACTAAAGATTTCATCATAATGCAACATGTATAAAAGAGCTGGAGGAAGTACAGGAGCTTTAAAATGGTGTTTCTTAACTGTGAATACCCAATCATTGTGGTCTTAATGGTCTTTTTAAAAGAGTGTATTTTTCTCCAGGCTTTGCAGGGATGCTAAATAGGCAGCTATTTGTAAATAGCTTGTTAAGAAGCTTTTTTTTTAGCCCTAAAAGGATGTTGTTTTTTTTTTTCCTAAAGGTGGCTATTTTCCCTAAGATGTATTTCTCTCTGGAGAAGAACTGCTAGCTCAGAGCAGTAGTTCCTTTGATTTTAGCACTCTTAAGTTATTCTCCTAAGGCCAGCATTGCAAACCCTTCACATACTTGTTACTGCAAATGCTCTCTTCCCAAATGTGCTTTTGTACATCTCCTCTCTGCATCTTAGTCAACCTTAACATTTTTTGCACACTCATTAGCAAGCTGATGGTAGAAAAGAAGAAGGCATGAAAAAAACCAGTGCTTTAGGGTTACCAAAAAAGAAAACAACAACCAAAACCAAAAAAGCTCACGATGGGCTTTAGCCAGTGAAACATCTTGTATTTTAGATAAGTACTATCTTGACTGAGTTTTTGTGGACATATAAATTGAAAGACCTAAGTAAAGGACATCTGACATATATGGAATGCCATTTATTTGTTTTCTCAACGGCAACAATGCACAAAAATTATAGAATTGTGCTAATCTGGAACTCCTTAGAAAATGCCCATCAAATACAATAACAAAATAACCAGGAAGAATACATTTGGGAGGAGTTATTCATAACTAGAGTTTCCCAAACAGTATATAAAATGTTTAGGCAAGATTAGGTATGTAGTAAACAAACCCTATGTCCTACTGTGTATTATGTTAATGGCCATATACTATTGTGCAAGCTAACATAAATCTATGAATATGTATGAATTGGCTTTGCATCATACAAAAATCAGATTGAATGGCTTTGAAGAGTCCTAAATTGGCAAGTCTTACAAAGATAGATTTCCTTTATATTTTGTCCATAGTTAAGAAAAGTATATTCTTCATAGACATATAATTTATTTGAACCATAGGGACATTTTACATGTGTTAAAATATATTAGGATGGCTAGCCTTCATTTGAAGGTCTAAACCTGGAGTGGGAAAAAAGAAGAGAAATGCTTATTGAATATGTTTTTCACATAAATGCATGGGAAGTGAGAAACAATTTTAGATATCTCCATAAAAAACTTTCTTCCAAGTGCCATTACCACATTCCGAGCATCAAGCAAATACCAAAAGTAGCACTTGGGTCTAGTGTTCAGAGGAAGAGAATACTTACTAAAAATCTACATAATTACACAGCCTGAAAATAATGAACCCCTTGAGCTGATCAAGTGTTAAAATACTTATTTAATGGAAGCATTGTTTTAAGTGTTAGCAATAAACCTGGAAGAAAAACTGTCCTCCTTATTTCAGTGTCTGAACTCTTACAAAAAGCTTTGCTTCTCTGTAAGTAAGTAGCAAAAATAATTCTGTCACCTTGGGTTCATTCAATAATCTAGCCCAGTGATCTAGAAATGAAATGCCATATACAACAGTTCATTCTGTCTCTTTAGTCTTTACAGCGTGTCTAGGAGTTAACATGCTGTGCTTAAGATTTGCTCTGTCATCATGTAAATTCTATAAATCGTAGCAATTCTCACTTCCCTTGCTTGTTAAATAAGTCAGTGCTACCAAGTTCCCAGTGTTTCCTTCTCTTATAAGCTGTTGAGTATGTTCTCGGGGAATTTAATTATCATATCAATGAAGAGGAAAAAGTGCATATTAAATTATTGGATTTTCCCCTGTGTATGCCACAAAAACATATGGGCAGCACCATCTGTGTACTTATGACTACAGATTTGAGTGTTTATTGGTTTTAATCTGGAGATCAGTGTCATTTGAACCCAGATCTAGCATCAGAGCTTGCATTCAAAATCCTGGCTTCAGCCTATGTGTACATTATGTTTACAGTTCTAGCTTGTCCTGCAACACTGAAGGCCAGGAATGTGTCTGTTCCCTTCTGCTGGCTTGCATCTGTAGCAAATGGAGCTGTACAGGAAAATAATTCAGTGATTCAAAGCTATTCACTTTGGAGATCTAATTTCTTAGCTTTTTTTTTTTTTTGTGCCTGTAAAGGAATCTTCAGAGAACTCTTCCATTTTTCCCTCTGCAAAACAACAACCATAAATAATAATAATAACAATAACAATAATAATAACAATAATATCTATTAGGACAATTGTCAGAAGTAATTATGCAGATAATAAGGAATTAAAGCTGTATTTAACTTGTAGACAGAAACAAAAAGTGTTCACTGTCTTTTAGGCCTTGGTCTTAGTTCCATGAAGTTCCTTTAAGACTGTAGAGGGTTCCTCCATCACTATTGTTATTGAAACTACTGGAAGGCAAAGCCTTCTCTTTTTTAAGCACTAGAATAAAGACAATTACTGCTGTTTCTCTCCGGAAATGATGCATGTGGGTGCTCCAGATTCTTTAACTTCAGGTGGTGGTGGGCTGTCATTTGCGCCTATAACAACAAGTGCATTGGTTCTGGGACTTGTGCATGTGCATGACTGTACTTTTCATGTTGGTTGGAGTATCTCTCATTAATAGTATTGGTCTTTCCTGGGAAGCTTGTGATTCATACAGAAAAATATTCTTTTCAGATACCATGATCAAGTTTTCTATAGTTAGCATTCTTTCCTTGTTCGCCTGCATTTTGTAGTCCTTTGTCTTCCATTTCCCAGCTGTGATGCATTCTGACAAATTGTTTTCTTCTGGTTTTGATTTCAAATGTTGGAGGCAGTGATCTTGTGCAGTGCATTGGTGCTGGAAGCTGCTGCAAAAAGGTGAATAGGAGTGCAAAAATATGAACACAATGGTTATTGAGTACAGGCCTTTTCCAGTCTCTACTGAATACTGAAAGCATGCTTAGTTGAGGAAATTCAACAATAGCTTGTTAGGAAGTTATACACTTCCCATGTGATGCAATTATTATGTTTACTTTTCCCTCCTGTTTTGTGTAGAACATCAGTCCTCTCTGTTGAAGAGAATTTACCTTTAATATTGGGACAGCTATTAGTCCCCATTCTGGAATTTTCTGCTGAGATGCAGCAAACCTTAGGGAATGGCTATTGCATAACCTGAGGATATTAAATGGAGCAAATTAAAAAGAGCTTTGTTAGGCAGTTGTTTTATTCTGTTCACAAATTTTGACACACATACTTATTTTTAATGTTTATTTCAGTCTTGAAAGAAAACTTAAAAACTCTGTGACACAAGGGTGTACATCATGTTCTGGGGAGGGCATAATCTATAACCTCACTGGAAATTTTAATGCTCATCTTTGATATTCATGGATAAGATTTGGGCAACTATATCTACTTGTGTGTTTAAAACTGTATTCCATAATTTTTGGGGGGTTATGCCAAGTGAGGACTAGAGAATTATTTTTTTATTTGGCTTTATAAAAATAGAAAAACCACAACTGAAATCAGCCTGGTGTGGAGTGTGTAGTTGAGAGCTGCTGTCCTTTGAGTAATACATAAAACTGAGGATCTCCTCAAGTCACTTTGTATTCTTTGGGACTCAGCAGAAAAGTAATGAAATCAGCTTCTCTGTCTTGGCTGAACTCCAGGTCTGTTAATGACATATTACCTACTTAATTTTCGACGGCATCTTTGGTTATTAGGGAAGGTACAATTTTTCAGCACTTGCTACGAGCAGTAAAGAGGCAGGCATGTACTGCTAAACAATGTCTGCAATTCAAGCCACAGCTGATTGCATTTCAGAGTTTATCAAAATACTCCTACTGATTTGCAGATCACTTAATTTCCATTTAGTTTTGAGATCCTCTAGGATAAAAATGTGCTGCGTGTGGTCCTCATCCAATGACAAATTAAATGAAGAATGCAGATCCATTACAAGCAAAAAAGAGTTTTAGGAGTACTAAATGTGCTATGTCTAAGAATATGTGCTGTTTCTTGCCAAGGTGCAAGAAAACTCAGAAGTCTTAAGATGCAATTATTTAAAAGATATTTTTAAAAAGGAATATTTACATGCAAGTGTAGAAAGCATTAGTGATACTGAATGATTATATCAGTTTGACAAGTAATAGTGTTGTCTAAGCATCCTTATACATATTAAGTGATATGTTTAATGAGAAAACAGGATTAGAAAGTCCTATGAGTGCCAAAATCATGTCACTGCTAGAACATAAACTTTTGCGTTTTCTGACTCTTGTTGATTTATGGTACTAGTCCAACAAGTAGCACATAAATTGAACAACTTTAATGTAAGTGTCGGTGCATGTGCTTAAATATTTAACTAATTTAAAGCCTAGTTGTTCGTATTTAAGAGTTGCTTTGAGTGGCTTTTGCATTTCATTTCCTAGACTTTAAAAAATAACTGCTGAGGTGATGTAAAATAGGTCTATTTATGTTGTAGGCTAGAGCATAACTTATCTCCATAATGTGTATGGTAGATTTGGCCAAGTTTTTTTTGGCTTCAAGGAGCCACATCACCTATGTTGTTACATCAGATCCCTGCTGTGTGCCATAGGAACATGCCAGCTATCCCATAAAGCTTTATAGTCTGTGAAAGTGTAAATTTTTAGGAGCCCTCCTTCTCCAGACTCCTTTTCTTCCTGCCTATCTCTGGAACGGAACTGCTCTGGCACCAAGCTTGCCCAGCTTTAAAAACATGTTTGGCATGTCTCTCTTAACCCATCATTAACTGAAGCTTCCTGAACTAGATGGAAGGAACGGCATCAAGTGACTCATAAATTCAAGGAAAATGAAACATAAAGCAGCAGTTATTGCTGCATAACTGCTTTAAGTCCTGAAAACACTCCAGTAGGATAAGTTAAAGTGTGTCCTTAAATAGGTAAAATCCAGCTCTGAAGACAGCTAAACATATTTGTATAGCAAGATATTGCAATTTGGACAGGAAAGTGGATAGACCTTAGTCTAGGACTTATAACATGTTCCATGTTTTTAGCTGCTTCTGAAGTCTATGAGCATGAAATGTCTCATGCACTCTGCAAGCTGGAATGTTTCAAGAAATTAGCCCAATCATCAATAAAATAATCAAGATAAAATTTGCCTGTGCTTCCACTGTTAATTGGCTGCCTCTTTAGTTCCTTGTCTTTTGCTCTAACCACACAGAAACAGTCTTTTCAATCTTTGTTTTTTACTCTCTAGTCCTCCTCCTTCTCACTCAGTACCCTACAAGGGAGATGTATCTTTGTATTGAAAACTCACAAGCCACACTTCAGCCAGTCCAGTCACTTCATAGAGGTTTTTTCTGATCTCAGTGAGATTCTCGTGCTCATGGAACCCTTTCACACTGTCCAGAAAGTGTTTTCTCTGAGTAATGTTTTTTTAGTGGAAACTAGAGAACAAAGGGATTTGACACACTTCGACACTGATAACTAAATTATTGGAAACAAATGAATTCCAACCTCCAAAACAAGGACTTGCATACTTACTGCCTTTTTTGAGCTAGATATAAAGACAGATTTCAGTATATTTGTGGTATGCAAAGGTTTTGCATTTATTCATACAGCTGATTTTGGCAGTCTTACAAAAATATACTGTGCTGCATCCAAAAATCCTAAACTAAAAGAACTTTGAGGTTGCAAAGTCAAATATGTTGAAATTGGGAAGTGCCAGAATTAGGGTTGCTTCTGTGATCTTAATTTACCACCTTTGCCTGCTTTTTATAATAAAATGTACAATTATGTTATTATAGATTGTGGGGATTTTTTTCCCTAAGACCTCAGTTTTGTTCAATGAATGCCTTATTTAATATTGCCTTCACATATCTACCCCCTTGATCCTTGTATTGAATTCAAAATTATTAATTTGTTGAGGAACTTGTTCTGCAAACATTCATGAATTTAGCTCCTAGCTGAGCCTGGCTGCTATTAATATCCCTATTTATAGGCCCAAGAAGCCAAAGCCAAGCATCTGCTAAGTTTGGGTAGTCAGCTGAAGGCGTGAATCTTCAGGCTACTTAGCATACAGGATGCTTCTTACATTCAAACCCTCCTTCAAATGTTTTATTTACAGAATTGATCTGAAAGCATTCCCAGGTGCCTCAAATAACCATGACTGCTTACTAGAGAGGAGCCTGTGACAAATTTGTTTTCACTGATTTGCTACCTTTAAGCAGAATTGTTGGAGGGTTTATGGGATTGTTTAAGTAGCCTATCACTAAATAACCCCTTGATTTTTAAACATCTTCCTGCATCCTTGACTTCAGACCTAAAGCAGTTGACAAGTATCCAGGCCTTGCACAAGCATCAGTCTCTTGATGCACAATCCTAATTCATTCTGAAATGGTCATCATGTTTACTGAATGGGGTGGGGAGATCCAATTTAGCAAAATTCTGGCATTCTATTATCCTAAAACCTTTCAGGGGAAGGGAAAGAGAGCTACAGTTAAACATACATAAAACCTTCTAAAAAAGAGAGCTTACTTGTATTAAAGAACTTCTACAGATTTGAAATAGAAATTTTCAGAGATTTGGCTTTTCCTTCCCTTGCTACAGAGATGACAAGGAAGACAGCTTACAAATGTAGACATAAAACCCACAGGTCTTAAGCCATTGTCCTAAACCCTGGAGATAGTAACTTGTCTTAAAAGAAAAGGAGGATCAGCTTGGATAAAAGAAAAATAATGAGTCTTTTGGCTGTGGGAAAATGGCACACTATTTTTATCTCTAAATGTAAGTATAAAGTTCAGCCTCAATATTTAAAAATTCAAAAGTTATAACCAACTGCAACAAAGGCTTATGCTAGGAAGTGTCAAATATCATTAATAAGGTTACTAGCTCCATACAGAGCATTGTGCTGTTCCCTTTAAACATGTTAGAAAAATGCTGAAATGTCACTTTGTGCTTTCATAGCATATGTAGCAGGGCATACCATGTAGAATAATGATACTTGTTTCTGCAAGACAGCATGTAGCTTTGTAAAATTTTGAAGGAGATCTCAAACAATAATTTTCTTCCTGCTGAGATGTTAACATTTTCTTTTTGAAGTTGAGTATCACTATTGCTAAATAAAAGGCTGAAGTATCAACCTTTTGCTACATAAGATGTTTTTGACCACATCTTAAAAGACATATCATTAATTTATGTGGAATTGCATGCTAAGACTATCACCTTTTCCTAATTTTCTCTGTTCTTGTACTTCTAGAGAAGAGAGGATTTTAGTGGCTTCCAAGCAAATGCTGCTGATCCCAGATGGATTTGAGACTGTCTTGAAGGGGTTCACGTACAGTTCAGCTCTATAGGTTAATATTTGGAATAACAAAATGGAGCTCTCAAGTAGAGGTGGTAAAAAGTCAGGGGGTGACTGAGTTTTCTGTATGCAATTGCATGTGCCCAGAGTGGTAGTGTTGTTCACAACTTCTGCTGCTTTGGAGATTGACAAATGGCAGTGAGATCCTGGGCACTGGCATTTTTGATCAGCTATCACTGAGGTTAAATTCAGTATATCAAGTGTGGAAATCTTGAGTCGCTAATACAAGCACTTACTTCTTTGTTAAAGCAAAGGTACATTTTAGTTCCACCTAAAGAACTTTTGCCAATATGTTACAGAATGTATGTTTTAGCTGAAGCAGAAAGTTGTGCTAAGCAGCTACTGTGTGAGTTTGGTGATTGTTGAGATATTTGGGGTGGGGAGTGGAAGAAGGAGGTGTTAAATATTTTCATTACAAAGTAAATGTTTTCTCACTATTCTGCACAGTTTATTCATATATATATATGAATATATATATACCTCAATACCTACTGAACATTTGAGACATGGAGGGGTTTGTTAAGCCTTGAAGTGTTTTCTCTTTCGTAGCATTACCTAGGCATGACAATGCCTAAAATGAGAAGGTACAAACCAAAGTGGGATAGGAAAATGTTACAACCAATGGAGTACTTCCTGCGTTGTAGACAATATCACAACAGAGAAGCAGGTTGGAGCCTCCTTCCAGAATTGCAAGTCTGTGAGCTAATGCTGTAAAAGGAGTTTCTTGGGTCTGGGATGCCTTGTTTGTTGGGCAGGTGATGTTTTCTGTAGATTCCATAGCTATACAATAGCAAAAGCACAGCAGTATAACAAAAAAACTTTAAAAGAAGAGTTAAAGAAACAGACTCCTGCAGAATTACTTGCCTGGCAGAGGTAAAAACTCCACCTTTTCAAACTCTTGCTAATTTTTTTGTTAAAAAGAAGGAATGAACACGCAGCAAGCCACACATTAATATTTCTCCTCCTTTAAGCTATACTAGTTCATATCCAAAACTGCTAATCTGTGTTAGGGACACCTGGAAAAAACAAAGTTTTCACTTTAAATTAAAAAGATCCAGTAAAGGTGCAGGAATATAGTTTACAAAAACAGCCACACATTTGAGATCCATAGTTTCTGCAAGGAGGGATGGATGTAGGAAGTCTTACATATTTTTTCAGAGTTGCAAGAAGTAGTTTTCTGTCAGACTGAATGAGCCACCCTTAATTTTAAGATGATTTGGAGTCCAAAGAGGCGTCTGGCTTTTTTCACATTTTGAGTCACAGTCTCTCTGAAAATTATGATTTGCTAAAGAAATGCTGACAGGTCCTTACCTTATCTAGCATTTGAAATATTTATGGAAATGGTTTAGCTTTTATATCTATGCCCATTTCAATCTCTACAGCAACAAGGAAAAGTTTTGCTGCAATCTTAAAAATCAACCAGTTGGACTACTTTAAAAATGTTTTGCAAAACATGAAAAGACTTGTTTAGGACTCCAATATGTGTAGACGTGTGCATAATACAGAGATACTTCCATTTTTACCTGGGTCATAAATTTTTCTGATGTCACAGCAATATTCAATTACAAAAATTCAAGCAAAACCTTTTATGTCCAAGATTTAGGCCTAGCTGAGTTTTCATGACAGATCTTCAAAGGCAGTACAAATTGAAAGTTTGGGGATAGACATATAAAATTTCTCTTAATAACAGCTTATGGAAAATGCTAATGAATGAAATATTCTGGGAATCAAAATATAGTTGTACTATGGATGAAAAAGCTAATTTTCATTAATAGAAGGATAAATATTTTTCCATAACCAGAAAAGTACCTGATGGAAAATTATATTTATCAGTCAGATAAAGATTTTAAAATTCTTCTCATCTTTTATGATATAAAGATTTAGCATCTTTAAGTAACAAAAAAAAAGAAAAGAAAAATATAAAAAAAAGAAGCACAAAGCTGTATCTCTGGTCTAAGGTATACTGGAGGCCATAAGTATGGTTATCTTTATGACAATTTAAATGTTGAACTGACTTTCCTGAGGTCCATGGTGTATCTTATCATGTGTGACAGTGTGTACATAGATCACAATATGCTCACACTTTAAACTAGCCAGCCTAAGACCCTGAGAAGGGTCTTTTAATTTTTTTAGGGACAGTCAATTCACAGCTTCAATGTCTGCATCATTGCTCTGCTATGAGGAAAGTCTGAAAGAGTTGGGATTGTTTGGCCTGGAGAATGAGAGGTGACCTCATAGCATCCTTCCAGGACTTTGAGGGGCCTACAAGAGAGCTAGAGAGGGACTCTTCACAAGGACATGGAGTGAAAGAACAGCAGGAATGGTTTTAAACTAGAAGAGAGTAGGCTTAGATTAGATATAAGGAAGAAATTCTTTACTCAGAGGGTGATGAGGCACTGGATGGTCTTTAAGAAATGTCTAATGGAGGTTGCCCAGAGAATTTTTGTCTCCAGAGCTTTGACTTCAGTTGTGATCAATGAACCTGCTGTAGGACTCTGCTCCAAGGAAAGACAGCAGTTAGCACTGGAAAGAAGGATCCTCTTAGCATCAGTCACTCAGGAAGCTTTGCCTACCATTTTATCAAATTTCAGGTGCAAACCAGAAGATGTGTCAGGGACAGGAAACAGCAGTGAGGCTGCTGAAGATCATCAGAGTCATTACATAAGAGGACTGAGACATAATTACTATTAGGTGTAAATATTTAAATATTAGATTAGCAGAACTTAGCAGAAAAAGAATCCTCCATTCTTGGAGATACTCCAACTGGACGCAGCACTGAGCAGCTGACCCTAGGTCACCCTGCTTCAGCAAGGGGTTGGACTAGATGAACTCCAGAGATCCCGTCCAACCTCATCTGCTCTGTGATTCTATGGATCATCTCTGGTAGCACAGAAATCTTCTGACTTTGTTTAGTGTCCAGCATGAGCTTCTGAGGGAACTGCAGACACACTAGTCAGCCACGTGTATGTAACACAAATCACTACCTCCTTTATGAGTTACATCTCTGTGGAACTTCAATGTCTCAAGTGAATCTTCCCCATTTGTGTCCTTTGAATGTGTAGGCTTGATTTCAAGACCTGTTTGGTTTCAGAATAATTTTTCCCCTTTTGTTTCATCTATCCTTGGCCAGAGCTGATACTTCCTCAACATCTTACTGGAAAGCTTTTTCCCAAGTCTTTTATTCAATAACTACAGAAATGCATTGTCAGATTACCTTTTTTATTTATTATTCCTAGACTTATATAAGCTGCTGCTCATTATCATTTTTATTGAAAAATGCCTTAGTTTTTGCCTATCACTTTTCTCAGATTCACCTCTATTTATTTGTCCAATTTCCTGACATCTGACCTTCTGACCTCTTGGAAAAATGCATTTATATTTTAATCTAGTTTTGTCCACTGATTTAGGATTTATAGCCTAAACTTGATTCACCCAAGTAGTGCGCTGGGATTTTGCTTGCCTCTTTCGTCCATGGCCTCTGGGCTTAGAAAGTGTTCAAGCTCTCAACGTTAAATCAAACAAACTTTAAGAGAGGGAAAATGGCTAACTTTTTTTATCCTCCTGAAAGGTGAGCTGGGCTGCTGCTCCATTTCAATGCTCCATCCAAATAGCTCAGAAAAAAAGAGGATTTGGAAGTTTTTTGGCTTACTGACTAACTCTCTTATCTGTTGCAATCTGTAAGATAAATCTGAATCCCTAGAAGGTGGATGTAGGAAAGATTTCATCACTGTCTGTATTTCCTGTATTGCTAGCTCTATGATTAAATAACTCACAGACAGCACATTTTTTATATCTAAAATTAAACTTCGAACTGAGGAAAGTGAGATAACCCTTTCAACACAGGCATTATGAACAAATAATTAAAATTTTTTTCTAATAACATACTACTGGTGAATTGATCTTGCCATTAGTAAAGTATCAGCAAAACAAGCCCTTGGTGTTGTTCTGCTTTGTTTTTTCTGATGATTAATGTGGTTTTTGGTTGTTTATTTTCCTGTTTGATTCAGGTGTGAACATACACTGTGATGATTAATTAGATGTCAATGCAACTATACTATTTACTTATTCTAGGGTAAAAATTTGTGGCTGAAACTCAGCAAGGCTTTTGAATAGGTACCTAATATAGGTACCTTTCCAGCTTATGAACAACTGCTCCATCAAAGGCAATAAAAGTAGCTGTTGGCTCAAAGGTTAGGTGTGCACTAAACTGAATGGTGGACTGAGCTTTTTGCAGCTACCTGAAATTATGAGGACAACTATGAGGAAACTACTGAAGACAGGCTCTATTGCATTGTATGGGAAGTAATATCCATAACACCTCCCAAAAGCAACAGCCTTTGTGTGTGTCACTTGCTGTGCACTTGAATTGGTGCTCATTGTCAATGACAAGGCATGTGTTCTCCTTGCTGTTTGTCCTCTGACTGTAACTTCATGCAGGTCCAGCTGAAAGGAGAAAGCAGATTTCACATGTTTACCAGGATAAAAAACTCCTATTGCTTTGGGTTTGCACCTGAAACTTGATAAAATGGTAAGCAAAGCTTCCTGAGTGACTGATGCTAAGAGGATCCTTCTTTCCAGTGCTAACTGCTGTCTTTCCTTGGAGCAGAGTCCTACAGCAGGTTCATTGATCACAACTGAAGTCAAAGCTCTGGAGACAAGAAGAGAAGGTGTGTCAGGGACAGGAAACAGCAGTGAAGCTGATGAAGATCAGCTTCATTACATAAGAGGACTGAGACATAATTACTATTAGGTGTAAATATTTAAATATTAGATTAGCAGAACTTAGCAGAAAAAGACAACATTTTTAGCAGTGTTAAAATGGCCTCTGAAAAATATGCAGGAAAGAAAGAGAATACAGTACCTGCTTGGAGACCTAGACTGTCAGTGAGAAAATGAAGGGGAAATTGCAGGGTTGTTGAGTTTTGTATTGGCCTATTGAGGAAAATGAATATGTGAGAGAGTCACATCTAGTGCTGCTATGATAGGGAGTTCTTACCTGAGGGTAGGTCAATATTTCTTAGCTGTTGTGAACGAACTTTGGATTCACCTCTATCTATCCCCTCCTGTAACTTCTTCCAGCAAATTCTGGCATGAGTTTTAAAAGTGGTAGAACTGCTCCTAAGAAGAATCAAGGGATGAATGGGTTCAATTTCATTCTTATCTTTGTATGCAAATTGGAAGACACTTAAATGGACATCTTTCAACTTTACAAAATTGATGTATCCCTATGGGTACATCATACCATGACATTTGTGAAGCCTCTACTGAGCATGTTGTCATGACATGACAATGCAGTCTCACAAGGTTAAAGTGTCATGATGGCATGAAATATAATTAAGGGAAGACTTTCTTATTTTGATGATCCAGAGTTGATGGGCTTCTCAATTAAAACGTGTCTAATTTCCTGCATGCTTTCCAGCTGGAGGTCTGGGATTGGCATTTGCATTCACTCCTGCAATTGGAACTGAGAGAATGATGCAAAAGGGATTTGTAAGTGTGTTGAGCTGATGTGCTCATTAGTGTGGTTATGTGGTATCAGGAAGCCTGGAAAGTGCAGCAGCAAATGAAAACATGACACGCAGCAATGTCACTTCTCCTTCAGCAGTTGTGCCCTGTCTCTGATAAAGGTCAGCACAATTTAGCTTGTTACCCACATTGCTAAAGTGCATATGAAATGGAGAAAAATGACACAAAATGACCCTTTAACCCATGCTACCCTTATAGTATTTGAAGCTATGCTTATTAGACAATTCCAAGTGTTTAGGACTGTATTCTGAGATCTCCCACTAAAAACCCCAAACTGATTCTTTCTTCTAACAGCCCTTCTTGAGTCCCCTCCTCTACTCCAGCACACTCATGTCTGATGAATTTGTGAAGCTGAACTTTGCTTAAATATTGGGTATGGGGGAGAATAAAGGCTGTGGTGTTTTGGTTAGAGAGTTAAACTTACAGTAATTGTACAAACTTCCAGCCAAGGAGTAAACAAAACTCTTTGGTTTTCACCTCACCTGGTTTGAGTGCATCAGCAATGCATTTAAACACCCTGATAAACAAAAGTGTGAAGGAGTGTGTCGTGTCAAGACAAATCTGCATTCTTCTCTTTGAATGCTTTCAAAACAATGTCTGGAGTATTTGAGCTCTCTCCTCCCTTACCTGGTTCTTATAATTTTAAACAACTCTCAGGAAAGACTGTTGCCCATCTAAGCATCTTGGTTAATAGAACTATAAGATGATTTTACAGGCTCTTTCTGCTCATTGTGTTGATAAAAGTGCATGTTGCATCAGCATACTGAGAGCTGGCAAACAACTGTCACTGCTGTCCCACTACATTCTCACCCAATTCATGTAATGAAGGCTGAATCCATTCACAAAGAAAAGCATCTTCCAGTGGAGCCAATGTCCCTCCTCAAGGGGTATATTCTGAACTCTAGAGCTGTTTCCATGACTAGTTTTTAGCTCATTCTTGTAGTATTGAGTCTTTTTATGCAATGATTATTTGCTCCTGTCTTTTTTTTTTTTTTTCTTTAAAAATCCGCAGTTGTTACCAGTATCTTACAAGTTCTGGTTTGAATATGATGTTTTAGATAATTTTTCCATTAATTTCCTTTTCTGGACAAAGTTAAAGGACAATACTTTTGATGATTTATTTTATTTGGTAAAAGAATATAGATGGTCTTTGCTAGAATAATTCATAGAATGTAGAGTATTCTCTAATTACCACAGCATATCCATACTCTACAAGTAATTAGTCTCGTAGAACCCCTTTTGGAGACCTAAAAGTAGATGTCAGAAGTTCTGAGCTATGTTCCTGGTATGGGTGTGTTTCTTGTGGTTATACTGCATCATGTGTTTACTTGCTAACCTATTGGACCAATTTGTGAAACAGATACAATGCAGTGAAAAACAGCATTAATATATATTGTCAGTTAAGATTCCATTGACGCACAAAGTTGGGCAGTTTCACTGAAATAAATGAAATCACAAAGATTTACACCAGGTCAAACCTAGGTCTCTGAAAAGGGTAGAACTTAGTAGACTGCATAATTCTACATATAGAAAAGTTGCAGTAAAAGCAATGTTGTGGACTGGAAAACAAAGAGAAATGTTTTCTACTGTTGGTTGATTCCTCTGCAATTCATGCAATGTGACAACACTCCCATTTACAAGTATTCAGTGTCAGTTCTGTAGCAACCCATGTGTTCATGTATTGAAGAACACATTAAACTTCTTAAGAAAAAAGTGGAAAGAAAATCCATCTGCTTATTAATGCATTGTCTAATTGTTTCCATGCAATTTCTTTTATGTCAGAAAGTATTTGACAAGATTTAAGCTTCCCCATTCTCATTAACTTTGTGGCTAATTACCTATTTTTTTCAGATATTATCTAATAGTTAACATTATAGTGGCTTATAGAAACATACTGTGTTAGAATAGCCTACCACATAAAAAACATACAGTTTGCACATAAATAGACACTGAAAGTTTGTATTGCTAAATCAACTTGTTAGCTCTATAGTTTCAGCCTTCCCTGTGTAAAATACTATGAAAAATATGAGTTTATTTAAAGGTTAATATGTGGTGAAATTGTCTGAAGGAAAGAACAGAGGAAAGTTTTCAGGACCTGACTTGAACCACATCAGTTGAGTTTCAGTCAAAAAAACCCCCTAGCAAATAAACAAACAAACCACCAAAAAAAAAAAAAAAAAAAAACCAAAAAAAACAGCCACAACAAAAAAGATTAATGGACGCAAGAAATCAGTCCTACAGATGAGTGGCTGTGGTAGAGGTGTGCCGCTAAATGGAAAAATCTTCGCAAAGCTTGCTTAGACAGGTGTTGGTTAGAGGAATGTATCCTTCTGGAGTTTGTAAAAACCAAAATTATCTGAATCAGCAGGTAAAAAGTCGTATGCAGGTTGTGTAAGAAGTTCAATGGGAAAACTTATTTTCCTCCTGGAGATTTTCCAACAGTTTGAAGGATTAGTATCAACCAAGGATTTTCTATTACCTCCAAGATAAAATCCTGCTTGTGAAGATCTCACCTTTCTCCAATTTTTTATCAAGGGAGGGACAATTCCTAGATTCCATTCAGCCTACTCTGCCCCAAAGGTCTGCTATCTTATAGTTTGAAAATAGATTGTTTGAAAATTTCTGGAGAATAAAAACGGCTTTGGGGCACAAAGATGCTGAATTTTGAAACGGTACAGCAGGAAAATATTGTTTCTGCTCTAACCTATCAACAACTCTCTGGAAGTGACTAGTGGGTCTAAACCATAACTTTTACCAAATTGATAAAGGACAGGCCTCTTAAATATGGATTATGAAATACTCAGCACTGTGGGCTCCCATGCTCTCTGAGCTTGGTGCTTGTCTAGCACAGCATTTGTTGGTCTTAGTAATGACTTTTGGTTTAATTTTCTAGAAGCAGAAAAGGCTGTGTTCATAGCTTTCAATCCTACTCTCCAAAAATCTCTGATTGTGTGCTCATTCTGAGGTGAGATAAATCTCACAATTAAGAGGGACGGATGCTTCCCAAGTACAATTAATGCTTTGGAAAGAGGAAGATAATGCAGGCAAAAAACAGTTTCATCATAAACATATCAAATACATTATCCTTGTTTTTTGCTGGTAAAAAATTTCACATGCTGCATGCAAATAAAGCATGAAAAAAGTAGCTCTTATGGCATTTTTCCTGAATGTTTTGACCTACTTAGCCCAAAGCTCTGTGATTTTGATCAAAACAGCATACTGGGGAAAGAAAGCCAGCCTTTTGTATTCAATTCAACTCTCTTCATAGGCAATTTTTTTCTTATATTGCAGCTCCTAGATACAGATAGCTTGTGAGCATTTCTAGGTGACAAAGTTCTGTAATTCACTGCTAGGTTTCAGACATTTGCATCAGAGGTCAGTGGTGGCCATACGATGTCAGAGGACCCTGTCTGGTGAAATCAGAGGAGGTGGAATCATCATCCCTGGGGCTGGAGGCAGCAGTCTGTTAATTTTATTCCTATTTATAGAGATAATTTTATTCCCATTTTACTGTTATGGTGTTGTGTTTTGAATTTTGTATGAGAATAATGTTGGTAACACACTGATGAACTTAGTTGTTGCTAAGTAATGTTTACACCAAGTCAGGGGCTTTTGAGCTTCTCGTGCCCCACCAGTGAGCAGGCTGGAGGGGCACGAGGAGCTGGGAGGGGACAGAGCCAGCACAGGTGACACCAGATGGCCAAAGGGAGATCCTGTATCACTTGGTGCAATACTCAGTAAATTAACTGGATTGGAAGCTTTCCAGGGACCATGGCTTGGGAACTGTCTGGGCATTTGTTGGAAAGTGGGGAGGAATTGCATTGAACATCACCTGTTTTGTGTATTCGAATTATTTTATCATTGCTGTTGCTACTGTCATTCCCATCCTTTTCTGTGTTATTAAACTGGGTAAGTGAATGGCTGCCTGGTGCTTTTTAGTGGTTGGGGTTGGACTGTGTCAGGACCTGAAAAACTTCAAATTCAACTGTGTGGAGAAGGATAGGAGGGAGAGCATGTTCTTTAACATGACAAATGAGGGATAGAAGTGCAGCAGGGGCTTTGTGGCTGTTTTTACCAGTATATGAAATTATGCAAAAAAAATGTCTTGGGCAATGGAATTCACTTATCCACATTTCTAAGTCAACTAGCGTTAACCCAAGGCACATTAAGGGAATTAACATATAGTGAGAATATTCCCAAAAGGTTATTTTCACGCAAACATCTTGTTTGCAGGATGGGTTGGATATCAGCATCTGTGCCATGGAATAGTCCAAGGCCCATTTAATTTATATGGTAGTGTAGCAGGAATATGCTTCCAACTAGAAACCCACCATTCAGCAACTGCTGTGGGTGATCCCAACTTGGGTCAGCCATACCTAGAGCTGCTGAGAATTGTGTCACAATTGTGTCATGAGCCACACCAACACCTATCACTTCCCATACCTTGGCTTAGTGGCTTCCCTTGCCCCTTTTCACTTTTTCAGAGACCTGACCTCACCATACCATTGTATGGTAATCATATTGCACCCTTTAACCTCTCCGAGTCTTTTCAAGTGTAATTTGCAAGGCCTGGAGAAATGAGTTGTGGGCTGATGGCTTTCAGTCAGCATTGCATATAGATAGTCACTTAGAAGGCTTAACAATGTGATCCCATTTGTTCAAGAGGATTGAGCTTGCATAGATATAAATACCATTTACTCTCAAAGAAGTTGACTCCTCTGGATGAAGTTTTTAAGAATCTGGTGACTTATCATCCCTTCAATATAGAGGTCAAGCATGATTACTTTCTGCATCCTTGCATTTATTTGCAGTGTAAGGAATGAGGTTTCAAATGGTTTCTCATACATTTTACAGCTAAGAATGCAGGAATAAACTCGAAGTTGCTAACACATCTAAGTAAGCCATTATAAGGCTAATTATATAATTGCAAATCGAAGTTCTTTTGAATCCTATTTGGACATGTACGCTGCTGATCAAATCTTGTAGACACAAGCAAGGTCAGAATGAGTTTCATTTCAGATGTGCAAATAAGATAAGCATGTGAGAGAAAGAAGAGGTAGGAAGGAAGTCTGCTAATAGGCAGTTTTTTTCCGGAGGTTTATAATGTAGATTCACTATTCTATTACTGAGGTCTGAAGGTAACTTCCTAGCCTCAGTAAAGTAAGCCATATTTAGCAGCAGCTGTTGAAAGGTGCATGTGCCTGGGAAGTGAACAATATTCTTTGTGAACACAGTTTGCTTGCAGTACTCTGGGTTGCAGGGTTACTACTTGAAGGACTAAATCTGGTTCCTAGATTACTCCTGTGAAAAAACTGTAAAAGCCCTCTAATTCACTGTTTTGCTAGAAGGTATTATCTGAGAGTAGCTTATAGGAATTCAATTTTCTTTTAGATAATGTTAAATTAACTATTACTTCTTCATAGTAAGAAAAAAAAAAATCCAGTATTGCTACAGTGCTGTACAACATCCTATTTCTTTTTTGGGGGTCTTCAGCTTTTCTTTTTGAGGGTCTTCAGGTTTTGCTTTTTTGCTGCCAAAATTAGCTTATTTTCTCTGGTTTTAATATTAGTACCTGCTACAATTTTCTCCTGAGTATTCTGGTTAAAAAATTATTTGTTACAATATTATTTACTAATGTTGCTCTGTAATAGGTTTACATGACAAGGTTTTGGTACTGGGGTGGATTCTGGGAGAAGCTGCCAGAAGTGTCCCCCATGTCTGATGGAGCCAATGCCAGCTGGCTCCAAGGCTGGCCCACCACTGGCCAAGGCTGAGACCATCAGCTAGGGTGGTAACACCTTTGGGATAGTGTATTTAAGAAGTAGGGGGGAAAGAATAGACAACTTCAGCAGGAGAAGCAGTGAGAATATGTGACAGAAACAGCCCTGCAGACACCAAGTGCAAGGGAGATGGAAGGGGAGGAGGTGCTGCAGTGGCTGGAGCAGAGATTCCCCTGCAGCCCATGGAGGATCCCACACTGGAAGCAGCTGGATACCTGAAGGAGGCTGTGGCCCCATGTCATGGTTTGAGAGGAAGTGAGTTCCTTGGGATGCTGTGGTCAAACCAATGGGTGCTCAGATTTGAATATTGGCACCTGGTGTGGCCACTGGAGACATGGATACACCTCTGAGAACACGGAGGGTGAAACGCAGAGAACTCCCTGGAAAACTCTCTCTGGGGTTCCGGTCAGTGAAAGGTTCACGCCTCCCCTGACTGCAGCTGGGCTGGGGAGGGGAGGCCATGCGGCCGGGTGAGGTGAGCCAGGGCCCTGAGGATGGAAGGGTGGAGGAACATTGGAGAGGCATCAGGCAGCTACCCCACCACCCCCCAGGGGGGAGAGAGAGAGAGAGAGAGAGAGCCTGTGCCTGTGCTTGTGCCACCTTGAAATGTGATAGCATGGCCGTCTGAGAGGGGGGTGCTGAGAGAACGTCAGCACTGGCAGGGCAGTGTGGGAGTTCTGGACAGGCAGAGCCTGACATTTTTAACCCTTTTCTTGGATG
The DNA here is from genome assembly GCF_028018845.1 of Melospiza georgiana. NCBI lineage: Eukaryota > Metazoa > Chordata > Aves > Passeriformes > Passerellidae > Melospiza > Melospiza georgiana. The sequence continues at coordinate 94,088,590 of NC_080431.1, read as the reverse complement.
ATGGAAACCTTACAAATGCTGATCCTCCTCCTGAATGAGAAGAGAGATAGGGATGAATAGCAGGAAATGAGCAAGTGTGATGCAAGTTAGTGCAAGTGAAAGATGTCTGAGAGAAGTTGAGAAGGATTCTAGATGGCAGGGGATGATGGAGTGGCCTTTGGCTGGACTTTTCTTGTATAGCCACGGGCAGAACTGTTTATTCCTGTGACACAGAGACTGCATTTAGGGGGAGGCAATGGCTCAGAGCCAAGAGAGTTCAGTGTGGGTACCCCTCGGCCCCAGGGGGTGAATTTGGTGGGGGACAGGTGCCCCAAAAGTGAGAGACTGTGCTGTTTTTGGAACTGAACAAAGCGCCCTTAAAAGGAAAACCCTAGAAGCAGCTTTGGTCCATGCACAGTGGTGAGAGCACTGGGCATGGAAGGAAGATGTCAGATGGCGATGATCTCTGGGCGGTGCCACATGTGACATGGAAACACAAGAGGTTTCAACTGTGTTTCCAGGGGAAGCTTATGGCACAAGAGGGACTCGTCTCTCCTTGATGAACTGAGAATTGATTATCTGAAGGGTGGCGAAGGACTGAGAATTGGTGATCTGAGGGATGGCAACTGAATTGAGAGTCTAAGGTTCTGTCTTACTGTGATGTATTGGAAACGTGGTTGGGCAGAGGAGGAATATTTGCAAGGTTTTCATCCTGAGTTCTGTGTGTTTTTTCTATATATTTTAAGATAATAAAGTTTTTTTCCTTCTATTCTTAAGCTGGAGCTTGCTTCACTCTATTCCTGGTCACATCTCTCAGCATACACCAGGGAGAAGATATTTTCATGGAGGCACTGGCATTGCGCCAGCACCAAACCATGACACCCCATGTGAAACGTATCCTGGAGCTGGCTTTTGACAGGACCTCTGGCCCCATGGAGAGAAGAACCCACACTGGAGGAGGCTTTTTCAGGATTTGTGGACCCATGGAAAGAGGAGCCCACACTGGAGCAGGTTTGCTGGCAGGACTTGTTACCCTGTGGGGGATTCACACAGCAGCAGTCTGTTCCTGCACGACTGCACCCCATGGAAGGGAGCTACCCTGGAGCAGATTGTGAAGAGCTGCTACCTGCAGGAAGAACTCGTGTTGAAGTCCATGGACAACTGCCTCCTGTGGAAGAGGCCCTACACTGCAGCAGGGGGAGAATGTGAGGAGTCTTCCTGCTGAGGATGAAAGATTAGCAGACACAATGTGATAAACTGACCACAGTCCCTATTTTCTGACTCCCTCTGCGACTGTAGGGGAGGAGAAAAAGAAATAAAAACCAAACAGCACAAGTGAAGTAAAACTTCAGAAGAACAGTGAAGTGTGGGGAAGAGATTTTAAGATTTGGTTTGATTTCTCATTATTCTGCTGGAATTTGATTGGTAATAATTTAATTTCACCAACCTGAGTCTGTTTTTTCTGTATTTTGATGAGTGATCTCTCCATATCCTTACCTCAAGCCACAAATCTTTCTTTATATTTTCCCTTCCCCATCCAGCTGATTCTATCCAGTGAATAGAGCAGCTTTGGTGGTCATCTGGTGTCCAGCCAAAGTCAACCCACCACACGGTGATGTGCTTCTAAAGGTCACACATAATAAGGGGAGCAATGTGCCTGCCACCTACTGAACTGCATTTTAAACTAGTGGATAATTATTTCAAGAATGAGATTCCTACAACATAAAACATATAGTTGGCTTATTCTTGAAGGTTCAGCAGAAGCTTCATCTGAGGTTGGGTGTGCTGACTTTCTCCAGGATAACTGTGGAAGTATTTGAGTCTCTGACTCATAAGGGTGGCAGGACTCTGAGTCATACATGTATTTCTTTACTTGCATGATGCACCTTCAGCTGCAGTAAATGCAGAGGAGTAAGGTAGATCTTGGTCTCGTGCCTTATTTTGGGGGTGGAGTGCATTTGGGAATGAGTTATTTGGAATGAAGCCCAATGCCATGGCACTCACTGCAGACAGAGTCGTCTGCACAGACAGAGACACATCTGATATAGCTGTTGGAATAGGACTGAATGCTTCTTAAATTAGACTAAAATGATCATAACAGCTTCCATTGTCAAAAGCAGCTGTTCTGTCTGTGCTCCAAAAAAAAAAAAAGTGTGGAAGAAGCATAGAAGCATAGCTGTCAGTATGGAATATTAAGACTCTCTTTTCAGAGTTTCAGTGTCTTTAGTAGCATGGTAGCAATTTCTGAGGTGCTTGTGTTGTAAGATAATTAACTGCAAACTACATTGATAAGCAAATCAAGAGAATCAGGAGTGAAGTCTAAAATATGAGATAATCTGAATCTTAACCTTGAAGTTTTCAAAGCTCTGATTTATAGACAGATTTGGAGACTTCAATCCACTGCTCAGGGTTGCAATAGACAACATCACTCCACCACCTCAGATCTGTAAAAGACAATTGAATGGCTTTTGTCTTGCTCATGGTTTGTATTTTCAAATACAGTGCACTGTAGCAACTCTGATGAACAGAAAGACAGAGACAAAAGTGGTAAAAATGCAGAAAAAGAATGACCAGAGTGTCCTCTAGGATGTGAAAAGAATTGTGTGCCAGAGAAGCTGTGCAGGAACTCAGCAGTGGGATGTTTTTGCAAACTGGGTAAGAGAAGACCAGAGCAGCATGTAAGGAACACGACACGTATCCATTTAGACATATTTCTCTTTTGTAATATCACAAAGACATTTCCTTCTACCAACTGGTTGACTTTTGGGAGTGAGCTGTAACTGTAAGGGTGTGTCAGTCAGGTAAGGGACAAAAAGAGGGGCAAGATTTATCAGAAAGTTGGGGAACCTCTAGAAAAAAAAAGAAACACTTCTATTTTAATAGCTGAACAAAGAGGATAAAATGGGAGTAATTGGAGTCAAAAGTCTATACCCTTGGAAGAGAAATAGCAGTATTTACCACAACCACATGGAAACTCTTACAAAGAAAAAAGAATAAGAAGAAAACAACCCAATCTATGGGTACTAATTTTGCAACATACACTCATCTGATTGTTATTCTAGATGGGAAAAATCTGTATGTAATGAATTCTGGGTGAATCCATATTGGCTGCATTGCAGAGCCTTCTGGATATCCAGAAACCAAGAAGGTTTTCCACCACATTGTTCTAAGAAAATACTGTTTCCTTGACATTGCAGCCTCAGGAATGGTGTTTTTCTCCCTTTGCACAGAATCATGTCAGAAAAGAGGAAAATAATTTTGACTGATTGTAGTAATGCAAAATTCTGTTTGCAGTAGTGCTACCAGTAGATCACCACAGCCTGTAAACTTGATTCTAATACTTAGAAATAAAATAAAACAAATTACATTAAGAAGAATAAAGAGATTAAAATTCCAAGTGTAGAGAAAACATCTGTTTGTTAGGAAAGTTGTTCAGGTGCTAGCAAATTTAGAGCTTCAGGATATATATACCCACAGATACATGTCTTGGGACCATGCTACTTTCTTCCTATATTTTTGAAACTATAAATAGTAAATTCATGAATGTTCACTAGAATTCTACTAATAGGAAGAGAGAGTGCATGCTTTTCCAAGATTAATACCAATTTTGGAAGCAGGTTAGTGCTGTGCATGTCTGGGACAGGAGGTGATAAGTTTATGTATTTTTTAAAGAAATGGTTATAATTTTTTTCTTCAGTTTAACTTGAATTTTGTTTCTCTAGCTAGGGACATCAAAAAGATGTAGCTAATGACCTTGTGGAAGCAGCTTTTTTCTACAGTCCTGCTTGAGTGGGGTTTTTAGTTGAGCTGCCCTTCAATTATAATGAGAAGAAAGAGATAATTAATATAAACTTGCTCTTTCTCCCATCCAACTAAATAACAGGTTTATTTATTTTACCTGTGTTGGTACTTATTAAAACACATTCCCATTCCCTAAGCCTCTGGGCTCATTTACATCTTTAGAAACATAATTAAACTTCAGTCATCCATAGCTGTCTGTCCACATCTGAAGCTGCCAGAAGACAGGAATTAGATTAATAACTTCCAACAAGTTACATCAGAGGGAGAAGCTGACCCCATTCTTGAGATGGGCTTTGTTTTGAGCATGGAGACCTCTCTATGCCCAAGTCCAGCAGGGAGTCTGTGTGGGCAGGGAGGAGGATATAAAGGCTGACAAAAATGTGATTTTTGGTTCCCAGGCATGATTGTTAACTTTGCATGTCACAGATTTTGGTTGCCAGCTGGACACTTCAGAAGGTCTCATTTTTAGAGAATATGTGGGAGGCATTCTTTAAAAATCAAGATTCTTTAATGCTTTGCAAAACAGATACTTTTACAACAGATACTGAAATAGAATTACTTGGTGTGATTTACAGAAAATCCTACATTTGTAGGATTTTTGCTTGTTTGTTCTTTTCTGCATAAATAGTGTGTTTATTTTCCCTCCAGCATTTCTTGAATGGAGAATTCATTAATTTATTAAAATTTTGGAATGGAATAAATAAAAATATTTTATGTAGATATCTAGAAAATGTGTATGCACTGTGTAGCAACACGGGCTGTCATTTAAAAGTAATGTGAAACACAGAAAAGGGAATTAAATTAAACCCTCTCTCCATTATTTTAATGGAAGTTTTGGAGAACATATATTGCACTGCTTCTCTATTTTTTCTTGATCTCTTTCCCCCATTTTCTTTATTCATCTTTTTTCCTTTTGTATTTTATGTCATTCCTTCAAATTTCCTGCCTTATTCTCTCTCCTTCAGCAGAGCTTTGTTTTTCTTTTTCCAGCTCTCTGAATTTGTGTTCAGCTACACCAAAGACTCTCAGGGCTGTTTTCCTGCGTGTCCCTCCTACATCCCCTGACTCAGGCTATTCCTCTGCTTTCTAATACTCTTCCTTCTACATCTTCCTGTTTTCCTCAGTAATCTTTCTGCTGTTTTTTTTTTTTCCCTGTTTTCATTTATGCGTTAACACATACATGAGAAATTTCTTATTGTGACAAGAAAAGGGTCTCTGTCTCTCCTAGCTGTCCCTGGCTTCTGCTCTTGGCCTCAGCAGCAGATTTCTGGGGGAAAACCTCTGGCCTGTCCTGTTGGAAATGATTTCTGGCAAAAAGGTGTGAAACAGAGCAGGCCAGTAAGTGATTGTCATCAGGTACAGTAAAGCAGAATATGACCAAACCCAGGAGAGAAAGGGGCTCTGAAGGAAAAAATTCCTCTGAGACCCGTCTGACATCAAGCAGATAGAAAGGGGATGTTTTACAGAAGCAGGCAATGTTTAACAGAAGTTAAGGTCTTCTGGGACCTCATCCAGCCCTTGCTCTCAATGATACAAAAATATCTTGACTGTATCTCAAAAAACAAGCAATACTGGTTATTTTTAAAGACCGGACATATCTTAGGGGCAAAAAAAACCAAACCAAAACAAACCTACTTGGTTCACACTTTCACACAATTTAAATCAAATCAAGGTTGAAATAACTTGTTCTTTTATTAATGATGTATTTAACTGCCAATCACTGAATTTTACACACTGGACAGCATTGGCTATACAAAAGATAAACCACAATGGCACACTTTCAAAATAATAATAAACACCTATAAACTTCAAGCCATCCTTCTGAAAGAATCCTAAAAAAAACCCCAAAAACTAAGCTAATCCTGCAGATTTGTGCATATTCTCCCACCCAGCCCATCCACACCCAGTGTGTTGTGAGGACACTGAGAGTGCAGGTTCCTCTGCTCACACACCCTTGTGCTGGGGATGCTGCTCTCTGCAATCCACCTGCTGTGAAAGCAGCCTGGCAGTAAATCTATGGCCCCTGAGTGTGGGTTCCTGCACGTTGTACCCAGTATTGTCACTCCAGTGGCTGGCTCCTCACTGGGTGGGGTGGAGGGGAAGGCTGCTCTGTAAGGCCTGGGCACAGGTGCCCATGCTGGCTGGAAGATCCTGTCTCTGCCAGACCAGCTTTTGTCTGGGCCTCTGTTTCCACTCAGGCATCTTTGCTCCATGTTACAGATCTTCATGTTTCCCATTTGTTGCTTTTCAGGTTGATTTTTTCTTCTTTATATCAAAAATCCATGTAATTCCCTGGTTTCTTTTTAATCTGGATGATGGCCATCTTCCTCTTTAACCCCTATCTCAGCAGCTACAGGATTAAGTACAAGGAATATACATCAGAACATTGTTCTACCCACCCTGACCAGCTTTGCTAACAAACAGGATTAAATGGCTTGGTTAGTATCTCTGTAGTCTGCCACATCATCTTGCTCTGAGCTGGCTTTTGAGACTGCTACATTATTCTGTGTAAACAAGCAGATACAGAAAACTCCTGCAAACAAGAAAGCAAAAATGAATAAAAAAAACTACCCATGAGGAATGCTTGTGAATGAGGGCTAAAAGCACCTTGGATCTCTGGGGAAAGCCTGCAGTATTGCTCTATAGTTTGTAAAGAAAGCCAGTCTGAGCTTTTGCAGATGAGGTCTCTATTGAATCTTACCGTGGCCTTTCAGCTGTGTAACCCATTACTCTGCCAGATATTTTTGTGTCTCTGGAAGACTTCCCAGAAGAGGGCATGTGCCTGCATTTCAGCCTGGCATCTTAATTCAAACCCTCTTTCTCTCCAGAGTGTCTTAAAGGCAAATAAGGAACAGGGTGATGTTAATTGCCACCAGTTACCAGCTGAAGATGAAAATATATGTGGGGACAGGTTTGAGTGAGAAACAAACAGCAGCAGTACCTTAATAGACACAAAGAACAATCAGACCTCTTTTGCCAAAGCTGTAACTTGGCATTACTGAAGTGTAGCATTAGATAGGATTGAGTTATCTATCTATCTATCTATCTATCTATCTATCTATCTATCTATCTATCTATCTATCTACCTTTAATCTATATCTATCTATATCTATATCTATATCTATATCTATATCTATATCTATATCTATATCTATATCTATATCTATATCTATATCTATATCTATATCCACATCTATATCTATATCTATATCTATATCTATATATTATATATATCTATATCTCTATTTCAGCTGATGATTTTTAAAAATACTTCTACCAGCTAGGCAATTATACTAAGGTCTAACTGTTGCTAAACAAAGATCCTTGATTTTCAAATGTCTACTGTTCTATATTTATTATTTGCAAAGGAAGAAAATGCAAGGTCTGACCCATGAATAGAATTCCTGTTTGATAGAAAGTGCCTGTTTAGGAACGCAGCTAAACGTTAAAGAAAATAGGCATTTGGTATATATGAAGAACAATTAATGTCAAATGAAAATGAGAAGTTTATATGCTCAGGGACACCAGAAAGAAAGCAGAATTCAGAGTTGTTTAGTCCCATAGTTTCCCTGTATTAGTAACAATATGAATAGCAGGAAAAAAATGGGAAATTTGAAAAAAATGTCATATCTGAATGGGGTGGAATTTTTGCAGGAAAAAAAAAGCAATCCAGCTACTCTTTGTAGTTATCTTCTTTCTCTTAGAGGAACAGACCAGGGAAACTTGGAAAAAAGCTTTGGCTGAGAAAGATGAGGATTTGTACAATGAGGGAAGTTAAGCTTGAAAGCAATTTTAAAAGATAGAGCTTTCTGTACAAACATAACAGAAAAGGCATCTTGCTCTGGTGCTCAATGACAAAACAAGTGAATTGTCAGTGAATTGCTGAAACCTGCAAAACAAGACAAAGTTGGAGGTCGTCTGGAAGCTGAAGAGATCCCCAAGAGAGACATGGATTAAGATGTTGAGGCTACCTACTGACTGGAGGGGAAACTAGATGCTTCCTAAACTGAATTCTGCAGTTCACTGAAGTCTGAAACGTCAGAAGTTGTCACTCAAAAGGGAGAACTGGGGCTGCTGAGGTAAGATCTAGTCATCCTTGAAAGGAGCAGGGCCAGCCAGCTAAAGGAATGAAGATGTGTTTGAATTGGATCAGCTGTGCAACCAGCAGTAGAGGCACTGAGCAAATGTTGACAAATTCCATATGTTCAGCTTTTCAGGTAAGATGGTTTCATCCCAGAATCTGGACAGCAATGACAACTGATGAATTTTGAAATGTTATTGAGAGAGTGAATTAGGCTGATTTTGAAGACACTGCTGGCATTCTTCTGCCACTTTTTTCCCCATCAGTCACAACTGTCAGCAAAATTGTGGATTGAATTCCCAGAAAATAAATAAATAATTGTCCTAGTGGAAGATTTATAACTGGCTATATGGCAGGAAAAGGAGAACCTCTAATCTGGAAAGAATATGCAATGTAGACCAGTTATGTATCACAGGGGAGTCCTGTATTTATTTAATTTGTTACACCTGTGAAATTAGTTAGGTGGATAATTTGAAACATTTAAATGCCAAGAAATTTTGCTATTTCATTATGAAATTTGGATATTTCATTGAAAATATCAGGAGAAACCTTAAGAAAAATGGTTAAATTTCTTTTTAAATGTTGCCTCAAAACACAGCTAGTTTGTAATAGCTTCCATTTATTTCATATGAACACACTGATTTCCATACATATATGCACAAATACAGACACATACATATAAATGATACCTCAAAATCATCTATGTTGGAATTGATTAATTTCTTGGGAAGAGAAGAAGTAATTTGTCCACACTAGAACATGCTGCCTTGGTGTAAAAAATTATCAGACATTTAGGCACAAGTGGTTTTAGTACAAGGGTATTTGGCTGCTTTTCTGCCATAGGGACCAGAGAAAGCTGACCAGCTGTGCAGCAGGGCCCAGACCTTTTCATCAGTGGTTAACACAGGGATGGACTGATACCCTGATTTCTAATAGGAATGGGGGAAGCGACTCATGTCTGTTAGCTCCACAGGGCATTTCTGGTTCTATAAACTGCCTTGAAGGCATGGAAGTATCCCCAATAATGGCACATTAGTATGGCACAGTGCACAAGCTAACGAGCCTTGCCTCTTGGGGGAATCATTAGGCTGAGGGCAGTGCTATTTTGACATGAGTGCTTTGCTCCCAGTGTCATAGTTAAGTCAATGGTGCTGGCTTGGTGGGAGGGGGTGAAGTCCCTGAACCATCCTATATTGCTACATGGAGTGCACTGGCTTGCAGTACCTCTAGTTCTGATGCTTAGGTAATCTAAATTAGGTTAAATTGAATTAAATTTTTACCAAATTAAGTTAAATTAATTTGCTTCTGAAATTGCCTGTTGCTATATATTGGATTCAGTTTCTAGTCAGTCAATGGGTCATTCCATGGACTTCTTGGAGTTTTATATCAGCATTCAGACATTTTCATGTAAGAGAAATAACAACAAAGTGGGAGAAGGAGACCAGCCCCTGGCTTGGCACATTAGGAAATTTAGACAGATACTGCTATAAGAACATGCTGTCTTATCTTCAAAGGCAAAACAGAGTCAAGGCTCAGTTATGACAATCTATGCAGAGAGAGCTGCAGGGCTAGTTAGATGATGAGAGACTGATTTTCATGAAGAAAGATATATCAGCTGACAAGAACACAGAATCATTTTAGAGAGCAGTGCAAAATGTACTGTTTATTTCAGACATTTCCCTCTAGCTATACAGAGACAGGAAGGACGTCCTACAGAAATGTATGTTAGCTCAAGAGATCCCACCTGAATTTCTTGTTCTGCTACAAACTTTTTGCAAAAATTTGAGCAAATCTCTTTTTCTTAAATCCACAAAGGTTGCTTTTCTTAGTGCCAGTTGCAGTCTCTCGCTTGCACTGTTCTCCAAGCCACAGCATTTTTTATCAGTGGATGCTGGGCACTTTCTGAAGACCACAATAGCTGAGCACCCATTTGGATTAGCCTTTCTGTTTTCTTTTGTTTCAATGCCTCCTGAGTAAGAAAGGGAAGGAGATGCTGAGATGTTCCCCTGTTATCCAGGCTAGATTTAAACTTGGGAGCTCTAGACAATAGTTTCAATGCTCTGCTTTTTGGGTTGTTTTTTTTGCTGAAGAAGGGTTTAGTGCGGAGTTTTTTCTGGTTGCTGTCTTTTTCATGTTGCAACAGCAACACCATTGTGGTGCAATGATAATAAGTGCATTTAAAGAGTCTACATAGGTAGTGAAGGTAAGCAGCTGCTTTTCTACCTAAAAGTGGTAAAAAACTGAGGTGTTAGAGGGCCAGTTCTGAATAACTGAGTCTTGAGGATATTTTGTGCTGCACAGCACAGTGTCACAGCCTGCCTGCCCGGGCTGCCTCATTCTGAGGGGAGGCAGCTCTTTCAGCATACTAACAAGCCCTGTTGTAAATGCTACACTCATGTGGCTACAGAGATGTTCAGAAGTGTCTTTACTCACTGAAAGCCAGCCTGGGATCTCTGTCATGTGCAGGGTACATGGAGATGCTCACAGGTACTCACGATGTGAAGATCAGCGTCAGGCTCGGGCTCAGCAGATTAATGCGACTTAAGGCAACATTTCATTACTTTGAAAGAATTATATTTTGGTTGGACAATTGGTCTCTAAATCCTCATTATAAGGTTTCTATACCCACTAAAGGGTTGAGGAACTGCTTTGTAAATAGAGGCAGACGGGTCCTTGGCTGTATAAATCAGTGCGGCTCCCTTTAAATCAATGAAGCTGCTCTAGTACACTAAAGGTGAGGATCTGACTCAAAGACTAATGAAAGAGAGGTGACACCAAGAATGAGATTTTTCTAAGGCTTTCAACATTAGTCTGACTCTCTGCCCATTTCCTCTGAAAGTAAAAGGCTTATTAAATTCTGAGGGAACAGATACCAAGCAGAAAGCTGAGAAATCCCATCCGTCAGATCAAGAGTGCCAGAGATTGCACTCTGGTGAGAAGGTTGGGCAGTTTGGTGCAGTAGTTTTGGTCAGTGGTGAAAAAGCTGAAAAACTCTGGTCCTCTCAAAAATCAGGAGAGGAAAGCCAAAACAGACAGGATAACCAAAAATCAGCATATTTCCACTGCATCCCCAAGTACTGAAACAGAAAAGCTACAAAACATTGGATTCTCCCAGGACTCCAAGATGTGTAGCCAGACTCAGAGTAGCTGTTTGGATATACATTTCCGTGAGGATTTCAGGAATTGTTTAAGGCCAGGGCGTTCTGTGTTGATGTTACTATATACCTAAATCATGTGAGAAGGGGGAGAGAGGGCTTGTGTTGAGACGGGTAGTGGGATGGTGTCACTGAAATGGTTCAGTGTCTTTGCTGATCCATAACGGAATCAGAAAATGTTGGATTAATTGACCTTCACTGTCATTGCTGTATTGGACCTAATGACAAACAGATGCCAGACAACATAAATAACTCAAAGAATTTAATTAAACACAGAAATGTCAAGCAAAAGGGCCAAAAATAGCACTTGAGCAACCCTCCTCTCAGACAACCTTTTGTGTAATGATACGAGAAAAGAAATTTAAATTAATAGATTAACTTCTAATGGAGCAGGGAATGGGTTAACGTAACTGGAGAAGATAAATGTCAGGATAATTTTTTAAGTGCTTTATCTGCTAATAGCACTGAGCCCAAAGCAGCACTGATGTGTTAATGCAACTTGATCAAGCTGATTATATAGCAGCATAAAGACATTTTGCTTATCTGCTGGCCTCATCATCATTCATTTTCAGTATGTCTGAACTGACTACACTACACATCAGTAGTTATGTTCTATATGCAGTAAAATTACCACATTACATGTTTGCAATGATATACGTATATATATTTGCTTCCTGAGGACAGGAAGCTTTCCATCATTCTTTGGCTGTGCAAGTGCTCTCACTGTGAAAAGAGTTTCACACAGGAAACATTTCATTAATCACAACTATACTTTTTGAATCAAATAGTTATGGTTAATTCAGCAACAAGCAGATTCTTGACAAGAACATGAGGATATCCCTCAGTAACAGCTACTTACCTCAGCTGGCTTCAAAACACACTTCCCGAAAGAATAAGGGTTCATTTTTCTGACTAAGGGTCTCAAAATGTAGATCTTAGATAATCTTGACCCACGGTTCACAGGCAACATGCTGTCTGTAGGAACTTCTCCATTACCCATGACCCTAGGGAGTATAAATGTTCCAACTTAATCTGGCAGGGAGAGAGAAATACCATATTGTCTGCAAAATGTTTCTGTGTTGTGGCTGGTGCACCAGAAATGGGAACAGGATCCATGTGGAAATGGGCTGAGGCAGGGTATAATTTTTAGCTCTACTGTGGAAGCAGCTCCCTGGCTGTCTGGGGTTCTCTGCTGCACAGACAATCGTGCTGGCACAGAGAGTCATTTGGGAGGCCATCCTTAAATGCTATAATTTAGGGGAGCACACTGTGCCTGCTGTACTTTATAGAAAGCAGATGAATCCCTGCTTTCAGCAGTACAATCCAGCTCAGATTACTGTTTGAAGCTTTAAGTATTGCCTCTATATGTAATTTTTCTATAAAATCTTTTCTATTTTTCTATCTATGCTTGCATTGATAGTAAAATCTTAAAAGGGAAGAGAAAAAGAAAAAATCATTAAAAAGTTAGGAAAAAACTCAGAAAGTACTGTTTGGGGTAGGAAACTTTTAATGTTAGGATTTGTATCAGAGCACATGCAGTGCCAGTTCTTTTTTAATTATCAAAAAACAGAAACTATAAGCATGGGAGAAAATATTAAGTTGGAAGTACACATGATTAGAGAAATAATGTCTAAATTATTCTTATTTTTGCAATTTGCGTAATTTCCACTGTTTTTTAAAGTTTCACTAATTGTTTTATTTGCTTTGTTCAGGTCCTGGAAAAGTTTGTTAATCCTAACACTACTGCATGGGCAACCAATAGTAGCCCCAAATGAAAAAGCATCTTATTATGAGATGTTGTCTTCACACCAAGAGACATTTTGAGGTAGTAAATAGCAGTGTGTGGATTAAAGCAATTGAGAACATGCAAGTACACTCAGCAAACAGATGGTGTTTAGAAATAGCTGTATTCCCTTTTCATAGTTCCAGCTCAAAATATTTGATTTAAAAGTTCACTTTGAAGTTTTTTGTCCTAATTCCTTAGCAAGCTATAGTGGTCTTGAAGGTTATCTGTCACCTCAGCTTGAGCACAGGCTTTCATTTCTTGAGTATGATCTTACTTGCAATTAGACCATATAGAATACCAGATATTCTGTTCTATTAAAAAAGGGGAAAAAAAATCCTCACAGCTCTGTTCACAGCAGTATTCAGATTCAGGAAATTGTACTCTAATTGCACCAATATGCTAATGGGGTGTTTCTACAAGAATTTATAAAAGGAAATATGCCCTTTTTGATGAACTCAACTTGTTTGTGGGATGTTATTTTTATTGGAAAAATTGAAAGAATTAAACATAATTTCAGATTTGAAAAGGGTGTTCCCAGTGAAAGATAAGACCAGCAAAACACAGGCATATTTGCCAAGTGGAATTTTTAAATTCCTATTCCTTTATCCTGTTCCATTAATGGGACAGAAGTTTGTCTATGCTCAGTAACTGTAATGGCACTGAATTATGGAGGGACAGGAAAATAAAGAGAAGGTGCAAGTCTCTGTCCGAAGTTTCTCTCATCTGCCTCACGATCGCTGAGAAAGGACAAAAGCCAGGACCACCGAAATGACCTTGTTTGTAATCCTGGTCTTGCTCAAGATAGTTGTTCACCGAGATCTTGAGGCCTGAGCGAAGCCTTTGGCTTGCCAAGTCATTGTTCACAGGTGCCTTTACTGTATGCAACACGGAACCCAGTGAAATAGAAGGGGCACTCTGCCCTTTCTTTGCCTGCTCCCGCTCTTCACAACAATAGCCCTGGAATTTCCCCAGCTCTTGGCTTGGCTGGACTTTTCTGAGGTAGCCCTTGGTGATCCCCATGGAAGACCCTTCATCTGTTTTACAACCACCATGATAGACAGACTGAGATGGGAGAAGCCTCTCCCTCAAGGACTGAGACATGAAACCACATATGGAAAAGCTCCCCCTCCTCTCAAGGACTGAGACTGAAACCCCCTTTGCCCCCTTTTTGCACTCTGAGATCAATTAATGAACCATCACAAAACCCGTTTGTAAGGACGGATCGTGACAGAAGGGGATTGTGGGCAGTATCGGCTTGGATAGAAGAGCTGTCTTCTTTTCAGAGATGACCTTTTCAGAGATAGCCAAGATTGCAATGTTGGAAAGTGTCTGGAAAGGCTGAAATAATGGTCTTGCTTGGAAGGAGTGAATGCAGGCCCAGGTTTGGCAGTGCTGTATCCATGTGTGGTTGTTTGCTCTATGCTAAGTCATGTTTCTGAGTCGGAGAGACCTTGAAGGGGACATGAATTGTCCTGGTATGGGGCAGTGAGAACCGGTCAGCTACAGTCCTTGTCTCTTTGGGGATATTGCCAAGGAATTATTTAACTGAAGCTTGTTACCTTGTGCCTTCTGGCCATTTACAGGGCATGTGGGTTTGCCTGTGAATACTGAACATGCTGCTTGCACGCCCTGTTTCTACTTAGTGCTGTCACAGGGCTCCTAATGTCACCTTCAGAGCCAAGATGCCCACCGCCAAGCCCAGAGCAGCCCTCAGAATGGAGTTATCCAGGAAAACCCCTGGGCCTGCAAATATTTCCAGAAGTTGTTCTGGGTACTCCTGCCTTCCCAGTGACTCCCATCTTTTGACCCCCTGGACAAAGCTGTTGCAGTGCACCAACACCTGTCCCAGAGACTGGAGCTGCTCTCTGCCACACCATGTCCCTGAGCTCCAGTTTGCTCTCATGCAGCGTGTCCTTGACATGGCACCACAGCCTGACCAGGGCATTTCAATAATTAAATCCTCTTGCTGAGAGGGCTGACTGCATTAACCCTACTGGCTGGAAGCTGACCCTTTCTCTTCTTTTCTGACAGTACCAAGCCCCGGTTTGCTGGGTTTGCACCCACACTGGAAGGGCAGCATCCAAGGCCATCAGGCCCTAAGGTGTGAGTCCTTCTCAGGTTGCCTCTATTAAATGTGATGAATCAGTGTCCTCGCAGCCCTGCTCAGCCCTGGTTCCTGTTGCCACTCTCAGTTATTCAAGGCAGGATCCTCCACCTTGGCCATGGACAGTGCTGGCCAGTTTCTCAGCCAAGGCTGTCAGGTGGCCCTTGGTGGCTTACAGCCACAGACAGAGTCACCCATAGAGCACCAGACCTGCTGCCAGCCACTGCCACGTACAGGCACTCAGCATGCAAGGATTCTGCACATCAGCCATGGCTAACACCTGCTCAGATGCACTCTCCTCTCTGACTGACTTGCTCAGCCACCACACAGCTCCCTCCAGTCCCAACTGGAAGCTGTGCTATAGCATTTTGAATAAATAATTGTCCTGCCCCTACTCTCTGTGCACAAGCACACAGGCAGAGAATGATCCACTGACATTTAACTAGGAAAATATGAGAGGAGAGGGGAGAGGAAAGCAAAGAAAAAGAGATGGAGAGGGACAGAGAAGAAAAGAAAAGTGGGCAGAGGGAAAGAGGAGGAGATATGAGAGAGAGAAATGCCATGACATGCACATAATCCAAGAGTTTTCTGGAGGGAGCTAAAGGACCAGTACTGCTAATGATGAAATGTCACTCTGGCAGAGAAAATATTTGTGGACATTATTATTTTTGCACTGACATTCTGGTAGAGAGAAAAAGAAATATCCATCTATTGGTACCCCTAACAAGAGAAAGTTTTAAGAGCACTCATTTCTTCCATGATCTCTTCTGTGTAAGTTTGAGATTTGGTTGATTCATTTGTTTTTTACTTTTCAGGAAAAGATACATTCTCCCTTAGTTCATCTGCCTTGTAATTTTTAGCAGCCAGCAGAATTACTGCAGCACCCAAGATGCAATATGGTGTTTATTTTGCAGACTCTTTACAGAAGCTGCATAACTTCACCACAGAACTGGCCTGAACAGAAACAGAATATAAACTGCCTTCATGTACCCAAAGATATTATGAGGGAATAAAAATAGCTGTTTGTTGCTAAAACACAGCTTTACTATTTTTCTAGTGTACTTTAAAAAGCAAGCTCTGATTATAAAGAAAGCAAGTAGTTTCACATACACCAATGTTCTGTGAAAAAACTACTATTCCTGCATGAAAGATTTTCAGAGGGAAATTTTTACTGTGATTGGCACAACTCTGTTGCATTTTACTGATAATGTTTGTCACAGAAGATAACCAGAAGTCCAGAATATTTTCTTTCCTAGGCTGAGGAGATATAGACAGATGCTCCAATTGCATATGCAAACAAAATACTGTATTCTGTGGCTGTTAAAACTGGATCAATTGTACTCAATATTCTTTTCTACTGATGGGTTTCTAGGACACAAACATGCATATGCCACTTAAGGATACATTATTTGAAAATGGAATTAGCAGCACACAGTCAGAGCCACCAAAATAGGTTACTTATCAGAAACCATGCTTGTAACTCATATGATTCAGGAGAAGCAAATGTGGGAATACATCTTCATAAAAAATTCACACAGTCACAAATTGTGCCATCTATTTCTGTACACTACATTTTTGTAACTCCTGGAGAGAGGTCTTTTTATTTAAAATAATTGTTGTTGGTTTTTCGAAAGACATAAAGTATTAATCTTTCCCACTCTCCTGCTGCCTTCTAAAAGTAGTCAAAGAGCTGAAATTAATTAAGTTCTGACCTCATGTCAGCTTTGTGTATCATCATTAACAGAAAACAACATCCTCGAGGTCTAAGATCCGCACAATTAAAGCCAGAAATCTATGGGGGGAAAAAAAACCCAAAAGCCTAAACAAGATTAAAAAAAAGTGTTGAGAGAGAGAGTTCTGAAGTTGAATTCCCTTGCATGGGGAGATGCAGTCACTGAAATGTTCACCTAAGGTACCCAGGTACATTTACATAAATCCCTTTGTTCTCCTGTGCAATTACCTTTCCATTTGTCTCCACAGAGACAAATGTCTCTACATCTTGTACGCTTTTCTCATTTATTTCACACTTACAGCCCAGACACTCTCTGAAGCAAATATCCATTTGGACAACAGAGGAAATCAGGATTCATCCTGGATTCAGCCCTGGTGTTTGTGAAACAGCCCATTGTTCTCTTACAGTTCCTGTTATTGGCTGCCAAGAAAAAACCACACATGCCAGTCAGGACACAATTCTTTGTGACTAACCTTCCTAAAATCCCTAGTGTGTGATCTGCTGGCTGATTTCACTATTTTATGCTGATTTTGGAGATGCATTAGACTAATAGGGCTGGAAAGATTGATTCCGCATTTTGCCACACCTTTGCTTACACCAGCATTGCTCATTCTCATATTCTCACCTCTAAGAAACGAAGCCTTTGCTTATTCACTTTCCAAGTTTGATAATTTCCAAATATGTGGGTTTTGTCTTTAATGTCATCTTTCTTATCTTTACATATTTTAAAAAATTGATATAATTTTTGGGCTGCATAGCTCAAAACGTAACCAGATGCACTAGTATCAAAAAATCAATGGAACACTTTTTGCTTCAAAATGAAGTCCTTTTCCATTTCCACTTTGCCCTTGAGAATAAAGGGTTGAGTTGAAGTAAAATGTTGTATTAAAACCCAAAAATTTGACTATTTTGTTCTTGTTTTATCATAAAAGGGGAAAAAAAGCAAAATTAATTAAAGCAAACCTTGATTTTTTTTTTTTTTGTAAGAACAGTGAACTGGGAAAAAAAAGGATGTAAAGTGTTTTAATTGTTTTGATGTCTTTATTGGCTTTTTTTAACTATCTCTTTGGATTCATCTTTACTAAGATGAATCTTTGGTACAGTCCCTCTTTCTACTGATTTCTGTCAAAACCCAATTGTTCTCTCTGAATGATGCTTAAGGCATTGTCTTTACTTTTATTGTTTTTTTTTTCTATTATATTTACTCTGACTTTGATTTCTTTTTGTCTTATAGCACCTTTCTCCCATGCTTCTTAATACTAATAAACTGTTTCATTGTTGTTGAATCTTCCATATTTCAATTTCATATCTCCATATTTCAATTTGAATTTCTCAGTCCTACTGGCATGTTTTAAAGCACTATTTGGTCACTTTTGAATGTATTACCTCCAGGAAGTTAATTCAAAAGATCTTTAATTGGAGAGGACAAGAACTAATCCTTTAAAGAAGTTACAACCTAGGTGCACCTTTCAGTCACCTGTGTTTTAAAAAACGCTGCCAGCTTGCCTTTTCATTGAAACTGTGGATGATCTCATCTGTTTGTGCACCGTCCTTGTGATGAAACTGGATAGCTTTTTGCAGAGTTCTAATCAAAAGGACTTTGCATGTTCTCATTTAGGATGATTCTTACAATTCACTCTTTCGTCAACTGATACAAATTTCCTTAGATTCCTGCCCATCATCATTTTCCAAACTCTCAAAGGTACATTGAGTGCTACTGTCTTGTCTCCAACACAAAGTCTAATGATAAAATTGTGATTCTGGTTTCCTTTTGCAGAAATCTGTTTTAGTATCCTGCACAGGTTTCTATTTTATTACCCTAATTCTTTCTAGCTGAAGTCTTATCTTATCCTTGTCTATCAGAAGTGGGAGAGTTCAAACAGACTTAGTCTGTTGTTCTGAATGTGTAATTCAGGGGGCCTCATCCAGACCCTGTTTATTCAATAAATTAAGACAATTTCCTTTAGTGCTCTATACTAAGGCATAAGAGTACATACTGTGTATGTAATCTTATCTTTCCTTCCTAACTTCTATATTCTTTATCATGAAACCTTTTTTTTTAATTTTTCTCCTCTGTTGTCTGAATTCCTTTTAGCTGTAGTTATATCAAATTTTGTATTCAAAATCTGTTTTGCAAAACTTGCTAATGCTAATCCATTTCTATAAAAGTATATTCCCTTTCTACAGGACTGATTTTATCTCCTTTGGTAAAGTTAATTAATGCAGCAGGTAGTTTTTACTATAACCTGCAGAGTTTCTCTCCAACATGGGTGGCTGCATCTGACCCTTCATAATATTCTGTTTAGTATGTGGTTGTGCTAGAAACAGTCAGTCTGCCAGAATATTATTCTCTGGATCAGCCAGGGTGGTTTGTTTTACTTGTTTTGCTTTGTTTTTTTGAACTGTATTCTCTGTTTCCAATAAACTTGCCTAAAACTGAGACCTATTTTAGAGAAATGTAGATTGGCCTGAGGCAGGGACACTTTTCACTAGACCAGGTTGCTCAGTCCAGCCTGGCTTTAAACACTTCATGGGTGGGACATCCACAACCTCTGGGCAACCAGTTCCAGGGCCTCAGCATCCTCACAGTACAGAATTTTTTCCTAATACCTAATCTATATCTGCCCTCTTTCGGTTTGAAGCTATTCCCCCTTATGTCCTGCCACTAAATGCTCTTGTAAATAGTCTCTCTCCCCGTGTCTTTAATGTCCCAAAGAACATTGTTCACACTTAAAAAAACCTAGTTTCTACCAGTAAAATGTGGCATTAATAGCGAATGTTACAGAGGGAAAAAAACGAAGAGAAAATAAATGTTCTGTAAAAAGGTTGCAATGAGGACATCCAAAGACTGTCAGCTGCTTCAACTGAAATGCATCCTGTCATTCTGGAAAAGCAACCAGACAAACAAAGGCAGAGGAACAAATTATTGAACTCCTAGTTCACTTTAACTTGCCCTAATCCTGTTTCCAAATAGCAGCAAAAAGCAGAATTACCGGGAGAGAAGCCTGGATGTACAACAGTGTGGAAATGTCAACTGTTGTCCCTCAGCTCTTTGGGGCCTCCATTTATTTTCAGCTGGCTGCCAATTCTACCTGACATTGTTACTTTCTGGAAGGGAAAAGCAAAGCTGCTGGTTTTGTTATCACTGTTGTTTGAGCCACTAAAATAGGACTAGCTACAGCTTTTTCTGTTTTGGTTAACCAAGGGCTTGAAAACAATATGTTTACAAAGTCTGTAGGTCTGTAGAAGCCATTGAAATAGTATTTCCTTAGTAACTTTCATTAAAATTGTCTTAGTAGTTCTCCTACTGATAGTTTTTTGGTTTTGTTGGTTTTTTTCCCAGTAGGTTGTTGAACAGGAGAATGACTTCCAAAACTGTAAGTAGGGCCTTCTGACTCACCTTTCCCTCTTTCCAGATATCTAAATTGAGAGTGTAAAAATGACAATAAATTTCCACTCTTGGAATGTCTCCATAAAGGATATGAGAAATCTGCATTCAAGGTGTTTAGGAAAGGCTGGATGTGGCACTCAGTGCCACAGCCTGGTTGACAAGGTGGTGTTAGGTCATAGGCTGGACTCAATGATCTTGAAGGTCTTTTCCAAACTAAGTGATTTGGTGATTCTGTGTCAATAGTATGAATACAAAGGCTATTAAATAAGCCCATCATGCTCAAGGGGACAGGTTTGGATCCAGTGTTTCAGCAAGGACAATTTTCTCATGTATGCTGGCAAGCCAACCCTTACCAGGTATTAATTTTCACCTTATTGCTCATGTTCCAGCTCAAGTTTGGAGCTCACTGAAATGCAAGAATATAAAGAAGCTGTCTAGTCCTGTTTTGAAAATATTCATTGTTTTCCTTTGTAATTCCCTTTACCGAGTTGACCATATTTTTTTGTAATGAGAAAAATGCTTGTTTTTTATCTCAAATTGTCTGGTTTCTCTTTCCAAATATTGTATCTATGTCTGTCCTTACTTTAATAAGAAAGATACTGTTCTAGCACCTTGCATTTTCTTCCCATGAAGATATTTATATGCTGGCATCAAGTCAGCTGTCAATCTATTTTTCTGATAAAATCAACAGACTGAACTTCCTACTTCTGCTACTGTAAAATATTTTTTTCCAGTCATGAAGGAATTTTTCTGGCATTTCCCTACCCCCACACACCTCTTGTGTTTAAAATATATTAAAATGTGCCTACTAAAAATGTATGCAGTTTTCTAATATCAGCACCATGAATGTAACAGAGGTAAATAATTCCCCCATGTGCAGTCTCCATGCTCTAGCACATAAACCATAAGAAATGCACCAGCATTTCTTACCCCAGTGTAGTGATCACTGTGGCTTGTCCAAAAAAATTTTTCTTTTAGTCCCTGCATTCTAGGACACAGCTCACAAGATACAGGGCTGATAGGGCTTTCCAGATGATTCTTCATTGGTTTCTTTCACTGCAGCATCTGTATTTTCTTTGAATGGATCTGGGACACCAAGTAACCAGGACACTCAGCTTGTTCAGACTGGATCTTTTGCCATCCCTGTTACTTCTTTGTGGTATCCTCAAGCTTTATCAACCAACCCTCTTAGAAGACTGTTCAGGTGCTTGGCCACCCTTTTGGCAAATAATGCTTGCTAATATTCAATTTAGACTTCCCCTGATGCAGGTCTAAGTTGCTCCCACCTGTCACCATGATATTTTCTGAAAAAATCCTTTTGCCAGAATTTTTCTCCTGAGAAGCTGAGAAGCCTCAGAAAAGAAATGTAAGCAATAATTATCTGACTGCTTGGAATGTGGTTTGGAGGTTGTTTACCAACAGGTGCATCTTTGATTGGTTCCATGGTAATTGTTTTTAATTGATGACCAATCCCAGTCCAACTGTGTCAGGACTCTGGTCGGTCACGGGTTTTTATTATTCATTCTTGTCTAGTCTTCGGATGTCTCCTTTATCTTTCTTTACTATAATTTTGGCATATAATTTTCTTTTAATATAATATCATACTATAATAAATCAGCCTTCTGAGACCTTGGAGTCAATTCTCATATCTCACCTTGTCCTGGGGACCCTCACAACACCACAACACCCACCCAATCCACCAATGGATTATGAGGAGAGCAGATCAGAATCTCTCTCTCCACTCCCCATCCTCAGGAAACTGTAGAGAGCAATGAAGTCACCTATCTGACTCCTTGAGAATAATAACTCTACAAAAGTTATTTCTATGCTGCATGAGCTTCTCCAGCTCTGAGTGTGTGACCAAAGGAAAAGAGTGTGTGACTGGGTATCTTCTTCCCCTACTTGCCCTGGAGTAACCAGAAGGGGGAACTAGAAGCTGACATCAATTTTGTGACAGAAGATAAACTAGAATAAAAATCACAGATTCAGGGAAAGAAATACAAATGGCTCTTCTGATATATCACCTTCCAGTTTTCTTTATCCAGCTCTACCTGGTTGCACTTGAAAACTAGGACATAAAGCTGTGACAAGAAATGCCATCTCCTGGAATTTGTGCCTTCTTAGTTAGCTCCTATTCAGTCTGAAAATCACGAACACTATTCAAATGTTAATTCTTCAGATTGTACTACATTCAACCTATTATATGGGTGCAGTCATTCACTATCAGAAGTACAAGAGGGGCTGGAAAACACTTCCCAAAGTAGTTAGTGCAGATGATGCTAATAATGGAATTTAAAACTTGCGGGGACATCAGTAAGTTCCTAGATTTGCTCATCCACTTGTCAGAAGTAAAAAACTTCATAAAGCAATAGGGAAACAGCTATTTCTTTCTTCTAGATTCTCTGTCTGCATCTATATGACAAAATGAAACACTTTCATGAACATTTCTAGAACTGTTCATATTCATGTCCAGAATTGTTCCATTATTTACTGTTAGAGCTGTAGCAAATGGAGATATTCTCTAGATTGCAGGAAGAATGAGAAAACTCAGCTGCTGGGAAGAAATGCACTGTGACCATCTAACAGAGTAATTCAGCTGTCCTATACAAGCTGTGGTTTTGTCAGGGAGTTCCCATCTTCAGTCATCCAGCTTAATTCTGCTTTGAGTTCTTACCTTTTGGGCGTGAGTTTTTCTCCTAACATTTTGTGAGGAAAAGGGGAAATTTCTTCACTGCCTAGAGAATAATTATCCTCAGAGAACTGCTAATAGCCACAAATATACCGTAAATGTGGAAGATAGAAAACTAAACTGAAGTGATTCTACAATATAGTCAGCTGAATGAACCCAGAGAATCTCTAGAGATCTCTGTAAATAGGACATTCTTCCTGGAAGTAATTTGGCTGGTGCTCCTAATCATATATTGTAAAAATGCTCTGGTTTTTTTTTTTTTTTTTTTCTCATCTGTAAACATAGTTCTGTACTTGGCACACTGCTTCCATCTGCCTTTTTTGTGCTTCTTTGGTATGCCGCTCTTGCTGGATTTTTGGTTTGTCTTGTTATATTCCAGCCAGTCCATTTCTATCTAATGGCATTAAAACTGTCTTAAAAGCTCAGAAACAGGTAGTTTTCTCCAACTTCTGGATTAGATTTTGGTGCTTAAGCTTTCCATTTCTGTGCAAAAGTCTGTACATAACTCCACATCAACAAATATTTTTCCTTGGCTCCTTTTTTTGCCATTAGTGAGAAAGCCTACTCAGAAAAACTGTGACTAGAAATAGAATATCTGTGAAACAAAAATTGCAATGTGTCAACTCCCCAGAAGGCTTTTAATTTTATTTAGGAAACAAAAATCCATTAAAAATGTCCTGGAAACAAACCATTGGCTTGCTGTCCTCCCAAGGAGATTTTCTTCTAAGCGCTGGCAAAAGCAAAACCCCTTCTTTCCCCCCAACTTGGAGTGAAGAAAAAGGAAAAAAGAGGATGACAGTAAGGATATAAGAACTACTTTTTGACCCTTCCTTTTAAACCTTTCATTCCACATGGCTTTTGCAGGTGCCATTTTGAAGCCTTGTTGGCACTAACAGTGCACATCAAAGTGTGCTTATTCCACCAGCTTTGCTGCTTTGCATCTCTGCTGCTGCTTGCTCTCTCTTAGACTAAGAATTCCTGCAAGTGCAGGCTCCTTTTCTTCCCTGTTACACACACTTGTGAGTGCTTTCCCAGTGCTTAATAAATCAGCTAAATGAGGCACTGCTTGTTGTGCTCACCAGCCACATGAGAACAGGGTGTATCTGTGGATGTCTGGTTTCTCTCACCTTGGTTTTCAATCATGCAGTATCATGCAACTGCACTGGTGCATGTCATGAGGATGGTTTTCTTTGGCTCATCTACAAAAACCTCATCTACAATAACCTGGAATTATGCCACTCTCCTGTATGAAGATATTGTATTGTGTTTGTGCATACACACACATCCTCACTTAAGTAAGGGATATAAAGATGCCTTGTGGTACTCAAAGGCTCACTGAGACTTTTGTGCAACCAAAGGACATGGATAGATAGCTACCTGCTGGGCAGTCCATTGAGACTGGATAAAGGTGGATTTGAAAGGAAGACAAATACTGATATTCAGTGGTTTAAATAGCCCAGAGCACATTACACTGAAAGGAATCATTGTACAAAGTAAATTTCCATTATTATTATTTTTTCCTTATCAGTCAGAATGTCACCTTCCAAAAATTCAATTCCTTAAAGTTAATGGCTGAAATTTAGTATGACTGGAGCCATCAGGGTAAAAGTTTGCAATCAGGTCCCTCCTAAGTACATATTTAGCTAATTACTAGAATTGTCATTTGAAAAAAATGCTTTAGCCTCTGTGTAAAGAGTGTTGTATTTCATCGCATGATAATGTCACCAGGAGGTGGGTAGACCCTACAACCTGAGGTGTAACTAGAGCTTTATTAAAGCTCAGAGAATGGTTTTAGTGATATGGAGCTGCTTTTCTGTTTCCTCTGATTCTGAGATTGCTGGCTTAAACTGTTGAGTGGTTTGTTATGCCAGGCTCTTCAAGAATGCTCTAAATTTCACTGACAGAGAAACTGCACAAAAGGAGCCTGTGCTGGTCAGGTGATTGTAGGTGAGGATCAAGGTTCAGTGTTAATCTCCACTAGACTATTTATCTCATCATAATACACCTGTACTATCCAAATAGGGGAAGAAGCACTTTCTATACCCCTCACAATAGATAAACATATAAAAAACACTAGTGAAAAAAAAAATAAACAAAAAATCAACCAAGGACAACCCCCATCTGTGTAAGTGTCGTGGATTTACAAAAATGTTCAAAAAAAAAGTGGCCATGTACAAAGATGTTTCAGTGTGATACTCAGGGTGAAAAGCCTGGCCATCCCTGAATGCTTTTTCCCTAAAAAGTCGTGTGATGTGCTTACAGTGGAAGCACTGCCCCAGGCACACTGAAAAATCTTCCAGTTTACAGGACGGTCAAATATGAAAGTGTTTTCCCTAGACAAGCAATTTTAGTGTGGCCCAGCATGTGGCACATACTGATTCTCAATACATGAAGCATAAATTTCCAAGGTGAATATAAAAGAACGCCTCCTCTAAATATGCATCTTAATCAAAATCCTAGAACTCTTTTGAGGAATTAAACCCTCTTAAGAAAACTAACATCCAGTAATGAATTATTTTTAAGAAATTAAAATGAATTAATTTCAAAAGGCAATTACAAACAAATACAGTAGAAGGAGAATAATTTGCACTAATGACTGGGATAGCCATGGCAAATTACTGAGTTTCACAAATTACTCAGTGAATAAGCAAAACAAATCCAGCCCAAGACTAATGCATCATAAAGTTTCCAGCATTTTGTTTTTCCAGATGCAATTTAGTTTTAATTATGGTATAGTAAAGCAATGAAGGGGCCACAACAGGGGAAAAATTCTTCTAAATGCATGGAAGACCTATAGCTCAAATCCTGTAATCTCAATGTAAAATCAGAGCTAATAAACATCTCTTTGAGCAACTTAATTGTTTTTTGGTATTTCTTATAATGATGTAGTGGGTAATAGAAATGCTAAATTACTGATATTAATCATAAGGTGTAAATGGATGAGTCTAAAAGAGCAAGGACTATGAATGCTACAGAAGCAGAGGTCAGCTTTCAAAATGAAGTATCACTGTCTATGTGCTTGTAAGTTCCCCCCCACTGTGATAGCTGAGTTTTTCACAATCCTTGATGCATTCTCTCCTCTCATCATTTTGAAGCAGGGAGTTTTTCCATTTCACAGCTGTGAACTAGTACTGTGGAATACATTAAGGAGGTCACATACAGAGTCTGCTGATGAAGTGGGAATTGACCTGAATCTTCTGAGTCTAGTGAGTTACCTGTTAAAACAGGCTTTCATCTAGTAAAGCATCTTAAGTAAGGCAAAACCCCTGAATTTTGTTGTTGTTGTTGTTATCAAATTAAAGTATTCCTTATCAGAAAGGGCTCATTTGCAGCTGAACCTGGAAACCAGAAATCCCTACAGGGGATCCATACAAGCTGAGCAGAGGCAATGCTCCCCAAAACTGCAGATCTGTGTATGGACGAGAGGAGCCATCAGGGAATCAGATGAGGCTGGCCTTCAAGTTTTTGATGATGTGCTCAGAAAATCCTGCCTTGCTGGAAGCAGCAAGAGGCTGAATGATGAAATCATAAAACACAGTGGTGTAAAGTAAAATAGCATCAACAGATAGATTAAAGATAAAAGATATATTCTTAGAGGTGTTCACACAAGGCATACTGTTGTAAATCCTTCAGCTGCTATAAATGAGCCAAACCTAATGCCTGAACTTATGCTCTTGCTTCTCCCTCTTTTTCAAAGTTACTGATGTTTTCTTTTTCTCTGCAATTTGACTGGGAATCAGTCTGTGTCAGAAGAATCCCAGAAACTATATATTTCCCTCATGGGCAGAACTTCTCAAGGTACATCAAAGCTGTTGTAATGTCTTAATCTAAAACTGAGTAGGAAGGGATTTCCTGGATTAGGTATTTTAAAAAATGAGAGAAATTTAGAAAGTAAATGAAATTATTTTGTTGCGATTTGGGATGCTTGTTTGGATTTGTGTACTTGTTTGTTTTGCTTTGCTTGTTTTAAGACTAAGGGATATTAAAGATGAGGAAAGGAGACCCAGCAGTAGAATGAGGACAGCTTAGAGACAGCCAAAAGAGGCCAAGGAACACTTTGATAATGGTAATTCCTATAACAATATGGCTTGTGTAGAGAAGGGGGATGAGGATGTCTCACACGTAATTTCCTGTAGGTTGAAAACAATTATTTGGGACCATTGGAATGACATATTACAATTTTGTGGACCTGTGTTCCCTGTGATTGTGTTAGAACTCCAAGGGCATGAACAGAGAGAGAGATCAGGTCCTGTTGGTGCCAGCAGGACGCCAGTGTGGCTGCAATGCAGAGCTGGAGCTGCTGTCACTCCTGTCTGCTTGGAGCTTGGCTGGCTGCACCTGAACCCTCTGTGTTTCTGACTTTGCGTATTTACTCCATAAATTTACATTTCTGGCAAGTAGACACTAGAACACAGCTCTCTGTTGGTGTTCCTACTGAACACAGTCCATCTCTGACAATTTGTTGGGTTTGTCTGGCTCTTGTAAAGCAGATTTTCTGAGTTTTCCTCAGAATGCTCCTGAAATGTTGAAGACTTACAGGTTCAGAATATAAACTTTCTTCCAGCTACCAAATTAACAGACTATCATATTGACCAGGCACATAGGTTTGCTCTGCAGAGCCCTGTTAAAGCTGTGTGTTTAATGACTTTAGAAATGAGCTATTTCCAAAATAACTCAGAATAGCATTTTATTTTCCTGTGTGTGTTATCAGCAGACTAGTCCAGAGGAAGAAGGAGCTGTTCTGATTGCTGCCATAGTACAGACCTCTCACTGGAATGAAGTGAGAGGAGTGAGCCAAGCCTGGGGATGTCTGTGCTGCTTTCCTTTAGAAAATAAATAATAAATACAGACTTTCAGTCAATCAGCTGATACTATATTTTTCAAAATGTACATGTTTTTATTATTTTTTTAACTTTTGTAATGAAGTATTTCTGATTCCTCAGAGTCCAATACTCAGCTCTACCTGGAGAATATGAGGAAATTCTGGAAAAAAAATTTAACATTCTCACCCTGACTTCTTGCCATAGAGTCAATGACATATCGGTCTACCTCCTATCAAACTGTGTCTAAAGAAACAGTTATTTCACATATTAAGCTGTTCCAATCCCATCACAATTTATGGAGGAACCATTCCAGATTGTTGCTCAAGCAAGCACAAAATTATATTTATTTTTAACTATGCACAAATGCTTTTGTTTCTCTAATAACTGTTGTGTCTATTTGGCAACTCAAATTTTAGGCACTTTTACACTCCCAATTTCTATGGGATTGATGGTGATCAATCATAAATATAAAAGTCTTTCAAAGACATCAACTGATAGTCAAAATTTATATATTTTTTTTTTCTTTTTTTATGAAAAGCCATCCAGAATAACAATGTCATTCTCCCATGGGAAAATACAGCCTGCATTTACCCCAGGGTCTATCATGGGACCATCTTGGAAGACCTTTGTCTGAGATGTCCACCTGAAGCAATGGTGGGCATTGCTTCACGTGGACATCTCAGACCTTTCAATGTGGAAGCTTCACAAAAGGGCTGGTTTGCAAATGTGTTTGCAACTTTTCCCTGCTGGAGCAAAAGAGCATACTTGACATTAATTATGCTTCTCCTTGCACCTTTCTTTTATGTTTATGCAGAGGTAAAGAGTTGCAGTCTTATATCTCTCAAAAAGAAGACTCTTTTGTATTTTAGAGTGCTGTTTCTTGTATATACTGGTGCATTTCATGCAAGCTCTATAACTCAGCACCTTTACTTGTAAAGCAGTATGTGCTAGGTCTTCCTTCAAAATTCTGGAATACTTTCATTGTGGTTTTTCTGTTTATTTATTTGTTTTGTTTTGTTGGGGTTTTTTGGAGGCTTTTTTAACCTGGTGTGTCTTTTGGTATTGTTTTGGGTTTTTTCTAAAAAGTACTCAGGGGAAGAGTTGGAAACTTTTTATTTGACTTCTTGGTAACTTGAACTGTCTTATGTTTTTTGCTTGTGTTTTTTTAATGCTATTCATAAGCTGTGAGCACAAGGTAATAAAGAGTAGCATATCAATACTATGATAGTAATAGGTCTCTGTGTGTGTGAAATAACAAAGTGGAGCTGAAAAATTCAGGGATTGATATAATATTGTCTGGAGCCCAGCAGTCACCAATAGAGTGCCTCAGCACTGCACTGTCAGAATTCCCGTTTTCCCATTTTTACCCTTTTGTCTCCCTGGGCTATTATAGTCCCACTTACATGTCATTATTTTACAGTATTAAGGCTCAATACCTGGTAAAACACAGTTACTTAAAGAGGTTGATAGAACATTCACCTCTGTCACTGTGTGGTGTTTTTATTGCCTTTCTAACTCAAATGAAAACTGTTTGGGACTGGGTTTTTTCCTCCATTGCCTCTGCCTCTTTTCCTTTGTTATGATCTCTGCAGCTCAGTTGACTCTGTGACAGTTCAGTTAACTCTGACATTTTGGGAGCATAGTTTGCATGAAAGAAACTACAAAACAAAAACTACACTTCATCTTCAGAGGCTGAGTTCTGAAAACATCTCCTGAAGCAACGTACTGAGACCAAAAACAATAGTAATTCCACATCAGTAATTATCATATAAAACTGCTTACACCTGAACATTGTTATTTAGGCTGCAAAATCAAGTACTAGAAATGTCTGACCTAGAAATTTTCCATTCAGCTTTAACTCTGCTCCTTTCAAGTGTCTGCCCTGTGTGCAAGCTGGTTTCCATAGAAAATATTGTTTGTGTTTGTAATTAAGTTTTCACAAGTCTTATGGGGTCATAATGTTTTAGTGGCCCCTGAATAACTGAATTTTCCCATATTTTAAGGAGGCCTCTACAGGCTTGATCTAATTTAAGTTATCCTCTGTCTGCACATAGCATGTTAGGTAGAGAGGATATATGCAAGACTTTCAAATACTACAGATTGATAATCAGATTCTAGGGAATTAGAATCTAGGGAGCTATGGGAACTAGAGTCCCACATTTCCACCTCAATTCCCATCTTCCCTATCACAAAAAGTGCATTTGTGTTGTCTGTTCTCAATATGTTGTCTCTATTGCCCTCTTACACCAGATGGCATAAGTAGGTCCATAGGAAGGAGTAAAAGTCTGTAATGAATAGAAGATCAGTATATTTCTGGTAACTTTTAAGGCTGTGTTTGTAACCACCACTTTATTTCTTACTGATCAGATTAATGATGTTGTGGTCACACCTTTCTTCCTCTCCATCCTATTCAGAAGCTGCAGTTACAAATATCAGGGCTATTTCAGTGAGGTTTGTCTTGTTAACATTAGCAATAAAGACTTTGAGATTTGTTTTGCAGATATTTTTTGCTTGCCTATACAGAAAATGAAACCAAAAGTGCATTTGGCCTAATGTTTCCTGGCTTGTGTTTCAGTTCTGTGAACACTGTAATGGGGCCACTCATGAATTCCATTATTTCAATGGATTTACTCATGCAAGAAGCTAATAATTTGCAGGTGGATTTGCAGGGTTTGGTCTCGTTCACACTCTGTTAGGCAGCTGCTGAAGTGTCTCAGTCATGAAACCAGTAGAATTCCTTCAGCCAGGTAGCAACCCTTGGTGGCCAGGAAAGCCAACCTGGCTGCAAAAGGAGGAATGCCATCTCTGGAACAAGGGATAAAGAGGTGGCAGGCAATCCTTCCTTCATCCCAAAACCAGGATATGACAGACTGGACTCAGTCTAAGAAGTATGGTAAATGTAACCATGCCTCTCCTTTCTCTTGTTTAGAAAGTTTTCTGAGGGGATAATGCTGAAGATCAGACCAAAGAGTAATAGTTGAATCTTGGACCAGTATGATTTTTTTTTTAAACAAAAGACAAATGTTACATGACTTGTGAGGGTTCCTCAGAGTGAGAGAGACAGACAAGAATTTTGCTTCATGATCAGAAAGCTAGATTTATTAATTTATGATATATAATACATTAAGACTATACTAATAGGAATAAAGAGAGAAGTTCAGAAGCTGCTAAGCTAAGAACAGAATAGGAATCTATCTCCAACAAAGTTCTGTGTCCTGGCAGAAAACAGACAAGCTCTCCTGTGAGTGGTCAGCACATCCAAACACACACAGAAGACCAATCACACCTGCACCTGTTGCATTCCACACCAGCCGATAACAGTTGTTTACATTCTTCTTCTGGGGCCCCAGAAGAGGAAAAATCCTAAAAGAAACGATTTTCCGCAAAAGATGCCTGTGACAGACAAACACTTGTTTAATTTTACGAGATAACTATAGTCATTTTTCACTATTAAAGGGGTTTTTTGGTCATTGTTCACAACCCAATGATATGACTGAGGACAGCCCATAAATCTTAGTCTATGTGTTTGACTGTTACAACGTATTTTCTCTGTCATACCCTTCGAGAAGAAGAGAAACAAAGTCTTAGTATTATTAGTATTCCCAAGAGGGGTGAAAACTCAGTTATCAAAGTTGATACATCGCTATTTAACACTCACCCTTTTTTTAAAATTTTCTCTTACCCAGTTGCAAGCACTAATGGTCAGTACCCAGAGTTAGCACTTACGCTTCAGGTGCTTTCTTCTGAAATCTCCAAGCATTGTCCTCTTCCAGCCTGACCTGGGCACTGCCTTTCCTCACCATTCTGGAGTCCTCTTCCCTCCGACACTGACCTGATGCCTTTGCATTGCATCACCTTGAAATAACACACACTGGAGTGGGAACACCACCCTGCAGCACAATTATTGTAGCTATTTCACTGCTTATTTCCTTTTGTTTGCTTTCTTGCCCTTCTCATGTTTTACTTTTTTGATTTTTTTTTTTTTTTTTTTATGTGCTTATCCTCCATGATGAACATATTTGAGTTCACTTTGGCTAGCTCCAGCTCTGGGCTGAATTCCAGCTGGGGGCTGCCTTGCAGAGCACATGCTGCTGTGGGTGGAAGAGCTTGTCTTTGCAAGGGAGGTGGCCTGCACATGACTAAAAGCTCTCATGCTGTGTAGTGAAAAGGAATAAATAGTTGCTGCTGCACTGGTGTGCAACAATGGGAGCTTATGATTCCCATTTAGTGGACCAGCCCATCAAGACATCCCTGTTGATGACTTAGGCTGCAGGGGCTCACGATGATTTTTGAAAGCAGAATTGTGGCACTGCCCAGAGCCCCTTGCTGAGCTCTGAATTCCCATTCTGAGTTCCAAACACTTCTCAACTCAGAAGTAAAATACACCCTTCATAGTTAAAATACAGGTGAGGATAAAGGAACTTTGAAAATAGTTGATCTAATACCTTCCTTGTACAAGCACACATGGTATTCTATGCTGATGCTGGTTCCAAATGTTATGATTTGGATTTTCTCCTGAAGAATAACACATTATACAGAACTATAGCTCTGCAAATTAAATGTTTGCTGAAAACAGGATGGGAAGGAGAGCAGTAGTTCACACAATGCTTTGTAATATGCTTAAATGGAGTCTGTATAGCTGGGGAATTCGAGGTGTGTTTGTTTTTCATTGCCATCTTTTCAAGTGTCACTAGACTTGCAGCCAGCTCTCAGGTTGTTTCCGGAGACTCTGATGTCCCTCCTTTTATGTTTCATGGCTCTCTTCAGCAAAACAAACTTGGCATGTAGGAAAATCTTAACCAGATTGAAAAGGGGCAAGGAGCAGAAGTGGAATATTAACCCTGACATGGCCCAGTGCAAAGAAATCCCTGACAGCTTTTATATTTCCTGCTGTGGGAGAAACTGAAACAGCCTGTCTGTAGCAGAAAGTGATGCAGAAATAACAACAACAGCCATGAGAGAGAGAAAGCTGCAGGAGAATGACCTGTTGCAATCTGATCTAAGATTAATCTGGATAGCTGAGCACCTTTGAGAGCCCCTTTTGCTCACAGACATGGCTGTACAGGAGGGGGGTACCCAGCTTTTTACAGGGGCAAGCACTCTCCCATGCCAGTGAGGCATTGACCAGTTTACTCTGGCTCTTGCAAGCCCCAAGAGCAGCAGGATGGTTCTTATTGTCATTATCAGGCAAACTTCTTGTAAGAAGTTTGAGCAGCAAGTCATTGCTGTGATTAATTTTTTTTTTTAATTTTCCCTTCCTAAATCTAATTGATTCTGTCAGGGGTAAAGCAGATTATTTTGATCACATCATTGTAGCTATTTTATTTTAGCTCATGTGTTTGGTTGCAGGTAAACAACCCCTGCAGACGTGCTGGCACAGAAAGCACAGTGATATTAGCACAGGTTTGGCAGTGCTGATCCAATTTCTTGCCCTGCCAAAGACTTTCTATGCTGGCTTGAAGAACAAACAAGATTTCTCTGCAATTCAGTTCCTCATCTGTAAGATCATAATAAAACTAGGTGATGAATGGCTTTTTTCAGTTCAACAGCCAAACTGTCAAATCAAATGAAAAGGTGACAATTTGGTTTAGAAAAGAAACACCTTACCAAGTCAGATTGAACAAAAATAAAGGTCATTTGGAGCGTTTCATTCCCTCTAAAATGAATTGTTGTGATTAGCTTTATATACTTAAAGAAGATCATATTTTTCTTTGAAAAGAACATTGTATTGAAATGCAACCTTAGTTTTCATGACAAGAGCTGAAACACTGTCATTGCCAAAAACTTCCCTGTTTTCCTCTTTTGTACTCTAGGCTTTCTCTCTGCTTTAGAAAGCATTTTTCACCAGAGTTGAAGAAATAATTTTTCTTTTTCTGAAACATTACTGCTTGGGAAAATAATAAAAAAAGCAATAAATTACTTCATTTTAATCAAGTTTGTGTTGCCTGACAGTATTTGTGGATGTATGCAGGATGCAGGATGAGATCACCCAGATGTCTCACACAGAGGTATTTTTACCTGGGTAGAAAAGCAGACAAGTCATCTTTGATGAATAATTTTTCTTTTGTGAAGTGTGCCCTTGTGGTGGAAAGGTCAGTGTAGCTCCATAGTCCAAATTTTATGCCAATTCTGTCTCTAAATTTGGCCTAATCTCACTGCTGTTAACCTTAAAGAAAGCTTTATAGTGAGCAGGATCAACCTGCTCTGTGTGACCTTGATGAGTCACTTAACCCACCATTGATTGAATCAGGAACTGCCCCTCTTTTTTCATTGAGTGTCTTTCTGTAGAATTGACTCCATGTTTGCAATGTGCTTTGAGATAAGAATTTCTCTCTGTAGATCTTCTGTAGCATCACATGATCTAACCTTGGCTTTACCATTGGCAAATTTAGGAGAGGAGAATCAGAGCACTGGCCATGCTGCAATCTTTCCCCTCTCTATCTTTTTCCATCTTCTCTTATGCTTTAGTAATGAGAATGAGCTTTTAGATGGACTGTTAACACTGAACAGGGTGCTGGGGAAGTGAGATGTCATTAAAATATAGAAGACAAATAAGTTTTCTTTCCCTTTTTTTGAAATTTAGGTAGGCAAAATGAGTACCTGAAATCATCTGATTGGATCAGCAGAACAACGTATCACATAGGGAAACAGGAATAAACCAATAACAGCCTGCTAGTTAAAAAATTATCTTTAATGCACCTAAAAAGGCCTTGAAACTCCAGCACTGCCACACAGTCATTTCTGTTCTGGTGTTTCTGTGAAAAGCAATGCCAGAAGCATTTCTGGGAAAATAAAGCCAGAGAAATAGTTGTTGTTCATATGAGCATCTGACACAGTTACATAACCTCTGAAATCACTGCAGCAAGTTTTGAACAATGTGCAAAATGAAAAAAAAAATTATATACACCAAGCTCAGAGAAGAATTTCAGGGCCACTTGGAGACTGCTGTGCCATATAACTCTGTGCAGGCACACAATCTTCAGCCTGGTTGGAGACAGAAGTGCCCGAGATGCTGTAGATTGACCACCTTCCTCCAAAAGTAATCTGTTTGTTTGCTGAGGGGTTAATGAGAGCTATGCCTGTTCCTGGAGGAGGACTCCCACAGTGTTCTAATTTCTCCTTTTTGTTTTTGGATAGAATGTTGGTGAGAAGGAATAAGAAACAGAAAGAGAATATGTGCCTGCTGTATTCTTACATTTACTCTCTAGTTTAAAAAAAAAAAAGTCTTGAGAAAATTTTTAGAATGTCTATGTCTAACTATTTCTGCTACCTTTTCTCTGCCAGTTATTCTACTAGTTCAGACCACAGCAATATTTATACTTATAAGACTGACCCTGTACCCAGTACTGCTGTTTCTGAACATCAACCAGAGCTCTTAAATCATCAAGAACAATAAGGACACAAAACAAAATTAAATGCCAAATTTTGTTTATTTCTTGTCCTAGGAAAAGCACAGCTTCCTTTTACTTGTTTCCATTTCTTTAGTCTTTAGGTGTTTTATTTTCAAGGTTTTCTCCGTGGTTTGCCAGGCCAGGTGTAAAAAAGCCTGAAGTTCTCATACAATTTCCCAACTCCCAGAGTAGAAAGCCCATTTTCTTCATGGCTTGCAATGATGACAGCCCCAAGATTAGCCCATGCTGCTTATTCCAGTGTGGGGTCTCAATAAAATTGCTGCTGCTTTTCACAGAACTTAATGGTTTGGCCAGGATCCAGCTGCAGAATTGAAGTCTCTAGTGGCTGAAAGAAAAGTGAGGGAAGGCAGTATCTTTTTTACTAGGGAGGAAAAAAAAAAAAAAATAAAATAAAAGGTCTGTCCTATGCAGAATTGCGGGGCGGGAGCTCGGAGCGGAGCGAGCGGCGGGCGCGGGGCGGCCGCCAGAGGGAGCCCGAGCGCCGCTCTGCGCCCGCCGGGGCTCGGGCCGGGAGGGGTCAGTCTGTCCGGGACCCGGGAGGGGTCAGTCTGTCCGGATGTGGGGTCAGTCTGTTCGGCAGTATGGTCAGTCTGTCCGGGACCCAAGAGGGGTCAGTCTGTCCGGCAGTGGGGTCAGTCTGTTCGGGACCCGGGAGGGGTCAGTCTGTCCGGGACCCGGGATGGGTCAGTCTGTCCGGATGTGGGGTCAGTCTGTTCGGCAGTATGGTCAGTCTGTCCGGTACCTGGGTCACTCTGTCCGGGACCCGAGAGGGGTCAGCCTGTCCGGCAGCGGGATCAGTCTGTCTGGCGGTGGAGTCAGTCTGTCCGGCAGTGGGGTCAGTCTGTCTGGCGGTGGGGTCAGTCTGTCCGGTACCCAGGAGGGGTCAGTCTGTCCGGCATCGGGGTTGGTTTGTCTGGCAGTGGGGTCAGTCTGTCCGGTACCCGGGTCAGTCTGTCCAGGACACGGGAGGGGTCAGTCTGTCCCACAGTGCAGTCACTCTGTCCGGTACCCGGGTCATTCTGTCCAGCATCTGGGTCACTCTGTCTGGCAGTGGGGTCAGTCTGTCTGGTACCCAGGTCACTCTGTCCGGCAGTGGGGTCAGTCTGTCTGGCACCGGGTCACTCTGTCTGGTACCCGGGTCATTCTGTCCGGCAGTGGGGTCAGTCTGTCCGGCACCAGGTCACTCTGTCTGGTACCCAGGTCACTCTGTCCGGCAGTGGGGTCAGTCTGTCTGGCACCGGGTGACTCTGTCTGGCAGCCAGCTCCGAACAGTGCTGGGTGAGTGCCAGCTCCAGCCTGCCCGACTCCTCCTCGCTGCACGGGACATCGTATCTGATGTATATATGAATATAAATACTGTACAGGACATAGCACATTCAACGTCAGCCCTGGATTTCTGTGGGATAGAGCGTTCCCTGAGTGAGCCAAGCCTGGTCCGTGTCCTGGGAAGTTCCACAACCCCAGCTTGTAGTCAGCTGCTCTGCAAGGAAGGCTGAATGAAGTTTAAAGCTGTACCCGCTTCCTTCTGTGGGAAATTGTGTGCTGAGTTGAGGCATTAGGCAAACTACCCTGCTGTTAATGAGAACAGAGAAAATTCAGTCTCTAAAGAAAGGATCTGCCTGTGAGGTGCTCTTTGAGTCTGAATTTTGTGTGCAGTATTTAGACCTCAAAACTGTCTCATACAGGAGCGTGCAGGACTTCAGGAGCAGCGCCTGTTTCTAGCTTCACTTTGCCAGAAGGATTCACTTTGCCTAAGGGCTTTGCGTTGGCTTGAAATTAAGCATGGAAGATGAATAATTGTCCCCCACAAAGATGGTAGATATATTAGATGGTATCCTATCTGCCTAACATCCTGCTACAAAAGGTGGGATCCTGCACTCTCCAGAGCGTCGCCTGTTTTTCAGAGCAAATTACTTTCTCAGATATCAGTAATGAATCAGAAACAGTAATGAGGTTTTGCTTTATCAGGAGTTCTGGCATGCTGGGGGAATGTACCGAGCTGCTGGAGGAGCACAGCAAAGAGGGGTGCCGTACTCTCTCGAGTGCAGCTTTGGGTCTGCTGAGCATGTAAGCAAGCATGTCCAGGCTTGATGGTGGCTCAAGAGATGCTTTATTACAGACACATCTATTCTCACTGAGGGTTCAATGTACACCTGAGTGCTTTCCCAGTTTCTGCATTTGAAAATCTAGCCTTGTGAAATAAGAGAGAAATGTTCCATTTGCAGAAATAGATTTTAAATAATGCCCTTGTTATAACCGTGTAAGAAAGTTTACATATTGATATTTGGGAGTCTGGATTTTAAATAGGCTCAAAATTTATTTATTATATTATTCTTGGATCGGAGAGCTGCTGTTACATGTCACACTTGCATTATGTACAGATAAATCATATTTAAATTATTTAACAGTAAATGACTAGGAAAATGTTGGATGATTTGAATCTGGTTTGCTTTATTTTTTGATAATAGCACATCTCATATTATGATTTGAAACACTCGAGGTTGTTAGCATAATGTTCACTCCCACAGTGGATGAGTCAGCTCTTCAAAACCAATAATTAGTATCCTCATTGATTGGCGCTATCTCTGAGCCCGGGATGGGTCATTTGTGGCTTGCAGTCTTCTGGACACAGCCATATGGCATCCCAGTGGGATCCAGGGCACTGACCCCGGGCTATTACAAGGGATACATGGTTGGCATGCTAGACTGCTGATTAAATATTAACCACAGCAGACACATTATTTCCACTCTGCTTTGAAATGAGTCTTTAATTAGAAAGAAAATAACAGCAGCAAATGAAGTTTCATGGTTGTTGCCAGAAGTAAATATTTTGACCCGTCTCCTGTGGTACAAGCTCAGAAAAGTCCCTGGAGACTTTCAGGCTGCTTCTCAGACCAAATACAGGTGTCTTGGATGGTATCCAGCTGTCAATCATCTGACATAGGTATGAGATTTAAATAGGAGACATGACTTGCCTGGATAAAAGGAAAACACCTCTGTTAAATTTAGCCATGTCTTTTTCTAGAAAGAGCTACTCCTGAAGCTGTAGTGGTATGAACAACTGAAAATACTTTTCTTTTTTTTTTTCTCCTGTTTTTCCTCATAATGGAAATTCTTGCCAAAGAAATTTACTGGGAGCTTTAATTCAATTCGTTATTTAACAGTCTCGTTTATTATTCTTACATGTCCTGATAGAAGAGTCATTGGCTTTAATTACATTCTGGGGGTAGGGGAAATAACTAGTTAAGGATGCACATTTTGCACTTCATGAATAATGTATGATCTTAGGTACGTAACTTTAATGCTTTATCTCTTTATGAGATACTGAGATAATCCAGAATTTATTCTTTCCCTGAGAAATGAAGATGTAATTTTTTAAAATTCCTTATTCCTAGGACCTTGAATTTAAATTCACTTTTTCTACCCCTAAGAAGCCTTTCCTAAAAATTAAGAAGATTCTTAATGTTTAAAACAACCTCTAATTTATTTGTAATTAAATAGAAAGAGATTTGATGATCCTTAATACTTATTACACATCCAAGGGAGTATTTTCTAAACAGTAATTTTAAATTTTTTGTTGCAGAGAAATATAGACTTACTGTTCCTGTCAAATTATGTGCATCTCCTACAGCCTATAGGCTGCCACTTGGATGCTTTATTAAAGAGAAATATGATTAAGCCAGTTGCTAATAAAAACAGTAGTTTCATATACATAAATCCTGGCCCTCCCTTTTGAGTTTTAAGCACTAAAAGTGAATATTTTGTATTTCAATACAGCTTTCTCAGGGACAAGGATGAGAAGTGTCTTGGTGCATTACTACAGATTTTTCTTATTTTTGGATTCTATTACATGAATATATCTATATCTATCTATATCATCAATATCTATATCTACACACACACACACACACACACACATAACCTAAATGTGACCATAGTCTTAGGAACAACTTTTGCTGTGGATCAAGGCGGGAGCCCATCAGAAGCACTGGTAGTACAGAGTACCAGACTCTAAATATGTTTTGTAGAAAAACTTTCTCACAAAAGGGTTCAACCAGCTCGAGGTTGTTCTATGCTCGTGTAAGTCTGATTTCTTAAACAGTAAATGCTTGTATTATGGTGGTGTTTTATGATATCTGTTTTGTACAGCCAGTGTTACTCTTTGTCTGCAGTATGTGTATAGTATGGAGATTTTTTTCATAGATAATGCTTGTATCACATACATTTATGTGACAATTTGGTTCATTTTCTCAGGCTAAATTTCACAGCATTCCACTTCTTAATTTAGGTATTCTGTGGGATTTTTAGCCCTAGGGGTTTTGTTGAAGACTATAATTTATGAAAACACTACTTCTCCTTCCCTCTACTACCCCAATATTCTACTCTGGGTTATGCTTCTGCATGTTGAAAGTGTGTATTAATTTTCTTCTTTACTTTTTAATTAAATCTAACTACTGTAACCAAGGTTCGAATTTGGTTTAATACTCTTTAAAGTACTGATGTCTTAACCCACAAATGAAAGTGAATGTTTTCTCTGTTAGCAACTAGGAAGATTTTCTACTTAAAGAAAGTGAAATGATAACAAACATAAATTGTTGCTCATTGATAATGAAGTAACTTTTTACTTATTAAGTGAGGACAAATTATTCTTGGAAAAAGAGGAGCCATTAATCAAGATGTGACATTCAGGAGATCACAGGAGCTTCTGTAGGGAGATTGTGCTCTTTGAAGTTCCACCTTCATCACTGGCACACATTAAACTTGCAGCGAACCTCTCAAACGTGGTAGCAATGCTCTCGGCCGGCAGTTTCCCAGTTCTTGGTGTAGATGCAGAGGTCTTGGGTGGTCTTCATCTACTTCCTGCAAAGGGAAACTCTCTGCACAGCCTGCCTGTACCTCTTCAACCCCATAAACCGTCAGTGGAAAAAGGGAGAATCTCTTCCTTATCTGTCTATCTGTGGCAGGAACGGTGACCACTGACATCCACCCAACATCAGCAGATCTAGTCCAAGGACTGAAATCCTTGGGGAAATTCCCTGTGCCTTCCCAAGCCTTTGGGTTTGGCCTGTTGCAACTGCTCACACTTCCACTTCTTTGCACCTTCCTGCTACATTAAACCTTTCAAAGTTTCTAAGAAGAAATCTATTTTGAGACTTTGTGGGTTCATTCAATTAATTACATGGTAGAGCAAATTAGCTGTTTTGCTTAGCTGGTATTATTGGCAATAGGTCAAAATCTGCCTGTGGCTTCTCTCTTCTAGATGCAGAGTAGATCTATTGAAATGCATACGGATTCTTACAGTTCCACTTGGGAACAATTTGAAGCAGAATTTAGCCCATTGCACTTAATTACATGAAAATCATCTTGTAGAGGTCTCATTAGCCTTTCTATTTGTGCCACTGGTTTTCTGCATTACTCATTGCAGCTAATATGTGAGTGATATTGGTCTGGCTGTTTCTGTACAGAGAGTTTATATTCTAATGCTCCTTTTGAGTCCCTAGGTGTGTTCTTGGGTTTCTTTTGGTGGTAGTAAGACTTGATTTAACAAAGGGATAAATGATTTCAAGACTATAATGAACCTGCACTAGAGAAAACTCCATTAAGTCAACAGATGTCTGTTGATTTTTTTTTTCCATTATGTTTTTTTCTTTACTACTCCAGGAACTTTTCAGCATGTTATTAATTTTTTTTCCAGGTTCCTCAGCATCATCAGGGCCTTAGATATAATGCATATTGGAGATAAGGGACTCATGGAAAAATGCTCTGCTTTTACTTCAGGGTTGCTGTGCAGCTGGAATGGCAAACATTAATGTTTATGGTAATAGAGAAAAGGAATAAATTTTGCAGTGCTCAGAGGTGCGATGTCTATTTCTGTTACCTGTTCGAAGATAATGCAGTCTCCGAAGAACACTGCCCTGGGCTCTGTTCTTGTCACTCCTTCCTCCTTCATAACTGATTGAGTAATCAGTAAGAAATCCTCCTGGGGACAACTGACTGAATATAGGAAGGAAGGGGGCAACTATTTGGTAAGAATCTTCCTTGTTAATTGGAATGATATCTTAATAACCCAACCTGTCACTTTGGATATGTGGAACATAGGGCCCTAAAATACGAGCCAAAGTGATGTTCTCATCTCTTGTCATCACAGATGCAAGAGGGTTTATGGATGTTTTATGACATTGTACTGCAAGAGAATTAACTGCATCCTACCCTCATATAAGGGGAACAGTTGCTCATCAGGACTTCCTCAGTCTTTCTGTAAAGTCTTTAGGCCTTTGCACTGTATGTAAACTCATGCAGTCCATTTGGCAGATGGATAGATGCAGCTTCCAAAATACTTTTAGCTAGAAAATAATGAAGAAATTATTTGAGGATATGAAAGAATATACTTGCAACCATATTTGCTTGTGTTTGGGGAGTAAGGGGACTTTTTTTTTTTGGTTTGAGGGTTTGGTTTTTTTGGGTTTGGGGTTTTTTTGTTTTGTTTTTTGTTTGGTTGTTTTATTGTTTTGGGTGTTTTTGTTTTGATTTGTTTGTTTGTTTGGGTTTTATTTGTGCATGCTATCTTTCTCCCAGTCACACCTATTTTATTGCATAGAACTAGGGACAAAGTCCTCCCATTTCCTGTGTGCTGTACCATTTCAAATCCTGACAGATTGTAGGGATATATCTCTCCTGTCAAATAACACTCATTGAAATTTCTTTAATTTTTTTTCTCTGACCTTACTAAGCCTAGAAAATACAGCCTGTGAACCCTAACTATTGCTGTGTAAAACCTGCTGAAACACTAATCAAACAGCACATTGGCTGGCTTCCAAGGAGTGCAACAGTGCTCAGAAATGACCCAAATAATTTTTATTAATGGGCTTAACATTACTTTCATTTCAAAAGAGACAAATCATTTAATAAAATGTGTGTTCAGTTGTGTTCATTAGTGCTAATCAGTAGTTCATTAAACCTTAATCATAGCAATTTCAGGCCACTAATATTCAGGTAGTTTAATAAAGGCCCCAGCAGTAAAAGAGCACACTTTGCATATTCAGGAACATATTTATTCCTAGTAAACCCTACTCAAATACACAGTGTCCATTCAGGTGTATATCAGGGATGTGACAGTATCAGATGAAAGAAAGAAAAAGATGGCAAAACACCATCAGTGGAGTTTTAACTGAAGCAAATGTACATTTAAATTATGAAGTTTTGTCACACAGAC
This sequence comes from Melospiza georgiana, assembly GCF_028018845.1. Lineage (NCBI taxonomy): Eukaryota > Metazoa > Chordata > Aves > Passeriformes > Passerellidae > Melospiza > Melospiza georgiana. Next base: position 94,046,424 of record NC_080431.1, on the reverse strand, counting down.
CACTGTTAATTACATTTAAGTACCATTTGAGCAAGGAATGCATCAAGCTAAGACTTTTGATGAAGGGAGTTAGCCTCTGTAGTGGAAACAGCAGGACAAAGTCTAAGCACACTGGTAATGCCTATTATAACCTATTTTGAAAGGTTGATTTATAAAACAGCATATTGGATAATAATGTGTCTCCAGTTCACAGAGTAATTAACATATGTAAATTTTCAGTGTATCTGTAGTTCTACTGAAGTCACTGCTTCTCAAGTCTTGTTCAAAGCTCATGAATTTGGTTTAGTAATTTTCCATGATCTCATGCTGTCTTCCAGGGAAGGCTGTTACCAGCTGAACAATTCTCTCTGGATGTGTGAAGCCCAAACTGTGCTACAGATAACACTGAACAAAAATGCTTCACTTTTTACTATATATATATATTAAAAGTCAGTCACTCTGAATTTCATGCTTTTCACTCAATATACTCATTTTGTGTCAGCATTACTATGTGCCAGAAATATCATAAGCTGGTTCATTCCAGTTAAAATTTTATGCTAATGCAAGTTTCTACAAACACGTCAGTCCTAATTGCTTTTCTGAAGGAAACAAGAGTTAACAGTTGGTTAGAAGGATGAAACTTTAGGTGGAAACCTGGAAATTTCTTGTTGGCTGAAAGTTCATTTCATTGAAATCCAGTTGTAATTTTGAGAGGGTGCTTTCTGTACTTTAGGTGACCATAACTGAAGCAGGCATAACATCATGTGAATCTCTTCCTTCCCAGAAGTGTGGTGTACTCTTTTATCATCTCAGTGCAGTAAGGTGCCATCATATAGTAAGGTTATGCTTCAAATCTTGTCCAGGTAAGAAAATTATTATTTAACTCAAGTTGGGTCCCTACTTTAATCTACTTTAACACTCCTCTATCATCTCTTTTTTTCTGATTTAGCAGTTCCCGTGGATAGTGTTGACCCATTTCAGTGAGATGACTTGATTTTGTATTGAAGTTTTTCCCCTAATAAAACATTCTGCCAGAAAGAAGACAGTGATTTACCTCTTCCCACCTCTCAAGATTGAATGCCATATAGAAAGTATTTCGTTTTTTCCTTGCTGTAACTATCCCTTTCTCCTTTATTTTTTTCTTGATTAAATAAGGAAATGAAAATACTATGAGAAGATATATTCTGCAAAAACTGCATGTAGTAAATGAATGTCCAGACATTTAATGCAATAGAATTCTAAGTGTTTCAGGCCAAGATAGCTGTATTCATCATGTCTTTACTACCCACTCTTGTATAGGTAAGCAAATGGTGTATTTGTTTCCTGCTTTTCTCTTGACTGAAGTCTCATGTAATGCACTTTACCAACTCTCTACAGTTCTGCTTGAAATAAAGCTGGCATTACAGCAGGCTGATGATGCTTTAATGTACTGTGCAGGAACTTACCAACAGCTCCAAGAAGCAGTTTTGGGTATGTTGTCAAACCTGTGCTGTGTCACTGGGATCTCCAGCCCAAAAGACAAAGGTTAAAATTTTAGGGTGGCATGTTTTCTTCTCCTCTCTATTGTCATATGACATAGAGGGCAAACCAATCTAGTGGAGACAGACAGATCTGCACACATAGGTTGGACCTCACAAATAACATGTTCCGTTCCTGGGAGTTTTCCCTTCTGCCCCATCTTTTATATTCCTTAGAAACTTACAGACACTTTTTGCATGTAATATGGCAAAGTCTGAAAGAAGAGGTTGGATAAGGCCTGGAGGGAGCAGATAGTTCAAACCATGTGCAGTCTGGATTTGTTGAAGGATCCAACACAATAGATTTCAAGGACTTGTTTAAATAATATGTAATAATAAGGTGTGGATTTTGTAAAGTCAGAAGAAAATCAAAGCAGAGGTTTTTGGGAAATCCCAAGAAGTCCCAAGAGCACAAGCTCTCTGACCCACACCCTTTGTGATATGCAAATTGTTAGCAAAAAGAAAAGCAGTTCAGCCTACAAAAGGCTCATGGTGGACTGGCATGAAATTCTGTTTTACTGTAACTTTTTATAGTGGCATGTCAGATGGTGGCATGTCAGATGTTGAAGAATTGGTCTGGTCTGCCTATGAGGACTCTGGTAGATGTGAGTTCTTCTAAACCCTGTCTGGAGTCATTGACAGTGCTTCAGCAGAGGAAATCAAAGCTCTGTCTGGTAGGTGGTCTTTTTTCTTCCTTTTCTTCTTATTTCTTTTTTTATTTGTTTTATACTGTCATAGAGACTCTTCAATGGGGAAAAAAAATGCATTCAGCTTAGCTAAAGAGCAAGACTCTCCATGAGTAACTTTAACTGACCTGTTTTCTATGGCCTGGGATACCTGAGTACATTGTCTAGTGGAGCAGTACTGGAGTATAAATAACACCGTTGAGGAGCAAGAATGGAAAGAGTATAATTAGGAATGCAAGTTGCTCATGAAAGTTATGTACTGGCATTGCTCAGAGCATAAAAAAATTTAAATACATTATTTCTTGCAACATAGTAAGAATCTAAGCTTAAAATAGTATTAAAATATTTGGTTTAAGACTAACAGTAAGGGGATATGTGGAACAGATGAATCCCATGTTTTATGTAGGCTAATATAATATTATGAACTGGATATATTTCTAAAATTGCTACTAAGCGTGACTGGATGATGTGGGGGGATTGCTAACATGCTGTAGAACCATTAGATCTTGCTCACTGTAATTCAGCAAGTCTTAATATGAGCTGAGCCTTCTCTTTCTCCTTAATGGCTGTTTGATGTCCTTCATGAAATCTGTGTGGGTGGGTTTTCAGTTCTGATGTTCAGCTGGTAAATATCCACACAGAGCAATAACACAGTGTGTTAATTTACTGTTGTGTTTTCTACAGAAACCATTACAGAGAGGGGGCAGAGCACTGAAGCTGGGGGCTAGAGACTGAACATCTAACACATAGTCCCTGTTAACCATCATGTATGAATTAAATAGCTAAAATAAGCATTGTTTTGTCATAAATTTTAGAAGAGCATTGTTATGTGTATACATTTTGTTTTTATAGTCGCCCTTAAGTTGGAAACAGCGAGTCACCAGGCAGAAACGTCTTCTCTTAAGTTGGCAACATGAATTCCTTGTTCTCCAGGACATTACTTTCCCCATTTCTGAGATCCTTTCTGGACATTTTAATGTTCACTATGGTGTCCTCCACTTTAAACATTAAATGTTAAATGTTAACTTGTCTTTAAGGTGCCTCAAAATGAGTTTTATTCTCCTAAGTACTTTCAGCTTGGCTGTGGGCTTCTGATTTCAAAGGGATACTTTTTCTGCTAAACAATTTCTGTCAGTACTCTGACTCACTCTAGGAGACACTGGTGAAAATGGTGAAGAGAAACACACTGAGATGAAGGGTTTGTCTTTTTTTTTTTAATTAACTGATAAAAACAACCAAAAGAAATGTATTTGAAGTATAAATAAGACAGTTTATTTGAAGTGTAAGATATTGAAGGAGAAAGTTAATAAAAAGATATGTCAGGAAAACTTTAATGAAATATAGAAACTCTAGGGGGAAAAGGGTAGTAAATGACATATGAGAAACCAGGTTAAATATGTGGAATATAAAAGAAAAGTGTACAAGGAATCTGCACTCAAGCCAAGGGTCAGCGAGGCTCTAGGAAAATCTGAATGGAGTTATAAATTATTGAGGTTAATGTTGCAAAAATCTGAAATGGTTTCATTTTTTATTTGTTTCTTTGTGGTATTTTTCCAGAAAAGCTCTCGAAGATCCCAGGCAAGAGATGATGATAGGTATTTATTCTGTGAGGAAAGTAAGGGTTATAATGCATTAGATGTCTGAAAATTAAAACAGCAGGTGAATTGCGTCCACGAGTATTCAAAATAAGTAAGGAAAAGATCTTAACTGCAAAATGTAGAGGAAAGTAATGTGTAGATAAATGAACAGTGTTTTCTGCAGCTTGCTTTGGTGGAGCTGTGGTGTGGTAGTTGTATGTTGTCATAGCAATGCCTTATTTTAAGAAAATGGGAATTAAGTTTGCAAACACTTCATCAATTGTTGGTAAAAGAATATACCACCACAGTAATTCAACAGAATTTGAAAGTGGGCCTAAGGGATTTGGAAGCACAAATTGCAGTGAAAAATCATAATGAAAATAGTACTCTCGTATCAACTGAAATCCATGAAAATCAACCCTAAAGTATTGAGGGTTTTTGTTGGGTTTTTTGCTTGTTTGTTTGTTTTCCTAGTAAATGTGTCTGGATAGGCATTGGGAGAAGTTTTACAATTTAAACATGTGGCATCCAAGAGTATAGGTTTTTCTGCAGCAGGTGGGTTTCAGCTAAGTCTCATTGTCTACATTATTTTAATTTTCTCTTCCACCCCTTTACTGTGAAATATCTGCTGGGAAGGGGCTGATGTAAGACGCTTTGTTAAATGGGGAAATTTTATCTGAAAAGCTGAACTAATTTTAAGCAAGAATGCTATAAACTGACATGACATTGGGGAATGAAATTACTTTTGAATCCCCTTTGAAAAGAACCAGAGCCCTAAGAGTAGATGTCAATTTAACTAGACATTATAGCCTGAGTGTCAAAGGCTTGTTGTGAGTTGCTCACAGGGAGTCAGAAATCCTGAGTATGCATGGACATTTGTAACACAAGAGGCTGTGGGCAGACGGCTGCAGGGATCTGGGCTGTTGAAGAACTCGAGTCCTTAATATATGGAGAGTGAGTACTTGGAAAATTGAGGAGCTGGTCAGCACTTTACCTGAAGCACACATTCTAGGTTTGGTGATTTATTTTTTTTCCCTGCTATAATCCATCTTAAGCTCTTGTTGGTTTTTATCTTATGTTTAATTTTCATCTTGTGTTTGAGTTTCATTCTAAGGACTTTTTCACGTGAGGAGTTTTATTCACACTTGGAAAAAAATGAAACTATTTTTTTTCTCATTTCTGTCCAATTGACACTGCAGACAGATGGAAATATGTGACTAATATAATGGGTCAGTGTATCGCTATAACTTGAATCAAAAGAGTCTAGTGAAACTAAAGGCTCTGGCTTTACACTTTTCTTTTTGATCCTAGCCCAAGGCAGACCTAAAGATCAAAGCATGCCATGTCAACAGGTATAAAGATGATATATTGCCTCTCTTCAGTATTCTCTGAGTCTGATTTATACTGCATGGTGCACAGATCTAGTTGTATGATAGAGTGTAAATGAAGTGTTGGCAAATATTTGAATCCTTGGGGATGAATTTTGGAGGGAAAACTAGCCAGTTGGTTCTTTGTTTTGTCATTCTTATGCCTTATGTAATGTCAAAATTTGTTTTTAATGCCTTTCTGAGTATTGACACCTGTACTTGTTCACATAGATGTGAGGGAAAGAAACATTTCTTCATAGCATCTTCCCTCTAGCAGCTAAGGAATTCCTTTGATAGAGTTTCACTGATTTAGAAGAGGATTTCTTCAAACGCTAAATATTTTCAATAGCTAAGTTCTCATGTAGGGCAGTTTTCTTTGATATTTTCTTTGAAATGAAATTTAGCGATCACTAGCTATGAGTTGCAGACAACAGGAGTGCCCATTTTGTGAAATGCAGGCTTACTGGGGATCATTTCCATCCTGGGATTGGGGAGGGAAGAGATAAAGAACAGCACTTTTCACACAGCCTCGAAAAAGGAGGTTTTTTGCTTTTGTTTCCTTGGAGGTATAGCTGAATTAGATACAACTATCCTAGTTAGAAATGCTTTATGGGAATTGTAGCTCAAAAACCTCATACTCACATTTCCTTGAAGCAGGCTGCAGGTGGAGCCTGTAAGACTTGTGACCTGTAAGAAAACAGAAGTTCTGGTTGTTGTCAAGGTGTAGCCCATCCTGAGGGGCTGGAAGGAGCACGAGAGGCTCTTCAACTGCAGTTTGCATGAGGTAGGTGAGCAGTAAAGTGAGCAGTACAGCTAAAGCCATTTGTTTTGACTTTACATTCTTCTGCCTGAGAACATAACTGAGGATAACCTTTTTTTATCTTTGTTTGTCTGTAAAGGAAATGAAATTTTGACTAAGATTACCTTCTCAAAAAAAAAAAAAAAAAAAAAAAAAAGAAAAGAAAATTGATGTTTAATGGCTTCACTTACACACACTTCGTAGATTCCCTCCAGATAGGCCCACTAAATATTAAATATCTTTGTCTATGTGTCAAGCAACTGGCTTTCAGGTTCCTTTGAATACAGATTTCCAAAGGAAGTTTCATTCTACTAAAACACAGAATCAACTGCAGATTAAAGGCCTTGAAGTATTTACAAGGAAAACCAGGGCAAACAAATGTTGTCATTTTGAAACTTCAAATCAAAAACCACAGCGGGCATCTGGTGGTTTTTGTGCCCATCCTACTGAAACATTGAAACATTTTAAGGATCTGGTGAGTTACATTGGTGCAAAAAAGCAGACAGCAAAAATGAAAAACAGAAAGCAAAAATTGGATTCAGATTATTTGCACAAAGTTCTTTTGAAATCTATCTTTACTATGCGCAAAAGCACACTAGAAACTTCATAGCCACAAACAAAAAATGTCTCTGCATCTGTGAGCTTGGTATGTAATTAAACATCTTGGTTCATGTGATCCCAAGAATTTACTTGAGGGGACACAAGTGAAAGGGCTACATTTACTGTAATACAGTGACATAGCAATATGCCTTACTGCATTTCTAAATTGAGTTGCATCCAATTTTTCCTAACTTTTTAGATTCCAGTTATTGACATAAACCTCACTTCTGCCAGGGTGCATACAAGGGATGGCTTATGGGGGACTTTAAATTAGGAAAAAGATTATGGTCTGTTTAATGGGCAGATATTCTCTATGTAAGGAGCAATGTAGAGTGTTTGAGGGGAAAAAACCAAACAAGCAGAAGACCCCCAAATTAATACAAAGTTGCTTTCTGAAGCCTAGTTTTGATGGCATTTATTAAATATCAGAATATTTTAAAAACAAAATAATCAAGGTAAAACTGTGATTCATTCTGTAGAGATTAACTTACTGGGACACTGGGGCTGGGAATCTTGGCATTTTCTGAATGCTGCCAGGTGCTGATTCAACAGAGACCTCCTGGAGTGCTACAATTCACCCCAAATTCTGCCATGCACCGTGTTGGTGTGAATGCCCTGCGACTGGATGGCTTTGCCAGATGTCTGGAGCCATCACAGCCACTGGCACTGCTGTGACACTGCTCTGTGACAGGCTCACTAGTACCTCGTGTCCTGTGGGGCAGCAGGGAGTTGGGTTAGTTGTGGTGAAGCCACATGAGTTAGGCTGAAACTTCTTAGCTCAGTTCTGAAACTTGAGTTACTTCTCAGGGCTGCGGATGTCTTTGGCTCACCGCATTGGATATGGGTATAAATTATGCCATGTAGTTATTCATTCTGAAGCTCCTAAGATGCTTTGATGTGCATGGATTAGATGGTGAAGGTACCCCAGCTGAGCTGGCAATATCCCACAGATGGCAGATACATGCATATAGCATGAATATAAATTCTCTTTGAGGTATTACAGAGAAACAGGGTTTACGTACAGATCTGACAAACTATTTTGGGTTTCTGTAGGAGGATCTGAAAAGTGGAGTGTAGAGCAGGGAAAGGCTGTATATGGAGTGTCACTTTGAAAGTTTCAGGTAGAAACCTGCATGTGCTTTTACAAAGAATGAATGAAGTAACATTTTGTACGGGGTGGAAACAGGCCAGGAAAGGTCAAGGAGCCTGGTGTTTGTAGTGGCTTCCTTTGAAGGTGGAGGTAAATGAATGGGACTTGAATGACAGTGACTTGTCCTTGGTCCAAGGGGACTGGAATGGAGCCAGGTCCATGCCATGCCCTACTCTCCGCCCGTTGTGCTCTCCTTGTGTCTGTAAAATGCTAATATGTTAGAGGTATATATTTATAACACAGATAAATCAAAATTTATTTTTTTATTTATAGCCACAGGTCTATGGGAAGGCTGACAGTTGAAGGATTCTGTGTGCAGGAGCACTAGTCAATATGTTTATTGTCTTCTAGATAATGAGTGACAACCCCACCAAGAATTTTATTAGGCCATGTTAATTTTCTGTCTGTTCTCAGAGCTATAGACTTTTAGATATGTTTGTTGTTTTATGGTTGTTCTGTTGGTTTTTTAGGGTCTTTTTCCCTTGTTTCTTTTAATTATTTTTCTTGCAATTTCTGTCTCAACTTCTAAATGAGGGAAAGAATTTCATCTTTTGTAATGACAATTAAACACAGTTTGAATGATCATAGCCTGGATGTAATAGCCAGATTCTTGGAATTAATTAACTCAGGAACTAAGTGAATAATTCAAAACAAATAGCTTTCTTGAGAAATGGACCCTCCAGCATTCTCAATATTTTCACTGAGAAGATCATATTGTTGTCATCATTGTTACTGTAAGAGCAGATTCTACTGGCTCCAACTGAGGCTTTCTTACAGAGTTAGCTCTTGTCCTTCAGACCACCAAGAAATGTGAATGGTTTTTGAACACATTTTTTCATGTGCTTCTTTCCAATGGGTGTTTTAGTCCTGTTTTTTGACCTGTCCTTTTGAACTTGGAGGGGTGATTTGCTTGTCAAAGCACTCACGTAGCTGTGTCTGCAACAGCACCTTGAGCTTGATGAGGAGAGAGTGATTTACGGCGCAGTCTTGGACCAGCATGTCGAGACAGGTCTGATCTGAGCCTAGATCAGCTCCAGCCTGATTTGGAAGGAGTCTCCCTGTGTCAGAGGAGGACAGGTCTCAGCTGTGGTCTTCATCCCACATTTTAAATGGTTTCTTAGAAGGAGTGTGTAAAAGATAAGGATGAAGACTTTGTTTTGTAGAAAATCACACCTAAAGTAGAGCTCTGATGTAGATGGATTTCTGATGAGCAGTGACAGAGACACATTGTGTATAACTTGAGTTTTCCAAGTTCTGGAACCATCTTCACCAGAAGCTTTGATTTGTTGTAGTGCAGAGATGACAAACATGGATTTCAGGCCCCTCCTCTATCACTTTGGAGGGGCATCAGCTAGAAGAGTTGAGAGCACTGTCTCCACTGTCATGTTCTGTATCTTCAAGATGCTATAGTTAACAAGGGAAACTGAGAAAATAGAAGGCAAAATAAAACAATTGCTATTATTGGTCAGAGATTTGAAGCAAGTTCGTGGTGAAGTAAGTTAAAAATTTGGTTCACTGGTAATTCCCTTCAATATTAGAGTCATGGACCATGTGTTTTTCTTAAAATGGTTTTGATATTTACTGATATTCTTTGAAATTTTTTGGTTTTATCCTAAACTATTCATTGTGTAGAGTCTCTATAGCTTTTATTGAGCAATAATTCTTTGTGATTAGTTAATGAAATAAAATACCATGGATTGAATGACATAGAGATATATACTACACTTTTTGAAAGATGTTCTCAAATTTCATATGCTGTTGCTTCAAATTTTATCAATTCTTTCTCTGAATACTTATCCTCTAAAAAATTATTTCCTAGGTCTTTAGGGGAGGCAGAAAATGGTGGGAAAACATGTAAAAGACTCTTCATTGAAAATTGGTAGGGCTATTGTAGAGTTAAATGTTACTCAGCTGTAGCTCAGCTCTCTCAGCTCTCTCTAAAGTTGGGGAATTGGAGTCAGGGGAGAAAATTACTTTCTTGTGTTATGTATATTTAGAGGGTTATTGTGCCTTCCCCCCAAGTCCCTCTGGGCTGACTCCCAAACTGCTTGAAATATTTTAGGGGCTGTGCAATGAGAGAGTTCCCAAGTGAAAAGGGAAGACACTAAATTAGTTTGTGTTAGCAGTGTAAAGAAACAGCAAACAAGGATATTTTTGCTAATGTATGCATCTCTAGATCATGCTTTTAAAAGAACTTCTTTTGTGACTAATTTTTTTTAAATTGTCTATCTTTTCCTCTCATCACTTGCAGATTTTTACATGTTCTTTACTTAAAAGGAAGGCTGGATAACTTACCTAAATTATTTGGGGATGTGTGTATGCTTATTTAAACATAAACTCTGGATTAGTAGTGAAAGAGTTAGCTGCAAAGTGAGCAGTTTTTCACAAATGTGATGCTGCAGGTGCCAATACTAAGGTTGCAGAGAATTAACCAGGGGGCAAGAGTGGGGCAGCAGTAGTTTCACAATATGTTTCACTGCTTACTATGTTGAACGTTTGGAATTCTTGTATAAAAAGAAAAATCAGCTTCCAAATCAAAATGGGAAGGCAAAAAAAAATTTTTAGACTACTATCTGAGACAGCATAGATTTGTCTAGAACAAAATACAAGCAATGCAGTCCTGCCTTTCAGTTTAGCAAGATAACCCAAACACCTAAAAATAAAGGAAGGGAATTTTGAATAAAAAACAACCTTGATGATTGTACAAAGAAGAGGAATGATTTATTATGTAAAACAATAGTCCAAATTTGACCAAGCTAGAAAGACAGGTAAATAAGATGCATTTAATTCTAATTTTGTCATACATTCCCCCTCTTTAAATTTAAAAGCAAGATAAGCTACAAAGTATTTTAAAGATAATGAGGGTATTTTAATTTTGTTAGGAAAAAAAAATCATTCTATAATGTCTGCAGATGACTAATTATGTTGTGTTCCTGGAGGAACTGAGTTACTTGTCTGCTTTGAAATTGGAAAGATAATAAAGCCATTTAATGTTGTAAAACTTAAATTCTGAACAATATCTTTACCTACAATTGCTTCAAAGTTATAGAAGCCTCAAGCTAGACAAGTATAAACACTAGCAGATTTTATAGTGATTTTTTTTTTGTGTTAAAGAAACAACAAATCCAAAAGAAAAACAAAAAAACACTCCCCATAACAAAACACCTTTTCCACACAATTACACTTGTGAAACACCACCCTTGAAATGCAACACAGATGAAGATTTATTTCTCTGCCATTTGTTCCCTGCATTAATCTTCAGGTCTTTTAATAAAGGTGGGGAACAAAGGGTCAGGATGTCTCCAAGAAATGGTAATGGGATACACGGAGCTCTTCACATATAGGTCAGTAGATCAAGTCCAGCCAGGATGAATGTTGCCTCAACCCTTTTCCATCCTGTTATTACTCTGCAGCTCTAAGGAATATAAACTGAGCAATGTTTCTGCTTTCTAGTAAACTGGTGACTGGTGCTGGGAAAAGCTGCTGCCCCTCTGCTCCAGGTCAGTGGTGAGGGCAGGAGTATGGGATTTGATTCCATGCCCAGATCCTCTGACAAGTGACTGAAACACATGGATGAGAGCAGCAGTGAAACTTGCTTCACTGCTGCCTCAACTGCAGTGTTTTTCTTCTTGATCTGTGAAAGATGTTAGCTCAACCCCCTCAGCTCAGTAGTAACATGGTGGAGGAGAGAAGAAATAAAAATAGAAGTGGGATATGTCTAGATCCCAACTGAAAGAAAATAAAAAAAAAACCCTACAAAATTAAATGAGATATCTCTAGCACAAACGTAGACCTGTGAGTAGGCGTAGCCTCTGAGAGTAGGGTAGCAGAATCAGTGTAGACTTAAGCTCCTGTATAATTTTAAAGAGTTGAGAAATGTATAGAGCCTGGTAGATCCTGCTTCAGAGAAGCTAAATTAACAGAAGTCTATCTGGCTTCTTGTAAACACTGACTCAAATAAAATAATGCACTCAGCTTTCATCTGTGATAATTGAGTGTCTAATACTTGGTTTACAAATGGTTGGAAGATGTGGACTTTTGTTTATGTGTTCAAAGGTGTATATGTCTTCCCCCCTTTTTATAGTCTATAAGTATTGAATAAAAGAATTCAAGAACAAATATATAACTAGGAAAAGGACTATCCATATCAAGAAAAAAAATGGGTAGTTTTTCATATTCTTATTAAATGGATTTCATACTCTGTCCTGCAAAAAAACTTGCCATATTTTTCCTGGACTTTTTGTTTTGGAAATGGATGATTGTATATTCAGCTGCCCTTGGTTTGGCAGGGAGCAAACACCACGTAGCTCCAGTTCTGTCTACTGCAGTAAGGGCTGTCCCATTTTGATTTCTCTGTTACCATCTCTCATCTCTCACTAAAACCAGAATAGTTATACAAGTGTAAACACTCCAGCCAGTGGTATACAAGTATACCACTCCAGGGTGGTATACTTGTGTTTTATTTTTCTCTATCAGTAGAAATTTTTAAATGAAACATTCTTCTGCATGTGTTAACAAAGAAACCAAAACAAACTTGGTATGTCTAAAACTCCAAGGAATTCAGAACTGAATGTGAATTTTATTCTACAAGACCAGAAGCAACTCTTTAAACTTTCTGATGCTTGTGAAATGATATAGTAATTGAATTACAAAAAGCATTAGTAGGAGGTTTTTTATCCTTTCTACAGTACATGTGTGTGGCTGTGCCAAATCAAGGTTTATCTGGTGCAGTATTCTGTCTCCAAGGAGCTGAAGCTGAAGGTGCTTTGGGAGGAATATAGGGAAAGATTTGGTGTATAATATTCCCTCTGAACCCCAATTGAAGGACTTTCTGAGTTGAAGATAGTTTCTGTGTATTTAAAAACCCTTAATGCATTTTTCTTCCTTAGTCTTGTCCAGCTTTTTTTTTTTTTTTTTTTTTTTTTTTGAGGCCATGTAAGCTTTTAATGCATTCCAGAATCCTGTGGGTTGGTGCATCACAATAAAACCACAGAGTGTAGGACCTGCAACAGCCCCCACCTGTGAGCAGCTTCAACTCATGTGGTATTGGGAGAGGCAGAGAAGAGTCAGAATGGGCCCATCTTCCCATTTTGGCCCATCTTCCCATAATCCCCTTGTGGGCAATGGTATGCAGACAGACTCATTTACAAATACCTCTCAAATGTTTGTTCTTTGTTTCTTTTCTCCATACTGAGGACTGGACTGTGCTTTTCTGATTCCAATTTTCTCAGGTTTTAACAAAACTAAGCTACATCATCAAGCCTTTTAAAGTGGTTATTTTAAGCAGGAGGTCTAACAACAAGCAGCCCAAAGCCTGTGATCTAGGATTCCCCAAAGGCCTTATTTTGTAGAAGGGTTGCATGTACCTATTTCTGCCTAAATTCATGGCCACAGTGTTTTGAAAATGTCTTCCATGAAAAATTACAACCATTTTTTAGATGCCTGAAAGTGACTGTAAGAGATTTTTAGATAGAACAAGTTTGAGAAAATGCCTCTTAGGGTAGTTGATCATTGTTTTGCTGGTATATCTGGTACCTGAGGGAAGGAATCTGTTCTGACAAATGCATTTCCACTGCAGAATTACCTCTGGGCAGGGAAGGTTGAACAACAATTCCACTGACTGTAAAATAATTGGTAGGCCCCTTATTACTGGTAACAATGCCAAAGTTATCTATGTACTAGGCTGTGTTCCTCCAGATAGCCTCCCCCTTGGAAAAGGCATTTTTACCTTGATAACTCGAAGCAAAGCCCGGCAGCCCCATCAGTCGTCACGGCAGGTCCCAGTGGTGGTCAAGCAGTAACGAGATTTAAGCAGCGAGGATTGACTCTCCTTATCTCGGCTGCCAAGCCTGCTCCCTGCAGCCATGGCTCTGGCTTCCCTCAGGAAGAGGGAATTCAGGCACACATCCTGGGAAACTCAGTTGTGCACGGAACTGGGGACACCCCCTTACTGCAGCCATTGCTGGTGCCCCCCTCGCCAAGAGGGACCTTGGATTATGCCTGCCTGGAAGGAAGGAGCTGTTGGAGCTTGGTTTGGATTGTCCTTGCGGTGTCAAGGACTTGCCATCTGTTTAGCGTTTGTTCTGCTAGTGGATTTTCAGTCTCAGTGTTAAGGTTGCTAATGATTGATTAATCCAGCTCAGTATGGACAGAGCACACTAGGCAGTTATAAACTAATTGCAACAATTTCTCTGATGCCGCCTTTCGCAAAATGTACTGTCTGGGGCACAGATGAACAGCAGCAGCTCCATTTCTAGCCTTGACCCTGAGCTAATTAGGACAGATCCTGCTCCCTTCCATCCACTGAGATGAAAAAGAGAATTTAGAAAAGGTTTTTGAAGGAATAGTTTTGCCTGATGTGGTTGGGTTTTTTTTCCCTTCCATTTTGTTTGGTTGATTTTTTTTAAGGAAAATATATCATGGGTCTTTCTGCAAATTCACTGCTGTCTGTAGCCATTAGGGAATAATCAGAAGTATGAGAGCATGTACACTTGTTCTTGAGAAGAATACATTATGCTTGACAGTGTGCATATGTTCATTTGGTTTTGAGTTCTGTTGCTTGTTGTGGGGTTTGATTTTGGGGCTATTTTGTTGGTTGATTATTGCTTTGCTAGCTTTTTTTCTTTTTTTTTTTCCTCTCTTTTTTTTTTAGTCCTGTGGGGTTTTGAGTTTTTTTTAAAGGAGAAGAAGATGGAGTTGTCCAATGCCCCATGCCTTTATAGTCTACCATGTTCCTTAGTGCAATGTGCAGCCGGTTGCAAGCCAGCAATGTATGCTTGTCCTAATGGCTGGCTGATTTGTGTGTAAGGAGAATGTGAAGACATGGAAGGAAAAAAAAATTGGAAGTGGGACTCGGACTGCATAATTTCCATGAGGGTATTCTGGAAGAAAGGGCCAGTTCTGCCTGTGCAGGTTGCAGAAGTTCCTTCCTTTTACAGGTTTGTGCTATATCTTGCAGTTACACATGTAGACTGTGCATCTTTTTCACAACATCACATTGTTCATATTGTGCAGAGGCAGCTTGACATAATAATGATCATGGCATTTAGAGTCTATTCCTAATGATCAATGAGAAAATCTTCTGCATCCTGGCCACAAACACAAAAAAAAAAAAGGAAAATCACTTATCAGCAAATCTGACTAGAAAAATTCTTATGGAATAGAAGTCAATTTGCTCTTACAACTGTGTGCATCAATTTATCCAAACCACTCGGTGTTTGCTCCATGAACATCTGGAAGGAAGATGAGGGTGGGTGTGGGGAGGAACATTTTCAAAGGAAACAATCAGCGCTAGAACTGAAATCAGAGCTTTTGCATTTAAAGCAGCTTTTCTCTGAAACTGAAGATCAATGTGAATCCATGCTGCTCAGATTCCAGTGTTAACATGTCTCTTTAGGTTTTGATGACAGTTGACATAAATACTAATGACAATTTCACTAAAAACTTGATTTCATATGACATTCTTTTTATTTGTTCTCTTGTGCTAACTGACATTCTCCGTTTAATAAATGCAACTTCATGCAAAAGTGTCATGTATGATAACTATTGTATTACATGCCTTGAAAACAAAGACATTTTTCAGACTACAGACATTTGCACAGAACAAGATCAAGGTATACTCACATTTGGTGCAAGTATCAATTATGCTGCAGGACACTGTAAGACTGTCACAGGAGAAACTGGAGGACAAAGCTGAAGGACAGCTAGTAGGGCAGGTGAATAGCAGAGTAATGTATATTTAGCAAAACATTTCTCCTTTTTTCCTCTCCTTTTTTAGTATCTGTTTCCCTGTATTTCTTGTTGTCTTCTGTCTCTGTCATGACAAAAATAAAATTATTATTCAGCTATATCCTTAATACTAGATTCACAGTATTTTTTTTATGTAATGAATCTTGTTTGTGTTTATGTAGCACTTGTTGATGGGCAAGCAAGTATTCTTCACTTTCTCTAATAGCCTTACTGTAAATGATTCTTTTGCAGAAAACACATAAATACTATGATTCCCAGCATTATGATGTCATAGCACCTATAAATACTCAAAGTACAGAAATGCATCCTTCTAAATGGAGAGTTTATAGTCCTCTTGTGGATACCTTCCAGCCCGAGGATGAGCAGCTCATAACTCTTTTTTGACAGAATAAATAGGAAATCCATGATTCCTATCAAGTTCTGTAGAGAGACCCAGACACCCAGATCCATATGCCATGCATTGCCTTGTACATGTTTGAAGCACTTGCAGACTTAATTGCTATGCCCTGGGGAATCTTCAAGACTATTGTTGGCAGATACAAGTGATATTAACAAGACAAATATGTCTCAGTGTATTTACCAGGTGATTACTGCTGTTTCAGAAGCAGTAAATTATCGTATTTATTCATCTGTGATGCTTCCATGGGAACAAAAGGCAAGCTTTATTTTTGATTTTTTTAAATTCCTATTTTTTTCCTATTTGAGGGCTGGTTAAGGATAGGGAAGTGGGAAGAATGGTACTATGGCAGCAGGCATGCAGTGTAGTTTACCATTACCTATGTCTCAACAGCAACATTTAAAATCACAAGGTTTTCACTCTGTGCATGCAAGTGATTTGTAATGCCATATACCCTATGTGCTAGCATATGTAGACTCCAAATGCTTCATCTGTGTCTCGGCATTCTGTTTCTTAAATCACTGCAATATGTTGAGCAAGCAAAGAACTTATCATATAACTTGATTTAGCATGTGTTTGTTTATATTTACAAAATGTTAAATATCCTGTTTCCTTTCTCTCATCTGCACTTCTTGTTCTCCCTGTTTCTTCTCTCATCTTCCCCGAGAAATTATTAACCAACACTTGAATTGTGTGTCCCAATATGTCCTGACTTTCGTAGTATTTGGCTTAAGGTTACTAAATCAACCATACATAGTCAGCATAAAATTTTCAACCTAAAGCTCTACAAGAGAATGAAAGAATATTTTTCTCCTTTCCCTTCCAACTAACCCTGTTAGGGCTGAGTCAGCTCATGCTTTTTAAACCTAAGCTTTATTTGAGGATAAGAGACATAGTTGTGCATGGAGACCGTATGGTAATGTGACCACTGATGTACTAATTCTGCTCTTACTTACTTTCTCTCCCAGCTGGAAAATCCCATAAAAGGTGTATATAATTTTGAAACCTTTTTATAGAATTCAAGAATTTATGGCAGTGAGCTTCTACTTTTCACAATATGTACACAATAAAACCCCTGATATAACAAAATCAAAGTCACGATTTTAGGAAATGCCAGAGTGGGATTGTCGAAAGTGTTTAGTTTCTTGCCTGTGAGTCCCCACCTTGTTTGACACATGTGCAGTGCTTGCCTGATGAGCAGATGCTTTGTTTTCTCCCTGTCCTTCAGTAGAGGTGTCTAACCCTCACCTGTTAAATGCTGTTTAAAATTCTCTTGGGGCACGGCACTATTGGTTTTAGTATCTGCCCTAAAAAGTATGCTTATTTTCAGAAAAAAGCTGTGAACTGAGGTGCAAGGTCTTGCAGCTGGGTCAGGTCAAGCCCAAGCACACATAACAGGCTGAGCAGAGAATGGATTAAGAGCAATTCTGAGGAGAAGATCTTGGGGTGCTGGTGAACAAGGAGCTCAACATGAGCTGGCCGTGTGCCCTAGCAGCCCAGAAAGAGAAACATATCCTGGGCTGCATCCAAAGCAGCATGTCAACAGATCCACAGAGATGAATCTTCCCCTCTGCTTTGCTGTCTGAGACCCCCCCGTGTTTGCATCCAGCTCTGGTGTCTCCAACACAAGGACATGGACTTGTTGGAATGAGTCCAGAGGGCCACAAACAGTATTGGGGACTGCAGCACCTCTCCTATGAAAACAGGCTCAGGGAAAACAGGCTCTGGGGTTGTTCAGGAGAATACAAGGCTCAGGGTGACTTTATAGCACTTTTCAGTACCTAAAGAGGCCTACAAGAAAACTGCAGAGGGAATTTTGACAAGGGCATGGAGTGACAGAACAAGGAATAATGGCTTCAAAGTGGAAGAAGGTAAGTTTAGATTAAAAAAGATTACTAGAAAAAGATTCTTTATGTGGGAGTGATGAAACATTGGAATGTGTTGCCAGAGAAGTTGTGGTTGCCCCATTATTGGAAGAATACCTAGGCCAAGCTGGATTGGGACTTTGACCAACCTGGTCCAGTGGAAGGTGTCCTTACTCATGGCAAGGGGTTTGGAATGAGGTGATCTTTGAAGGCCCTTCCAACCCAGGCCATTTTATGATTCTATGATACTGAAAATGTATGAAATTAGCTCCTTTGTGCATCTCTTTTTTGTAATGCCTAAGGAATTTGGGTGGTAGTTTCTTCTTTTTAGCATAGTTAGTCAACAATATATGTCGACAATATGTTTCTGACACTTACACTCATGATTCTCACTGAGCAGTTCCCAGAGTACAAGCACAATCCCCAGCTGCAGTTATGAGGTCTCAGCATTTCTGCAAATCGTTTTTCAAGCCAAAGAAAATGGGGAACACATTGTAAGTAACTAACAGCAAAACACTCAATTAATTTAAGTAACTTGCTTAGCTTGAGATAGGAACATTAGTTCTGACAGAATAAGGACAAATATTGTTTGTTTTTGTTCTTCACTCCATACATTTTACCCTCCTTCTCCCTCCATTTTTTCTGATCACTGAGGAATGGGGAAGCTCCAGGAAACTTTCATACCCAATATGGAGTGATGAGAGTTCACTGAGCAGAGACCTGGCCTCTGCTTCTCATCATGTTCATCACACCCTTTGATCCTTGCTTGCACAGTATTTGTTGGGAATTTGTTGTTGTTTTCTGATGTGCTAGTAAATTTTCCTCCTTAATGTTCTTACCCCCCTGCTAGCTTTACTTGTTTTCCTTGCTCAGCCTGTTCCTGCTCTGGCTGCCTGTTTATCTCTGACACAGCTGCAATTATAGAAAGAATGTCTTTTTTAGTTCTCTGGAAAATTTCTACACAACTGCACAGCATTTTCAGCTATTTCAAGACTCCTACTAGTCAAGAAAATTTTAGGAATAAAGGTCTTACAATACTACTGGAGACAGTGTAATTGCAAGAATAAAGATCAATGTAGAACTTGTCTCAGTGTCAGTGACAGGATGCTTGTGTTTGATATTGGATTTCCAAATACTTCTGCTTATTTTTACACTTGTGCTCCCTGAGCATGCCTGTTTCAAGCAGAAAAGAAGCTTGAAGAATTTTTTAAAATATTCCCTTTTATGGCAATGGGCAAGAGTTCTGATTTTTTTTTGTAAACAAAATAGTATTAGGTGAATGTTGCTGGAAAAACACAGTATGGTTATTGTGAAGTATAAAAAAAATTATTCTGATGATGTGATTAGTAGGAAGCTTGAGAAGGGATAAAAGGGTATTATCTCACATGGTAACATTTTGGAGATATCTGCCCTTGGTAAGATCAAGCCCTTTCTAAAGATGGAATTTATGACTCAAAAATATTTTCAGGAGCCTTGAGGATGAATGGTTTCTGTCAGAGATGATTTAGCAGAATCCAACGGGGAAGTGATTCCATTTGATGCATCATAATCATCATCCCAGACACCCCCTTAATTTCTTTGCAGAATGCTAACAGGAATGCCTCACTGCCAGCTCTTCCCACAGACAGCCAGCTCAAACCCTGCACAGGGCTGTTTGCCTGCCTACTGCAGTGCAAATCTACATCTGCTTTAGTCACACCAAGGGGCCTGAGAGCACTGGGCTTGAATGGGGCTCGCATGGGGTTATCTTGGAAAGCAGTCATGTTGCTCTCTTCTTAAGACTACTTTCTGGTAAATTTAAAGAAAGAGTAAAAACTACAAAAGGACAGATAAAAGGCGTGAAACTGCTCAGATTACTATTTTCTGATAACCACCTGATATTTCCTACCCTTTCTAAGATAACTGCAGTTAACTAGAAAATTCCAGATACAGGATTTTCAAAGTCTCTCCTATAACCGCTGAAGTTCTGCTGTGCAGAACTCATTCTACATAGCTGTTATCATCCAGTGGTCATGCTCTTATCATATGTCATTGAAACATTGACAAGTTAATTGTCAGATGTATCTTAGATTCATAGCTCTGCATCTGCCCATTTTGAAGACCTCCATTTTTCAATCTGCTTTGCATCCATTGTCCCTGTATCTTGGAATCCGCATACTTCCACCTTAAGAGAGAGTTTACAATAGCTTACAAAAGTGTGTAATCCTGGTTGTGTAAGGTGCCCTGCAGGAGATCTGCAACCAGCAGAAAAACACCAAAATGAAAGAAACTGTGCCTGCACACATAATCTCAACTACAATTCTTTTTAAAAAGTGGATTTCTGATTTCCAAAATCAGATTGTTTGGCGTGGGTTTTTTCCCCCATGTGTCAGTTTCTACTGTGATGATATTCTTGCAAATACTCTCTGCATTTCCACTAGCATGCTTTAGCACACTATAATCTTGCTTTTAATATGAAAACCTTCCCCAAGTTTTGCGTTGCTTGCCCTCTGACCCAGCTGAAGGGAAGGACCTGCCTTCCCTTACATTTGGTAAGTATTTACCCTGTGCTTTCTCAGAAAACATGGAGACATTGTGAATCTTTATTTTCAGCTTTATCAATGCTACCTGTTCCCAACCTGGTTATTATTAGCCTGACCAGACCACTCAGCCTTGCACTTCCTTTTACATCCCCCAGTTCTTATGGCAACCTCTTTTCTGCTTCCTCTGCAAGGATCAACAGAGCCTCACACAGGATCTGTGCATCTGGCTGTGCCATAGAGCTGGTAAGGTCACTGCATCAGGACCTTCAAGTGCTTATGGATCGAGAGGTGAAGAACTGGAGCAATGCAGTAACATGAAGCAGGGTATTAAATATGTGAATATCTACTACAGCAATTCTGAGAGCGCTGGGACCAACTGGGGCCACTCCCAAAATGTTTGTGTGAGCAGTAGGATGGGACTCGTTTTATCTAGATTTGGATATTTTGGACAGGGAGATAAGCCACACTGTGCAGTTGCAGGTGTTTTTATAAAATATGCAAAAATAAATGTATGACTCTACATTTTTTTACTGGTCCATTTTTCAGATTTTTCTGTATTGGTAGCCACCTGGTCTATCATCTTGGAAGATCAGATTTTCTTTGGTTTTATTAAGAGGAGGGAGATAATTCTAACCACATAATTGATGGTATTGTATGCTCAATCTATTTATACAATGCCCATATATCTGGGCCTCTGATAAATCTGGAACCTATATTTAAAACTTACCACTTCCACTGCAATCAGACATAGCATGTTTTGTGCTTTGTAGAAAGTGCAAGTTAAAGGTCTTAGGTTATTGTGAGATGATTTGAAAATATTGTGTTCCCTTCAATGAAAGAAGATTGTTAAGTAGTTCATGGAAACTTTTACTTAATTGTTTAATGATTTATCATCCTGTTTGTTTTGCATGGATAAAGCCTTTTCTTTTGTGAAGATCATTCCTAAATGTCCTAAATGGGTTTTTTATTTTGTAATAATTTGCCAACCTTATTTTATTCTGCTTCACTGATATGAGTAGTTCTCTGAATTAAACTGAGATAACACTAGGTTTTTATGGAATAAACACTGCTTTCGAATAGGAAAGGAAGAATAATTGAAAGAGATATTCACTGACATTTTCATATCAAAGTAATGCTTTGTGACTCTGCCAGCAAATATTATTTTCCAGCTTTGTCAAACAATGCCTTTAATGGAGCAGTGAAATAACTATTAATCTGAGGTCGATAACTACAGTCTTGTTTTTCTTGTCTCTGCCCCTGCTGAGTCCAGTCAAGTTTCCCTGCCCCACACAGCCCTGTTGAAAGAACATGATTTTTTTTGACGTCTTATCAGTTTGCAACCTGAGAAAGTAGCTGCACTTATCTGTGCTTTGCAGTGGCTCCACACAGCAGCACATGGTGGTGTTGGGTGTTTTTAGGATGTCTACTTTGGCATCCAGCTGTATTTGTTGGCACTACATAGTACTGAGACCTCTCTTTCTGCTCTTCCTGCTTTTTCTGGCTTTCTGTTTTTTTCACTTGGGTGACTGCAGCAGGTCCTACATAGCTGAGCTGCCCTTGCCCAGACCCTGCTGCAGAGAGCTGGGCTGTGCCTCCATTCTGCGCCTGAACTTCTGCCCAGCCTGCCAATCTGTGCATTGCCATAAAACTGCAGCTTCTCCTCCTCTGATTTTTTAAATTCTTTTTTCTTTTACATCCAGTATTCTACTTGTTTTCCCTCAACAAACCTGTAGGTACAACTCTACTTACACAAACGAACACAGACAGGGTACATTTGTATTTCCTCTCAAATCTCTGTGGCCTGTGTCCCAGGTCTTTTAGTGCAGTAAAACTGTTACTCTTTTCCTTTTCCAACCCCTCATATATAGCCTGCATAAAACTCCTGTGTTGAAAACATTTTCTCAACTCTCACCACTTTTAGAAAGCTCCTACCATTTCTCACCTATATAATTAGGGCTCCTGTTTCTAGACAGCTTTTACCTCTCCCCTCTTCCTTTCACTGTTTCTTCCAAATTCTTTCTCTGATGTGCCATGGAAGAAATGGAATTAGAGATAGAAAAATACCTTTTTTTGACCTAAAATATTTTTTCCAACTGTACTTTTTTGCCATTTCATTAAGTCTTGTTTTAAACATCTCATAAGATAGGATACCTTCTAGACACAATTAGACACAATTCTGTCTAATTTATTTTGGTTTTTTCCCTGATGGTCAGCCTCAAGGCCCATTTTTCTAAAAGACTTCCCATTATTACAGTAGTGTGCTTTTAGACCATTCGAACACAACCTTACTATCTTCTTGCTTTCTATGCCTCCCATGCTTTTTCAGGTACTCTTGTTGGTGTTTTTATTTCTGATTCATTATGGCTGTGCCAGGTTGCATATTGTGGGGTAAAATTTGCCTCTGAGTTGGTAATTTGGTACAGAAGTACAATGGAGCAATATTACCATGCAGCAGCGTGCAGGTCTGGGCTTTTAACTTTTGAATACCTGTGTTACTTTCTGTGTACTCACCCACTGTTCTGTCATTTTTTCCTCTTGTATTCCAGTGAGTTCCCTGCCACTCTAATAGCAGTTTTTTTTATTTTCCTCCCAGCTTCCTGCTTTAAGTTACAAAATGCATTTCACAGAGCTTTCAATTTCTTTTGGCCACAAACCTGCTTATTTTAAAAGTAGACTAATCTCAACAATTTAACAGTAACCTTCAGTCTACAAAGTTAGCATAATTGCTTTTAAATATATTTAGAACAAAACCTAAAATCCTGCCTAAATGTCAGTCTAAAATATTCCAGTTGAATGATAAGCACATTTGTCTTAAGAACTGTTAGCATTTATTCTTTCAGTGTTTTCTCTCTTCAGATTTTTATCAATTTAAATAACTACATTTTTAATGTTCATGTAATAGCAAGCAGAATTCGGCTTCTACTACATCTTTCATATTCTCTCTTTTTAATTAATTTATTTATGTGCATATCTAATCTAAAGGCAAAGCCATCCATCACAGACCATTGGAGTCTTTGAAACTTTTAAAATTACAATGACATCACAGATGAAACTACAAAATATGTTGCAACTGTAACTGCTGTTGTGGTCTGTACCAAGGTATTACATAGTCTTGTCTCAAACTATGGGGCAAAGAGGGAATTTGTTGAGACAGATGCCAGTGTAAATAGAGGGATTTTGAATAATTTCCCAGTTTGTCCTAGGAGTCATTACGGAATTTGGTATTTTATGAACTTTTACTCGTCCTGTTCATCCCTTATTTAGAAATATAACGGACAAGGTATGGATGTTGTGGATTGGCTGATGAGGGAATGAAAGAAAGCTGTTAACTCAGATTTGCTTTCTTGGTAAATTTGAGTCACAACCTCTGTTAAAGCAGTCTTTCGACCTCAGCATAATTCAATTCATGCCCGCATTATGGCAGAGTAGTATGGAGATGGAAAGGATGTTTGCAGTCTTTTGGCCACTCGAAGATCATAGGAAGAAGAAGCATTAATGATATTGCTGTAGGATGATCCAGAGTTTCTTACAGCTCCAGATGAAAAATCTAGAAAGCATAAGGAGACACTGCTGTTTTGAGATGGTAAAATGGTTTAATATTGGGCAAGAAAAATTTGTCTGTCTGCAGAGCACAGTAACAAGAGCAGAGTGTTATGGACCACTTGGAAGAAAAAGGATTAATAACTCTGTATTAAATTAACATATATAATAAATTCGATTTACACTTTTTCTTTTTTTTTTAACTCTGGGAGACACTCTGTATATGATGCTTGATATGAGACTGCAGATCAGGAAATACTGTGTGAAGTGTCTGGAGGCAACCTGAATAATCTCATGAGAGATGGAAGATGAGATCCTGCAGTATCAGGAGATGACTATCCTGAGGGGCAGGTATGCACAGCTACTTTGGTGGGTCTTAAGTGGAACCTTCACGTCCTCCATTAACACAAGACATTGCTATGGCAATGATCTTTTCCAAAGGTTTGAATCACAACTTATGGCACAAGCATGTCTGTTGTGTCTCCAAGGCATGGGGCCTCCCTGCGTGTGCCCATCTATGAAGGTTACTTACATGTAGGGACAGAAATTCTGGCTCTTTGTCCCAGATTTTTCCGGTCTCCTCCAGATTTTTCCACCAGAGTATCTCTGTGGCCATGTAATATTCTTCTCTTGAGTGCAGTACTATACTGCATCTCAGTGTGTCATCATATCAATAATCATATAATATCATATCTTCTTAAATTACAATGTACCAAAGAATAAATACGCAGGAATCCCTTTTTAGTAGCATGTGGTTTTTGGTAATATGCTACCTTTTTTACCCCTTTTCTTATATTAAGAGGAATTTTGGGCCAGGTTGAATGTTTTTAATATTAGGTGGGTTTTTGAAAGTAGGGTGAGTCCTGGTTGTCAGTTTTTTCCCTTTCCCTGTTTGTAAAGTATCAGGAAATTGCTTACATTGTTGGCAAGAAATAAGAGAGAGGTGAGGATTTATGATGCATCCAGACTTCTGACTCCCACCTGCACGTAATAAACCTGTGGCTGGGATGTGCAACAATGCAGCTACTGATGGTGGGCATTCTCCTTCCTTCTGATACCTCAGTGATTGAGGTTCTTACTTTTGTTCATAAAATAATGCTAAGAAATATCTGACTAAACTTGGTGGAATGGTGTACAATATTTTTAACATATTGAGTATATCCTTTCGGAAGGATATTGAGCATCCTTTGGGAAGAATCTCATGGCATTAAAAAAAAATCTCTGACATAGTTAATATGTTTGAAACTGGATAGCATTTAGTGAGTCAGTCAATCATTTGCCTGCTTCTATTAGAGATGTGTTAATGTCTGCTTTGATCCCTTGGGAATTCCAGTGAGATACATTGGCCATGTGCAACACATCCAAAGGTTGTGGAAGCTGCATTTGTCCTGCTCCTTATCTTTAAGAGGCAACATTTGGATGAGAGCACAAAATACAGAGTAACCCTCACTGCTGGTAAGGAAAATGTTAATGGTTATGAGAAGCTGTCTGCAATTGTGGTGGGACTATACCAAAATGAATGTTTACATTTTTAATTTTATCCAAGGAGAGGGAGGGAGAGGAAGCCTGAGTCTCTGCTGGGGATTTTCAGCAGAGCAGACAGCAGACACGTGGTATGCATAATGTCATATTTACTGGGGGTCTCCTTTGGAGATGTGTCTAAGGAGCTACAAATCCTATCCACAGCTTTTCTTTGCTGAAATAAAAATCTCATTCCAGGGACTCCTTATGACCTTCAGTCAGCTTATAAAGCTGCATGGGAAGGTTAAAGAAAACCTTCTTTAAGGTAACAAAAAGATGGGGAAAATCTACTTTTGAATGTGAATATTTAAATTTTGTGAAGTCAACGGTGTCAATTGATTTCATATGAGAAAGGTGGGGGTATTGTAAAAGGAGAAGTCAATAATACTGAAATGAACTAGGCTTAGAGTTCTTATTGCCATATTGGATAGGCATTGGTAGAAGCCACATGATGGAATATTTATTAAACATCTGAAATTGCATTTTTTACTTCTCCAAAATGCCTTCTTCAGCTCTGGAAACCCTAGTAAATCAAAGATTAATACTGCAGGGAGAGCTGGTGTGAGTGATTAGCACTACTTGCAAAGGAAATGCACCTAAATTAGTGTTATTTGCAAAGAAGGCATTATTCAACCTGAGAACAGATTAAGAGAAGCAAGTTACTAATGAAGTTACTTTCTGTATTAAAGGAGTCTGATAAGATATTATAGAGCAGTGTCTAGAGCAAGGAGCATGTCTAACCTCACAGCACATCACTCAGCAGACAGATTTTGAGAAGTGATCACTCAATGGAAGGCATAAACAGATTTCATTTTCAAAGGTATGATCCAGATCTGCAGTACTGTGTCACTTAAGAGAAACTGAGAACTTTTATGCCAGTTCTATACTTGATACCATATGAGTAAGTTATGCTGGAAGTTTTTTGTTACTGTTTGTCAGTGCTTTTTCAAAATTTTTCATTCTTCATTTAGAAATGCAAAAAATAAGAAAGTGTGGAAGTGGGAAAATTTCTCTGGTTCAGCACAAGGTCAGGCCAAGCAACCATGTCCCCATAGACACAGCTCTTCAGTGTGTTTGCAAGCACTAAATGCCAGCCTGTGTTGATACCTGTACAAGCATTTCTAGATATATTCAAATACAGGTTCCCTTAGGATTAATGGCAAATTCTTGCTTTTGCCCCCCTGCATCTTTAGAGTTAATAGATCAGAAGCATGCTTTGTGTCCCAAAATCTGTCATCCAGAACTGTTTCTGTGTTTGTGTATATCAGTCTCAAGCAGACACTGAGAGGTTCCAGTGCCACCAGCTGTGAGAGCAGCTGTGGTCCCATTCACTACCAGACAGCACTGCCTTTCTTGAAAAACCCTCAGCTCAGTCCAGTTTGTAGGTAATTTTTCTTTGGTTGCATCACTTGAAGCTACGCTTCTTGCATAGCAGACATTTAGAAAGTTCTGGTTATTCAGGTCTTCAAAGCTATCTGCTTCCAGACACTGTAAAAGAGGACATTTCAGCACCACCAAACTGTGTGCCTGCTGGTTGCAGTGAGTGCTACTAAGGTGCTGCAGAATTTCAGGTTTCACTCTTGGATGCACATCAAAAGTAGCTTTAAGTAGCTGAGGTCAGGTAGGACATTTTTCTTTGTTCCTTATTTTTTGTTAGTTGTGTGCCTTTACATGGAACTTCACAAATGGACAGAGAAATCCGACTTACAGACTTGAAAGATGTGGAAAATGGTGTGCAGAATGTTGTAAAGCATCAACGTACCAAGCTTGTAAAAAAGTTTCTGAATTTAGAACCTAAAAGAGCACAACCCTCCAAACAATATTGGATCTGCAGGAACCAGAAATTTCCCAGAGAGATGAGGAACCATTCAAAAATCTAAGTTGTTTGGTGTATAGGAGCTAAATTTTATTAGTTGTCTTTCAAATGAAGAAAGAAACTGGCCTCCTCTCATTAGACATTAATGTACACCACTTCCTTATTTAGCCAATTGTGCAAACCTGTGCAGTTTCACTGGGCTGCAGCAATAAATTCTTGTGTGTGCTCTTGAAAACTCAAGTTATTGCCAGCTGAGTCACAGGCTATAAATGTACTTGGTTAGCTTATTCTTCTTGGTGATTAAAAGTGGTTAGCTAGGAAATCCTAAGATTTGCTGTAAGACAAATATTAAAAGTTTTGATTTTCTACTAATATTTTGGTGTGTTCTGATTATTGTAAGTTTTGACTCACAGTTTTTACTTGGCTTCTGAGTTTGATTCTTTAAATTTTCTACCAAAATCCAGACTTTTGGCACAGATCTGTGCCAAGTTTTGCTGCTCAAAACTTAATTCATATTTTGAAAATGCACCTGTGCTCACATATTCAACACTACCATCTGAGGTTTGTGATTGGCAAAACGTGAACCCATAAAAACCAGGACAATATGACAAATTCTTTGCCATTCAGTCCTTGAGTGTGAGTTCAGTGAGTGTCCCTGGAATGCAGAGGAGTGCAAATTGCCTGTCCCCTCATCTCATTTGAGCACTGGTAACAAAGGAAAAAGGAGTAGGTGTGGAAATTTGCTCTACAAGAATATGGCAGGGGCATAACTACGTAACTCTGAATCAGTAAATATTCATGAAGAACATATTGGGCGTTTATAGGTTTTCCTAAGAGGCAAGTGGTGATTCACATGGTGATGTGCCAACAGAACAGAAATGTCCTTAGAGCTCCTAGGAAAATACTTTCCCCCGACAGCTGCTTGGCACCGTGGCATTCTGGGCACAATGCTTCTGCCAGCTGCCTAATCTGCAAGGGCAGCTATGCTCAGATTTCCCCTTCATGGCAGAGGAATAATGGAGTGTCTGCCATCCAAGTACTTCATCCTTGGTACTGGTACTGCTCTTTTAGGACCAAAGATCTTCACTGGCTTTTGGGAACTTGTTGTAAGTGTCCTAATGTAAAGAGAATGTCAAATTAGTGTGTGATGTCTATTGTTTATGGTTAGCTTTGCAATGGTCTAGGGGACTCTGAAACGTGGAGTTTCAGATGGGTTGGTGTTCTTGTTTTTTACTCTTTTGGTATCAAGTGACTTTTTCCCACTCCGCCCCTTAATTCTGATTGTGGTCAGAAAGATGTCACAAAAAGACTTAAAATTAAATAGCTAGCAAAAAACTCCCCAGGTCCTTTTTCTTTCCCCTACTGCAATCTCCTGTTTGCTTTTGCCTCCATTTCACATCAGGAGTCCCCAAACAAAATGGATAGCATCTGTCCCATACCCAGGAATGCCTGTCTCTCATTTAATATTACTTTAATTTGTGTTGTGTTTCATTTGCTTATAATATCACACAGTGCACAAGAAGCACAGCAGACATCTCTGATAAAAGGCAGATGTCATGAGCCTACTGTCTGCTGAGGTACATGTTTTGAATTATCTGCTGACAGACAGGAATGGTGTAACTCTGAGTCTGGGTGGGGAGGTTGAGGCGTGAAAGATGTTTTAAAAACAACTCTTTGTATGCTTTGTACTACATGTATACTTTGAAGAAGCAAAATGTAAATGCCAGCCAAAGAACAAGGATCTTGTTCTGTTTGTTGTGCCCATCTGAACTTAACATTTTGTAGGGCTTTAAAAAAACTATGTTGTTCTGATATTAGCATATCATCTTACTCAATGGATAGATTTAAGATGTAACAGCTCTGAAGTTTTTTTTTGTGGGGGTTTTTGTTTTGTTGCTTGGTTTTTTGTTTTGGTTTGCTTTTTCAATGATGTAATACATGCCCTGTTGAAGTTATTTTTGTCATCTTGGTTGTTCAGCCATTGCCTCTGCCTCCCTACCTCTTTTTTCTTTTAATTTCTTTTCCAGCCCTCAGGGCTCTTGTTTATGATAACTAAAACAAAGAAGTAAATATAGTTTCTTAGCTCTGACAATGCCTACCTGTCAATGTGTTTAAGTGCCTCCACCATTTTAGCTACACACTTCCATCCTTCATTTCAATGAATTTTATTGTACAGCTAACAGGCTTGATTGGATTACTGCCCGTGTGCAGGTGATTTTCTACTTTCTGTGTGAGGAGGGGATGTTTCCTTAAGGATTCTTGCTTGTTAGTGTTGCTTGAACTTCAAAAATCCCACTCTACTGCTGCTTGGTCTCTGATGTTACAGTAGGATTGCAGTTCAAAGGTGAGGCTCCAGAGCACCACCACAAAACATGCACACTACTGTAAAGAAAAAAAATATTTCAACTTCATAATTTAATGGCAATTTTTTTATTATCTTGTGGCTCTATTAGATTCTTCTCTGTAGGTGGCTATTCTGCAATAAGTAAGATGCTAGTGACCTTAAGGGTGAGATAGAATGGAATGGGTATGAGGATCCATGAAAGAGAAACTTGTGTGATATAATTCCTCTTTTTGAATGTTAGCTTAAAAATTTTATAGCTAGAGTGTCAAAGTTCACTCCAAAGTGAGACTTGTCTTTTATAAGCTTTCTTGTTTAAAGGCTTTTTTATTCTTTCCAAATTTATACTGTATTTTTGACAGGGTTAGCTATGCAGTAAACCACAGGTGCTATGGTTTCCCTTTTTTGTTAATTCAAAAATTATTATGTAATTTTAAAATGGAGCTCTGTGAGTCTCTGAATTGAACAGCTCACTGTGAGTGTATATAATTCAGGCTTGCATAAAACATGAGAACTATGTTCAGCCATACAACCAGAGTCTATGAATAATCTTTGATAAACTTTGTGGCTTCCTAGGCTGTTGCCTAATACTTTGAGGACTTGACACAACAAAAGACTCATATACCCACAGAAAGCAATATAGCTATAGAATAAAACATGTGAATCCTACCAGAGTGGTGCCAAAACAGTAATTAAATGGGAGGAAAAGATTCTTTTCATTGCACTTCTTCATTGGTATGAGATGGTGCATTGACTTTAGTACATTCATAAAACAAGCATGGCCATTTCAAACTCCTCTAGTTTATTGTGTTCATTTTAACATGTCGATTTTTATAGTATGCAACAAGGCCTACTTCCAGTTTTAGAGAAGAATGAAGTTTAGACAAAGTTTGAATATTTTCTGTAGGATATAGCAGTAGCTGAGAAAAGGGAAATGTTCCATTTTGTGAACAGTTTCCTTGTGTGTTTACTAAGGTTGTTGGTTTGCTCTGAGGTTGGATTTTCAAATTATGCCAAGGATTTAGAGAAGCACATTGTATAATGCCAGAGAAGGAAATCTGATAGAGTGCAACCAACTACACTACAGTTAAACACACTGCAGTTTTTCTTCTCTGATTAAAGCATGGGGAAAAGTTCGGTGCTACAGTCTGGTGCTACTGAAGGACTGAACAGGTTCCTCAAGCTTCTTGATGTTCTTTGGCAGAGAAAGCTGTTTACTGCACGTCCTTAATTTCTGAGATATTAGAGGTTGTCACCAGTGATGCCTCCTAGCATGCTGCAAGTACACTGAATTTCTGCTCCAATGTCCACCCAGCTGGCTGGGACTGGCCTAATTTGAAAACACACCTCTGCAGTGATAGAGAAATCTTTTCCTTTATTCCTAATGAGACCAAAATTCAGGTCTCAGGCTAAATTTTTCTCGGAACCTAATGTTATTGACACATATTTCCCTTTGGAGAAGAGGGGTGCACTAAGCAGTGTAAGGACTGAGGTCCTGTTCCTTCAGAGGATCACTCATAGCAACTGAAATTGAGGGAGGGGGCCTGCATCAGTCTTTGACCTTGGTGTGTATCTGTCTGTGAGAGAAAATTGTGTCTGCTGTCTCTGTTTAAGGTCCTGTTTGAGAAGCATGAAGGGATACTCTTACCTGAAGGGATAAGAGTGCATTGCTATGCTGGTGGAATGTGTTAGCAGATCATCAGCAATCACTGGCTGTGTCAAATTTGTACCGAGGTCAAAGAGCGTATAGATTTGACCTCTGCCCTGAGTCCCAAGGAAGTCATTGATCCTGTGCTATTAGCATCATCTTTTTGATATATCCAAGCCTGAAGCGTGTTTTTGAAAAGCTGCTTAATGCTGGAAAACAGCATGTGCTGGCCTCTCATTTTTCTCTGCCAAGAAAAGGGAAGTAGAGCACAGAGAATTAATTAGTGAGACTGCCTCTGAATGTAAACTTTAAGTAGCTGGTAGGTAGTCCTTTGCATTAGAAAAAAAAATCCTTTCTCTAGACACATATATTTAGCTTTCTCAGAATGGAAGCAATGGTGACCAGCTTAACATAGCATTTTCTGCACCTTCTGCTGAGTTCATGGAGAGGATGAACAAAGGCACATCCTAGCTGTGTTGTGGCACTTCTGTCACTTGAAATTCAATCTATATGTAGTTTCTCTTTTCTGTGAACTTCTCATGATAGCTTTTGATGATTTTCCTCTGAACTCCTGGTGCTTCAGTTGGTTTTGGTAGTTCATTTGGAAAATTGCTCCAGTCCCAGTATGAGGGCAGCCCCTGGGAGTAAAGAGTTTTCCCTCTTGTCACTTTATTAACAGAAGTTTTAGTGCTGCCTTTGCACAGTTCCCCTGTGAGCTGGGTGGCACTTACCTTCTCACCTTGTGTATGTGTGTGACAGTGAATGTAATAAGCTCTGTAGAGTCTGGGATTCTTACCTGTCACAATTTTAGACAACTGACTTGACTTGGTCTCAGTATATTTTTCTATAAGAAGTTGTAAACACTATTTATTGTCCCAGAGGCATGTCAAGTCAAAACTAACCTCCATTTTGTCACATCTGAATGCATGCTACGAGGATGGTATAGTACAGATGGTTTTGAATAGAATGGAGCTCTCTGAGGTACAGTGGCTTTCTGATTTCACAAAAAAATCAACTTTGCATTAGATTCCAGTTTCTTGACACTGAATCCATGTCATGGAAAGTAATGAGTAAAATAGTTCTGTTGCATTTGCTGTATCTTTGGAAGACGTGTTTCTCATTTATTGCCAATCTGCAGAGACCTTGCAACCAGCCACATAAAATACAGTGATGGTTCTAGTGGTTCAATCCCTGCCAGCATCCAAGCTCCATGTAGCCACTTGTTCACTCCCTTACCAGGGATCAGGGAGAGAATGTTTGTGGGTAAAACTAGAAAACTTGTGGGTTGAGATTAAGACAGTTTGATAGGGAAAGCAAAAGCTGTGCACGCAAGATAAAACAAGGAATTCAGTCACTGCTTCCCATGGCAGGTATCTCCAGGACAGCAAGGCTCCACCACACGTAGCAGAGACTTGGAAAGACACACAGTGTCATTTCAACATATCCCCCCTTCTTCTTTCTCCCACCTGCTTTATGTTCTGAGCATGTTGTCATGTGGGATGGAGCCTCCCTTTGGTATGTTGGGGTCCCCTGTCCTGGCTGTGTCTCCTCACAATTTCCCAGTCTCCTTTCCATCCTGGCTCTAGGAAAAGTGGGAAAGGCCTTGGCTCTGTGCAAGCCCTGCTCAGCAATAAAAAGCACCTCTATATTATCATCACTGTTTTCAGCAGAAATCCAAACCATAACCCTATACAGCCACTGTGAAGAAAGTCAAGTCTATTCCAGCCAAAACCAGTACATGGTTAATGGTTCTGGGAGCTGGAGTTAGTGAGCAGCAGATTGGCAAAAGTGATGTGGAACCTGATCCCTCTGCAGACTTCTGCTACTTTTGAAGGGCAATTTTACTTTAAATGAGACTGATTCCTACCTGTGAATTACTTTTTTTTTAGAATTTCAATGAAATGTAGGAAAAGGAACAAATCATTATGATGATTACTCCTTTTCTTCCATACTTCTATACATAGCTGGCTAATTGGCCACTCTGTACCTTCAAGGAGGCTCTTAAGGTAGAAGAGAAAAATGCCTATATGCGTTCTGGTTACAAACACACCTGCATTTACCTCATTTTATTCACTAGAGAAGTAATAGAGAAAGGGTTTGTGAAAACTTTTTGGTTGTAAAGGATTTTGATAAATTTAGGAAATAAATTACAGTTGTGTTCAAGGTGATTTAAGTAAAATAGAGATGATGAAGATGATAACAAAGGTAGCTTTCTTCATGCTAGCAGAACAAAATTCAATTCAACATCAAAGGAGGATAAATAGGGATAAATGTAATGGCAACCTTTTGTTCTGTGAATGCTGTCACAATGGGCTTGGAAGCCTGAGCAAATAATGAGAGGCAGAAAGAGAAACAGCAAGTGCATGAGAGAGACAGCACAGCAGAGAATAGGAGCAGCTAGAAGAAATATCTGTCGTATTAATCATAGCAGAGACAAAGGGAAAGCCCAGGAGCTGAGACAGCTTGCTGTGAGCAGTAATCTGGATATAAAAGTGTAAGGTCTAGATGGAAGATGGGATTCAGAAATGTCACTTTTCTAAAACATCCTCATCACTTACTTCTCACTTAAGTGGTTTGATTACTTTGCAGATCATGCCTTGATTCTCCCCACACATCTTTTCTTTTCCTGTTTTGTTCTTATTCTTTGATGTGATTCGAAATTTTAACACAGTGGAGGAGCAGCCAGCCCTCTCTTACCTTCTGAAGGCTCGTGTCTTGTTGGTTGCTGTAGTTACTCTTCCCACCATTCAAAGAATCACACTTGTAGGTGTTGTGATTTAATCCCAGCCAGCAGCCAAGCCCCACGCAGTTGCTCACTCACTCCCCAGCCAGCAGGACTGGGGAGAAAATAGGGAGGGCAAAAGTGAGAAAACTCTTGGCTTGAGATAAAGACACTTCATTAGGCAAAGCACAAAGATAACAAGGAGTTCACTCACTGCTTCCTATGGGCAGGAACGTGCTCAGCCATCCCCAGGAATGCTGGGCTCCATGTTTTGGTTTTGGGAACACAAAACATCATCAGGCCTAACCTCCCCCCTTCCTATTGGGGAAACATGCCAGCAGGTAGGTGTTTGGAGAGTTTGGAGAGCTTAATTACCTGAAAACATTAGGCATGAAAAATGTACATCTCAATTATAAGAAATTGCAGGATGAACAAAGAAGGGCCTCTCTGGTGGTTTGTATTCAACACCACAGCCATTCCCCTAGATTTTTGAGAGGTCAGAGAATGGGCTGCCAAATTTGTTGTGCATTTGCATTTTTAATTTATTTTTTTAATGTACATGGTTATTTTTTCTTATGCAGCCATGCAGTCACCCTGAAATAGTAATTAAGAAGCATTTATTTCATGAACAACACCCAAGAGAATCAAGCAAAATCAAGATCACTTCAAATTTAAGGCTGCCTGGATACTGAAAAGTATTATTACATCCAATAGTTGGGTAAGAAAAATGTGAACTTGCCATTAATCCTTGGCTAACAATGCATGTATGTATTTCCATATAGAAGTATTTCTGTGAGGGTGCAGCAGAAGCCTAAGTAGCCAGGAGATAAGGAAAAACAATTTGTGTTAATGGGACTGTAACACTTACCTTGACATCTGAGAACTTGCATGAACATTTATTGTGTTTTAAACTATTTTTTTTAAAGATACAAGTGAAAAACAAAATGGATAATTGCAGGTTTGATTTTATTTAAAGTCTCACTTTATAAAATCAAATAAATTACAGCAACTGTTTAGAGCCATTAACTACACTTATTGCTGGCATACATTTCTTATATTTTAGTCCAATGATGGCAATATATTCCACTGTGCAAAAAGAGTGTTAATATATTTAAACCAAGGGTTATCTGATTTTCTAATTATCTTAAAGTACATGTATTAATTTGCAAATTATTCACATTCTTCAAACCATGCAAAGCAACAACAGCTCATACATGATCTCATGCTCATAATTCAGTATAATATTTAAGGTGATGTGACAGTCTAAATGTCTCAATCTATGCAATTTGACTTCAAAGCTGCCTGTCTTCAGCTGGTTTCCTTGTGACGGCCTGCCTATTTTGCCTTGAGTAACTTGTTGTTAACCTGGGAAATAGAAATGCTAGCATTTTTCCACCTTTTTGAAGTACTGATGGGAAAAAAACATATATTGAGGTACTTATATCATTCCCAAGTAAAAAATAACATTTGTATTTTCAGAAATAGATGTCTAAGAAAGTAGTAGAAGTAAAGAAATTAATTCTTTTGTGATATTCATGTATAATAAATGATACAATATTATTCCTAGCCAAGAAGAAGGATTTTAAGTTCACAGTAAATGTCACTTTTGGAACTTCTCATGGACTAAAAATTCAGATTATTTTGTCAGAGGCTGATGCTCAGTTTTCCAGAGTGTACAGCAATCTAGATTCCCTATGTGCTGTTACTACAGCAAATGTGACAAAAACCCATCAGCCAAGACATTTGCAGGAGAATGTTGGAGATGATCCAAAGGCTCATTGAGCTCTTTTGGATGCTGAAATCCCAGAGTCTTGGACCTCAGAGAGTTTGCCCAGTGGGCTTGTTCCAGAGCTGCCCATCCTGCAGGGCTGAAGACCGCTGGCTTGGGGATCAGGAGTACCTTACCTTGAGAGAGGCACTTGTCAGGCTGTCCCTGGGCTGGGGTTCAGTTTCTGTGATGGCAACGCAGAAATATTCTTTTAAGACCCTGATACTACTGATGTTGTGTTTCTTCAGAGCTGTGTGTCCTGCTGGGAAGATGTGCAAGCCTCTTTCCAAAGTCACACAGTGCACATACCCAGAGTTTTAGCGGTATTTAATGTCTCTTGGTCTGATCACTGAGCAGAATGTGCCCAGTCCAGGCCATGTTCCAAACATTCTCCCAGATGAGGAGACATCAGGAGGCAGCGTGGCCTCCTCCCCAGTGTCTGTGTTTGTGGAGGGGATTATCCTCTGTTGGACACAGGGCCCTTTCCAGCCTCTTCTGCTGCTTTTGCTCTTTGTATTCATGGAATTGGACTGGAACTATCATTATTTTTGGTCATAAATACCTTTGTGGCGTGTTGTGAGCAGACTGGAAAAGGTATAAGTTTTCCAGGCACAGTTTTTGCAGTGTCTTTATTTGCTACTAATTATGTTTTCTAAATCTGAAAAACGGAGATAGGAATTTAAAAAAGGAAAAAAAGTCAGCTTGTGTGAATTAAATGAAAACGTGATAAAATCACTAAAGAGGTGCATGAACTTTAGTGCAGCTACATTAGTTTACTTTGCACATGACATGAAAACATACTAATACATGTCTCTTAAAATACATATTTAAGTCTACAGACCACAAAAAAAGTGTATTTTATGTAGCATCATATACAATTCAAAGCAAATGTTTTAAAGGTAATAGGCATGTTTTGCATGCTGAGAGAATGTGCACAAACCCAATCTGCAAAGTGGATGAATCCATTATGTAAATCTAAAGTTGTCAAAGTGATCTATTATAACTATTTCTACTGTCAGCTGTTCAACATAGCACAAATTCAGCAACATACTCATCTTGATAGGGGAGAGTATTTAGATATTATACCAACTACTTATTAATCTTACTGATTTCCACAGCACCTATCACAATGACAATTTTTGTTATGGGAATTAATGCTGAAAACAGAAGATGACAATCAAAAGCTAACAAAAGGAGTGTCATGTTCGTGACTTGAATATAAATTTAAGGCTGTGAAGGAACAACGCAGCTTGGAGCATTGCTGCTGGAGGCTAGCCTTTCATCAGAGGCTCATGTTTAGAAACTAGAACTGTTGGGAGGGAACAAAATGTCACTAGTGATGGCTGTTTGTTACTTATGTGAGAGACGTGCTCTCCATTTGGTTCATAGCATGCTGCATACAAAACAAACAAAAAAAAAAAGGATCTAAATGGCTCCAATTTGAACATCACTGGTGTTTTCTGGAGAGAGTTTGGGGGCTACTCTTTAGCATCCAGAACTAGTCATTGAGTATTTCTTCTCTTTTATTCTCAC
Source organism: Melospiza georgiana (assembly GCF_028018845.1). NCBI lineage: Eukaryota > Metazoa > Chordata > Aves > Passeriformes > Passerellidae > Melospiza > Melospiza georgiana. The sequence continues at coordinate 94,009,327 of NC_080431.1, read as the reverse complement.
AGAAAATACTTCTCCAGTCTTGCAGGTGAGGCAGTATTGTAAAAGATTTTTCTGTCACTGCTTTTGCTATCTTTGCTTGTCATGCTAGATATGAATTTGCACTGTGAGAAATTTAGCAGTTCAATGCAAATGTTATTCAAACATTTTAAAAATATTCTGCCTGTGAAAGTTACTTTAATTATTTTTGTTGTGTCTACTTTAATTTTAAAAGATGAAGTGAAATATGTTGCTGCAACCCAACAGTTGCTTCTTCCTAACCAGTAAGAACACCTTAAAGCCTTGAGCCAGGTCCTACAAAACTTGTCCTTTTCATGTGTGTTAGGGTTTCATAAAAGAGAAAATGTTCATTAGACAACATTGTGAAGTTAATATATGTGAGCCTGAAAGGATTAACCAGATATATATCCATTAAATTATAGCAAACTAGTGCTTTCTTTGCTTCCTTTTTTAATTACAATTTTAGTGAGTGCCCCATGCAAATTTCTTCATTTGCATACATTTACAGATTCAATAGATTTGGATGTTGGCTCCTTCCAAAAATAGGCAGAGCACTGCAGTTCACCATAGTTAATTTAATGTTGGCTGGACAGCAGTACCATTCTGTAGGGGCTAAAGGATGAGGCATCCACATTTGTTCACTACAGAAAGAATTCAAAGTGCCAAGGAGTGCCCAAGGGCTCAGTGTGCACCCAAGTCTTGGCTTCAAGTCAGCAGAATGGGTAATGGGTTAACCAGTGAATGCCCTGAAATCCTCCTCTTATTATTTGGCATTGGGGTTGAGAGTTGGAGGCTCTTTTTGTGGTTTGTTTTGTTTAATTTCAATACAAAATTTGCTTTGGACCAGCAGAACCTTCCAGTCATTGTTAAAAAAATAGAGAACCAAAAAAAAATATTTTGTCAAAAACTGCCATATTTTTCAAGAAACTCTTTTAATGTTTTGCAGAAGGAAGATTTCAGATGATCATCACATAGTCTACTTAGCAATGACATATTATATTTGTGAATATCTGACACTTTGTGACTACACAGTGCGTCCTGTAGATTAACTCTGTTTGGGGTGGAACAAGCTGGGCAAGCTGCAGGGAGGTTTCAAAGATCTCCATTACTGCCAGAAGTTTCAAAGCAGCACTGTTGGCATTTTAGAGGGGCTCTAAAGGCTCCACATTTAATGCTTGTGATTCTTTCTCTGCAGACTGGTGAGCATCTTGGCACAAGTGAGACACCAAGCAGAAGGTTTGCCAACTGTGGGCCAGATGAGACCCAAATGCACCCATGTGTGCAGCCACAGTGTGCCACCAAACGAGTGGTTTGGCATCTTTGGTGAGTGATATTCCTTGCTGTCCTTGGCCAGGACTGTCCAGGAATGAGCACTGTCATACTAGCATTTTCTGCTTGATGGTTTGTTTGGTGGTATATTTTTTTCCTTTTTTTTTTTTTTTTTTTTTAAGGGGTGTTCTGTTTGTATTTGTCCTTTTATAGAATTCAAATTTAATATAAAGAGATCATGAAGAGTTTAATTCCAATAAGTTCAGTTAGGCACAAATATATACCCTGCACTTTAGGTGTTGAAAGGTTCTTTTTCAAAGCTTCAGATGAGATCCTCTGCATGAATGCTAATGCACACATTTTAATGTGTGAGGAATTCCCTGCCTCTTAGTGAATTTGTCTGTGCTTTCTTGGGTGTCTTTGTGAACCCTCTTTTATTGCCTTACTAAGAAGTAAAGCTGGTTAATTACAGTTTTTTCCTGAAAAGCTTTATCCATCATGGAATTACTGCTGAAAGGGAAGGCTGCTTACTTGGAAATATTCCTTTGGAACAGTTTGAATCATTGTTATTCATAAGACTGCATTTTCAGGGTGTCACACTGTTCTCATGTTATTTTCCATGAAAAGTATTTAATAGTTTTGAAATTGTTCAGCATTTTGTGGGGAAAAAAATATTTAGAGTCAAAACCACATAATTTAATAATTTTATGTTGTAAATATTTTTCTGATTAATTTTAATCAATAGGAAATTATGTCCTTCAAAACCAGAAAGTTATCTGGTGTGTACTGGAGCCTGGGAATCTCTAAGGGAGAGCAATGCTCCACTTTGTGTCACATGCCTTTCCAGAGGCTGGCTGGGGATCTCCAGCCCTCCACCAGCCGATGTTTAGGGACAGACCTACATTTGGAGCCAGGATTTTGCTGTTTTTCTGTTCAAACAAGGACTGTGATTTTAGAGGACTTGTTGCTCTGTTTTATTCTGCAGCAGTTTTGCATGTACCTTGTGCTTGCATTTCAGATTCAGATCTGTCATTTTTTGCAGTATTTTTTATTATGTGATTATGGTTCTGTTGTGTTGGCAGCCACTAACAGATGGCTTAGCTCTTTAATATAACAGTTATTTGATGTATGTATCTATCCAAACAAAGTACTTGATGGATATCTGGTACTGGAAAAACAAATTGTTATCAGTCTTATTGAAGGTAATAAAAATATTTTAAAGCAAAATTTAACACGTGAGTATTGAATTTTTATAAAACACAGTGACAGGTTGAAATAAAAGAGGCAAGCTAAAACAGTGAAACATTCAGGTGATTTTTCTTCAGATCTGTGCAGAGGCTCTTCTAAAAACTAGTAAATGTTCCTGGTATATTTCTGAAAAAGTAAAAGCATGAGCACTATAATCAGTTTAAATATTTCTAATTCTCATCCAGAGCATGTCAATGCAGAAATAGTGTATAACTCAAGAAATATGAGCTGTGCTAAGGTATTTTCATTGAAAAGAGTCAAGATCCACTAGTTTGTATTTCAGAACTGCAGACAGCTTCAGTCATGGTACTTTGGGATAAGACAATTCCTTTATGAAACTCTCTCTTGAGATTTGTAACCGCACTTGAAATTGTCTTCAAAAGTCTGTTTTTTATAAAGAGGTGTCTTCTAAGCTTCATCCAGCTGACAACTTCCTATATTAAAAGTTCTTTCATCCTTCATGGTAATTGAAGAATGTTGTCCTAAGACAGGAAAAAAGTACACACATGCAGTTCAAGTAGATTCAGTTAATTTTTTTGGGTGTGGACTAACAGAAGGAAGCATCTGGTCCTCCTGGCAGTCTGTGTGCTAGAGACTCTTCAGTCTACACGAATATAAATTAAAAGATGAGGCATAAGTTTAATTGATGGGTCACACCGTAATGTTATCAAGTCCGTTTGCTAGACTAGTGTTTCCACGTTGGCAATGCAGCGCTTGTTCCCAGTCTCTCCAGAAGATATTCTGCTCACTAGACTTGATGGGAAAGAGAACACTTTCTCTACCATTTTCATGGCCGGATAGCCTCAAGCCAGTTCTCTTATCACTAATTTTGATTGAAGCAGAAATTGCTCTCCGTGTCTGTCTTCATTGTACTCTTGGAATTTTGACTAAAAACTGGATATTTTATGTAATTTTTTCTGCCTAGCATCTTGTTCATGGAAATAAGATTATTGTGTACTGAGAATTGAACTGTAAAGGGCAATCTATGATAATATTTTTAAGTTAGATTTTCTTTTTATTTCTAACATTTCAACACGCTTTTTTCTTCCCCACCTAAGAAATTAAATGAAAGTAACACAATTAGATGCTCCATAGGATCTCTGAAAAAATAACATTTTCCTGTTCTCTTCTGAGTCTGTATTATATAAAGCTCTTTCTACTTTGCAATAACCATTTGGCCTTCCTCATTTCTTGCATCTCTTTCTGCCTCTCCTTGTCTATCATTAACAGGTACAGAATTTTAAAAAAATTGACTTAGATCCCAATTTTTAATGTATTGTTGGGAGTTACTCATCTGTTTCTACATTATGTTCTGTGGAAATCTTCATGTGGAAAGATAATCTGATAATACAATGTTGTCTGTAATATCCTTTAATTCCAGATCATAGTCAGTCATTTCTCTGTCTTCCCATCTCTACAGAGACTTTCTGCTCAGTAGAAACTTCTGAAACCAGAATAATTTTCTCCAAGAGGTTTAATCTTGGTTTTGTATCAATATTGTGAAACATTGATCCTTCTATCTTATCTAATGGTTCATTTGCTAAGACAAATGACCCACTTCCTGCATGGGCCTGGAAATAATTTACTCTGATTATTAATAAGTTGAATGTAATTAATAGACATAATTTTGTAGCATGAAGAAGTGAACTATTGGATTATATAAAACTTTAAAGAAACTGTAGATCATTGACAGCATCATAGAATCACAGAATATCTTGAGCTAGGAGGGAACCATTAGGATCATCAAGTACAACTCCCTGTTCCTCACAGAACTACCTAAAACCAAACCATGTGACAAAGAGCATCATCCAGACACTTCCTGAACTCTGACAGGCTTGGTGCCATGGCCTCTTCCCTGGCTGGCCATTCCAGTGACCAAATTCTCTCTCAGTGAAGGTACATCCACCTTCAATCCCTTTCCTCGTGTGCTCTGCTGGTCACCAGAGAGGGGAGATCAGAACTTTCCTGTGCTGCCCTCCGTAGGGCAGATGAGACCTGAACAAAGCCACCCCTCAGTCTCTTCTTCAGGCTGAACAGGCCAAATTACCTCAGCTCCTCTTTATAAGTTTTTCAGTTTAGAAATTTTGCTGTCCATGATGCTATTGCTTCTACTAGAAATATCTAGTTTTGTTTTTCATATTTTTTTATTTAATATGAGAAATGCAAAACTTGAAGCCTTTTGAAAAAGGAAGCGTTGATGTTCTCTTTTATTTTTGTTTGGCTTTGGGTTTGTGTGTATGTGTTTTGTTTTGGTTTTGAGTTCTTTTGTTTGTTTTGTTTTGTTTTCATGATTTAGTTACTTTATTTCACAAGGAATCAGAAACCAAAGTTCTCAGCTTTCAGGTGAGTGCCTTATCTTTCCACAGGCTTCTAGATTTTTTGTATCATTACTGATCCATGTCCCATCCTTTAGACTCATAAAGTTGTTCTCACCACCTGGTTATTTCTTTCCTTCTCAATGACTTTTTTAGCATTTTACACAAGCTGGCAAAGTAACAGCAGGAAACCAGAGAAAACCACCTCAGAATAATGGTTATGGGCACACTCCTGGGAGATGCAAGATATAGGTTCAAATCCTTCCAATTAATTGTGTGGCTCCCAAAGCCCAGATAAGTAACTGCCTAAAAAGCTAAAAGAATAAAGCTTAAAATGTTTCCAATAATAGAGGAATGTGAAAGCAATTTGTGGTTTCAATAGTGATAACTTTAACCTGAATTTATTAGCAGATGACTTAATTCTCTGTGTCGGATATAGTTGTCTCTTTTGGTGATTTTGCTATTTTTTTCAAACTATTTTTTTGATTTAATTTCCAAACTTTCAAAAAACAACCCAAGCAACATCAAAATATCTTTAATAGTGTTTATTGCAGGTCAGCCTGAATGTTCTCTTAGCTGTGTTCTCTGCAGCTAGGTCCTGTACACTGCAGAGGCTGTGGGTACCCAAGGGTTAGCAATTCAGTCCCATTTCCTGTGACTTGACTTCTCCAAACTCTTTACTTTAATTACAGTTTTGACAAGGCAGCTCTTTATAGGTTCCTGAGCTTGGAGAGGAATCAGTAGATTGGTGCCTGCCCTTCTTTAGACCATTTCCTTGAAGTAAGCACTTACACAGTGGAAAGGGTTTTGAATGTCAAAACACAGGTTTTAGCTGGGCTGCACATTGTAGATACCCTGCATCATAACTCTGAACTCTTTTTGATACTGGAAAAGCTTAGAGTAAATTGAAATTCAAATAAGATGTTTATGAACAAAACTGTCCCATGCCCTTTTCTTTTGTCCTGATGGAGCAGTCTTTCTTTCACGCTGATTCCCATTTCAGTAGTGTTCAGCTTTCAGGTTGCAAAAATGCTGTCCAGCCCCCTCTGTGTGCCAAGGGTGATCTTCCTGTGACACCCCAGCCCCCTGGCTGTCTTATTTCAGCAAACTCCTCTGTGTCTGCCTCAGATGCCCTTCAGGCTTTCTTATTTTTGGCTTGCCCTCACCTATCCCAGTGGAAAAATATTCCCCAGAGCCCAAGCAGCTGCTCTGTGTTGCAGGAACATTTTCCTCTTGCAGAAGGCTGCACTGGACTGTGTGGGCACGAAGCATTCCTCATAGCCATGGTCTATCCCCAGTCCCTGTGAGGGAAGACAGTAATTTTCACAATAGCTCACAGGAAGTGGAAGTGATCTGTGATCGACTGAAATGGGCACTGCCCAACACAGGATTTTAAGTCCAGCAAGCAGAACAGTGTTCTTTTACCTCTTTTTCTCATCCAAAAAAAGTTGCGCTAAACTTGCTGTTTTATTGAGGGGCAGTGTCAGCATGGATTCAGATACTTCTGGAGATTCACTGAATTTACACATGGATAAACCAGAGTTCTAACTGGACTAAAGAAAAGTAACAGAGAATCATGTAATCACAGAATCCCTAAGGTTGGAAAAGACCCTTGAGTCCAGCCATTAACCTTATACTGCCAAGCCCACCACTAAACTGTGCATAAGTGCCATCTACACCTCTTTTAAATATCTCCAGTGATGGTGACTCAACCACTCTCCTGGGCATCCTGTTCCAATTCTTGACAGTCCTTTTGATGATGTAATATTTTCTGGTACACAGTATAATCCTCCCCTGGCACCACTTGAGGCAATTTCTTCTTGTTCTATCACTTGGTCTCTTTTTCCAGAACAACACCCACCTGGCTTTAGAAGCCTTTGGGTAGGTTATTTCAGGTATCTATTTCCCAGATTTCTAAGCATGCTGCATTAAATTAACAGATAAGCAAAACCCTGAAGACTGATCTGAACTAGTCAAGCACAACTGACAGCTGCAATAAATAACCCCTATCTCCTAAATAAGTTTTATCCTCATTACTAGGGCTTAAAAACCCCAGATGAGAAGCCCAAGTGCACTAAAGCCATTGTACAACCACAAAGTAGGAGACAGCTCCTACCTCAGCCTAGAGTCAAAACAGATGAAATAGTGATCCACTATCACTCTCTGATAGAAAGGCTGGATTGAACTGACAGACTCCTTAGCTCAAGGTCAGACAAGGACTATTGCAAAACTGGAAACCCAACCAAGATCTTCTGATCCCAGCCTAGTGCCTGAGCCAGCAGACAATCCTTCTACTCATGCATAACGTGACCATTTGTTTCCATACACAGTGCTCTCTTTCATGCCAGTGCTTTTCCAACACCTTTCTGCATGGCATTCCATCTCTGCCACAGAGCTTTCCTCCTGTAGGTGCTTTTCTGGCAACTCAATGGCTATGAAATTAATCCATGTGCATCTACACTCCTTGGACACAGTTTTCAAAAAGGAAATCTTGTGATAGCTATAACCTGCACCAATGTGCAGTAGTCCTGCACATTTTTCCTTTTTTTTTTTTTTTTTAATTTCTCTAATCTCCTATTCCATTCTTTTTTCTTTGTTTTCTACAGTCTTACAATGTAAAATCTGTGCAAAGATGGAATGTTTAGAGCAAATTAAAAATAATTCAGACACTTGCAAAAATAGTATGTAATTGCTAAGTAGACTATGTGATGTTCATCTGAAATGTTCCTACTACAAAACATTAACACAGAGTAAGGCAAAGCAAGGATATTTTTTAGATGTGAAATTTATTTACTTCTCATTCTGACAAAATTTTAAAGTGGCACATGTTCAGGTAGTGAGCACAGAGTTTACCTGTATGAACAACTGTGTAATTGTATTTGTTACCACTTTTTCTCATGAGGAGAGAACAGATGTTAGTTCAAAATAATCCTAGATCAAAACTTGCAGAACAAAAAAAGAGGATCATTGCTTAAAAATTTTGGGGGAGGCTGAAGTAATGAATTCAAGAGATTAACTACATGCCTAACAAATATTTGTCTTCTTGTCATATAAACATTGTGACAGGTTTTTGCCTAGGAAGCAAAACCTGAAAAATCAGCATCAGGAATCTTGATAGGGACAAGCTTAATTAAATAAAATGAAAAATAGCATTCTTCAGTAGTTTCTAGGCTTCTTATGTGTGGGGGGGAAACCACTATTTTGATGTGGGGATGTAAAACCACTATTTTGCTTTTCCTATAGTTACTTTAGGAAGAAAGGGGAGATGTTTGCCGAGGTACTTAAAAATAGCTGTTCCGGCAGAGATGCGTGGTGCCTGGGGACAGCTGCTAATCCAGCAATAACATTAGAAAGAGCTACAGAAAACAGAGGCAATGTCAGTCATCCTGCTGTCCTCCTCGTGTCTGGCCTCCTAGTGACACTGTTAGACCAGGGACAAGCCTTTCACAGAAGCCTGGATGGCAGCAGGCACAGGAGGGGCTGCACTCTCTGATGCCTGACAGGTGAGGGAGGGACTGGCACAGGTGGGATACATGCTCGTAATGTGTCCCAGAACTTTATTGTTCCAAAAATGTCAGGTTTGAAAACTGGCCCTGGAAAAGTAAGCAGGAGAGTGTATAGAAATGTGCTCCACAGCTGAGATTGTGGGAAATCCCAGCTGCAGGTTAACCACAGTAACATCAGATCAGGATCTGGATAGATCACCCTTCACAGCAACAAATGTCTGTGTCATAAATGTGTCACAACACATGCTGAAATTTATTTGTGAATCTGATAGTAAAATTAAATTTTACTTTTCTGGTTACAAACAGGAAAAACACACAACATGTGTTGGATTGGATCTTTGTGTTAATCTTCCAGTAGAAAGCCCAGAATTTAGTAAAGTATAGCATTGCCCTTACTGGGACTCTTTTCTAGAATTCTGTAGATCTGTCTGTTGCCCAGCATCCCACTCACCTATGCAGAGCCACTGGAAGACTTTTATCTTTTGGTATTTATTAGATTTCAGGCATCCAATCCATAGCATATATGAGCAATCAGTTTTACTGAAGAGCACCCTTTCAAGATAAACATGCTGGTCAATAGTTACCAACCTACAAACTATGCAGCTCCTTTTATACCCAATAAATGCTGAATAATAATCACATTTCAGAAACATGAAATCCAGCCATGAAGCATTCTTAGATAAAACCAAGGACAAAACCTTCTGCATAAATCAATTTCTGTAAATGAATCACCTCCCCATTATCATATTGTCCCAAGTATCTGTGGTGGGGCTACTCAGTTTATTTTTGCCAAATCCCATGTGCTGCCCAAAGTGAGCCCTGACAGGCCAGGCAGTGTAAAAGTCATCTCAGTTGCCCAGGAAAATAAGCAGTAGTCATGGCTCTCAGCCATAAGTGTAAAAGACAATACAAGTGGGAATTTGATAAAGTATGGAGAAAATTATCCAATCAGCCACTCTAACACTTCAGGCTGTTATCTATTATCCTGTGTAAAAGAATGCAGAGAAGGTACTTTCTACTCTGTCTCTCTCCACTTCTAATATGAAAGCTTGGTGCATTCTTATTTCATAATTCTCAAAGAGTAGAAAGGCCAAAATCTGGTATTTTTAAGTTGGTAATTGCACCAAAATCTTGGCTCATCTCTTTTTTCTACCTTCTTACCTAGGCCCTGTCTGTAAATACGTTGACCCGAATAAAATGTGATATGGTCTCAAAGCATATGCTCAAAAATACCAAAACTAGAGTAAGAATAAGGACTGGTTAATACTGTTTTCCATGCACGTGATAGAGCTTTGTGAGCCATATAACTGATTAGTAGAAGCATGATGCTTGCTTTGTTCGATACAAAATAGAAGTATTCTGCACAAGACTTCACCAGCCTGTCAGCAGTAAATTCTTATGCAGAATTTGAAATTTGGAACACCCTCTTCCTCTTCCAAAATCTGGGTGCTGTGGTGCCTCAGTGTGAAATGCCTTGCACCAGAGTGGGAACTCTGTGGAAAGCCAGTAGTGGAAGATGGACCTTGTGCCAGCCAGAAGGCCAAGAGCAAAGGTAGATAATGTCAGCCCACACTGCATGCAGTTCTCTGAGGGTTTAACAGTGAGAAATTGTGGGGAAAAAAAAAATAGAGAAGACGTCTGATATTTCTCAAGATGTCACTGCCTCTCTTGAGGTTCTAGGAAGCACCTCTGCCTACTTAGTTGCACATGCAAGCTGCTGCACTGCCAGCATGTATTGCCTGTGTGGAGATAACTGGGGGTCAGCTCTGCTTTTTAAAAGGCAGATAGGGAAGGGGGAGTGCTGGTCATGGCATCATGTTCTGTATAAAAGACAAGTTGCTTGCCAGATGGATGTTGCTGCCAAATGTCCAGATGTACATCAGCCTGTTCCATCACATGTTTGCTGGTTAATCTAATCTGAACTAATTTTAAGTTAACTGGTAACTTGCCAACCTAAACATACTGAAGTTTCTTTTTATTTTTTTTGGTTGTGCCATGATAGGGCTTCATTACGAGAGACAGCAATAGACAGCAGGTATTTTTCAACAGAGGAGATGCTTTCCTCTACTGCTAAAGAGTTGACCTTTATATTTATATATCAGCCTACAATTTCTACATCCCTCTGTTAACATTTCTGTTATTAATAGTGTGTCTGTTGCCCTAGAATTTCTCTACTCCCAAGCAGCAGCTGGTTTAGAATCACCATCTTTTCAACCTTTGGTAGGAAGAGATTGGTTAGATACCTTTAAACTGATTTGCTCTTCAGTAGTGTCTGCTGGAGAGCTATTCTGAGGAAATCAGTAGCAGCCTTAGGCCAAGTGCTAAATCTCTACTCTCCTGGATCTAAGCCTACTCAAGTCAAAATGTTGCCCTCTTTTTTTGCCTACCGTTGTTTACTGACTTTTTAAAATATATTCCCTCCCCATATCTTTCTATCTGGTGCTTTGTTGGCATGCTTCTGTTGTGGGTTGCTGTTGTAGATCTGATCTGGATGCAATAATTGAGGTTTTGGAATTTAAATCAGTAGCTGAGGGGTGGCATTCTTGGCATTAGAATTCAAGATCTCACTGTTTTCTTTATGGCTTACTTTAGCAAACAGCTTCTAGTTTAGGTTGTCCACTTTTGACAAGATAGGATAGCAGCTGGAAGAATTATTTATTTTATTGTGATGTTCAAAGGGAAAAGAAAGGCTTTTTTCAGCCAATTTCTGGATCCTAAGAGGGCATCAGTAATGTTCATCTTTATTTTAAAGAGTGTAAGAGATCTTAAAATTTTACACCTTGTCTAGAAGTGATGCTTCATGATTACAGGTTACTACAGCCGTTCTGCTCGATGTTCTCTTTCTGATTTGCTAAAGGATTTCTCTGGCTCCCAAAACTAGTCTGAAATCATGCAAGAAAAAGTAGTACCTGTGCAAACAATTTCTGTGAAAGCAATGGGCAATTCATGGGAGGAAGGTTATGTGTAGTCTTCAGGGCTGCGACTAAATATCTTGTAATAATCAAAACCCAGAGAGATTATTCACTACTGTGTACAAAACAACAGGGATATGAGGATTTACAGTGTAAGTTCTCTGAACCAGGCTTATTTCTTCCTCTGTCTTCTGTGACATGTCTGCTTTTTTTCAACAGTGCATACGTAAAAGCACATTTGTATAATTTGCAACACGTGCTTTTTCAAGCACTTGCTAGCAAATAGTCTGTAATGTGCCTCATGCTGGTTTGTCTTTTAAAAATGAAGTAAATGTTTCGAACAGATTTGATCCCATTCACTTAAATGTTTTGAACAAAATGTTACTGGGATATTTAGGACACAGATTTACTGTCTGTTCATGCTATCTGTAATGACCCAGTAGACCAGAACATCTTTGGAAGAGCTGTCACAATCTATCAAGTCAACGATCTGTGAAATATAAATTCTCTGTGGAAGTTGTTATGGCCCATTAAGTAAATAATAATACCTATTTTATAAACTCTATAATAACTTTATATTTATTATAGGAGATCAAATTTATATGATAAAATAAAAATCAGCCTGAGTCTCCAACTAAGTCTTAAACTTCTCCAATATCAAAAAAGCTTTCATTACATTCCATTTTGTCACACACGTTCTCTTTATGAACATCTAGTGTAAAATTGGTATAAAATGCCAAAGTACCTAAACACTATAATTTTCATAGCATTTTCAGCCTAGATTTTAGAGCAGGGTCCTTGTCTTAGCTGACTTAGATAACTTAAAATATTCTTCAACAGAGCTGAACAAGAAACTTCCTGAAATGTGCACAAAATTACAAAATACAGCAATTAACAAAACTAATTGCTCTGAATTCTCTGAATTCCCTGTAAGGCATTAATTTTAAGAGCTCCATTCCAGGAGCTATATTGGAGCATTTTAAAATATTTAATGTGTTTTTCCCCCTGAGGTATTGGGCAGGACTCTGATCCCCATGTTTTATGAAGGAGAATCTGAATCACAGAAGTTAGAATCAATCTCTCCTAATAATAATGTAGAAGTTAGGCACTGAGCCAAACATATTCTCTTTATGGGCTCTGAGGGAGACCAGCATCCCCATTTGCAGGATTCAGCTAAACAGGGGTGTCTGAAGCATATGTTTGTGCTTCTGTTCAGAGCTGTGATTGGTTTGACAAAGCCTCTTGTCTCCAGTCTGTTCCTCCAGGCTGCCTTGCAGGTGAATTTCTCTCTACTTGTGGCTGAGTTTCCTTGACAAATCCAGTTGCTTCACTCCATAAGGGCTCCAGTGTATGACCCAACATTACCAAGGTCAAAATCCAGGGACCCTTAATTTGCAGGTAAGGTCTTTAAACAAATGTTGTGTTATGTGGAGGCCTCAAGGTGTTTGGGGCCATTGTACCTCTATCTGTTGGTAGGTTTGGGTGATAAATGCCACTCAGTATTTATCAGAGTTAGTAAAAGTCTTACAGCAAACAAATGAGGTGGCCATATCCGCTGCATGATCTACTTGCAGTATTTAAACTTCATATTTTCAATAGTGGCCTGTTTTCTTTGGAACATTTTTCATTTGATGATTTCATAGAGCCCAAGTTTGAATCAAATGTCAGAATCCTGTATGGGGGTTCGGGGGAGCAATCATCAGAGGACTGAACTAAGTTTGAAGCAGTCATAGGAAAAGGTAAGGGAAAAATACACCAAGGGATCAAGTAGCCAAATAACAAACAGAAAACTGGAATCAGCTGGTATTTGCAATGCAAGGTGATTGCAGGTGAGTCAGTGGATTTAGTAACACTACTGGGAAGGTTTATATTCTTTGGTAGCAGAAGACTGAAAAACATTACCAGTCTTTACAACAGTATAGGGGGCCTCTAAGCTTGATCATTTTCACAGGCTAATTAGTGAAAACTATAAATGATGAATGTAAACATGGAAATGCATGACCTACTTGAGAAGAGTCATCATGACTGCTTTAAAGTTCAGCTTTATAAGCCTCTTGGCCTCCTTTGAAGGGACTACAAACATACATAAGAATGAATTTATTAGTAAAGCCTACTTAGATTTTTAGGGGCTTTTGGCAAAGGTTTGTAAGAAAATGGCTGGCAATGTATAAGATAAATTAGAGAAATTATTTATCTAATAAATTATCATGGATCAATAATCAGTTATAGATGGGAATGAAAGTCAACAGAAAACTGAGTTTTGCATGGCTGTCTGTTGCACATTGCAGCAATCATCGTATTCTCAGAAGACAGAGAAAGGGATGAGTGGTGGTGAGGATAGAAAGTTTTGTCAGAACAAGGATAAACTGAAGAACAGGTGAAGGATTTTGCAAGACTGAAAGACTAGGCAATAGAATTGCACATCAGTATAAAATGTGAAGGGACATACTGGGAAAAGGCGTTGTGGGCTCATGTAGGAAATGGTGGACTGTGAGATGACCATTAACATTCAGGACTGAAATCTGGAGTTGTGATACCTGTAGAAATGTGGGTATTTTTCATGTTGTGTAAATATTTTGTTAGACAGTTACTTCTTTTTGTAGCTTTTTTGTAATATATCAGATGACACTGCCAGTTTGAAAAATAAATCATCGCGTCTTTCCATCCACAGTGGATAATTACCAGCATGCAAGTTGAATTCTGTTTAGAACATGACTGATTACAACTAAAATTGTATAGCATGACTCATCAGTTGGTAATTAGATCTCTCCTCTTACCGTACCTAAGTCATGTCACCATAATCTATAATGATAAAGGAAAGAATGACTGATTTCATGCTCTTGGCAAGCAGAAGCCACAGTTTGCTAATACAGTCACAATAAGGAAATTGATAGGTTTCTCTTGTATTGACTTGCATCTTTTTACACCTTTCATTCAGAGCATTTTTGCTGTCCCTTAATTGATTTTTTTCCTAATTTCCCCTTCAACTTCCTCTCTTACATTCAGAATTCTCATCAGCAAGCAAAGACAAATGAGAATAAAGAAGGGAGCTATGGCTTCAGTATGGACAGACTTACATGAAAAAAAATGTAGGAAAGAAATAAACTGTCAGAAACCACGCATTATTAAAAGTACTGCACTACTGTAAGCACTGTGTTGAAACAAGGCTGGTAAATGTTAGGGGATCATGTGCTGTCTCAACAGAGTCAGGATCTAGAGTTTGACTAACCAAAACTACAGATGAATTTAAATTTGGGGGTTGTGTGGATCTGCATTTATTTCCAAGAATTAGGATGGGTACTGTGGCAGTAATCCTCTAAACATTTTGCATATTTAACTTAGTGGGTTCTTTTTATCTCATTAGCAAAATTAAGCATTGCAAATAATTAAAAGATGAATGTTGATTTGTGGGCAAGTTTTTATGTCATCCAATCTGTATCAGAAGCAGTGGAATAGCCAAATTATATTAGTACGTTGAAGTACTTAGGCAACACAAGCAATGAGAATTAAATTGATGAATACTTAACATCATCAGCTTTATGGCCTCTGCATGATGTAATCAAGATGCAAATATTTTACATTGCTATAAGCAGGAAGAGAGATGACCAAGGAGATCCCTTTTGACCCCACTTTCCTGTGCTTACTAAGAAAACAATTTAATCAGTGTTAATCCTGATGCACATATTGTGTGCTGTGGGTCTGCTCTAATAGCAGCATAGAGCACATGTATGACTGCCTGGGAGAAAGGAGCCTTTGTGTTTGACTATACAGGTATCTGATCCAGGGGAAGACTGCAAGGAATATTAAGATCCCTCTGCATTTGACTTATAGCTCAAATGCAGAGTCAGGGTTTTTGAAGGATTAAAAGCTTATTTTCATAACTAACCCTCAGCTCTAATCCCAATACAAACTTAAAAGATGTATCTACACATTAATAATATTTTAATCATTCCCAAATGCAAATATAGATGCATAATTTTTCCATAAATCAACACTGTTATACACTTTATGAAACTGTATGTTCTGTTCTGGAAAAACTAATTAAAATTGTCAGTTCAGAAAGTTAATGAATGATAGGATTTCCCATGTAACACTTAATATAAAATATTTAGAAACTAAAACTAGTTCAACAAATACATGGAGAAAATCCACAGGTCAGAGTAAAGGTTATCCTGTAATGATGAAAAATGCATTCCTTTTATGTAAATGTGAATAATATATGAATAATGGATGTTTGTTATGTAGGCAATGTAAAATTTATTATGGCTTTTAATATTCACTGCTTGGGCTTTAAGTGCTTTGCTTTGTAAATGATGAAATAGGTAAGTACATCTGTGTCATTAAACATCCTGAGTATTTTGTGTGAGAACCAAGTTGTGGCTGTTTGCAAAGTTTAGAACTGTTTTAAGGACCTTTGCGGTTTGGATATGGTGGAAAAATAAATCTAGTGATTTTTTTGAGATGCTTTGAAACTTTTATTAAAACTTCCCTAAAGATCCTGACAGTTGAAATAATTGAAAGATAACATGTATTCCACTAGCATTAATGAATTCCTTTGTGTATCTAACACCTACACAGAGGTGTGAAGAACAGTTTGTGTGTTTTCTGGGGTTCTTCCAGCTGGTTTAGTGCTTCAGGGCTGCTGCAAGCAGCATCCTCTCTTCAGAAAGCTAGGCAAGGGCAAAACATATTCTTCCTCCTGGGATGGTACTGTGTGTCATATTGGGTATAATTTCAAGGTGTGCACTGTAGGAAATGGAGACCTTCTCAAGAAGGCAATAGCTTAAAAATTTACTGGTTTAAGATTGGACAGCTAGTCCAAATCAGTCTTGTGAACAATGAATGAGGGGAAAAGCATATTCTCTGCTTTCTTCCTAGTAAGGAAAGGCTCTAGGGCCAGTCCTTTCCTTGTAACAGCCTTCAAACAGAAATGAATGAATGAATGAATGAATGAATGAATGAATGAATGAATGAATGAATGAATGCTTGTAACTGCTTAAATGGGAAAGTCACTGACTCCCTGTGAAGTCCAGAGAACTGGTACGGCAAGCCCTGACAGCTGGGTGTGGAGTGGCTCAGTTCGTGCAATAACCCCTTTTCCCCTTTTTTTAATTTGGAATTGGAAAGGGATCACTGCCTTGTAAACTAACATTTTCTTTTATACACAAGCCTTTGGAAAACATCCTAGCTAAGTAATGGCTGTAAAGCAATGAAGCACCTTTCTCTAAACACTTCATGTTAGCCAGATTTTGTCAGGCTGAACAAAACTGCATTTTTTACTTCTGGTCTTGTATTCACACTGCCAGATGGTACTAAAAAGGAAAAAGAGGAAATGAATCACTCTCTCTAATAATTTTCATTGTTAGTGCAGCCACTGCATATCTGCTTCATCTAGATTAATGTTCCCAAAAGTCAACTGGTGATCTCCAAGCTATTTCAGGCTGATCTTCCCTTCAGCCTAGTGTTACCAACCTGGATTCCACAAAACTGCTTTGTTTAGAGGTCCATGTAGTTATGCTGCAAATAAAATCAGTAGCTTAAAATTTTCTACCACATTTTCCTCCCATGCAAACTCTGATAAGAAATCTGACTTATTTAGGCACCTGACCCTGGTACAGTCATGCTAAACTTCCTCTGTATTTAAGTGCTGTGAATTCTAAGGTGAGGAGTCATTTTTCATGCTCAGGCATGGATAGCAGGACACCAGTATCAGAACACCATTAATAAGATACTGGACAGTGCCTCTGTTTTTGGGAAGGTTAGCTATTGCTGCATGATAAGAACCATGTTTGATGACTATCTCATATTATTTAGATTTCCAGTTAGAGTGATGATAAAACTTGCTTTTATAAATTAAGGCCAAACAGCTGTCCCTTTGCAACATGTCTTAATTTTCTTGCTGTTATTTCATTCTTGTTATAAGTGTGGAAATACATGTTGATACTAGGTGCAAAATTAAAACAATAACAAGATCCTCTTCATCCCCTAAGCACTGAAGCAATGAAAGTTGCATTAAGAGGAATTGAATGGTCTAGGCTGTAGGCATTAACCTCAAGAAAGCATTTCTCATAGCCACATGTAGCAATAGCCAGAAAGCTGGAAATGGAATTTAAAATCAGTATGTGAGACTAATCCTGCTCCCCAGAGCAAACTGGAAGGTCTCAGGCACTTGAGCTGAAGCCTGCCTTAGAGCAAAACAAAAACCTACCTGAAAAATCCAATCCATCCTAGTCCATAAATTGTTTCACGACCCTTGCATGATGAAGATATAAATTCAGTACTTATTATGAGCTATTAATTGAGTTTTAAATCCTTGACAGCCTAAGATGGTTTTGAGTTTTCCCTTCCCTAACACAGTGCAGTCATTTGGGGAAGGAACATTTCTCAGTTTACTCCTGAGCTTTACATTTTACTGGGGTCTGGAAGTCTCAGCAAAGACTGCTGCCAGGAAACAAGCCATATGTAGTGACAAGTGTTGCACCTTTGTGTGATTCCAGTTGTAGCTAACTAGTGTGGTCTTGTGTGGTTCCCACTTTAATGAGGTTGTGTGCTCTAAGTAGAAAGATAAAAAGATGGTATCCCCATTTCACAGGCATGGATTTCACACAGGTCAAAAAGCTGCCTCTGAAACTGGAACTCTTAAGTCTAGTTGCTTCAAGATGATCCTCCCTACCCAAGTTTTTAGCCTCCTGTTACTGCCAGCAATTTCTCTGATGTCTTAGTTGCCTGCAGTTCTCTGCCTAACAAGGTCAGGCTCCTTTGGAAGCACATCAGGGAAATGATGTTCAAATCACTGCGTGATCAGGTCTGCCTTCCTGTTCCAGCTGAGGCAATTCTGAAACCATTGATATGAGCACTTCAGTGTGGTTATGTCTGTAGGAAGAGGATGATCTGCAGTATTCAGTAACCTTCTTGACATTTTCTGACACTTGCTACTAAAGCATATTAGGCTAAATGTGCATATGTCTCATTTGTGAAACCCCTTCTCAAATGTTCCCTCAATAACACTTTCCAACATATTGTACTCTTGTGTGCTGTTAATGGCTGTAAATCTTTTAACAGCAGAGCTGTCTGCTTCGGTGGTAGCCAGGGTGTTTGATTAAAGTTTTCTATTGCTAGCTAAAGCCACAGACCTCCATTAGGCTGGGCACCAGCTTTCATTCTTTTGCCTTTTATGGCCATATATGACGTGCTGTCTTAACCAGTGCTCTGGACAAGATAGGTTGTGTTGAGACTCTTGAAATGGAGCTCAGCAACTTTTCCCATTCTGCTGTGGGTGTCCGTGGAGCAGTAGATAAGATGAGACTGAGAATTCTATGCTGTTATCTCCTCTTGTGTCCCTGCTCTGTACTGGCAGTTGCCCAGTTGAATTTGCAGACCTACTGCAAGACTGAATGCGTCTTCTCTGGTGTCTTCTTAAACCACTATAGCTCATGGCCCCAGTTGATGCCTTCTTAGCCAAAACTTGCTAAGAAGCAGGATTGAGCCAGCTGTATTTTCCAACTGTTTTCAAATGTTCTCTGCTCTTTTAGGGAGCTATTAAATGCCCCTGCCCCTTCCCCTCCCTCCCCATCCCTCCTCCCACGACCTCCCCATATTTCCATTTGCTTTAGAAACAAACCAGCCTGACTTATTTGCAGTCAGCCACAGTGCACTAATGTGTGCAAGTGACAAATAATGCCTGGTGTGTTCTTTACAGTGTGCATTCTCCTTTGAAAAGGTGAATGCAAGGTAGTTTGAATATTGTATGAGATCAAGCACCAAATTTTGAAAAATAGGCCTTTTTTCCTGTCTAGAATTCAAAGGGGAGGCAGTTCAGAAAGCAAGTCTCACGTAAGGATGAGAGAAGGAGTGAATGGAAAGAGGGCTTGCATTTAATTTAACCATAGAATGAAGCACTTGAAGTGATCATCTTCTGCTTTTTCCCCTACACCTGATGGATTTCTCTGCTCAATGACATTTAAAGCTGTGGCTGTAAAAGCTGGAACAAGCAGCAGAGAGCAGTACTGAGCTACTCGTCTCTGGTGGAAGTGTTTTCCATCAGGGCAATTGGTCTACAGGAGAAACAGAGGCACAAAATGTGATGCTAATGTCCCCTCTTCAGTTCATAATCTGCTGTGACTGTCGTCCTTTCTGATAACTGTGATGAGACAGAGAGCTGAGGTACTGGGACCATTTGTCACCGTCCTCTCATGCACCTGGGATGAAACCAGGCTTTGTTTTCCTTCAGACTGTGCCTTGGTAAAAGCTTTCAGATAAGAGCAGAAAGGAGGTGAATAATAAATACCTAAAAGGGAATGGAATAGAAAGACCAAGATGGGGGAGTGACAAGAAGGTGTATTTTAATTGAAAGGTTAAATTGCCTCTTACAAAGCCAAATTTTTTTGTCCATTTTAATGGCAAGTAATCAACAAACAGTCATTAAGCTGATGAGGCTGCTTTCTTTAAGATCAAGGCATATTTCAAGTGGGAGTGCTGAACAGTGTATTCTTTTTAAAACAAGAGTTTTGTTTTTCGTTAATGAAATAAAAATCCCCAGGGAAGGAGGCCATATAGAATGAATTATATAGTTCAGATTTCATAGGAATTATTTAGAGCTAACACATGCTTCGTGTTTCAGATGGAATAATGGATCTCATGTGATTTAGTTCCAGTGGAGTTTGAGACCACTGCTGCTTTCCAGGGGTGAGAAGTGGGCTGTTTGTCAGAAGCACAACCAATTTTGGTTGTATTTATTTCTTACCTCCCCTCAGCATTTTGGCTCCCTGCATTTCTAGTGTGCTGTATAACACCTGCAGTCATAGAAAAAGGAAAATAAGATGCTTGTAATTTGCTTGTCTACATTGCATTTACTCCACAAATGAACTTTTTCCCATTAAAAATTATTTTTCATAGTTCCTGCAATGTATACTCCTAAATTGGCTGGCTATCCTCCAGTGTCAAAGCACATCACAGGTTCAAATGTGTAGTGAGCCTGAGTTTATATTGATTGTTTATGCAGGTTGTACACTCTTGGAGAAAAATCTTTCAGAACCCTAATATCCTGTTAATGTTTTTACCTGTAGGGAAAGAGAATAGAAATCTGTGAACTTGTGCCTTGTGAACTCCAACCTCATCTACATATTCCATCAGATAATCAGAATTTTTTTCTTTGTTTTTTCTCCTTCTCCCCCAACACAAAGTCAAGATACCAAGTGTGAATTTACCAGTCAGCTGTTTCTACATCAGTTTACCTGGATATTGTATTCTTTGGACTCCTATCTATGCATTAGAAGGGTAAAGGTGATAGGTTTGTAAGAGGTTTTATGTGATTTTAAATAGATTTAAAAGATTTCTAAGACCTATGTTTTTAATAGATCCCATTGAAAATGAATATACATAAAAGTTTCTTCTCTATTGTGTTACAAATTTTATAAGCTACCATTTTATAAGTTATCCGTTTAATAACTGAACTTACACACATTGAGACTCTTTAAGCCCAGGCAAGGGTGAAAGGCTAGCTACAGTAATCACCTCAGCTAAGGCCTTTGGACGTGTTTGGCATGTCAGTGTCTCTGCTTTTATTATGTACTAAAAGAATAGCTCAGCCTCCCTGCTTGTAGAGGGAAGTGGAAGTTCTCCTGTCTGCACGATGCCCAGGGAACTGATTCGTACAGGCTTGATGCCTCCCATTCAGCTACACAAATAGCATCCAAATTGCTCAGGTCTGCTTCTCTACTGTTCCATTAATACCACTCCAGAAGCAGACCTAGTCTGCAGCAGAGGAGAAAGCCTTTTCTCTTTTTTTTTTTTTTTCCTTTACATTAATGGTATTTTCCTCTCAGTCAGCCTGGTTATCCAGTCTGGCTGTTGGGTGACATCCTGGCTCTACAATGTTTGGGGGCTTAATCAGATAGCATGTCTTCACCTTCCTTTGTACTCCTGTGCTCTTTTCATACTCTGTATTGCTAATCACTCACTAAGATCACCAGCATGAAACAAAATGTGAGAATTTCTTTTGCAAGCTAACACTCAAAAATTTCAGAACAAGTTATATGAGTTTAGCTCTGGCTTGAATTTAAAGTAATATCTTGTCCTGTGTTATTCAATTTCAGAATGGTTGATGTGAATTTACCTGGGACCCACAAATCAGAGTAACAGTCTCCTGCTCACTAAATGAACCCCTGATATTTATGAATTTATTACATTTGTTACATTCATAAGGTGGACTTTTCTAAATTTAGAGAAAAGAGCTACAAATGCTTGTACTGATGCATCTGTTTATGTTTATAAAAGTCAGTAAGGCTTTACCTAGACACTTGTGTATCATCTCACCCGTGCTCCTGTAGCAATAAGCAATTGTCATAGTTTAACCCAGCAGAGAGCTAATCACCATACAGCCTTGGTGGGATGGGGGAGAGAATCTGGGGAAAAAAAAGTAAAATTCTTGTTTTGAGATAAAGACAATTTATAGGAGTGAAAAAGAAGAGACTATAATGATAATGATTATGATGATGATAATAATAATAATAATAGAATATAGAAAACAAGTTACGCACAATTCAATTACTTATTCCCTGTCCAGATAGTTCCCCAGCAGTGCCCCCCTGATGCCCCTTTTAGCCAACTTTCCTTATAGTTTATATAATGAGCAAAAAATCCCATGGTGTGGGATATCCCTTTGGCCAGTTGTGGCCAGCTGTCCCCTCTTTGTCCTTTCCCAGCTTCTTGTTCCCCTCAACTCACTGGCTGGTGGGGCCATGGGAGAAGCAGAAAAGGCTTTAATTTAGTGTAAGCACTACTTAGCATCAGCTAAAAACATAGTGTGTTATCAACTTTATTCTCATTCTAAATACAAGGCACTCTATTACAGATTACAGCACCTCCTAGGAAGAAAATTAACAGTATCCCAGATAAAATCAGGACAGGATAGGAACAATTTTTGACATTTTGAAAACTGCTGGTTAAAAGACAAAAACAATTTAGCTTTTTTGGAAAAAAAAAAAACAAACAAAAAAAACGTGAAGATTTTTCTGTCGTTAAAATGTAATATGCTCTGAGCATCATCATTTGATTTCCAAAGCAGTTTCATGAAACACTTTGGTGAAATGCTAAAGAACTTTCTTGAACAAAATTAAACAGGAATAAAAGGCAAGCTTCCAATAATAAAAGCTAAGCTTCTAAGGAAGATTAACCTCTACTTCAAGAAAAGACTAGGAACTTGAAAGCATGCCAATTATAGGTATAGAAGTGTATAAAAAAGCAGATGTTGTACTGTGAGTAAGACTGAGCTTGGAAGCTCAGTTCCACGTGGATATGGAAAGAATTGATTGGAAAGAAAAAAAATAACTTTATTGAGCTGATACTGGGACACTTAGAGTTGATTTTGTTGTGTGCATTTTATACAAGGGCTAGGACATGTTTAAACATTAGCAATGATTTGTCTCTCTTTATAACAAGCTTTCTCTGAGTATTCAGCAGTTTGTCTAAGAGTGTGGAATTGTCTCTGCCACACCATAAAATTGTAGTTGTCTGCTTAGGAACAATGTATTCTAAGACTTTCCTACTGGTGTTTTGTTAGGGTTTGGCTCTTTGTGTATTCTGGTATGAGTTATAAGCAGCAAAAGATAAACTTTTCAAAGTTCTTTCAGCTGTCATTTTGCTTGTAATGCTGCCAAAGGCCAGCACTCTTACTACCTCAGGATCCTGTCTCCATCATTTTCCAGCCAATGATGAGCAGGACCGATACTACTTCCCTCGTAAACTCTGTCTTGCACTTTGTGTTTTGATCTCTTTCTTCACTGCAATTATATTTCTGATTAAAAACCCAGAAGTGTTATTCTTGAATCCTCACTGCAAGCTACCAGCAGCAATTTTCGAGTTATTTGAGCAATGGTCCTGGTAACAAGAGCAACAGCAAAATCCTCTCCCCTTTTTGGTAATAGTAGTCCAAGAGAAATCCAGACCTAGAAATACCCAACATTCAGTCTCTCTTCCTGTTTGTGGCTAATTGCAGCATCTTTCATGAATGATGTTGAAATGTTTCTGTCATCACAAATGAGGTAAAATAATTTTAAGGACGTAGGGCAGGGCATGGTCCAAGAAGCAGTCACTAGCATTGTTGATATTTGTGCAAGGTAAAAGATTTTTGCACTAGCTGGTGCAGGTTAGTTTCAAATACCATGAGTAGAATAGTGAAGGGATAATTCTTAAACATTAATTTGATATCTTCAGTGTCTCTTCAAAGTCACAGAGCATGGAGGATGGGCAAGATGGATACTGAAGAGGAAAAATGGGGTGTGATAGTGGGATAAATTGTGTTTTGTAAATTTGGCCATCTGCTCCTCACCTTCCTGTGCGAGACCGTGAGTAACTGGAATTATGACTCAGCTGCCCAGAGAATGGAAAGTGAAGGTTTGAGACTGAATGGGATCTCTGAGTAAAGACTGGCTTTCTTCAAGGATTTCAGAGTTATTTCTTCAGAGGTTTTTCTCATTCAGTTATTTTGATGCTACTCTGTGTCTGTGTGTATATGTTGCCTATATTGTCAAATACGTGTATTATATGACAATATAAACAGTAGTCCCTGCACATGTCCATTAAGGATTTGATATCCATACCCATCCAAATGAAATTTCAGAGTTTTATTCACAGTTTTTTGTGCCACTGTTCCCAAAAAAAAGCCTCAAATGCTTACTTGTTGTTAGCCTGAACATGTAGCTATAAAATACCTCAAAGTCATATTTCCCAGGAGCAGCAATATGTCATTTGAATGTAATAGTTACAGTGCTGGAAAATAACACATTGTGCAGGTCCTAGTGTCTCCAAGACCTAAAAGCTTTACCAAAAAACAAAATGACAATTTGGTCGCTAATGGCTCATAATTATTTGTGGAAAGATTTCAGCAGTCATCAAGTGCCTTAAATATCTTAAACTGTTCTGTAGGTGACTTCCCTGAGGTGACTCATTTTCCTTAATCTTGGTTTTCTATATAAAGGCTTTTTCCATGTTGTGGCAGCACCAAGTCATGGTGTGTTACATTTGGTTTTGTGACTTGGTCATCCAGGATTCACATTACCTACACATTATTTGTGTTCTAGGTAGCAAAAGCAGAATATATTTGGTTTGTAGGGGGGACAATGAGTGTTTGTCCAAAACCTACTATTCCTTTTTGAATTATTAATGCAGGGAAAGTGAAAAAAGTTTCATATTTTACCCGGAGAATTTTATCTCTAAGAAGTTCTCTGCTTTACAAGAAATCTATTAGATTATTTTCACAGTTCTCATCACCTTTGTTATGTTCCTGATGTGTTCTGGTACCTTGCACTGGCTACCTAGAACAGAGGCTAGACAGAGTTAGAGAATAAAGTAGGTATTTATTAAAGGCCTTTAACAGGCACACTTTGGGGAGAACAAAAGCCTCACAGAGGCTACACCCAAGGTGGATGACAGTCACGAGTTTTTCAGACAGATACAAGTTTGGTCTAATTGCGTAACAGAGGTTAATTGTCCAGTTACAGATTCAGGTAATGAAGTCACATTCCCCCAGCTTGCTCCTCCCCAATTCACCTTTCTTTATACTTTTTGGGGCCCAAGGCTGTGATGGTGATCTGGGTTCTCAGGCCTGGAAGGATTGTTTTGTCTGATAAAAGAGAGCTAACTAACACAGTATATGAAGTTCAGAGTTACACACTAATGCTGTGTAGGATCTGAAAAATACAAAATCTAAAACTTAAGGCATCAGTACTCCCTGTCAAATGTCTTCCTCCTCCATCTTCAGATTATTCCAGAGCAGCTAATATTTATTTTCTTATGTGACTATATATGAATCCTTTCAAGGAGTATCAATCTTCTCTGGGCTTCTGAAGGGGTCACAAGTGAACAATATGTGATTTTTCCCCTTCTGTAGCCCTCATATGATGTATGTCCATTCTGCAGCATGCAGCTGATGTAGTGTTGGCATCATTCCTGTTATTGATGCTCTGGATGGGAGGATTGAGTGCAGCCTTGGTCAGTTCACAATGCCAAGGTGGGTGGGAGTATTGATTTACTGGAGGGCAGGAAGGCTCTGCAGAAGGGATCTGGACAGGCTGTATCACTGGTCAAGGCCAGTGGTGAGAGTACAAGGCCAAGAGTCTGGTCCTGCGCTTGGGTCACAGCAACCCAGAGAAGCCTGGCAGAAAAGAACCTTGAGGTGCTGGTCAGCAGTGGGTCAACGTGAGCCAGTGTGTGCCCAGCTGGCCCAGAAAGCCAATGGAATGATTGCATTAAAGTAGGTTCCTTATCTGTAGCTTTGTGCTTCTAGTCCTGAGTGGGTTTCACTTTACATCTCTGAGGATCGCACCGACACTTTTCACCTTTATAGTCTTTCCTTTCTAAACTCTGTAGCTAAACTCTGATTGGGAGCACCATACAGCTAGAGTTGAGGTAATGAGAGCTGTTTCCTTTTCCCACACAGATTTTCTTACAGAAAGAAGTCACGTCTCAGACAGAATTTAGACATACACTCTAAGTACTGTCATTGTAACAGAAGAAACAGAAGAAATTATTAACCATAGAAAAGATCAGTACTGGCTGAAATTTTTGGTGTTACATGTGCTTGTGTAGCCAGAACATAATAGTACATTGTCTTTGTTTCACAGCTTGCTTTTTCAAAATAGGAACAGAATTATAATGTTGAGGTATAAAAATGTAATTGCTAGTGACCTTTCATTTTTATGCCACCTCTGCTTAAAAAAGTTAAGTTAAAGACATTTATTGTTTAGGAAAAGTTGTCCATGTTTTCTGATGGACTTTGACTGAGGAGTAGCTCAAATTCAGTGTAGCTGGTGAAGAAATTCTGTCTCAGTTTTGTACAAAGACCAGCATTCAAAATCACATTTTATCGTAGTCACTGTGTATGTCCTGTCTTTCAAAGCAAAATTTATACTTCTAACTAGTTCAGGCACTTTCAGAAATTTTGCCCTTTTTTTTCACAAAGAGAAAAGAACCTTCTGACAATTGTATGATAGCCATTTCCAAACATCTGTTGGAGAATTACCTCATCATGCTAACAATGCTAGAATTGTCAGAAATATTGCTGTTTTCCCAAACTAGAATTATTGTAAAACAGTTTAAATATTTTACAGTTGTGCCTCATTACACAGTAATTGCATACTTAATAATACAGGATGTACACTACTACTTACAAGGAAAGTTAATTTATTTGGGTTTCATATTTGTTTTTTCCCTTTTAAAAAATCTTTCTGAATCCTTCATAACTTGCATGTGTTTATTTCATGCTATTGCTAGCAGCCTTAAATCAGAAGGTTTTAACTTGGGAAAGATTAGACTATCACTTCATCTAAATGACCTTCAAACAGCTTGGAGTGTGTTTAATTTTTATTGGGACACTCCATGTTTATGTTTAATAGTGAAATGGACATTCAGAACAGCACCCACTGATGCCTTGAGAGGCAACCTAGAACAGAGGCTAGACAGTGAAAAAGGAATAAAGTAGGTATTTGTTAAAAAGGCCTTCAAAGGATACACCTTGGCCAAGGTTACGCCCAAGATGGACAACAGGTTACACATTTTCACACTTTTGTAGGTTTTGGCCCATTTACATGTTGGAGTTAATTGTCCCATTATAGCTTCAAGTTATGAAGTCCCATCCTTCCAGATTGCTCTCCCCAATTTGCTGTTGTTTGTACTTTTCGGGCCTGAAGCTGCAATGGTGTCCTTGGTTCTGGGGCTGGAAAAGCATTGTTTTGTCTGACTAAACTGTGAAGAGAACTTGCTAACACTTTATACGAAGTTCTGAGTTACATACTAATGCAGTACAGAATCTGGAAAATATGAAAGCTTAAACTGAAGGCATCACCACCACCAAAAAAGAAGGAAAAGAGAAGTCAAAATAATCACTTCTGGCATTTATTGTATAGTACTTGCAGCTGTTTCACCAAGAGAAACCAACATTCATGGTTCTGTTATCCTGCTACTTGAACATCTATGGTTCTGTGCTCAGTAAAATATTTTTGATGGAGGCTTGGTGGTTTTTTTTCTACTTTTAAGCCAGAAATTATTTGATTTTTCGTTTAAGATAATTTGATGTCATGAGGACTAATCAGCTACTATTAAGCAAGTCTTTAAGTTTTCTTCACCAAAGATAAATGGTAGTACTTTATTTTCCTGAAATTGACCCCAAAGCTCTGTTGGTGCCCCTCCCAGAGTCCAGTTAAATTCAGATCAACTTTCTCACCATGTATTGTGGTGTCACCTGGGTCTTCACATCAGCCTTTTTAACTAGCACATGCCTAAAAATGTGAGGTTTCTTTCCCAGCCAAACACATGATACAGAATTTCTAGTGTTTGTAACCTCGGTATTCATCACACTCATGATTAAAATTTGATTATTTTGTGGGATTCTGTGTGCTTTAGCCGGCTTGTGAGTCTTTCTTAAAATATTACTTTACAATACTGTCAAGAAGCACTGATACTATTATTTTTGGGTGTCCTGTGTCCTGGCCCAGCTGACCCTGCCTGCTGTGGTTGCTGTTTGTTTGCCTGGGACAAGTCAGCTTTCTGTCCTTTTTTGTCTGTCATTGGAATTTGGAAAAAAATGCCTTTTTGTTAACTGTAGGGCTGTGATGAAAATCTCACAAACTCCCACAGGCTTTCTCTTTTACTTCCATTTGTGTTCCTGACCATTGCTTTTTATAGTGTTGCCGAGAATGCTGTGGCCGTTTCTGGGACCCCAAATCCAACTGGGATTTTTTTCCAAGGTATTTTCTGTTTCATGTCTTTAGGGACTGTGCTGTGAACATCTAGCACAATCCATTTTGGGGAAGAGAGTATCAGCAGAGGCCAAACTGCACTTTATTATTGCTCTGCAATTGTGTGACCCAAATATATGGTTGAGTTTGCCTTCTTCAGGCTTTTTGCAAAACTCTAATACAGATTGAAAGTCTTTTCTGTCAATACTTCAGATGGGCAATAGCAGCTAGCTGTGGTGACATGTCTAAATCTTTCTTCTCTGTGAATTAATGCCCATTTTACTGTGTGCTGTGGTCAGATGTGGAGATAAGTTGAAGCAATAACAGTGTAAGGGAATTTCAGATGCACAATTATTTCTTTATCTGTAGCATCTACATCTTTGCAGAGAGGGACAATGTTACTCCAGGGAAACTCTTGATAGTATTTGGGTAGCTGGTTGAGCACTTTTATTCTCTTTGTCTGTTGCTTTGTTTTGCTGTTTTTTTTTTCCCTGTGAGGATGGAGGATTTGGAAGAAACAGAGGTGGGTGGGTGTTGGTTGATTTTTTTGTAACCAGTAACCAATCAACAGTAACAGCAAATCTACAAATTTTAAAAAATTTTTAATTTGTTTGCTTGAGTTTTTTTGTTGAGTTTATTTTATTAATTTTTTCTTGGTGGTACCCATGTTGATAACCTTTTGTTTAAGACAAGATACTTGTAAATTAATTTTGTTTTTTCTAAATTTGACATGTTTTCTTCAGTATACACTTCAAAAAAGTTAACTGACTCTCAAAATAATCAAACTTAGTGAGTAAAAAACACTAATATTGTTGATAAAGTATGAGATAGAAACTGTCAAATGATTGAAACTTTAATTACTTTTCCCCCTATTTGTGACTTTGAATATAAATTAATTCCCCTGGCAACCTGGAAAGCTGTATACTTATGGGAAACAAGGCCTAAAAATTCTCATGCATTTTGGATAGCCTTCCTGGCAAAACTTAGCTTCCTTGCTGAGATGGAAGACATGATCCTATTTGGCCAAGTATTGGTTATATTAAGTTCTGATTTTGTCCAAGGGAGTGGGAAGGTGCTTTTTGATCCTTCTGCTTCTTTCACCAACTGATTCATGGAGGTAAGATCATCTCTTTCTTTTATATGGTCATTCCTTCCTACCTGTAGCTTTTACAAATACTTTTTCTTTTATTTCATTAATTACACTTGAAACCTTTCTTGACCTGAAATTAAAAGAGGCCTCATTGGTTATTCATCTTCTATTTACCATTTTTTTTGCTTCTTTGAAGCTTTATTGTTATTGGAGTTTTACAATGGGGTTTTTTATTTGTTTTCCTGTCTTAAATGTGTAGTATTGCTTTGGCTCCTGCTTTTTGTCACTGATCACCATTTGTAGACTTATAGAAATTTCAGTTCTGTTTAATTACTACTATTACAAACCTGATTTCACTTGGATGTGCCAAAACATGATTCTGGGGCTTCCAGCACAGGGGTTTTATCTTATATCCATCCCAACGGTGGCTGAGTTTCCTACAAAGAAGTCTGTTAAAACCTGTAAAATTGTAAGACAGGTTTCTATACTTACTGTATTTTTCCTTTAGAAACTGTCTCTCACCTCTCCCTTTATATGGAATGCAGTTCAAATTTCTGTAACACAGTTTCAATACAGCTTCTTCTGAAAGTTAACTGAAAACTGCTAAAATCATCAAGATCTTCAGAGTCAATTATTGTCAGAAATAACACCACTCCTTTTTCTTTTCTGCTTTTTCCCACTGCTCGAAGACAAAGAGAGAAGCAACATTTAAGTGTTTTTCACTTGCTTCCATGCTTCTGGAGAGTTTCGGTTCTACTGTTAAGCTTTTAACTGCTCTTTTTGTGGAGTCTCCTGTAGTTACTCCAGCTGAGCAGAGTTTTTGTTCAGAAATTAGTTGCAGCGAAGGGAAATATAATAAGGCTTCTTCTGCAATCCTTGTCTGCTTTCTGCCTAGCCTTAACATTGCTTATCACCTAGTGTCTTCCTATTGAAAGAACATACTTCAAGTTACTTAAGCTAGGATCTAAATTTATTATAAAATCCACCAAAGTCTCAATTAACTTTCTCCACCTGAATAACAGCAAGACTCAGTCTAAACTATGATATCTCATGGAATATCCCTTAACCATGCCATGCCATGCTTCTCTTCTTTTGTTAGGCCTAAATCACCTGCAAATATCATAGGGAATCCATCCTTCCTTCTTTCTTTGGAAAAGCAATTTTTTCTTTTTGAAAGTTTCAAAAAAAAGTTGGGATCCTTTTTCTGAGGAAACTTCAGAGTGCTGCTGTGATATTATTTCTGGAGGGACTGTATATGGGACAGAAAACCAACTTTTTCATTCAGTCTTCCAGCTTGTTTTGTCCCTACAGATTCATAGAAGTAGTCTGAAAATGGCAACCAGCAAAATCTTGTCACTTAAGATAGTGCCCAAAATAACTGCCAAAAATAGTACAGGCAAAATGTATAATTGAATCAAAAATATTGTAAATTTTAGCTAGGTTTTCAGACTGTTCTATAAAGTGAAAGACAGGAGAGGTGTCATTTGTCTTCAGAGAACCTATCATAACTCAAATAATAAAATTCAGAAGTAGGAAAATGGCTATTTTTTATGAATAATTGCAATGAGTATTTCCCATTTTGCATATTTGATGCCATTTCAAAGTATATTGCAATGTAACCCATAGGATCAAATATAAAAAGAATATTTTTAATTAGAAAAGAGTTTTTATTCCACTTGTGATAATGCCTATCAAAAATATATTTTCTTTAAATCTGCACTTCATTCAATTAGAAAAGCTCAATTAATCAACAAGAGGCAAATGAGTTCTGTTCAAAGTAATGAAACATAACACATTTACTCCCTTTATCCATTCACTTTTTTAGAGGTCAATTTTGTGACTGTGCTGCTGTAAGCCTATTTCAGTACTGAGGGCTTTTTGGTGGGATTTTTTTTTTAATGCCTTCCAGTCCCAGCATTTAGAATGAAGCTGCAGAAGGATTAGTCCATCTTGCAATTAGTTCATGTGCAGCCACCAGAGAGCCTGGTAATAACAGCTTCCGACAAGAATGGATGGTTATTGAAATAGAATTCTATCTCCTGTAGAAATAGTGGGGAATCGATAAATTATTATTCTATAAATTATTAAATCTATAGACATAAGATGACCATAAGTTCTGTTTCTTCTCATCAATTAATTAAATGAGGACATACACCCATTGTTACCATCCGTCTATTAATTTAATAATTTATTGAATAATGGATGCTGCTAATACAAGGTTGAACATGACAATATCCATCTTCAGTGCTAGTCCAACATTAATGAGCTTGACACTACATTAGTTTCCTCCATCTTTTTGGCAAATGTCTTTATTTAATATGGTCCAGCAGAATGTGTTGTCCAGATTTGTAACCTGGCAGGTCCTTAATTTCTGACAAATTTCTGTTCCACCAAAAATTTGGCTTCAAAAAAGGCACCAGATTTTTTGAGCAGTGAGGGAGTGTAAAGCTCTAAAATGGTGCCATGAAAATAAAGAAGAGGAAAGGAACAAGACTGATGTGTTTAAATGGGTCAGATGAGTAGCCCCTTGTAAAATTGCAGCCCTGATGAGAAGAATTGACTAGCTTTTGTGAGAATCACTTAGTAGATAACATACTCTTAAACTTGATAGTAAATTACAGATTTTTTATTAACTCTTCATACAGGATTCAGAGAGTTCTCATAAGCTGTCTTAATACCATCATCCTCTGTTCTGAGAGGGGGGGACTAGAAATTCTCCACTTTTTTTTCAAACTGTTGCAGTTTGAACACAGTTCAACAGTAACACAGTTTCTGCTGAATCTAGCAGAAGGCATTGATGTTATTTTCAGGGCTCAGAAAACAACATTTTCTGGTGAAGCTGGCTTCAAGGTGGGTGTGCTGATGTACTGATGTACATCATTAAAAGCTAAACCAAATCAAACCAACACTTGCATATCCCTGTGACCTCCTCAATTGTGTTGTACAGAACTTCAACGGGCTCTTGCAGGCTATATTGATTATATATTATCACATACACCAAATGGTCTTTGAAAATCACATTAACTAGATAAATGGCCTAAATACATTTAATTGACTTCACATGCTTCTCTTCAATAAAATGAAGGAGTGTCAGAAACAACTTACATTTGAATTTGTTTCTCTTATCTGCGATGATTAATCAAAAATTGTTTTTACCGCTAGATAATCACAGTTATATGGTCCTGGTGATACCAAATAGAAGATGATGTTCAGGAAAATTAACTGAATTCTAATTGGCTTGAACCTAAATGAATAAAATAAATCGAAAACATCAAGCATGAACTGTGTAATTAGTTCAGATATAACAGGCCATATTTTTAGATATTTGAATTTCCTCTGTTAAATGGAGACTTGTAAAGGCTGAAAAAGAAAAAGAAAGTGATTTAATCATGCAGTCATTGTTATTAAGACTTTATATTGTTACTTGTGCAAGGTATTTACAATAATAAATAAATGTGATAATGCCTATCAAATAATCAATATTAAATAAATAAACATGTCTTTAGTTAGAAGATCTTTGATTCCAGGTCTATGACCAATAAAATATTAAAACATGCACATTTTATCCAACTAGGCCAAAATAAATATTTTATTATTAGAAAAAGCTTTCAGATTTTTGGCAGATTCTTTGTTATTTTGATATGGATAAATTGGAAAAAAACCAAATGGTCATCTTACCCCTTCACAAAAAATGCATTGAAATTGTTAGAAGACTTATCTTGAGCAATACCTTCAGACATTTTTTGACTCCTCTTATATGGCAGTGCAATACCAAGTCTCAGATGCTGCCTGCAGATGTGACTAATGGTATATTCATAACTTTGGCAGATCAGCATCAGTGGCAACATCAGCAAAAGTCTGGCCTTTTTGGCTTTTTGTAAGGCAAACTCTTGTTGAATACACTTGGTAGAAGTTTTTTCTGTAATGGAATAAAATTTTGTAACCCTAATTTGGACTGAAGTGCAGCTGCTGGAGCCTATGAAAAGACTTGCAAGAATTTCTGTGGGAAGAAGCTCCTGATGTGCAGCAACATGTGAGGATGCCCTTCTTCCCTCAAAAAAAATCCTATCTTCTTCCTATCAAAAAAATCCTCTACAAATTCAATCCAGACAACCAATATATTAAACTTATAACATTGTATGTCACCAAAGAAGTGGATGAGACTGTTTTGTAGCATCATCAACAGTAACTTCCATATAGACAGTATTTTTCTAGATGTGGCAACAGATGGCTCCACTTACTAAAAGAATACAACCTTACTCATATTTACATTCTCTTAGTCTTTCCTTCAAGCCAAATTCACTTGCAACTCAGCCCACCAGGGAAATTAAAGCACAGCCTGAGACAGCAAGACTGGGGATTACAAGAAAGGCATACCTGCATTCATAAGAGGTCCTTGCCAGTTCTACCATGTGCAGAAAACTGCTGTAATACCTCTGCTGCTGGTTACCCCTCAAAAAAGAGTACTGAAGTAGTAATGAAGTGGCACATATGCTTTCTGCTGTCATTTCAAAGAAGGATGGGTTTTATCTCTCTAGCAAATTGTTCTAAATATGTAACAGAGGCTTTACCTCTAAATCAAAGATAAAATATTTCACTGAAAAGGGATTATCTTTACCACAGCATATGCATTTTAGAACTCTAGAATGTACAAGATGTGCCATGTGAAATATCCATTAATCACATATATATACACACAGACATATTTTATTTATTTATTTATATGTAAAATAAAATTTAGGGAGAGGAGGACGAAACAGGAGTGCAGGAGTAACAACCTGCTATGTGTTGAAAGGATGAGTAGGTAGTAACATTGTGATTTATTGGAATAATGGCATAGAAATTGACTTCCCCTGTCATGAAGTTGTGGGCAAACTCTTTTTCTCTCATGTTAATCATAAGTCACCATTTTGCTTTTATGCTTGAAGAGAAACACCTCAGAGTACCTCAGGCAGTAACCAGAGAAAGAATGGTTTTCATCCAAAGGTCAAGTCTTAATCTTACTGGAATTTCCATTTTTATGCCATCTGGATGCAGGTAATACAGCACAGTATTTAGATCCAGATCACTGTTAATAGCTCTGGTGACAGAAACTCCCCTAAGGGTGAGAGTCTTTAACAAGGAAATGTCAATGCCCCACTCAGAGTGAAGTAATCTTCTGTGAGATCTAACAGTGATTTAAGTGACCACATTGGGATGTCATGGTACAAGTGTGTGATGTATCATCAATACTGCAAGCACAAATAAAATCTGTCAGGGAGAACTGGGAACCAGATAGAAAATACTGAGCTTCTCTAACTCCTTTGACTAGAATGCTCTTAGTTAAAAGCCAGGAAATCTCACACAGTGCTCTGAAACAGAACCCTTGGCTGCTGTTAGCCCAGTTGTTGTATTTGGTCTGGATCTTGGACCCTTATCTGCCTCCATATCACTGATGGAGAAGATCATGCAGGAAGCCTCACTGTTCTGAAAATGCTGTCCAAATGGCCAGTGACACAGCTAAAACACAGTGGACTTTGGATTGAAGTTGGTTCTATGCTTATTCTGTGTGATGGTATGGAAAACACTTGACATGGCTTGGGATGTTGCACTGCTGTCTTGCAGCTTCTTCATGACATTGCTGAGTGTCCTTGCCTTCTGAAATGAGGGTGAAATCATACAGAAAAACACCTCTTCAACCTGCTCCCATCAGAGACTGTGTCGGGTGCTCTGAGCCCTTCTGTCAGACTCTTAGAATTTCTCCAGTCCAGTTTTAGATTTTTTTTTTAATTTTTTTTTCTTCAGGGACTTTGAAAGACCATGAAATTTTGGAATTCTGGAGAGTTATGGGACAATTCTGCAGGTATGAGACATATTTTTTGTGGTAACAGTTTTAATTTATCAGGAACTCAAATGAGCAGAAAGACGAGAAAGAGCCCACATAAAGACCACTGACTTTTATTTGGGAATCAGTCTTATTGATTAGTCTTTCTGCTTCCACAGGTCATTTGCTTTTAGGAATGATACCTTTTAATATTTCTATGAGTTCTTGTTATTGCTAATAAGCTACTGGGTTAGTTGGATCCTCCTGGATCAATCACAGCTGGTTCCCTTCACAGTGATTCCAAATGCCCAATCTTCTTGTAAATTATTTGTACCTTCTCATAGACCTGAGAACAATTTTTTGTCCTATATACTACTTTACAACTTCTCTCAGAGGAACTTGACTCAAGGTCACCTGCCTGCCCATTTTACAGTACTTATTAAACTCACATGTAGCCAAAAATTTTTTCCAAAAAGAAAAAAGGTTTGTGATAAGCTTTTTACCATATAGAGAAATATATGGAAACCTAGAACAGTAAAGCTGCAAATTGGTTTGTGCGCTATTCACTTTTACTGATGCGGTGGGATAGAAGCAAGTCTAACTTTGGGATGGCTTTTCTTTTCTGGACCGCTGGATATTTCATAGTTACACATGTAATTTCTTTTAAGAGATTCAGGAAACCACCTAGAAATTTGTTTCAGTGGTGAAATGTGAATCTTACTTCTGTGTGGAATGTTAATTTTACTTCTATTGTGAAATGTGAATTTTACTTCATCTGTGAATTCTGTGAAGAAAACTTATAATAAAGGAGTGTAGCCCAAACTTGAGGCAGTGGAGGAGGATGCAGTCTGTGCCTGTAGCTGCCCTCCTGTGTCTGATGCCACTGTGCTGTTCCTTACCTGAGACCTCCCAGCAGGTGTGACTGACTGCTGAACTGTTGTACCAGGATCTCTACAAATATCACTCATGACTCAGCTCACACTGCCAGGAGTCCCTCTGGAAAAGGGAAGTTCTTGTTAATAATAATAAAGAATAAAGAAATAAATAAATGCAATAATAATAATAATAAACAACAACAACAAACAGTTAATTTGAGGCTGGTGTGTCTTGTGCCTGGCTCAGCTTTGCAGGAGAGATGGAAGAGTCAAGTTTCATCCTGGAATCTGCACAGCCAGGTAAGACATGAACTAATTCTGCTCAGTGGGAGGGAATCACAGAGGCGCTTACAAGCAAATATCCAGAGAGACTTAGAGGAGAAATAAACACATCCTTTTCCCTTGTCTACCCCAGTCCAAACCAATTGGCTTTTATTTCTGGTGCCCCAGGCAGCTTCCCTGCTGCCAGCAGTCTTTTGCAGGAGGAACGTGAGGGTTTTCTGAGTGCTGGTGCCTCTGAGGGCTGCTTCTGGAGAAACAACTGTTCATGCTTTCCCCCTTATTCAATGCAATGTCTAAGGGCACCATCCAGTTAAGGAACAGTAAGAAGAGTAACTAAAGAGAATAAAACAATGTGATGTTGCTACTAACCATCATCTAAAATGATAACAGTCTGTAATGTACTGTAATTATCTAATTAATTATACTAATAATCACTAATTAATGCATATTTTAAGAGGTTGGAAAAATGTGCTTTCAAAGTGCTGCAATTGTCTGGCTGTATCTGTGATTTGACACTGAAAATGCTCACCAGCAAAAACACCTCTTGTCTGTAGCACAGTGATTTCCTAAGGGGCACGCAGAAGTCAAAAGACATTACTTTCCTGCAGTGACTAGACAAATCTTGAGATCACTTGAAACAGTGTTGGGAAAAGACTGGCATTTTCCTTTCGGCCATGAAGATGCTCATCCTATTCATCACTTTGCAAATTTGCTCAGAAATGTTTCCAAACAATGACTCAAATGTCTCTGGAACAATGTGAGTATATAAGACTACCATTGTGTCTGGAAACACCACAAATATTTGTCTAAGCTGCAAAAGACTTTTGATTTTTTAAAATACATATTTATTAATAGGGAAATTTTGTGGTAGGCATATTTTTCTCATTACACAGGAGAGCTTCCCTCTCTGCTTGACTATGTGTGCTTACTGCTGAAGTGTATTATAAATTCTGTGGTTTTTTTCTGCATAGAATGAGTCTCTTCTAAGTTTACAAAAGCCACAATTTCTACTCATGGAGTTGCAGCAGTCTTGAGTGTGTTATAAAAACTATCCCATAATATCCCTCAGAGCCTTGAATGGGGATGGTTCTCCTAATCCAGTCATCAGTCCAGGGTGATGTTTTGTTCTCATGTGTGAGAGTCAGCTGGGAGCTGTGTATTTTAATCTCAGTTATGCCATTGCAATGCCATTGCATCACACCAACAGTTATTTCATTAGATGTCTACTGTCTTTGTCATCCTGTTCCCAAGGTGGGGGGGAAAGTAATACATGGTAAGGAATGGTGCCTAGAAAAGCATTATTATTGTTTCTGATTTATAAAAAATATAGGTAAGCTGTAGCTGTCATCACAAAAGGATGGTGGAATTGACAAATTTTGTGGATAGGATGTTGGAAACTTATTTACAAAGAACACTTGTTCTGTACATAAACTTGAGACTTAAGTTTTTTCTTAACTACCTGTCATGTTTACTAGAAATCTGGGCTGAATTTGTGTTGAGTAGGGGGTTGTTTTCTACTTTCTGATTTCTAATTTCTCTTAAAAGTTAGGTATTTATACAGTATTGAAGGTACTCTTAATAAAAAGAAAAAGATTCAAAGTGAGCCAGCCTCTCCCTTCCCTATTATTTTTCACCTAATCAGTCAGCCAGTTGTAGTTGATTGCATCTTATCTATACTTGAACACACTCTATTTAATCAAGACTAAACTTGCTTTTGCAAGTTGTAAAAATCTATCAGTGGTAAAATTAAGAACAGCGTAATTTTTAGTTGGGCACTGTATTTACCGAAAGCCACAGAAAATTAATAAAACTGTTTATTAGACAGCAAAATATATTTGTGAAAGACAAGCTCTTTTCTTTCCCACAGGCTTTCAGCTCACAAAAACAATGTATAGGTTAGACTGATAGGAAGTGGGAAAACCAGAGGAGCAAAGAAACAGAACAGAGAATTTTATATATATAAATCAGTAAAAAAAGAGAAGCTTTTTCAATAAACATTTGAAAAGGTAACCAGATGCTCAGTTGGACTATGACTATAGATAAAGTTCCAAAGGAAAGACAATATCATGAGTCTGAATCCTATTTTATTAGTCATGGACCTTATCTTTTCCCCTGATGTTAAAAAAATTGCAAAGGAATCAAATCTGTATCCTCAGTAACAGAAAAATAATTCTTCTAGAGCAATTGTAATAATTCAGTATAGGAGCCCTGAGTAATAATTTCTGGATTTCTGTCATCATCTAGATTCTTGGGGATGGGTAAACAGGGTTAATTGGGGAGCCCATCTCCCTTGGGAGAATGGGAGAATCTTCTCTCCAAGCTCTGAGTCTAGCAGGATACTGCCTTGCAAGCTCTGTGGCACCTGAACCCAGGACAGGAGGTTCTGGTCTCCACTGCTCCCACATTTCTCTTATTCACACATATTGGCAGGTTTTGGAGTTTTCCTCAGGAAGCTGGGGAGCTGAAATACTGCAACACATAATCTCCTTGTAATTTTTACTTAGCTGAGTGTACCACAAGTTTAGAAGAAGATGGTTTTTATTTTCCCTTGGAAGATTTAGAAAATTTTTGTGAGCAAGTCTTTACTCTCAACATGATAAACTTTTGAGCATTTTTGGAAAATACTCAGAGGCACCTCTGTGCTGCAGTTTCTCCCCATATGGCTGGGTAAACCATACAGATAATCCTTACAGCAGCTCTGGCTTGGGAGAGAAAGGCTGTCCTGGTCAGGGTGGGTCAGGCTGGCTCTTTCTTCCCTTCCTGCTGCTCGGAGTCCCAGGGTAGCTCCCTATGCTGCTGCTTTATCCTGTGTGTGTGGGTGGCATCAGCACAGGGCTCTGGGTGCAAGGAGAGAGGGTTTTGTTCATGAGAAGGGAAGAATCAGAGAAAGGGCATAAGTAGGCTTGGTTTTTTTACTGTATATTTAACCATGTTGGGAAGAACGGGAAAATGGCTCTGGATTTTGTACTTTTTTGGTGTTTTAAGCCTGTAAACAACTGAAGTAGCTTTGAATTTTGTCTGGTGCTTGAATGGCTCAGGCAGAGATTGCTGAGGCTCTGTTTACCACAGCTCAGATATGGAACAGCTGTTAAGCTTCTGGATTTTTGTAACTTTGTTAATATAATTAGGTTGCATAGAATTCACTGTTCCAATCTAATTTTTCAGTGATGCTGCTTTTGACATTCTGTAGTGAACATTATTATCCCTCTGCACTGTTGAAATTCAAACATCTTTTTTTTTTGCCACTGAATGATTTTCTTGCCTTTTCTTTTAGAGAAACATATCTTTTTAAAAATTTCATCTTGCAAGAAAGAACAACCCCAAAACATTCCTACTGCATACACATTCAAAGAGTACTCTGTTCAAAAGCAGAAGCCTAATTGTTAGTGAGTCACTTTCAATGTCTGATTCTGTTAAATATACTGCTGATGAGATCTAGGCAAAGATAAAAGGAATTTTAATCTTGAATTGGGGAGAACAGCTTTACAGTAATAGCTTGACCACACAAGGGAGGAGACCCTTTTGTGATTTGCACATGAAGTTATTGTTTTGAAATCTCCTTTGAAAAGAACAGATTTACTGTTTAATGTAACCCTTACTCTAGTTGGGTTTAATTCAGGATAAATATTTTGGCTTTTTCTCTGAAGGTGCAGTTTGATATTGACACATGTACAATGGTTCTAGCAATCTGTTATCCTGATTTTCTTTGTGTCCTTTAATCACCTGCTGATCCAATATTTCCTCCATTTTTTTCTCCCTGTGTAAATACTCAGTGACCTCATCTCATCTCCGTGCAGACTGCAGGGCAGCTGGCAGCCTTACACGTGATGCTCTTCTCTCCTCCCCTCCCCACCCCCCAGACACTGGGGTCTGAATAGTTCTTAATGAAATTTACATATTCATGAAAATAAAGTCTTAAGCACAGGAAACCAACATGCAGAGTTGCATTAATATTGTAAGGTCTACCATTCAGGGTTTTTATGTGCAAACTGTTCCCATGGCTGTGTCTGTATTAGTCCAAGATCAGTCTTCCAACAATGGTGTCCTAGGTTGACTATATGATGCTTTTATCCCCAATTGCCTTGTTCTGTTTATGCTGAATAATAAGTTTTGCACCTTTAAGATGTGTTCCACAGAGTGAAGGGGGCAGAGAAGGAGCGCACAGTTTGCTTTCAGACCCTGCACTCACTCCTCCACATTCCTGCTCCTGGACTGTGTTGTCTGCGGATGGACAGACAGCAGGACAGAGCTCTCTTTTGCTTTTAGTTAGTTTATCCAGCTGAGGAAAAGAAGTTCCATGGACTGTGGGCTTTTCCTTTTTCCCTTTTCTTTGGACCTGTTCAAACCTGCTCTGGACTGAACACCCAGGGGAGCACCAGCAGCTGCACTTGTGGCCCACCGGGCCGGGCCTGGCCTGCGACATTTCCAGCACTGAGGGACTGATCAGAGACTGAGTGAGCTGAGCTGCTGCCTGGGGAGGGGACTTTCTGAGTTTGTCATCTCTTTTGGAGCAGCAAGGGGTTTTTTTATTGATTAATATTGTTTAGGTTTTATTGTTTAGTAAACAGTTTTTCTCCACTTTTCTCCAAGGTGTTTCCTCCCAAACCTGTTGAGGGGAGGGGCCGATTGAACCTGCTTTCCTAGAGGAGCCCCTTTGGGGGCTCTCTCCCAAATTTGCCCTGAACCAGGACAAATGGCCATGGTGCTTTTATGTACAGAAAAATGGCAGCTGGTGTGTATGTTTTGCCATTCTCACTCACACTAGTCAGGAATGTGCATTTGATATCGATACAGTTCGATAACCTTCTCCTATCTATTGTGTGAATGACGTAAATGACACGTTCCTCACTTCACAGGTATGGACAGATGAACTGACTTCCTCAGGAGCAAACAGAAGTTGTGTTGTGGAGCCAAAAGTGCTTCTTCTGGCTACTAACCCAGTCCTTAGCAAGGTAGCTGAGAGAGGATTTTGCTGTATAAAATGTCTTCTTTGGAAATTTGTACAGAAGCTTTGCAGTTGTTCAAGGAATAATTAACAGCAGCAGTCTCCTGATTTTCAGATTTTGTCCAGCTTGCATATGTGAATGATGTGACCAGAATAAAGTGCAAACCTTGGGATTGCTGTTCTGCAGGCATCCCTTGACTCTGTATCAATGCTTCTGAGAAGGAAGTATTCCTTAGATTTTTTTTTTTTTTTTGGTCTCATCTCCTCTTTAGAAATCTTCTGAGGGAAACACCAAAACCTC
The DNA here is from genome assembly GCF_028018845.1 of Melospiza georgiana. Lineage (NCBI taxonomy): Eukaryota > Metazoa > Chordata > Aves > Passeriformes > Passerellidae > Melospiza > Melospiza georgiana. Next base: position 93,968,051 of record NC_080431.1, on the reverse strand, counting down.
CATACCTCCATATTCCTATTGCCCCCATTTATCTAAAACTCAGTTGCTAGAAATTAGGTCTGGTATTCCTTGCCCTAACCCTAATCCACTGAGAATAGTGTGTTACCCTTCTTCTGTGACCTTTTCTCTCATTTTCATATTTCCGCACACTTGCATGGCCACCCTACCAGCCTTCCTAAAAAGTAATGCCAGTCCTTTGATTGTTCCCTGGAAATAGATTTTCAGATGCCCACTCTTTCCTATCGCTTTCCTTGGGAGTTTTTCTCTTTTCCAGCTCATGCAGGTGGCCTCCCTCTTCCTCGGTGTCCCCAGCAGTTCCCTCCACTTTGTCATGGGTTCATCACACACCTTGTGACATAACTGTCAGCCAACACATGAGCTCTAAAGCATTCACCATGAAGTAAGACAACAAATTCCACTTCCTGAATGTTGGTTTCGGAATTTCACTGACACCCACTTAACCACTAAGTTGTGTTTGTGGATTGTTCTGTACCCTCCTTGTGCCTCTGTCCATCAATCAACATATCTGTATAGTTCACCTATTTTGACCATCCATTTGCTTCCTCTTTTGGATTATTATTAGTAGTAGTACTTCTCTTGGTCTTGTGTTTTTGGTGAAACTTTATATATACCTCTGTGTTAGTTTTCCCAAAATACCTTATTTTTATGATTACCTTGTCCTCTTTGATTTCTCTTTATTCAGCTTTACTCATCTGAAAATGTCTGATCATAACAAGTGAGAAGCACATCTCCAATGACAATGCCACCAGCTGGACAGTAACATTTTCAAGTGCTGCTGTCCAGGCTGTGTAACTGGCATGTTACAATATTAACCTAAACAGAAAATCTTCTCAGAGCTAAATGACCATCCTCTTTGTACCTTTCCACTGTGTCTGCTGCCATCATCAAAAAACTCTGCAAGCTTAGCGTTCTTCAGTTTCCATTTTGCAGAGGTTCAGATTGTGTCTACACAGAATCACTTTAACTAATGCAGGTGGCATTAACACTGGAGGCATAAATCTAAGCTTTTGGTGCAAGAATTCAAGGATTCTGTCCTTAACTGCCTACTTGCTTTGTGTTTTAATTGTAAGAATAAAGTTTACATGACAGCGCTGCACTGTTTTGCAATCAGAGCTCCATTCTAGTGTACAAGCATAGTCTACAGCATAAGAAGAGAGAAATTGTGTTGTCAATTTTTCCTGTATTTTTGTTAACCCTAAATTTTAAAAAGGGGTATGTCATCTGAATCTCCAGAAAGAGTACTCTTAAATTTTAAAATTTATGTAAAGCCTGCATGAATTTAACTTTTTCTCTTTAAGCCTTCAAATGTCTTTAGCACATGTGCAGGTCATGCTCTGTAACAGGTCATGTTCTGTACTTGTCCTTTCTCCACCAATCTGTTTTCCCTTTGATCATATTTTTGCAAAAGAATGCAGTAAAAGTAATATAAAGCTGATGGTCTTTCTAATCTCTGATTGTGATTTTATCTAATAACTTGTCTAACAGCTTTGTTTTTAATTCAGGCATCAGAAAAATTTAGCGAAGTCAAATTGATCTCATGACTGCCATGTAAATGAGAATTGGCATCTACTCTCATTCTGCTGAGAGAAGATCAATTTTTAAGCTGGGTAATTTAGTCATAGCTTAATATAGAGAAAATCGACTGGTTGAAGCATTTATTGTCCCGTATAGTAAAAAAAATACATGAAACTTCAGCCCTAGTAATGAAATCAGCGTTTACTAAAGGCTAAGGGTTTTGGGTTACCATTAATACAGTTGCTATCAAGTCAACTGCCTCCAGAAGAACTTGTATCAGACTTTTAGGGAAGAGTATACAACGTATCTCTTTACTCTCAGTAAATACATAACTTCTCTTTCTCATGCTATATCCTTGAAAGAGGTTGAATATAAAAGATGGGGCTTTAAAACAAGGGAAGGTAACATGAAAGAGGTAACCTAGAATACTGGGAAGATGGTTTTTAATATAAATATGTATTTTCTACCTTCATAATTTTGTTTACTTCTCAGACCAATACATTGCAGGGCTGCTGATCTGCAGGTTAAAGGTATGTGTGCAGGAAGTTTATAATTATTAGTTCAGCTCAGAAGGATGTGCATCATAGCTATGTTTCTGCCAATAATATTTGACTGAAGTTAAAATATTGCTTTAGATAAATAAAGGGAAGTGTTATTGTAAAAAATGACAAATGTTTTAAGGTTTTAAGACAGTTAAAGGCTTTTTTTCTGATAAAGAAATCATAAAGAAAATTAAAATAATGCTATTGAAGGGGAAAATGTAGCAAAAAGAAAATAATATATCAATAATAATTGATTCATTTCTTCAAGTCCTAGAGGTAAAAAATTAAAAGTGTGAGGAAAAACGATGCATTTGCAAGAGACAATATTGCATTTCAATCAGGAAACCTCAAGAGTTAATATCAAATTATGCAAGTAGTTTGAATTAGCCTGTGATTTTGTGCTGCTTGTTAGAGATCAGGAGAGGGAGCAGATTGTCTTGTTTTTAAAAGTGTGATATAGTGCTATGTGTGAAAGTCAAGCTCCCTCTTTACCCTCTTGGAAGCTGTGCTTGTTTCTTTTATTAGTGGAAATTTAAATAAAATTTACAATGATATCTTGATATACAGTAAAATGTGCTCTAACTTCTAGAGAACATGCCTACTGCTGATAACTAAAGAGTGTTAAAGATAGAGGTTAACCATTCCTGACCCTCTTTTTGTAGTATTTTACTCTCTTCTGATAAAAGCCAGGACTTTCATACTTATTCTGGCAGGAATTTGGGAGGGTTAAGCCCTTTGGTAGCATATGCAGAATGAGCAGAAACGCCAGCTTCATTGTGTCAGTCTCAAAGGAATTTTTTTCCCTGGAGCAGCTGTCAGGGGAACTAATGAAACACTGAGCATTTGTTAACTAATAAGATTGGTGAATAGTGAGTAACTAATTTACATGGCAGGCAGCAGCTTTCTATGAAAACCTTCATTTTTTTGTGACTGTGGGTGTAATAATGATTGTTATCACTGCTGTCATTGGGGCCAGACTGTTCTCTTTACCTTTTCAGCCTCTTGAAGTGGGCAGAGGGAAACATGGGAACAGTACAGCAGAGCAGTAGATGGCATATGATAGTAAAAAATTTGCTGCAGCTCTTGCCATTATTTTGCAACTGGCAGAGGCACAGGGAGCTGAAGTGTTGACAATTTCTGTGGTTAGGTGGGTGACAGCCACTTTTCTGCTGTCAGCGCCAAGGGCAGCAGATGTTCACACCAACAGCGGAATTTCTGAAGAACCAACCGCAACTGGTCCTGATCACCTGATCGAGACTTGGTCCTGTGACCAGCAGAGGGGATGGACAGGTCTGAGTGTCCCCTCAGTGAGGACAGGCAGCTCTGAGGGTGTCCCCTTGTGGGAACCCAGGAAATTCCTCTGGCTGCCCTGGAGGGCTCGAGCCCCTGCCCAAGGGGCTCACAGACCTTGGCACAGAGCCCAAGACCCCTGTACCTTTGATTTAGCCCCAGGAAAAAACAGTTACCAACCTTATATGAAGAATTACAAGTCACAACACTTTAAATAGAATGATAGTAGAATTTAGCAGATAGTAGAATTTATCACGAGGTGAAAAGTAGATTTTTAGAATGGGGGTTTGGGGGGCAAGATGGAGGAATCTGGGCATGTCCAGCCTTTCTCCTTCTTCTTGGCCTTCATCTTCTGCTGTGATGATGGCACTTACAGATTGATTTAGAGTAGAAGCTCACTGTCTAACATAGGTATTGGGAAGTAATTGTAAATATTGTACGTGTAGTTTTTAGTATAAAGACATAACACCGCCCTGGGGGCAGGCAGAGTGCCTCAGACTGTCTTGCCGAGCAGACCTTGGCTGGACAGGAGAAAGAATTTTATAGATAAGAAACAATAAACAACCTTGAGATTGAGAACTGAAGAGCTCTGACTCCTTCTTTGAGCGCTGGGCTGGGAAAAGGGACTCATGCGTACCTCAGGGTCACTCTGACCAGCAGAGATTCCGAGATCCCCTCAGTGAAGACAGGCGGGTCTGACAGTGTCCCCTCAGTGAGGACACCCTCCTGCTATGGCTGGGTGAGGGACAGCCAGGCTCCCACAGAGCTCTGGCAGGGGCTGTGTGTAATTCCAGCTCAGTGTTGTGCTCGGGCTGCTCTGTGCAGTGCAGTGGCTCCTCAGCAGCAATGACAGCAGTCAGCAGCTCCCAAAACCACTCTCCAAAGGTTTGGAATGGCATCCCAGAAGGTGCAGAGGGCATGACCATGGTGGGGATCGCAGCAAACAAAGCAGAACTGTGTGAGGCACTGCAGGTCTTCTGTAGCACAGGGCTCTTCCTTGGTGTTGGGACGAGTGCATGGCCCATGGGGGGACACAGGTACTACCAAGCTAAATTCAGCACCCTCAGCCAGGGAGCCATTTGGGCTGGACTGATGGGAAATTATAACACAGGGCTGAGGTTTGAATTGTGCAGAGCCAAATGGGATCCCTTCTCCACCAAGAGCAAGAAAATTAAATCATCTCTGTAAAGTAGACCCTCACACCCTTTTCTTGACGCCTACATCAGGGAATCTCCCTTTTAAATTTAAAAAACAGGAACAGATGGTGCTGCCCACATCTCTTTCCAATCCCTTTTTTACCACAGCCTTTTTGTGAGCAAACTTGAGGATCTAGAGGGTTAAACTTGCTTCTTTTCCTCTTGATCCAATTTAAACTTAGTCCTCACCTCCTATTTGGAGAGTGTATGCTCCACAAGGTGTTATCAAACTCTAAATAAAGAGTAGAATCCACCCGTGACTAGTGTGAAAACTGCTACCATGCAGAGCAAAATGGTGAATGACTGCAGGAGCAATGTGCAGAACTGACTTCTTGTTACAGTGGTTGTCCTTTCCTAGTTGACTATAACAAAGGATTCCCTCCTTAAAGGCAAGTAACCATATTCAGCCCCATAAGTTGTAAAAATATATTTTTTGCATAAGTAAACCATGCCAACAAGAAATAAAAAAAAAGAATTTCTACCCAACAGCAGGTGCTATCAAGATTTTCATACCAACTGATGTTTTGTAATGTGTTTGCAGAGAAGGGGAGGAATGGATGTATCACACATCCTTCTGTAATGCTAGGTCATGGCACACAGTGGGATATAAAAGTGGCTCTGTCACATCTGCCTCCCATCAGATGCCAGTCCAAGAAATAGTTTGTGAAACTTGGGAGATATTAGCAGAAAAGAATATCTAAATTTTTGTATCTTTGTGAGGACTGTGTGGGCTGCAGGCCAAAAGGCTAGAGCAAATCTGGGTATGCCTAGAAACAGACTTAGGCAACCAATACATTTTAACATAAATTGGGTATTTACAACTTTTAAATGCTGTTTGTATTCAGTGATGTCTTGGTAAAACAAATTTAAAAATCTGTCCATATACAGACTATGGACATCAAGGTCCTGCACAAGTTTATGATGTTATTTTCTAAATCTACATGTATTTCCGGTTTTAGGGAAAATTCTGGCTTCAACCACAAGCAATACTAGTTGTGTGAAAATCATGTGTCATTATTATGAGAGACCCTGACCCTGTCATTGCCTCTCAATAACATCCCAAGCCAGAGTCCTGCTATTGAGAGGTGCAATCCTGAGTGCCCTTAAAAGAGTTAGCCAAAAAAAGGTAATGTTTATAAAGGTGTGGTGGTGACCAAGGTGTCTTTATTACACAGTTCAATGACTTCTTGTGTACTCCATGTCTTCTGCCAACTCTATTAACTACTTGCTCTGACAAGTAATACATTTAATAAAAAAAAGAAAAATACCATTCGGTGTTCAAACATCCTACAAATATCCAGTTAAATATATTTTTACACAAATTCCATAGGTTGACAATCTTGTATTTGAGAAAAAATGGCATTTCCTAATCCTGTATTTGATTTTCTCTGTTATGGACTAAATCCAATTGCCTAGAGTGGAATAAACCTTGGTAAAATATGATATTTGTCTTTGTTAATCATGCAGAACACCCACAGCTCAAAAATATACTGAGGTGGAATAATGAGCCCTCAATATGCATCCTAGAAAATAAATTCTGGAAGAAATGGGCCCTGTGCTAATAACCAATCCAATAACCTCCTCCTGCTGAAAAACCTACTGGAAAACTTGAGATGTGGATTGTTGCCTTTTTGGGGTTTTATCCCTCTTTCGTCAGTAATTCTTCTGCACAGGTTTTTCAAAAATATTTTCATGTTCAGAAGGTGTAAGGATGTTTTACTCTCCCAGAAACTCACATCATTTGCACAGTTCACCAGGGGCTCCCCAGTTTCCTCACAAAGGTGACCCAGATTCACCTCCTTCCTATCTGTGTCCCATTATGGATGGCCATGCTACTGGATAGAGCCACAGTGCTGGGGCTGCCCTGATGGAAGTTGTGTCCTACACCTGTGCCCTTGCCAGAAAATGGCCTGCTCTATCAGAATTGTGAGGAACAGTGTTAATGAGTACACTTGCTGGCTAGCACACCTTATCCTTCTCTTTGCTGACTGCAGGATTAGCTTTGGCATCACTCTTGGATGATGTGACTCTTTAGCCTCATGAGTTTCCTGATCCTATTACCCTAAGGATACCCAAAGGCTTAGAGGAGACACATTTTCACAAAGGTGAAGATAACACAGGAAAACCAGAACACCTCTGTTCTACTTGCTTGCCTATAGTCCATGAATATTTATTTGATCCATCTAGTCCACCTCCAGCCTCATTCAGTGCAGGGGGGATGACCCATGTGTGGAAGGCTTTGGTGGCTTTGCTGGAATCTCAGCTCTGAAGTGCAATGGTCCAGCTCAGTGGACCTGTCCTGGGTCTGGCTGGATGTTAGTAGGACTGACTTCTACCACCCATTATAATCATATTTTATAAAAGGAGATATAAGTCTGGCAATTCTGCCTTTCCTCTTAGCCATTTAGTAAGCAAATTAGCAGTATTGACTTGCACCACATATAATGAATGCATAACTTCCACTTTTGTCTCCTACTCTAATACTTTCCCTCTATTTTAATTGAAAATCAGTTTGATTTCAACAGGTGTTTTTCTGTCAATTCATGTTTCTCAATCCTTGGAATCTCTCTGTTCCTAAGTTACTCCTTGCTGATGAGTAGGCCACAGTCATTTCAGCAGACCATAGTGGTCAAATACTGGAATCCTCTACCCAGGGATGTGGTAGAGTCACCATCCCTCGAAGAGTTTAAAAAAAGACTGGATGTGGCACTTGGTGCCATGATCTAGTTGAGGTGTTAGAACATGGGTTGGACTCGATGATCTTAAAGGTCTCTTCCAACCTAGAATTTCTGTGATTCTGTGATTCTGTGATATACCACAAATTACATGTTCTCGTTGTAGACACTTTTATCTCATCAATTCACATTTGAATCTGTTGGTGTTTGCCTGTTGTTAAAAAAATTCATAGTGCTTTATCCATTTATTTGCCATTTTCAAAATCCATTTGCCTTTACTTAGTAGATGTTTTAAACCACAAAAGACCTACTAAGGATCATGACAACTTCCAGGTTTGTTTTAGGCAGAAAAAAAAATTTTGAGGTGGAGAAACGCCCACCAGCACAGAAGTCTGTCCAGTCAGCTGCAGAGCTTTTCTCTGTTACTGAGAATCATTTTTATTCCTTGTAGAACTGGGTTATCAATTAGACTAATCAATATTTTGATCCAGTGTGATAATTCTCATCTCCTAGTCAAACAAATATTGTCTGAGAATTTGAGTCAAACAAAGTTATTTTCATTTTCTGTATGAAAAGTACTTCTTTGTATGACAGATGATGTGTAGTTACCACTGAGGCAAAGATAGGTAGTAGTGGGCAAGAATCTGTTCTTTATTTTACATCCCTGACTAGCCTTTGGTCATCACTGGCACTGTGGGATTGTTCGGTAGCTGGCACAAAATACTTCCTCACTGGAAGAATTAAAATAGGAAAGACTGAGTGTTGAATAAAAATGCACATTTCATAAAGTTTTTCAAGATAATTACTGGTGCTAAAATTCTGGGGTTTTTTAAGATTCATGGAAGTTCTTGCAAATAAATTGCTGATGATCTGAATGTACATGAAGGACTAATTTTGACCTCCTTGAATAATGATAGAGCTAACTTTGTACTTTCTTTTTGTGTCTATGTTAATGAATGACTTTTTGTACTACTTGACTAGATCTAATTTGTGGTATTCTTTCATGTTCCAGGCAGCCAAGTCACATTTTCCCTCCTAAGTATGTCACTAAGATTACCTTTCCCTTATAATCACCTATCAAAAGGATTTTGTGATAGCATGGGGAAGAGTGGTGTATTGAGGTGTATTTCAAGGACCTGTGTGTAGCACTCTTTGCATTTTTCCTTTTAAGCTCAGTTCTAGAGGGGTTTTTTAAAGATCTGAATGCTCAGCAGGGGTGCCATTTTGACTTTGAAGAAAATATCTGCCTTTTCTGATAAAATTAATGTGATTCAAATAATAAATGTTCAGCTTTCACAAACTGCTCCAATAATGCGTCTCAATTGTGACAGGGGGAACTGTGTCTTTGTCAAAATTAATGTCCCACGGTTACTGTAAGCCTAATTCAGAATCCAGTTATTTCCACTGGAATTCTTTCAACAATTCCTGGAAACTGTTATCATGGATCACGTTTTAATTGTGATTTCATCCAACACAATGCTTTGTAAAATTTACATATTTTGGTATGTGGGCTTTAAGATTAGGGTTGGGTTGGGGCTTTTTTTTTCCTGTTACATCATTACATTTTTAATAGTTAAGCTGTGCTTTCTCAGCAAAGGAGTCTATTTTTTGCTTTGCACTTGTCCTGTTCTCTGGGAAAAAAAAAAAAAACAAAAACAAAACTGATTTGTGAATCTGTAACAAAAACCAAAGAAACTTAAATTTCAAGCTGATTTTGGTGTCTTACAACATCCACATTCTGGGAGCTGGACCAAGACAAAAATATTTGCATAGGCTGTTGTCATTGGAGTAAAATTCTGACTTAGCTCACATGAACACATTTTGTTAATTTCATTGAAACAACTTCTTCTATACCTGGCCTGGTTTTGACTGGGGTTGGGTAATTTTCCTGCCAGGAGCTAGTATGGGACTGTGTTTTGGATCTGTGCTGGAAACAGTGCTACTAAAACAGGGATGTTGTACTGCTGAACAGGGATTGCACAATGTCAAGACCTTTTCTGCTCCCTGCCCCAGCAGTGAGTAAGCTGAGGGTGCTCAGGGAGTTCTGAGGGGACACAGATGGAATAGCTGACCACAACTGACCAGTGGGATATCCCACACTGTCTGACATCATGCTCAGCATGTAAAGTGTAGGGAAGAAGCAGGGGAGACATTTGGAGTGATGATAGCCATTTCCCCAAGTCCCTGTTACCCGTGATGGATCCCCACTCTTCTGCAAATGACCGAACACCTGCCTGCCCATGGGAAGTGATGAAAGAATTCTTCACTTTGCTTTGCTTGTGCACCACTTTTACTTAATCTGTTAAACTAGCTTTAACTCAACCCACAAATTTTGTTTTACTTTTTCAATGTTTTCTTCCATCCCATTGGAGGAGCAAGTGAGCAGCTGGTGGTATTGGTTGCTGGCTGGGTTTAAACCATGATGATGATGAGCAGGTAACTGATGGAAAAATCTATTCTACCAGCAGTCCCTTCTGATAGGAACTTAAAATTGTCTTAGAAGGTCTCTGCTATCTCTTTGGCATCTGCTGATCACACCTTCACATAACTGATTCACCAGCACATTCATAGATGAGAGGATGCCTTGGACACATTCATATCAAGGTATTTTTTCATTATATATTCATTATTATTATATGAATATTTGTTGAGTTCTGTTCCTACTATGTCTCTCTCTATTTTTTTTAATTAACATGTATGTATTTTTACACTTTAGAGCTACCAGGAAAAAAATCAAAATGAAATAAAATAATCCAAGAACAACTATATAACTTGCTTACAGACTAAACCATCCCACTGTTCAGGATGGTCTTTGAGACAGTTCACAGGCTTTGCAGCTGCCCTCTCCTCTAACAGGGGTTTCCTTCCTTGAATTGGGTGACCAGCTGGTTAGTTATAGAAATGTTAGATTCAATGAAGGACAGGTATTATGAAGATGTAAAGTGGGTGTTATGGGTACTGTTTAGGTAAAAGAGGTTTTCAGGGAGTAGTCCAATTATTTGCAAACACATAGGTTCCCCTGAACTCACTGGCAGCAGGCCAGGCAGTTTTTTCATCTGGAGATCTGTAATCATCCCTCTTCAACACTCTCTGAGAAGCTGTGTCTCATGTCTCACTATGGGCTCCTCACGACTATTCTGTTTTTAAGCCTACAGTGTGCAAATCCCGATCTTTAGCGCCTACTTCTCCAGGAAAATCCCTGTAAATATATCTAGATTTTTACAGGTTTTCAATTATACGGTATGTGGCATTGAACAATAGCTGCCTTACAATCTTGATGTGACTGTAGGCATAGGATTTCTTTCCATGTTATGAAAGAGTAGCATTTATTACAAGAATTATGTCTATCCAGGCATGTGCTCATCTCCGGATGGAATAGTATTCTGACAGCAGCTGCAATCAACTTTCAGCATGAAATTTTCTATTTTTTTTCCCAACTGTCTTATAGAAGTTTATTTTAAATCACACAGAATGGATGGCAAAACTTGTGAAAATACTGCTGTACTTTGTACAGCATGACTATGTTGAAATTCATTGCACAAACAACAAGTTACAAACAGCAAATAATTTGCAAGCATTCCATAGGCTCATACAATGCATAAAACATGTATTTCTAAATGATTAAATGATGGTTCATACACTGTAAATAATGATTTATGGACAGTTCAAAGCAGAGAAATTTACTGGTATTAATTGATTGCTGTAGATAATTCTCTTGGTTCAGTCATTCATGTTTTGGACATGAATGGATTTAAATTAATAACTGGTACTTTAAAGAATTTGAAATCTGCTGAAAATGCCCTCAGAACATCTAGCTCCTCTTCAGTGAGAGTTCTCAGTTATTCTGCTTTTTTCATGACTTGTTTATGTGTTTATTACTAGTACTTTCAGAATGTTCTTGATGGCATTTATGTTTATTTTTTACAAAATTACTGCCTTAGCCCTTAAAGGCAGCAGACCATTATTTATTTTTATGTCATATCCTTTTTATTGTTAAGCTTAATCTTTACTAGTATTTATAACTTTCCTGCAAACAATTCTCAGCACACAATTAGATTGTGTTGACTGCTGCTTCTTGTGCCAGACGATGATTAGAAATTGTACGGAATTCAAAACATTTCCAGCTCAAGGAAAACATTTCATTCATAGACTAATATGCGGTTGGATCCTAACTTTTAATGATTCCCATAGATGCCTCTGGGCAAACCAGAATTATTAGTAAATAGGAAAGATAAGAAAAATATCAAAACCCAGTGGAAATAGCTACAGAAAAACAATGTAAAACATTTCCCAGTGCTCCAGAGAACTAAACATTTGTTACAGAGTCACTGTGTAGTGTAACTGGGAAGCAATGCCATCACTTACACACACAGATGATGCTTCCTAAGCCTTTGTTTATCATCTGAACATTTACATAAAAGCCAAATATTTCCCAAAGAGATTAAACTCACCCAGAATCAAGTCTCTGATATGACTTCAGAAAATGAAATGTACTGATTCACAAGTGTTACAAGCTACAGAAAATGAGTCATGGCATGGCCTAGCTAAAAGCACTAAGAAAAACTTGCAGTACTCATGTTCATTTGCAGAATGGTTTGTCTAGCCTGAAGGTAGAGTGTTTTTTTATATAAACTAAAAATTAGCAAGTAAGAGGCTGAGAACTCTGGCACTTTAGTCTGGTTTTAACTCTGCTTGTCAGATTTGAAGCCTCTGTGTTCCTAGGAGTGAACTTGAGACTGAATGTGGCAGAGTGTGTGAGGAAGAGGAGGAAAGGAAACACTTGTGTTCACTATGAAAAAGCATTGGGAGAGAGCACGAGGCTCCCAGTGCCCTCTGGATGCTGAGGCAGCCTGCAGATGAACAGAGGAAGCACCTTTGCTAGCCAAGAATAAACAGAGAAGCTTGTGGCAAAAGTCATACAAAGAAGCAAAGCTACAGAAGAAGCAAAATGGAACTGTGGAGCACCAGTCACAGTGGGCTTTGGTGTCAGAGGGGCTGAGAGGTATCAGGCATGGAGGGACAGATTAATTCCCTATTACCAACATGAAAAATGAGTGGAAGGATATCACATGAATCAACAAGTATCTGGGTGAGATGCCAGAAGCAGAGTTGAGGAAGGTGTTTAGACCTCTGTCACTAAAGCCTGCCTTGGAGGGACAGCATAGAAGGCTAAGCAGCTATGAGGTACTGCTTTTGTTAGTGGATGGGGGGGATGGCCACTTCAAGGTAAGAAAAAACCTTGCCAACAGGTACCAGCGGACACCAGAGGATTTCTGGCTGGTGGACATCTGGATTTAAAGGTGCCTGAATGTGTTATGTTTGCTCCAAAGTCTTTGGACTACTGTTCATCTTGTATCTGGCCCTGTTTCTGTACACTGACAGGCTACATGGAGGCAGATTGACAGTGAATTTGTGCTGATGCCTTCAAAACCTTAAACAGAGTTCACTGTACATCCCAGTGGTGTTGCAGTTTCCCTCCTGCATAGTTTTGTGTGTGTATATGCTACCTCCCACTTCATGTCCCAGCATTTCTGGCAGAGAAGCTGTGAACTTCCTCCTGTGATCTACACATCCCCAGGTTCTTCCATCTCCTGTCAGTGCCTCTCTTAACATCATCATAAAGTTATATTTAGAATGATTTGACATGACACAAGAGTGTGTGATTATATACCTCTGTATGTGGCATTTTACTCTTTCTCCATTTTGTTATTAGGCCATGCCATTTGGTTGCATCAATTTGTATTTTAAGAGAACTATTTATAACATTTAAAAATAGCATGTGAAACTGCTGTGCATGTTGTTCTGTAGCACATGGGCAGCTTAGTATGTGAAGAAGAAAGTAGGTTTTTTCCTGTTTAGTGAAATAGCCAGAAATATATTTTCCCCAAAACTATGTAGCTTTTTTTAACCCCTCACATTCACCACAAAATCTTGTTAGTGATATTTCTGTGTTCTCCAGTTAATGCACATTAACAGAAGGCTGGGCAGCGGTGGTGGGTGGCAGCAATTTAATATATCACAATACTAAGAATACTAAGAAAAGAAGTCTTGTAACATCACCAGGGACAGACATGCTGTAAAACTGGGAGGTCAGTGGGATTTCAGGGGGCCACTGTCCACCTTGGTACCTTAGAAACCTGGACTAAGTGCTATCCTGGAGCAGCTGAAGGAGAATTAAAGAGAAGCAACTTAGGGAAGAGGATAATGCTTGACTTGCAGAGTGACATGCAAAGACTTCATAGAGAGGGATGAGAAGGCAAAGGAAGGAGAGGAGGGATCCAGGGAACAGCTGAAGTAGCTGCTCCCCGAGAGAGGATCATTTGTAAGAAACAGGAAGAGAAGCAGCTGAAGGAGGAGAACAAGGCTCTGGCGGGGGTAAAAGAGGTGGCCTGCCGAGGAGATTGCAGCAAACAAGTGATCATGGTGGCAGGTGCTTAGGGACAAAGTGTCAAAAGAGTCTTAGAATGTCCCTGCAGCTCCAGCAGCTCCATTTGCCAGCACTGGGATCTGACTGCCTCTTCCCAAGCCCCTCACCTCTTCTTTGCCACCCGCTAACTGATGGCTGCTAATTGCCTCTGAGTACCTACATGTGAAAAGGTAGAGAGAGATGCCAGGTAGTAGAGAAACCCCCAGCCACATCTACATCTATTTCCTCTCCCATTTCAATATTCTTATATGACCCTGCAGGTGTTTCTACTGGTGCAGTCTCTGGCTGCTGTCCTAGAGCAATTTGGGCATTGTCACAGCTTTACCTTTCCAGGAACAAAGCCCTCTTGTATAACTGTGGTGTGCACTCATTGTGTTAGGTCTCCTGCTGCCTTGGAGCTCTGCCTGATTGCAATTGGGTCCTTCAGGGACGGAGTCATTCCTGTCAGAGCTTTCACCCAGCAGTGCTGTGAGGCCTATGTAAGAATAATCTTTCTCATTTTCTGGAATCCCAACTCTGAAACAAGTTCTTAACAAAAATGAGCGCAGCAGAGCACCTAAGGAGGCTCTGATAGAAGCTAAATCTAGAGAAAATGAAGATAGCTGGGTAGAATTATTGCAATGCTATTGTTTTCCGGGTTCCTTATTAATTTGGTTTTTTATGTGTCCTGAACATTTGTAGATTTGACTTAATCTCACTGTAAGTCAAGCTATGGCACAAGTTCAGATTTAGGATGGTGAGGATGTCTGTTATTCATTCATTCCCTTGGTATAATCTACCCAGTCAGATATGCTCATGTCAAATTAGAATATGAGGCTTATGTTATCCTTTGTGATTATCTAACACAAGGATAGGCCACAAGAAAATTCACCCATTTTTTGTGCTCCTGTCTTTAACATTTTTTGGAGAGAACCCTGCAGTACCAAAGTCTGATTGTTCCTATTGCCCGATGCATTTTTATATTATAGAAGTAAACAAAATTGAATTTCTGTAGTCCTTTTAATTCCAACCCCCTCCAAATTTGTTGCTGAGATAAAAGGTTTTTTTTTCCTTACTGTACAGGGTCTGTTTTTTTTAACAAAAGAACCTGAACCAATAGTTCTAAAAAACTATTTGTATGCTGAGATAAGAACAATAAGAACAATTTAATCAAAAGTGTTTGATTTCACTTTTAAGAAAATCAACTTCTCTTAAAGATAAGTTTGTTTAAAATGTGATAATAAACTTTTCCACTTCCAATTGTTTTGAAGTGTGAATCTGGAGTAATAAAATTGGGAGATACCTGGTTAGTGTAAAAAAAAGGAATAGGGACAACAGTAAAGTTTATAACAGACCAGGTACAGGGCCAGGGTCTAAGTCCTTTTGCCATCTTCTCTCAGCATGCTGGCTCTGTCATGTAATTTGGGGTACTTGGATCTGAGGGATTGTAGAGCTACAACCCAGTGCCTTGGTCCTGAGCACAGACCTTGTCCTGCCTCAGTGCCATGTTGATGGGGATGGCATATCAATGGCACAGAGGAAGTTGAACAAGCTCTTCTCTGAGATATTTCAGAATTTCAGCTACACTTTCAAGACTGGAAAGATCTATAGCATGTGTATCAATTTTCCCTGTTAGACCTTTGGGTTACCACTTGGGCTGATATATCTTGGGCTCTCCTGCAGAAAAGCTCCCTGGGCTGTATCTGCCCTGAGGGTCAGAGTACAGTGACATTTTTGGCATTGTGTCACTTGATTTGCCTCAGACATCTGACTGGAGGGCATTTCTGCCAGTGAAGTTACATAGGATGGAACTGAAGTAAAATGAGAAATCTCACATCTGAAATTCTTTCTATTTAGGGGAAAACTCAGAATAAAATTTGTTTCACCATTTTCCCACTTTTTTGTTCTGCAAGTTACAAGTGTGTGAGTTCCATCAGATTGTTTCTGTTTGGTTTTGTACAAAAGAACTAAGGAAACAGTATCTTTCCAAGCCACTTAAAAATTTTAAAGTTTAGTACATTGTTGTTATTATTATTGATCAATTTCTGATCAATTTCACAAGCTGGCAACTATTTTCCCAGAAAGATTTGCCCCATTTGATTTTCAGCTTTTTTTCTGAAAAGAAAGCACTTGAAACTCATTTTTTTCTGACTAAGCTACCTGCAAACCACATTAAAGACAGATAGTACTAATGCTGAACTGACGTCTTTCAAAGGAATGCTCTTTCTCCATTATTTTATTTTATTTTATTTTATTTTATTTTATTTTATTTTATTTTATTTTATTTTAGTGTGGTAAGCATATCAAAGCCAATTCTAGAGGTTACATAATTTATACTATCTGTGGTATCTACCTATAAATAGGCCTACCTATACTGGTCTGTTGACAAGACTGTAAAAACTCACAGTGAAACTGTGGGAAAATGGAAAATAAAAATGGTTTTCTTGCCACAAGCAGTTTAATTTCTATCATATCTGTAGTCTTGGAAATTTACAGCAAAAGTTTTGGGTGGGGAAAAGGGAGATGTGCTCACTTCAGTTATCACACTTCCACAACAACAGCAACAACAACAACAACAAAAATCCCAGAAGAGTGTAGACAAAAAGCCCAGAGGTAGGACAGACACTCAGAAGTAAACAGGGAATTTTCATGAGGAATTTTTGAAAGGGCTTGGGCTCAATCTGGCTGCAGCAGTGTGTCATCTTGTAGAGATCTAATTCCTATTTGTTCTGCCTGAGGAATACCTCATCTTATTTATCTGAAGATAAGAGAATTCAAGATAGAGATTCTGTCTCGTGGGCAGAACCAAGCTGAGAAAGAGAAAAACTTAACCTGGTTTCTCTGCAGCTGGGATAAATCAGAGCTTGGAAACATTTTATAAAACCACAGGCTCATCTCATTGACACATATATGACCCTTTAAGATTATTCTGCTGCTACACGACTTCCAGGTGATCAGGCTAAAATGGTCAATGCTCAATTTCTGATAACATGCATTTAATTTACACAGATGTGAGAAAGTTTTCAGAAGCGCACAGAGAATGAGAAACCAATTGAAGAACTCTTCTAGTAAATTGTTAATAAATACTTAAATCCAATAGATTCTTTAACACATTGCATCCAAGTGGAGTAATGTAAATGAACCTGATAAAACATGCAGAAGTGGTGAAACAGCAATAGTTTCATCTTGCTGTGAGCATGAGTAAGACTGCTTTTGAGATGGCTTTCACCTTCAAGCAGTTTAGAGAAGAGATGCATTGGAACAAGTCTATGATTTCTGAATATCTTCCATTTAAAGAAGGACTTTGTTTGCCATTCAGCAATTCTGATTTTAAATTGCCCAATTTGGAATGATCCAATACTCCCTGTCCAAAGGAAGGTTAAGTATAGAAATTTCTTTAACAAACTTCTCATCTGTTAAAGTATGAGATACTTAAATCCTATCCATGCAAAAACTGAATCTGCTTTCTTTTGTTTGCAACATCTACATTCAGAAAACTCTAAGAGTAGTCAGTCACCTTCCATCTTCCCCTCTAGGATTATGGTCAAACACAAGCAAAAAGATGTTCCTTTGAGATTGATTTCAGCAGTTTATGAATTGATTCCCTCTTGTGGTGGCCCAGTGGGATGGGACAATACTGGAAGACAAGACATTTCATGGGGGTGTAAGGCATGATGTCTGCATCCACTCTCTTCTTGGGCTGAGAGATAAGGACAAAACTTGCTTTTGTGGGCTGCCTGCCTTAGCCAGCGGTGTGTGGTGTGGGCCATGGAAATGAATACCTACAAAGAATGCTGCACAATTCTGCTCAGCCTGTGTGGAGTCACAGAGCCAGAGGCTGAGTAGCTATAACCACCCAAGGAGTTCAGTAATAATCCCTAAAGACCATTACAGCTGAAATGCCTTATTGATGTTGTGAAACAAAATCATAACAGTAAAAAGCTGGAGTTGGAGTGTGTATTTGGCTGAGTACACAGAGTGCAGCTGCCTCTTGGCAGTTTCATTTGTACCTGAATTATTGTAGCCAATTCCTGCATGAGGAAATAAGCCAGAAATTTAAAAAGCTGAATGAAGGACTTATGTGTTTAAAGAGCTCTGATAACCTTGCTGGGACTTTAAAGCCTGTAAGGAAATAGATATCTGCATAATGAAATATATCTTTCAAGTTACACAGGAAAGTTAGTATATTTCTACTTTTCCCCACAAAAAGACTACTTGCATCACTTCATGTGGAAGAGGTGGGTTGAGTCCATATGTAAAACAAAAAGATGGTCAAGATCCATGCCTTAAAATATCTTGAATTCAGTAAAGCATTTTTATCATGCTATTATACTTAGCATATTTTGTATTCTATTCAGTTTACCATGCTTGCTAGAAATATCTATAAATGTATGTTTTCTGATTTTAAATGAGCAAGAAAAAAACTATAGCTTTAGATTTTGGCATTATTATTACTTGGGAGTAGAAAAGTGATTTTCAAACCAACTTTTAATCTGGTTTAACGGCACTTAACATTCTGACTTTTATGGAATGATACATTGAACTGTTTGGATTATTTTCTTTTCATAGGATAAAATCCTCATCATATAAACATTTGATGGCTTGGTCTGTTAATTCCTGAGTTAAAAAATACCAGGTAAGATGGATTTGATTTTTAAAATCTTATTTGGAAGTAGCAAAACCTACTTGCTTGAATAATAATTCTATGAGTAACTAAGCAAGCATTCATTATTGATGGCTGTGCCAAGCATGCCATGTAATTAGAGCTGTAAAATTATTTCCATTTAAACCCTAATTCTGTGTTCATATGTGGCATCTCATTTCTGGAAAATACAGTCAAAATTCAACATGTCACTAAATGATGATGAATGGAAAGTGCTGGTGTGAGTGGCAGCCCACAACCAGACCAAAGTAGTAGGAGAGAAAGCAAGAATACACAGTGGGTGGGTATTTATTTTCCTTGACCATTGGCACTTTGCTGGCACACCTGGCTTAGAAGACTGCTATCCCCTTATTTTCAATTTGATCATTAGCAAGAGCTTGGCTTATCAAAAGATTTAGAAGAGATAAAGAATTATTCCAATTTGAAGCCTGGATTTTCTGCTTTTATGCTCATTTTGGGGGGAAACATCTTACTGAGGGTTGTTCCTTCTGCTTCCTTCCTTTTCTAACTGAGCAGTTCTATGTCCTTGACAGTCATCACTTCTAATGGCTGTAAAGTCTTAGGAATTGTTTCTGTCACCTCACAGAAGACTGTGAAATAAGGAAATGGCATTGCAAACCCTTGCAGTGGTTCAGAGGATGCAAGTTCTGACACACTAGGAAGCTTCAGGTGAATGGGAGAGCTCTGAAGGCACATTCTTTGATTGGAAGAACTGCTCAGGTTAGTTTTTAACTGATGGGGAAAAAAAAGAATGGTAAAAGTTTATCATTAAACTTCAATGTTTATTTAATATTTTTATGTGTGAAATAATTGAAGCTATGTTTCCTCCCTGAAAGCCCCTCAATTCCACTGACAATGCTTTTAAAGAGTAGAAAATGTATATCTGTAAGTGCAAAATTATTGACTGGTAATGCATTTTTGGGAAAGTAGCTTATGTAACTAGTACAGTTGTTTGGGCTGGAGCCTGAAATATTGGCTGGAATCTGAAACAGTCTGTGCTGGGGATTCTCTCAAAACTCTTGAGGAAAAGAGTAATAATACCAGTACCTGTATTGCTATGTGCTCTGCACAATTTGGTCTGTGATTTTTCCAGGCTATTGAACGCCTTCAACCTCCTTTGAAATAACTGCTCACTTACAGAACATCTTAGAAAGTTTGTACTTGGCTTAGGATTCCTTTTCATTCAAAGGAGTGTTTGTGCTGTTATCTGGATGAGTTCCACTGCAGTGTCTGTTACATATATTCAGATATATATTTACACTGAAGGTGCAGAGTTCCCTTAACCTTTGATATCTGGATCTGGGGAAGTGGCTTGCATCCACATCTCAGAAAGCTTCATCTCTTTATTACATCCACCAGCAAACCTTGTTTGCAGAAGCATAATTGTAGATTTCAGGGTTCCTTGATTTATAATCCACAGCCAGCTACGTGTTCTCATGTAAGTAATTTTATTTAAATATTCAGAGAAAATACAAACACAAACTCTGACTTACTTTTGCATCTGGAACATTTCAAAGCAATTAACACTGCTGTGTACAATACTGTCTTATTAATTACAGTTCAGGTCTCTATATACCACAGAGTTTGGAGGTCATACCATAAGGATACTACAGAATTTCAGGGCAAATATTAATACTTTCCAGAGTCCAGGATTGTGGTGAAGCTGAACAAACTTCTATTAATCTGTAACATTCCATACGTGTTGCTTCCAGATGTAAAATTTAAAAATAAAATGAACTGTAGTATTAGCTTAAGTTCAATTTAGAAATAGATTAAAAATGCCTTTTTGCATGTAATTTTTTTCTTATATAGCAAGTATATTAAGCTTGATGCCCAGAAAACTTGAAACCAAGATTTCCTGGTGTTTCCAGATTTTGGTAGATAGATAAAATTTGATCACATAGTTTACACATACTTCTGAGGAAATAATGACAGATGCTACATTTTTCCACTTCTGCTTCCAGCTGATCCTGAAAGTCTTGGCTGGTGGAACTTCTGTAGCTTCCCACAAGTAGAGATCTCTTACTCTAAGAAAAAAATAAACACATCTTGCGAGTCACTTAAAATGCAGAGCCCCTGTCTTTTTCTGCTATTTTGAATTTCCTGGATAGACAAAAAATGTGAGGGGAAAAAATCTGGATTTGTTGATCTGGTCAAGTCACCACAGTTCCTTGTGTAAGATGTCTGTGCCCCAGCTGAGCTTGTGACCCTGACAGAAATGCAGCTGCAACAGTGGGGGTTGCCAGCCACAGAGAAATTATGAATCCTGAAGTGAAACCAGGTGGAAAGCAGTCTGTTAGAAAGCTTGCAATCTGCTGCCAAAAATTATTTAGACTGCTCTGATCATCATGATTTTTAAAAGCAATTAAATGAACAGCAAGGTTATAATAACACTCTTCAGTAGTGTTTATGAAAAGAAGCATGAGGAACACCGGGTTAATGAGATAACAAGCAAAACTGTGATATTGTTATTGATGGCTAAATTATGATAGACATTAATTATTTTTTCTTAAAAGGATATTATTAGTGCAGTTTTGGAACAGAAGTTTTGGTAAATGTCAGAAATGAGCAATGCTTTTTCCATTTTTTTAAATTTGTTTGAATTACGAAATCTTCTGCTGTAAGTTTGCTTCCATTAGTACTTGGTGGGATGGATATGAGAACAAGGGGAATGTTTTTGATTATAAAACAACATTGAGAAAAAAGGGTACTGTACAGCTCCAGTTAATTCTGGATAACTGACAGTCTGTCGTAACGTGTTGTTCTGTTCTGAGTGAACACCTCAGCAAGAGTTCCAACTCCCCTCTGGAAACCTGGTAGTTAAGCCACTTAAAAGTGCACAGAATCAGCTGTAACATGTGCTTCTAATGTGTACCTTTAAATTGAATTACTAGCCTTCAAGCATGCCAGAGCAGCATGTATTTTGTTAATCAGCCGCTGAGTAGCTGTGGCCAATTTTGTTTCTTTTCTCATTCAAGTCATTACAAGCAGAAAAGAGAAGTCTTTCCTTTGAGCAACTCATGTGAGGAAGCTTTCAGAAGTCATAAAATATGAGTGCTAATTTCACTGTTACTTTTGCAGCATGTCAGTAACAGTGCTGAGTCCAAGAGCAAGAATTGCTCAGAAATTATCAGAGTAGCACAGGTACTATCAGAGAAGAAGCTTACACTCCACAGATAAACAGTGGAAACTAACCAGGGGATAGATGCCATTGCAAGGCTGTAAAAATTTGAGTCAATGAAAGTTAGTGGCTGGATTAACTCAATTTTAAGAAAAAATAACTTAACATAGATCTTTTCTGCATCCGCCAGTTTGCAGGATTGATATTTTTCATGTAGAATAAGCTGCTGTGTGCCATAGAGTGGTGAGGCAGTGAAGTAGGAGAAACTGAGTTGAGATTTGTGAAATGGGCAAATATTTAAATTAGTAAAGGCAAAGACTTCAGTAGCATCCTCTGAAATATTATATATGTAGGGAAGTGTTAGGCCAGTGGCAAATCTGTTCCTGGGATGTGTAACATACTGCCAAACTCAGGAAATGAAAAAATCCATCTAGAGTCGGTTGTTGCCTGGTCTTCCTCCCTCTGTGGGTTTGAGTTCATGTAGGAAAATACAGATCCTCAGGTTAGTTGTGAATAAACATTAATTCATTGCTTTCAGTGTGTTTCCACCAATTTTTCCCAGGTGAAACATTGGCCTGGATTTAGTGGAGGTGGAAATATCAGTGATTTTTCCTCCATTCTCTTTTCCAAGAAATGTATTCTAACACCTGAAAAGCTGTAAGTCATTTGGAAAGACAAAATATAGGTCGTGCCTCCAGAACTTATTCACTGCAATCTCTATTGTTGCTGCTTCCTGCTCAGTGGGAAAATGTGTGCAAATCCCTTGTGTAGATAAAGCCCAAGTGATCTCAGATCAGTAACATCCAGCATTGACACTAGTCATATTTTCTTTACTGAGAGAGAGAGAAATCAAGGTCACCTCACAAAAAGGAGGTTTTGCTTTCCCTATATTTGTGAGGGGTTGGTTTTTTTTGCTTGCTAGTGAGGGGTTTTATTTTTGATTAGTTGGTTGGTTGAGGTTGGTTTATTTACTTATTTGGTGAGATTTTGTATGTTTATTAGTTCGTTTTTCAGACTGTTCTTGCCAGTTGAAGGCCAATTAAAAACAAGGCAAACTGAGAACGACCTTATTCTTCAGCTGATGACAGAAATTGCCAGGCAGGGTTCCCAGTGACTCAGAAACAGGGATGAATCTATTTGACATCCTAGAAACACTACTTTTCTCTGGCAGAAGTTTGTATCACCCCTGTTGTTACAAACAAAATAGGTCAGGGTCAAGAATTTGGCATTTTTCAGCAAAACTTTGTTTCCTCTGAGAATTTCCAGATAGATTCACTTTGAAGTGAGAGAGTCAAAAGGACTAAATTAACATCTTGTCAAAGCTACTTCTCTTCCAAAAGCCTATTTAAAATACAGTGGCACAGATGCTCTCTGCCGTAACCAGAATGTTTCAGAGCAGGATGTTGTTTAAATTTCGCTTGTTCTCTCAATGTTCTTTCCCATAATAATGTCAGTCTTTTTGAAGAAACAAACAAATGGAATAAAATCTTAAATAAGGTGGCTCTGAAAGTATTTGTGAGGGAATTTGTTGTGTTCCATGCTCAACAAGAAAACCTTTGAAAAGAAGCAACTTGAGGGAATGCTTGGAGACCAATATCCCCTCCTTCCCTTCCACATGCTCTGCCTTCCTGGGCTCACCTTTGAAAAGTGGTCAGCTAGCCTGCAGCAAGAGAGAAAAGGACAAGCACCTGGAAAGCCAAAGAAGTTTAACCATTTCATTCTCAGGCTTGAAGATTCATCAAGGCAACCTCAGAAGAGCTCTGTGCAACAGCAGCAGACCAATTTCTGTTACTGGTCAGAGCACTAGGGTCACTGTATTCCAAAGGAAATGATGTCTTCTTCAAATTATAAAGGACAGAGGGAGAGAAAGGCCACTTTGCTTCATCTTGAATACCTCCTTTTATGTTTAAGTTTGTATTTGTTGGATATTTATGGTTCAAATCACAAGCTACATCCAGTGCATTCCATCCTGCTGAGGCCTTTCTGTAGATATGGGAGAAAAAAAAAGAGCAATATGCCTATTCCTCATCTGGCCTTTGTTTCCATTTTTATTTTGTCATATTTTTGGTTTTGTACTCTTGGGTAATGTAATGTACAGTTGACTTAAGCACTAAAAGGAAAAAGAAATCTCTCAGTGTATTAATTTTTTGAAGGTGGTTTTTTTTGCACCTCTGTGTAAAACAGCATCTAAGTGTCACCTTCATAGCCCTGATGCCTTGTCTCCAAATTAGAGTCATATTCATTTCCCCACTACATCAAGGATAGAGGTGTTGCTTCAAGACCTAATTTAGGCTTTGAACCTCTACCAGACATCAGGCCAGCAGCCTTCCTGATCTGAGCAGTCCCATTTTCCAGCCACACATGGGCCCCATCATCACCTGCCAGGCTGTGTACTAATGCTGTCTGTCCCTGTATCCAACTAAATGAACACCAGTGGGACAAAACAGCACAAGATACAGCATGCTTTTGTACTTTCTTCTCACCTCTAGGTGTGAAGGAAGAGACCTCTCCTCCTGTGGCCTCTGTGTAATAATATCATAAATCCCATTATTAGCATTAAAAGTAGTAGTGATCATAATATCATAAAAGTATAGGTCACCTCAGGGTGTGATGCAAAGACACTAAAGCCTCAAAAGAGCTCTTAATATGTCAGGAAAGGCTGCAGAGAGGTGCTTTGTGATGCTTAGAAACCAGCACAAAGGATGTATAGTTTTTAGATTTGCCAGTCTGATGTCTCTTTGGTTAACATCATGCTTTCACACAAGGCAGTGGGCATCTTTCTTTCCAGTCAGACATTCCTGCATGACCCATCCCTCTTTCTTTTCTTAAGTGTTTAAACACATGAAGTAATGTCTTTCCCATGTTAATGGAACTGGTGCTTGAATAAAATAAACCATCCAGGTGGTTTTAGTGCTGTGTGTGTTGTCCTCCAGTGCTCATAGTAAAGAGGATTTTGAATTCAGCTGAATGGGGGCAGCCATTAATGTAAAAGCCTTGCAGCTCAAAATCATTTGAAGCAATTAGGAGCAAGGAAGAGCAAAAGGAAAAAAAAAAAAGAAAAAGGAGATGCAATAGCACTTTCCACCTAAATTCAACCACACACTTACAATGCATTTATTTTTGAATAATGTTCAGAAGCTTCAGCAAAGGGGTAAAATAAGACAAGAACAGCTGTCACCCATTTACCAACTGGAGAACCCCATTTTGGCACATTTAGGAGCCATTGTTGCACTTGCATTTTCTTCACACTAGAAAGTCATTCTCCCTTGAAGGAAAAAAAGCCATATAGTATTATATTTTTAAAAGAAGATATTTAACTTCCAGTCTAAGGCATAGAAAATCATGACATGCACTCATATCTGTTCCATGTTCCTTGACCAGGAGGTTGGTCCAGCAGAACTGCAGAGAGGTTCTGTATTTGCTTTTCTACTTCGTCTGCTTCCTCTGGAATAACAGTTAATTTTGATGATATTTTGGTGCAAGTACTCGTTTTCTTCAACTCTTGCCACATTATCCAATACACATGAATTTGAAATCCAATAGAAATTATTAAAATTTTCAGTTGGCCTTTTTCTTTATTTTTATGGATGCTTTTTCCCATCAATTTTTTTTTTCTCTTTAGCTTTATTTCTGTTAATTGCCAGTGGTTTGCACCAGAGTTTTTTTATTTGCTTTTTGGTTTTTTTTGTTTTTGTTTTTGGTTTTTTTTTTTTTGGGGGGGGGGGGTTTTTTGTTGGTTTTTTTTTTTTTTTTTTTTTTTGTTGGTTTTTTTTTGTTTGTTTGTTTTGGTTTTTTTTTTTTGTGGTTTTTGTTTGTTTGGTTGGTTTGGGTTTTTGGATTTTTTTTTCTGTTGTAGATATTTGGAGTCAGCTGCTTCAGCAGGTTTCTGATATACTGGTTTTACTTTAATCAGACATGGAGATTGGGAATGGAATTGAAGGGGGCGTTTGCCAAGAGGGTGAACAGTGCTGAAGGTTTGAATGCAATGTAAATCACAGAGTATTCAAAAGGCTTGGAAGCAAGAAGGAAAAGACGGCCCAGCCTTTTCCCATCTGACTGTTAAATAAGCTTTTTGGAGAGAAGTTCAGTAAAGGTCTTTCTTCCTCACAGCTCTGATTTCCCTATTTCATGAGCCTGCAGCAAAACTGTAATCCTTTCAGAACGCCTGCATTAGCACAGATGCCTACAGGAGGGAGGATAAAGCCCAGTAGCATTTTCAGCAGGAGTTCTGGACCAGCACAGTGTTTCAGTGAAGATGCTATTAACATCTGCTTGTCTGCTGTTCATGGTTTCAGCCTCAGTGGGAGCTCATCTGCTGGAGGAAGGGTTTCAAGAAAGGTCAAGTGAGAAAAATACTCTGCCCCACCCCAGGTTTTGAAGGGTTTGTTTTCACTGTGACTTTGTTGTTTTTCCTCAGGCTATAGTACAAAGTCATCTGGACTGAAAAACACATGTTGCTCATTGTGCATAAGAGATGGGTTTTCCTTGTGTGGAAAGCAGCACTGCCATTCACCTTTTCTCTCCTTCCAAGTAGTAGAAATACTTGCAAAGACTCTCTCTCTGAACAGAAAAGTTAACCTTCACTGCTCTTTCTGCTGTCATCCAAACACAGCCAATTATCTTTGCCTGTATTGGTGATTTCTGTCTGGTGATCAATCATTTCTGCTGAGCTGTGGTGGGGCTTCCTCATTAAAAAAAGGGATAAATAAAGAAGCAAACTGTTTTTATGTATCTAAGTGGTACAAACTTCAACTAGACATTTCAAAATTTGGGATCTGAGGGTTCTTTTGCCTGAGGTGTAAAGATTTTTCATAGACTCCAGGGAAGGACAAAGTGGTATTTATTCTAATGCTATTATTTCTACCCATTGGGAAGTTTCTGTTTGTTCTAAGGTGGCAGAAATGGAGCTAAGCACTACTGTTAATATTTGCATTTCAGCAGGTTTGACGGTGACCTCCCTCCCCCAGTTCCCTCAAATGAAATTAAAAGATGTAAGGGGAAAAGTTGTAAGTTCTCGAAAAGGACTGTCTTCAAAAGTCATGCAATAATGCTGTGGATGGATTTTAAAATAGGGCTTGTTAAATTTATGATCGCTAATAACATTTGTAGTTACAGTATGCAAGCAAAGATAAGGCCACTCTAATTTCATGCTTCAGGAGCTGAGATGATTGCCCACGGGGGGTCAGGAAGGATATTTTCCCTCCATGCATACACAGCACGGCACAACTGCTTGGAACCATAATCACCCCTCACATCCAAAGAACATGCCTGGTTTAAGCACATACTTCAGTGATATGCTGAGCTGGGGCTGTCAAGGTTCCTTATTACCATGGGCAATATTAAGTGTCCATGTGGCATTCTTCAGTTTCAAATGCTGTAGAAATACTGAACCAAATTCTGCTAATTCCCAAAGTAACTCCTTTCAGCTGAGTGTGGTGGCTGCAGGATTGCCAATAACCTATTGAGTTGGTTTGTTACCTAACATATTCTGTAAACTTCCCCAAAAGGACTACATGTGTGAAACACAAGTAATTCAAGACACCTAAAATACTTTGAAGTTCTTCACTAGAATCATTGAGTTTCTCTAATCTTAGGTTTGTGATCACTTTTGAATTTCTCAGGTAGTGAGAAATTCAGGATGAAATTATAGCTAACATATATATGATTTACGTGTTTACCATTTCCCTATGTGAATGGTAAACAACAAGCAAATTAAAAAGTGAATCATCATCTAACAAACTGTGGTGAAAAAGTTGAGAAATGGAAATGGATGGGAGAAACTAGCCTTTGATTTCAAGGATGTTGCATAGGTTTTTCAGGAATTGAATATAATGCTAGTTTTTTTAAGTACTTCTAAGAGTGAATTGCAGTATGTACTTCAATATTCTCACTCAACAGATTGAAAAAAAATAAGACAAAGCAATTAGGTGAATCAGTCAAAACCTTGGGGTATTTTGGAGAGATTTTGTCATTTGCCAAAAAAAGAACATGATTTTTAATCTATCTTAAATGGCTCATCCTGCTTGTTCACATGGATAGAGAAAAGAAAGTAGCCCACTCATATATCTATTAATATATCTAATTATTTCATATGAACATATATATTTTCATAACTAGTCTTTTTATACAAAGAGGCTTCACTGTTGACAGTAAATGTTTTGTAATATAAATTAAATTCCTAGAGTTACAAGGAGAAATTTTTAGCAAATTTAGTCCAGTTGTATTTGGGATAGATGTTATGAAGTATAGACATTTTGACTTCATAAATAAAAGTGATCCTTTGTCCAAGTGTCTGCTGCCTCTGTTTCTCAGTAGCCCAGACAGCTGGAGAAACACAGCATTTGCCTTCACATGTCAGTCAGTCTTTGGATGGAAAACACAGACATTTTGACATTGTATCCAGCAGAGGGATGCACCTCACACAGGTTTTGTTTGATAGGAATACATTTATTTTATCTTGGATTACTTGATGTTAGCTTGCTGTAATTTTTTACCTCACTCGTGTGCTCCTGTTGCTACTCCCCTGGGTTCCTTCAAGGACCAAGACTACAGTTTAGCATTTCCTCAATCTGTTTATTTCAGTCTCATTAAAATCCAATGTTTACTTCTTTCAAAAGCTGAAGATTTGCAGATTCAAGGCATTTGATTCAGATTGCCAGACAAGCCAGATGCCACAGACAGAAACATCTCTTTACTCTGTCCCTGAGCAACAGCAGGAGAGGAACTTAGAAGACATTTGTGTGCCCTCAGCCTTTGATGAATTTTTGGATATTTAATTTCCCTGCACCATGTGATGTAAACTAGGTGATCCAGACAACACAGCTAAGGCTTGCAAAAATAGTAACCCGAAAATTTGTCCTTCAGAGCTGCACACAGCAGGAACCAGAGTGGTCCAAACCTATTTGTGACTTTTCTGTAGAATTTTATTTTATCAAATAAATGTAATGTGGTGGGCTAAGAGATGAGCCCATTTACACAGAGTGGTGTATAATGCACCACGGGCAAAGCAGCACATCAGCAGGTGTATTTTGGCAAGGATCAGAGTAGAGGGCCTGCTGAGTATAGTGGGGCTAATCCTACCTCTGCCTGCCTTTGTTAGTAAATGCCTACCTTCCCTCTGTGTTTTCAGCCTTTAAATCTTCAGTGAGAAGCTGGGAGATAGATAGGTGTCTGGCTGAGATGGAACCCATTGATAATTTCCTGTGTGAGTACCACAGGTACCATGTTTTCAGTGTACTGGTGGTGACAGCCTGATATTAAACCACACAAAGAAATTAGTGAAACTAAAGCTCAGTGTATAGTTGATTCAGGCTGGTCCAATTTTGAGCAATTTTCTTACCAAGCAGCAGTGTTTATCCTCCATAGCAGCCATTCATGTATTCCCATTACAACAACATGGGGTTCTGGAGTTAAATGCAGAAATGTGACAGAAGCCAATTACCCACTGCATGCTTGGGTACATGGATATTGGTGAATACATGCCATCCATCTCAACAGTGATTATTTCCACTGATAAATACCTAGGGAAGAAATTTACAAAACGCTCAGGAGGAATCCCTGTGTAATGAGACCTGTTTTAAAGTGATTTAATTTCCAATACCCAACTGGGAGTGTAAGTTTTGGGGTTTTTTGATTGTTCTTCTTATCATCTTAGAATACATGCCGCTCTTTTTTTTATCTCTGACTTTCCTTTTTATATAGATTAATATGCAGCTTTTTGTATTGCGTTATAGTTAAAAATTTATAAACAGTTGAAGATTTTGAACAAAGGAGAAAGCTTTCTGTAAAATAAAAGCAGTTGCAGTAGGCTGGAGAAAATGGGTCTTAAAGCTTCAACTTAAAACGTAGTGGGAGTAGATGTCCCACATCTGTAATTGTGAGTCTAATTATGCTTTTGTTAGAGATACTGAAATTGGATACTATGCCAAAATAGCAGACTAGGCAGGGGGAAGAGTCTGTATTTTATCTTTAGAATTGGCTGTATTAAAGTCCAAAGGACATCCAAAGTTCAAGAAATACTTGTAAAAGAGCTTTATATTTGAAATTGTCTACAGTATTTATAATTTTTTGCTCTATTTTTTTATCCTTTACCAAGCTTGAACCCGTACCTTTGGATTTCATGATTTTGTCGTTAGTGGTGTTTTAGAAACCTATGTGCTGGCAGTAGTGTGACTCAAAATGCAGTATCCCAGAGGAAGCAAGCATTTATCCTGTATTACATTGCATCATAATACAACATAACACAGCTTGAATTGCACACTCCAAATCTGTGCCCCAGGGGTGAAGTGTGATTACCCAAATAAGCACAGTAAGAAAATAAGGACACTTTGGAAAGTAAGAATTAACTGGCATCTTGGGAGAGAACTGATTTTCCCATCATGCACTCCAGCGCAGAAGCAGGGAAAATAAAACACTGCTGAGTGCTGGTGTGATGTGGTGTGCTCTGGATGTCAGTGCAGCTGGGATATGTGGAGTTATGCTGAGAAGGGTACAAAATCCAGACAGGGACTCCTATTTTCAAAGTTTTCTGTCTTGATATTGAACTCAGTCACTACCAATAAGCTTGTGTGAGAGTCAGGAGCAGAGCACGGTGTGCTGCTGCTTGGTTTCACCCTACTCAAGAAGTAATTATCCATTACACCTATGCTGAACTCCTAATGTAAGGGAAGGAATGATTTCCTAAGGTTTGGGATGAAAATTTGTGATTCTGGAGGTATGTGTTTCCTCTGTCTCAATGTTGATGCTTGATTTTAAGCAAGTTTCTCACATCATCAATTCCCATTTGTACAAGGCAGGTAACAGTAGATTCCTGCTTCCCTTTAAAAAAAAAAATTGTGTGAGAGATTATGAGAGACGGGGCTTTTAGAAACCACAGGGATAGGCAGAGGACTGAAATCTATTTGTGGAAATTCTGAGAGGTGTTGGCCTTTAATTTCAGTTACCTGGGGCTGCTAGCCTGGAATATTCCTGGGTTTTGTTTTTGTCTCTGCGTCAGACACACTCCCAGAAGAGGCTCGGATCATGGTTTTACTGCAGTGAGTCCTGCAGTGGCAGCAAAGAAGGAGGATTAATGGCAAGTTGCTGGGGGAGGGCAAGCTCATTTGTGTGAGCTCCTGATGGACATCCCTATCCCTGAGAAGTTCCTCAGAGCATCTCAGCAGACAACACAGTGTTTGTTTCAAGCCAGGCTTGACTTGTTTGACATTGCACAGGTAAAAGAATATGAAATTGAGGAGTATTTCTCTCTACAGTGTGGCCTGAGTGTTCCTTCAGCTGTTTTTTTGTAAAAAGTTGATCCAACGTTCCTTCAGTGCTTTTCTATCCCAATAGACCATGTTTCTCAGAATCTCTGCGTGTGCCTGCCACAAGTGAAAGGCAGCTGATTTTCAGGCAGCAGTTAGCAACCAGACAGCCCCGAATGTCACCACCCTCAGTGAGAAGACATTTGATCTGCCATTTGCCCAAGGACATGTAGAGGAAACCCCTGATGTTTTGAAGAGTGTCTTGGGAACATTCATCACCAAGGCTCAGAACAAAATGCTTGTTGATTGTGCACTGAAGTATATATATGGCAGTAAGGAAAATTTGTCTTTCTCAAGTTTTCCTGAAAAGTACTCAGATGAACATTCTCTCAAAATAGGCTGTCCTTCTCCTGACTTCCTGAACTGCATGAATCACAGGTAAATCCACCTAAAGGCTAGAAAATGTTAAGCCAACAGATTTTCCACAATTTTATTAGTGCTGTTTGTAAAAAATGGATGAAAAATAGTCCTGCTAGAAAGAATGTCTGTGTAGAGAATGGCCACCAAACATCAACCATTACTTAGCTATAAGCATTTGCAAAACAGGTAGATAACATGAAAAGGAGATTCTTGCTGGATAACCTTAAATAACCTGATTTTATACCTCACTTGGCTTAGACTGCAGTAATAATGTGATTTATTTATTTGTTAGAAAAATAAGAATGTCTCTTTATTGTTTTAGGTATGCCAGTGGGATTAACCATGCAATAAATAAATTGCAATTCTGTGCCAGTAGTATTAAAATCCATTCTAGCTGTCCAGCTGGCCTCTTCTTGCCATCATTATATAACGTGCACAAACTCTCTTTAGCAGAAACCCTCTCAGACTGCTCTTAGTTCTGAGACAAACTTTGTAAGGAGAAATATGAGCTTTTAGTGCACCAACAGGTATTATTATGAGGAAAGAGAGGAAACAAAAGCCTGGGTTACACAGAAGGCAGGAAAATTTCATTATTTTCCATAATTTTTGTTTCAGACCTGGAGAAAGGCTGGAGTACATGGTATCTTATTTGGTTTTGCTAATTATATCAGCTATTTGAATCACATTCGGAAACTCATCAAATCCAGGCTATATTTGAAGTGCATGTTAGAGTGCTTTTAGCAGGGAACTTCTTTTCTATCCCCTCCTACGTGGAAAAAAGAAAGAGACTTCACTTTTCACGTCCCTGATGGATGGGCTTGCAGGAGCACAGCATTTCTTTAAGAGCTATTACCATGTTGAAATTTTATAATACAAAACTTCTGTAATTGCTGGTTGAGGAGGGACAAGGCAGTACTCCAGAGAACACTGCTGGCAGGTGATGGACAAACTTTAATATATGCATTGTATCATCCCCAGGCAAAACTGGAACCTCAAGGCATTGTGGAACTGTAATATATGGTATATATGGTTATATGGAACTGTAATATATGATGTGTATATATATGATATGTGTATATATATATATATATATATATAACAGGTATATATGGTTTAGGTGCTTAAGCTGAGCAGATCAGAAAGTCAGAGATGAGTGCCTCAGCTCCCTGTCCACTGCAGCTGGATGTGTCTGATGAAGGATCTGCAGGTCCCTATTAGCAGCTGCCTGGTGACAGCAGGAAAGACTCAGCAGATGGGTGTCAGCCCTGCCTGGTGAGGGAGAAGGCAGAGAGGCACCCTGGTGGTGCCTGACTGCTTGGGAGACATGCCACACAATTACCCATGGAAATCAAAGTGCAGGAAATACATCCTCTTCTAAAACAAGTAATTAAGAACAAAGAGAAGCAAATAAATTAAAGCAAAACACCGTGTACCAGGCTTGTGTGCAACTCAGTGGTAGTCAGAAAACCTAGCAGGTATACCAGGCTGCAGTGGTTGAAATTCTTGTGTTCTGCTTGCCAGGACACAACCCTAATACAAGGTGACAAACACAGCAGGCTGAAGGAGGGGGCTTGCCACTGGTTCATGGCAAAGGGCATTTCTGGCCTCCTGGAAGAAGATCACTCCTGTGTAGCCATTCTCAAAACCTTCCAGTAACACACTGCTTCTCCTTTGTTGGCCAAAATAAAGGCTCACGGGGTCAGCAGCACACCAGTGACTACCCAGCCACTTCAGTCACCTGAGAAAGGTTCTGTCTATGCGATTATTTCTCTGCCAGGTATAATGGACTTAGCTGAACCATATGCAATTTATTTGGCTGGTAAACTCCCACCTGACATTTATTTATACAATGGAAATTTAGACCTCGGGTACCATGCCTGCTTTCTTTCTTCGCAGATGGCTCCCTGGTGCAGCCATGGCTCTCATGGCAAAGGTGTGTGAGGAAAACACCATAAAGAAACACCAGCACAGTTGTCAAGCACATGTTGGGCTGCCATAAAATGAGGAAAGAGTGAAGTCAGTCTCAAAAGGTACAAAACAGGTGGGGGGGCTGAGGAGGAATTGCTGCTGTCTTACACTGCCTTTATTCTATACAACCTCTTTATATAACCACTTCACTGGATTTATTCCAGGTTTGTATAAATGAAGGTAATACCAGGCTTAGGTGCAACTAAAGGTGTCTGATTGTGTCCAACTCTACTCAAAAGGCATTGCAATGTTGAAAGCCCAGTCTTCAAATAAAGCTCATACATACTGTCAAATCTAGCCATGAATTTTAAGAAGAAAAAAGCTACTTTAATGCTTTTGAGCTGGAAACTTGGAGATGCTGTTTCTTTGTCTAGTATTTTCATTATTATGCTAGATAGTAAAGAGTTAGCTAGTAATAAAGAGAGATTAGAGGTTAAATCTGTGATAGCTCTAAAATCAGAAACTATTGTGATGTATAATTAAGTTGAAAAGGCCACAAAGGAAGAGTTTCTAATTTTAACATAAAATACGCAGCTTCAGTTATTAAAAAAAAACTTGGCAAATTTTACAAAAAGCAATTGTAGAAATCACATAAGACTCATAACTAATACATTTCAATTTTCAGAAGTCATAAAGATTGATTTTTTTTAACAGACTAGCTAAAAGACTGGTATACTTTACATTTTTTTGGCTTCCAAGAGCTCTTTAACTTTTCAGTGCATATAATTTTTTTCCTAGTATTTACTCAGTATGGGGAAGTGTAAAACACCGAGTGCTACCATTGTGTAATTGTAGATTTCATCACTGGTCTTCTCAACACTGAAATCCATACTGACTAATACTAATGCAGATAATTCTCACAAATGCATCACAGCTGTGTGCATGAATAAAAACAGTCATGATTGCTTTACCTTGAGATTAGGGTGTAGGTCTTCTTTCACAGAGAATAATACAACTGTTCACATGACATGTAAAATTTTCAGTGTGTACTGACATTAAATATATCAATGAAGCAAAACTATGATTGTTCTGAATCCCTTGTTGTCAGAGGCTGGGAGGAAAAAGTTTGAAGTTTCAGTGAAGCATGAAATTTGCTATCTGTTTCTCTGTTTAGACACTAGTTTAAATTCTTGTATTGCTCTAGAGTTTTTCAATACACCATAAGAGAAATGAAGAGAAATAAAATTTTTGAAGTTTTTCTAAAGTATGGCTTTAGTTAAAGTGTGGTAAGGTAGAAACAACTGTAGTAATATGGTGTGCATCATTAATAGTACAGTAATCAGCACTTGCTGCTCTAGACTTGCAAGCTTTTTTTCCCTTAAAACACAGTGACAAATGTAACTACTGTAGAGGTAAATATTGACTTAGTGATTAGGGCATTTTCACTAATGGTGCCTAGTTTTACAAGGTTTTGCATCCCTTGTATCAGCTGTACACACTAAATGTTCTATGTCTATAACAATAAGTGCAGAATTCTCCTGGAAAGGCAGAAGAGTGGCTGTGTGAGACAGATCAACATCCAGGATCATGCCACTATCAGTGATTAACTGGATATTTAGGAAAAAAAAGAAAATTGGCACAAAACTGTATCAGTAACTCCCTGATATACATTCACAGGTAACAGCTATCTCCAGGCCAGGTACCACAGTGCAGAGGTACTCACTTCAGTACTGAATAGCACGTGTTGGGTTTTTGTTCCATGCATTTGTCTAACTGCTGTTTTGAAATCATGTGAACCTTTTTAAAAATGCACAATATCCTGTGACAATTACGTGCATTCTCCATGTTTGGGATTTGCTTCCCTGAACTAAAGCATGGTGTGCCAAACGGTTAACAACTCTGAATTTCACACACCTTCCCACTGAAAAATCATTCAATATTTTTAATGTTAAAGCATAGCAATTATTTCTGAGCAAGTCCCAGTTAGCCTTCAGTTACCTGAGTACCTAAGAAGTTTGACATGAGATCTCCCAGAAAGAGATATATGAAAACATTATCTATGCTTTAAGGAAGAGGCAGATAGAGCACTTTCTACCATGGATAATGGTGTTCCACTTGCTTACAGTATGTTTTTCAACTTTTCATGCAGTGGTTTTGAAGACTCCATCGTTTAAATTTGTCTCAGTCCAGAGTAACTTCTGTGTTGTTTCATTAGGTGTAACGGAGTCCCAATTTGACCCAGTATAATTTTAATTTCTTGAACTCATCTATAACTGTGTTCTGTTAAGTAGCTGCCCTGTTTCATCATGGTAATAAGTCATGTTAATAATGTGTAACATGAGAGCACTGAAAATAAAATATTATTATGCTTTTCAGGAAAATGGTGCTCAGGCAACAGTGGATTATCAACAGAGATGCAGTTGTGCAGTGAAAGAGAGATTGCAGGCTTGTCTAAAGTTACCAGACACCATCTTCTGAAGAGGACATCAATAACTCACATTTGGCTCAGGTGAAAAGTCTCAGTGGTGGCTTTACTAAGTCACTGGAACTGAAGCATTGAACAGCTAGTCCCAAGGTCCACGTCACAAGACAAGAGAGACCATGTTACTCCCTCTTCCCCCTTCCTTTTCCTTTTTTTGCCTTCATACTAAGAAGGAAACATGTCTCCATTCATGGTTCTCCAGCGGTGTGGTGATGCTTTATTGACAGAGCATCAAAAGAATATATTATTTTTCAGATCAAACTGACATTCCCAGTATATAACAGCAAGAACACAGTATAAAATTAGTTCAATTACGTCCTAGGTGACTTTAATTTATGTGCCCAACATGAACTGTGAGTGAGAAATAAGGAGTTCAGTGCAGGTACTGATCTTAGCAACACTTCAGCAATAACCCTTTTCCATGAGTTACTTGTTCCTGAGCATTTTCTCCCCTCTATTAATTTAGACAAAAAAACATTGCTTCTGTTGTTGCTGGATGCATCATCCACCTTAAATTCCTTGGTTATGCCTATGTCTGCTGATCAATGCTGAAGAAAGATGGATCCTATTTATAGATGAATCTCTTCAGTCCAACACATGCATTATTCTAGGCTGATAGAAACCCAGTAGAAACTTCTCCCTGCAGAGTCCCTCTTGTGTGCCATCAGTCAGCAGCTGTTCTAAATCTGCTGCTTCTTCTCTAAGCATTTTTATTATTTTTCTTTCTGCAGTAAGCAGCAAGTTCAGAAGTATTGCATTTCAGCAAGTTGCTTAAAATCTGTGCACTAAATAGTCATAAGCATGTATTAAGTCCAACTGTAAGTATACCAATGCCACATATAAACTAAGTGTATGTGTATATATATGCATAAAAATCTGAGTAATCTCAGGGACAGTGTTATTTTCTGCCAACTAAAAAGAAGGCATGGGTAGGGGTGTCTTTGATGCCTGGCAGTTCTGGACATGGTACATTACTCCTCTTGACCATTCCATCTTTTTTTCCTATGTTTGATTACGTGTCATTCTTCATGTGCTGAGAGATTTCTGAAGAAGTGGACTGTAATTAGTCTCACCAAAATGCAAACATTTATGCACTTAAATTTCTCTCCCTAATGGTTGAAATCCACCCGTGTTGTTGAAAGTCTCTGGAGGGCAGCGGAGTCTCCTGTGGTCACAGATATTTGGTGCCAGCAGAGTGATGCAGTGTCTCAGGAACATGTTCCCCATTCCTGTCTCCTGTGGGTTTACAATTCAGCAATACTAATTGTTCAATTAACAATATAAATGAGCTGACGGCCTCTATTAGAACAGTTGGCAGAGTTCACATATTCATTATGTGTTTTAATCTCCTAATTAACCAAAGATTTTATTTTATTAAGGTATGGAAGTATTGCTTACTGACCATTTGCACCACTAATTACTACATGCAGAGAATAAATTTATTCCTCTTATAAATGTAAAAATTATATCTTTTCTCATACATTTATTTGTCTATGACAGCCTAAGATCACTGTACAGAAAAAGAGTAAGCCTTCATTACTTTATTGCAGATGTGATGGCTGACCTCAAGTGAGAAATACTAGAAGTAGAAAAGAAAATTATCAGAAGGGACATACTGGCTTTTATCATTCCTACAGATTCAGGTTGGTTTGTCCTTCAGCAGCTATCATACATTGTTTGCTGTGAGACTTGCAGTTAATCAAAGAAGGTTTTCTCTGTATTTGGTGTGCCTCTATTTGGGAAAAGCTCTGCCCCTGGATGGAAGAACTTCTGTTTGGCAAGTTACCTGCCACAGATGCTTACTGGTGCACAGCAAGATCTGGGAAGAGATGCAAAGGAAGAAAGAGGGGAATGGTAAAAAAGGATACACCATGAGGACAGAAATAAACCACCTGAATCTTTTTTACCCTTGTCTCTGTTTCTCTGCCTAGAAGGGAATGTGAGAGGGAAGTTAAAAGATACATAGAAATTGCCCATAAGCAAGTTTCCCGAGTCTATTCTCTAAGGCTCTGTCATGTTATTGGCAACAGAGAGAATAATCTACAGCCTTGGAAAAGCACAGTTACAGTGTTGAAGTTTTTGTTGTTGTTGTTGTTTTTCTTAAATTTGCAGTAATAACCATGACAGTATCAGTGTGGTCAGGGTATAATGAGAAGGGATATTTCTTCCTCTATGCTATAAAATATTAATTTTTGTGAACTCTGTGCTAATAAATATAAATTAATAATACTGTAGAAATCAACTGTCAGTCTAGCTTGTGTTCTGACAAGATAAAAGGACTTCAAATGCCATTTTTGTCCCATCTGAGCATACTTGGGTGGTATCTTTATATTTAAATATTCAGGAGAGTCTGCGCTTTTTGAATGCTGTGAAAACACGTATTTTGCAAGTTTAAATTCCTGGGCAATGGATTTTAAAAGCTACCTTGGGACTTCTGGATGCCGTTTCTCAAGGGCAGTA
Source organism: Melospiza georgiana (assembly GCF_028018845.1). Classification (NCBI taxonomy): domain Eukaryota; kingdom Metazoa; phylum Chordata; class Aves; order Passeriformes; family Passerellidae; genus Melospiza; species Melospiza georgiana. The sequence continues at coordinate 93,930,110 of NC_080431.1, read as the reverse complement.
GGGAAAGTCACGAGAATGAAAAATTGCCTAGATTCTGATGGAAATGAGAGTGCTTATTCTGCTTTGGACTTTGCATAATATTTGGTTAAAGTGGCCTTGCAAAGGTTAATCTTCCTCCAACAAAAAGGAGAAGAAGGCTGTTCTCCAACCCTTTCACCTTATATCTATTAAAAGTGTAGTGACTTTCCACCTACAGTAGCAAGTCAAGTACAAGTAGAGCTTGTCCTCAGTGGAAATAGTTTACAGTAATGTTTCTGCAATGCAAGCAGTACATCCTGCCATTTCTATTCTCCTGTTGTTCCTGCCACCCTACCATCATCAGCTGCCTAGAAGACTGCAGCCTCTCCTTTTGGATTTGGCCCTTAGTGCACTTACCTCTGCTTCTGTCATTTTAATGCTAAATGTTTGCACTGCCCTTTGCAAAAGGGCCATCATTTTAGATCATTTGGAAATCCCAGCAAATGAGGAATGCAGCTATTTATTATGGGAAATATTTTGCATGGGCAAATGTGATCCCAGTGCTCTGGAAGTTGTGGGCACTTTGAGCTGAAATTGAAGCTGCTAGCTCTGAAATGAGACTTAATGCGTTGGAAAATTTCTCCTATGGGCCAATGTCACCGACATCTTTTCATAAAAATCATTTCTTTAGGATTTTTCCCCCTTCTGAGAAGCTGTGGCCTCAGCAACAAAATGTAAACAAGTTATCTGCTGCTGTGGAATGCAACAGGTGGATCCGTGATTGGTCTCGGGTGGATGTTTGGATTTACTGACCACTCACGGCAGAGCTGGGTCTCACTCTCTGCTGAGACACAGACCCTTGTTATTAATTCCTTTTCTATTCTTAGCTCAGCTAGCTTCTGAGAACTTTCCTTCTATTTCTTTTAGTATAGTTATAATGTAATATATATCATAAAATAATAAACCAAGCCTTCTGAACATGAGGTCAACATTCTCGCCTCTCTCTCACCCTGAAAACCCTTGTGACTGCTGTGACAGGCCATGCTGTAGAAGCTGTGATCATTAGACTGGAGCTTTCTCATTGTGCAAGACCAAACTGAAATTGCTGCCTGGCCTGGGATGAAAAGTTGCCATTCTGTGGTGAATTTTCACGCTGATTTAGAAGCCAGCTATTTGAAGAATATTTGGAGAAAGTCAAGAATAAACTTCTCACAGGAATCATGGGGCAGAAAGTATCGTCTGTACATTGTTGGATTCCCACAGAAATGATTAGACTCATGGTGCTGGACTTTGTTTTATTGTACAAATCCATATAATTATGGAACTTTTAGGTTGGAAAAGGCTTTTAAGATCATTAAGTCCAACTGTAGACATACCACTGCCAAGCCCACCACTCCACCCAGTCCCCTTGTGCAATACATACACAGCTTTGAGAGACCTGCAGCAATGGTGACACAGCTGTCTCCCCAGGCAGCCTGTTCCAGTGCCTGACAGCTCTTTGGTGAAGAAATGCTAGCTAATATTCAATATAAACATACCCTGGCACAACCTTAAGCTGTTTCTTCTTATCCTGTCACTTGCTACCTGGGAGAAGAGACCAACCCTCACCAGGCTACCACCTCCTTTCAGGGGAGTTGAAGAGAGAAAAAGTCTCCCTGAGGCATCTTTCTCCTCCAGGCTAAACATCCCCAGCTCCCTCAACTGCTTCTCATAGGACCCGTGCTCCAGAACCTTCACCAGTTCCATTGCCCTTCTCTGAATGTGCTGCAGCACTTCCATTTCTTTCTTGTAGAAAGGAGCCCAAAACAGAACAGTCTTCGAAGGTGCTATAGAAGCCTGGAGCCAAAGATAAGTATTTTTTGTTATGTTAATTGAAAATAAATTTTGTGGGTCCTGAAGGACCTGTATTAATGGTAAGGGAAGTGATGAAACTGGACGAGGCTGCCTCTTAGATACAAAACAACAGGCACAGACCAATGAGAGTTAGAGACAGATTTCCATGGATTTCCAAGGTCTGTTTTCTTATGATCTCAGCATCAGGGCAAATAGTCTTTCATTAAATATGCATTTTGATTTCTCTAGGGTGATGAACTGATATTACCTCAACCTAGCTTAATCTTAATTATCTATGATTTCCTTCAACCCCCAGAAAAGGTCACATCAGTCGTGACCAGAGAAATGTGTTTCATATGTTGTGAAGGAAGCCCTGTAAAGCACAGTGCCTCCTGGCAGGGTGTTTTCTCTGGGAGGTGGCCTCTAGGCACCATGCTCAGAGCAGGGTAGCTCAGTCTGGATGGAAAGGAAGGTCGCATGATGCAGAGAGAGCAGTTAAGACAGTCTATTGCATGGGTAATGTCTGTCAGAGATGGGTTCCTTTGCTCTGTGCATAAGAAAGAGGTTCTCCTAGGAGCGTCATGGAGAGGTCTTTTATGCAGAGCTGGCTGGATTTATGTTTATCAAAAGTTGTGGGCCCAGGGCTGGATTCCTGTGACTCAGATGGTGGCTCACCCTACCTTGCAGCCCTGCCCTGAGGGAATCTAAGGAAACCAAACCATGTGAGAAGGAAGCCTGGGAGGATGACATCCCAGCGCAGTCATATCCTGTCTTACTTTGTTTGGAAGACTACATTCTCTTCAAATAGGAATGATAAGTGTTGTTTATTACAAGCATTTCTACAGTTTAGTACTAGCCCAGCTTCCTTGCACTGCTCTCTGTATGTATTCAACTACCTACAAAAAGTCAAGCTGGCAGCAGAGAATGTTGCAAGAGTGATTAAGACAAGTGATAAAAACGGAAAGCTGCTGGCTTTGGTGAAGATCACCAGTCAGGAAACATTTGGTACTTTCTGCAGCTCACCTCTTGGTCAGATGGTTGGAAAATTCTTGCTACAGCTTGTGTAATGTGTATGGACAGGTATTGTCCTTGTACTTTCCAAAATTTGCTACTGGATTATTAACAAATAACAAAGTGTTACTGTATTATTAACAAACAAATTTGCAAGGTGGAAAGCAGCACAGTCACTCTGAGTTCAGCTATCCAACTGAGCATACTTTAGATACAGTTCATAGCAAGAGAACTACCTTCTTTTTGCTAGTAATTAATATTATTTTAGCAAAAGAACACTTCTTTTTTTACTCCAAGTGGATATATATTTGGAAAAACAAAAACCAAAATATTTTCACTAAACAGTGGAAGTGGTGCCCAGAGAAGCTGTGAAGCCTCCCTCTGATGCTGTATGAGCAGGGGTGTCTGGACAGGAAGATCACCAAAGACCTTGTCCAGTCTCAGCTATTCTGTGGTCCTGTAATCAAGTGAATGATTTATATTCCCTCCCTAGTACAGGGGAATGCAGGCTTTTGCATTGTAAATTAATTGTTTACATTTTCAGGCTTAAATGCTAAAGGCTAGAATTTTCAACTCTACCTTGGAATACTGAGTCCAAGTCAAAAGAATATACAAATATAAAGAACTTCAAATATAAAGACTTCACCAAGGGGAAGGACTTGCAAATATTTGAGAAGGGATCTGAATCACTTCACACTCACATCACTGAAAAACTGAAGTAACTGTAGAAAGTGCAATCTGCTCTTCAGTGTCTTATGATGAGCAAGTAAATTATTTATCACTCTTTTTTAGGTGGGAAAAAGTCAATACCAAAATGTCAGTGGGGGAAAAAAGTACTTTCTAAGCCTCTGTGCAGGGATATTAGCTCTTCCTATTTCCACATTTCACTCTGTAATTACATGGACATGACAGAGTTAAGAGGTTTGCCATGTGTGCTTCTCTTAGAAGAACAGATTGGTGCAACATATCTATTTTCTCAGCAGATAAACATGATTTTTTCCCCAGCGGGTGGTTTTGCAATTGTATTTGGGCAGTCAGCTTTGCATACGGATGCCAGAACACCTGTCACTCAAGAATATATTTATAGAAACTCTAAACTAATTAATTCGCTTCAACCTCCCAGCAGTTTTTAACGACATATTATGATAGTCTGTCCAGTGGGGATTACATCACTATTTTTCTGGAGCTAATTTACTTATCTGCTTCCTTTTTTCCTTCTACCTTTACTGTCTTGCCACCTGCCTCTAAAGCAAAGATAACAAAACGCTGTTCCCGAGGAGCAGTGTGTCAAACCCCTCTCTTCTTTGGGGCTGCAGGGCCTTGCTCTGCCTGCTGGCAGCTCCCTGACTCCACCTGGAGATCCCAGCTCTGAGACCTGAGCACTTTTTGTGAAACAGTTTCAGTGTGAAGGCTCAGTGCTGGCAGCTTGCTTTCCTCCAGCTTGAGCAAGCTGCTTTGTGGCTTTTTGCACAACAGGGTCTTTGGCATCCCCTCTCTGTGCATGGGGATCCCACAAGAGAGCTCAAACTGCTGCTCCTCCCTCAGTGAGAAGGGTGAATGTGCTGCAGCTCTGTTTCTTGTCTGCACAGAACCTGTAGGAACTCAATACTTTTGAAACCACTGTTACCCTGTCAAATTTGGCAGAAATTGACCACCTTCAAGCAGTCACGAAGAGAAAAATTGACAAGCAAGAACATGACTTCATAAAATAATTTTACCGGAATTAAATGTGCCAGGCTAAACCTGAAGAAAATTTGAACTTTCTCCCAAAAATGAGAAAGTATTGTCCTCATCCTCTGCAATTTCTTCAGTTATCCAATACCTCTATGGCTCCATGCCCACACTGTTCCTTCATTTTCTGGTCCAGTGTTCAAGACCACGATTCATTCCTAGAAGGAGAACTCTGTAACTCTGCCTACACATGTTGTGAAATGAAGTAGCCCTCACATTTTCTCTTTGGAGCTGTTTCATATTGCTTGGTATTACTGTAATTTTAGTGAGCTAATGGGAGACAGCATCATCAGCTCCTCAACCTAGTGATGATAAACTTTCCCTCAGAATGAGAATATCTTGGACCTAGTCCCGTTCTTGTTTGTTTGACTAGAGAAGAGGATTTACGAGTAGAGGGAGAAGGAAAAGGTGGGGAAGGTAAATAAACTCTTGAGCGTTACATGTGCTTTAAGTTATGTCACAACTGCGACTGTGCTTTTTTTCGACCTATTTTAATTTCTATTTCCAGTCTTTGACACATACATACAATCAAACACGAACTGCATCCATAGGTAAATGTTCATTCTGGATGAGAGCTTACAGCTGGCAAAAGTAATGCATCAGTTCAGTTCTTTAAGAACCAGGATTCACCATCTTTCTTTGCTTCAGACTTTCTGCATACTTTTGCAATGCTACTGCTCAGGAGAGTTTCTCCAGTTTCCTATATCTACTGTAAAGAGGGAAAGTAAGGAGACAAAACCAGCCACACAATGGATACCTTGAAATGAGTGGCTGTAAAGGCTTTCTTCATGTTCTCTGTTGCTTCACTTTCCTGGCTTTAAAATGGGATAAGCTTTCACATTACAGGCTGCAAGTTCCTCATATAGTACAGCTACACTAGGTTTCTACCTTGCCTACACATCATGCTTGGGCACTGTATAAGCAGTTCTTGTGAATTTTCTAGAATAGAGGTATTCTTTTGTGAGGTATTTTGTTACTTGTAAAACACAATGAAAAAATCAGGAAGATATGGTGACGGAGCAGGTAGCAAAAACATCAAGCCATTTACTCACATAATATTGTTAAAATGTCTGAGACTTTATTCAGACATTATTATATTATGTATGGCTCTGCTTTAATTACATAATTATTTATTTACCAAATTATTTCATCAGGTATACATTCAAACTATAGGATTTAACAAGCCTTAGTTAATGAGATCATATTAGTTGCAGTATCTAATGGGAATGTACCAGTTTCATCTCATTTTCACAAAACAGCAAAGGCAGCTCATCACCTTAATAACAAAACTGATGTTGGTAACAATACATTCGGCACCAAAATGCATACAGAGTCACTTTGGGGTAAGACAAAAAAAGTATTTAACTGGATAAATAACACTGATTATAGAATTTTCAGATAGCAAGGTCTATTAAGGCAAGGTCTATTAATGAGTAAATTAGGATTAAGATACTTGGCCTTAGTTCTATCTCAAATTTTCTTAAAGACTTTGGACAAGTGAGCTGAAGATTTTGTGTGCTACTTAAACATTTCCTTACACCTCAATGTGGTGATGTCACTTGTATAATTCTTGACCACAGGAAACACCTTCAAAGCCAGAAAGACAAAACAGCAGAATGCTGATTTTTGTCCTCATGCCAAACTGGCTTAATTCACTAGACCATGAGAAACTGTTTACCCAACCAAAGAAACCCCATCAATCTAAACCCAGTGATAAGGATATCTTTATTTTAGACATCCTTTTTTCCTCAGGAGATTCTCTGAACAGTGATGTTCATCTGAACAGTAGCACAGATCTGAAGCTCTCATTCCTAGCTGGCATTCGTCTTCATGGTATCTGTGTTTGTATGTCTTGACTACCAAGAAAATTAAATTAAAAACATATTGTGATTGATTTACTTTTTGGTGTCACTCCTTACTGTTTAGAATAGTTCACATACATCTGTTCTGCAACATTAACAAGACGGTGTTTTCTCATATTTTTTCTAATCCTCAGTGTTTGACTGTTCTATATAAACCCTGACTCAGCTGAGACTCAATATTTTCTTCCTGGATTAGGTACCCAGCAAGTTTTTTTCCACAGACTACAACATACTCCATTACTTTTGTTCCTCTCTTCTGCAGTAGATGTAATTTTTCTTCCTTTGAATGTTAACTGAGAGATAAATTTTCATTTTAAATGTATTTTTCCCGTTTACTGACATTTTAAACAAATTTGTTGTTTTTATACTTGCCATCATTCCATCATAAGGTAAGGCTCACTTGTTCTGATGATTGCTGAAGTAACTATTACAGAATAGCAGCATACACAAAAATTATTTCCAAAATATTCTGTCATGTCTTGCATCTCTGGAGCAGTACTGCGGATATTTCTGAAAACAAGCTGACCATTATGAATTTCACATTATCAAAGACATGGTTGCAATTCTGGGCTGCTTGGGCTCAAGAATCATCTCAGATCATTCAGATTCTCTAGAACGAGTTAGCAGAACAGCTTTTTCTGAAAAAAATCCAGCTGGCTGGAGAAAAGTCACCAGGCGAGTTCAATCTGGTTTTGTCTAACCCAGGTTTAAACAATTTACATCAGGTTTATAGGTGTAAATCAATGTCTGTGCCTCCTGCTGAGTTTCAGAAGTTGAATGAAAAATTTGAGCTTGTGTTTTGGCCACCCAGGCCACGGCATGAGAAGGAAGGTTTTATACTTATTTGACAGCTGGATCCCCATGTAAGCATGTTTAAAGCGTTTTCACCTGGATTGACTGTAGATCATAGACCCTAGAATGCTTTGAGTAGGAAGGGACTTTAAAGATCATCTAATTCTAACAAACCCCCCAACTCCTTCCCCTTCCCTGCCGCTGTGGGCAGGCACACAAACCACAGGAACACTCGCCACCCCCACAGGAAAGAATTTCCTCCAAATACCCTACTTAAACCTACCCTCTTGTCCTATCACTGCGTGTCCTTATCAAAAGTCCCTCTCAGCTCTTCTGTATGCCCCTTTAGGTCTCCCTGGAGCCTTCTCTTCTCTAGGCTGAGGATCCCCAGCCCTCAGCCTTTCTTCACAGGAGAGGTGCTCCAGCCCTCTGACCAGCCTTGTGGCCTCCTGCAGACCTAATCCAACAGTCCATGCCCTTCTTATCTTTGGGGCCATACAGCTGAAAGTGGATCCTTCTCTGTCCTCCCAGACATGAAGTTTTTAAGGGAGTTTTGATTTTTTAGTAGAATTTATTGATCCTGATGTTTTACCTGTAGATGTGCATGAATATAACACAACCTAGGCCTTTCTTACTTTATTACAGAGGCCTTTTCTATTGGCTGTATAGGACATTTTTTCTTGTGCAAGGCAATGTCTTGACTGAGTAGGTGCATCTTTCTGGGTAGCTGAATAACCCAGTTAAATCAACTTCTGGCTGCATGCTCTGTCTACACCATACAACAGGGGTAGAACAGAACTGGGGAGGACACACTAAAATTTTCACAAGCCAAGCCAGTACATTTAGAATGATAAAAGTAAATAAAGGAAGTAGAATTTTGAATTGTAGTCTTTAGGTAAATTGCTATATTTTAAATTTTTATGAAAGAACGAGTATCAGTTCTGCAATTTCACAAAATAACCTTAGTTTTAATGACTGCTTAAGCTAAGCATCGAGTTTTGGGAGTTTTTAACCTTAAAAAAGGATGTCATGATATGGCTTCTTCATTCCTGCTATGTATACACTGTGCATAGTAGTTCTTAATATTAATGTGCTTATTCCAGATATGGTTTCATATTTGTGCTATTTGTTGTGGAGTATGACAAGTAAAGATGCTGGCTAAAATCTAAAATGCTACAGAGAAAATTAAAACCATCTAAGTATTCAATAAGTGCCCTTTCAACTTGATGAGTAGCCAAGTGGAGCTAGCTGGCAAAACCATGACTAAACAACTTGTGTCAGAATTGTCTCACTTTCTGTAGGTAAAATTTATCACCAATAAGGTTTTCTTGAAGCAAAGAGTATTTTCTTGCCAGTTTCTCTCTCTCCTTCTCAGCAGTCTGCCAAAAAAAAAAACAAAAACTAATTGGTGTTTCATTTGTGATCTCAGGGCTGTTGAAAAACCGATAGGTTACTTCCCTTACTGATAGAATATCAAGGCTATGTTTCTTTTTGTAGATGGGACTTGCTTCTGTAGGCAAAGAGATTTCAAAATATGAAAATTCTCTGAGAGAGAATACTTCCTTTTTCCACATAGCTCTATTGCCAAGGTAACCTGGCCACAAAGAGTACTTCAAAGAGATTGGATGGTGCTGTTTGTTTGAAAAAAAATGCACAATCAATAAGGATATCTAAGCATGAAGTGGTGAGAATGTGTTGCTTTATGGAAAAACAATTTTCATTTTGATACATTGAGAAATGAATGTAAAATAAAAACCCTGAGGGTTGACTTAATGAGATCTCTTAATGCCTGTGAGACCATTAGACTCAATTAGGTGTTTGACTGGCAGTTACCCTTAGCCCTTAAGAGATGTCATGTTAACATACTGGATTACAAATACAGGTGAAGTTACCTCATATTGCTTCATGATTAACAGCTCAGCTACTGCAGAGCTTTCAGACAACAGGAAAGGATTCAAATACTCAGTTTACTTCAAAAAGCATGTTCCAGCAACCAGCAGGAAAAAAAATGCTGATGGAAAATCTCTCTGACTTGTGGAAAAGACACAGAATTGTGCAAAGCTTCCTGCAGGGACCACGGCCCCTAGGGAATCAGATTGCTCATCTGGTTTACTCACCCCAGGCAAATAAGCACATGTGTGTCTCATGACACTTGGTGTGAAAACTGCTGCAATGTTTTTTCAAAGAAAAAAAAAGATTCTGAAAACTTGGAAGAGAAAATATTGTATTTTTTGTCCCTGTGATGAAGAGACATCCAGATTTTGTGTTAAAATGGCATATTTGGTGAGAAACTTTATATAATTTTATTTATTTGGGAAGCTGGCTGTTTCGCCAACCAAAAAATATCTGAAATATTCCTCTCTATCCAATGGGTTGTTCCCTGACATGAGGATTTTTGACAAAGTCTGTCTTAGGCTGTTACCATTTGGCCAGCGAAAGTGTCTCCTTGACTGGCAGCAAATGAGTTCTTGTCAAACACAAACAGGCTAATAATTCCATTTCTTTGAAGTCTGTTTTAGAGAAGCCACTATAAAATCCAGAAAGAAAACAGCAATACACCTGTCAGTGCCTTGAATGAAAATTACGTGAATGAACTTTGACTGCATTTCAAGGAATCAGTCATTGAAACTGCAGAACTTTGAGATGAAATGTTTGTGCCAAAAGCATAAGACTTTTTTTAAAACTGAATCTTTTGTTATCTGTCTCAGAAACTGCATAGCCATGTTAAAGATCTTTAAATAATTATTGAATACTTCTACCAGCAAAGTAATGTTGAACTTTTGATTGTCAAAAGCATTTAGATAATGAACACCCATTGATTCCCCAAAAAGGAATATGGCAGGAGAGAGAGTCTCAATTCTGAATTTCAAATTTTTCCATTTAAATCACAGCAACAAAAAGAGCACTCACAAGCTGTACATTGGACATGGCTTAGTTTATACATTTTGTATTGCTTTTATTTTGACTTAATGGGAATGCTGTTAAGGGCAAAGTCTTGGTGTGATAGGAGCAGCCTAAATGGATACAGAGAACCTCTCAGGAGAGAGGGGGAGAGACAGGAAAGAGGAGGTGGAAGGCAGGCAGGTGAGCAGGTGTTGGAACCCAGAAAACTCCTCTGGCTGCCCTGGAGGACTCGAGACCCTGCCAGGGGGCACAGAGACCTTGGCACAGAGCCCAAGACCCCTGTGCCTTTAATCTTGGCCCATGGAAAAAATTACCAACTTTCATATGAAGAATTACAAGTCAAGAGAGTATAAGTAGAATAATAGTTGGTTTGTCATGGGGTGAAAAATAGATTTTTGTTGTTTTTAGAATGGGGGTTCAGGAGACAAGATGGAGGAATCTGGGTGTGTCCAGTCTTTCTCCTTCTTCTTCTAGGCTTCCCTCTTCTGCTGTGATGGTGGCACTTTTAGATTGGTTCAGAGTAGAAGCTCATTGTCTAACATAGGTGATAGGTATTGGGGAGATATGGTAAGTAATGTACACATAGTTTTTAGTAAAAAAAGATAACACCACCCCAAGGGCGGGCAGAGTGCCTCGACCCAACCTGCCAGACAGACTACGGTGGGTCGGACAAAGACTGTTATAGATAAGAAACAATAAACAACGTTGAGAATGAGAACAAAAGTATCCTCACTCCTTCTTTGACTGCCAAGCTGGAAAAAAGAAGCTTGTACGTATCTAAGAGTCACTCTGACAAGCAGAGATCCTGAGGAGCAGGCAGGACCCAGCTGGCTCTGCTCCCCAGAAGAGCATGGACTGTGCGCTGCTGATGGAAACTCCGCGCATCCAAGTGGAAGCTTCCTGTTCAGCTCCAGGGGCACTGTAGCTGGCCTCATGTGCAAAATTGTGACCAAATTATGGACCCAGTGCATCCAGTCTGCCAGCAGCAGTATGCTCTCGTCAAAGAATGGCCACAAGAACGAATAAAGCACTCGAAACACGCGTTATGGTCAGACTCCAGCGGGCACAATCTGTTTACCCTGACATAGACAGGGCTACGGGGGGACTTAATCACAGTTTGTAACTAACTACATGGGGAACAGCAATGTCATAATTAAGAGCTCATCAGCTTTGCACATGAATGCATAAGGAGAGCTGATGTCTGGAAATGGGATATATTTAGACCAGAAATCAGGTACAAATATTTAGCAGTGAGGTTATTTAACCTTCAGAAGAACTTACTGTTACCAAAAAGTGTGGTGAATTTTTTAATCCTTGCAATTTTTTTTTTAACCCAGATCTAACATAATTCAGGGCATCTCTATTAACTCGTCTGTGTGGGACATCAGGCTAATGAATAGGAATGTCCCAAATACTATGCTGGTGGAAGCACAGAAAATTCTGCCTCTTTAAAAATCAAGAAACATATTCAAGTACCTGAACATGGATTTTGGCTCAAGATAGTTGGGAATTTTTCACTAAAATTATATTCCACTGTGAAGTGTAATTTCCAAGACAGGAAAAAGAGTAGGATGACATTTTTTAGGTGTCATACTTTTCTGATGGAGAATTAAAATTAAAATTGCTATTTTATTTTATGTTAGTTGACCTGAATATGAGTATTGATTTTGTTTTGACAGTGATCTAAACTATTTTCCTTCAGATCAATATTAAATAAAAATAATATAAAACAGCATTTTGCCATAGATAACTTTTACCTTTCCAGAACTTGCATTCTTTTATGAGCTGAGTTTTTGGTCAAACATATTCAGTAATGCATTTTTTTGAATCATATGACTCACCTTAGGTAATGTGTGCTGTTGACGGATTAATTTGGTCCTAATGCCAGTCTGTCAGCCTGCAATGGAAGCAGAAGACAATTAGATTGAGAGAATAAAAAGATGAAATTTATTGCTGAAATGCTACTGAGTAACCAACCACTTATTTCTAAGAAATTTAGATGTTTCAACTGAATATGTCAAAATGGCACCTCTTGACATTTCTGAATGCATTTCATTTCTTAGAGTTAGTTCAATGCCCTTATTCTGCATCAGAATTATCCCAAGCTTTGCAGAGGCTTGACTTTGCATTTTGCCCAGTTTTTGTTTTCAGATTGATTTTTGAAACTTCACCATAGAAGACTGGACCTCATGGCAACGCCAGGTCCACTATGGTTATGCTTTTTATTTATTAAAAACAACTTTTCTGGATGGAAGGGATACTGATTCTATATTAAGACATATAAAAGTTGAAAAAATAGGTGAACTTGAAGGCCGAGCTGCCATAAACAAATCACAAAAAATTCTTAAACACCTTGTTTCATCTGCCCTACAGTATTTTCTCTGGAAGAAAACAGTCAGCTTTCAGTATTAACTATTTCTACTCCAACTGAAAATTCAACAATTTCATTAAGATGCCTTCACTTCATTTTCCTTGAAAATATTGTAGGCACCTGCAGGCTTGACAGTTTCCTCAGGAATTAAGGCAGAGTTTATTGGGGTTTTGGGAACATAAAACACTAAGCATTATTGGGTTTTCACAAAGCACTTCTGGAATAGAGGTTGGTACTAAAAATGTGAAGTGTAGTGACTCTGATGGTTGATAATAGAAAGATGAAGAGATAAAGAAGAAAAAATGTTGTTGGATAACTGTTGTGTCAACCAAGCCTCAGACAGCCACTCGCTCACTCCCCATCCATGGGACTGGGGAGAGAACTTGAAGAGTAAAAGTGAGATTACTCGTGGGTTGAGATAAAGGTACTTTAATAGGGAAAGCAAAAGACATGCACCCAAACAACAAGAAACAAGGAATTAACTCCCTGCTTCCCATGGCAGGCAGGTGCTCAGCCATCTCCAGGAGAGCAGGCCCCCATCACAGGTAATGTTTACTTGGGAAGACAAACATCATCACTGCAAACGTCCCCCCCTACTCCTTCTTCACCGCACTTTTTACACATAGCATGATGCCACCTGGTCTGGAATATCCCTGTGGTCAGCTGGGGTCACCTGTCCTGGCTGTGTCTCCCCCCAGACTCCCATTCACCCCCAGCCCTCTCAGCATGTGGCAGCAGCAAAGCAGAAAAGGCCTTGGCTCTGTGCAAGCCCTGCCCAGCAATAACAAAAACATCTCTGTGTTATCAGCCCTGTGCTCAGCACAAACAACACAGCCCCACAGCAGCCACTGGGAGGAAAATTAACCCTGCCCCCGCCAAAAGCAACACTCTGTGTTACAATGTCACTCCAAAGAGTAGTAATGATGGGGGAAGAGATGGTGTAAAGTATTATTAGAATTAGTTAGAGAGAGAAAATGTGTATTTTGAAATGAATTAGCATCTTTAATATCTGTTTCCTGAAGGAAAATATTCCTTGTTTTTCTTTTATTTATCTCTCTCTATTTCCACTTCTTTCAACTTTTATTGATGACCTCAACTAAACTTAAAATGGCCAAGAATTTTAAAATTGAATTTTTAATAGCAACACAAATTGTATGGCATTTCTATAGACTCTGTTATTCATATAAGTGGATTTGGTGAGAACAGCTCTAATTTGAAGAAAATTCTAAGATTTCAATGTTTTTCTTTTAAGCTGATCAATGTGACAGATTTTTTTATTATTTTGTGAAGGAAAGCATTCTGATTTTTTAAATTATTATTTTAAATTGCATTCCTTATAATAAATAAGTAAAATGTAAAATTAATGTTAAAATCCCAATGTTTATTTCTTTTTTTTTCAATTTTAGGAAAGATCAGTGCTAGGGTACATTTTGGAACATTTCAGATTAGTTATTGTTCTTGTTCAAAAGGTTTTTCTTTATATTCCCAAAGATTTAGTCAGTCTTTAATTCTGTTCCAAACCTTATTTTAAAAACTATGTTTTTGAGGTTCCAAGAGAAAACCTCAGAAAACAATGCACAGAATGCAAATATAGAACAATTTGGTGTGGAGCAAAAGCATATCAATCAGCTTACTTGACAGGTTACAATTTGCAATGTATCTGGTCATATCCTTAGTCTTATTTTTCCTAAAATACTTCAAACTATTATATAGTGTCTTGTGGTTATTTGCAAGGAACTCAGGTCACTTGTTTTCATTCATTTAGGGTTATTTTTTCTTTGTGGTTAAACAATTGAAGTAAAGATTATTAACTGTGAATTCTGCTGTTTCTTCTGCTTCTGAATCATTCATGAATTAGTCCTGATTTCTGTGAATGCCATTTTTATTTGTCAGTAATCTCTGAATGTTTTCAATGAATAACTTACCCCTTAAGGGTTTTTTTGAGGATTATTTGTCTTCAGATTATTCATTATTGATGTTGAACTATGAGAAATATAGCATAGTTTAAGCAACTTGTTTGGAAGACCAGCACATTTTAGTTATGAAAAAAACAAACACAACCTTCCCACCTAAGGAAAAAAAAAAAAAAAAAAAAGCCACCAAAATGTTGAATCCACTAAAATACTTCAGTCCAATAGGCTTATTTGCAGAATGGTGAACAGAGTGTGCATCTGGTCTCAGAACATTTTCTGTGAGGAATTGGTAACTTTATAACAAACAAAATCTCATCTTAATGATAAAATAAATTTTTATTAATCATCTATCATGGTACATTTTTTTATGGGCCTATGTAAAATATGTAAATATATTTTTATAATTGTGTTCGTGCAACCTCTTTTGTATGATGGTGTTGATTTAAAACTCCACTGAGGTACCCTTTGGTGTTTACATTTGCTTGCTCCTGTTGATTTGGGCGTAATTATTCATTCAAACGTGCATTATTCAAATGATGGCCTATTGCTTTCATTTCTGCTTTACTTTCTTCCTTTGGAGTTAATAGCACCATGACAGTTTTGCCAATGAAGGAGTTAGGCATGTTTAATTCTCCTGCGTCAGAATGTCACTTCGCTGTTCTCATCCCATCCCTCCAAAATCCCTCCAAATGCAAAACAAAAGCAGCAGCTGTTTAGATCCAAACTTTAATTTCTTAAATACAGAAAATAATATGACTTCAGAAGCGATCTGCTCAGCAGAGGAGAGATTTGGATTATTTCCTGATAGCTGGTTTAAGATATTAAAGCTATTTAAAAAAATTACCATTTTGAAGTTCATAAATGGTTTTAGTGTTAAAACCTGTTGCATATGGTGTTTGCTTCAGGGTATTGCACAGCCTCCTGAGATGTGACCCAGTGATTTTTAAAAACTCTGAGGGCTCCAGCAGGTTCAGACTTCATGCTATTATCTACCAGCTCTGCCAAGATACATAACAGAGAGAGCTTGCATCCAAGAACAAATCTTTGACTGTTGACACTAGAAAACAACTGTCCAACAGATTAAAAAACCTAGGCATTTTCTAGACATGCAAAGCATTTCCTAGATATCAAATATTTTGAAAATGTTTTGAAAGATGTTCTGTCTGTGATTTATTATTTATTGTGGAATTGTATTGGAAATACCTATTGTGGGAAATAAATAACTTTCAAGTTATATGAAAAAGGGTACTATTTTTTTGATAAGAATTGAATCACTGTGGGTATGGATTTTTCAAAAGTCCTGATCATATGCAGTTCCACCAGAGATCAATGAAAGCTGCAACTGCTCAGTACCTCTGTACAGTCAGACCCTTCAGGAATCAGGATAGTAATGGCAATTATGCTATCAAGGACAAAATTACTATACCTATAAATTCTTTTTTTTCACTGTTATTCTCTGAAAAGTGATTTACAAAAAAATGATGTCTTGGGGATTTCCATTTTTCTGCAACTCAGTGACTTGGTAGTTGACTTTTTCTGTTCAAGAGATCACATTGCTGCTATACCAGACACTGAAAATTAATCCATCCTTTTACCTTTTTCTTTCACAGGTACTGTCAATAGAAGTTTTGGGGGATCAGATTCTGTCTCCTTGTTGTACCCATTATCACTGTTACAAGGGAAAAGAAATAAAGGGCTGTAGTTAATGGCACAATAAACAAAACCCCAATACTATATTAAAGATGTAAGCAAGGGTAATATTTGTTACATCGTGTACTCTTGGTGTAGTTCTGCCATCCTAACTGGAACTGATGAGGCAACTGCAAAACAATTCAGTCTAATCCTGGGTGTTGTGGTTCACCAGAGATTTGAATCAGGAGAAGATGATCCAGGGAAAAGTGAAGAAAACCATTAATTGGAACATATTGAAGGAAATGGGTTATTTAGTTGCAGCACATTGGAGCAGCTGCCAGGAGGACCATGCAGGTGGAGCCAATCCTACCTGGAGAGAGGAATTTTACCAGATCGACTTTTTGGGTCCTTTCCAGCCCAGTACTGACTGATTTTGTGCTTACTATAGAAAAGCCTTCCATAGATAAATGTTGGAAAGGAGATTCAACAAAGGCAGGAGGAGCAAAATCTGTTCCTTATCTGAACCTGACTTCTCATCCATTCTTGCTACCCTGAGCTTGCTGTTCCTGAGCAAGAACATTTTCTCTCTCTGCTTCATTTTCCCACGAGAAGTTTTTAAAGGTCCTGGCTATATCCTTGACTTGTTTATAATTTTTTTCTATTAAAAAAATAAATATAAATAGTCCCTAATTTTGTGCAAGAGAACTAGTTTCTATACTGCTCTGAAGTGTTAACAGCAGCTCTGTTCAGATGGTTCTGTTTCAAACCAGTTCTGACAGAGCTGTGCAGTGTTTAGTCACTTGCAGACTGTGAAGAAAAACAATTGTGTGTGAATACAGACTTTCTGGCAACAGTGGAATATCCTTAGAAAAAAAAAAAAAAAAACAAAAATGGGCTTCCTGTCCCAAAAGGTTTCAGACTAATTCTTATTCTGAACAGGGATGTAATGCTGAAGTTCTCAAAAATGTTTCTAAATTACTAACCTGGGCAGGGGAAAGGACTTGGTCAGCAGAATTTTGTCTTAACTTCCTAGGAACTCAGAGCATAGTATCTTCTTCACATCAAGCTTCCAAGTGCTTCAGTATTTCAAGGCAGTCTTTTTGAACTAGTACACCTCTACAGTAAAAATAATAATAAAGAAACAGCTTTCAGGAGTGAGGATCCTCATAGAAACTGGATTCTTTGCTTGCAAAAAGTTTCAGTTTTCATGAGCCAACAAAAAGTTTACTCAAGTCTCTGACTTTGTACCTAATCCTGGAAACTTGTTTCAATAAAATAGTAGACTCTAACACAAGCTGATGTACAGGCGCCCTCTTGACAACGCATGGATTTGTCACCTCATTCATTTCAGTGGAGGTCTTGCCAGCAGGATGTTGATTTCCAGATTTTTATTGCAAATTACAGCTCTCCTATGTCAGCCTTAACCCTGCCTCTGTCCTTTAGTACTATCTCTCTTCTTTTTAATTAGGTGGTGCAATTTATTCCTCTTAAATCAGTGTGATGTGGTAAAAGATCCATACTCAGTGCCAAAATGTTGTCAGTAGAATTGCATTTGATTCCCAATAAATTGTGTTGTCCTTTCCTTGTCATGGTCCAGCCCACGATAGCTCAGACAACATCTTTGCTGACTTCATGCTTTGCTATGACAGCTTGTTTGTCCCTCTCAGAGACAAACATCAACCCTTTTCCCATCCCTAGTCATTCCATGACATTTTCGAATTTAGACGGCAGCTGTGTTAAAATACACACAGAACCCTTTTGTGCCATTATCAGAGAGACCTCTCCCTCTCTGTAATCATACTTGTTAAATCAGGTTAATCGCACTTGTCCCTGGGCTTGGCCTGCAATTCTCTGCATATTTGGTTCATCTCAGGGAACATGTAAATGTTACAGGAAATCTCATTGCCAACTAGCATTAATACAGAACATTGTTTTACTGCCCTGTTTATAGGCCACTCAAATTTCTTATTGAATCAACTGATAAGGAGAAAGGGAACAAGAGATACTTGCACATTCTTTCACCACAAAGAACGCATTAAGCAAAATATCCCAGCAACAGATGGCTTAGAAATAGTATGGGGATGTGATTCTGCAAATGGTCTCTCTGTTTTGATGAGGGATATCCTGAAGAAGCTGGAATTATTTATATTATTTATATGTTTTGCTCAAACTTTGAATTAAGATGAAGCCAAATAGCAGCAAGTACTCAACATGAAAAAAAAATTATGAAAATTTTTTCCAGTATTTCTCATCCCATTGTATGACAGGTTGTGTTATTATATTGTTATCTTTTTGAATATAAAGGCAATATCATTTAATACACAGTGACTTGGGAAGAGGGAGGAAATGGGGAGCCATGCTCGTCCTAAACAAAACTATTTTTGTTGCTCAGAATTGAAATAGATACCATGAAGTTACTAGAAGTAATTCACTGAGCTAAAAACATGTGAAAACTTGTTGGATTTGGACTTCACAGCTTGCTAGCTTGGAAATGCACAAAAAATTATTTACGTGTAACCACTGCATTTCTGCCAGTTTGCTTAGAAGACTGGATGTAATACCTCTAATTACAAAGTGAGATTGCTAAGAGAATATCTGGGTGAGTTCCATTGTGATAGATATTGGGATAGTGAAACAAATGCAACTGTAGCCCACATAAATGTCAAAATAAATGAATAAAGCCTTGCCAGTGGAAGGTAAAATGCTGTTAAACAAATGAGATTAAATCATGAAAGCAACTAACATAAAAATTCTGCAGTTCCAATCAAAGTAAGGAAACTGGACTGAAACTATTGGAACATTCTGAAAATGCTTTTAGTGAATATTGAAGCTGCCTTTTATTCTAGACCTGCATGTGAATTGTTCTAAAATGGACCATCTGGTACAATAATATGCCTCGTTTCATTGTTCGGCACCTTTCGTTCCTGTAATTGTTAGAACAGGGCTGATCTAGATGGATGAAGCAAAGGACAATCCATTCTCTCTATCCCTGCAGCCTGGCAGGGACATTGCATAGGCCTATCTGAAATAATTCCCAATCATTAGCCTTTATCAGCTCCAGGAGAGACTTACCAAAAAGCCAATTATTGGGGATTGAATCATCGATGCCTTCATTTAATGGAAGAAAACCAGCTATGTGTAGATCATGATGAGAAGATTTCTGGTTAGCAGTGTGTGTTGAAGAAGTCATGCTTTTTTAAACATCTTCCCACAACATGTGGCCAAGTGTTTAGAGGAGGCACATTGCTTTCTAAGATGTTTGCATTTTTTTCTAGCCCAATAATCTGTTATCATGCAATGGAATCTGTTGGATTCCAATGTTATAAATTCTTGGGGAGAGGGCCAAATGCACCAGTCTTATATTGATGTAACTGTTATCTAGAAAAGCACTTCCAGATTTAGTTCATAAGTGAGAGAGGATTGGGGAGGCAGAAAGGTTTGTTTTTTAACAACCCCCTAATTGGTATAACTAGAATTGTGAAATTTTAAAAGTCTGAGGACAAGTGAAGTATGAAACATCCTCTCCTATTTCATATTTTCCTTCTCTATTATTTACTCAACCTAGGGGGTCTTAATGTGATGAGACTCATGCTAACTATTCATTGGAATTCCACCATGGACTAGCTTCAAATTAAGCACAAATACTGAGATCTTCAGGCATGTCAGAATTTAAGTCAATTGTTAAAAAACTGCCTGGAAATCTGCAATTACCCAGGCTCCAATAAGGTTCAGTTGCCTAACTGGAAAGATGCAAGTTGTGATGTAGATGGTCATGGAAGTGGGCCTGCCTACTATCAATCATCTACCGATTTTTGCAGATTTCATCCACCATCCAGGCTGCTCTGGCAGCTCAGGTTTTCAAAACTGGGTTAGACAACTCTCCAGACACTACCAGTTCAAAGAAGGTGGACACAGTTTTGGCAAGGAGCCCTTTAGGCTGATGTGTTTAGAAACAGAAAACTGGATCATTTTGAAATTCTCATATAAAAAAAAATTTAAAATCTGTGGCCATCTGAGATTTTAGGAGTCAAGCAGATGCTTTGAGAGTGCCTTTTGAACTTGAGTATTAATAGAAGTACCTCCCATGTTGTATTCCTGGAAATGGCTCGTATCAAGCATGTAACTGAATCCGGCCCCATGTAATTGAAAAACTAAGTTTAAAAGCATTAAGGGTTAATGTTACAGCAACTTCAATTAATGATCCAAGACAATTATGCTTAGTTACAAACCATTATAAAGAAGATGCAAAACAGCCATTCTATGCAGTCACATATAGTAGTGTTATTTAACATGTGACCCAGCAGCATATATTTTCTAGTGCAGATGTTTTCAATTGAAATAAGCCCATAAAACTTGCCATCTCCTGGCAAAACTGGTAGAATGTTATTTCTGCAAGAAAAATAAATTCTGCACAGACGTTTCATCTGTCACAGCCATGATCCATAAAACTGGAAAAGTTTTCTCTGAAAACCTGCCTAACTGAAAAGGAATGAGAACAAAGTGCATTTTTTACCTTTATCTTTTATTTCTAAATGTCTCTGACATATCAACATATACAGGTGTAGGATTTCTTTATATAGTAAGAGATCAAATACTGCCAATTTTGTTGCAACACTTTTTAAATAAAGCTTCCTCTGAAAAATTATGTGATTATGTGATTATAAATACTGGAGCTTTGTTCCTCACCTATGAGAAGCAACTTGATGTGTAATTAGTGTGATGTTATATAAAAGGCAAATTATTCACTAAATTAATTTTAAGTTTTTCATTTGCTCCATATTTTCTCTCTGGCTGCCTGTCCCATAATCTAACCCATTGTGGAGTGGATCACTCCTAAAGTGGCTGCATTTCTGAATGGGTAGTGCTCTGTATCAAAATTATTTTCATGCCATGGGATCTCAAATTAAGTTGGGGTTTAAATGCTGAAGAGTCATTTTCAATTATAGGTAGCAATACTATATACCTGAAATGACTGATTATATTTTAGTAGGCAATTTTCTAACTATAAAATACCAGTAGTGAGCTATTTAAGTACATAGCTAGTTAAATATCAGGAATCTTTTGCTCTTAATTATTTTGTTTTATCCCACTGAAATGGCAAACAGCTGTGTTACAATACAGCCAGCTCCTTTTCAGTAATAAGGATGTTTCAATGTGCTAACTGTTAAATTCCTACATTTGTGTGAACTTAAATTAAAATGTCTGAGAGCACAGTGACAATCATCGAAGGAAAAAAAAATAGAGGAGAGATTTTAATGATTAAACAGATACCTGTGTGTGTGCAAGGAAAGGCAGGGAATGTCTTTGTATCACAATGAAATGCATTGTGTGTTCTCTTGCTAACACTGGTGACCCCAGCCTGAATTGCCACACTGCCATGGTGTGTGAAAATGTCAGTGCTCAGCCCAGTGCCTCCCACCTTGTTTTTTATTTGGAGTATTGCTTGGCTGGCTGTCACTATGGGAAGTGCACATCAGGCTGCAACAGGAAATTTCAAACCTAAAATTGCACTGTAGCTTGACTACCTTGGGAAGTTATCAATTAGGTTTTGGTCCAGACTGGCATAAAACTGATTATTAATGTGCTGGTGGCAGTGTCCTGGTGTTTTGGAACAATTGAGACAATTTTTAGTTTAAATTCTCGGATGAATTGTGGAAGTGTGAAACATGTGGGGGCTTGTAGGAGAAAGACACTTGAAGGGTTATTTTTATTTTAGATGTAACACAGCTCCTCTATCTAAGCTTGTGCTGTAGCTCTCTGCCTTAGGTCAGGAATAGGTACTGAAGTAAGCAGTGTTAGAAGCCCTTATGCACAGCAATGTTACATAAATATGAGTAAGAACTGCAGGTCAGATTGGAAATTCCCATGGATCTGCATCTGCCACTGCTCTCACCTCCATATATGTGACAAGAATTTAGATGTGCCACGTCCTTGGGTTGCAGAGAAAAAGAAGAGTGAGTGTAAAGCAAGGCAAATCTAAAGACACTACAAAAACAAAAGTCTTCTTGGCTTGTTTACTTGAGGCTGGGAGATAAATCCAAAGATTATTAATTCTGGAGTTTTCTGCTTGATGTTGCCATTTATTGTGCAATGGGTTGTCAAAGCTATCTATATTCATTGACCTGAATTCAAAGTTCCCTGATTGAAAGAGAAAGTATATATTAAGACACCTCTTTTGGAATGAGATCTGAGGAGGATGAATGCTCACCTTTCCTCCATTAAACATAAAAGGGAGGTGGGTACAATTTTGGTGAAAGGACTGCAAAATGTAAGCAAGACTCAAGCCTCCTTTCCTAGTACTAGTGACCTTCATATATGTTAGTTTTGAAGGACAGATTTGTAATGTGCTGTTCCCTTCCTTTGCAGTGGGAATAATGTATCTTTTTCTACCTAGCAGACTTGTTTGGATAATTGCTGAGATGCCACACTGATGCGTCACCTCAGAGAAATCATTACAAATAATTTAAAAAGCCTGAAGATACATTATTCCTATCTGAGAAATAGCAATTATTTTTAAAATATTAGGGCTTATCAGCTCAATGCCTTGTAAAAATTTCTCTGTTACAGGCATACTCAGAAGATATTTTTCATGAGGTATTTGCAATAACATCCAGTGAAGAGCAGAGCTGCTCTTCTAGGGCAGGCATGAATAGCCAAGATTGTCACACAAATTTCTTCCCTCTTCTCACCACCTTCTTTGGGATGCAACATTTTGCCAAGGGTAAATCAAGAACATTTGATCATTTGCAGTTTCCCATATCAAATGTGCTACCACTGACACAGGAGCTGTTGACTTTTAGTGCAAAGATTTAACAATAATTTCCCTTCTCCTGGAGTTAACTCGAGCAGCTAACAAATTGCTTAATGAAATGTTGTCAGGATATATGCAGTTTTGCATCTCAGTGTGAGGGAAAAGAATAAAGTAAATCACTTACCTTGCTAGCTTCCATGTCCATATCTAGGCTGAAGGGCAGAAAGCTGCACTGGATTTTCTTATAAATAGCATGTTTGCTGAGTGAGTTTACTGGGGGGTATTTTGTGGGGGAAAGGGTTACTATATTAAAATTAAAAAAATTAATTTAATTTACATGTGGGGTACTGATAAGAGCAGTATGTCCTGTGTGTGGATTTTAAGGGCTTGTGCTGGGAATGAGATCCAGCATTGTGCCTTTCTCCAGTCGTTTGGCCACTGGAGTTTTGCTGCTGCAATGCCTCTGTCTAGTTGCCTACAAGCTCATTTGATGGCCACAATTCCATGTGTCACCTATCCTGCAGCTCTACCCCACAGACAGCTTCAGCAGGGACAAAGAGGGGACTGCCCCTGTGCTCTGAGCTGAACTGGGCTTTGTCTTGTGCACATGTTTGGGGCAAGGACACATTGCAGGAAATTTCTGTCTGCTGGAAAAGAGAGTTTCCACCTTGATGGGAAATTGCCTGTAGTGGTTTTTTCTTTCTGTGGGCTTCTGATTGAGACTAGCAGCTGCTCAACCCCTCTGCTGTCACCATCAGGGGAACATAAGCCCTGTCACTTAAAGGTGACAGACCTTTGCTGGGGCACCCTCCCAATGGATTGCGCTGGCATTTCAGAGATTTCCTTCAAAAAATACACTTGTGAGTCAACACAACTCCTTTTTAGATATAAAGGAAGAAATAAGACAAACTCCAGAGTGTGGTTTCTACTGGTTAAGAACATTTTTGCTCATCTTTTGAGCTCACAACACAGATCTGAATTTTTCTCTGGGTTTTTTTTTAGCTCCTGGAAGGACATTTCAGACAGCATGCAGACTCCCATGGGGAGAAAATAAAAGACACTATGGTGTGTGAAGGAGACCACTGAGAAGCTTAAATCTACTCTCAGTGAGGTACACATATTTCTCTTTACTTCTGCTCCTTCTCTTCTCATTTTTAAGGGGTTATTTTTGGTTGGTGAATATGACTTTTTTTGATAGCGGGGCTTATTTTCCTTTTGGTGTTTCCCATTACTTCACTTTCACATTCCCAATCTGTTTTGTTGTTAAATGATTAAGTGATTATCAAACGGGCAAAGGATTTTTCTGCACTTTTGTTGCCATGGTGATTGGATATGAGGGCCAGAGAAGGAATGGAAGTTGAACATCAGAAATAAAATTGAATCAAACTACTTTTGCTATTAGAGAACTTTGGCCACAATTCACTTTTTTCCAATGAAGTTATTTTTATGCAAAGGAAAACAAACTCTTTCGGTGCAAAAGGGGAGGAAAAGGAAACTTTTATCTTCCTGACTCCATCTTTTTATTGAAAATTTTAATTTTTCTTTTCAGACACCACATTGGGACTATGTTGATACTCAGTTTTTATTTAATCATATTCCTGTGTCCCTTTTCATTTTGTGTTTAGAAGGGGATTTCCTCCAACACTTACAGACTTGTACTGGGAAATTCAATATTAGGGTCCTGGGCTGTGAATTTTCTGCAAAAAGAGCTAACCAGCAGTGTTTGCTGTCATAGAAGAGGGGGTCTGGAGAAGAAGTCAGAAGAGAGGCACTGCAAAAGGCACTTTACTGCCCCTCCATAGTGCTTTCCCCCCTCTCCTTGTCTCCAATTATGTGCACTTTGGAGATGGGGAAAGCAGCCATGGGGTGCAGATTTGATTTTTTTCTTTATCTTCTATCAGAAATTATGAGCAAAATCCCTTCAATGAGATATTGCTCTACCTCAGAAAGATTTTGATTCTGGCCACAAAACTCTTTGAACCACAAAAAGACTCAGAGCCAGAGAACTCAGCTCTTGAACTCCTCAGCCCTGAAAGACCTTTATTCCATTTTAGAGTTGTACTTAATGTCATTGTCCTCACAGTCTGTACAGAATAAAATCTCATGCCCAGCCACCTCCACGCTCTTTTCCCAGGTCAGATTTCTATACCTAGGAAAGAGTCAAGGCTTCAGCACAGGTAGGTTTGCAAGGCTGTGGGAAGGTATATATATAAATCCCAGCTTGAAGGTTCACTATCTTTGGTTGGCACAAAACTCCCTGCCAGGTGTCTAGGAGGGAGATAACAACACAGAGCAGAGCAACTTGCTCAGTCTTCCAAGTAATCCTCCTTTTTAATACTGATGGAAGTTGAGGACTGGACAATTATTTACCCATTCACTTATTCTGGGTGATGTCTTTGTCAGGCATGCAGTGTTGGAACAGTTGTGATGGGAACTAAATTACTGCTCAGTCTTTCCAGCATGAGGAAGGTGTTGAATAACACCCAGGGGAATCTGATGCTTTTTAAGGTTAGAGCCAGTTAGCTAAAGTGATTTTTGGATTATCTAACTGACAGGAGTGAGGAATGATAATATTTCTCTTCCCATGGAAACCTTATTTTACTTTCTGCATTCCTGATTCTCTAACTGACCAAATAGTAAAAAATTTTGAAGTTAAGGCAAGAGTAATCAAACGTGTTGTTATTGTTACATGTCGTTCAGTCATCCAAACTTGTTTGAACATTACCAAACTCTGCCCCACTGCACTATTGACCTCCAGGCAATAGGAATTATTTACCTGTATCAGGGAAATGTTCTCCATCTGCTGTTCCTGGGTAGATGTCTCATTCTGAGGCACTGATTTCCCTTTGTGCATGTCAGGCTGCGAAAGCAAATCCTGTCTGGGTGTGTACTCTAACCAGAGCCTTACCTGACCAATTTTTCATTTCCTGGGCTGAACATGTAAGTTTTGTATTCTAACATCCAGGACAGAGGGTTTATATCTTAGCAGGACATGACTTCAGCTGCTGCTTTGCTTTGCATCTTCCAGTAGTGAATTATTTGCATTTTCTCTGTGAGTCATTCTCTTTGCTTGCTGGGATAGTTTTAGCTGGAATCATCAGAAGCTTTGGTTTTTTGGTTTTTCTTTTCCTTGCTAGTTAAAGTGAAAGACAAGAAGGATTGCCTCCTGTCATGAATTTAAACCTAAAAGCCTCAATGGCATTGTTTTGGTTAACGTGGTTTGCCTAAAATATGGGTGAATTTAAACTCTGTATGCACTTTTTCCACATCACTGGTTCCTCATTGCCTCAATAATAATATCAACTGTCATGCAAGAGACCAAAAAACATCTTTAATGTATTCTGGTGAGGTCTTTTTGTGGCTGCATTGGGCTTTGAAATAGGTGCACTCTTACTTCTGGAAGAAATGAGCAGTCTCATAAAACAGCAAAGAAGGAAATAGGCGCAGGTACTCCAGCCATCTCTTTCACGTACTTGAGAATTTACTTTATTCTGGGTATTGCTGTTTGAAAATAGTATTTTCTTGCCTACAGTTTGCTTTTGTTGTTTTCTTTTCATGGGTTTACACTGATCCATGCAAAGTCTGACTGACTCTGTACAGAATTATAGAAATGAAGAGCTGCTGTACAACACTCTGATCTGCTGCAGTGACTGGGTTGAAATGATGATGTTTTAGTACCCAAGAGTTGCACTTGAAAATGTGATTGTATTGCAGGCTGTCAAACCCCAAGTGTACAGATGGGGGCCTGATGTTCGGGCTGGTCCAATTTCAGTTTGCACGGGCAAATATGCTCCTCCTTTTGAACAGAGTCTGCCTGGTGGATGCTGAAGGTCATGTGTCTGAGCTGCACAGAATTTCTAAAATGCTTCAAAACCATGGAGCCCACCACGTAGGAATCAGCTCTGTCTGTGTGACAGTCACTAGCAGACTGGTGACTTTAATCACTGGCAACCAGGACAGAAACCTCTCCTTCTCCTCTGCCTTTCACTGAAGAATCGTCTTGAGCTGGAGTTCACTGAAGAAATTCAGAACTAAAAGCATGTTGCCACAGGGCTTGACACACTAGATTTCAAAGAGCCACACTGCTGTACATCTTTATTGCCTTTCTTTTTGCAGGTCAAGTCAGCTACGGAACACTGCCTGAAGTGACAGTGATGAATTATGTAGAATTGCTGTTAGTGGGAAATGGAGTGGCTGTAATGTAATATGTGAGCATCTTAAAAACATGAACCAATTCACCAATGACAGATGTGGTGATGAACGTGTGGAATGAAAGCAAATAGTGTTGCGTGTAAGCAATCAATGATTTTCAACAATAAAACTTTGTGATGTGAGCCCTTATATTGACTCAGCCCCTGGATAATTACCTTGTCTTACCTATGGCCCAAAAGCCTGGGGCCTGTTGATCTTTCTTCTGCTGCTGTAAGCCCCATGCATGCCAGGCCAGACTATTTATACTTGGCACTCAGCTGTCCTCATAATTACCATGTCATCTCATGGTTAGAAAAAGCCAAATTTTCCCGTGTGCTGTGTCTCGCCTTTACAGACTAAATGACCCTCTTACTCTCTAAAGATACAAGTTAGTACAGACAGTTACTGTGTTTCAGGGTAAGAACAGGTTTTCATATTTTTTAGGAGCTTGCTAAATGGTGCCCAGAGCAATGCCTCTTTTATCTTTGAATGGACTGATGATAAGGTGGACAGTAACTGCAAGTAGTGCTGAGGTCTGAGAACTGGCTCTTGCTTGAGAGCAGTTTGGAAGCCTTGAGGTTGATTTTCCCAGGTAATAGTTCTCAATCTGTGTCTTTGGAGTTTTTGATTTTTTTTTTTAATTTTTTGGATTTTTTTAAACAAAAAAACACTGAAGAGACTTGGACATGTGATGCGCCTTATCCATTATTTTTTCTCTGACACTTGCCAGTGTTTCCAAGGAAAGAGGCAAAAGGTCTGTGTTTAATTATTTGTTGATATTGCTTTTATTTTCTTTCATACCCTTCTTCCTACCCCAAATGCCAGCTATGTCTGTGGTTCAGAATATCTTCTGCCTTTACAATGTTTCAGAATTTTATGAATTAGGAAACAGGAATATTATTGCATTGTCTTCTGATGTAACTCTGGTTAGGGAAGGAAGAATCATTGGTACTGGAGATGAAGTAAGACTATTTCAAATAAATAAAGAGTAAAGAGTGAAATATTTTTGCAAGAATATTTTGAAGCAATATTCATTCTTCTTTCCTCCTGTTCAGTTCCCCAGTTTCTTTTTCTATGATCCTCATCCTGCTTCAAATGCCATCCTTTTTCATTTATTCTATTCTTTCATGTCTAAATTTTCCTAGTTTTTCTCTGTTATTTATCAAGTGATATTGGAGTTTGCATGCTTTGCAACACCTGCCCTGTGCAGAGTGGAGACTGGCAGTACTACAGAGGAAGCAGCTGCTCAGCAGAACTGTAGTGATGGATAAAAGGTTGGAGGAGTAGGGCATTTTCTGTAAGCCCACAGGCAGGACATCATCTCTTGCACATCACTGTCTCCTAATGCCAGACCACTCTGCTTTGTGCTCTTGCTGCTAGGTCATTCTCTATTTTAGGCAGAGCACTTATGGGCACAATCATTATATTAAAAAACAAACTTCACAATAGCTGAGCGTCATATTATTTGAAAAATAGGTTGTACTTATATGGGTTAGTGAATACAGCACTTGGAGGCAACTGTGTGAGCCGGTTTTGTTCACCCAGGGTTAGCCTGAGCCTTATGGATGTTTGCCACGGGCTGGAGCTGCAGTGTGTCACAGCCCTGCTGGATAAATTATACATGACAACTGCAGAGATGGGCTTGGGAACAGCACTGGGAGAGGCCTGACACACAACCAGCCCTGAACAAACTGCTTCCGACTCCCGACAGTGCTCTGCATTGGAATGAGGAGTTTACAGCCCAAAAGGGATACTACAGAGAAAAGCTGAAAATAGAGGAGGCTGTTACAGCAGAGGTGGGAAAGGACAGTGGAAATGAAAGGTCATGCAGACCAATGCAGAATAATGAAAGCTGGCACTTCCCAGTCACAACCCATTCTCTCCTAGTCACTCAGTGACCTGAAAATAATACAGATTCACGGTCTTTTCTCTCCTGTCAGTGTGGTCAGTGACCTTACAACAATATCCTGTAGTCCATTAAAACAAACCCATTAAAAAAAACATTACCGGTCCCACCCCCTGAAATTAAAGCAGGGTGGGAGAGAGTCATAAATAAAAGCTCTTCCAAAGTAAATTAGCTATCTTGGTATTTGGATGAGAAGGCAGGAAATAATGAGTGACATACCAATCTATCAGAGGTATAAGCTAAATGAGATGCTGAAGTTACAAAATGAACATGGTTGGCTACATTTGGGATTAGACTTTTTTCCCCCACTAAAGTATTTTTGAATTCTGGCCTTTTAGAATATAACCCAAACAATTTTCTATTGTTCATTATAGTTAGTTTCTCTGATAAAATTTAAACTCTTGGGGACAGTCTGGAGTTGTTTACAGTTGACTGATTAATCTCTTGATGCTAATACTAAAGTCATTAAGTAAACATTCCAGGGAGATGCTTAGATTTGACAACAAAAAGTATCCAAGAATGTGCCTGGAGGAGGATTAAAATGTATATTGTTAGAGTTTGAGCTCATTTAGGCTTATACCTTTTGAAACCCTTACTGTGTCAAGGCAAATACTGTGTCAGTGCCAGAAAGCTGGACACAGCAGATGTGTGGGGAGAGGGGCTTCAAATGTGCTTCTGGGCTTGTGTTTCAAAACTTATCTGAATAAGTGTGAACTGGGGTGTCTGCAGGGTAATCTCAAATAACAAGAACACATAAGTAACTAATTAATAGTAAAGCATAATATGGGGTTTCAAGGATAGGTTAATTGGACCTGACCAGTGGATGGGATGGGATGGGATGGGATGGGATGGGATGGGATGGGATGGGATGGGATGGGATGGGATGGGATCAGATGGGATCAGATGGGATCAGATGGGATTTGCTGCTGAAATTCAGGCAAACTGCTTTTAATGTCTATTTTTCCTGTAAGGATCATTTTTTCCTCTCCCTTTTCACAGCATCATACATAGTTGTTCTTTTACTTCCCAGACCCTACTGAGCAACATCTTCAAAATGTTGTGTCTACCTTTGGCAAAGAAGAAAGTGCATCTTATTATGAAATGACTTTTTTGATGCTGTGAGTGGTTTGGGAAGAGATGATCCTATAGTGGGGCCTTTCCAAGACAGAATATATAATAATAGAAGCAGACCAAAGATATAAGAATGTTTTTTATAGGAATGCATATGCATACCTATAGTTTGCTTCTAGACCAATTCTTGAGTAAAATGAACAGCTGAATGAACTTTTCATTTCTTTCCTTGCGTTTTCAAGTTTCTGTGAATTTAAATGTATAACTGGTGTAATTGTGTTCATTCAGGTGCTTCCATTTTCCCCACAGAATCCTTACAATATTTTAAAATGTTCAAAAATTTTGTGGTTTACTCATTTAGAAGTATTGAATCTCAGGTACACAAATCACCTCTTTATTGCATGTCTTCACTCATTTAATGTTATTCTGGATTTTGTAAGTGAACTTGCTAAACTTTGCAGTATTTGCATTCTTGCAGAGCATAAGGAAACATGCTGCTGTGCATTAGGTTAATAATTTGGAGGAATTGCTAGCATTGTTTCAGAAATGTAAAATAGAAAGTCCATGGGTTTTGAGCAGAGCAATTGTTCAGTTCAGACTGGACATTTTCTTTCTAAGGATCAAACTCCAAAGTGAATGTGTAAGTGTGTCTGTTTGGGATGTAGTTTTTATATGACTTCTGTTATGGGTCAGGAAGCAGGGTTTGTTCCTATCAGAAGAGTGCACAGAGCAGGTAGAAAATTGTAATGGTTGCTTTGCCCCTCGGCATAGGGAACATCAGAGAATTCTGCAGTGGTTAGAAATGACATTTTGAACCTTTTGGTCTGAGCTCAGTCACATCAGCAGTGAGGAGTTCTGTATTTTGCAGTGCAAAAGTTACTGAAATAATGTGTGCCTGCAAATAAGCAGTGTAGAAGAAATAATAATAATAATAATAATAATAATAATAATAATAATAAATAATAATAATAATAATAATAATTTGTCAATCTGGCTTCTCACTAGCAGTTGCAAGTGCAATTAAATTTAACACACAGAAGGGAAAAAATATGTTGGTTTGTTTATTTATGGAAAAGAGTTAAAACTCTGTCATACTACGCTGTAATTGTAGTGGCTGGTGTTCTGTTCAAAAGGAAAACAGCTGAAGGACATATAACCTCCCTGCACACTACTAACAAAAACTATTAAAAATAAATCATTGAGAAGACTGAGGGGACTGGAGGGATTACTCTATGATGCAAAGTTGGGGTGAGTAGCTGTGATTTGCTTTGGCAATGGCAGACTTGAAAATGGAGAACAAACAAACATTGAAGAGTGTATCCCTGATTTAAAGAATTTCTTGGCATAGTAGAGGGACGGATGGAGTCAACTCAAGTGAAAGTTCAGGTGGTATATCTTCAAAAAACTTCCTGACATTGACATTTATGAGTCTAACAATATCCCAAGGGATGTAGTAAAACTTTATCCCTTGAAATATTTGGAAAGAGAGTTGAGAAGAATTAAGCATATGGCATATTTCTACAGGAAAAGAAAATATACAAGGTCTTTTCCACATATAGAGATTATGGGGTTTTGTGAATTTCAGGATATATTCCTATCGGGTTCTGAAAGATAAGTGCATTTGAGCCTTGCCAGAACTTGGATTCAAATATAAGATATTTAAAGAAATTTTGGAGTCCTCTGGACAATAGGGCTCCTTCCTCAGAAGTGGTATGTAGAAGCAGCTTCCCAAAACACTCTTTTATAGTGGAGGATAGAAGCACCATCACAGTCCTACCTACCATCTCAAGTAAGATAATAGTGTCCTCTAATTTCATGGGATTTGGCATTGCCATTTTTTTTCTTCTCCCTCCACAAATAAAGAACTCTTTCTGAACTGGGTGTGGCGGGAGAGGGGGAGGAGCTTTTTTTCTCTTCTGCTCTCTTTTCCTCAATATTTTTGTTTCATTTGGGACAGAAGGGAAGAAAAATTTTTGTAAAATCTTGTTCCCTACAATATGCCTGGGTGTACTAAAAGTAGAGAAAATTCCAATTGTGTTGGGTTGTTTTTTTTTCCTTGCAAGAGTTTTAACTTTTTGTGGTTTAACTTAATGAGTTTCTCCAAGAAACTAGAAATTTTGTAAAATTCCCCCATTGCCAAGGATTCAGTTTTAACCTAAAAGCAAGGAGACATTCCATTTGCTGGAGACATTTGTGGGCATCAGAGGTGAAAGCCTATTTATTGACAGGTTCGGTGTGTTTCAGTCAGGACAGAGTTTTGAGGGGTCCCTTCACTTGCCTGTGCTGTGGCATGGCTGCTTATGCTGCCTGCAGGCCCTGCAAGGCCCCTGACACCAGTGGGGCCACTGCTGTGAGCGGTGCCAATCCTCACAGTGCTGCTCCTCAGCCCCTGGGATGGGTGTGCTTGATGGGCACCATGAGCCCAACTTAGACAAGTCAACTGCAGAAAGAAAGAAAATAGTACAAAGTACCAGTGCGTATCTGGTAATAGGGACCCATATTTCCAAACTAAATGTTCTGGCTGGAATTTTTATGATTAAAATTTTATAATTAAAGGTCAGGGTGAGGGATATCTGGTGTGTACCTCAGTCTACGGCTTACTCCTGCCATGAACTACAGCTTTTACTGCATAAACTCAGCCCTAGGGAGAGCCAGGGAATGCAGCCTCAACATAATCCTGTTTTAATAAGGTTTCCATGCAGAGGCTGTCTGGGGAAGGTGTAATCAGCAGTCACACTGTGTAGCTGCTTGCCCCTTTAGGAACTTGTGCTAAGCTTTCATCCTGGCAGCTGGTAAGGCACTGCTCAGTGTGTGAGAGCAGCTAAAAGATCTGAAGTGTTTTTTCTTTTCACTGCTAAGGAAATAATTTTTTCCCTTTCTTTTGAAGCCTACTGAATGTGGGCACCCTAACACATTTGAAGAATTTTGCATGAACACATTCCACTGCGGCCTAGTTGTGACAAAGGAAAATTACTGTTCAAAAGTGTGTGTTTTCTTCCACAGCTTTAATGATTGTGAACAGATTATTTGTTAGAGGAGACATTCTGGCAAGGTTCATTGGTTAATCCCTTACTCCAAAAATGGACAAGAAAGTTATATCTATCCATACAAATAGTTCCATCAGGGAAGAGGTCAGCAACTAGCAATTTCCTAACTGTAAATTTTTGCCCTAATTGACCCAGATATTTCTGTGACCTCCAGATAGTAAAAAACTGTGCCCACTGAAATGCATCTTAGGTCTTGAACACTCCCCAAAGGTCAGAAAAGTACCTTTTGGAATAAGACTTTAATTGTGGGAATTGGTTCCACATGCAAAGCATTGTATTACTGGCATATTTTCCTTATATGTCTTTTCACTACATTTTATACCAATGACTGTTGTCTACTGAAGAATGTAACCTTCCCTGCAGCAGAAACAGTCTGGAGTTTTGTGTCACCTTTAGAAATGTCTTAGACTCCCCCAAAAAAGTGCGCATAACATGTTATGTGTCTATACAGTCACAGTGGCTGCTTCATTAATCCATAAAATCTGGTCACCAATCAAGATGTGCCCAAGTTGGTTTTTCCTCAGCTTTGAGACATTGTGCCGTGCCAGGTTTGGTTTTTTCTGAGTCACGCAGTCTGTGCATGTGTGCGTGGGCGTGGGTGTGAGAGAGAAAACGCAAAGCACCCGGCAGACATTAGTCACTTTGTGCCGCGTTGGAAGGTGCTCAAGTTCCAGGTTGTAAAAACATCGTGGTGCACTCTGTAGAGTGGGGGCCCGTGAGGTTCAGTACTGCAGCTGCTGATTTGATAGCTGAAGCACTTTTTCAGTTCTGTCTATCTTTTCTCCTTTTTGCCCTGAGTACCTCCATGTGCATGTGACAGCAGAGACCACCTTTGTTGCAGTAGGTAAAGCCACAAGCTCTCCAGGCAGCAGATAGAAATCCTAGTCAATAGCACCAGCATTTTTCCAGCATGCTCTTTAATTCACTGGGAACAGAGGGCAAAAAGGAGAGGGATTCAGCAGAATTAAGGTCAGACAGACAGGTCACACGTATTTGACGCTTCTCTACAGGGAACACAAGGGGATAAAGGAGCAGAGAGATCAGGATCCTAGTCCCTCTCTGATAAGCAGAATTTTTCTGAATGTGAACACCAAAAAAGAGTGAAGCTTAGCAGAGGACATTTCCTCTCTGTGCTCTCCTGATTATGCAGGTTTTAAGTGTTGTTAATTCAGATGGAATATGTCATGCAGTTCTGCAGCTGGATGGCTGATCCACTTAAAGCCCTGGGGTGCAACTCAACCACCCTTGTAACTTTCTCTCTTAGCCTGCCCTTTAGGTGTACTCTAAATGCCTCCCTACCTTGAAAGCTGATGTTGCAAAACCCCTGTAGCTAGCATCTGCAGCAGATGGAGTTCCTTTCCTGGGTTGAATATACAAATGAGTGCAGATCAGCCAATCATGCCTACAAATTACATTTTATCCCTTTGTGTGGCGTGTACATCTGTGATTTTTTGGTAAGACTCCTCTATGCCATGTAAGAATGTCAATAAGGTTACAAAATTATATTTCCTGTATATATCTTTTCTATATGCATATTGTTTAAGCAAGAACAACAGTGAGGCCATGTATGACAATGAGGTGAAACAAATTCACTTGGATAGCATTGAGGGTGTTCTCCTATTTAGGTTAAATGAAACAAAGAATGCATTATGTCACCTGTGTTATAAACAGCTTCATCCCTTATGCAGAATTGGTATGAGTAGGATGCTACACTGGCAATGTTTTAGCAGATTTTTCACCTTTACACTTATTTCTCTGTGCTTGGTTCTGTACTTGCCTTTTGCAGAAGCATTATGATTATGTGTTTCATTAATAATGCCTGTCTGAGATTCTTAACATTTAGGATAATTCCTCATATTGAAAAAGCATGCACTGTGATACATAATGTATGAACACAACAAAAAGATGCTTCCTACCCAAAGAATAATGTTATAGGTATTCACATCACTTCACAAAATTATTGTCGCCAAACTGGCAGTGGATAGTAAAGGTTAGAAGTACATGGGTATAAATCATGATCTATTTATCTCTTAGTGACATGGAGATCAAAACAACATGGGATATTTTGAATGATGATAACAACTCTGGAGGACTCAGCCAAATTTGTTCTACATGTTTTAAATTCTAGCCTGGTGATGTTAACTGAAGAGCACTGCCAGGGTGGAGTTGGGAGCCTGCCATTAAGCATTGATTTTCCCAGTATCTCACAATTACAGCAACATCTGTGCTAAATAACTTTTACTGATCGTCTGTGAAGAGTTCATGGACAATGTATCTTACTCAAAGGTCTCCTTTCTTACCTGTGCGTGAGGGAGTTGTAATGATTGTGCAGTAGGATATTCTGTGAGAGGGATTGAGATTGAAATTTCTTGAGGCTTTCCTTTTTATTTTCTTTTAATGACATCTTTGTAGATACACCTATATTTTCTTATCTGTACCAGTGTATTTTGCCTAGGTCTCCAAAAGTGCTTCCTTGCCTGTAAGATTTATAAGTGGTTGATAAGTCATTTATTTTTTTACCTTCATAAATTCACAATATATTTAAAAAACCTACCAAGCAACAGCAAAAAAAGAATGACTGTGTGATGAAGTTATAAAATATACTCCTACTGGCTGAGCAAAGAGAAGCCCTGTGTCATAATGGATTCTATAGAGGGGGCTGCTAAACTGACTCTTCCCTATCTCATATTTTGGGTATGGTGTCATGTAATACTGAAGGGAAATGAAACTGAAGTAGTCTGGAAAGCAATAACACATCCCCCAAATTTGTTTTAGAGAGCAGGCTACATCCAAGTTTCCCAAAATGTGGGAAGTAAGTGCTCATTAATTAATCAGCCTGTGCAGCCCCCCTGTAAGATGGATACGTGTTGCTGTCTGCATCATTTCATACATGCAGAGAGCTGAGCTTGCCCTTGGTGATGCAACAACCCAGCAGTGTGGGTGAGGTGGGAACACAGCACACCAGAGCTTCAATTTCCATGCTGACCAGTGTTATTTTGGACTTCATGATTCAGCCAGAGGCTTGGGCTCTGCCTTACAGCACTACAGTGCAGGCCCCACACAACAGAGAGATTTAAACTTAAGGAACAAAAAACAGGGACAGAGAGGAAAGCATTTTTCTCTCACGAGAATGTATCACTCATATTGCAATGCTGAGTACCCTGTGCTTTCAAGGATCCCCCAGATTTGGGGAGGAAGAAGAGTAGGAAATTGCACTGGTTCCTACAGTGCTGAGGTTTGAGGCAGAATATTGTCATATAAGCCACCTGAATTGTCTGCAAGAGGCCCAGATAGGCATAAGAGTCTGAGGAGGCAGTTCCAAAACCAGTGCAGGATACAAGGATGAACTCATTGAGAAAGAATATCCTGAGTCTTTTTTCCCCTTCAGTTAATAGTTTTCTAGAAGAGTACCATGCCTTATGTTCTTTTAAGATGTTTATTTTACTTACTACTTATATTTTGAAAAATTGCCGTAGCACTTCTAAATCTACAAACATAAACTACCCAGGGATCATTATGCCTTGCCTGCATGATCTATAATGCCAAAATCATCCAGAACTTTCTCTACTACTTTGCTGTTCTCTAGTCATTAAGCTGTCCTGAGGAAGCTGTCTTTCTGAAGTATCTCAGAAATAACACAAGAGAAAAAGCAGGGCTTAGCATATCCCTTTCATGCAGTACCCTGGCAACTTCCTGTGTTTTCATAGAAGACAAAGACTGATAAAGCCATGATATTTTTAAAGGCACCATCTCAATTTTCTCTATATTCTGTTTTAAAATCCAGTGTTATCTTAAACAGAGATAGTTTTATACTTAATCTTGAAACACAAAGAATCTGTAATTCCAGTAAACTCCTTTATTTGTTTACAAAGTTCCCACCCTGTTAACTTTGACTGTCAGGCTGGTTTATTTTTAAAGGAAACTTCAAATGAATTTGTGTCTAGCAAGCAATGAAGTTTCCTTGTGATAAATTGAAGGAAAAATTTGGTAAATTGTGAATCAGCTGTTTTTCAAACCCCCCAACTGAGAACCACAGGATATTTATAGTGCTCAAAAAAGAGCTATTAAATGGATTTTAAAGTTTATTTCCATTCATTGGTTTATAATATATTTATATTTAGCATTTCAGCTAGTATGTGGGCTTCCAAACAACTTTGTCAATTGAAAATTTCCGGATGCTCTTATAACATCAAATATTATAAGCTAAGTGGAATATTACAAGACAATTCAATCAGGCTGACTATCACGCACAACATAATTCTCTTGAAATCCACTGTTCAATCAATGCAATTGAAATGGTTCTCCCTTCAAAACAAATATAATTTTGATTATTTCTGCCTTTCCCTTTCTGTTCAATTCTTTGTAAGTCTATTGCATCTCTGTTCAAATCTCTCTTCAGCCTTTATGATCATTAGGTGATAAACTGTGATTCTCTTTGATAAGGGATGCATAATACGAGTTTTCATTAATAATAACTGACTCTCACATGTCATTCTACTCACCAGTGAAAGAATATTAACATAAAGCATGACAACTGCACACAGGGAACGTGCAGGTGAAACTCAAGATTTGCCATGTATTTCTACAACTGCAAAGGAAATTAGAGTGACAAAAAGCACTTCACTGAAGTGGGATCTGTCTGACAGGGTATTTAATAAATAACCATGGTCACAAAATATTACAAGGATTTTCATAACCAAGTGAAGTTAGTACATTATTAAGGCAATTCCTTGAACTGTGGAGAGAGGAAGGTATTTATATCTGGAGGATATTGCAACCAAAGCAGGAGAGAAACTGCCAGGTTGCACAGGAGTCTTGTGGACCACCCATGTTCACATCACAGCAAGGCCACACTTTCTTACCCAGGGTGTAATTTGAAGAGCAGGGCGTGCCCTGGAGTGCCCTGCCAGAGGGACTGGGGTGAGTATGATCAACCCTCCGTGGTTATCACTGAGTTTGAACCTTCCTACAATGCTCATTCTGCAGCTGAAACCTACGATTCTGGGTCAGGGAGGTACACAATGGTAGGTCAATGTAGCTGACTCATGTCCACTGTGGTTACCTGCCCCAGCCTCCATCCTCCTGCCCTTTAGCAGAAGTTAACCCTGCCATCCTCTCTTGGGTCTTAACTCAATGGCACTTGACACAACTGATATTTGCTTAACCTACTCTGTTGGCTGTGCAAATAGCTTCTCTTTCTCTAGCTTCCAGTAGATATTCTTTCTCTAGGCAACTTCTGTTGCATTCAGCCCATTTAATCTGACATGCTACAGGTTCATTTCTTTCACAAGTCACTCTCTGTACCTTGGCATATTTACAGGCAGCTGTCTTTTCCCCATTCCCACCTGCTGGTGCATTCATGTTAGCCCTTTGTTCAAGCCATGATCTTTGTGCATTTCTTCTGCAGAACTCTGATAATATGTATTTGGGAAATGTGCCTCACAGTTAATCAAAATCTTTCATGAGCAGTAACCATGACTCCCATTGCTGTGGTTGTTTTTGTACATACAGCAATACTTGTGGACTTTCTTTACCAGTAGTACTTACAGTGATTATTATAGCCTGTTGTCCTTTTTGCTTATCTAAACAATTGAAACACAAAAAAGACAAAAAACAAACCACTTTCACCTCAGAAAGGTGTTTTAAAGGGCGCTTTTTATTTGAAAAATATTTCTTTTTTGAGCCTGTGCTTCAGATTTTACATAGT
The DNA here is from genome assembly GCF_028018845.1 of Melospiza georgiana. NCBI lineage: Eukaryota > Metazoa > Chordata > Aves > Passeriformes > Passerellidae > Melospiza > Melospiza georgiana. The sequence continues at coordinate 93,891,430 of NC_080431.1, read as the reverse complement.
ATGAATGCTTGATAGAAGGGCAAAACAAGCTGTACATTGCTGTTTCATGTACTGGCAACAAAACTACAAGATAAATCCTGAATGCAGATTTTTTTATTATTGATGACAGTGTAATTGAAAGAGCACAGCTGGATTTTCAGATCTTGTTGCATAGATCTAAATTACTATATAGATTATGAAGCAATGGAGAGTCAGCTGCTATCTCTTTTTGCATTTCCTGTTGTATTTATGTGTTGCTCTAGGTTTTTAATTTTTTATCCATAACTCTTTCTACTTTATTTCTGGTATAAGAGATGGTGTGGGAAGAAAGATATGAGAACAGGTATCAATGGCAACATCCCTGTACACAGTTTTTCAGAGGCAATCTGAGCACCTTCACTGTAAACACTGTAAACACCATTGGCACAGTTGTTGGCAATGTTGCAGATTACTCCAAGATCAACTACAGAAGATACTGAGGTTTTGTATAACCTATACAAAAATAGTTCAATGTGTGATTTTTACAGTTTTAACTTACCTCATCCTTAATTTTTAGGTGTCTTCCTACTTTTCATTAGATTGAACTTGATATTCTCTTTGTTGTGAAGGGCTAATATGTAGGCTTTTGAATCAAGAATATTTCTTGGTGAAGCTTTTCAGAACATAAGTCCTTTTCTCTCTCACCCACATTCATGTGACTCAAAGACAGCTAAAAACAGTTTTCATGTAGCTAAGAGTTTACTCATGTGTTATGGACTTTTATCTACTTCAGAAATACAGTATGCAGTGAAAAGGTGCAACTTTAAGTAAGGAGTTTGTTTCTTGTGGAGAGTTAAGAAGTATGTCATAATTTGCTTAAGCATCAGCCAGGTAAAACCCACCTTAGGCTACCTGCAAACCTATTTCTAACACATTTTGTTGACCTGAGTTTATAAAATACTTTCCTAATTCACCTGCTCATAAAAAGAGAGTAAGCTTCAGAGTGACTTTTGGTGGGTAGCCAAAAGAATGTTATGAGTTGGACTGAGACTCTCCTTGAGACTGGGCTTGCCTGCTGCTCATGTCTACAAAAGCTTTTGTGGCTTGGCTGCCTACAGCCACTCTGTGTGTGAGCAAGAGGTGGAGCATCCTTGTTTGTGGCCATTCCTGAAAGCCACGTGGTGCCATGGACCCCATCCAGCCAACCACAGTGCAGTATCCATGGGAAAAGACAAATACATGGGAAAGAAATGATCTGGGTGTTTCCCTTCAGGGAGGAGTGTTTAAGGTTAAGTGATGTTTAAGGTTAACAAGGCAGCAAACACTGTTCTAAAATAAGGAAGTGCTGTCTTGGGAATCTCCTTGGTTGCACTGTGTGCTGTGTCAGCTATCCCTGCCACTTGTCAGATTGCACTGAATGATCACTGATTTTGTGTTGTCTCAAGATGGCACACTGTAAGCTACTGTGGCTCAGGAGCTGTACCATGAGCAGTTCTGGCATTTCTGCAGGAAAGACTGGGCTGCAAAGTGACATGTCAACCCATGTACCTGACCTTCTTATAGACCAGAGCCAAGAGTTTGCCTGAAGCTACCAGTCATGTCAACATAAATGTTGTTTTGTTTTTTTTTTTCAAACAAGGAAATAAAACCAGTGGGATATAGGGAAAAGAGAAGATCCCCTGACTAAAACCTTACTTGCTTTACCTTCTGCAAGGATTTGTGGTCCATCATGCCTTGCTGGTTTTCTGCTGGTGTGAGTGGGATGGCACAGTGAAGAAAAGCATCCTTTATTCATTCCTTTACTGAATAGAAATGATGCACTTGAGAGACTGGAGACAGTAACGTGGCCAAACTGTCAATAAATCAGAATGCTCCCTAGAAGCCCACATGCCAGTTGGCATTGACCAAATGTATTCCCTGTGCCACCCTATTGACTTCAGTGTAGCTGCTCCAGAGATAGATTTGGCTCTTATTCCTTGAAAAACTGGTGGAAGAGAATGTTTTTATTTAACTTTTGGCAAGGCTTGTGACTGAGCTGTGGTGTGTTTTATGTCCTCTAGCTTTCAACATACACTTTTAATTATTCTTAATAAATTTTAATTGGAGCATGTATCTTGAAATACTTAACTAAAACATAAGTTATAGCTTTGGTCTGTGCCAGCCATTGGAGGATTTGTCAACCTAGCACTGGAAGTAGGGGATGAAGACCTCTAAAATGAAATTATAGATATTTAACAAAAATAAATAAATTATGTCTGAGCATTTTTATGTCTTTAGAGTGTCACATAAATAATTCATCAGATTTTCTCCTGTACAGCTTATATTTTTAAATGGCTTTTCCACAGATATATCCTGTTATTTGTTTCCACTGCTCATAGGTATAGATGATAGTATATCACCCTGAAGTAAGTATTTGCAACTCTCAGCTCAGCAACTAATTGTCAGTAGTTGTAACAGTAGGACTATTTATTGCACACTGCAGAACATTGAACTTTTGGATTTCTTTTAGTCCTTGTGTCTGCTAACTTTTCAGTGAATATAATAATGATGGTGTCTATTTCTTTGGTCTGCAACACCTAAGAAAGAGAGGCAAAATTGACCCTGTCATACAGCAGGAAGCCAAAAAACCAAGAGGGCTACCCAGTATGCTGTACAACCCAGTACATGACAGTAACTCCTAGCCTAGGGTTCTGTTCACTTTTGACCTAACAGTCTGATTCAATTTTAATTAGCTTTACTCACTGTTTCCAGAAAAAAAAACCAAAACCACCTAGTAGTGATGGCAGTACTGGAAATGTGATCTGCCACTCTCCTTAGCTGGAAGAGCCATCTCCAGGGCCTTGGTACCCACCAGATTTGTGGGAGTGTGGGTGGGGTCAGTGGGGATAGCTTTCACCAAGCCTGTCCATGAGAATATTCTCAACATATAATGATGGCAAATGCTGAGTTACTGCTAACTCAGAGCATATCAGTGCTGCTCTAATTCTGTTTGGAGTACCAAATTCACCAAGGATGCTCCATAGACACCAGCTCAATGCTGACAGAAGCAAGTGGATTGAACACAAACCCTCAGAACCTCAGAGGGAATTTTTAAAAATCCCCTAAGGCCATGGATGAAGATTGTTTTACTCAGGACCTGTAATCAACTCCAGTGCCTCTTCTGTAGCCAGGCCTGGCTCCTCACAGCTCATCTGCCATAGAGTTTGCTAGAGGGGAGCAGAGCACTTCCCTGGGCTTGGCAGGGGACACACACACCCAGGGTGGTGGAGCAGAACAACATGAGGGGTGTTTGCACTCTCTGTTCCTCTCAGCTGCCTTGGCTGGCTCACTTCTGGAGGGAGAGCAAGTAAGGGCATTATCCAAATTTAATGTTGTTCTTCAAACAAACATGATCAGTTTTGCTGGACACATTTCTTTCTGCGGCACCTAGAACAGCTTGGCAGTGGTGCAGCTGAAAGATTAGTGCAATCTAATTAACTCCCTTAAAGCTTCTGATCTATAAGACTGCCACTCCTTTCACCTTGTGCTCCTTCTGTGTGAAAGTAAGATGTGCCTACGAGTAGAACATTCAGAAATGCTGAAGTTAATAATGTCCATCCTCCAGCATCACTGCTGTTAAATTATGCTGTCATTCTAGTGTATTCACACCAATATCATTCTGCCCCATCATGAAGAGATCCATTTATTATGAGAAAAATCTCTCTCCTGTACACACCAATTATTCTACATAGGATGGATTGGAAGCAGGTCCTATAATTATACCCTAGTCAACCAGTCAAGTCTATAAACAAAATATTTCACTCTTTTATTACCTATTTTGCTTCCATCTATTATTCTTCAAATGTTTATAGAAGTTGTGTGTGTGTGTGTTTTAATCCATCAGCAGTTGTACATTTTTCAAGTACAAATGCCCTAAAACTGTGGATATTTTTCATAAGGTTTCCAAATGCTCTTCCTGTTTTCTTGTCCTGTCAGCCAGAGCAGAATAAGCCATCATTAGAGGCAGAATAAATTATACTGCTAATTAACAATATGGTTGGTGCTCTGGAAACCTGCATTTTTTCTGCTGTTATTATTGGGAAAGAAGTTCAGTGGTGAAATACCCAATTCAGTCTCACTTTTTTAGTCCCCTCACAGTCTTTATGCCTTAATATGCAATTTTCTTTTGCTCAAATAACTAATTAATTTTACAGAATGAATGCCATCTCGATAAGTGTAAGGTCTGGTATTTTTTCCCCACACCTTATCTTTTAATTTACTTAGACTTGGGCTTTTTTTTGTTGTTACTGTGTTTCTTTTTTAAATACCAATGCTGCTGGTATATTTACACCAAGGTATGTTTCTTTCTTACCAAATTTGGGTCATACTTCAATATCTTTGAGATGTTTCATGTAGACTTGTAAATTTTGCCATTTACCATTTTTGGGACAATTAGATACCAAGGCTCTCAGCCAAATAGCAAATGTCTTTACAAATGTCTCTTGCTTTAAAACAACAAAATCCATTAGAGACTGTGCTAGTGAACCATATTGACCTGCACATCTGCAGGGGGTATGGCAAGGTCATTGCTGGTAGGAGCCTTCCAGTTCCTTTTTGTTCTCCTGCAAGTAGATGTTCTAAGCCTGAGAACTGTGTCAGCCTTTACCTAGTCTGGAGAAGAAATTGCTCTGCCCACCCATAAAATTTTTGGATACCTTAAAAGAGAATATGCATTTGAAGTTGGGTTCTGCAGTGTCAGAAACTCAGATTCAAATTCTTATTCTACATTATTCTTCCATCATTACTGCTTTCAGGTGTACTGCCTGTTCTGAGGCGAGTATTTAGGCTTCTTTATAGAGCTCTTCCTGTACACTTCAACTCACTAGATAAAGAGTTTGAACCTGAGTCCCTTACAGAGCCATTTGAGTGCTATGAATGACAATATTAACTGTCTCCCCTAAAAAAACCAAAAAGAAACCAAAAAAAAAAACAAACTCAAAAGCAAAACAAACAACCCCCCCAAAAAAAAACCAAAAAAACAAAAAAAAAAAAAAAAAAACAAAAAAAAACAAAAAAAACCCAAAAAAACCAAAAAAAACCAAAAACCCCCAAAACCTAAAATGTTAGTAATGTTAGTGTTATTACATATCACTTTTACAGCATATGTTGTACTTAGGTTAATTCTTGCCAGAATTGAGTGAAAACGTCAGCAAACTTTACACATCTCAGGAAATACTCTCAGGCTTATTTCTAGAACATTTCCTTGTTGGTATTTCGACCAACCTCCCTCCCTGTGTTTCTTAGGGGGAGGTCAAGATACAAATTGGCGCAAAAGCTGCACACAAAACAAGTTAGAGGTTTTTTCTCCAGTGCCAACAATGTGGAGACAAATGCTTGCACTCATTTACAAGCAATCATGTAGGAAGGAATCATTCTGGAATGCCGGGGACCAAAATTAAGCAGAGTAAATTCAGGGTGTGGCTGGATGGTAGAGCTAAGACCCGTAAACCCGTCAGGCTGTAGGACTCAAAACATTATATGCCCGAGATAACAGGCTTGAGTTCCTCGGCTGTGTTGTAAGTGAAAAGTAATCACTTTCTTCAGAGGGCAATGCATCACTTTGTACAGCCGGGAAACAGGAGTTATGAGAGTCCAGGGCACAGAAAGGTTCAAGCTTGGCATCTTGTAGCCCATCAGCTGTTCTCGCCCACTCTGGTTTTTCTGCCTTTAAACACTGAGCTGTTAACCTGTCAGTGAGGTAGGCATTATTGTAGCTTTTCATCTTGTATATTTATTTCAATAATGCTTTTATTTAATATAGTTTCCACACTTGGATGGTTCTGCTAACACCTTCTCAGAATAATTCCCACTCTGTGTTTGTCTAGGCAACTTGTGCTAGAGTAATGCAATGAACAACGAGGCTTATAAATAGCAGAAACTAGAACAGTTATTCAGGTAGTGAAGTTAGAGCCATAATGTGGTTGTAGAAAAAAAAAAATGCCCTGGTCTGTGGCCTCAGAAATTTTTGTAATGTGTCTTTCTAAAAAGAAAAAAATCCCCCTGTACACCCAGAGTTTTTGAATAGCAAGCTCTCATATACACTTCAGAAATATCCACAAATTCTACTTCATGCCCTAGTGCAAGCAGTCGATTAAAAACATATCAACCAGAAACTTACAAATTCTAATAATCAGTGCTGTGTCCTTCTTTGATTGGAAAAATCTTCTTTTTCTCTCATTAATCTGAATATGTTAATAGAAATGGTCACACTTTCCAACACAATATTTAGGAACAGGTCCATTTTCTCAGGAGAATCAATGGTGTGCCTTAGCAGTGAAAACTAGAATGTCTTTCTTGGCCTACTGTTTTACCCTTATTTTTTACTGGGCTATTTGTGATTGCTTTTGTTCAACATTTGTATATTGATTTTGAGATAGACAAGGATGAGACCACTGAGCGTGGGTGGCTATTGAAGTGTTATGTACTGCTTCTCAACCATGTCTAGTATTTGGTCTTGCTTGCCTATACATCTGATGACTGTTTTTTTTCCAGAAGAGAGAAAGAGTTTTGCAAGTTCTTTGGGAAAACAAGCATACAAACAACAAACAAACAAAAAGCGGCAGTTGAATCAAAGCTGTAGGGCTACATCTGTGAAAACAGTACTAAGGTCGTGATACTGTCAGCAGTGTGTTTGGCACTGTGCCCCTCCTGAACTTCCCCCAACAGATGTCTGTTTGAAGAAACTTTGATGGGAGCAGTCACAACTAAACAAGTGGTGGCATTGATGTTATTTTCTGGTAGCTCTCTTTGTCCTGACCAAAGAAATAGACACATTCATACTGTGAAGAGAAAGTGCTATAAGCCAAGGAAATGAATGGAATTTTGCTTGGAAAATTAAAGACAAATTAAGACAATTTTTCTTAGATAGGCTAGTAAGGCCTAAATAAACTAAACAAAATTAAACATCATGTTTATATTGTCAAGGTAGCTTTTTTGGTCTTTATTTTAATTCTGCTGAAACAAATATTCTTTTCTCTCAGCCATTGACTGAAACACTGTAAAACCTCATTTGTATAGGCATGTCTTTGCTAGGGTTATTTTCAGACACATATACATATATGTGTTGGTAATGTGGCTGGGTGTGCTTGTTCCCTGTAGCAGGACTTCCCTCCTCTTGGTGACTGCAGTGAAACTTCTCCTTCTGTGTTGATGTGAGCTGTGGGAATCTGACATGCTGCCTTCTTTTAGTAGGCATTCACACAGTGAGTGTGGACACTGGTAGCAGCAGTGAAACCTGCCATGAGTCAGGTTTTCAATACATGCAGAATTCAGGGCAGAAATGGTTGCAATGGAGTCACAGCAGCTACCTGGGAGGTTGTCTTGCTGAATGAGGTTACTGGGGAGGGGATTGTAGGACAAGTGTACTGTGCAGTTTCCAGCAGTATCAGGTCATGTTTTACAAACTCTGCTTCTTGTTTTCCAGTGCTTTGGTGGAAGGGTACAAAATCACACATTATTTTCGAGAGAGAGCCCTTAAATGCAAAATTTGACAAAAGGCAATATCTCTGAATACCTGCCACAAATGAGGCAGACCAATTAAAACTCAGCAGCAAGGGAAAGGTGGAAATTTTGGAGACTTTCAAAAGTCAGGATCTGCTGATTCTGGATGGAAAGTGTTAGAAACCTTTTATGTGTTTTCAGATATCTTGGCCAGGTTATGGAAACTTATTTTAAGCTCCCAAACATATTTGGGCAAGAGAATTTAAAAGCTTTACTTTTCCTAAAGGCGCTGAATATTTCCTGCAGAGATTAGTTCAATTTGTCCTTCCTTGGTATAACAGGGCACATTTAGTTCAGGTTCCCAATGGGTGGATACCTTTAACCTCTCAGATCAGACTGTATTACTCACTTTCCCTTGTCCATATGCACCAAACATGACATTGAACTGAGCCAACACTGAGCACTTCTCCCAGCAACTGAATATCCTGAGCCAAGGGAACCCTTTAGGATAATCAGAGATAGGTTCAAGCTGTGTAAGGGGAGATTCAGGCTGGACATCCGGAAGAATTTTTCACTGAAAGGGTTGTCAAGCATTGGGACAGGTGCCCAGCAAAGTGGTGGAGTCCCCATCCCTGGAAGTATTTAAAAAATGAGTGGATGTGGCATATAATGCCATGGTTTTGTTGACCTGGTGTTTGGTTAAAGGTTGGACTCTGATCTTGGGGGCCTTTTCCAACCTTAATGATTCTATTATTAAATTAATGTTTTATATTTTAAAAAAATATTTTCTCACTACGTCTGTTAGAATAAGGGTTCTGCAAATTTCATATTTCAGTGGAAAAAAACTATTGCTTTGTGATTACAAAAAAATTGTGAAAATCTTGTAAATGTAGGGTTTCACTTATTCATCAATTTGTAAGCATTGTCCCTCTTCATTGTCTTTAAAGTCTTTCACAGATCCTATTGTCATTTAATTAGCTGCTCTCTCCTTCTCTTGTAGTTATAATTAGTGAAATATATAAATATTGCTTCTTTAGTTCCTGTTAGTTATTTTCCAGTAAGTTTAGTATACGAGAAATAGCTGGGTGAAGAGATGAGTAAGATTTAAAAGCCTGAAAGAATAATTACAAGTGGATAAAATGAATTTGAAATTGTTTGTTTTGCTCCAGATAATCTGCAGAATGATAATCCTCTGATTTTGTAATATTTATTGCTTCTCATACAGTAAAAACTGTGATGTTTACTATTCTTTGGAACAAGATTTATAGAGATGAATGATGAACCATGCTGTATGCAGAACACCATCTTCACTATTTATTGGACTGCCAAATTAAAGGAAACTAAAATAAGACTATGATTTTTCAGCAAGGGTAGGTGCTAAATTTGAAAAGAAGGAACAAAATCCAGTCCCACGCCGCTTATACCACAGGGATTAATTATACTGAAAATCAACACAAATGTAGGAAAGAATCAGCTTTCTTTTGGCTTGTAACAGCTTGTCTATGTGATGTAAACTGTGACAATGTCAGCTCTGCTGTCACTGGGGGCATCTAACAAGGAAATAAGAGACTCTGTTAGCAGGAAACAAAGACAACCAGGCATTCACCCTTTACTGAGGCATACTGGTTCGCTTTAATTTTTACATAGCCCAGAAACCAAGCTGAATAATGATCTAGGAAATCACAGGTTATGCAGTACAGAAAATAAAGCAATCTCCTTCTATCTCTGTAGGTCTTTGGGATGCCCTTTTGTGCACACACCCACCCCTAGCCAATACCTCTAACGAGTGTGTCTATCCATGCAAAGCATTTGATAGAAAAGAACTTCAAGATCATTTTCCATTCCATTCCCCTTGCAACAACTCTCTGCCAGTGTGATTCCCCAGGGCTAAGCAGAAACATATAGCAATTAATCCCAGAAGTGGCTTGATAGACAGTAGGGATTGATAGAAAGTGATACAGATGATACAGAGCCCACGTGGTCACACACCCAAGTTCTCAGTCCTGTTTAATAGTGTGACATTGGGGTTATCTCTCAAAACCAGTGTCACCTGGTGATTTCTCAGACTCAGGTGAACCTTCATGCTTACTTCTACCTGAGAGTGAACAGATAGTGCACTGCTACCACATCTCCAAGTTCCCCTTTCTCTCTAAAGAGACAGTCAGTGAGGTATTTCAAGACCTTGGGGAAGTCAGAGTAATAAGAGCCAAATAACATAATATCTATAGCATAGGTTTTTGCTTTGATAATCAAGAGTTTCATTAATGAGGAAGTTTTGTTCTCATTTTATAGTGCTACTTTGTTGCTACTTTAGCCCTTAACAAAAAGATTCATTGTTCTTCAGAAATTCTGGGTTTTCCAGATGTGCTATTCCACCTGACTTCAAAGGGATATACAGACAGGAAGTGAGAGTTTGTGAAAAAGAGCAAGGGCAGAGATATATTTAAGATCCATGCACTACCTGGGTCATCTGTAATTTTTAGTGGAGTCATTTTGTGACTAATATCTGCCATGTTCAATCCTTCCATTTTGTGTAACTTTGGTTATCTCAGAGCCTTGCATCACATGGCAGGAAATATGTCCATAGTCCTAGTGTAAGAAAATATCTCAGTTTGGGTTTAGAGGAAGGCAGTAGGTACTGAAGGTAGTGAGGCTTTAGCAGTCTTGCTCATTCTTTGTACATTTCATCATCATTTTCCTAAAACTAGAGACACTGTTTTCCAAGAATGGCCAATTCATGTTCAGCACCAGTTCACAGGTGTTAACACAACAGTTCCTCATCCATCTCCAGTTACACCCTGGGGCAGAAGTGGCTGTGCTCAGCCAGACATCCACATTGTGGCTGACTTCAGCTGAGCTGGTGACCACCCTGCTTCACTGTGCAATCCGTGCAGAGAAAGGGGCTGGCCAGGAGCTCACCTCAACCTATGCAGGCACCTGAATGAGGAGGAACTGCACCAAATGCTGTGCTGTAAAAGCAGTGAGCTGTCTCTGACAGAGACCTGTATTGTAGGCATATGAAGCCTGATAAAATTATTCCACCCTAGAACTGAGTAGTTCAGTGCTGCCTCAAACTTTTGAGTTGCTTGAATTTAATTTAAAAGCCCCCTATGGGCTTGGCTGAATCCTTTGTGTTGTACTTTCTGTCCCTGACTCCCATGCCAGAGAGTCTCTTGTGAATCTCCAGATGGATTTTTTTTTTACTGACTTTGACTTGTTTACCCAAGTCAGATGTGTAACATGTATTTTTCCAAATCACTACACAAGTATAAGTATTTGCTATAAAATAAGCAAATACTATAAAATAAGACTTATTTTACATACCTTAAGTTTAAGGTCCTTCTGTTGCTGGGGTCAGTTGTCTCTTTTCGGTTTCTTAACTAGAGATAAGCAACAACTGTGAGCACTGGAAGGCTTATTCCCCATACTTACACCAAAGTCTGGGCAATTGCTGAAATGGATTCAGACTTCTTACTGAAGGATCAAGCTTTAAAGCTCAGACAAGTTGTCCATTTGCTGTTATTTTTTTAGACAGGAGTATTTTCTTATTTTGTTTGAGATGGAAAGATCTGTGTGCTTATAGTAAGACCTGCTTTTGGTACCAAACAAAACCAGGAAATGCAGAGACAAGTAAAGCTAAAATAAAATCACCAGTGCCATTGTTACTAATTGGTATCCTTGTTAGCAAGCTCAGCAGAGATGCCAGAAAATTAATGTATATATACAAGGGCACAGTAGTAGACTTGAGCCCATAATTTACAATGAATAATTTATTCAATTAATTTAGCCTGCTTTTCTTCTCAGAAAACAGATTACAAATTTCTTAAATTTATTCATTATTCAAAAGTGTTCAATAAAAAATACTTATTGTTTTCACTGATTACAAATATTGTAGTACTGAATTGGGTTGTTAAGTTCGATTGAAGAACTTGAAGTAGAACATTTTCTTTCCATTTTTTTTCTCCTCCCACTAATTGGATGGACGAGTGAGTACTTAGGGCCCACACATGTGCCAGTGGGAATTTAAAGTTTCCTGTCAGCAGATATTCAACATACACAATTTTAAAGGTACTTTCCAAGAAAAAAAAAATTCATCTTTTTTTTAACCTTTTTCTTTTTTTTAGCCAGGAACGGTTAAAAGCAGTGGAGACCTGGCACCTCACCACTAAGAGTAGCTCTGTTCTAGTGTTATAAGTGTTAAAGAAACATATTCTTTAAAAGAACAAAAAGAAAAGAGTAGATTTTATTTTATTTATAACAGCAAGTATGTGACTGTCTTGGGGGGACAGCTGCCCAAGCTGTGTTGTAATTATTTATGGGGTGTTTTTATCATGGCTATCAAACCAGGCATTTTTGTTTACTCTCCTCAGGCTTCTCCTTTCCCCATTCTTTTAAAATTTATAAATGTTTTGGAGTTGTTTTAAGATTTGTTTGAAACTTAAGGTTGCTGGTTTAGCAAATTAGCTTCTGCCACACCCTAGCAAAAGCCTGCAGTTGCAGCAAAAGGAAAGTACCACGAGAAAAGACGAGAAAGGAGATGAAGAAGTTGCAGTTGTCAGTCCTGCAATTCTTAGCCACAGAGGAATTTCACCCTACAGGGTGTGTTCACTGGAGGTGCAGTGTCACACCTGTAAAAATACACACCAGCTACTGATACTCTTGAAGAATGAGCCCTGTGAGGAGCAGTGCAGCCAAGCGTGAGGCCCTGGGCATCAGCCTCCCCCTCCAGCAGCCGCTCCAGCTGCTCCCACAGCTTTCGGGTACAGAACCCACAGGAAGGGCTCCCTGATGGCATTTCAGCTGAGCCCAAACCCTCACAACCCCCATGCCTTCCCAAAGATGCCTCTCCTCCTCCTGCTGTATTCCCAGCTCTGCCGTGGGAGCCCAGCTGGGGGAAGGCAGGCTCTGCTGTGTCCGTCCTGCTCCCGGCGATGCCGATGAGCAGCAATATCAGCTCTCGATATCCCACCGATCCCATCACTCTGCAGCCAGCAGGCAGGCGGAACTTGCAGCCATGGCAATAAGGACAGCTGGGTCATTACACACAGACCCAACGTTCTGTTAGTGTTAACTGTGGTTTTTAAGCAAATTCTTTTTTACTCTATAGGTGCCCTGTTGTGTGTCTGTACAGTCAAAGCAGGACTATTCTTTGCAGCAGTGAATAATATCAAGTGGGTATTGCGAAGTGATCATTGGAAGGTTTTGTTTGATTTTTCTCACTCAGTCATTAAGGTTTGCTCAAATTGGTTCTTTTACAGGCTACACTTGGCCAGTCAAGAAGCTGAAATTAATACTGTGACCCGTGTTTAGTAAAAGCAATTGGAAATTCAAAGCTTGGCTCTGCACAAGGAGCAGCACACAGGCAATGCAGTGGACAGGTGATGAATCTCACTGAATACTTGTGAATAATGAATACATTTTTAGGAGACTCATGGCCTCTTAGTGGACATCAACAAGAATATAAGACATTGCTAAGAACATTTTGCATGTATGTGCCTATAACTAAAAGCAGATCTTGACTTAAATAATGAGATCTTCAAACTAGATTAATGCTTATTTGCTAGGAGCACTGCAAAGAAAGGATCACCTTTCTATCTTTCACCCTGGAGTTTTTTAAGTGAATGTCAGCCTGCAAAGCTGTAAAATAATGGATAGTCACCCTACTCAGATATTTGATCATCAAATGTAGCACCTTTGCTAAAGGAAGAGATCAAATGTAAGAAGAAGAGAAGGAACCATAAGGCAAAGGCTACCAGCAGTCACATCAGACTCTGAAATTACATCCAAATTTTATTAAAGAGAAGAAAATAATAAAATATAAATCAGGCAGTGGAAATGAATTTGTAAGAATTACTCAGCACCTCTAAAAAATCTAAAGAGAATTCTTGAATAGTCTCTGTTGGGTGCAGGACTACTTAAAGATATTCTTCTGATATTTATTTTATTTTTTCCTTTTTTTCCCCTTTCCTTTTCTTAGTCTTTAAGAATGATCTGAGTACTTTAAAACATGATTGTAATAGCCATGTTTTGTGAACAGTAATTCATGAGGCTTTTCTTTTGGTGCTGTAATTTTATGTGGGCTGAATTTTTGGTCAAACAGCATGGCTGCTTTTGGAAGGCAAAAAGCCATCAGACCAGCAGAGCTTGCTTCAGATACAGCTTCTAGCTTTACCTTTACCTTTACCTTTCCACCTTTGATTCAAAATTAAAAGGTATCAGACCATGAAAGAATGGTACCATGTTCAACTTAAAATTTTTATCATTTTTCTCCCATGTGACATAGGTATCCTCATTCAACAGAGCCAGGGAAGTCTGAATCCCATCTGGTTCCATGTGAGTTCACACCAGGTAGAAGGAGCAAAGACACATGTGTCAGCACAAAATAGTGCATCATTTTACCTGTAGGTGTCATGGGTTTACATGTGACACTTTTGGATTGTTAATAGAGAAATACAATATCTTTTGGAAGATTGCCAAACATTGCACTACTTTTGCCAATATCTAGCTCACCTGGGCAGAATGCTGCAATTAAAACAGTCCTGTACTCTGCCAAGTGAGTGTAAGTGTCCACAGCATGAGATGGGTAGTAAATAAAAGATTCTTTACTTTCAAGGAATGTACTATTGTAACCAAAAGTGAAGTACCTAGCACAAGGATCTCCTAGTACTCTGGAAGTATAATATTCTCCTAGGAAATTAGTGCAAAAGAACTGATTTGCTGAAAATTTCTGTTCTTCTTGATACTATCCCCATGTTCAAAGGCTTGAGTCAAAGCCCATTGAAATTTTTCCAAGGGTAGGATGGGAATGCTAGGAATATTTCCAAGTTCACGTGGGACATCTTTCTTCTCTATTTGGAGTTCATGAGTTTTCTGTGACTCCCAGTTAAGTTTTTAAAATTTACAGTTGTGGATTGCAGAACAAGAAGCATCCGACAGTTTGGGGTGGGCACCCTGTGGAGTCTGTGGGAGTTGTGGAGCATGGACATTGCATGAGTCCATACATAGTAAATCGTTTTATTGTGAATTATTATTTTTCCCCAAAGTCTTGACCCGCAATTAATAATATTTTGCACAAGTGACTTATAAAAAAAAATAAAAAGGGTTCTATTCATTTCTTGTTTGCTAGTTTGCATGTTCCTATTTCTTCTACAGGGAGTTCAGAGAGTTCACATTGCAAGTCGTGCAGCTCAAAATTCTCAAGAATTAATATTATCACTAATGGATGTTTGGACAGATTCTTTGTTGCTTCATTTCCTATGCTCAAATATATTTACAAGAAACATCTATTTTTGCTTCAGTCTTCTCATTGCAGCTTCCTTGCCAGTCACGCGTACATATGTAACAAAAATGTCTTTTTCATGTCCCCTGAGTGGTACCATATGCTGACAAAACCTTATTAAATTCACAAGTCAGATTTCATTGGCTATTTGCCCTTCAATTTAAAAGAGACTTGTTAATAAATACTCCTCAACACCACTACTTCCAATCTGTTCCCCCTCTCCTAAGGAAGCCTCAGATCAACTGTTTTCAACAATTCCATGTTTTCTGAGCTAATTACCAGGCAAAATCTCACAGATTGATACAAAAATCTCTTTTCTCAGGCACATTTTTCTTCTTTTTGTTTGCCCCTGCTGTCTTTCCTCTGTAAACAGCCTGCAGTGACTCTTTGCAGTCCAGATTCTACTGCTCTTTTAGGAGCTTTAAGGCACAAGTGCCCAGAGCTGGGAAAGCCTGACATTTAAAAGGTCTTGACATCGTTCAGGGGATTTTCCCCCGGTGTGGGACAAGTGCAGGCGCTCTGGATAATGGGGCCATTGTGCCCTGTCACTGCCATGTCGGCTCTGCTTCGCATTACTGCAGCCCCCTCCTGACAGCTCGGCTTAAAAGGGCACGGGTTCAGGCCGGGTGTTATTAATGCTGAGGCCTGCTATGACTTCACAGAGAATAGAAATCTTCATCAATAGCATGCAGATGTGTGGGCTGGAGCAGAAGTAGCAGTTCCAGCGAAGCAGTGCAGCTCCCAGGTTCCAGCAGTGTGCAGATAGCCTGTGTGACAGATCCTTCCCCCTCTCTGTTCCCTAGAACTTTGTTTGGTCACACATTCCCGTGGGCTGCTCAGAGAGACTGGGCTGCAGCTACAGCTGGCTCTGTCCCCTCTTTGCCACTTCTACACCCCTCCCTTCACACTAGTTTTCCTTCCCTTCCTATCTGACTGCTTTCTTTGTCTCCTCACCCAGCTTTGCATGCTGCCCCTCCTGGCTGGAACAGCTTCTCCCTTCATACATGCCAAATTCCTCCTCACAAATGTCTGAAGATGTGGCTGCTCACTGCAGCATCCTGCTCAAGTGCCACTAGTGCCATGCCTGCCTGTGTCAGCACTGCACTGGCCTTGCCAGTTTGCTAGGGAGGGAAACCATCATTTCTTTACCTTGCCCTACATAAAGATGTCCATTTTAACACACAGGGCATTCATAACATTTTTTCTCTTACTCAGTACATGATTGTAGAGTGCTGCTCAGATTACCGAATTTGTGATTAAGAAGCCCAGATTCAGTCCCTAACACATGAAACAGCAATGATTGCACCCTATAGGAACACTTCAAGTATCTCACACTGAAACAAAAACTGTTATATCCTGAAGTGCTCTGAGGCAGAATAGCTAGTGTTAGCTGTAGCAGCCACACAGGCTTGGAAAGGTCTTTTTCCAGCCTTTTTATTTTAGGACTTCTTGATTTGTCATTTGCACAATTAAACACTCATCATATTATTCAATCCCAGCCCTGATGCTTGCTAAGAACCACCAGAGCAATCTGCTATGAGAAACAGAGTATGAAAAAGTAACTGATACTTGTGGTGTTGGTTGCACATAGGTTACCTGCCATTGAGTACTTTGTTCACAACTTTGTCACTACAAAGCATGCCATGACATCTAGAGATGCATCAGCTCAGAACTGAAATCAGTAGGATCAGAGAATACAAAAGGAAGATGTAATCCCAGGCTCAGAGAAATCAAAGCTTCTGCAGCTTCAGTAGGAGCATGACATTCAGTTGCTTCTATTGCAACCTGTGACAGAAAGTGCAAATAGCCACATCATAAGACAAACAGAAAGAAAGCATAAATGGTAAGTCCTGTAGTGAGTTTGCATTTGTTTCTTTACCAAAACCAACAAAATATAGCTGTGCTACCTGTTTATGTCTGCCTGCTTTTTGAAGCAATTTCCCATAATTTTTATGTCACTAGTGATAACCATGGTAAAGGTATGGGTGGGGTTGACAGGTGTAAAGATGCAGTGGTAATGCACTGCAGATACAAAAATAAAATGCCATGGGAGATTGGCTAAAAGAGGTTTGCAGCTGATGGTGTTCTGGAGGTTGAGTCTGTGAGCTGCTGAAAGGTTGAGCTAAGAGATGAGCATCCACAGGGTTCACCAAACTGACCTGAGGATTCTAATCTCTTTTTGGGCTCAGATCATTAGCTTGGTGCTTATGAAGTTTGTGCTTTTGCTCTTTCTGGCAGCTTGTGTTGGGGAAGGAGAGAGGAAGTGAGACATAACAACATCAGAAGGCCTGAAAAACGCCTTAGTTAACTTCATGTTTCCTTGGCAGCAAGACCTTTTGCAAGTTAGGAAACAAAAGTTAGCATGCAGTCTTTTTCCAGGGATTTGTTGTGCATCCTAGGATGTTCTCCAAGGGATAGCACAGTGTGTGGGGGCAGGCAGTGCTGGATCACATCCAGCATTTCTCCCTCCTCCCCTCCTGCAGCTGGAGCTGTAGGCAGGCTGTGCAGCAGGTGCGCTGCGCTGCATCTCTGTTGAATCAGGCTGCTTCCCTCCTTAATGAATCTTGTTAGTGGAGTGGTTTATTTTACTTTATCTTTTTATGAGGAGGAACACTTGACTTGGTGTTATGAAGCAACATGTCATTAATCCATCTGATTGCTGGAACCTGCTCAGTGAAATGAGAATACTTGGGAACAGTCAGAGTACCAGTCTGTAGCTGGGTGTTGGAATGTGTGCACACACAGACAAAGGCCTGTTTAGCCCAGCTGCAGGGACTGAGGGGCATCTGAGCTACAGGTGTCCACTTTCCCCAGACTGATTTATCTGGGGTACAGTAAATGGAGTTTTATTTTCATGGTCATGCACCAATCTAAGGTGTAACAGTCACACTGTACTTTGACTCTGTCACCTGCGGATCACTGAGCATGTTTAAATAATAATTACATTTTTCAGCACCTTTTGTGAGGTTGGATTATTTTTTGGGGTGTAAATTTTCCTATGTAAACAAATACATAGGCTGAAATTTAGGAGTTTACTGGAGGGCATGTAAAAAATCACTGAGGGAGGAAAAACCAAATCACTTGTCCTTGAATCCTTTCTGTAACTATTAGGTATTTCCTAGTCACAGCATAGGCAGCCTGGAGAGATTTTACATGACAAGTTATGCAGTAATCTGAAAACACAGAAGACAAGTTCCACCTGCCAAAGATTCCTTTCTTACAGTTCTTCTAAAGTTTAAGCTAAATCCATTAAGTTTAATTAATTAATTTAAGCAATTTAGCTTCATTAATTCCTAAACTAAATATTGATTTCAGAATTTTAAAGTCATCTTGAGGGTAATTTTAGCTTGATTCATGTCTACTTTTTGTACAAATATTGGCTGCAATGCTATTATGGAAAAGTGTGTAACTATTCCAGAAGTGTTTCTAGATGACCTTATTACAGTGACAGATTTTGAAACATTTCTGTAAAACACTGACATTGTGGGGAAAAAGCTTTTTCTCTTTCATTAGGCAAAATTCCTATTGGCTTTCATAGGAATTTTGACTGAGTAAAGATCACAGGCGATCTTTAAAGATCCTGAAGATCACAGGATATTGTGGCCTTTTTTAAAGGTAAAAGATTTTTCATCAGCAACAATGGTGCTCACCACTTTTAAGGTGGTTTTTTTTTTCTTTCTTTCTTTTTTTTTTTTTTTTTTTAATTCTCTTAGTTGAAATTGAAAGAAATGTCTGATCTGGCTTCTCCTGTAGACTTTGTTACTCATGTAGACAAATGTATATCTAAGAGAAAAAAGAAAGGAGAAAGAACCTAATTAATTTGTTTTGATTTTGGGGTTTTTTGAGTTGTTTTTTTTTGTTTGTTTGTTTATTTGTTTGTTTTTTTTTTTTCTCAAAATCTGCAGTATTATACTGTCATCATTGATATTATTGAAAAGCTAAAGAACAGCAAACCCCTGGAAGTCCAAACCATTCTGGTATTCAAATACTAGAGTGAATCAGGCCTCTGTAAAAAAAAAAAAATAATTCTTTAAATGAAGATGTTCCATTCCACCAAAAGCAGAATATTTTCATCCATTTCAGTATTGTTTTCCTTAACATGAAGATCTCTGTCATCTAGAGGACAAAATATCCAAAAGCTTATTGAACACAGCCATGAATTTCCATTGCTAGTGCTCTTGAAAATAGAGTACACCTATTCTTGAGAGGGTCTGGGTTTCCTGGTCCGGTAAGGAGTTTATTAAGCACATTTCCCCTCTCCCATCGGGTCATAGTCAATTAATTCCCTTCTGGCTGTCATGAGATAAAACCACCTTAGCCTGTGGGTCAGGTGTGATGCTGGCCAGCCTCTGTGGCTTTGCTTTTCTGCCTGGCCGTGGAAACAAGTCTTGACATTGCCAAAATATTTTCTACAATACTGTATCTCCATAGAAATTAGGGTGTTTTTCTCCATCAGGAACTAAATACTTGCAGTGTTGCTCAACAGAATGAATCAAACTTACATAAATATTATGAAACATAGCTTTTATTTTCATGAAATTAAGATTACAAGGTAGTTTATCACTAGCTTCATCTGGAGCAACTGCTCTTCTCTAATCTTTGAAATTCAAATAAACATTTCAGTCACCGGAAATCTGCCTTATTGTAAAAAATAACCAACGCTTATTCATCCCGAAGATTATTCTCTCTTTCAGTTACCTCTACAGATAAACTCTGAATGTAATTTGTGCCTGGAACTACTTCTAAAGTATGTGATTATGAATGTTAAACTGAAGGAAATGCTTTATGGGTTTTTGGAGAGCATATACTCTTGCAGACCCACAAAACACGGTGTTTTAGCTGCACACACCATATTTCTCTGCTCAAAGCACCTTCTCAGCACCCATTATACAGCTATATATCACAGAGGCTTGCATCCAAAGGCACTGCACAATTATTAGAGTGTGCATGCATTGCCTGAGCTTTTCCATGTTCGATGAGTGATAAGCAAACAGCATAGCTTGATTTTCTCCAAGGTGTCAGAATCACACAAAATATTCTCCCCAGTCCACTGGGTATCTGTCCTCTGAGTTTCAGAAGTAAGAAATTACAATAATAAAGGAAAGAATTAGGTTGTGGCATGGCAACCTTCCAAGCAGTTATGATAAACCAGCATTCTTCGCTGTTTGGGAAGTTAAACAGAATTGTGCATTGTTCTAAAGCAGCTGAGGAGTGGTTCCCCAGGCTGTCTCTTACAATAGTATTTTAAGGAGGTATAATGCAATCTAGTATTGCTTTCATTTAAATTAGCCTAAAATGCAAAAGCATGTACTGATTAATTTTCCAGAGCTGCAGCTAAAAAGTAAACATTGCCAAGGTGAAGGCAAAATGGCAGTTTTGGAGAAGAGTGCTTTTGTAAAGGAGAAATCTTTAGTCTGAATATTTCTTTGTTACGAACTAGAAACAAAATAATTTTGAATGACTTACTTTAAGCAACTGCTTTATTGCTACTGCATATTAATTTCAAAATCATTGTTCATTATCTTTGTTCTTCATTGTGGGAAATGAATGGTAAACACTTCAGTGCAATGCCGCCACATTGGAAAAGAAATAATGCTTTACCTCTGAGACATCCTGGCCTAAAAGCTCGTGCTTTTTTCCAGCATGGTCCTGGATATAGTGGAGTTTGAAGGACAAACATGACTATTCACTCAGATTATTTTGGGACCAAGCTCTGGGGTTTAGCTTTGTGGAGGAGGGGAGAACAGGGCACCTTGCTTGCTGGGCCAGGTCCTGTCAGGAATCTCAAATAAGGTGTTTTGTGGGAGGTCACAGGAATCTGTGTGAATTCCAGAAATTTTAGTATTTACAAATTATATACATATATTGTACACATGCTGTTTAGGACTTTTGGAAATTAAAACATCCCTCGAAATATACTGCATCCCTTTTGTCCCTATCCTTTAGATGCAGCAGGATGCAAAACAGTTGCTATAGAGACTATTTTTTTAAAATGGAGGATTGGGGGAGAAAAACAACATAAATCCTGAAAGCTGGTGGGCAATTTTTAGGTAACAGGGATTCAGTGGCAATCCACCAAACAGCCCAAAATAAATGAGGAGGCCACTAACCTTCTTACATGTTGTGAAGCTTTAATTCTTTCTACCTGTGTTGAGAGGACATCCTATGGCTCTGACTTTTAGTAGTGAGAATTACCCACCTGATAAACTGTAGCAGGGGAAGAAAGAACAAGAACTTCCCCAGAATTTCAATCATGCCTTAGGCCAGTGGGGATAATGATCATTTTGTTGTGGGTTGAAAATATAACATATTTTCATTCTTGCCAGAAAAAGGGGCAAAGATCTTCAGTGCCTTTTGAAAAAGGATGACTGCAGGATGGAATTTCTTGCATCTCTTTGAATCACCTTCCTAGCTAACATTATTGGAAAGGTACAGACACTTGAACTCTTGATATTTTCTGTGAGTCTGCCTTTGCTTCAGTACAAATTGGATCTAATCCAAAGTCTTTCCAAGTTGATACAGAGCATCCCCATAACGGATTTAGTGGACTTTAGAGCAAGGTATATATAGGTCTTAGACCTTTGGCATACATTAAGTATTATTTTTCTCCTTAAAATCCAGTGTTCATTAGTAAATACTAGTGTTCTGCTGGTCATGGTTGGGTTTATTTCTCTTTTAAAGACATATTCAGGAAACTTCCCATTTCAAATGAAGGGAAGCTGATCCATTTTCATGTTTAAATTTACAATATTCTTATGTATTAGGTTATGTTTTCAGGATCCTTTGATTCTACCTCCCTCTTTTTCCAAGCTCCTACAGGATGCTCATCACTTTCTAACTTGATAATTATACCTTGAATTATTCCCAACAAAGCTTTTAGCTACAAAAGCAATTAGCATGATCAACATTGCAAAGGAACCTTCCTTTCTTCTCTCTTTTGCACATTTCATTGTTGTAATTCTAATGATTTGTATTTGCTCCACTGAAAAGTCTTTAGTGTGACAAGAATCATATATGTAAGGAAGGAATGTAAATTTTTGTGAAGGAGGGAGGGGGAAAGGATTTCAGGAATTGTTCTCTAATTATATCTGTTGCAGTGAATTACTTAATATTGATTTCTGTCTTCAGAACTACATATTTATGGACTGGCATACAGAGGCATAAGGCTCATTTATACAACACTTATGTTTTCCCTCAATAATAGGAACAGCATTATTATTGACTTGATGATTTTTGCTTTCAAGTGCTTTTATTCTTCTCATTGCTTAGCTGCCATTCATTGGTTTCCTGCTGGTCCCTGATGTGAAAAAAATAGAAGAGAAAATTATAATTGGAGACCAATTTGGTATCCAAAGCAGCCTCACAATACTCCCTTTAATAACACATGGGTATTATGTGTTGAATATTTCATATCATAGGTCTGGATAGTACAGATTAATGTTCCTTTTTTTTCACTGTATCAGAGCATCATGGTCTGAGAGAACATTTTGTAGTAAGTGAAATTATGGCTGTTTGGGTTGTAGACGTGTACTTGTGTCATCCTGGAATTTAGTGAAAATCTGCATGTAGTTATTAATTCACAGGTAACATGATGACTAGTGCTTTTCAAACACAAGGAAGGCAGCTGTGATGCAGAGGTGTGTTGGGAGGATGCTTGCAGTGAAGCCAAGAAAAATTTTGGAGCCAAGGCACAAGGCACTGACAGAGAGATGCCTCTAACGGAGTAAGTTTCTTATTCTAGAAGATGAACTGAACTGAAGCTGGGCACATACAAAAGAGAAGTGTTTAGATCATTGAAAGGCTGAAGAGTTGTCTTAAAAGGATTAAAAGACTAGCAGGATAGTCTAAGAAGGATCTGGTTGTTCTTTATCATCATGAAGCGAAGTGCAAGCCACCAAAGGAAAAACACAATGTAGACAGAGGACAAGGTGTCATCATTTGGCTGTGAATCATGGTTTAGGCTTAGAATCAGGTGTAGGAAATAGAGTACTGGAAGCTGAGGCCTGAATGCATTTATGTGAGACACTTTGGGCATCTCAGTAAGAGCCATGAAGGGGTTATGTGATCTGCTTGCTCAGTGGAGAGGAGGCTGGCTCAGGAAGCAGCTCCATTGATCCTGTTTGCCAAACACTTACTAACTGTAATTTCCATGAAAAACATTATCACATGCACTTCAACTTTGGCTAAGGTCAGGCCTGTCTCATATCTTTGTGAAGAGCAGACACAGGAAAGCATCTTGGACAGGATTCTCTCTAAAGGCACAATGATAACAATAACAGCATAACCAAAGAAGCCTGTGCAGACCTCTCTAAATCAGTCTGTATGCACTTGTGTCTCTCCAGCTTGTATATGTTTAAACACAGACATATTTACGTCATTAAACAACTAGATGAAGCCACATTAAGTTGCTGTGACTCTTAGGTTAGATGTGTTTTATTTTCTATGGAACTATCCATAGTTCCTACTTTAATTGCTTAGTTTCCCATGTTGCCTTGTAGCTATACTGCTTATAAAATAATATTTTCATTTTCTCTGTTAAAACATTCCTTCTCTACCCCTTAAATTATGGCTACAACATGCAAAGAGGCAAATCCCTGTTTTATTTTCAGAATTTAATGCAAACCCAGCACTGTAAAAAATATACAGCCAGATAGTCCACAGCCTTGGGTGCCTGAAAAGCAAAATAAAGCGAAGTTATTTTTTCTTTTTTTTTTTCTTAAGTCTTTGTTGGCCTTGTTTCTTTCATGCATAAAGAGATTACCACATTCATTCATGCTTTTGTCACCTTCAGACTTGTTAATGCAACCTTGTGGTTACATAAGACAACCACTGTGAAATTTCATCTGGTTTGAAATGCATATAAATATTTCACATGTGGAGCACATTAAACTGATGTTTCGGGAGTTTTGCTGGCTTAGGAATTTTTTGCTTGCATTTATTCATTTCTTCCTTTCTCATGGATATTTTTGGTTGGGAGTTTTCATCCGTGAAAATGGCTGAAAGTACTTGTTTGATTCACCTCTAAATTTTTAGGGAAATAAAACCCTCCAGAAATAAACAAACCTTTTCTTTCTTCCTGTTCCCTGAAATCTCCAGTCAAAGACACTTTTTGGAGGATCTCATGTTCTTCTTGTCCCTTTGGTCTCTCTCACTGCTGCCATTTCCTCATCCATCCACAGATAAGAAAGCCCTTAGAAGATTTTCAGCAATCTCAGAGCTCAAAACTCCCTCACAAAGCATTCTGCCAGCTAGCTGTAAGTTGTGCTGGACTTCCCAGATCACAGTGAATAGAGATTGCTAAAGGACCTTGAACAGGGAGCTTGGATCAGAGTTGGAGAAACCTCTTCAGCCCTGCCATCAGAAGCTGATGTTGCCTTTCTATAGCCGAGACAAACTCTTATATTTTGCACAGTAAGATTTGCACAAACCTTTCTGTTTCAGTGTGTGCTGTCATGTAAGGCTCATATGAAGTCATCAAACCATGTTTTCTGTCAGACCAGGTCACTTAAATTTTCTCCATCTTAATTTTCCCACCTATAAAATTCAACTAATAACACACCCTGCAGATTTCTAGTACCCATCAGGATAGATGAGTGCAGGTGTTGTTTGGGTTAGGCTAACACCGACTTTATTGAGCAGAAAAGGAATCTAAGATATGGGAAAGGTAATTAATTTACTGAGGGAGGGAACAGAGAGGAGGAGATGGCTCAGGAGTCAGTTTGAGAGGTATAAGTTTTGGAGAGCTAGAGAAGGAGAAGAGAAAGGAAGATCTTTTCCCTTGTTGCCTTCTGTGTAACCTCTCTGAAAAGCCATGGCAGCATCTGTCTCACAGTTCCTGGTTGGTATGAGGTGAAGGGAATGGCCTCTTGCCAGTCTTCTAGTTTCCAGGAAATAATGGTGATTTCTATTTAATGAAAATATTCCCTAGGAAATAAACAGAACAATAAGACAGAACCTGAGCCCAAGTGAAGACTGCTGGTTATGAATGTTGAGAAACTGTCACATTTTCAGGCAGAAATCTCTACCCCAAGCTCTACAGCTCTGCTGAATGCTGCAAATTTGTGTCCTGATTCTAGTGATTGTGATTCCAGTGCTACTTGCCTGACTTTCAGTTGCATTTTTTTCTGATCTTGTGACACCTTGGCTACGGCCTAGGACAATGAGTTTACTCTGTAGAACTCAATTCCTCCAAAAGCTATCTTTTTTATAGAAGCAAGACTTCTGAGCTCGGATCAAGTGTGCTTTAGGATATTCTGACCTCCAGTCCAATTATAATCAAATTTGATGTGGGTAGAATATAGGAACATAATTACAACAATTAGTTATGTGAAAGTAGGTGTGTGAGCACAGGAAAAAAGTGTGCCTTTGACAAGTGAGAAAGAGGAAGCAGAAAGTGTTCAATCCTTAATAGACATCCAAAAATCCATCCACTCAGGAAAAAGCCTGCAGAGAAGCTACAGCTGCAAGGAAAACTTCAGGTGGCTCTTTCATCTTCCCTACAGCCAAATCCAATTAGCCACGAGCCATAAATTTACAGGAAATGAGGCTCATTAGTCTTCCTGTCTGGGAAACTACTTGCTTTTCAGTGTTTAGCACTATAAGTACTAACCTGTGGTAGAAGTGGGTGTAGAATTTAGGCTCCTGCCCACCTTGGCTGTGGTTAGAGCCTGTTATAGCACATAAATTAGGAAACCACAGATTCAGCAGAGCTGCATGATGAGATCAGATCAGCCTTCATACAAAATACAAAAGTTTTCATATGACCCTACAGACAATTCTAACACAGCTATCAACAATTCACTGAAATCTTTATCCCCTTCTAAGAGATTCAAAGGTCACAGCCATGAGGTCATGGGAATTTCATTTGGATAGCACTTAAGGCACATACTTAAAGTCTAAATTATACTATTTTGGTGATCATTTTTCAGTACACTTTCAGCCTGACATCTGTTTAAAACCCTACCTTTGGATGCCTCTGGCAGTTTAAGACACAAGTATTGTCATATATGACTTGCATAATGCAAAATGTGGCAGAGAGCCCTCATTTCTGACTGACTAAAGAAATACCATCCTAACTTTTAAGGTAATGTCAGGCTATATTCCCCATGTGTAGAATGCATTGCCTTAAAGTGATATTGCATTTACCTTATGCATGCAAACTTGCTGGGAAATTCTGAAAAACATCCCTGTTTCCCCAATATTATCCAGTAACAGTGCGGTATAATTACTCTTTGGTGCAGTCTTGCCTTACAATGTCTTCTTAATTGTTTTAAAATTGGTCTGCTTTATTTGAAGTACCCACCAGTGAAGAGGGTTAGTGCTCACCCACCCTAGACCTGCTACATGATGAAGTGCTTTTCTTCCCTGGCCTCCTAATGCTCAAATATTAAAAGCACGAGTCTGTTTCCAGAGGGGAATAAAATGTAATGGTATGGCAGGTGATGAGGCTTGCATCTACAGCTCTAAGATGAATATGATACTGTTTAATTCATACTTAAGTCTGAAAGCATTTGGAACGATCGGTACATTAATGAAATGATAATTTCATGCAAAATGTCTGACCATTATTTTTCCTGAAAGAGGCCACAGTATTGGCGACATATCTTTATAGGGCTCTTTGAGAATGAATTATTGGCAACTCTCTTTATGTTTGAATTACATTCCTCTGATCCCAAGTGAAAAACAAGCCTAAAGAATGATTACAATAAGCCATCATTTTCCATAGCAGAATGAAGTGTAACTTGTACTGAAACATCTAACATGCAGAGCCCTTTTTCAATGCACTTTACATACCAATTTCATTAGCAGGTGGAATAGGGCAACTATGCTAAATGAGTCAGGATTTATCCTTTCAATCTCTTTTTTATCTGATATTTTGCAACCTCAGTGCAACACTTTAACCTCATGATTCAACTGTAATGATCTTGTGCATTCCTCAGAGATATGTTTAATCTTTTTACTTAGATAAGTTCTTGGCTTAACATTACAGTATCAGACAAGTTGAGCAGAAGGAGAATGCATTTAACCTAAATGGCATATCAGGAGGAGTGCCTTTTTGCCCTAATATTAAACAAAATGGTTAGCACAATTAATAACCAGCTAGCAGAGATGCAAAATATGCTCATGCAGAGCAACACAAGCCTAGCCCCTCTGTCTGATGAAGCAAATGTTATCACTTTATCTAGAAAGGGTTTAGACTCATCAAATCACCTTTAAAAAAATACAAACCAACATTACTGGGCTTTAACTGCATCCCCATGTGGCATTGCAGAAGGTGAGGAAACAGTGAGTCACAGTCAAGGTCTTACATATGCAGAACTCCTTCTTTGGCCTCTAGGTATCAGAACAAGTGGTCTGATTTTCAGAAGCATCAAATGCTGCACTTCCCTGCTGAACGGGCTCTGTTCAAGGCTATTTGTGTCACTGCTTGTGGTAGGATGGCTCTTAGAGATGTATAAATTAGGCTAAATATTCTGACAGCCTCGACAGAAGTGGCCAGGAATAGGAGAGGTTATGAAAAACCCACTCAGTGAATTGTGCTTCTTGAAGAAAAGCCTCAGGTCTGTTACCTGTTGTGACCCAACCAGCCTCTGCTTACAAATCCTGAGAATGGGTATTACTGAAGGTGGGAAAAGAGTTGTCTGGGCTTTAGACTCCTTCACTCTTATCTTGACTTCTTCCAAAAAAGGGTGCTTTTTTATTAATTCACTTCAGAAAACAGGTATGTCAGGGTCTGCACCTTCAAAGTGCAATCCTTAGAGCACACATTGAAACCAAAGGGCTGAACACTTGAAATGCCTCTTATTGTAATCAGAACTGAGACCATGCTGGAAAATTATCCTTCATCTCCTCATGAACTACTCTGAAAAAAATAAAAAAAAATGTTCTTATCATTGGTTGTGTCTTATTTTTCCTAAAATCAAGTGCGCTGTGCTTTTAACACAAGCTAAGGCTAAATGTAATGATAATACAAAAAGAATCGATGGCATAAAAATGTGAAAAAATCAGTCTGAAATGTAGGAATATCAAGGGAAATAATTTATGTGTTTCAGAATGTGCTTAATTATATATTAAGCCGATTAAATTAGTCATTCAGAGCAACAAAAAAGATAGGGAGGAAACGCTTCATAAGGTGGATGAAATGCAATAGTTTAGTAAAATAATAAGTATCATCAGTATTTTGTTACAATTGAAAGCATTTGTTCCACTGAAACCAGTTATGGTTTTGCCATTGACTCTACAGGGATGAAGTGCAAGTCCTTCCTGATTAAAATGAAGGTGGAAGGAGGTTAGTTGGAAACAAAGAGCAGCAAATAGGAAAAATGCATGAATCTGTAGGTATATTTTGCCTTCCCATGATTTCCATCAAGGGAAGAATTTTTGAGAACCTATTTTGAAAAATAATTACAAGACAGAGCATTGGGCAGAATGGTCTTAGAGAATGAACTACTGCTTGGAAACCAGGAGTGAGAAGGAACACCCAGCTCAGCTGCTGAATGGGGTTTGGGCTTCTAGCTCCAGCTGCTATTCTCCTCCTCTTGCTTCCTGCATTCCTACATGTAGTATTCACTGTGTGGGAAGGGGCATGTAGGGATGCTGTGTACTCATGAAGGAATTTGGGGAGTTTGAATCAAAGTTTTGGAGATGTTAAAACCCAAAATTTCCTGCACATTGCCTGTGAGAGATCTATGGTAGTAGTTTGCTGGGACCTCAGTTCTTCCAAGCCAATGAACTTCTAGGAGAGGTGAAACTGAAAAATTACCTTTCTGATAGATTTTTCTGGTATCCATCCTTCTCTCTGTGCATCCTGTAAATTTTCTGAATGTTTTGGCTTCTTCCTGTTTTCTTCCCTCTTTTTTCCTTCCTTTTCCTCTGCTGGAAATTCTGATACCCATTAAAATTTCACTGTAGGACTAGAAAAATGGAAGCTTTTGTTTTGTTTTCTCCTAGTAGAAACCCTTCAACAGAAATCAATATTTTTCCTGCTGAGAGGAGCCCACAGGAATGTGGTGTTTCAGCACTAACTGAACAGAGGCCAGCAAGGGAATTGAGACAGTCATATATGTGAGTAAACCTGCTCACCTGCTTGCATTACTGGCTTGTATGGGGTCAGCTGCAGAGGAAAAATTACAGGAATTATTTCCCAAATATTTAAATTTATAACATTTATATTAATATATTTACAAGGAATTGCTAATAGTTCCTCAAAGCATTCAAAGTGCAAAGGTCAAAAGTGAATGGTGGTACAAATTGAGAGATGGTTTAATTAACTTATACAGTTACCCTATAAGTGCAAGAGTATAAAATTTAAAAATTTCTTCTTTCATATTTGGTAGATTTTGTTCACATTACTTTTCCTAACCAACTCAATGGAGCACAGCCCCAGGCTGTGTGTTTTGGGTACCCCTCATTGGCCCAGGTTCCAGCAAAGTACAAATCACAAAGGTTCTATTGGTGTCAGCAAAGTACTGATAATCTATTCCAGTGTGAGGGTCTGGCCTCTAATGAGTCAAGGAAGATATGAAAGCTGTAAACGGAGAGCAAGTAATTTAAAAATTAAAGATACTTTAACCAAAGGCTGGAACTATGCCTAAAATAATAATTTCCATCCTGCGTTTGAACTTAGACATTCATGAGTTGCTTGGTGTTATTCAAAGCTTTATAGTTACATTCATTGCTGTGATAACCCCTCCTATAATGCACACTACAAGTGACATAGATCGCAATCACATCAAAGTAGGTTAGACTTCAGAGAGGGCAGACAAGAGGATAATTTGCACTTATGTAGTTTCTTTCATCCAGGGAGTTCAAAAAGCCTGTATTCATTAGGTCTAAACACCAGTCCTTATGGTCAGGTAAGTGTAAGTACCAAACCCACTTTAGAGACTGATAAATTAAAAGGCAAAACAAAATAGAAAAGCAAAATGCACTTACACACGGAATGACTGGAGGCACCCCAGTTGCCAAAACCATCCACATCCATTAACTGTCATGGTCTAGCCTTTGTCCTAGCCCAAATTTTTGCCCTTGAGGTAGAAAAGCTTACTGCTAACACGTGGCTGACACTGTTTGAACCATTCCCAGGGAATACTCTGGGCTGACCATTCCCAGGAAATATTGAAGGCAAACCATTCCCCTGTACTGTGGGCATTTAATCCAAAAGTGGAGGGTTGATTTTGTGGCAGATTATTTGCCAAATTGTCCTTGCACCGTTCTGCACATGGGGCAAATATTAAACAGATAAATCAGGCACCAAAGAGATAAGGTCAATATCTTTGTCAGAAATATGAATATTGCCATATTACACTAGATCATTATCAAAAACCCAAAAGGCAAAAAGGCCTCTGCACCTCTGACCTCACCAGAGGACATGACTTTGGGGATGGTTTGATGTGTGTGGCTGGGTTAGAATCGCCTGCATTCCACACATGCTTTTTTGGGGAAGAAAAACAGAATTGAGATTGAACTTTTCAATCCACTGTTTTAACAGATATGGAATCAAGTGTCTGCTAAGCAACCCATGAACTCACAAACTAAAAATAAGTGCTTGCATCTACGTGCTGAAAGGAGATTTTTATACTAATTTGTAGCCCTCAGAAGGGCAGGTTCCCTAAGCCTATAAGAGGAGGAAGGTTAGAGTAGTAAAAAAAAATTAAGAGAAAGCATCAGCCATTAAATCTCTGGGACAGTTTCTGTAAAGAAACTCACTTTGATATTTTCCTTGTAATCAAAAGGGCTGAGAATTCTTAGGAGGAAGTTGCTGAGCCTTTCACCTCAAGGTCAATGATTGCATCTGTTTTCAAAGTAAACACTAAACACACCATTACCTCTGACAGCTGCTGGTAGTTCTTTGCTAAATAATCTAGAGTAGGTGTCAACTTTCTGATAAATAAATATCTAGGCAAACAGCTATTTGATGTTGTTAACCCATCTGGACAGAAGAGAATAATAGAATCATTTAGGTTGGAAAAGACCTCTAAAATCGTCATGTCCAACACTGCCGAGTTCACCACTAAACTGTGTCCCCTAGTGCCACATCTACACATGTTTAAACACCTCCAGGAATGGTGATTCCGCTACTTCCCAGGGCAGCTTGTTCCAGTGCGAGACAACCCTTTCCATGAAAAAACCTTTCCTGATAGCCAAACTACACCTCCCCCGTCACAACTTGAGGCTGTTTTCTCTGCTTCTCACTTCCTGGAAATTGACACTAAAACTGTGTTTAGATGGTGGTCCAATGGCACAGAGGGAGGTTGCACCATCGCTGCAACTGTCCAGCTTCTTTGGGCTTCCAGGGAAGGTCTGGATTTCCAGTGCACCTCTTACCTTAATGTGGGACCCTTTTAAAAAAAATTATGTTGCAGAGGAAGATTGGCCTCTTCAGTGGGTGACAGCATTTTTCAGGATCTCTTTGAAAGAAAATAATTGCAAGTCAGAGAATAGAGAGACACACTTTAAATTTATATTAAAGAAGGATCTTTCCTTTGTTCTTTCCTGAAAAACAGTCTTAGTAAAATACTCAGGTTTGTTGGTATCAGTCTCCCCTATCCAAATTTTCCATATGGGAATTTTTTTGAAAAATAATGTTATGCGTATTGAAAAAGGGGCAGTTTATTTTTCAGTTAAATTGACAGTATCAAGGATAATGAAATTTTGAAAAATGTGACATCCACCATGGCAAATTCTGCAAAATGGAACAGTAGAATAAAATGTGAAGTCATTGCTGTTTCTGTGTATAAATAGGGAGTGATCACATTTTATGTCAGTGCAGTTTCACCAACACAGAATCAAGCAGAGGTAAGATTAGGTCCAAAAAATGAATAGTTTTTTCCTCCTGCTGGCTTACATTCAAGCCAACATGGAAGTCATTGCTTTATCTCTGAACTGACACTACCATGAATGAAAACAGAATCATAGCTACACTCTGTACACACACTGGTATCCATGCAGTCAGGTTAGTTGGAATTTATTTTCAAAGCTGAACTTGGCCAGATTTTAAGATGGCATAAATCAGTGCAACACTGAGCTGTGTCTCCACCTGAGGATCTGCTCCATGCAGTTTAAATTAGTCAAAATAGGATGCCTAAACTATGTGTTAAAAGGAGTAGAAATCTGTTGAAAACTGGAAAAAAATACATGTGCATGAATGACTAAAACCCCTATGTAACTTAAAGAGATCTGATCACTAGTTTATATGTAAATCTATGTACTTGTAAAATGTCAGGAAAACTTGATGTACTCTCTCTTCATAATTCAGTTTCAAAGTACTGTCATGACTTTCACTCAGTGGAAATGCCTTTTCCCACCAAAACTTCATGTTTTGTCTAAAACAATATTCAAATTAGATGCAAGAGTTGAAATAATATTGTAAGGCAATGGTTATTTTATCCACATTTTATCTCCTAGCTATAAATTTTATACGTTGGGTTATACAACTCCCAATAGATCTTGGTATAAGAGACCTCAATAAATCTCAAGCCATTCAATACAGAGGAAATTTATTTGTTATTTGTGTCATGTTTTATTAGTGCCCTGCAGTTCAATCTTGACACTGGAGAGATAGCTCCCTTTGCCAGCAAGTAAGAAAAAAAATCTTTACAGCTTTAATTTATGGTAACAACATATTTATTATTTTTTTACTATGCATCTTATTTCACAGATTCAGGTATTCCAGCATATTTGTCTGAACATACCTCTTCAAATTCTGTGACATACTTATATTTTATGCCACTGATATAGGCTTCATAAATCAACAGCATTTAACTGGAGTATGCATGGAAAAAACAGCATGCAAAAGATTTTATTTTCCCACATTGGAAGTAAAAGCCACACAGTAACGGGATGGATGGGTAAATAGACAGAAATTCCCTTTCCTTTTCAATCCCTGGATACCACATCTGTGCAGTACATTGTGCCAAACGCTACTACTGTTTCTGCTGCTGTTGTGTCTCAAAATTACTTTGTAATTCATGAGCTATGTAGTCATCTCTAGCTCTTGGAATAAAAAGGTAGATTCAGTCTCTTGATATCTATAATGGATATGAGAGTATTCATTCTCTTATTCTCGCTCTATAATGGATGAATGGAAAAGAAACCTGGCTTCTAGCTTGTGAAAAGAAAGTGCTATCTCACCATTATCATATAAACAGAATGCTGCAGAGTGGGGCTGGGAGGACGTAGATGTGGAATACATTTCCAGGTTTGAAAGGGGGAAAAGAGCCAAACAGTACTTGCAGCCTTTGTAACCAACAGGGTGGTGGTATGTAAGTAAATTTGTGTTGGAAGTGGCTAAACAACCAGAACCAAGCCAGCAACTAGTCCTGTCTGCCATTCTGGCCCCTCTGGTCAGCCTCATGGTCAGAAGGCAAATTACTCCATTTAGCATGTCCAAATTTCAAGCTGCAAAAATCTCTGAAACAGGGGCATTATCCCCATCATGTGACGATACGTTTTTGGCAATACTGCAGTTTCATGCAGTGTTCCCAGAAGAAGCTGCTGCCATCACAGAAAGACTTTCAGGTTCCTTCTAAACTATGTGGACAACTAGTAGTTTTTCTTTTCCACTGCTTCCCATGGAGGAAAACCATGGTCTAATTGCAAGATTAGAATCTTACCTACCTAGGTCTTACCTACCTTCAGCTCTTTCACCATGGCCTTGGGCAGGTCCTCTCATTTCACAGGGACATGGAGATGACAATCCTGAGCTCAGCTTTTGGCAGAAAACTCTTCTTTCTGGAAGAGAAATCCTGAGGAATGTCTCATGTTGTTACCAGCCTAACTGGGTCATGTGGTCAAAAGATCACTGTATTTTTATTTATTTCAAATTTTGAGAGAATATTACAGCCAACTTCCAAACTCACTTCAAAAACATCTTTCCATTTTGACTTCACACAAAATCTAGCACCATGTCAATTATGCTGAAGTGTCATTATTTCTAATAGGAAGCTTGGAAGACGCTTTTACAAAGTTTTTTTAAATTTTACTTTGCAATGACCTTTGATTTTCTGAAATGTGCTTTGAAATGTATGTTGAAAGTTACGCTATTGAGTCAACATTGAATTGAAAAGTTTTGAAAATTGCAGGTGAAGGGAAAAAATCAGGAAAATGAGGAATTTTGTCCCCATTTGGAAGGGAAAAACATGATCAAAATACAGGACAGAAAATCTTGTTTTCAAGACTTCCTTACAAATACCTCTTTTCCCTCACATTGGTTCAGTTTGAATCTCTCAGGTATTTTTATTTCAGGTATGTGATGTTTACCTCACTGCAAAGGATTCTAACACACCAGGATAACAGGACATGCTAAGAGTATAATCTCACACAGCATATGACAATGTTTTCAGTGAAACTCCATCTATCCTTGGGAGAGAATCATCTGACCAGAAGTTAATTTCAGACCTCTGTGCATAAGGCCAAATGCTGAGAGGTGCTGGGTGTGCTGCTGGCATTTGTGGTGACAGCCACCAAAGTCACTGTGCTCACTGACTGCACATCGTGCCTCCAGGTCTGGCCCTGAGCTCTGATATGGAGATAAATTCTGTCCACAGACCTTTATTGCAGTGTAGGTGAAACCTAATCTCTTCATCTCATTCCATCAACACTGCTGAAAATAACATAAAATAAAATCTGAGCTCTAACACAGGAAAATAGCTTTTCCAGCCAGGCTGGACTGGCTGATCATTTCAGTTACTTGGCCTGAATTATAGAAATACTAAGTGATAGGCAATATGTCTTTTCTGAATACATCCCCCATTGCAGTTCTAATGGCAGATTTTAGGTTTGGATGGTTTTTTTCCTGTTCATATGTGATTTTCTGTTAAAATACAAACTTTTCGTGTTTGTATTTTAAACAGAACTTTGAAAAACTTGTTTCAGTTCATGTTTATAGATCTGCTTTTCTTTTACCCTGCAAGCTTCATGTTTTGTTTAAGGTCAAACACAGAAAACAACACTGTAAGTCTGGTAAACTTGTCGCTCCATTTCCAAGGGTGATGTTTGACCTCCAAGAGCTTCCTTTGTACCCCTATCAACAAGTTTTGTAATCATAGTACCATGGACCTCCATCCCAGAAAAATGCTGACAGTCAGGGACAGGAGAAAGTTTTGTCTTGATACTTGCTCTTAATTCTACAGGGCACAAAGTCATTTTGCATACAATTTTCTGCCTCGCTGCAAAAGTTGGGAACTGAGACCAGTCCCTCAGTGTTGGGTGCACAGGAGACTGGGAAAGAATATGTTGTTTTGCAGAGCATGAGGGCTCCTCTTTGTGCCAGGCTGCTTTGTCTTGTCTGTGTTGTGGTTTCCAGCAGCTTTCCCCACAGACCTTCATCTTCTTTTTGCATCTCTACACATGCCACTGTGACCTTGCTTTTTTCTTTTCTAGCATCTTGAGCGCTGTTTATTTCTTACCTGTTTCCTGTGTTTCTCTCAGACATTTTTCTTCTCTGCCTCTGATTCTTTTCAGATAGTCTAAAACAGAGTTTAAAAAGTTTCCCATGTTTTCTTTGTTTTCTGTCCACTTTTCTCTTTTCCTAGACCTTATTTCAGAGAGGAGTCCTGTTCATGACAGCTCTTGTGCATCTGTGGAAGTCACTTGAAGCCCAATGAATATGTGCCTATGTACTGCCTTAATCTCTCACTCTCCTTTGCTTTTAATTTTGTTACATTTTCTATTGTACATCTTGTGAGCAATATTTTTAAGGGAAAAAAAAAATTATAGTGACTTGAATTGGGTTTATGGATGCATACATTCCTTTCTTGTTCTGTAAGGCTAGAGAGAAAACTTAAGCAACAGGTAGTGGGGCTTGAGTGCCTCCTGTTTCTGGCTGAGGTAGATATTTTTGTGAAGTGGAAGGGCCTAATCAGAAATCAGAGCTATCTGCTGTGCTCTTAGTGAGACACAGACAAACTCCAAATGCACAGATAACTCCATATAGGAGCTTTTTAATTCCTGGGTTAGGAGTTCAAATCCATCCACCCTGCCATTTGCTAAAACTCATTACTGTCTGATGGCCACTTTGGACTTATTTGAAATTAGTGACAGCGAGCAAGGGACAGAGGAATGGAATTTAGCGGGGGAAGGTACAAGATGAGGGGATCATTTTCTATCACTTCACATGTGACCCCTTTGCCTTCCGCTGAGAGAACTTGCATTCCTGTCAGCAGCCTGAGCTAAGGAGGCAGAACTATGGAGACCAAAGTGCAGACCAAGCTCCCACTGCCCTGCAAGGATGGGCTGCTGAGGCAGGGCTCTAACACCCAACG
Organism: Melospiza georgiana; assembly: GCF_028018845.1. NCBI lineage: Eukaryota > Metazoa > Chordata > Aves > Passeriformes > Passerellidae > Melospiza > Melospiza georgiana. Next base: position 93,855,451 of record NC_080431.1, on the reverse strand, counting down.
AGGCCCCAAGGATCAGCTTTTCCTGGCACAGGCTGGCTGAATGCTGCTGGGCTTCAGGCTGCAGCGCTGTCGGCGTGCCATGTTTTAAAACTCATTTTAAAACATCCTTTGATGTTTTATCTGTCTCATCAGAACAATTAGCTCCTGGATGCTCTCCATACAACAAAGAAAATTAATTAGAAAGAGTCAGATGCTGTGATACAGAGCGGTGTTTGGGAGATTGCAGGGTCTCGGGTGGGTTTTGATGTTGCAGCAGCTGAACTGGAGACTGTTGTCATGTGCAGCAGGTAAAGCTGGACATGGAGATTTCACTGAAAGACAGAAAGTCACCTTATAAAAGCTCTGCATTTCTACTCTAAATGCCAAATGTTGTTTTCCTCTGAGCAGAAACATAAAGGGTATCCATGTGGGGCAAGCAGCCACCTTGAGACACTCTCATGAATATTAGAGTCCATGAAAAACAAGGAAAAAGGCCACACTTGCATGTTTTCAGTTCCTAGATATACTCTAGCTGGAAATCAAGGTGGAGCAGCTCTGCTCGTGCTTCCCCCTTTATATTTCTAAATGGATTTTCCCCATAAGGCACTGACATGCTGAACTTTGATCACAATCATCTGACTTTGAAACCACCAGACACCAAGAGACGTTTCTTTTCTGTGATGGATACAATCTACTGACATGAAAAGAATGCATTTAATGTGACTGAGAGAAACAGAATTTTGATCCCCAGAATCTGAAGTCAGGGCCTTCTGTTCGTAAAACTTTAAGTACACTAGTATTTTCCACATGCCTGACAGATAATTAGAGGATTTTTTTCTCTTCCTGTTTTTGTTGAATTTTATTTTTAACTTTTTTTTTTTTTTTTCTTAATTCATTTTTTTTTAATGAATCCCCCGAACTGGTGCAGGTTTCTTCAATCTCCAAACTGGACCATGGAGCTCCAAAGCAGGCTGTGCTGCTGTTCTGGCAGCAGCTGAGGGAGCAGGACTGTTGGGGGAGCTCTGAATGGCAGCGACATCCCCCAGAGAATCCATAGTCCTGCACTGCACCCTGGCAGGCAGACGCGGGAGCCGGACTGGCAGCAGACAAGGCAGACACAGCCACAGCTTCACAGGGAACAAGTGAGTCCTGGGAAATGGAATAAAGGTGACAAAGTGGGAAATGGTGCAAAAAAGTACCATGAGAAGAGGTAGCTCTTGTGTAGCAGAGGTTGCTCCTCTAAGTAATATCATTAACTTCAAAGGAAAGGCAGATAAATACAATAAAGACAGGCAACTAATGTTCAAAATACAATTTTTAAAAGTTTTCTCAAGGGATTGAAGGAGCTCTTTTAATGCATAACCAAATTTCTTGTTGAGTGGACGTGAGCTACACACTAATTTTCTCCCATGAAAGTCAGAATATTTTAAAAATAGCATTTCAGTAGTATTTCATCTGGAATATTTCTTTGTTCTCTTATTGAAGACTAGTCAAAAAATACGAAACATTTTTTGAAAGTGAAGACAAAGGGGCAAAATACATAGAAGGCTGAAAGATTTATCAAGTTGTATGTTGCAATTTTCCCTAAGAAGCGTAGGCAAAAGTGAAATGAAGGGAAAAAAGAGCTGTGAACCATGATGAAGATGATTAAAGAGGGTACAGAGTAGCTGTCACAGCAAATATCAAGCAACATTAATAACTTCATAGCAAATCAGAAGACTGACTCCTGCCTTCCCAAGAAGCAAGAGCTTTTGTTGCTGCACAGGGTAAATGAAGCTAATCCCAGGTGCAGGGACTAGTCTTTGTCTGTCAGAGATACTCCAGTGTCAATCTGGAGCAGAACAAGATATTTTAATGGGGTTAATATGGCCACAAGCTACCAACTGAGAAAAAAAATTTGTTCCAAGATTTTGAGAACCTAAAAAATCTGTTTTCCATGGGAAACTTACACCTTCAGAGAAATGAAAAAATACATTTTCTTAATGCCCTTTCTTGTGTATAAAGAAGATTAGATTTCCTGTGTACAGAAAAAGAAAGCAATGAGTGTTTGCTGCAAAGAGATCATTTTTTTAGTCAAGCAGTTGACATTTTTCTTTCCCTGAAAGCACGGCAAACTTTCATCTCATGCAAATTCTCAAAAAATTATGCTTTGGACCACAGAGTGGAATTTTGCCCATCTTTGCCTTCGGTCTAAGCAAATATCTCTTTCCATAGCCACAGAGAGGAGTTTGTGAGAGATCTGTTGGTGTGGCTGGAACTCCCTAACCAGTATTTTGGGAAAATTTTCTTTCTGTCAGATTTGCTATGTCCAACTGATTCCTGTGTGTGGGTTAAGAAAACCCTCAACACCAGACACGAGCAAGTGAGTAAAATTATTTCTTTACAGGAATCAAGCAAATTATCCTAAACATTTTGGTGTCAGCATGGTGTAATCAGTTTATAAATGGACATAACAGACACTCCTGCAAGCCTGAATACCCGTGTCTACAGCCGGAAGCCAACGCTGCTCTGAGGTGTGTCAGTTCTTTATTATTGCACAGTTTGAGCTTCTTACATGTTGTAAAGTCTCCCATGAGGCTACGGTGTGATATCACAAGTGGTATGAAACTGTAATCCCTCATGTTTCTGTAGCACCCTTTAGGAAGGGCTACACTGGAATTGCTCCTGTGAATATTAAAAGATTAACCACAAGGAAGCTCTTACTGACAGTAGTGATGCCTGTTTTCAGTCTCCTTTTCATATTAGGGAAATTTCCACTTGCTCAGGTCAACCTGTAATCATTCCAGTTTTGTCCCCACTTCACATTAGCAAGTGCATCTGTTCACTTGTTTAAATGTCCTCCTACTCTGACCTGGCCATTCCTCTTTTGTCTCTTTTTAAACAAAATTACTGACGCATAAATGCCTGAAGTCATCATTAGTAAACCTTTCTATATTTTTTATGAATCTCCACAAAGCTAGCAAGAGTAGAATTTTGTCACTTTCTCCTGGAAAACACAACCTACCTTCTTATTTCCCGGTCACAATTATGTTTTTCAGATCATAGCTCTGCTATTCTGTTCCTCTTGCCTCTGCCTCTTGTGTATAATGTGAGAGCTAAACACTCATTTCACATTTAAAGCTATTTCTGAGTTTTCAATCCAGATATAAAGACAAGAGGGAAATTCATGCTGAGATATTATGCCTTCACTATGGGAATTATACTCTGTATTTTCAGAATACTACTCCTATATAGTCCAATAGCCCTCCTCTTCCCTTGAGCTAACCAGTGAGTCTGTCCATGTAATGATCAAATACAAGTCTCTTTCTTTCTTTCTTTCTTTCTTTCTTTCTTTCTTTCTTTCTTTCTTTCTTTCTTTCTTTCTTTCTTTCTTTCTTTCTTTCTTTCTTTCTTTCTGTACTTTAATGAAATGTGTCATTCTAAGAGAAGGAAAAGTGGATTTGCTTTATTTTTTTCCTTTTTTTTAATGCACTCTTTCTTCACTATGTGAATCATGATAAAATTTGTTGTGGGAGTTCCCAGTAAAACCAGACATATTTGAATTAACTGCTGGTAAGAAATGAGCCTGTACAGGTTGTCCTGGCTTTGCAAAAAGGAGGTTTTATAGTTTCCCAGCATGTCTCTGCTTTGAGGAGTTCAGCCACTTCTGTATCTGTGCATAATGATTACTTAGACATGATAAGGGTGGTGAAAGGGGAGGATGTTCTTCATTAGAACAAAAAGCTGGTAATAGCAGAGGAAAAGGGACTATCTGAGATAAAAGCCTGGCTACAGGAAAGATCAGATGGGTTACTCATATGTAATTACTCACTCGAGTCCATATGGCCATAGTGTATTTTACCATTCCCACTCAGCAGGCTAGTGGCATTTTCTTGGTGTCCTTCCTGTTATTAACCATATCTGCCTCATCAATCCACAGACTTGATACTTTACTCCTAGAATCAATATTTTTAGTGTTCTAAGTATCTTGTTCTGCATTCTGAGCCATCCCAGCATTTCAGTAGCTGCGACAGAAATCAGGAGTAAAGGAGCCCAAAGGACTTTTTGTAAGTGATACAGAATTTTCATTTGATGGAAGATCATGCGTCCCCCTGCAAATGACATCTGGGAGTCTATGATAAAGTCTCCAAATGGCACTTGCACTGCTTTGTCCCCAAGGGACATCCAGAAATGTTATGCTAGTGGTACTTATTTAGAAGTACTTTAGCAGATAAGTCCTGTTAACTCCTGTGTCCTTTAGGACCCCAAGAGTTAAATCACATTTGAAAATGGGAGTTGGCATTTTGAGTCTTTTTAGGCAGAAGCTGTCTGTTTTCTTTTCCTAACTGGAATCAGGCAATTGGAAATTTCTTCCTTGTTCCAGTCATGTGTACATGCAAATATGTGTGGGAAAGTAAGAGTTTTAACATAAAATCAACCTCTTTCTCTCATATAAAACTTTTTTTGACTTTTTTTTTTTTTCAGTTGGAGGGACCTTGGCATTCCTTCATGCCAGTTTGGCTTTGCCAGAGGGAAGCGTCCCCATAGTTAACATGTGAGAAACTGAAGTATAATAAAGTCATGAGGCTTCCAGTATGGAAATAAAAGTTTTGAAGAAGAATGGAAGAGTTTCAGGAGCACTTTAATAATTTACAGAGCCATACAAGAAGCCATCAGCCACTTAGCTTACAAAACAGATAATAACAGATTCTCAGATAATATATCCTCTCAAAATAGCTGAGTATTTGCAATGTCGATAAAATGTGCAGCCTGTCTAGTCACGTTGCTTCCCTTCATTTATTCACCAAGAAAACACGCAAAATAGACAAGAGAACTCAGAAGGGACAATACATGCACATGTGTGTGGAGTGCACTTTCCTCTGAGTATATGTGCACACATCTGCTGAGTGTCTCAAAGAAAGCTGTCACAGTCTGGTTAAAAGCTTTTTGTTGGCATTTGTGTGAGTTTGGCTGCATGAATGTGATCTTCTCAACATAGTATTTTCAGTGGTTTAACAATGGAAAGGAAATCTTTTCAAGGCACTGAAAAAAGCTGTCTAAATTTTTAGCACCACAGTAAGAAAATGCTTCTCATTCTTTTTGCTTACAGCACTCCTCTGGGTGGAATGCATGGTCCCTACCAGGGAAGTGCAGTAGCTAACTATGGTCTTGAGATCATGTGGGAAAATACATCTAAGGAACTTTTAGAGAAAGAAAGCTTGGCATCCCTTCTCCATCCCAAGGCTGCCGTACTCCTGCGTCTGTTTCGTGCTTTATGCAAGTGCTGTAAAGCTAAGATAGAGATGAAGACATTCATTTGTGAGCTTGGCCACAGACTTCAGCTAGAGTCAGAGCAGGCACTTGCTCAAAACAGAAAATGCCTAGAAAATATCTTATTTTGTAAGAAAAAGATGCAAAAAATGCAAATTCCTTAATTGCTATTCAGGCAAGAGGGGGGAAGAGTATTATTCACACTGTCAGTCAGCTTTAGAATAATTAATACAAACAAAAGTTTGTGGATCAGGAAAAATACACATAGGTCTCTTGTTTTGGAAGGGATTATTCCTGAATGTGCTGCTAATCTGACTAATACATTAATGTTACACTTTGGGGGTAAAGGGGATTAGGTGGGAGGAATTAAAGAGATTTGACATGGATACCATATTGGGTAGAACTTCTAATGAGATTACTTAAAAAATGCATTGGCTTGACTTAGACCAGAGACTCTAATGAGATCATGAATTCTGTCTCATTCTGTCTCCAGTAGGGGAAATGGTGCCAATGCAGAACTGCGACAAAAAAAATTCATTGGACTCTGATTAACTCAAGGATTGTAGCAGTACCCAAATTGGCACTTAGAATTTTATGTCTCTTGGAGGTCACAAGGAAACTCTGTGGAAACAGAACTGGGAGTCAGTTCTGTACCAATGCTGATGCACATTTATTTTCCACCGAGCTAACTTTCATGGATGAAGTTTTATTTTCCTATTTCTTAAAAAGGAGATTTCATGGAGGGTTTTTTTCCAAATGAACTTGGAGTTGAATCAATGGTCTATCCCTTCTGTTCACAGAATTTCAGATGCCTAAAGCCACAGGATATGAGGTGAGTTATTAGACATGCCTTTCCAAAGAGGAAATGGTGAGACAGAAATGACCTGCCTGAAGTTACAGTTTATAGATTAGAAAAAGGCACAAACAATTAAAAGACGGAGACATTTACAGCAAATTACTTGCAATCAAGCTGCAGCTAAATGAGCTTCTTGATGAGGAAACCAAATTTATGTTGTTTAGAACCACAAAGAAATGTTCACAAAGCAAACAAAAAAAAGTTCAAGGTGAGTAAAGTGTTAGCACAGTTGGATACAGATGTGTTGATAAGAGAAATTATGGGTGCAATTAAAGGTCTGGTCTTGGAAAAGAAAAATAATGGTATTAACTACAAAGAGCCTTCCTGTCAAACCCAGTGAGACAAAACCTTTAGAGGTATAGGATGGGATGTTTTCCCCCTGCCTGTTTTCATGTGTGGCTAGCAACCTCAATAATCAGTTTTGACTAAAATAAAGCAAAATGTGGCAGTTCAAATCAAAACATATATTCTCAAAAAAATCATGTATTTAAAGAAAAGTGTGGTGTGCCAGGGGAAGGGGTGAATACATTTAACACCAGAATTAAACATTTTGTTCTCTCTCACCATAAAAATGTGAATTGCCTCTTTGGCAGCTCTTTGAAAAGATCTTTGTGAAGTTATGTATATTCAGCGAGGAAGACAGAAAGTAACATAAAAGCCCTGAAGGCATGTGAAGGCTTCAGTGTGAAGCACCACATTTTTCTCTTTGTTGCTCTATATACATTTTGCATTCAGTGTAGCATTCATCACTTTCACTGAATGCTAGCCATTATCTACCTATGTTTATCTGAAAGGAGTGACTTTAAAGACTTTGTAATTATGAAAAGGCAATGAGCAAAGCTATCCTTCTCCCCTCCTATTGCCTTGGAATGCTAGGCATAACACAGTAGACAAAAGCAAGGTATAATGGGGCTTCTTATTGGCAGTCAGAAAGCACAAGTATATGTAGAAGGAGATAATACTCTGCTGGCACTTTTCCTTCTCTTGAATCCTCCTGTCCTTTCATGCAAAAAGTTTTGTGTGGACGGAACCCTTTGAAAATAGGCAGGTGGAGAACAAGAGTGAAAAATTTGCAGTTGTGAGCAAGCTGAACCCAGATTTCCAAGTATGAAATTTTGACAAAAAAATTAAAGTGACTGACTCTGCCATGTTTAGTACAGTAAGTCAGAAGTCCAAGCCTCTAAGCTCTGTAATGTTTTGCAGCATAAAGAAAGAACTAATAATACTAAGTATATTCTGCTCAGTTTCATCTGGGAAACCTCTATAATATTGAAAGAAAGAGATAACAATGTGTGGGTCAGACAGTCATTAAAAAATTAAGAGTATGTTTTCCCAATGATATTGCATAAAGTGATACTTGCCTGCTTAGTTAAGTTTTGAATTTTGAAAACTCAAGATAGATTTTATAGATACACAGCCTTTATTCCATTGCTGAAATAAGAATGGACTTTGTGAGAATTTTCTTTGTTACCAAGTGTGTCTTCTCAGTTTGTATAATCAAAGGTATTATTACACTGCTTAAAAAATGTGATTCATAGAAAGCAGATCGAGGTCTGGTTTGTAATAGTGAGATTTATGCTTCATCACTGGTCTTAATACTGTTCTGAAATGTGATTAGGATTCAGGTCAATACCCTTAATATGCATTATTTATTTTTACATTACGTGATAACTCTTATGCTTGAAGCTATGGAGAATGAGAACACGCTTCAGCTCTGCGTAGTTTTATCCCCATTAACTCTACCTTTGTACAATCCTTAATTCTGTCTTCTCAGCTTGATGTGGAGATGATCAAAGGAAGGAAGATAAGTTTGGGAGAACCTGCTTTTATTTTTTATCAGGATCATAAGGGCAGCATCATCTGTTTTGAGGGATTGCTGGCAAGATGGGCGATTAGGAACTCAATTTTCATTACTTGTGATTTGGGCATTATTTTGAACTCCCCAGAGATGAAGGGTTGGATGATTAGACAGGTAAGTAATGTGAAAAGTCTAATGACTTGGAACTGCTGAAGGGAAAATTTGTCTCCTCGTTTTTACACCAACTTTTTGAGAAAGTGAAGATGTCTTTGGTTAACTGCAGGGAGATTTTAGGAGTCAGGTACTGACTCAGAGGCAGAAGCCTGGCAGGAGGGCTGAAGGTTCAGTTTGGTGGAAATGAAGAGAACTATCAGTGTCCTTCTGAGAGGACATTAACTTTAGCCAGGTTTATCCTTTCCACTGCTCAGCAGGAAGCCAACCCAGAGAAACGTGAGAAACAGAACAAGAGAGGAAATGGCTGGATGCATCAGTTTATCTTCTACAACTTTTTCTCCTCTTTTAATTTCTGTTGGGCTTCCCCCAGTTAGGTCTGTCCTAGGCAGCATACTTTATCCTCAAGACAACCAAGAGGTAGGAAGGGAGTAAATATGGAGTAACTTCAGGACTTGAATCCTAATCATATTGTGCAATAGTATTAAAACCAGTGACTGGACATGAAGCTTGTAATTACATGGAAGTCTATTTCAGAAGCTGTTCTGCTGCATTTGATCTTGTCTTTCCCTGTAGCTTACATGGAAATAACTCCACTGCATCATGTTGACTGTGTTCTTTAAAAATAATAGTAATCTTATTTTATACTGGCCAACTGCATTTCACTGGAACAAGCAGGTGAGACAGCAAACTTCAGAGCATTCTCCAGTTTGTCTGTTGTAGAGACTAAAATTGGTATTTAGACAATCAGAAACTTGGCATTAAATGGAAAAATAAAGCCATTAAAGTTATTTTCATTGCAAAGAGTAAAAAACCGTAATATTTCAAAGAGGATTTAGATTCCCTGCCTCTTCTCCCCCTCAAATATGCAATAAAAGTTTCTTCTATTTCCAGGGATAGGCAACATTCTTGTAAAAGCTTTGGTTCTGATTCGCAACCTCTTCCAGTGTTGCCCTGAACCAGGATAAAGAGTTTTATTTTTCCAGTCTACATTCAAGGTCCATTCTGTTCATAAAACTTAATTGTAAAAATATCTGTTCAACTGAAAATAGCTTTGAAACTGTGCAGCAGGCTTGTCTCTTCCTGCAGTCATGCTTTATCACTTTAGCTGGAACCGTGGTTGGTCTTCAAGAACCAGACAATCTCCCTCCCTCTTTTGCCAAGGAGACTATTTGACCCAGAAGGCAACAAAAAAAGCCAAGGAAAGCAAATAAATCTTCTACTTAGCCATGCTCTTAAAATCTCATGATTCACAATGCCTCCAACATGAGCTTAGAGCACCAGGTCAAAACCTTAACTCCTCTGTCAACAAGTTACATACCCCCATCTTTGTACCACAAGTCATCTTTGTGTCTGAAATCAGTCAAGAGTCCCATTGACTTTCTGGTGTTTGCACTCTGATCAGGTCTAACAGATACTTTCATTTGCAAAACAAAGGAAAAACTTACTCAGTAGAGCTCTTTACATTGACTTAATCCATCCTCACAACCAACTGTGTAGGTCTCTGTCACAGACATCTTTTATGAAAAATCCTTTCCTTAGGATTTTTTCTCCTGAGAAGCTGAGAGGCCTCAGGAACAAAATGTAAACATTGATTATCTGCTGCTGTGGAATGCAACAGGTGCATCTGTGATTCGTCCATGTTGGTTGTTTCTGGTTAATGGCCAATCACAGCCCAGCTGGCTCAGACAGAGAGTCCGAGACACAAGCCTTTTTTATCATTTCTTTCCTATTCTATTCTTAGCTAGCCTTCTGAGGAAATCCTTTCTTCTATTCTTTTAGTATAGTTTTAATGTAATATATATCATAAAATAATAAATCAAGCCTTCTGAAACATGGAGTCAAATCCTCATCTCTTCCCCCAACCTGAGACCCCTGTGAACACCGTCACACGTCTCTATAGATGTAAACACTGAAACACAGTCCTAACTTCTTAATATCTCAGTGGTTTCCCACTGAAGGCACCAGAATGGCAGCACATACAAAGAATTTATCAATCTGGAATCCAGTTACTACAGATATAGGGTTCTGTGCTAGGACCTAAAGTCTCACTGGAGAATTTTCCTGAGCGAATTTTTACTCCTGCCCCTCAGGCCACTTCTTCTGGCGGTTGTTCACTAACCTCAGCTAAAGCATAGCCCTCTCTTCTTGCAAGGGCCAGGCCAAGGCAGGAAAAGAGAAGCCATCAGCTGTGATCTGGAACAGCATCTTCATTTGGAACTTCTTTTCAACTTCCTTCTGCAGAGATCACCTTCTGCTTTTCACATCTTTTCCCTAGAAGCTCCAGCAATCATGCAAGAAGAATTGTCAAGCAACTATATGCATTGGGGATAAATTTAGAATTATTCCTACTGAGCAATATTTACCAATCAAATCACTTAATGAAGGCATGTGATCCCTTATTTTCTGATGCATAATGCTGTGTTTCCTCAGACATGACTATATTATTTATATTCTGAGGGGAAAAGGCTGTTTGTGTTTTTGTGCCAACCTGCAGAAATGCTGTTTGCTCAAGTTTGTTCTGTCAAGTGGAATTTTGAGGCAAAGGACTAAAAATCTTCTCAATAATTATTTGGTGCTTGGGTACTTTACTGGCCTCTTGGTTCCTTTTCCTACTCTCCCCAGCTATCAGGATTTTTAGCCTGATCTTGTAAGGCAATGAGCACACTCAGTCATACTTTTGTCCTCTTCTTTTCTTTGCCAAGCAACCTGCAAAACAAGTGGCAAAATTCAATTCAGTTTCACAGATGGGAAAAGACCTTGGAGCACTTTCTAAGTCCTACACAAATAGGGTCCAAGAAAAGAAGAGAGTTGCTTTGAGGAGCCAACTAAAAAGAAGCATTCTTTGTCTGACACCTGGGAATCTACACAGAGGGCAGACCAGGCTTCTATAGTTCTGCTGTGTACAGAGGAACCACATGTTCCTTCAACTTGGTATAGGCTATGTACCTGCTTGCTTTTGGACCGTGTCATGTTTCAAGTGATGACATGGTGATAGAAGACAGGTCTTCACATCTCTGCAAGTCTTCATTGAGGGCGTGTATCTGTTTCCCAAATGCAAGATGCTTAAGTTAAAGTTTGATGCACCCTCTGCCATGACTACAGAGAAGAAACATCAAAACCACTCAGTACAAATCCCAGAGAAAAAAGAACGCACAAACCAGAAAGGATGTGCATTATTAAAGGCAGTGATCTGCAGAATAGAGACTTCAGGGATCACATTGATTTTATATACACTAACCAAAAGATTTATCAAGAAATCTTAATGGGAAAAATTCTCTTTGGGGATGTCAACACAATATAGTACCATCTTAACTTATTAAGGACATGGATGAATTCTGATCATACCAGGGTTATCACAAAACCTACTGTGACAGGGTATCTCTCCTCCTTTGGGTCTTCCCTACAGGTGTGTCTGTGGGGAAGAAAAGAGAAGGATCTGCCTTCTGAGGATCCGCCTTCATTTCTTCCTTGCTGGGGTTCTGTAGAGTGCAAAATCAGGTGCACACAGTGCTAGAATGCTGAAGAATTGTGTTGCCTCAGGTATCTGCTCCTCCTCCCTTCAGGCTGGTGGTGAGAGGTCCTGGTTTTCAAATGTTGGATTGTTATTCAAAGGCAACACAACAGTGGGAACACTTACCCTGGCCCAGCTTACAGCTTGGACAAGTTACCTATTAATCAAGACTGAATTCTATCCTTGCCTGAGATTTTGCACACTTTTGTGATATGTGCTTGCTTGTGTTGTGTTTTTGTTTCTTTTCTTCCTCTTCAAACATTCCCCAGGGTTTGTGTGAAAAAAAAACATTCTGTAGTGCTAATATTACTACTGCTATTCCAGCTTCATCACAAAGGTGTAGGATCAGCTGTGCAAGCCTTAAATTCTGTGTTCTTATCAGTTTTGCTTTATCATAACACACGGCCTTTCCAGAAAGTCCAGGATAGATGATGTTGCACATTTTGAGCAAATATAGTGTAATGATGAGCACACAGAGATACAGATGCGTGGCAAATTTTACCTCATGGGTTTACAAGCCATTAAGGATGGATCTCTGGCTGAAAAATTACTTGATGAGACAATGTCAAATATTTGTCTTATGGTTTATTCAGCAATTAGGTTTTCACATGTTGAGATGATCATGGAAAAACAAAAATACATCTTTGAAGAACATTAAGAAAGGCTTAGGCAAGAGTCAGAACTGGAGAATGCAAATGATACAATAGTGGTTTCAAATTAGAAAGGCATGGTTGGATCCAAGATACACCACTGCTCAAGAGAGATTTAGGAATGTTAGTGTTCCAAACATCTAAATTAGTCCTGAATTATAATAGAGAGTTTTATGATCTAGAAAAAGCCACAGTGAAGCAAGCTGCTCTGTCATATGTGACTGGGGAGGTACTATTTCCCTTTTTTGGCAAGTTGTTCAATTGAAACCGAGAGAAATCCCATCTGAAATTTTCTCTAAAGACAATTAAAGCTTATGAAAGCCTATGTCAGGAGAAGGGTTTAACATTGTGTGCTTGAACGTGTATCAGGAGTTAACTGTGACTGTTTCAGCTTTTACTCCACCAGCTCTATTCAGCTACTCAGGGGAGTGGTTTTGTGCTTGTAAAATTCTCCATCTCATTTAGAGTGGAGCACAAGCTGTTGAAGTGTAATGTTAAATTTGCACTTTCTTGTGTATTTATGTATGTAAGGCAGATTCATTATGCAGCTGCTCTAAACCTTAAAACAGGTAATGGATTTATTAGCATTTTATTAAAGGAAGACAAAATTAGAGAAGGAGGTTATTTTTGTTTCAAGTATCACACCTCCACCTTTATTCCAAAAATCCATTACCTGTCCTCTGACTTTTCTGTGAGTGTTCTTTCCCTAGTTATCCATTATTTCAACTGCTGCTTTTTGTCTGAAGAAGGATTACAATAGCTCCATTAGCACTTGCTTCTTAATGGGAGGTCTGGGTGAGAAGTGGTGTTAAAGCAAGGACATACTGGAGGAGCTGTATTTACTGAACAAAGACTACTACCCATGGTTCAGGATACTGCTCTGATCCACACTGTTTGTTCTCACCACCCTGCAGCAGTTCCAGGCACTTCAGTAATTTCACTGCTGGTGAACACTGTAAGAAGGATCAGAGTAGGTCCTGATGTCTTTGAAGAGCTGGGTTTCAAAATGCTCTGCGCAAAGTGAGACCTGTCTGGAGTGTGTAACTACATTATCACATCCCTGCAAATTTCTGTGTTTCTCCAGCAAGGCCACTGAGGATGGTTTGTCCTCAGTTTCACTGTGGTTGTTGCAGAGCTGCAGCCATCTGGGGCCACAGGACCTGTGCCTTGGCTGGAGTGGCACAGAGCCCCTGTGCTGTACCAGTCCATAGGGCCACCTTTGGCCACCACAGATGGAGGGCAGAGCCTGCTGGCTGCTTTTCATCCTTTAGGATACAGGAGTTGCACACTAACAAGGGCTTATCCTGCATGGGGAAGATACCTTCTTGTTCGATTCTCACTGTAGTATATGGTAGAGATAATTCATGCTATATGTGTTTATAAAATATTGTGAAAATCCAAAAGCTATGTTTTTGACGACTCTGGCTGGGAGCAGAGTCCTATTTTGATTTTAAGTAGTTCTCAGACAGCGTTAAGATAATATCAGGCCTGTTACCGTAAGGATGGGACAGTCCCAGGCCATCATCGATGATTTCCCTGGCATCTGCACCTGGGAGACAGCATCTGCAACCTCTGGGACCATGATTAAAGGAATGTCTCAGCTACTCACAAGGTCTACACCTGGGATAACTACATCAGCTGTGCTCAGAAACTGGTACCACCCTACTACATGTGAATACAGCATCTGCCTGGATGTTCAGACATTCGTCTGGATCTCCGGATTCGTCTTTGTCTATTCCTGCACATGTATAAATTCAGTTCTACATGTGAAGAGACACAAAGAAACATGTAGTCATCCCTGCCTCAGGCAGAATAAACTGTATATAAGCAGGCTGCTTTAGGCACTCGGGGTGAACCACTGGGGAAACCTTGTCTCTCTGTCAGTCAGAACCTTGGTTCACCCAGCATCTGCACTGGGGCCCGACGCTGTCTTGGCTGTGGTGGTTTTTAAAAATTCTATTTTTGTTATCAATCTAATAAATCTTTGTTAAATTTTTCTATTAATTTGGCTACCGATTTGATCATTTTTAACACTCACTTTGGATGAGATCTAAAGGAATCACCACAAAAAATTGACTTGACACCAGTTTAGATGGAGAATGGCAATTTTTGCATCAGTCCAGATTACAGACATTTAATCAGATGACAGTGAGTTTATCACTGGGAGAGTAGGAAATTTTGTCTCAGGAATCTGATGAGGTTTTTTAAAATAATGGCTGGATGTGGCCAGGCTAAAAGTGCTGAGATATCCACTGCTCTGGACACAGATTGGAGAGAGTGTTAAAGAAAGTGCTGCAATTTCAAAGAAGGCAGCTCTGTAAAGTAATTTTTAGGCATTTAGACTGCTTTGAGCAGGGAAATAGGACTTTGTTTCTGAGTGGAAACCATAGAGACATTTAATTACACTACAAAAAATATACACAATAAACAAGTCTATTTTATTTTATTTTATTTTTTTCAGCCAAATATACTAGACAGCCCTGGAGGGAAAATATATTTTAGCACTTTACAGTTACAATTGCAATTTATGTTAGTCTAGTGTCTTTCATACGAGAAGTACCATATCATAAAACACTTTACAGTCTGTTTATCAATACAATAAACTGAGAATATTGCTCAATTTACTTTATTAGAACTTGCTGAGAGTTACAAAAAAATAAAACCAGCTTAGATTGCTGGTACTTTTTTTTTTTTTAAAGCAAGTGAAACATTTGGAAGGGTAAACATAGCTAGATACAGTCTTAGTTATGAAAGAGCATTAAAAAAAGCTTCAGGTAATGAGAAAGGGTTGATGCAAGGACAGATTTCTCATCAAAGTCATCCAAGAAATGGCTGGACTGTGAAGCACATCAAGAAATTTTAGTGAAGCTTAGACTCAAATTAAACCATTATGATACCACTATTTTTGCTTGGTTGAATTGTGGGTTATTGTGCAAGTTGTTTTTATGGCCAGCATTTGCTGAAATTTGTTTCATTAAATATTCTTGAGGTACTGCAGGACCTTGTGGTAATGCTTTGATGGGGTATTCATACGAAAATTTATGACACCAGCAGAACACAACAAAACTGTTCTGATAGGTAAAAGCTTCTTTATTTCTATACATTTGGAATCAGTCACAAAGAGACCATGGGCAGTAACCAGTTTGGCACCAGGACTTATTAAGATATAGACATGGATTTCTTGTGTTTTAAAACATTTTAGGTACTCTGAGTACAAGTGCTTCACCTGCCCAGAAACTGCTGCCGGTTGCTTTACACAGCACTCACCCAGTGCTCTGGGGCCATGAACATCTCCTGTGTGAAAACACACAGGTTCTGCTGTGTGGGGCTGCTGAGCACCTGCAAATACTTTTAATGAGCATCTGAAAGGCACATTTCCCTAGTCTGAGATTATAAACACAAACATGCGTTAATTGCGTCAGCAGGTTACTGAATACTGTTCTGCCGCAATATCACTGACAGCCGTTCAAGAGGCTTAAGTGGGAACTTCCATATGGTAACAGCTTTTGATTTTTTTTGAGCTTAACCTCATTTTATAAGGCTCTGTTTCGATATGATTGAAGTTTTTCCATTAGTTGCTTGCTATTAATATTTGAAGAAATATTTTCAAATTTTCCCCTATCCTAGTGCAGTTTATAAGTTTTCTGTCTGTCTTATTATAAAAATAATTACAGGTATTGTTGCTTTGAAATTTTTTACCACAAACTTCAAACTAGCCCAAATTTCATGCTGTGTCAATTTATTATAAATTATAATACTTAATATTTTCACGTTAATTTTTTGTGTGTCTCTACAATGTTGTTTTGCCTTGTTTTGCAAACAATTGTTACCATGAAAAACACTGACATCTCAAAACTGTGGTTGATATTTTTTACATGCATATATGTAACACTGTATCCTATCATTAAGTCAGGAAAGACAAGTGGTAACTGAATGATATTTGTTGAAAAGATTAGATTCAGAAAGGCAAATATCTGTGCAATAACAGGAGATTAGAACAAATAAGCTAATTATGCACTGAAAAAATTCAGTTCAGGTGATTCATTGCTGCTAATTTCAGCAAGAAGTGTATTCTATTTCAGTTGCCACAAGAAACTCTTCAGGAATGCCAGCATAAACCAAAAAGGGAGAAATGCAAAACCTATCAAATGTTTGGAATGCAAAGATGTATTTTATCCAGTATGAGATTGCCAGGTACAACAAGGTCACTTCTGTAGGCTGGGAAACTCAAGTTTTGGAACACAGGGTCATTGTATTTCTAATTGCTTTGGACACCCCTGCATTATTTAGTAGTTACGTGCTCAGTAAGAACACCCTTTCACAGTAACTTCCAGACAAGATGACATCAGTGCAACGCTGCAAGAACTCGAAGACCGTGTGAGCTCTATTTGTGTTTCTGTCAGCATTTAATTGAATTGTCTGTGAGGAATTGCTAGGCCTGGAGCAATTACTATCAAGAGCAGAACTATTACTTTAAATCTTCCATACCTTCTTCCTTCTTTAGAAACCACTTCTTGTATATCTTGTAACTTCATTTGCTTCCTAGATGTAATCATATAGTTCAAGACATGCAAAATCAGCTTGCAGGCTGTGGTCAAAGCACAGCAAAAATATAAGCAAACTTATATTTTTATCAGTCTTAATATTTATCAGGTGATATTTAAATTCCAGAGCTTCTAGTTTCCAGTTTTCAGAGCTAAGTTGATAAAACATCCATGTTTGACAGTACTTCGTGGAAAAAGGAGTGTGGTGGCTGCTCATGCCAGAATGAAAGGTCACAAACATAAGTTTTCAATGAATTGACTTCAGACCTATAGACTCCATTAGACAGAATACCTGTACTGTTCTACTGAATTTTAATTATGGCCTGGCCAAGGGAAAAGGAAAGTAGGGCTTCTGCCTTCAGACTGCTAAGTGGCTCTAAATTGCAGTCTTTACCACCTATTCTTTGTTTGCATATTCAAAGTTCAAATTAGTGGCATCCCAGACTCTAATTTTAATATCTAGCACACATGAAGGACATAACTGCATTTGGCCCCCTAAGAAAAAGTAACTTCCTTTAGCATTATCTTTGAGACGTATTCCCAAAAATGGTGGTGGAATAAAACAGCAGAGACTGAGAGTGGAAAGGAATAAATAAGCTATTCAAAGAAAATAGTGACAAAAGGAGTCAAAAATCAATCAAGCTTTAAATGTTGATAAAGAAAAGAAGCTTAATGTACCATCAAAGGAAAACAGTTGGGATGTTAAAGAAAAGAGCATTAAAGAAATAAATGAGAGATTAATCCACAGGAAGAAAGAAACCATCATAGCAAGGTGGGAAAACCTGGAACAAAAGGTAATGAGTGAGAAGTGGTTTTGTCTTTTCTAATGTAAGTGTGCATGTAGCATTTGGAAATAACAATATATTGCTTTAAATTTTGCATTAAAATGAAATTTTAATCACAATAGAAGGAAAATTAAAGCATGTGTAGAGGGTGAAAGTAAAAAGGACCTTAAATTACACAAATGAAAATGCAAACATCAATGACAAATAAAGAGGAAAAACAGGGAGACAGGGTAGGATACTTATCAAGACAGAGTACAGTAATGTAAGTGGACAGAGAGAAACTGGAAATGTGCCATGTGCTATCAATATCTATCCCACAGAAAATCAGAAGGTGAAAATCAGGGATTGGAGGGTAGTGGATGAGCTGGCAAGGGGGGCAGAGGAAAGTGTATGTCACTAGAAACTTAAACAAGATAGGAAACTAAACATTTCATCACTATGGGGAGGTAGCTTGGCTGTGGAAAACATAAAATTAATTTTACTGCATGTCTGACCAAAACAACATTTAAATGTCTAGTTTAACATGAAGTTAAATGAACTAGTATCTGTAAAGAAATATATTTATTAATATTGATAAAAAATATTTCTCTGGTGCTTCCCAACTTGACTATATTTAAATCTTTTCAACCTTCAACCATTTAATGCCTCCTAAAAAGCAGGTTGAAAGCCCTCAATGCACTAAAGCATTCTCATCAATCTGACACTGAGCAGCTGCCCACCCCACTTGCCTACTGCAGGCAAGGCTTCGGATTTCTGTACAAACTTGGAAGTTGTACTCTGAAGATAGGAGGATTCAGGCTTTCCTAGAAATGTCCTTCTGATTATGATATCTGGAGTGATTTGTTTTTTTTGTTTGGTTGGTGAGGAGATTTTTGGCCACAGAATACTTTGAATGAACTTTCAAACTTTGAGGTGCATGCCATGGAGTAAACTCTAGGAGAATGCTTGTGCAGTTGGTGTTTACTCCACATACAGTTTCTAATCTGTTGAGAGATTTAATACTGACCCAAGTCCACTACAAGAATCCACATAAGAATCTACTCTAATGTGAAGTAAAGTAAGACAGGGCAGCAGGGTCATAGGAAAATTTGGGTGGTGAAGGGACTGCTGGAGGTCATCCTGCCCAAAGAAGGGGCAAACTAGATCATGGCTTCCTCCAGCTGGGGTGAAATATTTCTGAGACTAGAATTTCCACAAGCTCACAGGTACCTCCTCTAGTCTTAAAACACTCTCAGTGTGACTGTCCCCAATTTGATTGAAATTACCTTCTTTGCAGCTTGGAACTGTTACTTCCCAGAGAAATGCTTTGAGAAGAATCTGGCTCTGCCTTCTCTGTATGCATCTGTTAAGGAGTTGAAATAAATAGCATATGATTTTGTCATTTCTTCTTAAAACTAAAGAAACCTACTTTTCTCAGCCTTTGTGCAAACATGTACCCCTCACTCCTCCTAAAGGATGTTAGTACTAATAAAATGTCTTAATGCTAAAATGCAAATAATTATTTTAAAATTAAGTCATCAGAAAAGTTTGGTTTATGGAGTGAGGGTTTATGGTTTTGTTTTCTTTTTGTTTTCTTATTTGTTTTCTTTTTTTTTTCTTTTTTTTTTTTAATATGACATGTTTGCAACATGTAGCATGTGCTGCCAGATAGTATTAAGAGGAGTGAAAAGGTAGGATCCCACAAGCAACTTATATTTAGATAAAATATAGTCTATTGCTTTAGGTAGGATAAAAAATGTACAAATGTGCCTTCATTCTCTCAGGCATAAATCGACCTGTAATTCAATTGGTTAAGGAATAAACCCTTGTTAAATCCATATTTTGTCAGTACATCATTTACTTATACACTGTGCTGAAGTGTCAGACACCAGCTAGTGGATTAAATAGTTTGAATGCCTGATTTTACCATGCCCTAGTAAAAAAGACTACAAGAAAGCAGTCTTAGCCACCCCTGTTTGCCTCAGCTTTCAATACCTGCAGTGAGTCATAAACCTCTGTAATAAAGAACATGGAAGTGGCGGAAGGAAGTGGCGGAAGGAAGTGGCGGGAGGAAGGAAGTGGCGGAAGTGGCGGAGGTGGCGGAAGTGGCGGAAGTGGCGGAAGGAAGGAAGGAAGGAAGGAAGGAAGGAAGGAAGGAAGGAAGGAAGGAAGGAAGGAAGGAAGGAAGGAAAAGAAAAAAAGAATCCATCTAAAATATTTGCATCTAAACCCTCTCAGAGACAAACCAGACCTATAAGCAGGAGGGACTGTAAACAAGCATTCACCTATATCACAGCTGTAAGAGATTTTGTTGACTTGGCCTGATGTTACCATGACATTCAACAGAGAGGGGCTGAGCTGCCTTTTTCTCTGTGAAGCATGAAGAGTAGTACAGGGAAGCTGTATTTGTACAACACCCATGCCTCGATATGTAAAACTTTGTTTCATAGATTCATGGAATGATTTGGGTTAGAAGGGATGTTAAAATTCTGGCATCTAGTTTCAACCCCGTGCCATGGGCAGGGACACCTTCCACTAGACCAGGTGGTCGGAGCACCATCTAACCTTGCCTTGAATAATTCCAGGGATGGGGCATCCACAGCTACCCTGCCCAACCTCAGTCAGCTCTGCCAGTGCCCCACCATGTTCACAGTAAAGAATAGTCTCCTAATATCCAATCTAAACCTATCCTCTTTCAGTTTGAAGCCATTACTGCCTGGTATTATACTATGAGCCCTTGCAGTGTTTTGTTTTTCCTCTTGTTGATTTATATATTTGGATGGGATGTTTCTCAGAATATCCTTTAACTGCTCAACAAAAAGGAGCCTAATAGAACTCTGAAAGTAAATACTACAGAGTTTTGTAAAAGACCAGAGTGTTTGTAAGCTTGGGTAGAAAAATTCAGGTTAAGAAAAAGCATTTCTCATGTTTGTTGTGTGGGTCACTGACTGAAGAAAGGGGCCTGGGCTCTCCAGAATTTCACTATTTACTCTGGCTCTGACTCTCTCCAGTTCATCAGGGTTACTTCCAGCGGTGTGGTTTCAGTAGCCTCACAGATTTATGTGTTGTGCTGACTTCCCTTTCATGTGTTTATCTCCTACTGAAGCACAGTGCTGTTGGGACATGCAGTAAATTGCACTCATTGGAAAGCAGAACAAAGGTCCGGTCAATCCTGAAAGCTCATGGAGGTGATGAGTACTTGAGGAGTTGGCTGCATCCCTCAGAATACAGGGAGAGTGAGAGTGGAAAGAGCAAGCTAGGAGGCCAAGTAAAGTAAAATGAGACCAAGGGGCAGAAATGAACTTCAGGTGAGATACAAAGGCTGGTGCATTCTTGCCTGCTTCCAGCCTAGTCTGACTTCTGGCCACAGATGACAGTGGGTTTCAGTCAATAACTGGGGTTCTTCCATTTTCTGTGCCCTCTCAGCACTAGCACTACTATGGCTCCCTGATGAATTACAGAGGATACAATCTTTCCTTCAGTCTTGGCTTCAGCAGCGCATATTAATTTACACTTCTATTTTGTCTGTGTAAGAGAAAAAGAGAGGCATTTCTTATCTGACTTTTTTCAAACTGTTGTTTGGCCAAAGTCAATTTCCCCCTATTTTTTTCTTCTTCTTTCAGTGCTAGGTACTAAGAAGGGACAAGCTTTTCTTGCAAGCTGAAGAATGTGTGTGATTACAAAGTAAAATTGATTATAAATGTCAGAGCTTGCTTTCTTTAAAACTGTACTTGAAGGGGGCTACTTTGTCCAGGAGGGGAATGGTTGGAGTGGAAGGACTGTGGCCTGAGTCAGCCTTTGATTTTTCTGATTGTAAAGGGATGCAATACAGTTCAGGTCTGACTCCTTCATTATCTTCTTTTCACCTCCATCTCTAACCCAAAGAGACCCTAGGTAGAGGAAAGGTAAGTTCAGCATTCCTGCCTTGCAAGGATTGAGGCCCTCTTAGCAGGCTGAGGGCAACCATGTGAATGGATTTTTCCCCTTGTTACCCAGCTGAGACCACCAGCTCTCCAGTGATTTTTTTTCCTTTTTTTTTTTTCTTTCTTTAATCACCATTGATGTGGCTCACAGTTTGAAATAGCAGAAGTCCCTCCTACCCTCCTCCTGGATCGTGCAAAACCTTTGTTTTTAAACCGGTGTGACTGCTCCTAACAGGAAGGTATTAGGTAAGCAGCAGGTGAGGTGGTGCTACATGAACAGTGAAGCTGACTGGGGGAACATGAAGAGACTGATGCCACACTGATAAAAGGCCATTGAAGAACATCTGTGTTTGCCATAGATGTGTGGACACACTCCTTTGTCCCCTTGACTCAGGAATAAAGCGGCCTCGCACTGCACTCACTCTGGAAAATTGATATTCCCACTTCAGAAACCAAATCCCCACATTTTGTACTTTTATATGATACAGGTATTTGAACTAGGAGAGGAATATCTGCCCACTCCAGCAAGGAAGTGATATTTATGTCTTGGCATCTCAAATATATGACAGCTCAGTGGCAAAAGGTGTGAAGGAAGCAGAAGTTGATCAAAGACCAAACTGTTCCCAGATATGTTTTGGATCGATGTTACAGCTCTCCACTCACACAGAGAAAAGGCAGGACAGAAACTACTGAATAATTAAATCCCTGTAGGTTGAGGGCTTTCCAGTGAGTGCCTACAACCTCTTCAGGCTAGTTTCAAGGATGATGCTTGAATTGTGCTCATGTGACCTTAGGAGTCATCTGGTATAGAGTAGAGAAAAGGATTTAATTACAGAGAACAGATAATCTTTGTTCTAATGCCTTTAATGCTATCACTTTCTCTGCAGCTGCTTTATACATAATAAGAGCTTAGCTTTCATTACAGATATATATTTTTTTAAAAGACAGTATCCTCCTGTCACCACATAAGCAGCACTGCTTTCATTCATTTAAAGTCATCATTTCTTTCTGGCTATAGGGTATTGCATTCTATGTCATTCCATATAATAGTCTTCTAGGAATATATATTTTCACCTTTATTATTGAGATTGCTTCAGTCGGCAAGTGCCCATGGAACAAAATTGCAAATGATGCATGCTGAAAGTTGGCAATAAGCTGAGTTTCTTCTGTAGATGTGCTATACTGACCCTTAGGAATGAGACTTAATACATAATCTGAGGTGTCTTTTGGGAAGGTGGAATGTCTGAAGGAAAAAGTTGTCAATAGCGTTTCCTCCAGAGAGCTGACTTCATTCAATGACTCCCTCTTACACAGTGTTAATTGTGTTTGACATGAAGGACTGGTGCTTCAGCATACTTGTGATGGACAACGGGACATTTTTCCATCTTGGATACTGGGTTAGTTTTGTTTCCACTGATACCAATTGGTTACTGCATCAGAGAGTCAGCTTTGCTTAAAGAGGGTTTGTGACTGAGGGCCAAACCTGTTCTTAAAAATAATTATGATTCGTGATAACATTTCTATACCTGAAAAAGTCCAAGGATAGACATTGTGAAAATATGACTTTGGTGGTAAACTTTATTTTGTTTGAAACAGTTTAGAGGTTAGGCTGCATCAACACTAATGGTGTTACCAGGCTCTCCCTTTGACACTACAGGACAGGCTGCAGGGAAGTTTTACCCAGCACTTAGAGGTGGGTGAAGGGCTGAGTGCTGAAGGCAGAGTTATCTTTGCTGCCCAGTAGGCGCTTCCTTCAGTCAGGGATGATGTACATAACTGTGTGTGGGGTTGTATGGATAAACAGTGGAATTTAATCTCCTCACCTGTCACTAATCTGTCAAGAAAGCTGAATTTGCTTTGAGAAAAGTCAGATCCAACCTCTGCATACCAGAAGTAGGGAATCAACAGGTTGTGTTAGGATACCTGTGGAGGAGTGAAGTGCAGAGTGTCTCATTTCTGGCCTGGTTATCTTGTTATCTTCTCCTTTGGCATGAATTCTTCAGGATTTCTGGTAAATAGTACCTGCTGCTACCAGGCTCGGAGATAATCAACAGCTGGAGTATAAATAAGGATTTTTTTATATTAAATAATTTACTTTGAATTCTTAATATAATGGCATAAACTGCTACTCCATTGTAATTCAGCAAGCCTCCTACTTGCAGCAAATCTGCTGCTGGGACAGCACCACTGAAGGGCTTGTGCAAATGTCTCCCTGTCACTCCAGTGCTACTTCATAGGCAGCACAGAGCAAGCCCTGAAGGGTAACTCACATAATGAGTTCTCCCCCACTGCAGAGGAGAAAAGTGATCCCCAGATGGCACGCCAGAAAAGCAGGAGGTTAATTTTATTTGAAATTCCCTAAACTAAGAATTTGGTCTCAATAGGTGAGTGAATTGAACCACCAGAGCAGATGGGTTGATGCTCTAAATCCCATGCCACAAGGCTTGTACTATTTTTCAAGAAACAAAGATGAAACCACAGTTCTTTCCTGGTTTTCAGCAATTTTTTCCTCATTAGGGTGTAATGCAATGCTTTGGAATATGCTTACAGACCATTGGCACCTTAGGTATTAGAAATAATGGGAATATAAATTTAATATTTATAAAATAAAATATTAACTTAAGATAGACCCTTGAACATGGCTTTCATCTGTGTCCCAGAAGAAACATTGTACAGATCAGCAAAGCACAGACATGAAAAGGCTTATATGTCTCCTTATTTCCTAACCCAAGTAGATCAATAACAAAAGCATTTAGCCTCTTAAACTCTGCATATAGATGATCAGTGTACTTTCCTTCTCTTTTTCCCCCATGAGATCCTGTCTGTTTAAAAAAAAAAAATATTCTGCCTTTTGACAAGATGTTGTGCATTCTTCCTGATGATAGCTCCAGGCAAATGTATCAGTCACACAGAATGAAAAGGCATTTTGGGAGGGGATTGTCTTATATCTTGTATGATATGATGCCAAAATGGTGGTAAAGTGTCAAGTTCTCTGATAATCACTCTATAAAAATAGGTTAGTTTGAAACAGGTGTCTTGAGTTTCATCAGGTTAATCAAGTGAGAAATAGGTAAGTTAGACAGGTTTTACTGTTGTGGGAATTTTATTTCTCAAGCAAGTAATTAAATTGTTCACACAGAAATCACCTCACAATAAAAATACATTTATGACAGGATGGTCTTGTTCATCTTGATGAACCAGGCCCCCAGCTCTTCTTCAGATTGTGTGTGCATGTAGGTTCAGTGTGAGTGATCATATTGTTTGGAAGTTACACTATCTCATCTTGTGTGTGCAGTTTTACAATAACATTGAAATACACTTGATGCCCAATATTGAAATTACAGAGTAGTAAGGAAAGTGGGTTTAGAGCTGTTTCTAGAAGGAATCAACACACTTTCAAAAAAGGTGCATGCTCCTTAGGGATTCAAAAGTTCAGGAAAGTGACAACCCACATAACAGTGGTTACAGCTAAATAGTATATTTAAACATTAAGAGTGGGATTCAATTTTTTGAAACTGATAATATTTGTGCACTTTTCTAAATGTTGACAAAAAACATCCTCAAACGGTTGGTTACTTGAATGTTTAGCTCCTTATGAAAGCACAGTTCAACAGGATCTCAAAATTAAACATGGCATTCCTTTAGGTATTTCCAGTCACACCCCTCTCTTAAATTACATTTTTGTCTGTGAGAAAGAGTGAAGGATGACCCCCTGGTTATTCTGGAATTTCAGCAATCTTCAACTAACAAAAGTCTAAAACTTTCCAGAGCACTTGTCCTGATCATTGAGTCATCGTTGTGCTGATAAAAATCTCAGGTTATTCTTTCATTTATTTGTCTCTTCATTTATCTGCCTGCCTCTGCAGATAAAAACAACAGAATAAAAAAAAAATATATACACAATGCTAAAAGTTTCCCTGGAGGGACAAGTCACCTCTGGGCAAAGTGTAACCATGGAAAATTCCAGACAGCACAGGGTGTTTTCTTTTCCTTTGGAAAATACCAGCGTTTCAAAAGGACCACAATAAAGGACAGGCAGACTCGAGCCACGGCAAGCTCTTAAGGAAAGCTTTGTTTTGCACACTGAAATGCAGCTGCTGCAGCAGCAGGCACCCAGCCCAGGCAGACTTGTCCTGAAGGTGCTTGAGAGAGCAAAGCCTGTGCCCTTTGTGTAGTGACACTCTTGAGAGTTTCATGGCACTGTTGTCCTGTCTCAGGCCAGGGCTGAGGACGGATTCTTCTCAGACTGTCCCTGGGTCCCGAGGCTGGTGGCAATATGTGGGTCCCCATCACTTGTCCCCCTGTCACATCTCCAGACAGTGATCCTGTAACCTCTGGTGTTTGCTGCCATGGTCGAGGACTTGCTTGGAACATTTTGTCTGTCCGGTCTGTCCCCAGAAGCAAGGCGTAAGTGGAGAGTGTACCATGAAAGTGATTTTCTCCTCATTTAGTCTTTTCCAAGTGTCACTCATCTAGCAGAGCTTTGAAGGTGAAGGAGGGAGCCCCCATCTTATGTTAAACAGCTTGCTTATAAGTGTTGGCTGAACACTTTTCCCAAAGCACACTTTTTTTTTTTTTCTCTGCAGAAACGCAGCAAATACCATTTTTCCCAGTGCATTTTGCCTCTGTGGCATCAGAGTTTTGCTTTGTGCCAGGAGGGAATGACATGCCCTAGCTGAAATCCCCTCGTTTCCCTCCTAGGGAAGAATTGGGAGCAGCCCTCCTCCCCAGGGCAGCGGGCAGGAGCAGCCCCAGCTGGGGGAGCTCTCACTGCGTGGGAAGGGAGAAGGGAGCAGGGAGAAGGGAGAAGGGAGAAGGGACGGTGCTCCCAAAGCTCCTGGCCCATTCTGGCCACCACATTCACTGTTATTCTCACCCTGCATTGAAATAACCCTATATCCAAGCTTCCATTGTGCTCCAGGCTTTACTAGTGGGTTACTCAAGGTACTTAAAGATCACCTCCCATCTTTGTTCTCCAAGTGAAGGTGGCAGGTCTCAGTTTGTTTCAAATACTGCTGTGGTGGCACTGATTTTTCAAAAGAGCTCAGTTTTATCACTGGGCATGTAAATGCACTTTGCTTTATGCCTCTTGGGAGCTCAACAGTGTGTTGTGTGAAAAGGATTGGACTGGCTGCTAAACACAACTGGTTATTTTACTCAAATGCCAAAGAAAAAAAGGATCTTATTTTCAGAAGCATGTAAAAATAGGAGGAGTATAGAAAGGAAAATGTGATAAAGCAGTAGCACATTGTACACTGAGTGTGTTTGCCTGCTGAATCCATTTGGGTCTTTTGAGAGGAGCAAACTGGAGGGAGTTCAGTAGAAAGCAGCAAATCCTGGGAGTGGAATGAAAGAACTCAGACAAAATATTGTCATGATTTAATTATACAATGTATTGCTAGGTAATAACTAAGGAGAAATGATGTTAAAATAGACTAAAAATATTTGAAGTGTGGAAGCATCCAGGAATGAAAGAAGAGTACTCAAGCATGATTAAGAGGCATGGGGATGTAAAACTCAAGTGGAGATACATTTGAGCCAAACGTCAGGTCAGAGTTTTCAAAAGGAAGATTGAAATATCTTGCAAAGGAACTACCAAAACCTGTGACTTGTGAAAGTAGTTTGAGCAAAATAACTCAAGAGGCCTGTGGAAACCAGTCCTGATCCTCCAAAGATTGAATGACTTAATAAGTCTTCCTACACAGAGGAATGTTTAACCTTAATTAGCTTTTCATGTTAACAGAAATTTCTACAGATAGGCTCTGTAAGTGAAAGTTTGCCCCACGTGTTAATTCTTTGACTTTCTGGGTTGGACTGGACTCTGAAAGAAGGACACCTTGGGTAGAAAATTACTGTGCTCTTGTGTTTGCCACTCTCCTGCTGTGTGACTGTGGGCACATCACAGCCTTTCCCTTTGTGCCATGCCTGTGCCCAAGGATGGGGATGGAGATGGGGAAGGAGCCCTGGTGAGCTCAGGTTTCCCTGGTGAGGGAAACAGCCACATGGCACATGAGCTGTTGGGCAAACAAGCACCATGGCAGAGAGTTTATTTTACAGGCTACACATTGCAAATGTAACCTCTCCCCCAAGGCTAAAACAGCCAGTGTTAAGAGTTATGACAATTGGGAGATGCCCTATGCTGCCAGAAAGTGAAAAGCTTCCCGGGCTGCCCTAATAGCCAAGAGAGCTGTGAGTCGTCTCAGGAGATTTCTGGGGCGTGTGAGGACACTGAGTTTGCTGATCACTGCAGAAGACAGGCTGAGGACTGGTTTTGTTTGTCTCATTCCTTTTATTTCCTTTGTTAACCTTAAGCTGGGAGCTGTGGAAATCAAACAGTGAAGAGAAAGTTATGGGCAGGAGCGATTGCAACTCTTGTTCTGACAGCAGAGCTGGTACATTAACTCTTGATATTTTCATGAATTGAAGAATCAAGTCATAACACTGAGTTGTCTTATCAATAAGCCAGGGTTCCTACATTATTTTTTTTTCAGGAGCATCAGTGCTCAAGAGAGGCTTGAAATCTACCAGACCTTTATTAAATTCCACTTTTGGTATAACTTATGAAATTATTGTCTAGACTCAAATTTCCAATACTTTAGACATCAATGAAGACAGAATACAACAAAGATGAGGAAATCCCTCCAGGTGCTTTTGTTTCCCAAGTTCTACAAGAGTTTACTCTGCAAGTTTCAGGCTTTGGAACAGCAGAAATAAAAAATTCTCAGCCCAGCTTCCTAGGATTTAGTGTTGGTAGATGGAGTTTTGCCTCATCCTGATGTGTATTATCTGTTCAGTATAATAGAACAGATAAACTGTGCAAGTGTCTGTCTTGACTAATTTGTAGCATCTATGAGTCCTCTAAATTATGGCAATGATTTAAGAACATGCACAAAATTTAAGAAAAAAGAATCAACATGCCTTCAAATGTCCCTATTGATTCTCTCTTTCCTCTTTCTCTCCTCATAAACTTTTCGTGTATATTTGGTGTTAGGAAATAAACCATTTGCATTCTTCATCACCCAGTCATAGGGAAAATTATCTTTTTGCTTTGTCTATAGGTCTTGTTAAGGATTAACAACACCTTTGATTAAATTAAACAGCAGGGTATCTTGAGTCACTCAGCTGTTACTTCACCTGTAGGCATAATTACCTTTAGTAATGTAAGAAAAAAAAGAAAAGTACTCTAGGAAGTTCCTAGTACCTGAATTTGTTCTGAAAACCATATGTGTTTATTATTTTCCTAATAAGAATTAAAGAAAGCAGGAAATAATGAAAGAAAATAACCATTATGCCCCTGTCCCTGCTACATTTCACTTTCTATTACAGCTCTGTTGAGAGCTCAGCAGCAGTCCTGTTACTTATGGCAGTGTAACACATGCTTCTTGGGCTTGAGGATGGCTCAAAAAATTTAGATTCTCACTGAACATTCCAAGGGTCTTTTGTCAGCTACTTTTTAGTCTTGCCTCTCCTTTGCGCTCCATTTCTGCAGACAGTCAAATTTCCCTTTCCTCAGTATACTCTGAATATTTTATCAGCCAATTTTCACTTTCCTGGGTCAGGCTATTGTCCAAATGTGAATTTGAAAAGCTTATCTCAATTTGAAGCAAGTTCTACACGGATTCCCTATGCAAGGAACAAGGCAGGGGTGTAGGGGAAAGAAATTTCTCAAGTTCTCTCTTCTTTACCTTTGGAGAACTTGCTTTGTGCTTTTTTCCCCTTAGTGTTTTCACTAAAATATTTTGATAAGGAGACATAATTCTTCTGGATTAATGAGAATATAAAGCAAATACAGGTGTGCAGCATGAAAAGTTTGTATTTGCTATTTTAAAAATGAAAGTTTCTGTTCTCAATGTAAATACACCAAACATGTGAAGCACATCACAGATATTGTCATACCTTCAATATTGCAAAGAAATATCCCAGCAGATTTTGGAGCTGTCTCCTTGGTGAATAAGCACCAAGTCCCTCTTCTGTCCTGCTCTTAGCAGTAAGCCCATAAGCCTTGTTTAAGGTACAGTACAGCATTATAAAAAAAGACTCATTTTGTTCTCAGTTTTAAAGATAAAGTTTCATATTTCAGGGAAACTAGTCTAAAAATTTCCACAAGCACTTTAACAAACACACATATACCTAAAATCATCTATTGATAGATGCAGGAAAAGGCTGCCGTATCAGATCATATGTCTTCAGCCTATCTAGGGTCCTGGCTAATCATTCTTTGGTCACAGTATAATATTGGGGGCTAATAAATCTGCCAAATCAGATTTATCCGAGCTTGCATTAATCAGAAGTGTTTTAAAGAGTGTGTCTCTATTTATTGCCAATTAACAACCTGAACATCTCAGATGCAATGTTGGTCTGACATGGCTACTTGAAGAAATCAGATGGACTGCCTGACAGAGAGTTTGTAAGCATCAGGCTTTTTTCTTGTGTGGTGTACCATCAAGAGTCATGATTCCTTGAGAACATCTGTAAACATCAGTATGTTTTCTGGTTTTTGAAAGTGAGGAAAGGTTTGCAGATTCTTATTTATTTCAGTAATTTTAGTATGGTTATGACAATGCTCTCAAAGGTAATTCTGTGGCAGAATCTTCTTTATTCAGCAACCCAGAAAAGAAGTTAAAATATAGATTTTCAGTAGTGTTACCAAAAATTGTCTCCAAAGTTATGCAACTGCCACCTGTCAAGCTGCTCAACACCTGTGAGTGATCCGTGTGGCCAAGGAGAGCACCCAGACTGCTGATAATGGCTTTTGTGCTTCATCCAGCAGGCTGCACTCGGTGCTGACACACACCCAGCCTGCTCAGGAGTGTGAAGTGTGCGGAGGCTGCCTCGCACAGACACTTGCAGACCACAGGGAGTGGGCCAGGGATGGGGGAAGGGGGCAGGTGCACACGTCACCAGCCATCTGTCACCGTCTTCTTCGTGTTATCTGATCATGGACAGGTTTGTCTGCAATTTTGAGCAAGGAGTAAGCGGTATTAAATAGATGTCTGGCTTAAAAGAATGCTTTGCTATTGCGGATTTAGCAATTGATTGACATCCCTGGCGGCTGGAGTGTTCTCCCTCCCCGTGGGAGAAGGGAGCAGCAGGGAGTCACAGGCACAGCCTGACGCCTCTCCTCGGGTGCCTCGGCTGGGAAATTGTGCTGGGAGTGAAAATTGGGTTCAGTCCTTGGACCCACTGAAGAGCTGCAGGAACAGCTGGCAGTTAAGTAGTGCAGTGTCAAATATTCCCCGGTGAAACTTTTTTCTGGCAAGCAGAAAGGATAAGAATAGTCTGTAGAGGATGAAACACATCCAACACTCCTATTTAACTTCACATTATGAAGGGAAGGGTTTCTTTTGGGAAGGAAACTTGAGAGACATGCAGAGAGGGTTAGAGCTGGAGGTAGGAAAGAACATTTCAGCAGCAGCACGGGAAGAAAGGCTCTGACGTTCAATAGAAAGGAACTGGCCAGCAGAGGAGTGGAAGTGAGGATTCACAAACGACTGCACAAAACGTACAATGAAGTGAGGGAGAATTCCTGCTTTAAGACTTTCCATTCAGTGAGATAACCATTCCTTCATTTCCTTTCCTGGTTTGCTTATATTCCTTTAATATTCTTTACTAATTAGCTATTTAATATCTTCTGTGGGAGCATCACACACTTTGGAATCATTGTAATTTTCTCAGTGGTAAAAAGAGCATTGGCAATAACCCTGGATGCAGCTGGAAAAAAACAGCAGCCCAGATGCAATTGCTGAGGAATTATATTTTTTACTCCAGGAATAAGGAAAAAGCCATGTATTTTCCCCCATGTGTGTGGGAAAATATTATTGGGAAATGAAGTTAATATATTTTTTCTGCCCAAGGAACAGCAGGTATTTGCAAAGAATTCAGGCTTGTCTAGTCAAAATCTGATGAACAGAAAGCAGTAGCTTGCATTGGAATAGTTTCACCTTTGCCTGCCCTTTAATCCTGAGCTGCCATATTTTTCATTAAACTTTCTTCACTCCGCTTATACTCTTTCTACAGTGTCACTTCCAGTTCATGAAACCTTTCTGCCCTTCTGAAAGTTCCTTCTGTTACATGAAGTAGCATGGTGCCTAAGGATCGTGATTTGTTTGTTTCTGTACTAGTGAATGTTGCATTGTACTTACAATGAAATGTCTGTCAAAGACAATGTAAAGTGTTCACTCACACCAAACTGTTCTTGAACTAATGCTCTTGGAATAGGTCAATTTGGAATAGGAATTAAAAGTGACAGGATACTTAGTGTTACAAGAAAAAAAATATATCTGTGTCCTGTTAATCCAGCAGCAAGGGAAAGCTTAGTGAAAATCCTCCAAGAGGCCTTCATCATTTAAAATCAAACCCAGTTATATAGTCTGGACAAAAAAAATGGAATGAGAGGAAGAAGGCAAGAGAGACCAAGAATTGGGCTGAGACTTCACTGTGCTGTTTGTTACTGTTTCTATTAAAGTGTCATCCAGCTGACATCAGGACTTCATCATACCAGAGGCTGCCTCACTATGTACAGTCCCTGACCTGGAGAACTGTTCTCAAGGCTTGCAAATAAAGGCATTTTCCTAACAGGACAGAGAGTAAAGTTTGATGAAAACAGATTCTTTGTGTAAAAAATTACCTTATTCAAACTCCTAAAACCAAAAAACCAAAGCCCTCTTGCATTTTTCTTAAAAAACAAAAAACCACAAACAAAACCATTAAATAATTAAACAAATAAACTTACAAAACCCACCAAAGCAAACAAACAAAACCCAAAACCACAAAGACACAAACAAAAACAACAACAATAAAAACATCAAAAAAAGGGAAGAAAAACTGGAAAAAGTTTGGCCAATTCCCAATGACTCCCAGTGTAACTGCATATTAGCTGCTTAAATGTGTTTTCTAGAACAGACTCTTAGATCACCTGCAGCAGTATAAACGGGACTAATTTGTTTTACAAATGATAAATATAAAGCAGTGGTTTAAAACTATAAAATATGTGTTAAACACTCAGTTTTCAGTAGCTCTGATATGAAAAACGCAAAACTTTCAAGGCTTCTTTCCCTATATGTAAGCAGCAAAAATATTCAACAGATGATTCCCCTGAAGCTGTATTGTTTAATTTTGTCATAAGACACAACAGTCACAAATATGTGGGTCTTAGACAACACACCTGTAATTAAGACCCACGTTTTGTACTGTGTGTTATTTCAGAAAAGCACATTTCACTGTTGTTTGCAAGCATTGAAGTCTAAACCTGAACTCTAAGTTCTACCGTCTGTTTTCTTTATCTTTATATATCTGTCTGTAAAGTGGGCCACAAGCCCTTGTTGTCATGATCATGCTGTAGCTCAATAAAGAAACATTTGAAACAGGTTAGTCAGGATATTGCACATATGTCCTTAGAATCGCAGGAGGCTTCTGCAGTAATGGCAAAATGAAATAGTTGAAGCTCTCTTTCCCTGAAAACCCTTTACCTTTTTTCTTTCAAATGGGAATATTGTATTCTCTGTAAAGAAATGGATGTAAATAGAGAAACACATAGAGCTGAATTACTCTCATTCCCTGCTAATGCATTAGTTCCTGACAGTAAAAGCCTGTATTATGAGAGTACAAGGAAAGCAGGTACTGTATGAGAGCCCATAATGGATCCAGCTTTAAGGAGAGAAGGAGACCATGGTAAGGTTTCTTCCAGGGTTACAGATGTTGTTTAAGTGGCATCGTTCCAGGGAGAGAGTCCTTGAAGGTATTTGTGCTTCAGAAAGTTGCAGGGACAAAGGGATAAATGAACGTTTGCCACAGGCTGTGGCAGGGTAGAAGATGCATGAAGGCAGATCCTGTGGAGCTGCTGACATGCTGTGTGTGGCTTACCTGGAGTAATTTGAGTAATTTATGTCTGTGTCCTCAAGCGTGAATTGCTTTCCAATTCCCCTTTTCTCCCAGGCTGACAGTCATTAGTTGCTGACTTAATTCCTCTGCTTGTTTAGCTGTAGAGTACAGCGTACAGAGGGAAGGGGAGAATCAGGACCAAGCATATGAGCCATCTTTTCTGCTCCACATGCTGTGCACAGGGACAAAAGGGAAAATCCATCTGGGCAGCATAGCCAGGCATGCCTGAGGTGTGCAGTTATTGCCATCCCTCTCTGGGAACATGCTCCAGTGGTGCTCCAGTAGAGTGGCCAGGTGGGTACATTAGTTCTGTATCCAAACAAAACCTGGGCTCCTGTTTCAAACACACTTTTCAAAAGTCAATCCACGTTCTGCTGCCATTTTGGCGCATGACAAAACCATTGTTTCAAAGTCTTCTTCAGCAGTGGACCAAACCATTCCTGCATCAGTTACATGGAAACTGATAGGTTTTAGCCTGCTGTTGAACAGGTAACATGTTCATGGGAACTTCTCAGTCTACTCACCTGCATCCTAGGTTGTTCTAGTCACACTGCTTGAGTACTTAGTGCTCCTGAGGTCAATTTTAGTCATCAGTGGGTGCACACTTACCAAAAGAGAGGCCATTCATCAGGACTACAAGCAGTTAGGGAAAAAAAAAAAAAAAAAGGCAGCTGCAACAACAGTAGAGCTATTTTTTCTTCAAATTTTTATCTCAAGGAGGATATCCTGTGTAGATTCAGTGGAGAAACTGGCTGCTCATGGCTTGGACAGGTGCAGTCTTTGCTGGGTGCAAAACTGGCTGGGTGGCTGGGCCTCTGGTTTTGAATGGAACTAAATCCAGTTTGGATTTAGTTGGACACTGGTGGTATTCCCCAGGGCTAGCATTGGGACTAGAACTGTTTAACATCTTTACTGAGATTTGGATGAGGGGAGAATGCATCCTCACTGAGTTCACAGATGACGCCAGGTTAGATGAGGTATTGATCTGCTCGAGGATAGGAAGGCATTACAGAGTAACCTTGATGCAGCAGATCAATGGGCTGTGGGCATCTGCATGAGGTTCAAGATGGAGATATACCAGGTCCTGCACCTGGGCTGCAGCAACCCTATGAGCACTGCAAGCTGAGGGAAAAGTGGCCAGAGAGCTGCCCAGCAGAAAGGGCCTTGGGGGTGCTGGTTGACACCTGGCTGGACATGTGCCAGTGTGTGCCCAGGTGGCCAGGGGCATCTTGTCCTGTGTCAGCAATAGTGTGGCCAGCAGGACTACAGGAGGGATTATCCTGCTGTACTCAGCACTGCTGAGGCTGTACCTCAAGCACTGTGTTCAGTTTTGGGCCAAAAAGGACCTTGAGATTCAGAAGCATGTCCAGAGAAGGAAAACAGAGCTGGTGAAGGGTCTGGAGCACAGGTCCTATGAGGAGCAGCTGGGGGAGCTGGGGTTGTTTAGCCTTGAGAAGAAGAGGCTTGGGGGGACCTTATCACTCTCTACAACTGCCTGAGAGTGTAGCAAAGTGGGGGTGGGATTCTTCTGCCATGTATGTACAAGGCAGAAGTGGCCTTAAATTGCAGCAGGAGAGGTTTAGATTAGATATTAGAAAATATTTTTTCACTGGAATTGTGGTTAGGCATTAAAATAAGTTTCCCATTGAGGTGATGGAGTCACTGTCTCTGGAAGTGTTCAAGAAGTGTCTGGATGTGGCACTTGGGGATATGGTTGAGGAGCTATGATGGCTGGGTTGACAGCTGAGCTAGATGGTCTTGAAGGTCTCTTCAAGCCCTGATGATTCTGTGGTTCTGTACTTAATATTCACTGACATCCCACTACCACCTTTCCCTCAGTGGAGGTTCTATAAGATCTTTTCTCATTACCTAAACCCTTTTTTCATTTCATTTTAGGGGATGAGTATATCTAAGATTTTCAGGATCAGTATCACCATGAGCTTCAGTCCTCCAAAAAATGTATTAGAAATTAAGTCTCAAAGATTACAAAGAGGATGAAAAGGGAAGTAAAAAAGGAATAGATGCACATAATTTTGTAAGTCCACAGGCATGCATATACACACATACGCATCTTTTCTTGTGGTTTGTGGATCTTGCTTCCTTGGGATGCCTGGCTAAAATAGTGAGATCCAGCTGCAAAGCTCTTTTGTCTTTGTTGTCCTATACTTTATGCCTAGGAAGGTCCTTTCCAGGATTGTGTACCAAGTTATATTTTAATTTTCCAAATGAGAAATAAGCACATCAACAAATCACCAGAAGATTTTTGGATATGTTTTGTCTTGGAGTAAAGCTTTCCAAGACTTTGGTTTGTAGTGTCGAAGTAATGGTGTTGGGAAATGCCTTTAATTGTGTACTAGGTAACTTGCTGTGAGTGAAGAGCTGGTTGGCAGTGTCTGTGCCAGATGATGCTCTGAAGATGCCTTGGGTCCCTGACCTCAGCTGCTCCCATGTGCATCATTCAATGTCCACCCTTGTTAACAAAAAGATTAAAGAAAAATTTATTTTCCTTGATGCACAAGAGCTTCCTATTTTGAAGAGAAGTAACTAAATGATTTTAGGATAGGGAAAGATGGAAAGGACTGTTACTGTTGTTATTTTTGTATTCAACTTCAATCACAATAAAATGCTCACTACAAAAAAAAAAAAAAAAAAAAAAAAAAAAAGAAAAGAAAGAAACCTCTGCAAATTAATTGTACAGGATTTTGTCAAAAGGAAACATAAGGAGAAGCACACACCGGACTCCTCCCTTTCTCACCAAATATGATTTTTCAGTTCTCTCCATCATTATTTGGTGGCTATTTCAGAGCTCCAGTTAGAGCTCAGCACAAGAAAGACCAGTTAGAGAAGGTCTAGACAAGGTACACAAAAATGATCAGAGGGGTGGAGCACCTCTCCTATGAGAAAAGTGTGAAAGAATTGTTTCCACACTCTAAACTTTTTCACGCACAGGCTGTTGCTAGAGGGCAAGGGGTAATGGTTTTAAATTAAAAGACTACAAGTAGATATGAAGAGGCTTTTTGGTTTGTTTTTTTTTTTTTTGAAAGGGTGGTGAAACACTGGAATAGGTTGCCCAGAGAGGCGGAAGATGCCTCATCCCTGAAAACATTCAAGGTCAGGTTGGAGGAAGCTCTGAGTAAAAACCCCCAAACAGACATAGATTTACCCCAGAACTAACCCCCCCAAAAAAACCAAACAAAAATACAAACCATGATGATAAATCATCAACCAGTCACCCACCAAATTTTTTGTTCTTGTAGCTTATAAAAAGCATGACACTGAGTACCCTAATCAAACTGAAAAAGTCCTTGTTCATTGGAAGTATGCTGCACTAGATGAATTTTAAAGTTCCTTTCAACCCAAACTGTTCTATGATTCTATATTTAGTGTTACTTGTTATATTAGTAGTGAGAAGGAAAGATGGAAAAGAAAAGAAAGAAAAATAAAAAGAGTAATTTTTTTAGTGACTATGGTCTGCTAAGTAATTTGTTTAAAAATTCTGCCACTTACTGGCTGGTGGCAGGTAGCAGGAGGAAATTAGTTGTCTTAAAGGCATTAAAAATTGCAGAATCGAATTCTAGCTTGGTAAGATTTTTCTTTTTGTGGAAAAGACTGAGGAACAAAGTAATTATCTTCAACATTGCATTTAGCTCAACGTAGAAAGCTTTCATGGTAGACCAATCCCTTTTCTTTCTATGTAATTATGATCCACAATAGTTCTATCTCCAACCAAACTGCCATTTATTTTGAGTGATTTCAGTGTCTACTGAAAAATAATAAGTTGTCTTTTTGTGCTTTTATTAGGACTGTAAAGATAAGATGAACCTTGTTAGTAGGGTCCTCTGGGCTGAAATAAGTTTAGTCCTCTTATGGTTTTGTTGTTTACTTGATGAATTCCATTTTCATGTGTTATCTCTCCTCCTTAACTCTGCTAGTCCTGTCTCACCATTGCAAAGAAGGCTTGCAGTCCAAGCTGATGAGCCTGCTGCTGCAGGAACAACAAATGTTTCTGATTTGAAAAAGAATGCAAAGCATGTCCAGAGTATATTGTTAGCTTCTTTTTTTCTTCTTCCCTCTCTGGTGTTTGATTTCTCTAATTTCTTTATTTTTGGTTCCCCAATGCACTAGTGTCAAACTGATACCCTTACCTAAGCATTTGTAACCAGGATTTTGTGAGAAGTCTTTCATATGAAGGGATAACTTGTGTTGAACTGTCTCTTACTTGAGGCTCTGTAAGCTCTTACATGAGCTTGGAAAGTTCTGACTTCATTGAATCATGGCCACAGCAGCTATGATTTCAAGTGGCTGCAAAGATATAAGTGTTAGCCCCCTGCATTTAGTAAATGAAGCTTTGATTTGTTGGTGGGTGGGATTTGGCTCACATCACAGCTACTGGAGTGCTAGTGGTTTGCATGGAAGTGGAGTTAGCCCAGCAGAAAATGCTTTTGAAACTCTGTTTATTAAGAAGTAGCTTGGGAAGAAAATCTTAGATATGATTTGCATAAATTTTTATGAGATATAATCCCAAACATTGACACTGTATGAGCCATATGGAGTAAATTGGTTACCATACTTATGAGTTTCTCACGCCTCTATCATTTTTCAGCAAATCATCATGCACTTTTTCTGCCTCTGTTATGTTTTCCCACTTTGTAGTATGGCTTTAGCTCCCTGCAGAAGAAGGTTGCATGACCAGTGACTTTAGTGTGCTGTCCTTTTATCTGGCTTACTACTAGAAATTTTGTCAGCATGCAACAGCTGGCTTTGACATGTGTTCAGAAAAAAAAATTGTGCTGTTTGAGCACATAGTTTGTGCAGTCTCCTGCAGTCTCCTGTATGGCTGGTATGCTGTGGTTACACAGTACAAATGATCTCCAAACATCCTTCTATCGTTGTTTCCTGCAGGATGTGCTTTTTTGTGGTTTACAAAAAAGCAGAGAGAAGAGATAAGGAAATCATAAGTGAGTGATGGTGGCTTTCCACATTTTGTTTTCTTCTATGCTTTAAATCCCCAGCACCCAGCAGCTGCCTCTCCCATTTACTGATGTCTGTACGTAACTAAACTCAACAATTTACCTGGATCTGGTGTAATTAAAACAAATAGTACTGCTGTGGCCAAGCTGATGGGACCTTCTGAGAGGAGCCAATGCATGCCAGCACCTTGTCAGCAGTAGGGGTGATACATCAGGGAAGAACATGCAGCATCCAAGAGGATTGGAGTGGTGAGAGCTTTGTCCAGCCCTCCAGTGCAGGCCACTGGGCTGTGACACTTCTACAGTCTTGAGGCATAATTTCTTTATTGTTCTTACAGAACAGAAGGTGCCCTTTGTACGGAGTGGACAGTGGTGTTTCAGCCTGGTGGCTGTTTCAGAGTTGCCATCGGGAAACCCTCCACGATCACACAGTGCTGAGATGGAGCTCAAGGCCCCCTGAGGCCAGGCCAGGGTGCTGACACCAGGCTTGGCATGGGCCATGTCCAGGCTCACCATCTCACCATCCAGAACAGATACTGGAGCCAGACACCCTGACACGGGACTGGGCTCCTCCAAGAGCGACTGGGTTGTCCTACTCCACCGTGAAGCCATGTTACATTTTAGTCTTCTCTTAGCAGAGCAGTTTGCCTGCACCTCTCTGAGGAAAGCAGTTTCCATGCTATTGCTGTATATTGAGGTGTATTTGGCATAACAAAGATGTTGTGGTGACTGAGAGAAAAAAACAAAAGGAGCCCTTGGATGGCTTTTCAACACTAAAGCACTGTCTTGGTTTGAAAAGACAGGTGTCTTCTGTCTTTTCAGAAGGCAGGAGCCTCCCTTGAAATGGAGAATGTAAACCTCCTCCCTCCAAATTATTATAATTTTGAAATTAAGGAGCTCTCAGGCAAATACATGGGAGTAGGAATAACAGTTCTTTATTAGGAGAAAAATAAAAATATAATAAACATGCAGTAATACAAAACAACACTTACAGAGTCAGAACACAACCTGACACCCTGTTGGTCAGGGTGTTGGTAGAAGTCCAATTGGAATGGTAGCTACACTCCTCTTGGAGTGTCAGATGTGGTTCTGCTGGACCAGTGATCCTGTAGAAAGGGTATCGTTTTCCTCTGAAGGTCCAGTGGTGGTGCAGATGGCCCTGGTCTTCCTCTGGGAATCCAGTGGAAAAGAAAGCTGCTCCTCTGGGAATGCAGTGGTGAAAGGCTACTTCTGACGTTCAGTGTTCCAAATCTCAGATTGTATCCGGGTAGGGTGCTTGGCTCCTCCCCTGGGTGGAGCATCTCACAGTGGGGTGGTGTCATTTTACCAGTCGTGCAGTGAGATTCAATGTCATTAACAGAATGCCCATTAACAGAAAGTATCTCCCCAGAGGGAGGATTGGTTATGGAAGAGATAAAGAAAACTGCCCCACCTGGTTTTAACATGTGGCCCAATTAACAGATTATAACTGCCCCACCTCTAACAGATGGCAATAGAATACACACCCCCCAGCCACATTTCCAACCCAAAACAAGCACCAAGAAGATTCATGGGGGAGTGCTGAAGCTTGGGAACATCTCAGTCTACCACTGTGTATAACAGGGGCTTAATTGTTGCTTTTTTGGGGTACTTTTCTTATGTAAAGATCTCAAATATTTATAGTGGTGTTGATTCTATCAAAAGGAAGAGAACAGGTGGTAGAAAACATCCACTGGTTCTCATATATTAGCTCTGAACTTCATCACACATTTTTAGTGTATGCAAAGATTGTAAGAAACTTATTCAGAGCAAAGAAAATGAGTGGATGCAAGAGATGCCTGTTACCTGTCCTTGCAGCATACAGGAGTGCAAGCTGCCAGTGGAGCAGGTTTGTTTTCATCCAGTCATGGTTATGTTTTCTACCAGCATACAGTGGAACAGCTAAGGACTGATTAATATCTCCTGGCAAAGGCTGCTGAGACCAGCTTAAAAAGCAATGATATTTGAGTCATCACAAAATGCTGCACAAGCAGAGAGGACTCTTGTTGCTTCATAGAAGTGCATAAGAGCAAAAGTAATTCTTCCTGAAATACATTTTAAACAGTATTCCCTTTGCCATCTTCTGCACCAGCTTGGGCTGTTTTCAGTGTGGAAGTTTGTCTTGATCTTACAGTTGAGTGTTTTTCAGTGCATGGGTGCTGGGAACTTTCAAAAAACACCCAAGACCTCAGGCTGAATTCAATGTTGAGTTTTTTTGCAAATACACTTTTATGTCTTTATGTCACTTACTTTTTTATGTTTGGGGACCAGGATCACTATTTTACCAATTTATTAAAGGTATTCCTGGTGTATTTTTGTTTTGCAACAGTTGAAACCCTACCAGATGGCTCATTCTGTCTCTTGCTGCATAGCTGGGAAGATTTTTGAGATAATCTGCTTCCCACGTTTCCTTTTCAGGTCTACAAAGAACCGCCATTTTTAGGGAGAATGTGAGAGAGGACAGGTTTACATGCTATGCATGGGGACAGGTTGTTAAAACCATAAAATTTTATCTAAGTATCATCCCTTGTCCTCACTTGGTGGCTGGTGTCAGCCTAGTGATTTTCAAAATGCCAGAGATCCATGTCAGTGTCACCTCCTTGTCCTTTCCTATGTCCCAGAGGCTCTTTCATCCCATTCACCATTCAAAGTGCTACTGAGGCTGAAGAGGGAGACACCACCAAAAAGGAGGAACCGCTCCCAAATCAGGGCAGTTATTTGATGATTTCCAGAAACTTTGTGGATTGTGGTTCTGCTTTGCCAGAACAGGCTTTTCTGGCTGAGCCTGTCCAACTTTCTCTCCTTAATTGCTGCTGGTGTGTGTCTCCCTAGAAACATCATGTGTATTCTGAGACCTTGTGCTATTCAGGGCACAAGACGTAATCAGGCTTAAAAGAGAAAGAGATTTTCCAGTTTCCTGAAATTTTTCTGTTGAGACTTGTACAGCAATTGTTAAAACTTTGCATTGTGAATCTGGGCTATGAAACAGTTGTCACTGTGTTAAATGCGGCCAAGAAGAAGGAGCAACTGCAAGAGAAGCATAATAGTGTGTTCTCTAAAAAGGTGAGACTCATTTAGCATAGCGGTTTTTTATTCCATTTAGCATAGCCATTTTTTATTCCATAATGAGGAGACACCCTGGGTTACAGAACTATGAACTTATTCTTTTGAAAATAGAGTTAGAGATGGTTCTTTTATCATGATTTCCTCATCTTTTTAGGGATGCCTGATGTGTCTGTGTATAAAAAAAGATAAAACTGGTTTTACCTGCCCCAACAGAGCCAGCTGCAAGTATGTGAAATAGGTGGTGTTTGCAATGTGACAGCAGATCTTTTTCTTGCCTTTTGTAAACACTAAAAATAAGGTTCTACTGGTTTATCAGTGCTAAATATAAGTAAATTCCTGATTCTGATGTACCTCAAAATCTTCATTGTGTCAGCCATTTTTCATAAGAGAAACACATGTACAATCCAGGGGCAGTTCCTAAAAAAATCATTTTTTATAGCCTTATGTATCTATGTTACCTTGTGCAAGCGGATATTTCCAGCTGCAGTAAAAGTTTCTGAAGAACACTCTAGTCACCCCTATTTTGTATCTCTGAAGTGAAAATGAGAACAAAAACTAAAATAATGAAAAAATCAGATTTTCAGAGTTCCCAATTTGGGATTTGCATTAAATCCCTGAATAAAAGGACCCTTCCCCTTTACTTAAGTAGTGTCTAGATATGAACTCTGTAGTACATGGCTCTTAGGGTATCTTTTCCTGTGTCAAAA
Source organism: Melospiza georgiana (assembly GCF_028018845.1). Classification (NCBI taxonomy): domain Eukaryota; kingdom Metazoa; phylum Chordata; class Aves; order Passeriformes; family Passerellidae; genus Melospiza; species Melospiza georgiana. The sequence continues at coordinate 93,813,361 of NC_080431.1, read as the reverse complement.
AATAATACTAATAATGAATAGTCACCTTAAATACATATTCAGGTGTTAGAGGATGTCACCATAAATGTGGATGTTATTAATAAAAAGATTTAGACATGCATGTGTGCTGTGGGCTTCAGTTCCAGTAAAAAGAATGAAGGAACTTCTATGTGATTAGTAAATGAATGTTGATAATTTTTTATTTAGAAAATGTTGTGCAATTTCCAGCTCAGGCTCACTGATATCCTAAATAGTTGCCAAAATTTAAAATGCTGTGTTAAACAATCAAATACCACTTTAATATCTCTGAAGTTGTATAGCTGATCACAATCAATCTACAAATCACTGTTAGAAAATATAACATTTCCTCTTAAAAATGTTACCTGATTATTAACATAATCAATAACACAGGTAGCTGTAACAACTGATTATAATGAAAGAACATCTAGCACTTGTGGAGTAGTGTGTAACTGCAGATTTGGTGCAAACATTTGCCTCTTGAACTAAAGCACTAGTTCTTTTGAATTTTGTTGGGGTTTTTTAATTAGTTTATTTCCTAAAGGTCATAGCCCTCCACTTTTCTGCCTCCTGTCCCCCCCAGGCAGAAGGCTAGAGAGGAAAATAAAAGCTGATATGTTTTTTTTTTTTTACCCCTTCTCCTTTTCTAGCACAGCTTCTGACCAACTCATTATTCATACTTCCTGGGACTGAAACAATAGATTTTGGGAGGGGATTTTTCAACCCTTGGGCTTTCCACAACAGGTGAGTTTTAATTGAAATCATGAGGAGAAATCCTCACTCTCTGTATGGCAATAGCTGGTAACTCCCCATCTGAACTCTAGTGCCACTGGGGGAAGGTCTATACAAATAGATTTGGTGTGTCCTAGAGAAGCTCACGGACCTGTCTGGATAGTTCAGATTGAAATCGATGGCAGCATTTTCCACTTGTGTCTAACCTAAAATGTGTTCAAACCTTAGTATTCTTTCCTCCAAGCATTTAAGAATTATCAAGATATTTTGTTTACATGCAGAGATTAAAATAAAAACATTCTTTTCCTGTTGTTGGACTTGCACATTGGAGTCTCTGCTTCCTTCAGTGAGATAATATCTGATATTGCCATGTGAGCAGAAGCATAAAATCCTTTCATGAGATCAAATAGCACATATCTGTAGGTAGCAATATGTTTATTGGATTTTTCTCAGTTAATACATTTTCCTCTCTCTTTCCTGTTGCTTACTGTGGAGTGGAAAATGCGCTGATTCAACACCCATTCACGTAATGGTTGTTATATTCCCTGATATTATAATTGGCAAAATAATTAAGTTATGCTTGCTACAGAATTACACCAGGGTGAAAATCACCTTAAAATTTAGCATTAGGATGCAGGAAAGGAGCTGCCACTCAAAGTTCCTTCTTCAGTGGAGCACCTACCTACCTCTGCACACCTACCTTTGCACACCTACATCTGCAACACTCCAAAAAGTTCTCCAAAAATGCATGGTACTTTTGAGGATTGTGGAGAAAATTAGGGACTGTGTCCTGTGTTGGTGTTGGGATTCATGAAAGCATAGGGGAGGTGACAGCCTCATGGTGCCAGGGAAGGGGGAGAGCCTGGTTTCTCCCCACAGTACCTGCTAGGGGCATGGAACTTTGCACCGGTGGGACACACTATAGAGACAACTTGCTCAATAATGGATTCAATACCCAGGCTAAAGGTGGTGCAGGAACAGCAGCAGAGAGGAACTCTCTGACCCCCTCCTGCCCATGATTTTCCAGCAGGTCTCAGCTCCTGCCTCAGAGACTCCTTTAAGCAGAGAGGTCTTCATGAATCACCAAGCGTCAAGGGCACGGTTAGAGCTCAGTAAATAAGAAATGGTCCTTGTAATATTTAGATCATTTGGGGAAGTCTGAACATTTTGTTACACTAGGGATGGAAATGGATTAGCACAAGGATTTAGAGGACTTGGAGTATTTGATTTCTCTGTAGCCCCTGTGAAATAAATGCAGTAGTCCCAAGAGGTGCATGAATTCCCGCATGATTTCAGTTTCAAATGTTAGGATGCTCCTACCTTTGATCTGTAAAAAAACTATCTGATGCCTTTGCCACAGGCATTCTCACAAGATGTCCTGTAGCTCCTTCTGGGATTTTAGTGTTAATGGCTGAAGGACATAAAACATCTATTTAACCACATCACACTTGTAATAGACCTCTGGCTAAAGTTTGATTCTGTGTGAAAGGAATTGCATTAGACACTCCTCGCATTTTCCAAATTAGTTTCTTTGTCCCTATTAAATATTCATCCTGATTTTTCTCAGTAATATCCGAGGTAAAACTAGGCACTATTTGGAGGTATCAAAAGGAAAAGGGATGGTCTAGGGTATTTATATAATGTAAATTTGTGTAAATGACAGGATTTGAGTCTTCCTCTGTCAACTTTGCTATGTGCTTTCCAATAGTTCCAACAGGAGAATGTAACTGAGTTAGGAGAGCTAGGAGAACACTTTGCTACTTAGAAAGGGAGTCAAGAGAAGTCACAAGCCACCAGGCATTGGCATCAGACTTGGGATAAGACTAATGAAAAAATTATAATTATCAAAAAAGCTGCAGAATGAACCACCCATGCCACTCAATTTCTGCAGCATGGTGGATGAGGCACATTTTTTTCTGTATAGGCAGCAAAAGTTTTGCTTACCTACATAGCTGAGTGGGTGGAGAAAAGACCTGGGTGGAGTGACATTCAGCTCTGTTGCTGCAGTTGGCAAATACTTTAGGTCAGATATTCTACCTAATAATTCAAAGTCTTGCATTGCTACGTTCTCTGAAAATAATTCAAGCCTTGTTGTATTGGGTGTAACAGCTGCAATAATAGAGTCCCTTCAATGAGCTCAATTGAAGATGATGACCGTGATTAAGTGAATGCAATAGAAGAGATGAAGCAACTTACTCAAGATAGTAACATCAGCTACAGACACCAGGTCTCCTGGCTCCCAGCCCCAGCCCTTCTCAGCAGACAGCAGGCAATAAATGTCAGTCACGCAGGCAGGGGTAATGGCTGGCATAAATTAAATGACTGTCAGAAAGAAATTTTCATGCTGAATTTGCATAGTGTTGAGGACAAACAATTGACAACAAAATGGGGCAACACAATCCCAGTCTCAGAGACTTCAAAGTTAGAAAAGTAAGCTAGATCATTGAGGCTGACTTGCAGAAGACAGACAGCTACCTTTTCATGTAGGTTACCCAGTATGGAGTTTAAAGTTAGTTTTGATTGATTTTCAGTTTTCAGTTTTAAAGTTTCACTCAGCCATCCCAAATTTGGGTTTTCCTTTTGGATCAAAGCAGAATCTGTCTGATTTCTTAGAAAGACATACAGATTTCCCCATCTTCCTGGTGATAAAATCTGCTCTTTTAAGGAACATGACTCACTTGCAAACAGAGACCTTCCACAGTGATGGTGAGAGCTTAGCTGACTTTGCAGGCCCTGGCTAAGCTGCAAGTTAATGTCTTGTTCCCCTTGTGCCTTGGAGCAAACTCCTGAGTGTACCATTATCAGTATTCTTCTGCCCAAAGGCAAGAGATAAGGATTGTCTGTTTTCTGGGATTACTCACTGTCTGAACAGCAGAGATTTTTGGAACATTTTGCTTCTTCTGCTGGTCAGCCTGAGTTGCCAGAACCCAGTCAGTAAGGAAACAGAAATCAGATTTGTAGAGAGCAAACTCCACAACATCAAACCCCCAGGTAACCCGATGAAATAGTTAGAGGGTGTTGCATCCACATTAGTGTTTGATGACTGGGGAGATGAGTGGGTATTGGTTAATCCTTGTATCTGGCCTTTTCTAAATGTTCTCTGTGGATAAAATCTTGACCTCAATAAAGATGGAGCCATGTTTGCCTAATGCTGAATGGTGTCTAGCCCTGCATACTGATCAGTGCAGAGATCACCCTCAAATGTCTCCATCTTCCTGCAAGACCCACAGCTGGAACATCCCAGTGTGACAGGAGTACTCTCATGAGGAGCATAGAGCATGGATCCTCAGCAGCCAGCTCACACTTAGGGATGGTCCAAGGTAGTGCCACACTGACAGGAACAGGCAGGTGCCTGTGAAAAGCCCTGGCTTTGCCTGTTCTTCTGCTCAACAGAGACTCTGGTCTCCAAAGCAGCTCACCTTCCATGTTCCAGCAAAATGCCTCTTGCTTTCCCTCTTTGCATGAAAAACCCTGAGAAGTTTTTCTTGGAAACTCAACTTGTTTATTACTTTTCAAGATGCCTATTTATTTTGTTAAATACAAATAATAAGTAATCTCTATAGCAAAGGGAAAAAAGGCATTCCAGCTGCCTGAAAACCCTGAAAAAGAGGAAAAAGAACTTAAAGTGCTTTCTTAAATTGCATTCGTGGCAATGGATCCTTGTGCATACTATCATGGGTAACATAATGCAAATTGCCAAGGCTGACAAAGCTGCTGCAGAGCCAGAAGCTTTGTGCTTTCAATCCTCAAGTGGAATGGAGATTGATCTGAGCTCCCAGCTTAGCAATTAAACAGATTTTGTGAATCTTTTTTTTCTTATCAAATCAAAATGAGAATGACACATTCCATTATAATAATTTAGAAATGTAAATATATATGAATTTCAAGTATAACCAAATTAATTACTCTAAATGGAAGCATAATACCAAGTAAATACATAAGGAAACAAAATCATTAATTGATTTGGCTTCTTATTATAGTGAAACTGTTTGCAAGGATTAACAGCTCCTTTCTGAAACACTGAACCCTGACACGATGTTTACATTTCCATATATTTTTAATGATCACATAGTTTATCGTTTGAATAAAACAGCACCATATGCTTTAGCTGTATTAAATTCTTCAAACATTAAACACTAAATATGGAATAAATTATCATGTAAAGATCATTAATATTGGCAAGCCCCTCTAATATGCCATGTCACTTTCATTTTAATTTGCCAGGACTTTGCCAAAATGAAATGCCTCTCTTTATTTACTACAAAGTAAAACTGTTTAATAGAAACTCATGGAAAAAAAAGCATAGACTAGACACAAATGTCTTAATTTTGTTTAAAAAAGAGGAAGCACTTTTATACTTTGTAATACAAATAGAATCATTTTCATAGCTTGGATATGCAGCAGGATTATTTTTTTTTCATGTACAAGTGGAAAATTATGTTATTTAGATCTACTTTCAGAGCAAGGAAGAGAAATATGCGATAATAAATGCAGTATAGACTGGCTGTACTTTGACAGCTAGGATAGGCTCTCTAGGTTCACTGAAGCATCTGAAGGAGTTAACCTGCTAGAAAGGTACTGAGAAGACAGTTTCTTTAATAGCAGGCTATAAATGGAATTATTTTTCTTGACTGAGTCTAATGTGATAGTGCCTTTAATTTTAGAGTTAACCTACACAGCCTAGAAACAATTTGCAATAGCTGACCAAGAGACTTGCATGTCTATAGGACTCCAGGGGCAGACTTTGGTGAAAAACCATTTATCTGGCACTCTTCTGTTAATGACTTTATTCTTGTCAATCTCCTGGCTTTTGTGGTATGGCCCTTGGATTGCTAATTGGGAAGTCTGGGGCTCTGTTCAGTTTCTTCTGGAACCTCCAAGCAGACCTTGACACCAGATATGTCTTTCAAAGAAATGACACTTAAACCAAAAGCTTGATCTATAATGGGATACTATCTAAATCCTATAATGGAAGTAATTTACCAGATTGGTTTGGAGGCATATTAAGGCAATATAGGAACCATGGTCTGCATCACTGATAATGTTATCCATGCACTTGCTAGTCCATTAGCAGAGTGATTCATCTGAGACCTGCAAAAGGGCCAGTCACACTCCCAAGCATGCAAACATCCAGACAAAATAGATCACAGAAGCAACTAAGCAGCTGTTCCCTCTCCTGCCATACCTGCTGCTGGTGTATGAGGGAGCAAATGGCCATTTGGGTTCCTGCTTTTAACAAGATTGTATGTGCCTCTAAAAAGTGTCTTTTGAGATGGATGTGTTTTCCTAGTAGATACTACATGTAGCTGCATTCCCCAGGCTTGCTTTTCAATTAAGGACAAATCTCGAACAAACTATGTGGCCGCAACCTACTGAACTTAACCTGGCATTAGCCAGCATTAGAAAGGCATGCTCTGATAACTTCAGCGAGCAGAGGAGGTTATTTCAGGGAATGCCTTCTCCATCTCACATAATCACTGAGATTATTCCTTGCTATCTTTTCTCTGTACTCTCCACCCAGAATCCAGCTGCAGCTGCTGAAACACCAGCTGTGTTGGCAGGGGCACAGCTCGGGGCTGCTTTGGGGAGGGGGGTGCAAGAGGATCCCCTGCAGCCTACAAGGAAGGTGCTGAGATGGGCAGCAGGGTCAAGGCTTGCATCACCAATTCCCTGCTGGACTAGCATGCAGGTTTTAAGGTCAGTGTCCAGTCCAGCTGTGGCTCAGGGGTAAGTAGCCTGAAGGAGGCTGGTTTCTTTCAGTGCCTGGTTTGTACCCAATTGTGTCAGTGCAATATGAATTCGTGTGTAATACAATAAACAGGTTCAGTCTGTTCAAAGTGAGGGCTTTTAAAGGCACAGTGAGAAATAATATACCAGCCTGAGTATATCTTTAAACTCTGCTTCAAATACATTTAAATAGCAATGCTCAAATAATCCCTGAAGTGCCTGTAGTTTATTGAGTCCTCTTGAGTATCACCATCCCTGTGGCCAGGTAGAGATAAGTGGATTAGTTCTGGATATGAGCATCTGAACTTACATTTCACTGCTCAAATTCATACCTGCTGAATTTGAGTCTATGATCTTGTTGTAGGGCTCAGCTAGCTAGATTTGCTATGGTTTAAGATATGGTCCAAGATATTTTAAGTGAAAAAAGTGAACAAATCCAACTGCGGGAGGAGATGTTCTTTATGTTTGATAGAGCAGGGCAACCTCCTCTAATATGTGGTAATGTTTTTGCTGTTCATATGTATTTGTTTTCAACTATCAAGAAACACTGCCTCATTTATTTGGTGTGGTCAGAGTGCTGACTCTCATATTAATTGGTGTTGTTCTGCCTGTCTCTATTCATCTGCATGCCCTTGGTAATTCTGACATTGGTTTCAACACTGTAGGCAGGTTTTCTGTCTGCTTCTCATGGAAGAAAAAGACGTGACAAACTGCCTTCATCAATATGGTTCCACAGAACTATTAAATGCAGATATGAATCTGACTCGGTATTCTGCATTGCTTCACTTTTTTTTTTCTACTAAATACTTGGGTGGCTGATAATGAGCATTTCCTTGTTTAATCTTTTTTTCTTACTGCTAAAAATTAACATCTAGTAAATTTAGCACATTGACAACTGTTACTATGTCGAGAATATGATATCTAGATAAAATAGATATGATAATCTCTATTTTTGTGTCAGGTTGTTCTTCTAATGCTTTCTCTTAACAACAAGAGGTAAATTCTCACACCCAAACAAGTACATCTCTGCCTTGTTTGGTCCAAAAGAGTTTTGCTTTGCCACCAGACAGAACATTTTCACTTGTTTTGGATTATATCTTAATCTTCTTTTCTTCCTGAATACTGGACATAGGTTTGGCTGTTGATTTTCTCTACAGTTGTCTGCAAATTCATCTTCTGCTTATTGTGGAATCTGCCTTTAATTTTGCATATTTTTCCCTGCTTACTTCTTGCCTGTGGTATGAAATTCTCTGTCACATCATTCACTGTCCTCAAGCTGAATTACACTGCCCTTCTGAACAGGAAAAGCCTTAAGGTTGTTTCAAATTCTAAACCACAACTTTGTGCATTTTGAGTCATCTGGCCATTTAGGCCATGTCAGTTACAAAAATAGCCAGTGACCAGATTTGAGGAGAATGAAATCTGTCGTTTCCTGACACAGCTCTTTGTATGGAGATACAGACAGCCCACAGTGCTGCTCAGAGCAGGTGCCATCAAGGTCGAGGAGGCCCTGTGCCCTAAGCTTGACCTTGCCTGCTGGCCAATATCACCATCAGCATCAGCCAGATGTGTGCTAGGAGAAGCTTTGGGCAGGATTCCTTGCCAAGGCAGCCCCCCTTCAGCAGCACCTCTGCTCTCTCAAAGTGTGCCACACAACAGGATGGTTTGGGGCACATGAGCAGTGCCCAGTGAGGGTACAGGTCATGCTGGAAACTTTGTGTGCCACCTCAAGACAGTTTTGAGCTCTTCTGTCTCTCTTCTGGCACCTGCTTGTTTTCAACCACACCTTGTTCACAACCACACCTTGTTCACTTTCAGGCAAAGTGCTTCAAATTCTTGCTTTAAGGTTTCACAGTCAGTTACACCTGCCTTAATTGGAAACTGTTAAAAACAGTAACTGCTCCAGAATTTGTCATTTATCAAGGTACTTCCTGGCAGTCCTCTGTGGTATTCACCTACCCTCTGAATGGAGAGAGAAGCAGAGAAAAGAATGATCAAAATCATTATTATCTCATTTGCTACTCCTGTGTTTGTGTGCAAGTGGAATGCATTATGGAGATTGTTTACCTGAAGTGACCAACTGGATCCACGTGTGTGGGTCGGGACTGCCAGCTGACAGCCACGAGTTCTTCACTTAGTTAGAAGAAATTAGAAATAAGTATAATATAATATCTATCTCTTTAATATATTATAGTACAATAATTAATTAGCCTTCTGATATCATGGAGTCAGATGCGCATCATTCTTCCCTGCTGTGGGGTCTTCATATATCTAAAAGCCCTCCTTTTGGCAGGTCTCTTAGGTCAGCAGGTACTTACAGATTTCCATGCTGTTTCAGCTCTGGGTTAGCTGTTAAAGGCTATGCACTGTTTGAAATTGCTTGGAGCAGCAGCTACAGTGAATGGCACACAAGCCTGAGGAGGCTACTGTTGAGGCAGTTCTGATGGCTGGTCAGGTGGGGCACCACCCCAGAGTGAGCTAGCCCACAGGGAGGAGGTTCTGGAGCCTGCAAGGCCATTGGCAGTTCCTGTTTTCTGTCTGAGAACAAGCTGAGTGCTTTGCATCTTCCTACAGTTTCTTTCCTGAAATCCCAGCTTTGATGTCAGCTGTTGTGTGCATCCCACACAATGGGAGCCCTCATGCAAAGCTCCAGCTGGTTCTTCTGAGCTTTGGATGGATTGCCCCAAAGATAAAGCTGCTCATTGAGAGATATGCTCTCACTCACGATTTGGAAAAGTCTATAAAAGAGATTTCTTTCAGAAAAAATGCCTTTGGTTATAAGATTTCCCAAAAAGATGGAAACAAAATTTTCATTGCAGCTCTACAGAGGTTGAAAACAATGTGTTCCACCATCTGCCCCATGTTCCCTTCTGGAAGAAAAGATCCACAGCCTTTGTCACACACAAAGACTCTGTGTGGTGCTGCAGCCAGTAACTATATATGTAACTCAGCTGAGCCAGTCCAAGGCTGCTTCTCATTGGCACCAGCAAAGTTACATGATGAGCCCAAGGAGGACACGCCACATGAAACATGGGAGAAGATAAAGGGTTGATGGGGTGAGAGAATAAAGGAGCAGCAGGACTATGTTCATGTGGTGATCTCCAGCCATTTGCTTGCCTGGTGATGGCCAGGCCCTCAGTTTTAGTGAGGTATGTTCTGTGCATGACCCAGGAACAGTGACAGAGAGAATGGAGTAGTCTCTACAAAGTACTTTGTCTCTCCATTTCAAAGAAAGGAGAAAGTGGAAGGGGGATGGTCTATATGGTCATTCTGGATTTTCCACTGTGTTGTGATGATACAGGCCTTGCAGGTGCCAGAATCTGACCAAATGAGAAAAAAATTTTTCACTGCTATCAGGATATCCTAACCATCTGTCTGAGCTGTGGGGTTGAGAGCCATTCATCAGAATCACAGAATTGTTAGTTTTGTAGGGGACCTCTGCAGCTCACTGAGTGCAAGTCCCCTGCCAAGGCAAGGTCACCTGGAACAGGTGCCACAGGAATGAATTCAGGTGAATTTTGAATGTCTCCAGAGAGGGGGACTCCATGATCTCCCTGAGTGTTCTGCCACCCTCAATGTCAAAAAGTTCCTCCTTACACTGAAATGAAACTTTTTGTGTTTTAGTTTATGGCCATTGCTCCTTGTCCTGTCACGGGGCACGACTGAAGAGTCTGGCACCATCCTCTTTATATAGGGCCATGCCCTTTCAGCTTGTGTCAGCACTCCTTTTCTCTCTAAAAGAAAATTGCAATCTTGATATGGTTCCACTTCTGAGCCTTCACCAATATCAAGATTTCTAGAGAGAAGATCAAAAATATTAATTGAAATTAATTCTATTGTGTATATTTATCCATCAAAACCAATAGAATTACTTCAGATTTCTGGGAAATAGATATTCTGATTTATTTTAGCTGTCTGGGCAATGATTTACTGTCTGATCATAATTGAATGATTCTCAGCTTGAGCTACTGATGGGAATTTCTCATTAGAGTCACAAGTCAGGGAGGGGATTTACATTCTTAAACATACTGATATTAGCCAAGCCCAAACCTTGCATTGGTATTAGAGCAACAGGGCTGACAGCTGCCTGTAGAGATCCCTTTCCCCAGCAGCGTCCTGCCCACAGTCTCCAGTCCTGTCTGCAGCACTGCAATCCCAACCCTGCCATGCTGTGCTGGGAAGCTGCCTCTTGTGAAAGAGGAGCACCTGGCAGGAGCTGTGCGGGCACATGCAAACCAGGAACCAACATGTGAGAACTTGTTAAACCACCGTGAGGTTAATTTTTTCCCCTTCCTCTTAAGAAAAACAAGTTTTACCTTTTTGTGAAGTCTGATGGGTAGTAGTGACAAGATGTCAGTTTTATCCAAACGAGAGTGACAGGTGTAATTGTAGCTATGGGCCATGATTTTCCTGTGCAGCGCTGATTACTGTAAATAATGCAGCGTCACGTGTAATCCTTATGTTTAGTTGCTGACACTTAGATCTGTGAACTGTGAACACTCTGAACATGGTGGCATTAGCACATGGCAGAGTGCTGAGAGTACAAGCATTTCTGAATTTTTATGTGCTGAAGTGTAAGTATTTTTGCACCATAGATTTAAAGCAGATTTATTTGTGCTTTGGCTTCTGGAGGCCCAAAGATTGCTTTAATGGTTGAATAGGAGGGTTTTGGTAATCAAGAGCTTTCCAAGGCTGAGTGTATTTGCATTTCCACATTATATTTCAAGTACAGCAACTAACCCAGAGTAGTTTGTTATTGCTGAGAGCGCCAAATAAATGGCCATCGTGCTGATGGTCAGATAACACCCTGTGGAGGGTCACCACATGTATGCATATTAGTATGTGTATTGGACATAGTCACCCTTGGGAAATTTGGTTACTTATTTGAAATCCAGTATTGGAGAGCTCTTGTATTATTTTAAAATGGGTCTTAGCACTGATGTGGTAAATTCAGCCATATGCTCTGTCCATATGCTCTGAGTTTACAGTAGTTTAGAGTACCTATAGGATTCAGTCATTTACTTTTTCATATCTTATAACTTTTTTGATAACTTACTTTGATAATGAGATGATATATTTATTTTCTTTTTTTGCTTTTGAAATGTCAGTGGCAGAAGGAATTTCCTCCTGACTTTTGGAAAACCAGAACAACTGAGGAGTTGGGTTTTTACCATTTGGCAGGAGAGCAAAGCGCCCAGCTGCCACAGTTAGAAAGGGCTGCAGTCAACCTTGTCAAAGGGTGATCCTGAGGAAGATCCTGGAAGGTCCAAGGCTGTAAGTCTCTGTTTCTGTCAATACTATGAACAGTTTTAGCATTAAGTTTCTGATATTGGGTTTTTTATTTACCAGCAAGGAAGTAGCTGTAAAGGGTAGCCCAAACTCTCCAGAAAGAAAATTTCTATCTAGAATGCAAAGCTCTATGCAAACTGCAGGACAGTGCCATGTTGAGGTCCTGTGCCTGAGTGCAGCACAGGCTGAAATAATGCATTTCTAAAATCAGAAAAAGAGGATCTGTGCCTGGCAGCTGTGCATAGGCAGGTGTTTGTGGCAGCAGGTCCTTCCCCTGGCAGCCTGACCAGAAAGCATCTGCTGAACAGAAAGGTGGCTCTGTGTTGATGCATCCCCCAACCTTACTGTCACCAAGCCTTTACTTTCTAGGAAGACTCACCTGCCTGCCTTTCTTTCTCAGTAGCTTTGCCACTTCTTTCTACATCACATCTCTCTGCCCCTGCCCACTTCCTATTGCCCAAGTTCTCCTCTTTGGCACTCCCACTTCTTGATGGCCTGAGCCTGCAGGTCCCATCAAAGGCCCTTCCTGTGGCCCGAGAGGGGCTGGTGTCACCACAGCCCTGCTGTGACCTCCCACTCCTGCAGGGCTTAAAGTGCAGAGAAGGGGAAGTGACTGGGAGAGATGAAATCCAGAGACCACTATTTCCCCTCCACTCACAAAAAGCCCCACTTCTAGGTACAGTTAAATAAATGATGAGTGACCTTGCAGCTATGGACCCAGGTTAAAAGGCAGAGTATGCAAACAAAAAATATCTCAACCCAATGCTTTCCAGCACTGACCAGATGCTCTTCCTGTATAGCACAGAGTTATATGAAGTTTCTGACCTGTGAGGAATAAAACCCAGCAAAGTCATGAACCAAGGTAATTGGGTCCCTGAAACTGAAATCTTATTTGAAGAGGCTTTTTCTTCATAAATTCTTTTGGAAAAAGCAAGATAAAATATTTCATAGTTCAATTCACAAAGGTTCTAATGTTGCTCTATGTCTCAAATTGTGATTTCTTTGCATTGGAGAGACACTGTTCGCTGTAGTTGATGAGATGTAATGAAATACCAATGAAAATAGGCAGAGTTTGGAATCTGTTCCTCCCCTTGTAAAACCAGGCAGACGATCTTCAAGAAATGTAAAAGTTAAGACTAAATTCTTAACTTGCTGTTATTTCCAGCAATAACAACGACATTAAGAATAATCCCAAATGCCTTCAGAGGGTCAGTTCAGATAAGCAACCAAAAGTTCATTTGATACAATCTGAAAAGTTTATCTAAACCTCTTGTGTCTGCATAATTGAGTTTGAAATCTTGCAAGTACAGCCTTGTTCCGTATAACATATACTATATCTTCTACATGTCTGTAGTTTCCAAAATGTTAATCTCCAAGGACCCAGAATGAGTCAACAACATTCACAGTCATGTATAATTCCAGCTCTGTTGAAATGTGGCATTGCTGCTGCCTTTATAAACGGCACCATCACAGCACACACCTGGAATGAGGATTCAAGATGCAATAATCTTTTATGCTTCTTGGCTTAGACAGTATTTTCTGATGTCCTGCATAGCACATTACACCAGGTTTGAAGTTACTAGTTTTAATGAACTGATCGATGGGATAATCAAAGTTTGGCCTCGATTCAAATACCAGAGTATCAAATGTTATATTCAGCTTCAAACTCCAAACTCATATTAACCTTGCCTGTTGTTTTGTAAAGTTCATTTTCCCAAGTTTCCTTTGGAAACACATGGTAGTTTTTTGTCTCAAAGCACTTGCAACTAATTCATTCCTTCTAGCCCACACATCAATAAAATTAATCATAACCTCATCTTACAAAGACACCGTTCTTTGCCTGATAGCAGATCTCCATTGGTGCACAAGTGCTAAACCAAGGGAGTACTCATAGATGCGTAGAAGGCTTGGGTTAAAAGTGATCTTAAAAATTATTGAGTTGCCACTCATCTGCCATGGCCAGGGTTACTCAGAGACCCATCCAAACTGGCCTTGAACACTTCCAGGGATGGGGCATCCACAGCTTCTCTGGGCAACCTGTGCCAGTGCCTCACCACCCTCACAGTAAATAATTTCTTCCTGATTTCTAATGTAAACCTACTCTCTCCCAGTTTGAATCCATTATCCCTGGACCTATCACTAGATGCTCTTCCCAAAAGTCTCTCCCCATTTTTCTTGTAGAAACTCCCTTCACCTGCTAGGAGGCCTGGCGTTTACTCTGAAACTTTCTTTTCTCCAGGCTGAACAATCCCAATTTTCTCAGCCTTTCTTCATAGGAGAGGTGCTCTATCCCTCTAATCATTACCATGGCCCTCCACTGGACCCACCGCAGGATGTCAATGTCCTTCTTTTGCTGGGATCCCAGAACCGGATGCAGCCCTCCAGGTGGAGTCTCATGACTAAGTGGCCTTCCTTCTCTGTGCTCATAGACATCATGACCTCTCCCTTGCACTGAAACTGGATAGTTTGGAACCAAGATATTTCTCAAATGGGCAGAGGAACCTGCTAATGCCCTGCTACCTGGTGGAGGTTTCTGCCCTTGATTAGACAGCATCATGTTGCCTGTGCTTCCAAGAGATTGCCAGGAGACTGTTTGCCTACTGAAGTGGTATCTGAAAAGGATTTCCATAGGCCAGTCAGCAGAGCAGGGGGTTGCTAATGTAAGGGGAGGAGGGAGGGAAAGCAGGCTTCAGACTGTTGAGCCTTGCCTGGCTTGTTCAGACAAGTCTGCCAAAAAGCCCATTTTGCAGCACCTGGAACTGGCAGTCCTTCCAGGCATGCCTTGTGTTGGTCATGTACCATCTCTTTTTGTCCCTGCATCCCCAGTATCCTTGTGCCAAGCCCTGCTTATCTGTCAGTGGAAGTCTGCCTTCTCCTATCCATCTGCAAGGTGAGACAGGCATTTCAAGTGCAAGCTGTGTGCTTGACTCCTGTGAGACACTCCAGTTTTAAAACCCCTTTTGGCAGCTTCAACAACATCCTCCTAAACTGTTTATTAGGTGCTGAAAGATGGTGGCATTTGTGAAGCTGCTTTTAAAATGTTTACTCACAGCAGCATAGGCGCCTCTGCTTGTTATTATCATCCAGCTCTCAAAATGGAAAATGTCAGTAGCATCTGCTTGATGGACTTATCTGCCTGATTCTGTGCCTAAAGTAACAAGCAGCAGATTTAAATGGAATTTAAGTGGTGCATAAGTAAAACACATCAAGACCACTAATATTTTCAGGAATCCTGTTCAGTTACCTAGAGAATTAGAGCTCTTCTGATACGGGGAGAAGGAGCAACTTGCTGTGCACACATCCACCCACACCAAGTCCTTTGGAAGGAAGAAGGCATGTGTGCCAGGGTATTTGGGCAGCTTGGAGAAGGGACAGTGTATTTACTCCATGCTGGGCTGCCCTCTGGCTAACAGCCCTGAAGAAGCAGTGCATGGCAGAGTTGTGGTGTGGTGAGGCCCCTCCTTGTCATGAGGTGTGATAGCCTGCTGCTGTTGGATGATCTTCCTCCTTTTCAAAGCAGTCTAGCAGAAGGACTGAAGGACTGGAACTGCACACTGCTCTGACACCTTCTTTCCACCAGGTGTAGCCCAGGACTCCCATCCTCCCTCCCTGCTTCTGCAGCCAGGGTGGGCACACATTCCTCAGATATGTGTTCAACCTTACTAGCTTAAAAGCAGGGTGCAAGGAGGATGCTACAAATTTATTCCACCCTTCCTTTTAAAAAAAGCTAGGAAAGGCATAGAAGATCACTGAGCTCATTTCTACTGTTTAGTGAAGGATGTAAACTCAGATAGAAAGTATGTCAGCTGATATGAAGCACACCTCCTGACACTGAGTTTCCTCTTAACAAGGCTGACTAAGAGGAACTGACAGCTGTGCCAGAAGTATGCTCACACTTTAAATTAACTGAGAAGTATTTACAGGAAGAAAGGAGTTGTATAAATAACCTGGAAAAAGTAGTAATTTTTATTTGTTTGGTTCTACCAAGTATAAGTCATATTTTCCCCTCTTAATGATTTTTTTTTTAATTCAGATGAAAAAACTGAGATTTGCAGGGACTTTTCTTTTTGCTGAGGGAATGACTACATAAGATATTGCCTAAGTTGGATCTATGAGTGTTACTGACTAGCCTGAAAGTTATTTTGTTGTATGAGGTAGAGAATTTCTTCACAAAATGCTGTTTCATAAATCCTGTTAACAGCCAGCTAAGTTGCTCTCATGTGGCATGAAGATTCGGATTGGGGTTTGCTAGCTGAAGCAAGTTAGGAAAGCTTGGATATTTTTAAAGGACATGAAAGGAAGTAGAAGATTACTGCATTGCTTAAAATCCTAATTGATTTTACAAGACTGAATACCTTTTTTCCTGTTTAAAGATAAGTGTAATGTGTGGAAAGTCACAAAGGAAATACAGTGATAAGGAGCCATTTTTACAAGATGGGCTCTTTTATTTCCTCTGCTGAAAAGAGAGCTGAGCAATACTATTTACAATATTTTAATTGGTATTCCTGTGTTATTTTAAAGAGCTTTAAAGGATGAAAGCTGATCTGCTAGAGAAAGGTATTGCAATTGCCAAATAGGACACTCATGCCTTAACTTTGCAGAGAAGAATTTGCCTTTGTATTTTTGTTAAAGGCATTAAATATTCTATGTGTGTGCTGGACACAGCATTAGATTTAAGGCAGCAATTTTCAGGTCTTGATCACACCATCTAGTGTACAGTTCCCAGTCCATGTAAAGCAAAGGTGAGATTGTCAGAGAATTGGCACAAGTCCAAGGGCTTTATATTTCTTCAGGGGGTCCATCAGCAAGGGGAAAGGGAGGCACAGTTTATACAGCAGTTTTCCATCTGGGAACATGGTAGTGGTGAATGAAAACACAGGAAGGTAAAGTCTCGATCTAATTTCTCATCCAGAGAAAAGACTGCACCATGGCCCCATATTTGCAATCTTACTGATAATGGCTGTGGTGGCCTGAAGGGGACAAGGACCCTTTGTGAGAGCCCTTCCAGGAGCCAGCTGGTGCCCCGAGAAAGCAGCAGCAGTGGGAGCTGTGCCTGGGGCAGAGGGAACCGCTGGGTTTGGCAGTGTCCCACAATGGCCATGAGGCTGAACACAAGCAGCAGCTCTGCTTTCCAACCTGTCCCTGGCCAAACTCTGCATGTACAGGGCCACTGCCCAGCAATTTGGGCACTTTTCCCCTGTGCACTGAGGCATCCAAGGCAGCTGCTGCCTTTCTTGCAGGGCTCACTGTGCTCCTGAGCAGCTCTGGCCAAGGAGGCCTCTGCTGCCAGTGCTCCCGTGCTCTCTCAGGGTTGTGTGTTGTTTGTTTTGTTTGTTTTTTTGTTTCTTTCCCTCTATAACCTTAAATACTCTTTCTAGAGCACCCCTCCAGCCAAGACAGGCTGAGAGAGTTGGATTTGTTCTGCCTGGAGAAGAGAAGACTGGGGAGGCCTTAAGAAGCCTTCCAGTACCTGAAGGGACCTACAGGAGAGCTGGAGAGGGACTTTTTACAAGGTCATAAAATGATAAAACAAAGGGCAGTGGTTTTCAACTAAAAGGTGAGATTTACATGAGATGTTAGGAAATTCCTTACTGTGAGGGTGGTGAGGCTCTGGAACAGGCCACAGCACAGAGAAGCTGTGAATGCCCCAGCCCTGGAAGTGCTCAAGGCCAGGATGGATGGGGCTTTGAGCAGCCTGGTCAGGTGGGAGATGTCCCTGCCCGTGGCAGGAGGTTGGAAGTAGGTGATATCTAAGATCCTTTTCAACCCAAGACATTCCATGATTCTATTAAACACAAGTCGTTGTCAGACTCTGTGCTATAAAATTACAGTAAAGCTGCAAAGAAAAGAGAGGGAGTGGAATAAAGGAGTCAGAAAATTAGAAAATATGGACCTCAAAACTGCCTGAGAGGTCCTTTAGTTAACACATTTTATGCTTTCTGTTACCTCATGGTTAAGAACTGGAAGTTTTGATGGAGTACCTTATAAATTAGATAACTGTTTCATGTGTAATGGAGAGAAATTTAGATCTAAAAATAAGTGACTGACTGAGTAGCTAGAAACTGTTGAGCTATGGGCTGAAAGGACCTCTGAAATGTAATATATAATTAAGTCTTCTTTCTCTGACATGTTCCAGTCCTTTTCCCATAGACACTTGCATGTTTAAATGATAAATTGTAAAATATGCTTCATTCTGTAACTCAGCCTTATTTTTTTCACATTCAGCAAAAACAGTAAAAATATTGATTAAAAATGCTGATTAGCCTACTGCTATGATAAGGATCTGCAGGTTCCTGAACGTGGGGAAGGGGGCCACTTTCTCATTTATATCTACAAACAAAAATGAAAATTTCTGTTTCAAATTGTAGCTTGAATTACTTGTCATTATGTTTCTATTTTTTTCTCATGCCTTTGAGATCTGAACTCTTTATGAAATATCAAGTAAAAGGAACTTGGTGTAGCTGCATCATATAAAGCACTCATCTTATGAAAAAGAATCAAACTATGACTGACTAAAGATACTTTATCTTATAAAATAGAACTGTGTGGGGAGAAAAAAAGACATGGTACTTAGATATTAACTTCCACCATTGCTTCTTTCTGTACGTTAGTCTTCTTGTTGTTTTATCCACTGATTAGAGAAGTCAAACATTTTAAAGCAAATACAGAAATTTTAAAGACAAACCTGTCAAGTTGAACAGTTGGAGGTCTGGAATTAGATTCCAAAAATAATGATATTTGTTTAAAATTCCAGCAATTTATAGGCTTTTTTTTACATCAGCACCCACACTGTGCCATGAGAAAAATCTTTGTTTTAAGATATTCAGAATGGTTCACAAAGTCAATACATTTCAGCTGGTAATTGCCCTTTGAGGTAAACTAGTTGATCAAATCGGTGAGAAAACCATAAGATTCTAAAGATTATATTTTTATGAACGTCCAATTACAGCCCTGATTCACTCTTGTTCACAAAGAAAATGTTGTTAAAGTCTGGTTTTGTCATCTGACAGCAAAGCATACAACAACAGACATTTCCAGAACGTGTAAGGTGGAGCAGACCAGTCCCAGGTACTGATGAAAGACCTGGATTAACAGAAATAGGCACGTCATCAGTAATGCAAAGCCTTTACATTCCCAGGATTTACAAACATATTTGCCTCATGGCATTAGAACTCTGACCTGAAAAAAAAAATCTTTCCCTGGGATTTAACATTACATAAGTAAGAAAATTATTAAGGCCTTTGAGGGGTGTGCACTGGGGTAGGCAGGAATAACAGAAGTGAAATCTGTAAAGCTACCTGAACAGAAAATTGGTATGAGAACTGGGGCATAGGATCCTGAGGGTATGTCTGTACCACTAAGGAGAAGTGCACAGGGAGGGAGAGCCTGCACTCTTGTTGTCCCTGCTGCTTTGTTAGCCAGCTCATCCCTGGCTCCCCTTCGAACTATTCCAAATATTTGTTTCCAGGACAAATCTGCCATAGAAAGGGCAGCTTTCTGCCCCTGGGCCTGGGATCTGTTCTTGGCTGGCTTTTATTTAGTCATATCAACATAACCTGATTGACCAGGGCATTCAATTATGTGCTCTTATTTATCCCTTGCCAAGGAAGCACTCAAATTCCTACCTAGCTTTAGGCACAGAATTCAGTCCTCCTGAAGCTTTTTGCATGCAAGATAAAAATGCATTCCAGTAACCCGGAGTCAAGACATGTATGTTTTAATGTATATATGTATTTTACATATGTAACATATGTTTGAAGTGCTACTCAAGTTGTGATATTCCTTTAATGTAGGCAGAAGCCAGAGGCCTTAAACATTTAAAGCAAAGCAGATGTTATTTTGCTAAATCAAGATCATTGTTTACACTTTCCTCTGAAGTATTTAACATTAACTGGTATAAAAAGAAAGATACTAGGATATATGGATCCTGGTTTGTTTGGGTAGAAAATTCCTTGGCTGCTAAGGAAACTGTCCTGCTGCCTTGCAGCCTTAAGGATCATAGTGTTTAATGAAAGTTCACCAGTGGGACTGTGGTGAGCTGAGCACACAGGATAGTTTGTAGAGACTGCTACACCTTTCCAACACACAGTAGTGCTACACGTGGCATTTCCTGAAGCTGCTTCCTTTTTAACTTTCTGGAGACATGGGAGTGAATCTTAAGGAATGTCACATGTAAGACAGAGGATACCCAAGGCTGGCAGCTCCTGCTATGTTAAGTCACAAGAGGCTGTGGAAAGGAGACAAAACTCACAAATTCAGAATGAATATTTAAAGTAATCTCAACTCGACTGATTGAAAATGTTTACAGTCTGGTTTCCAATGACAGTGAGTTATGGAACCACTTTAATTTTAAATTTTTTTTTAAGGCTTAGAAAAGGTCTTACACATATGCAGTTATTCACAATATTTTGTACATTTTGTTAAGTCTTGAAAAAGTCGCAAGCCTGCTACATAGGGATTGTATTTGAGAGCCTAAAGAGGTTGTCCATTTTTTTTAAATCCTGAACTACAGCAAAAGGTGATGTGTTTATAAATCACAATTAACACGGTTTTGAGCAGTGGAGTAATCTAACTGATAATGGGTCAGAATAGAGTATTCTCCCTTTTCCCTCTAACCAGGTGGTTACTTCTGTGGAGGTTTGTGTTGATTTTTTTTTCCTCAAACTCCAAAAATATTATCAACTAACATATAATTTGGCAATACTATGAATTTTCGTTTTGATACTCTTGCAGATCTTAGGAAAAGACAGAAAACATCTAAGATTTTGAGGGACATTTAGGTGGATATATGTATTTAAATACATGTAAGTTTATGCTTCAGGTGGAACATTATTAAAAATCTACCCCTGTGACAGAAGTAACAGTAAAAGTAAGAATATTTTGGATTCAAGGAAGCTGTACTAAATTCATTGTTTGTCCACTTGGATGGATCAAAGCTGAAAGACAGCAAGATAAAGGATGCCAAGCCAGCATATGATCCCACTGCAGCAGTGGGGCATCAGGAGGCATTCCAGCAGCAGGCAGCTGCTGGAATAATCACATTAATCCAGAGGGAAAGAGTATGGCAGACTCTGTCTTGACACCCCAGCCCCTCTTCCCAGTGCAACACTGGACTCAGAGGTGGTATGTGACTACACTCCTAACACCTCACTGTTAAAAGAGAAGTCTAGAAACTTCCTTGTTCTCTGTTACAGTGGCTCTTGGCAGGAACAATGTCCCAGGTTATCAGATTTGTTTCAGTTAGGGATGATTGTGCTGATTTAAATCCCTGAGGGGAATTTCTCCCCTGACACAAGGATGTGTTACAGGACAAAAGCATACAAACAAATTCCTAACGTATGATTCTTCTCTCCTTTGTGTGGTGGTAAATAGTGATGTCTAGTGATGTCTTTTCATTCCTTGAACACAGGACTTGGGGTTCAGTCCTCACATGCAGTTGAACAGCATTACTGGGCAAACTACATGGGAATAAGATCTCCATGAGCATGTTACAGGTCACAGGATGCTTGGGGTTGGGAGAGACCTTAAGGATCATCCAGTTGCAGCACCCCTGCCGTAACCAGAAGGGGCAGGAATGCCACCCACCAGACCAGGCTGCTCAGAGTCCCCTCCAGGGGGGCTTCCCCTTGAACACTTCCAGGAATGGGGCATCCACAGGCTTTCTGGGCAATCTGTGCCAGCCCCTCACCCTGCATATGGTCATATTTAGGGCATGTGAACAATGTGTTGCCATGTAAAACCAGCCAAACATTTCAATGCCACCACACCACCCAGGGCTGGGTGCCACGGCTGCTGCCAGGCTGGGCCAGGCAAGCCCAAAACCAGACTGCAGGCCTGCATTGCACTTCTGAGATGCCTGTGCAAGAACGGGCATGGAAACACCCAAGCCACTAAGCTCGCAATAAAACCAGGTGGGGAGACTTCTCTGTGAAGTTTTTACATTTCCCGGGGGGAAAAGGGTGTTTAGAGGCTTCTCTGTCAATTTTTTTACATTATCCGGGGGGAAAAGGGTGTTTAGAGGCTTCTGGGGCATTCACTGTGTCCTGATATTTTCTGTACTCCATGAATTTATATAGTTCTGTAAAAATGAATTATTTAAATCAGTCTTCCCAAAAGTTACTTGATGAATTTCTCTCTTTAAATATTTGAAGAACAGTCTTGAGCCTTTATCTAGCAAACAAAAGATAAATTGAGATATTTCCCTTTCCATCAATTACAAAAAAAAAATAAAATAAAGGATTCTGTAAAATCCAAATCACACTTTTACAAGTGCTGGTAGGGCAGCAACCTTGAAACCAAAATTCAAAATAACATCTGGTTTTCATGAATACCTCTGTAAAATGAGGGGAAAGGAGAGGATGGGGAAAATCCGAGTGCTGGGGTGACTCTCTCTGCCTGTGTGCAGCTGAGGGTTGTAAAAATTTGTCAGGTGCCCCTGACAGGCAAACATTTACAGTTTTATAACCTCAGTATTTGCAACATTTAAGGCATTTCCTGTCTTAAGTATTAGGAAGTACAAGTAAATATTGCCTGTTCTGAGGTTAACTGCTCTGCTTAGTAGGTTTTTCATGGTCAGAACCAAAGAGCAGGAAAACCACAAAAATCCCAAAGCTGCTGTCACATTTTTAATTCATAAGTAACAACTCATACCTATTCCCAGAGCTACCTTTAATAGTGGGGCTTTTCTGAACCACAGGGAGTTTTGCTCATATGTAGAAAATCTGAGCCTGGTAAGACAGTCCTGGATTGATGCTGAAATGCTCAGAACAAAATTTCTCCAACTAAGTCTTCCCTTTCTAAGGAAAAGGGGAAGCTCATTTGTTTAGTTCCCTTTTTTCTTTTTGTTTCAAAAGCTATGCTGAATTTCCCTACCCTACCTCATATGCAAATTTTGTAGATATCTCTGAACCTTTGCATTTCTCATCTCGGGCTGGCAGCCCAGACAGGCTGCTGGAAAGCAGGGAGGGTGTGAAAATGGGTGGGCTCCGAGCAGCGGCTGGAGTTCGTCTCTGCAATTGCTCCATTGAAGTCGGCAGAGTTTGATCGATTTGAGGCCAGATTTGGCTCATGATTGAATTTTTTATGTCTTCGGAGCCAACATTGTGCATAGCGCATGAAGAAAAACAGATTACAGTTACTGCTTTTCATCTCAATCTATTTCTTGCTCTTCCAGAATTAAGAGATAATGAAAAGCAAGTACATATGTGCCTGCACACACATACACACACAAAAATCGTTTTCTTATAAAATTATCAATGCTTTTTTTTGCACACTCAGGAGTTCTGGGTAGTTCAGATAAAGCATCAGAGAAGTGTATTGAGATTTAGATACTTATTTTAACCAGTATTGGAATTTGGATTTTTCCCATGGCTCAGGGAAAGCTTTCCCTAGGGAAGCCTTCTTAGGGGGCAGCATCCATGCAGGGAGCTAACTGGGATCAGAGCTGTGGCTGTGAAGCATCCATTACTTTGGGGAAGAAAGCTCACCATATGGCTGTTTTGTTTCCAGTAGCTATAATGTAATTGAATCAATTGCCCTCACATGATATGGGTGTACTAACTGCACATACATCATTTCTTTCTGGGTTTTGAGGCTTGTAAAGAGTGGAGGGTAAGGCCCATGAGGATAAATCAGTCTAGTTTGTCTTCAAGAAAAATGGGTTTAAATCTGACCTGTGGTACAGGCACAAATCAATTCAGTGCTTCTGACAGTCCCACGTGGATACTTTCCTCATTTGGAAATTATCCTCTGATGAAGGTTGCTGTCAGTCTTTACACAGCAAGGCTACAAAAAGCAGGTCTCTTCTGAACTGAAGGTCATCAGTAAATAACATGCAAAATTCAAGTACAGCTAACCTAAGCCAGGTAAAGGGCTAGCAGCAATTCTCATAATGCTGCCAGAAAGTAAATCATGAGGTGAGAGGAGGGGAGAGAGAAGAAGAAGATGCCAAAGGCAGATTTCTCATGATGCTGAGATGTCCAGCAACTAATGCAGTGGGCTGTGCTTGTCTCCCATTTTCCCACTGCAGCAGGACCCAGGTAAGGTCAGTGTCTAAACCTACTGTGCCCTAGTTTTCCCTGTCGTCCACTGCTTCATCTCAGCTCCTCCCAGTATGATAACTGTAGTTTTTTGTTTTCTCTCTGCTCTCCTGCAGCTCTGTACCAAGAGCTGGGGTGAAAGCATTGCTCTGATCTCCCTGGCCAGGCATCGATGCTGCTGCCTGCTTTGTGTCTGCTTCAAGCTCTGTGAATCCAAGCTCTGTGAATTCCAAGCAAAACCAAAGTGAACTCCATTGATTTTTAATTCATTGAAAAGACAAAATTTAGACCTGCAGAGAAACAAGGCCAAATCCCAAGAAAAGATGGGACAGCTTTTGGAGGGTGAAGAAATGAAATGTCTAAATGTGTCTTATCTAAGCTCAGCACCTGGGCCTTGGGCATTAGGCAGCATGGGATGAGTTTCTTCCTGCAGGTGCATTTTTACTGAGGTGGGACAATGTGCCTTCTGGCAGTGCCCATTTCTTTCTATTTACAATTAATCCTGGATGGCTGGCTTCACAAAGTGCTGGCCAAACAGTTGGGCTAGTTGCACATATCTTATGGTTGCTGATAAAGGGGTTATTCTTTGAAGTCAAATCATGATTTCATGGGATTTTTGTTCTAAAGGTGAAGAAAGAAATTTGGGCTTAAATTTTTATATCCCCTTCTTTAACGTTTAAGGGACTCCAAATTTGGAATGGATCATTTTAGAGCTGGAGAGCATTTATCAGCAATTCATCACATTGCCAGAGTTTGGAAAATGTTTTTCAGATCTTTCAGCTATTTTTGTGACCAAAGGATTGTTTTCTGCAGAATGTGTCCTGAAGCAGAATTTGAAAATCTGTCCTTTCAGTGCTATTCTTGAGTCTGTCCTGCCTTTTAATTTATTGACATTCTTGCTTTCCTATATGAGATCTGGCAAAAACCCATCTTATTTTTCTCAAGTCTTCTATGCACTTTGCTATTTAAATACACTTCTTCCATTTCTTCCTTCTTTCCTGCCCTGGTTAATTCCTTTCAGACCTTTGAGTTTTGTAGCCCAACAGCAGCAATTTGCCAACTGGCAAATATCTGTACAGCACAGAAGTCCTTACAGAAAAAAAGTTGAAGGTCATTGTGGAGAAGAGACAGCATTTCTGAAGAGATGGGATTGAAATACCAGCACATGGACAACCTCTGGCTTGGAACACAGCTGGTGCTGCAAAGCTTCAGAGTTGGAGAAGACAAGCAGGGGAAGACAGAGCCAGGCCCTCTGCAAGCTTGTGGGAGGCTAAATTCCAAGGTCATACACTACTTCGGGTCAAGCTAATTTAGGTTGTGTCTTCTTGGTAAATTTATGCCTTCACACCATTTCTTACTTTTATTTCTCCATTTCACTTTCCACCAAATTGAATTTTTTTTCTATTTCTGCTTCTTGGAAACTTAATTTTCTGCCATCTAATACCATTTTAGTGCAATCCCTGTACAGACACATTAGGTCAGAGCAGAATTACACAGATGCCAGACATAAAACCTGTATCAAAAAATTCCATTCTAGCTGGTTGTGGACAAAATATGTTGATTTAAGGAAACAGAAAAGAAGTCCAGTACCAACTCATGGCAGTAAATGGTGTGTTATTACTCAAAATTGCACACTGCAAAATTTTCTGATTTTGTGCAATGTGTTGGTGGTTTTTTTTTTTTTCTTTAACAAAAGGCAGCATTTTCCTTTGAAACATCTTCCCTTTTCTTCATCTTTTCTGTCCTGTATTTTGTCCAGAGAAGCTCAGACTGTATCTCTCCTAATGGGCCTCACACCCATCCCCAGTCTCACTTCAAGACACTCACCTGAAGTGTCATTGTTCACAGTCACTTATTTGAAGCTGCACTCTAATTCATCTTTGCTTGTTTGTTCCCTACCTATTGATAAGGAGTAGAACAAGGAGTGGCTTCTTTCCCAAGAACAGGCAAATAATACTTCAAAATCAGGCCTGCATGGCTTCAAAGCATTTTCTGGCCAGGGATCCTTGACGTGCACCAGGGTATTGACTGCAGACTTGCAATGTAGAGTTTTCTCAGAAGGGTGAAATAGAAAGTTGGATTAGTTAATTTTTGGGGGGATCTGAGCGTTAATTGGCTCCCTTAAAACACCATCTAGTTAAACTTTGCTCAGTAGTATAGCACTGAAGTGTAGCAATTTTTGAAGGCACTCTTCTAAGCTGACTGTGCTTCAAGAGAATTGATTGAAATTAGAAAAATAACACATACCAAAAAATTTTTTTAAATCACAAATTTTCAGCTGTTCTTTATAGACAAAGTTACAAAGTTTAGCTCACCTGATAGGAAAGGAAGTATCCCACTGAACAATGGGTTTCTTTGTCTGAAGCATCAGGTTTGGCAACCACTTCCTTTGGAAAGCTTCGCACTTCTAAAGCTGCAAGGAACAATTTTAAAACTATTGAAATATATTGAGCAAACATGTAGTGGTTTTATGTACATTTCAGTGGGTTTATAGACATTCTAGATGGTTTTATAGATGTTATAAACTTTTGGAAACATAGTTTTAAAGCAAAACACAAACATTCCCATTCTCTGCTGTTTATTCCTTGTGGCTCATGTTTGGCTTTCGTCTTCATGTACAGCAGTACTTTTGACATTGATCATCCCAGGATCATTTAACATTCTGTCTAATTGTTTTCTAAATGTTTGCATTTATCCCATTCGTAATCCTGTGCTAGAAACCCTTGTCCATACTAGGTTATATTCTAATATTGATTTTGTTTCCCTTTCTTGTGGTCTTAGTTACAAATTACACCATCCTTTTTGCTTGGAATGTTTTAGGGTGATTGATTACTGAATGAATCAAGTGCACCCACAAGTTGAAGCTTGATTTAATCCCCTTAGTGCCAGGGATTTCAGAGCACACAAGCTCAAATTATGGAACCCTCTGGAAATAAAGGGCAGTGGATGTTTTTCCTGAATGTTGGAGAGCTGTGCCTCTGAGTTCCCCATTTGGGCTCAAGCTCCCTTTGAGAGAACAGAGCTGAACCATGGTTTCTGTCATGTCAGTGGATTTCTGTTGCTGTCAGAAGAGATTGAGGTGCTTGTTTGCAAGGAAGGAAGTGGTGGAAGGAAGCGGTGGAAGGAAGTGTCGGAAGGAAGGAAGTGGCAGAAGTGTCGGAAGGAAGTGTCGGAAGGAAGTGTCGGAAGGAAGTGTCGGAAGGAAGTGTCGGAAGGAAGTGTCGGAAGGAAGGAAGGAAGGAAGGAAGGAAGGAAGTGTCGGAAGGAAGGAAGTGTCGGAAGGAAGGAAGTGTCGGAAGGAAGGAAGGAAGGAAGGAAGGAAGGAAGGAAGGAAGGAAGGAAGGAAGGAAGGAAGGAAGGAAGGAAGGAAGGAAGGAAGGAAGGAAGGAAGGAAGGAAGGAAGGAAGGAAGGAAGGAAGGAAGGAAGGAAGGAAGGAAGGAAGGAAGGAAGGAAGGAAGGAAGGAAGGAAGGAAGGAAGGAAGGAAGGAAGGAAGGAAGTGTCGGAAGGAAGGAAGTGTCGGAAGGAAGGAAGGAAGGAAGGAAGGAAGGAAGGAAGGAAGGAAGGAAGGAAGGAAGGAAGGAAGGAAGGAAGGAAGGAAGGAAGGAAGGAAGGAAGGAAGGAAGGAAGGAAGGAAGGAAGGAAGGAAGGAAGGAAGGAAGGAAGGAAGGAAGGAAGGAAGGAAGTGGCGGAAGGAAGTGGCGGAAGGAAGTGGCGGAAGGAAGTGGCGGAAGGAAGTGGCGGAAGGAAGTGGCGGAAGGAAGTGGCGGAAGGAAGTGGCGGAAGGAAGGAAGGAAGGAAGGAAGGAAGGAAGGAAGGAAGGAAGGAAGGAAGGAAGGAAGGAAGGAAGGAAGGAAGGAAGGAAGGAAGGAAGGAAGGAAGGAAGGAAGGAAGGAAGGAAGGAAGGAAGGAAGGAAGGAAGGAAGGAAGGAAGGAAGGAAGGAAGGAAGGAAGGAAGGAAGGAAGGAAGGAAGGAAGGAAGGAAGGAAGGAAGGAAGGAAGGAAGGAAGGAAGGAAGGAAGGAAGGAAGGAAGGAAGGAAGTGGCGGAAGGAAGTGGCGGAAGGAAGTGGCGGAAGGAAGTGGCGGAAGGAAGTGGCGGAAGGAAGTGGCGGAAGGAAGGAAGGAAGGAAGGAAGGAAGGAAGGAAGGAAGGAAGGAAGGAAGGAAGGAAGGAAGGAAGGAAGGAAGGAAGGAAGGAAGGAAGGAAGGAAGGAAGGAAGGAAGGAAGGAAGGAAGGAAGGAAGGAAGGAAGGAAGGAAGGAAGGAAGGAAGGAAGGAAGGAAGGAAGGAAGGAAGGAAGGAAGGAAGGAAGGAAGGAAGGAAGGAAGGAAGGAAGTGGCGGAAGGAAGGAAGGGAAGGAAGGAAGGAAGGAAGGAAGGAAGGAAGGAAGGAAGGAAGGAAGGAAGGAAGGAAGGAAGGAAGGAAGGAAGGAAGGAAGGAAGGAAGGAAGGAAGGAAGGAAGGAAGGAAGGAAGGAAGCAATATGCATTTACAGTGCATTACAATATGCATTGTAACAGTGACTTGAGATCAGTGAGAAAAACATGTGACTCCAATTCTCACTGAATTATCTCCAGAAGTCCCTTCCCCAAAGAAAACTCTGCTTGTTTTTATGCAAAGGGAGTCACTGTGACCCGAACATTGCAAACAGTGCATTTTTAAGCACTCAGTCTGCTTCCAACCTTTGTTGTGAGGTGGGGGACAGAACCACGGAGTGTGTGCTGAGGAGGACTGGATCAGACACACAGGGATATGCACCTCTCCCTGAACCTGAGCTCACAGGGAGGCTCGGATGCAGAGGCAGGAATCACCTGGGAAATCCATTGCTACGGTTTCGGTGCTGCAGTGTGTGAAAGTACAAGACCGCAAACAGCACAGCTTGTGGGACTTGTGGCTGATATCCCCTTCATTCCTGTGGCTTGGCAGACTCTTAAAATGTCATGTAATGTGCATGCCTTTTCCTAGCCTTTGGCTTGTAACCACACTGTACTGAACCTTCAGTTGCAAGTGTCATAATTACCTCCATCTCCTCCTGCTGCTGCAAATGAGCAGAGAGGAAAAGTTCATTAGTCAATTATCTGAATTTTGGAGAAAACCAGAGCTGTGATAATCTCCTGTTTCCTGGAGATTTTAAATACGCCTCCTTCCTTTGGAAGCAGATGCAGCCCCAGCTTAAACAGGGAGTGGGGAGAAAAAGGAGGGGGAGAGCAGAGGGTGCACACACTTGACCTGGCATCTTGCAAAATGCTAAGACAGAGAAAGGCTGGAAACTACCCTATTGTGAAAATATATTTCTCACACAAAATCTGATGTATGGATATATGGATGAGAGAAAGATCTTAGGAAATAAAACATCTCTGAAGTGCTTTCATCTTGTTGTAACCACAAGATGACCTGCCTTTGGGATGGGTTTTATGCATTTTACTTGCCAAAGCCTCTTGAACTTAGTGGCTTGGGAAGTTCAACTTATTTTACTGGTTCTGTGAGTACTTTATATAACCATTTCCCAGACCATTTCTCTCCTCCCAGATGCTTTCCTCTACCATTTGGCTTTGATGTTGTGTTCCCACCTTTCCTTTGGTGTCCATTGTTGTGCTCCAGCCTGGTTGTAATGTCCTGACCTGCTTTGGTTCCTCCACAGCACCCCAAGGATGCATTTACTGTGGAGGTTTTTAGAAGAAGTTGGAAAACTGCAGCTAAAAATTCAAGTGGGCAATCTCAATGAAGTAGTTAGAAAGAATTAGGATATTTATGTATCTCCATTTAAGAAGAACATACTAAAGCCCTTCAGTGGGATTTCTGGTTTTAGAGTAATATTTAAGGCCACAGTCCAGCACATTGGGACTGGAGGCAATGACAAGTACATTAATCAATATTAACAGCAACAAGCCAAAGTAAAATATAGTGATTACTACTTAGTCCAAGTTTTAATGCAGCAAAATGCATAAGTTAAGCATGTGGTTAAGCCCTGTAGGGATTTAGCCAGTGTTAAAATAAGCATGTTTTAGTGATGGGTCGAACTGATGGCTATAATAGGTACCTGCAGATACCAAATTCTGCTTTTTTGTCTCTCACTATGTTTCTGTAGAGTCTAAATCCCCTTTATATTAAACACCAAAAAAAAAATGTGATTAGGCTACACAGTTAGCTACAGAGAAGTTGTAGAGAAAATTCTCTTTTTTTCATCCAATCGTTTTATTGCTACTGAAATAGGAAGAAATACAGTGCACTATAATTTGACAAAACATTATGTTATGTACCTTAGTACTTTATATGGAACAAACTTCAAGGAACAAACTTCAAGTCTAAATTCAAGAAGAAGGAGCTAGTAGAGAGGGTGCAGTGGAGGCTACAAAGATGATTTGGGGTCTGGAGCACCTCTCTTATGAGGAGACACTGTGGGAGCTGCGCCTGTGTAGTCCAGAGAAGGGAAGGCTTGGAGGGGATGTCAGCAGTGCAGATAAACACCTCAAAGGCATTTGTCAGGAAGGTGGTGACAGACTAAGGTCAGTGGTGCCCAGTGACAGGACAAGGAGCAATGGCCATGAACTAAAACACAGTTTCACCTCAGCATGAGGAAGAACTTTATTCTGAGGCTGGCTGAACACTGGAACAGGCTCCTCAGGCAGGTTGTGGAGTCTTCCTCTCTGGAGACATTCCAAACCCACTAGGACAACTTCCTGTTCTAGCTGACCCTGCCTTGGCAGGGATGATCGCCAGATCCAGCCTTAAAAATTCTGTATTTCTGAATCTTATTTTCATAACTTGATCTCTCTAGTTCCTAAGTTTATCTTATATTCATAGAACAATATGAAAGAATGAAAGTAGCTAATTTAAAGTACATAAATATGCATAGCTATTAACTAGAAGACTTTTTGGGGATAGGGCTAAAATATCAGCCTTAAATTTCAAGCATTTCATAAGTGTACAGTAGTAAGTTCATATAGGGTTTATTTTTCTTATTTAAAATTCTTCAAATATTCTCTCTGTATCAAATAGATCACTACATCTTCAATACCTAATTATTTGCACTAAAGAAAGAAATCCCACTTAACAGTTGAGAAAATAATTAAACAGCTTTTTTTTATTGTTGTTATTATAAATGAACCAAAACATGTTGTATGATGTATAAGGTCCAAACGACGTACACATGGAGGTCCGAATAAGAATAAGAGAAATGTGCTTTCTCTGATCTTTGCAAATTTGCATTCCATTTTTGCATCATTTTCTGCCTGGTTTGGGAATCCAGACAGATTTAGTTACATGAATTTGTTTGCAGATTCATGCCATTACCAAATGGTAGCTACATTTCTTTATTTTTACAGAAGAATATAGGTCTGTTAGACCTAACATGAATATCAGTTTCTCATTCCTGAAGTCATAAGCAGAAGCTTTGAAGTTGGTGAGGATGGGATCCTTACCTATGTCCGTGGTGAGACAGGAGAGCTTTTTCAGTTCAGATATTCTTGGAGGAACCGAAGCTGTTTGCTTCCCCTGGGAAGTGGAGGAGTCTGAACTGAATAGGAGTAGGACAGAAAAGTGGAATTTAATTTTTTCTATGTGAAATCTATTGTTAGAGATATCTTAAGGAGACTGTGGTAGAAATATTTTTTTAGGATGTAGCTTAGTTCTAGTCTTTAAGTCATATTTAAGTTAGATTTGCTAAGAGTCTGAGATGAGTGGAACATCAGTGAAACTTCTGGGAATTTTCTCAAGATACACTGTGATTGTTCGGCCAGCTTTGTTTCCTTCAAGAAGTGAATGACCTCTCCATGCTGAGTATGTCCTCATCAGCAGGAGCAGGATTTCCTGTTTAACCTGCTGTGTAACCATTTCTATGGTTGCTGACATTCCCTCTCCTTCGCACAAACCTTTCCTGTGAAAAATGCAGAACACAGGAGTGAGTCACAGGGAATCACTGGTGGCCCTTTCCACGTTTCCAGATGTGACAGAGGATCCCACATTGGCTTGGAGTGGCTGTGATGTTGTATTTAAAAGAAGTGCTCGCTGATCAACAGGATGTCAGAAAGATAGACTTACACACACCAAAAATATTTTTTTTAAAAATTTGGAGATGAAACTATGTGAAATTTGATCTGTGGACAGTGAGAACAAGTGGGGATTTTGACATAAATTCACTTTTCCAAAGAATCATGAGTATCCTTTGAGAAAAACCTGCCTGTGCTTATGCATTTTGATTTCTGTGCTTTCCTAGTTTTTCTGCATAAATCAGGTGTCAGTTTATCTGGGGTAGAGAAGAAGAGAAAATGCTAGAAAGAGGTCAACTGTGTCCTCCCAGTGCCTCCTACAACAGCGCCTGTGCAATATGGGGAGAGGCTTCCCACTGCTGCTTTACTGGAGGTGTGGGCAGACAGGTAAAGATGTGCCCACAGCAAGCTGAGAAAGTGATGGGCATTCTCCCTCTTCATCCTACTCGGTGGGCTGGGACATGTCCCAGCAGAGCAGAGGCTGATGGAGGAAAGGGATTTCCACATTCTCACCCAGATTGCACCCACTCATGGGAACAAGCAGTGTCCAAATAAAGTTCTGCAATGTATTATGAAGCTGTGTGGGGGTTTGTGTTGAAACACCCTCCCCTGGAGAGCTCTGAAGCACAAACTATGAGTGTTCTTGAAGACCTGTTACTGAACAGGCTTTGCTATGGTGTCTGATGACTCCCTGGCATGGAATGTGTGGGGCAGACTTGCCCATGTGGGGTAACACAGCCCCCTTTTCTTGCCCTATAGACTGGTGCCCAGGAGCAGGAGGCAGCTTTATTAAAACACCACTCCTTGCTGTGGGACATCCTTGTGAGTACTAATACTCTAGATAGATTTAAGCCACAGGGAGCCTGACACATCTTTTGCTACCCAGAGAGTGGGGGGCAGCCTGGGGAGTCCTCTGGGATGATTTTCTCCTCCTCTCTGCCTCCAGTGCTGTGTGCTGGTGTGTGTGACCTGCTGTTAGTGCCCCTCCCCAGGGGACAGCAGGACAGGCTGGGTGACACTGGGTAAAGCTGCCACAGAGGGAAGCTACACCTGGAGAAGTGCTTTGGCACAGCACTGGCAGTGAGTGACTTGCTGGCCTGGAGACAAGGGAGAGTGGAAAAGGCAGGAGACTGGCAGGGAGGGAACAGAGAGGTAAGTGTCATGCAGCAAAGAAGAGACTTGACAGATCTGTGCTGGCATTTTGTGTTTATAAGCCATACTGTGACTGATGAGCTCCACAATAAAATCCCTTCTGCCTGCAGAGGCTGCAGAAATGACCCTTTTTGTTGGGGGGAAGAAAGCACAGACAAAAGAGGGAGGAGGTGAACTCATATTTCTCAACTTTTCATGTGAGAAATGTCTCCAATGCATTCTTATGAAGGAAAAAGCTCTCCATCACTCAGTGCTGCAGTGGCTCACCATGACACAGAGTGAAGGTGACCAGTGCAGGAAGAGCCATTCAGCATTTCAGAGCCCCAGGGAATTTCTCTAAGTGCCATTTTCTGTGTAAGGCCAGAGGAGAAGGGAACGTGGGGTCAGAGGCGAGCACAGTCTCATTTCCAACAAGCTGCACGGATGGTCTCTACCAGTTGTATCATGATGGGCTTTAAACTGGGGAGTAGCTCTGGGATCTCACTGCTCATGATCAGCAGTGATAGATAGTCCTTACTCACAGGGGCGTTTCTGAGAGAAATTAAATTTGTGTTTGTTCAAACAAGTACCAGAGAAGGAGGTGTTACTGCCATGCTGGAGCAGACATCTTCACCTCCATCTTCACCTCCAGCTTCACCTCCATCTTCACCTTCATCTTCACCTCCATCTTCACAGGCAATCTGGCAGTGTCATCTAAACCTTCACTCCCAAATGCAGGGGTCATTCTGAGGACCAGGGATTCAGGGAGGCATCCTGAGGGACCAGTGAAAGAGCAGCAGTCACAGCTCCTCTGAGCAGTTTTTCTGTCTCCCAGCCACTGCCCTGGAGCCAAAATCCCCTTCCTCTGACTCCAGGGCAGAGCTAAGTTACACTAATGCCTTTGCTCTGCCATCAGAAGGGAAAGAGCTGTGTCAACTCAGAAAATGCTATTTGCTGACAGGTTGTTAGAGACAAAAGAGATGCAGTCAAGAGCAAGAATAAAAATAGAAGTTCTCCAGTAAAAAAGTGTGAGAAAAGAGAGAAGATTGATTGTTTAAGTCACAAATGACAGAAAAATGAAGGGAAAAGTAAAAAGGCTATTAAATCAAATGTGCCTGCCCTTTAGAATAGCGTTGATAAAGACTGTGGATGTGAAGTGTAAAGGTTGAGACACATCTGAGGGTCTCATCTGATAATTTATGGTTAGAGAATAAATAGATCATTGGTTTGATGTGGATATTGTTTCTAGACTAGCAGGTATTAGAGGGGTTGAAGGAACACATCACTAGAAACACAAAGCAGATGTCTAAAGACCATCCAGATATAGAAAAAAAAGGAGTTTCTGTTTATTGCTTTGCTTGCTTCCCTGTCCCCCCTGCTTGCTGCAGAGAAGTCAGCTCAAAACTAAATAATGCAATACACATTTTGTGTTCCCCATTATAACTGGCAATATGAGAAAAAATACTTTAATGATGTCTTAGATTTCTAATAAAGATGCCTGTTAAGCTTTATGGTATAGGTGCAAAAAAGATGTAGGGGTGTTCCTTCTTCAAATATAGCAGGTCAGCCTGGGTCAGAGAAGAATGTGTTCAATTAAAAGAAGCAAAAATTATTGGAAAAACCTGGATAGAGACAGAAGTAATCAAGAAAAGGATGATTATGCTGAATGAGCAGACTCCTCTATAAAGATACATTAATATTGTAAATTGTGTCAGCCTGTGCAGCCTCTTGGTAGCCACATCTGTTTCTTTTCTATCAGCTGCAGAATCAAATACAGTCATCAGGAAACAGACACATGCACTGTCATTTCCAGAGTGCATTGTACCACACTGGCTAGAGCCCACCAAAATAGCTGGATCATTCCCTCATTGTCTCACAATTCCCTAAATCTAACCAGGTTTTTTGCCTGCCACTTTTCAAGTCTGCACATATCTGCTTTCCAAATCAAACCCAACTTTTCCTTGGATTGATTTTTTTTTTTTACTGGAGTGTCTTCTTTGAGGCCTATTCTATGCAATCCCTTCACCCCATCAAATAGAGAGAAAAATGCAAACCTCAGAATATAATTTACAAAGACAGACTGTTGAATCCTTCTCTAAGCTCTTTTGCTTGAAGCCTATAATTGTGTTCTCTAGAAAGCCAAACTGATTTTGCTCACCCTGGAGAGCATTGTGTTGTAAAAAACCAAATCAGATTTCAGCAGTTGATAATGGAATAACTTTCTTTACTTGATGTAGAAGAGATTTATATTATGTAATGTATGTGATTACTATGAAATTACATATTTATAATATGGGAATTCAGAGCCTTCAATGAGACACTTCCATTAAAGCTTTTCCAGACTCTCTCAATTGCTTGTTTTGGAGAAGGTATCGAGCATGTTATTCTTTCAGCCAAGGTCCCAGCATCACTGAAAGAAACAGACTATAATTAAATGGAAATGCGTACTCATTCTTGTCATCACTGAGGACACTGGGGTGGTGTTGGGGATTCTGCACCAGCTTGTCTTTACAAACTCATGGAGGAAAGCCTGATGGATATGTAAAACATATGACCTAGTGAACTGAACTAGCCTCTTATCCAGATACAGCAATGATTTCCTATGTGACAATATTTGTGTGTCATTACACCTCTCTTAATTGGTACTATGGTTTCTTACAGCTCCGAGGAGGACAGGGAAACACTCTGACCTCTACAAGGTTATTGATAAAGGCAGAACCTCTTCACTCCTGAGTTAGGGGCCCTTCCCTCAGGCCCTGAGCAGTAGGTGATGCTCATGATGTCTCTGTCTGACCAGCACTGCACTGAAGGCTGATAGAGCTCAGCACTGCACATGGGCACCTCTCTGCATTGAAGGATTAAGCGTTTGTTACCATTTATACTAGCTTTGATCCAAAGAAACAGAAGCGTGTATGTATAAAACCTGTGATATTTTGCAGATTTGTGCATGTGTGTGTGTGCAAGACAGAGAAGTGATGATTAGCACACCCTTCTTCCTTGGAAGACTCTAAGGATTTTCTGCATAATCCTCTGGAGTGACTGTGAACTTTCACATTTCAGAGCTGGGATTTACATGGTGGTCAGTGGCTTTTACTTGTTAGTCCTCTGGATTTTCTTTTCTCTTTTCATTAGATGGCAGACTCTCTGTTCTCTTTTCTTTCTGTTCACTTACAAATAGCAGGGCTAACAGCCAGAAATTGCCTGAAAACTGACTTGGGTCTTCCTGAAATAGTAAAAAAACCCCAATGTATTGGTTAATAACCACTAAGGTATATTTTCTTTTTTGCCATTCTTTGAGGCCTAAAAGTAAGCTGACTTCTCAGCACAGGATAATTCTCCCAGCACATAAACTTCTTACTTGATCTTAGCTCTGGCCAGCTTGGTGCGACAGATATTTGTTGCAGGAAAAAACCCTTAGCTTCCTGGATTTTATGAAGTTGGGCCAATTTCACTGAAAATACCTCCCAAAGGAAATAATTCTCTTCTTCCTGAATTCTTTCTTTCAGCTATGAATTG
Organism: Melospiza georgiana; assembly: GCF_028018845.1. Lineage (NCBI taxonomy): Eukaryota > Metazoa > Chordata > Aves > Passeriformes > Passerellidae > Melospiza > Melospiza georgiana. The sequence continues at coordinate 93,776,945 of NC_080431.1, read as the reverse complement.
TTCACCTATGGGAACCCATTGTTCCCAATGTTGGAAATTTTGGCATCTTTCAAGTTATTTCATGCTTTTGAAAGCAGCAACTCCCCTTCCTTCACTCTGCTTCTAGGACTTACCCTGTGAAATTCCTGGTGGCTTCCTCCACTTACATCATTGCTGTCCTGTCACAAGGGAGTTCTCAGCTGCTGTGTTATCCTGCTTTGAGTTATTATGTGCTTCCCAGTATGAACTGGGTTTGTGTCTCAGGGAAATAGTGCAAGACCTCTAGAGAAAAGAGGAACCTGCCTAAGGCATGCTGCCAAAGTCAGTGGCCTTTATTTCCAAATAAATAAGAAAAGGAAAAAAAAAACAAACCCAAAGCCACTGTGGAGAAACCACAAGCCAGTCTGCTCTGAACTGTGTGAGAAAGAGAACTACAATTTCAGAGGGGGATGGAGTAACACCCTGACTACTGGTTGCAGCTTCTTTCAACATGGGAGGGAGGTGTTACTTGTCATTCAATCATATGTGATAACTGGAAAATATATGTTGCAGTATCAACTCTTTTGTGATGAAAAACTCGTGACTGAATAATATCTCCTGGTGATACAAGCCAGGCACCAAGAAGATCCCTTTATGTATTTGTGCTCTGAGGTCAACATGTTTGGGTTATTTCATCCTTGAACTTCTTTATCCCTTTCAGTACTGACAGACACATTTTTCTGCTCAAATCTTTGTCCTCCTACAGCCTTTTCCCACAATATGCCTGTCCTCCTCTCCATTCCTCCTCTTCTGGGGCCTTACCTCTTGCTCTCCACTGGAATCTCAACAGCCCTTCACCCACATCCACTTCATGATATCCTAGTACTGGAGCACCTCAGACCTCTATGGGAGGGCATTTCAAATTACTTTCCCACTTCTGCCTCAATCCCTCCCTAATGTCTGCCTTTCTAGATACTCTGCCTTTCAAGATACTGTTGTCAGTCACTTCATTGTGGCAAAAAACACGTTCCTTATTCATAATCCTCAGTCAGGCTCTTTAGATGCCTTACCTTGATGTTTCCCCTCTCTTTAACTCTACACCTTCAGGACACTGCTAAATCCTAATCCCCCTTCTTTTACAACTAAAATTTGCCTTTCTACTCCCCACTCCCTCACTCTACTTCCAAAACCCACAGTTTCAGTCTGGTGTTTCTCAGGGTAAGGTTTTGTTGAAGCAATATTTTTTTCTAGAAACACAGAACAAAGTGTTTGGGTGTGACTTTTGTGGAATCCCAGAAAGAACCTTCAGATTACTAACTAGGAGGAAATTGTAATAAAATAAAATATAAAGCAGAAAACTTTTTCACTTGAACACAAATTAAATTTAATCCAGCATTAGAAAAAAATCCCACAATGTAATTTTGGAGTTCTTCTTTATAACACAGGGTCTTGTCATAGTTACAACTCCATTCCCAATAATAAACTGTGCAACAGATGGATGTACCATAAGAAAGAATGGGGAAGCTGCTTTTTCTCATTCACACTAGCTCAGTTTGAACTGTGCCCCAAGGCCTCAGTTCCTATGCCAGCAGATGTGCAGGTCACTGCCAGATAGCTCTGGGTCTGGTTGCTTGTTGCATTGTGCCATATGTCAGCTGCTGTGCCTGTGCAAAAGCTGATGCAGGCTTCTGCTGTCTCCTAATGCCTCCAAGGTAGTTCTCCCCTTATGCCAACTATGTTTAGCTGCAATTTCACTGTTAAGCTTTGCAAAATTGAGCAGATGAGAAGGAAAAAAAATTTTAAAAAGGGTGGTAGTCAAGTCAAATGGGAAGTAGTAAACAGCAAGGAAAATATCCCTGTCTCCTATTATTTCCAAATGCAGATGAAGGCTTTGAGGCTGGTGTAGAAACAGGAGTGAAATTAATGCCTAGGGATTATGCTAAAGGCCAGCAGTGCAGCATGCCCGTGGATGCTGTTCTGAGCTTCCCAGAGAGACAAATCTCTGATAGTCACCTCTGCTTCGTACTTTCAAGGTCAGTTGTTTGGTCTTGAGATGGGATTTGAAGCAGAACATGAGGCAGGGTTTGCCAGTCAGCAGATTAAGGTGGGAACTGCAATGTACTTGGCTCTGAAAGGGACTTGAACATTCCTGGGGCTGGGAGATGTGAGGAAGAGGGAAAAGCAGCAGTGCACGGAGTCATTACTGCTTGGAAAATGCTTGGTTAGGACAAGGCAATTCCCACTCTGCTTGCTAATGTGTTGTCAGTGCATTGTTACAGACTTTGGGAAACTCAAAAAGGAAATTACTTCTAAAGCTGTAGATGTGCTCTTCACATGCAGTCTGCATTTCCTTTCAGCAGACCTTTTGGATCTATTTTTCAACTCTGCCAAAAGGGGGTTTATTTCCCTCATTTTGTTTTATGAATTCTTCAAATCCCAGTAAGAATCCCAGCAGTAGCCAGGGGATAACAATGGTCCTGCAACTCACTGATGCAAAAACAGTGAGCTGCATGGCTGTGTGCCTCACATTGCCCACAACCCAAAGAAACCAATTCCTGTTCTCACTTATGAATCTCTGGCTGTATATCCCCTTTTGTAAACCACACCAGCTCTCTCTTACAACTGCGTGTTAAAGATATTTCTATTCTTGCAGTCCAAAATAAGTCCTCCACCTCCTGCAGAAATCCCCTTGAGTAGATCTGTACGTCCTCCTCCATTAATTCAGTTTTATTATCTGCATTCATCCACAACTTTCAAAAGCCTGATGGTGAACTCACTTTTCCTCCCTCCTGCTCACAGAGCTAGGTGCTCCTAGAGGGGGAAAAATTTAGATTGGCAACTGCTTCCTGAAATGCTTGGTAATATTTTGCTTATCTTCCTGTAAGTGTGTTCAGAGCAAATGTTCAGTATGGGGCAGATAATGTAGTTACCGATAATGGATCCTTGATGCTGGGAGACTTGCAGTGATTTACCTCCATCAAATTAAATCAGAACAGGTGTTGCCAGCTCAGTTCCAAACCAGAAGGTGAGCAGGTGCCACTAAGTTGCATCTGGCAGTGGGAGCAAACAAATCTCAGCCAGAGAATTGTTGAATGAGGTGGTTTTTAATTTAGGTACACAACCTAAGCTATTAGAAGCAGCTTTTCCAAGGTTTCTTCTGCACACCCCTCTTGAATCTATTTAAGAAACAGTGGCAGAGAGACACTGTCAGAAAACAGTATTTGGATTAGGGAGCATTGCAAATATTGCCTCTGCCACCTGAGGCATTTTCTCTCTCTTTGGTAGGGAGACATTAATGTAGATATGCTTCAAAGTAATTTTCCTCCTGTTGGAAAGGCTGAGGAGGGCAGAGAAGGGAGAACACTGATAAGCTGCAGTGATTCTACAGATTGTTGGATGTGGGTCTGTTTCTACATTGCAAGCAGCCTCCTGTAAGAATGAAACTTCATTGCAGAAATGGACCATGTTACTTAGGAATGGACAGTCAGTCACAGCTTGTGGGTGGTTTCAGGGCTAGACCTGAAATGAGACATGTTTCTTCCTCAGAATACCTTGGGCCATTACTTTGGTGATGAGCACAGCGTCTCCATATTTGGCTAAAATCAGCGTTTTTGAAAGCATGGATTAAGTCCTCACCCAACTGTATGTAAAAGCATTTTTGACTACGTCATTTTCAACCAAACAGTGCTCATCCAGGGCAGCAAATCACACAAACAATGTTAATCACTTTTTGTCATGTTAATGGCCTTAAATCGCCTCAGAAATTGCTTCACCTAATTTTATTTCACTGGGGCTCTACAAGGGGGTCCAGCTGCAAGTAACCACTCTCAGAATCAAGACTGAATTACTGCAAATACCCCAGCAGAGGTGAAAAGGCAGATCCTCAGATCACATAAATCCGTGCAGTCCTGCTGATGTCTGTGATGTTCTGGTGATTGATACAAGCAGGGCTGGTTGATACAGGTGAAGTAAATGGTCTGCACTTTTAAATGCCTGCTGCTAATGGGTCCCATGGTAAAGCAGTGGCTGACTTGTTAGTTTTTCTGTAAAATGGACTCAAGAGGTACATTAATGGGAAAAAAAACCCCACCAGCTTAGCAAAGCAGTGGCCAGCACAGGTAGCACTGCAGTCATTAGAGTTCAAATTTGCATTTAGACACAGGGCCTGATTTGTGAGCAGAGAGATGCTTGTGCCAGTACTACAAGGGTCTAGATAAGGCCCGACCCTACACGAGCCATGTCCTACTCTGGCTGACCCAAGCTGAGGATGTGACCTCCTCTGGTTGGGATCTCACCTGCCTGTCTCTGGTCTCCTGAGAATTAAAGCCTGCAATAACTTCCTCCCTACTTTTCAGCCCTCTTAAGAGTCAAGGAACAGATGGCCTTGAGCACCCTGCCAGTGAAACTGGCACACAGGGGAAATACTGAACCTGGATGGGGATGAGCTTCCTCACCCTGTCAGCGTTCTCAAGAATCCCAGTATTTTTCTTATGTCCAACCAGGGATGAAAGGTCCTTTTTAAACTTGGATGAAAATTTCCAAAATAAAATCAGGATGGGGCCAAGCTAAATATTTTACTTTAATAATGTTCAAAGAGTTTATTTAGATTGTGACCTTTCAAAGCAGTTGCCTCTTTTCAATACAAAAGGAATGTGGGGGTTTTGCTTGTTTCCTTCAATTAGAAAATAAAACTTTTCACTTTTAAAAATGTCAAAACAGCCATCCTTCATCATTCAATGGTCCTTTTGCAGTTTTTTTAAGCTGAGAGACTTGTTAAGACCAAACTATTGCTATCAATCAACTTCATTTTGACAGATGACTGGATTTTTTTCATTGTATGTGAAGGGAAAAGAGAATTTTTGTCCTAAAATTCCTGACCACTGCTAGAAATATTTACCTCAGTTTTGAAAATCTTCTGTCTTACATAGGTTTCAGCCCAGTTAAATGTGGCTGCATTAAGCAATGGAAATGCAGGAAGTGTAATTTTTTTTCTTTAGTTCATTTTTAAATGAATACTTTAATCTTTTTCTTTTTCTTTTTTTTTCTTTTATCAGTGACCAACATGATTTATAGAATTGCTAAGTGATTTATATTCTGTTTGCATGATTTAGTGTCCTGCCTGAATGCAGTTTGGTTGAAAATGGCTTAATGAAAAATGGTTTCTTTATAGCATAGATGGAGCTTAATCCATGTTTTCAAAAATCACTCTGATTAAAGCCTTATAAGGATCAGACCAAGACAGTGTCTGTTGCCAAGTTATCTGCTACAAACATGGTTCCCAGGGAAAAACTTAAAGGCTTTATGTCATGAAAGAAGAAAGACTTTCTGAAAATGTACTTACTTTCTGAAATACAGTGTTGATGAGAAAACTTTATGGATTTCCAGCTCAGAAAGCAACAAAGCAAGGGCTTTAAGGGACAAACAGGAAAATAAAACCAACCTGATTAAAAAATTAAGAAAGCCTCCAAAGACTAGCTCACCTGATATTTTATGCCAACTATGAGCACTGCCTGTATCCTAGTTTATCAAATTCTGTATGCTTTGCCCTGAAGACCAATGGATGTGAAGGTCCTGACCACATTTTCTGGCCAGCTGTCCTTGGATGGGTGTGTGAAATTTTCAAATAATTTGGGGTAAAGTTTTGTAAAATGGGTTGCACATCCAATGACTTTGTCAGAGGGTGATAATTAATGACGCATTTCATTCATCTTCATTTGAGTATTTGTTTACACCACTTCTCTTCTAAATGCTACAAATATCCAATAGATCCTTGAAGGTGTTTCGTTTCCGTGAGGTGATTCCGTGAGTTAGAGTATTTATGGCTTTCCTTCAGTTGGAGGCTATTCTACAAGGCAGGATTTTCCAGACCCAAATATACCCTACACTCAATGAAGATTCTGCTTTTTCTTGGTAGTGCAAGGCAAAGTTTAATGACATCTGAGCAACAGCAGTTCTTTGGCTGGGTCCACTGAGAGCAAGTTTGATGCAGGGGTGTCAGCACAATGCAGTGCTTGATGCTGGCAGGTTTTGTGATCATCCCCCATGAGCAATGTTCTTTACCTGCTGGCTCCACTTTTGTACAACAACTTGATGATGCAGGTAGGTGGGGTTTTTTTTTGTTTGAGTGTTGTATTGTTTCATTGTTTTCAGGTCAAACACCCAAACAAGGATATTTTAAGTGTGTATCTGATTTTGTTACAGCCAATATAAGCTGTAATTCAGCTAATCTCAAATAAACCACATTTCTGTGTATAGTGTGATGGCAAAGCAGTAGAAGTCTCTTCTTAAGGGATGCTGCAGACTGCCAGGAAGCAAAGCTTCCAGAACATGGCTCTCCAAAGTAAGAGCAGCAGTATTCCCACAGTATTCCCAGCTTGCAAGGGCTGCCCTGCTGCACCACTTTGGCACAGGCTTTGCAAGCATGGTGGCCCTTCTAGTGCCACAGCCTAAATATTCTGGTTTCTTCTGGACTTTCCTGAAGAGAGCAACAAGACTCTCTTCCCTTCCCACACCACTGGTGAACTTCTGGGCCCACTGGGTACAGCTCACTGAACATGGGTGTGTTGTTCTGACTGCATATACCTTTAGAGCTGAGCTGATCTGCCTAGATGCATAAGTTAAGAGAGATCCACGTTTCCTGATGTTTATCCAGAAACCACAAAAAAATGGGTCCCATCTGCCTAACCTCAGAATTTCAAGGTGGAAAACAAGACATAGCAGGGGAAATGTGGTAGAATAGTACCTTGTCCTACTGCACCCTTCTGCTGTGCATGAAAAGGAAACTTCTGATCAGACTTGCCCGAGTTGTGTCACACATAACCAGGGTGTGGCTGCATGTCCAAAGACACCAGAGAACAAAACACCAGTGATCCTGCCCAAACCCTGTTACCACTCTGCAAATAAATATATGCAATATATATTTATATATTATATATTGCAATATATGCAATATATAATATATAAATAAATGCAATGCTCTTCAAGCATCTGTTGGGGGTCTGCTGCCCACTAACCCATTCATGTTTAAGTCTTACTTCAGCTCCAGGTAATGAAGGGCATTCTGCCATCCTTGGAGCACAGATTTCTGCTCCTGCAGCAGTGTGGGGAGGAGGCAGCACTGCCAGCTGCAGAGGGGTGCCCACCTGCCTGCCAGTCACATCTGCTGCTTTTCCAGACAGCATCTTCCTCACCCAGCTGCAAATCAGAGTGGTCCTGCCAAAGAAGAGTAATGTGCAGCAGGTAACAGGAATAGACCAAGGCTTCATGATTATTGCATTTTCACAGCCTTATAGCTTACTTTGTCACTTGCATCTCTGCAAGTGATTCAGAGCAAAGCTTGCAGAAACGGTGTTAATTCTGTGCATTTAATGAGGTGGTGGTGCAAGTGATTATGCAGGGTGCAAGTGGTAAAGAGAGGCTGGAGTTTGTATTTGCACTTGGTTTATGTGGCTTTTTTCTATTGTTTTTACAGTCCCTCACCCTTCAGCAAATGCAGCTGGGTGGCCCTTGGTGCATAGTAAGGGAAAGTCACTGTCACACAGTGGAATTACATTAGCAGGTCAGACATCTGAGCCATGTTTGTGTGGTCAGGGGAGGACAGTCAGGCACACAGGTGAGTTTTCTGCAGGTAGCCAGGATAAGCAGCAAATAGGAGGGACTAAGTGTCAAAGAGGACATTGTCTCCTAAAATGGCTAGTGAAAAAAAAACAAGGGAACAGTAAAAGAATTTTAAAGACATTTACGTATGGGCCGCACTTCAAAGGAATGCCTTTAGTTAAGTTGCAACCTGCTGATCTCTAAGCACATGTTTAGATGTTCTCAGTAAGGACAAACATACCTGCCTCAGTGCTGTCCTGAGGAGAGCATGGGATGATGAAGGAAATGGTGAGATTATTTTCCCTGCGGCAGCAGAACTTTGATTCACTTTTCACCTTCTTTTTCAACAGTCTGTTTATTTTCATTGAGCACTGGTTTGAATTCTTGTGTTTTGGCAATAACAGTCATGACCGTTCCTCACTCCTTGTGCTGTTCTCCCCCTCCACTGCCACCTCTGAAGTTAAGTCTGTTTTTTGTACTTTCTGTGTTTGGAAGTGGGGGAGTGGAGGAGTTGCTGGCTGAGAGGTAGCCAGTGATGGTTGCTAAATGTGTCTGCTTGGTTGGAAGTAAAGAAGCACATAACAAATGTTAAAGGGAAAAAAAATGGATTATTTGTTTTTCCAGGGGGGATTCTACCCTTAAAGTGATGCCCCAGAAATCCATCTGGAATGTTAAATAAAAGCCAAAGGCCCCCCACAATTGTGTTAGCAGAGACAAACTCCTCACAGCAAGGGCCTTTGAAAATTAGAACTCAAAAATAATATTCCATAAAGGAAAAATTCTCCTAAGAAAACAGAAAGCAAGGAAATTTAAGGCATAATAAGGACTGGTCACAGTGCTTAGGTTGTGTAGGATCTATCAAGCAAAATGCTGTTGACACAAACCCCTGACTATTTTCACTGTACAAATACACATGCTCACACTTTATTTGGAGTGGCCTTAAGTTTGCCTTCAGATCACCAACTGAGCTTTTAAATTAACACAGGATGTTCACACTGCCATGGGCCATCCTAATGGCCTTCCAAAAAACTGCTCTTTACATACAGAGATGGATATGAGAGTGCTTCCTATTACTCTTTCTGTCTCCTTGAAAGGCACCAAGAAAGTTAAGAAAACATTAGGGAGAGAAACATGCACCAGTCATTATTCTGAAAAAATTATATTTATTAGATTTTTGGGGTATTTTTCCTATGCTCTTGAGATGACCCTATCTGTCTTCTTCTCCCTCCTCACAACTGATCCTCATTGTCCTATGTGTCAGAGGACTCTCTTTAGTAAAGAATAATCTTGCTGTGTTGATTTAACACCAGTGAGGCTCTGCCCCATTAAACTCAGTGAGAATTCATTAGTAAGGTACAAAGGACATGAGTCTTTCCTTTACAGGCCAGAGGATCTGCATGTCCTAAACACAAAGCTGTGGAACGATAGACCTGGAAAGTTATCCTTATTCTAAAAGTAGACAGAACATTAATGGGAGTTGTACTGACTTATCACTTTGCTGATATGCCTTAAATGTGTTGTTGTGTGTGAGGAAATGAACCACCTTTGTGTTTGCTGGGTCACAACCTTCCCTTTTGAGATAGCCAATGAGTTTACCCAGTGTTGACAATTCAGATGTTATGTCACTGACCAGATAATTGGATTGGCCATGACAATCCTCACGTAATGAAGCTCGTCCCAGTGCCCTGAAGTCTTTGAACACAATCTTGTACTGGGTTTTTCTTCTGGATACAGTTCTCTTCCTAATTATTTTCTCTCAAGCTTCCATGAAAAGCATTCATACATTTTCAGAGGGTGCACAGAAGGATGGAAGGTGCATAAACCATTTGTCTCAGCCTCTATGTCAGGTCCCACAATGGGGAGGTAATGAGGAGAAAGTGCATTCTTCCCATCATATTATCTGGTGCCTCCCATCCATGCCTTTTTAAAAAGACTTGTTAGACTAGATTTGGCTCTGTTCCATTAAAAATGTCTATTGTACAGATTTGATTTTGAGAGAAAAGGAAAAGGTCCATAAGATATCTGTGCAGTGGCTGCCAGTGACTGAGTATGAAGGGGGTGTCACATCTGCAGACACACAGATTCTCTTCAGGCTGGAGTGAAATTCTCTCATCAGATGAACCATAATGATCATGACAGTGGATTCCTACCAAGCAGTGAACTGACCCCCCTGATCCATTTTTTGTCAGTCATGAACAAGCCTTCAGATTGCAAGTTTTTGTTAAGGACTGAATTGAATCAGGTGACAGAGCATTTACAAGCCCTACTCTCCATTTCCAACCAGCTGATGACTAATCTGGACCACTAGAATTTGTAAAGTAACAAATACTCACATAGTTATGAACTTAGTGCCCTCAGTCCAAAATAAACAAGGGGTATATGTGCTAATTACCTGCAAGTAATGCTACAGTAATTTATTAGTTCCTTTGCAAATTTGCAAATTAAAACAGACATTCCAGAGAGAAAGATAGATTATCTGTCCACTTCATCATAGCTACTTTTAAGAGCCTTAACCAGGATATTATGGTTGTGCTGTGTGGAAGACACAATACCCCAGAGCCATAATGACACTTTATATGAAATTAAGTGTACTTCAAATTCTTCTTGTGCATCAGCTCAAATCTGTCATAGAACTTGACATGGAAACTATCCTGAATAGTAAAATGCCTTCAGTAGTATAAAATTATGGTACCCATTCAACAGCTTTTCAATAAGTCTAAAGAAAAAGGTTTTAATCCACTTTTTAGTGTTCAAAACTGAGTTGGTTATGCATGGCTTTTTGTTCATAAATTACAATCAGTGTGTTTTCATCTGCAGAACTCATAAATGGATCAGAGATTTCATAATAAAATAAGATTTTGGACAGTGGATGTTGAAGTGCTTAAAGAATACTTGTTGATTATTCAGTGAAATGCATCAATACTCTGCCAAATCTGTAAAGAATCAACACCTCAGCGTGAGATTAGGAATATCCATATTCTACAAAGCATGCAGTGTGCTGTCCTTTGGAGCAGGCATAAAATCCATGAACACATTGACTATTGGTCATTAAAGAACCCCAGGAAACTTAAGCATAAAGACCTTGTAACAGATGGTCTGGGTAAAAAATTCTAACTCGTGTCTGATATTCATCAGTCAGTATAAATCAGCATTGTTGCTGTGGCTTTGGTAAATCAGCAGAGATTTTCATCAAAAGGTTTCCTGGCCCTGGCTGCCTAAAGAGTGCCCTGTTCTTTTAATTGGATATGTTATTTCTTCTCCCCTCCTCTACTGAAAACAGAAAGCAGCTTCCAGTGTCCGCATTTATGGATGATGGGAGTCAAGGAGTATCTTTTAAATGCCTCCTTATTCCTTCTGGTCAAGTTATCTCCTGTTTTCTTTATGGTGTAGGAACTTGCACAGGAAATAAGTGATACAAATACAAAGGCATAATCACCCAATGTTAAAGGAAGTTGTTTTCCTTTCAATACCAGCAGGAAAATAGAGGCCTGAAGTGAATGTCAAGTTCTACAAAATCACAATGTTGGGCATTGTAATACTCAGTTATCCTGGTGTATATAATTCAAAAAATTGCAGTACAATGCATAGCCAGTCTTACTTAGTGCTACTGAAAAATTGTCACTCATAAGGAGCTACCTAAGTGCTGGATATTATGCTGGAGCATTTGGGATGTATGGTTAATTTCAGGGTAATAATTATAGACAGTATCTCAGACACTATTCCTGATAACTGAGCTCAACTTTTCAAAGCTGGTACATCTCTGATGAGGTGATGCCCAACTACACCACTGAGAACTATCTGAAGATTAAGCCACCTGCATGTAATTTGGTGCTAAACCATAACTTAGCATTAAAAGTATTGCCTTCTGAGGTTTCAGCAGTGTGGGGTCATCTGGAATTGTCTGCCAGTGCAGAAGTTCCTAGAGAGTTTTCCAGCACTTCCAAAGGGAAAAAGCAACTTAGAGGCATTTCCTACAGCCTAGCTTAGACCTGCTTCACAGCACCAAGGGAGGTGACCCTTTCTCAAGCATATACATGTTATAGGTTTATCTATGCATATTCTACTCCTTTTCTCTTGAGTTTGTTGGAACCCTGGGGACCCTTCTTCTAAGGAAACAGATTCAGACACAGCCATTTAAATCAGTAAGATAATGGACTGATGTTTGACTCTAGATTCTAGACAGGAATTTACACTTAAATTAATCATAAGTAATATCAGTAATATCATCTTAGCATTTCCCAGGATGATGAGTTGGCTCACTTTAAATCATTGATCTATTATCAAGGCAGCATGTGCAGCAACAGCTGCAGTGGGTGCTTCCCATGTCAGGGCCTCTTTTATCTGGCCTTTGGTGATTAGGACCAGCACACTGTCTCACAAGGGCTGCTTCCAAACAAGCAAAAATGGGAAAACAGTCATTCCAAAAAATGGAAAATCTGCAAATGCAATCCTGCCAATGTTTGGCAGCAGAAGGGAGGAAAGTTACTACCTTGACTTTATCATACTAGCTTTTATACCTAATTATTATAAAATGCATCCCAAGAGCTGCATCAGTAGCACAGAAGTTGCTCATGCCATTCTTCTCTTCATGTATGACACTGTTCTGTTAGGGCCACTGGACCTTCTGGAGGAGGGATGCAGTTCACCCAAGAAGACTTAACATTAAATAACTCTCACAGCATTATTATTTTTATTACTGTAGTGCATGGAAGTTATAGTAATAGAACAGACTCCCACTGTGTTAGGGACCTTAAAAACAGAGTATAAAAAGACACTGTTTTCCTGAAAGAGTTTCAAATTAATTATCCTTCTTCATTCCAAACACAGTCCCTGTACCTACAGCAAAGAAAAATCTTGTTTGCTTATTTATTTTGCTTGATTCAATTTAGAATAGACAGCTCAGTTTATTTTTCCATTAAAAAGATGATGCCAAGCTGAGTGCTAACATACATGAACTACAACCCCTTTGTTTTTAATAGGGGAGGAAGGAGGTAAATGCTTGTGATTAATTTGGCTCATCCTGGTTGAAAAACAATAAAGATTTGTCTTAACTGGCCATAAGTAGAGTGGATACTTTAAACACAAGCAAGCTACCTCTCAAGATGTGGGTGACAGATTATCTCAGATATGGTATGAAAAATTAGCCGATACATTTACCATACCCTCTAGGAAGGCCTGTGATTAAATTTAACATAGCTGACCTTGTTGTCCTAAGCCTAATGAGCCAGAATGGATAGAAACGTCCTTGATCCAGCTGGTGGTTTTTAGTGTCAGGCTTTAGTCTTACATAATTTATCCACTTTAACCCCAGCACTGGTGCAATTGCTTAATGCACTGGCCTGTCACCTTTCAAATGGAATTTTTGGTCTGCTTGATGTAAAGTGAAATTAGACTCAACTGCTTGCTGAGGCAACGATACATGGCTTCAGCCTAAGGCAGCAAAGTCAGGGTTTTACTCTGAGACCTGTACTGGTACAAGGTGAGGACTGAGCACTACCCAACACACTGACATTTGTTTCAGAAGTGGAGGGAAGTATCTGGAATACAACTTCTGCAGGAGCTGCCTGTTAGAGCAAATGCTCACTTGTGCTGTGATAATTCTCTTTTGTGACTGCTCTTTCAGATAATGTATCCAATTTCTACAAATTTGTGCACGACTTAACCCAAGTATTGTGCATCATGTATCCAGCACATGCTACCCAAAACAAGCAGAAGAAAAGAATTCTCAAACAAAAGGATTACAAAATGCATTTTTGCTGCCTGAGTTACATTTCCAGTCTAGAGCTGTAGTCTTCAGTCTGTTAAATCTGTCTCTACAACCATGAAACAAGCATGCAACTTTTTGTAGCTAAATTTTACGATTTTTCTGGCGTGTCAGATCTTTCACCATGAAAAGAGATTCAACCCTTCCTTGTGCAGATCCTTTCCCAGAGTTGCAGGAGATAGCTGGCTTTGCCCAAACAAAACTGGCCAAGGTCCCACAGGCTGTGTTTACTGAGACTCACAACAGCACACACTGGGGCAACTCTGGGAGGAGCTTTGCAGAGCTGTGAGGGAAGGAAATCAAATCCCAGCAGATGCCCAGCTTTTCCTCTGGGCAGCTGGGATGCAGGAAGGGGCATGAAAGTGACACTCAAGCCACCAAGAAGTGTCCCATGCTAGCACTTGTACTCAGGGGCCAGCAGACAGCAATGCAGGACGTGCTTAACTCACAGTTAAGTGATATTCCTTCACTTAAGGATATTCCTTCTAACAACAGAAGAAATCACACCTCTGTTTTCACAGCCCACAGGTAGATGAGAGAGTGAGGCACAGCACTATCATGGCCACTTATGCAATTTCTCCTGTTTCCTACACTCCAGACCAGCAGAAACCTTTAACGAAAGCCTTGGTTTCTGTCTTTTTTCCCTGTCTCTCACACCATGTCTTGATAGGATATTTCCTGAAGACAGTAAAGGTAGTTTTCCAAAAGGCTTGACCGAGGAACCCTTCCATTAGATGATGCAAACTTGCAAGGTATTTTCTTATGTGTCAAAGCTGGAGTGAGGATGTCCCTCAGTTCCTTACACTGAAGCAAATTTTAAATGCCTTCTGAAGCTGAGGACATTCATATTTAAAGCTAAAGCTGTTCTCTTAATCATAAGAGCAGTTGTAAGTTTCTCAGTGGGGTTGCATTTAAGCCATAAGCCATCCCCCAGACACTTTGTATACCAGATGAGTCACAAGGGAAAATATGACAAACTTTTCAGCAGGGTGAACCAAAGCAACAATAAATCAGCTGGCTACTAGAAATAAATATAGTTTCTGAGTGTACCTCTATGCTGGAGCACTTCACAATGCATACAAAATGCTCACGCATACTTCTTGCTATTCCACATCTTTGGACTCAGAACTGACTCAATAATAAAAATGGGTTCTTCCTGTAATTAAGAGCACAGATTCAAACAAAAAAAAAATCTATTTAGTAGAATAATAAGTTAGTGTTTTTATAAAAAAATCAAATTGATTCAAAAGAGTTTACACTTCTATATTTCCATGCTTTTCTGCCTGCTGTTGATCATGTGACGGTACGAGTATGCATGTGTGTGTGTATGTATATCTATATCTATATCTATATCTATATCTATATCTATATCTATATCTATATCTATATCTATATCTATACTATATCTATCGATCTATCTATCTATCCATCTATATATATATGTGTATATATATATGTGTGTATATATATATATGTATATATGTATATATGTATATATGCATATATATGTAGTTAGGCTCTTTTTCCCAACTATTTGGAAACATTCCCTTAGATTTCTAAAGAGTATAATTGCCCAGATCAGTGTCTAAATGCATTATTGCATAGAGCAGGGAACAATAACATAGCAGAAGCTACAGGGAGCTGCCCCTGACTGTTTCCTGAGCATGGAGCCAGCATCTGCCCCGAGAAGTCCCTCTACACTCAGCCTTCACTGGATGCAATATAAGGCACCCAGTGTAACAGATTATTAAAAGATCATGGTTTTTTGCCTCAGGGGATTGTACTGTTTGAAAACAAAACAAGGCAGAAGTGGGAGACTTCACAAATATGAATGGCAAGAGAAACCTCTGAGAAACTCCAAGGTGGCACTCTAAAGAAATGAAGGTGGTGATTAAATTCTTGCTGATAGAAGTATGGTCACCAGTTCAGTTGAGACAGAATTTCTTCCTTGTCTTGAGGAGATGATCTTCATAGAGTGGGCTTGAGGCATTTGCAGAACATTATTTTAATGATATTTAGGTGTCTGATTTAATTTTTAGATGTAGAAATGGCTCTGCATGTCTCTGACCCTGCAGTTTTGAAATCACCGATGTTTAATCATTGACTTAGTGACTGTGAGATTAAAGCTTTGCAGCAGAAGAAAGATGAAGCTTCCAGTATTGATACTAATGTGCTATCTACTCTCCATTAAGTTAAAATAAAACTTGTAGAGTGGATTTGCTGCTCCTATACTTTTTTGTGTAACAAAGTTACGGCAGGAACAAGTATGTTCAGATCCTTGCAAAGGTATAAAGGCATAGGTGTTATTAGAACAATTTGTTTTCTCTATTTTTTGGGAATAGAAAATACTCTGAACAGTATCGTGTCTAAGACTTTGGTCTTCAGACAGTCTCAAGCTCTGGTAACTTAATTTTCCTATCATTTCTTTTAAAATTGTGTTGGTTATGGGAATCCAAGAGTGACTTTTTGTTGTTGTTATTCTCATTGTCTTCCCTTGGCTTGTTCATTTTGCTTTTTGGCAGCCAGTAACAGCAGTGCACATTTTCCCAGCAGTTTTCTTGAGCCTGGGTTTAGATAAAGACAGTGATCATTTTTGTTCCTTGATCCAAGTGGGATTTCTGTCTGAAGCTGAAGAGGCTATTCTTACCCTTCAAGTCAGACTCCAAAACACTGCAGTAGGGTTCCCATTCTCATACATAAATGGCAAAAGACCTGGCCAAACCTCCTTGATTCAGCAGAAAGACTCTCTTTGACTTCACCCAGATCTGGATCAAAGACAAATGAAGGAGTATTTTTCCTACTAGGCAGCATTTCAGTGTTGATACTGGAGCTGTCACACTGAAGGAGATGATGGAAGGATGGGTACTGAAAGTAAATGTCAAAGGGATAAAATATGGGTAGAAGTAATTTAATTTTCCTTCTTTGTTGGGTCAGTTCATTTCATCTTGAAACTGAATACAAGCTTAGCTCACAGATCTTTGCAAAATCTTCCAGACATAATGTGATTTGGGAAAATAAGTGGTCCACATTTGCTTGATGTGACAACATATGGGTATTAGCATTTTTTCATTTCTCCAATCAATATATGTAAAACATGCAGAAGGAAAACAACTCATGCAATAGGACTTGGATTATTTTTTAATACTGTCAAGATTTTATCAGTCAGCAAATGAGATAAAGAAAGGATAAGTCAACTTGAAATTACATTGGACAGCAGTGAAGCAGACTCTCTCCTCTCAATTTGTGTCACATTTTGGATTTCTTTTGTAAAGAAGTCCTAGTACTTTAGTAAGCACATGGAATGGAAAGAAAGAAGGACTCTGAATTGTTTCTCTGGAATCCCTTTGCAAGAGCTGCTCTTTTAATTTCCCAGAGGTTACCAGCATACTAACATCCCTTTTTTTTTTTTTTCGTATTTTAATTTGTATTATGAAGAGTAGGAGCAGAGGGATCTTGTTCAAAAATCCTTTTATTTTGCTCCTTGAAAAGAAAATTCTTCACAATTAAGAATGTCAAATTAAAAAATCCTTTTTGGTGTGTATGTTTGTGTCTGTGCATGTGTTGGTTTTTTTTTCCTTATTCACTTCATGCATCAGTTACCCTGGCATTGCAACAAAAGATAAAATTTACTGTGTAATTGGATTGTGGCATAGGAAAAAAGGTAGTGGTCTGTATTAAGTTATTATTTTACAATGTTCCCAAGCATTTGTCCACCTGAAATGGTTAAAGCATGGCAAAAGTATTAAGGGAATATAATTTGACTTTGCTGTAAAGAAAACATTAGAACACTTTCCTGCTCTCCAACAAACAGTACAAACAAAAAACAGAGCAAAAAATACTAAGATACAATTAAGGAGATACAATACATGTATCTCAAACTTGTAGTTAGGGCTGACTTAAACAGAATTTAATATACGAGACACATTGCATTGCAAGTGAATTCTCATTTCGACAAAACACTAACAGATGTTTAATCAATAAGATGGACCATAAAGGGCAACACAATTAGTAGGTCTGAGAAATGTTCTCCTGTGATGTTGGAAAGCTGTAATTATGGACCAGATCTCATAAGTGTTTTGCACAGATGACACATAATACCAGTATTCTAGCTTATAGAAAAGTCTGCATGGCACTTTTAATACAATTACAGGCACAAAGACGCAACAACCCTGATCTTAGAGAATCTTTTCAAACAAATATCAAAATTGTCACTGAATTAAAGAAGAAATAAAATAAAGCTAAAATCAGCTCCTTTCATCCAGTTCCATGCTGCATTTTTTGTCACATTTTTCTCAGATGGCACTGAAAAGAACCCCACTTTCCCCAACATGCCTGCCCTTATAGTTTAAGGTAGGAAACTCGAAACTGTGACATCTCCCTCCTCAGGATGGGAGGTCTTGTACAGCTGATGCAAGCCATGGTCCTGCAGTAGCCAAAGAAGTAGCCAAAGCAGATGAAAACATCCTGAGGGAGCTCTAATTTTGCTTGAGGAACAACACTTCTAGGTCTCATCAATAACATGTTTTTATATTACATACTCCAGTGTGATTGGGACCCCAGGTAAACAGCAGCCCATCATAGTCCCTCTACTATCTGTTACTTAGCTTCCGTGATAGGAGGGAGAGGTTCCCTGCTTCTACTGAAGCACAGAAGGTAGAATTATTGAAGTGATTTTTTGAGTCCTTGAGTCCTTGATTTTTTGACAGTGCAATCATAATGTTTAGCAGAATGGCAGCTGGGAACATCACTGGGTTCATGGCTGTGGTGAGAGTTTTTTTACCCTATCTTCCCCTCATAATTCTCTGCCTTTGTCAGAATATGACTAAAAACAGTGGAGGAAGTTAAAAAAAAAATATTATCCCTCTTAAAATAAAATAAAAGTCCTGGTTGTGCATCCTGGTCTTGAGTTTGTCCAGCAGAAAGAAGCCATTAGTTAGACAAGTGTTCTCCCATACACACCACTTCCAGAAACATAATCCTCCTAAATTGCTGGGATTTCAAAAATGTCTCTTTTGTGCATGAATTTGAACTTCCATATTTGATGGTTTAAAAGAATCAATGCAGCAATGTTGAGCAGTCTGGATTTGCCATACTTAACCTGTAATTACAGCTCCTTATTGAAAGTTATAGCTGGGCTGCAGCCCTTCAAATCTTAGATTAATCAGACTCAGCTTAGCATCCCTGCCTATAAATTCCAGAAAGTTAGATTTATTTCAATATAGTGAATCATGAAGGTTTTGGCAACAACCTGAAGAGTATATTTTTTTCCATGGGAAAGTGAAGGAAGAAATATGGTTGGATGGATTATGTAGAGGGGAAAAAAAGTCCCCTTCAAATGCATGTTCTACAACTTAATTAATAAATAGTCCACTGATTGGCTGGTGCAGTGATAGGCTTCATTGTAACTAATGAAGCTTCATCAGTGCATGCCAGATGAGAATCTAAAAAATAATTCTTCATGTAAGATTTATAAATAGCACAGAGGAAATATGTTGTCAGAAAATGTGAACAGTAGCCCTATTAATGCGTCCTTTTAATTTAGTTATTCCCAAGGAGCATTCATCTATCTCATTGCTCCAGGCCTGATGTGGTGGGGGTCATTTTATGCCGTGATGGATGTGCCAGGCACATCCCATAATGCGTGTCCCACGGAGTGCAGCTGCAGGCCAACCCACAGACACACAGGAGTGGGTCAGTGGGCAGCAGGGCTGGGACAGGTGGCAGCACCAGAGCCTGCTGGGCACAGCTCCCTGTTCTGCACCCTTCTCCTGGCCAGCAAGGACCCCCACCAGTCCCTGGGATGAGGACCTTCATTCCTACCCCCTGTAAGAGTGGCACCTGAAGGAGGGGGACCTCAGCCACCAAGCGGGTGTCTCTTCATACCATGAGACAACAACTGATACAGGAACAGGTGGGGAGGAGGACTGTGAGTAGAACAGGGGGAACAGAGTGCCTGTCCTATGAGAGCAAACTGGGAAAAGCTTGGACTCTTTAGCCTAGCAAAATGAAAGCTGAGTTGGGATCTGATTGCTACCTATAAATACATTACCAGGGTAAACACCAGCGTGGGAGGAGAGAAATATAAGCCAAAGGACAATGCTGGCACAGGAACAAATGGGTCTATAAAGGCAATGAATAATGTTTGGCTGTGTAATAGAGCAAAGTTTCTGAGTTTGGAAGAGGGAGACTCTGGGGCAGCCAGAGGGAACAAGTTGGAGCTTGAATCTTTTGGAGACGGCATACTAACATGGCACAGAGAGATGTGCCAGCTGTGAGCTGGACCTGGTAACCCAAATCATCCCTTTCCACCCTCTCCCTGCCCCTTCTGAGTCATCAGCAGATGGAGGGATCTACCCCTCAGCTTAACCCCTTTGTCTGTTCAGAGTCCTGTCCCATGCACTGCTGTCTTTCACTGGAAATGTCAGTAATCTTCAGGTGTGAGGCATGCTTGCTTTGGGTAGGAACTGTGATGTCTTTCATATATTCTCTGTAAGTCAGGAATTCAACTTACCCTGTGAATGTATATATATTTTTTCAAATAGGATGCCTTTTTAAATGGTATAAATTTTCTTCAAATTGAAGTAAAAAAGCAGTGGAAAAAGTCAGAAGTTTGAAAAACTGAGGAAGAATTTAATGTAATTCTGCTACTGATTTGTTTTCATAAAAGCCTTTTTGGAAGAAGTCAAATGAACCACAAAAATATTTTTGGATTATTTTTGATTGTTTGTTTCATGACCTTGCATCTTTTCTTTCCAGTCAGTATATGAAAACATAATCTAATTTGATGTACCTCATGAGAACAGACTTAAATCCAATTTTTGTGCATGGAAGCATCTTCTAATCTTCTAATATTTGAGATGGCATATAGTACTTGGGCACAATACTTGGAATTTTCTTACCTCTCTTTTGCTTCTTTGATAGTCTTTGCTGCTCATAACTACAAGTTTGTAATTGCTTATGTGCACATATATGTGTATCCATACATTTAGTTAGATTTTATTTTATGTGTTAATCTTTTTCTGAATGCTTTCAAGGAGACACAAATTTGTTCTCAACTGTGTTTCAAATTTTCAACTATCAGCAAAAGATATCAAAAACCAATTCAGATTTCAGCACTTTCTTAAGGTCATCAAGTCCCAGTTTTATTCAGCAACCCTCTGTTTAGGACATTTACCTTGCAGGATGTAGGTACAGATTAAGTCCCTCTCTGCCCAAGGGCTCTTAACACCCCAGCACCTCTTTTTCCAGTAACATGTCCCAAGGCTTAGATTTGCACCCTGTTCAAAAGGCTGGGGATGGAGAGCTGTTCTCAACCCTTCCTGTTGGTGTTATTCCATTTTGGACAAACAACTGGGTCCCTGATGTTTTAGCATTCCGGCCAGCAGCTGCAGAATCACTTGTGCTCCCTCACCAAATATTTAAGTATGCTTTCCAAAGTGGAGCAGTTTGAGCAAACCAGCCTGAGGGAGGCCAGCTTCAGTGTGCACTAATAACTTAGCAGCTGAGAGAGAGACCTACTTGAAAGGTAAGAAACCTTGGGTCAAATCATTGATTTGAATCTGTAAAGTGCAAAATAATAATACAATTACCTACTTTAATCTGGTCCCTATTTTCACCTGTTGTAAATGGGTATTATTTATTATTTTTAATCCATTTTATTTTATTATTATTTAATCAAACCAATATTTTTTTCCTGGCTCAGCTGCCAAACCAAATATTTCCTGCTGATGTGTGGTGGATTCACATGGAATATTTCATGATGCTGCAGGACCATTTTGTCCCATTGATTGCCTAAGCACAGCAGCTCTATATCACTCCATACACTGAAGTCTCTGGGTGTGCAGGCTGTACACCACATTGTACAGTAGACAGACATTTGAACTGGTTTTAGTTATCTCGGGTGCTGATGCAGAATAGCCACATTAGCATGATACAAAAGTAGAGTAAATTAGCCCTGGAAATGTTGCACCCATTACTGTCGCTACCAATTACAATAATTAATGTTATTCATCTCTAGGCAGCGGATTAAAACTGAACTAATCCATTAGTAACTGAATGTCACTGCGACTGGAGAGTTGTTGGATTGCCTGCGTGAAGGTGGTGATTTCATTTCAGCTCCTACTGGCAAATGGCCATGTTCTTTAAATGAATAATAAATGAATACACAACAAGCAAAATCTTGGCTCCCTGGAGCTCTCCATTAACTGAAATGGTGCAGGACACAAACACATCTGTGTCAATTATTGAAAACTTTATCATGATACCAGATATTTCTGGAGTTTAGCACAGAAGGGACCCGAGGGTGGAATGGATCATGGAGACTGAGGGGCTCTATTTCTCCTTTAGAAAATCCCTCCAGAATAAGGGTGCTCACGTGCCATTTATAAGTTTTTAGTAGATGAATGAGTGGCTGCTCCACTGCTGCTTGTTTGCACTATTTCCTGTTTGTTTATTAAATGATCACTTACAATGAAACACAGGACGTAGTCTGGGCAGAAATCACCCCTCAGTCACATTGCATTACTATAATGAGATTATTTTATGCATTTCTGTGTAAGCACACACTAATAAGTTCTCGGAGACTGTTCCAAAAAATAAAATAGAGCCTAACTTTTAGAGACCCATTAGTTGTAATTTGCTAAGCATGTGAAAGAAAATTTTATCTTCAATTCTATAAATAGCTACTACAATTAGACAATAGTTAAGCCTCTTCAGCTGATTTACTTCATTTGTCTATAGGGTGTTTTCCAAATCTGATGTTTTCTGATCCTTATACTCTTAGCTCCTGTTGAACATATCCATTTAAAGCTGACACACTTTGACACCCAGGCTCCCAATATGGTTTCTTCTTACTTGCCCCTTGGTGAATGAGAAACAAGCAAGGAGAATTAAACCGTTGAAGGAAGAAAACAAGACACATGCAATTTATTAAAGAGAACTATGAACAAGCTCCATCTGGAGGGGGTTTTTTGTTGGGGTGGCTTTTTTGGAGGGTTGGGTTGGGTATTTTTGTTGTATTTTTACCATGACATTTTCTACGCAATGTACAGGACTAAAAATGGGCCAAAATTTTATCCCTAGTGTGGAACTGACAACATCTAGCGACCAGTCTGCAGAAAAGTAAATATTTTTTGTTCCTGTTGCTAGAGCCCATAGTGAAGATGAAAAGTTAACCCTGTGGTCTTGATAGAGGGGTGCTGAATGGGAAAGAATTACTTCTCTGAGTTACATAGGATATAATTATCACGTTTCGGATGATTCCAGAGCAGAAACAGCTTCCTCTGCATCTCACTTCTTGGATGCCTTGCATGCCATTCCTCTGGGAGAAGATAAACTCGTGGAAGAAAATGTAGTTTTCATTTTCTTTCCAGCTGTGGCACCCAATTACCATGGGTTTTGTCCTTTGAGCTCCTGAGCATATAGCCATGTCTTGTTCCACTCCAGGCTGTCATGTAAACTGAGCAAGACACTTTCAGGTGTGGAATTTGAGGGAAAATCAATTATGCAATGATTAGAGCACAAGCCTCTCAAATGCTCAAACTTGCAGGTTATAGTCCACAAACTCCCAGCACAGGATAAAGGTGTAGATAATTATTAGACTCTTACTGCTTCTCAGAAGCTTATCTCTGCATTTTGCCCACAGCATTAATAGACACACATCTTTCTAATTGCATTATATACATTATGTTACATTTCAGTCTTGGTAAAGCAAATTAATCAGCCATGTCTAAAAATAATGACCATGGCTCTTTAAGCTAACTGTGCATCCCAACCATATAAAATCTAACTCCTACACGGTTTGCAGTATCGCCCATGCTCATAGACAAGCAAGATGTTCATGCTGCAACATTTAGACTCTGTAATTCTTTCAATATGTGAGGTGCTAATCTGCTAAAATGCTCCTGATAATCATTTTTTCTATGCTTTATTTGTCCTTATTAAATTACTGAAACCCCTGGGCTGAGACTTTAGAATATTTACCTCTGTCCTGTACAATCCTCTATAGCTCTAGGAGCTGACCCATGGGATGGAGTTTTAGGTCAGAGTTTTAGATCCTGAGAAAGATTTACCTGTGTGAGTCAAAGTAAGCCCCATAGGTCTGTCCAGGAGGCTACACAAGAGACGAGGGCCCCACAGCAGGCAGCTGCACAAGGGGCAGAGAACATGATGGTGACAAAGTTACACACATCTCTAGCTCCAACCAGAGGAAGAAGGCTTTAAGCTCTTTGTGGGACTTCATTTGTGGAGACTGCCAGAAAGGAAATGGTTTGTCTCCCCTGTGCCCTGCATTCATCATCTCTGCACAGGTCCTGTGAACCTTCAAGATAGATCCAGCTGGTAGACAGTGGCTTTGCCTGTGTCAGTAAGTATATATTAGATTGCTGAAGGGGAGATTAGAACAAAAATGTATTACTTTTTCTCCCTGTGTTGCAAGAAAAGGATATGCTTCACAGTTTGTGCCAGCTGAAGAAGAACTCTCCTGAGACTGCATTTTATAAAGGAGTTTGTTTACTCTCCAGCAGAAGAGTTGCCCAGCAGTCAAGACTCCTGACTCAGCTCTGCTCTTAGCGCTGCCTATTTGGAGCTGCAAGTTTAGTAAGCTGCAGAGAAATCTCACTGGAAAGATGTGGGTACAGAAAGACATACTGAAGCTCTGTCAAAGGCAGGGAAGAAAGTATTTTGTTCTTAATGCAGCAGTAAATCCCTCATTGTACAAACTGCAGTAGCAATAACAGCATCCCATATCACTTCACAGGGCAGTGGCATGACCTAGTAGGTGGGAAGCTCTCAGTAATCCTTTTAGCTGTTTTCTTCCCTGCAGACCCCAAAATGTAGCTGAACTTACAAAGTCCTTGTTGGGATTTTCTTTTTCTGTTGCCTCTTGTCACAAGACACAGCTGGCACTTCTATTCAGTGCCCACCAGTACACCAGTTGCAATGTCTTACTGCAATCTCTCTGTCTCCATTGTCACCCTGTTTTCTGTTGTGCTGCTGTAAATGAATCCATTTGTGCAATTAGCACTGGAGCTGTAAAGTGCCTAATAACAGGGAAAACAAGAGCCTGTGAACTGAGGAAACCAGATGAACAACCAGGCTGGGTGGTGTCATGTTGCATTTTCTTCATGAAAAAAAGCAGAACATAGTCATTGCAGCTTCAAGATATTTGAAAGTATTGTAACAGTAAAGGTCTCAGCCAGATAATTCTGTAAGTAGCTGGGAGATACCACTGATTGTAAACTTAACATAGACTTTTCAGGATGTGCCTTTTAACTTCAGTGTAATGTGCTTGAGAATCAGCAGAATTGGTGTTCAAAGTGGTCATTGGCTAAAATAAAAGTTTACATAAAACCAAGACTGTCCAAGGACTATTTTATCTGGGCACTTTGCTGGCACAATGGAAACAATGTGAGAGAACCCGCAGAATGCAATTTGACAGTGACTAGGCTTGCTTTTGAAGCCTGCAGTAGCTGGAACTTAAAGGGGCCGCAAGCTAGAGGTAAGTTGTACGTGAATTATACCAATAGCTTGTGGCAGAGATCCAAACCTTCAAAAACACTTGCAGAAAATGCAGGGCCACAGCTCAGTGAGGGAACTCAGCTGTATTTTGTCCAGTTTGGTGAGGATAAGGAAGCTTGTACTAAAATGCTGTCCAGACCTTTAGAGAGGATCCCAACTGACATATTCATGCATGGCTGTCTGCATTTAAAGGATACAACACCAGTATCCACTAAATAAGATTTTTCATGGTTTTCCATTGAATTCAGTTGAACTGTTCAAGTGTGTTAATGTTACTCAGCTGTATGTATATGTGTCAGGACCTCAGACATGATGGACAAGTTCATTATAAATAGATCAAAATATTGATGAAGCTCAAGCTGCAGTTGTAAATTTTGCATTAGTTTTTAAATATACAGACTACACTCATACTTGGACTAATTGCTCTAAGGTAACAAAGCATGTCTAATATTGATGACATGTCTGTTCACTTCTTCATGACACTGTGGAGATGAACTGATGAAGACAATGTGATGGATTTTTTTCAAGCACCTATTACCCTTGCATCTTAATGTTGGTATATTGCAAACATGGAAAGCAAGAATTTGAGGACATCCACTTTAGGGCTACAAGGTTTAGAACCAAACAACTCTTACTTAGTGGTAGGGATATACATACTCTATGCAGAGTGAATGCTCACTCACTACAGAATTAATATCTCATGCTGTAAGACAGGACCTTTTCTTGGTCTCTCTTTTCTTCTTTGTCCTATGCTATCACACAAAATCCATTTAACTAGAGATAATAGGAGTGAATGAGAGATAGATTCCTAGATTGAGCCATCATTTTTATGTCAAACATCCATCCTCTTTCAACTTGTAAGAAGAGAAACAATCTCATGTGTTTAGCCTTGTACCCACAGCTGACACACACTGCCCCACTCAGCACCACCAGGGTAAAAGATGTTCTGATATTTATGAACGCACGAAATCACATGTCCCATTTATCTCCTGAGGCCCCACTATCATGTCAACTCACTTGCTCAACCTGAAACCCTTACAGGGAGAAATTAAAGAAAAAGCTGTAACAGAACAAATATCCCTTAATCAATTGCCCTCTGACACCTCTCACTCAGAGGTTGGCACTTGCAAAATGAATTAGTGTAATAAGCTCAATATGTACAGCAGATGGCATGGACATTATAATAAAAGTAGATGAAATAAAACCTCAAATAACTTGTAATGATTTATGACTATTGATCCCACTAAAGCATTTCTCTTCCTTCAGGGATGGGTGTAAGGAAGGAAACATTAGCTAGGTTCTTTCTTATATATTGTACATTTTTTTCCCGTTCATACTGATGTGTAAAAAGCATTGAATGTATACCACCTCTAGCATTTAGGTAAAAACCCTTTTATATAAAAGTTTAAATAAATTTTCTATCTATTTGAAGGAGTTTAAATAGGATTTCAATGTTATATTTTAAATAAAACTGCGTTATGAAGTGATTTTTTGGGGGGGAAACTACATATCTAAATCTCTCAGCTTTATGGGGCATATCCATCTGCATCAGTCACATTGCATTATGTTGTTTCACAAAATGTCATAACATCTCATAGGACATATTTTTTCTGAAAACCATTTTTACCTAAATGGTAGGGTATGCTATTCACAAGGAAAGTGAGATTAGCTGGCAAGGTATGACAATATAGAGCTGAACTGAAAACAGAAAAGCCAAAGACAAGAAACTTAATTCAACTTTCCCATAGAAATAATATATTCTGAAGAAATGGAGGGAACAAAATCTACAAAACAGTGTTCCTGCACGTGTATTAGCAGGCGATAAAAAATGCCTAAGCCTTGATTTATGCAAGTTCAATCTCAGATCCCAGCTCAGAAAATATTGTCTCCTAATGGGGGTTGCACATATGTCATTGTGATTGCTACAGTGAGGAGTTTAATTTCCAAAGCCCAGAAGATGAAAGAAATAACGTTTATAAAAAGTTTAAGTATAACTGAGTTATCTGCTGGTTACGTGCTTCCCAGTTCAGGGAACTATTTGCACAGCGTAACTCTGTCTTTAGGCTAGCATTTGTTTAATGCAACTGACCTCGAAACTACTTCAGCACAGAGGGAAAGTTATGCACTAAATTAAAGCTGTCATGCAGACTTAGGACCTTGTTAAATTATTTAACCTATTAGTGTAGCTGAGAATTAATTTAGGTAAAAGCAATTTACCCCTGTTAATTTACAGACCTTAACAATGTCTCATATTCAGCATACAGGTAAGTTACACGTGGTGCTTTTATTCAACCAGATACCACTGATTTACACAAACAGCTGTAATTTTTTTCCTTGGTGAGAGGAGAAAGCCTTTCAGACCCCTGGTGAAAGGAGAGAGCCTTTCAGATCCCTTGGACAGGTTGCACTGACAAAAACATGGGATTACTGATTACTGGAGATAAAGGTTGTATAAGATTTCATGATTTGCCATACCATTCAGGACATCATGAGTGAAATTGGATGGTGACCCAAAATTGCCAAAATTGGTATTAGTGGGTTTATTAAGAGTTTCAATAACCATCTGAATTTCCTAAGAGAAAAGCAGCACCTTGTTACACTCAGTGCTATACTAGCCCCTCAGAGGGTCATCTGTTGAAGGACAGTGATTGTCTGAAATGAGTTTTACACTCCCTGGTGCAAATGAAGACTTTTTAAAGGAAAGAAGCATCCTTTCATATGAAATCTTTGGAGCTGTTTCCATCTGCCTTGATAAAGAATGGTCTCATGTTTAAAAAAAAAAAAAAAAAAGCATCATCTGTACCATTTCATCAGTTTTAATCACAGTGGGATTTGAAATTGTTACAGAATCATTCTGCTTGTTGTGATTAAAGATAAAGTATTGAGAAAAAAAATGACATTTTTTTCTCACCTGAAACTATAGTGAAAAACCTTTCTTTAAATCTCCCTATCAAAACCAAACAAAAAAAAGGGCATGTGACAGGCTGTCATTATAGCTATATCGGAGAGGAAAGTGAATAATCAAAAGAGGCTACAGCCCAGGAAGGCTGAGGCTTTGCTGTGCTCACCTCCTGGAATGCTATTTTTACCTCGCCGCATGCTGTAAGCCTTGTGGTGGGCTGCCATGGTGCTGGGGGAAAGTGAGTGTCCCAAACAGCAACGTGTCAGCAAGGAGGGCAGCAAATCCAGCTGTGGTACTGCATCCAGCTGCCAGCATTGCCCCAGAGGGAGGGCCGGGACGGGCCGGGCTGGGGCAGGACCCTGGGGCTGGGTAGGGCAGTTTGTCTTTGGGTGGGTGTCAAGGTCCCCACCCTGTGCACACAAAGAGCAGTATCAGCACAAGGGGCTCCTCCATGGGTGGTGGTGCAGGTGAGCCTCCCAGGCACGTACAAGGAAGCCACAGCTGCCCTTTTATGTGCAGGGTGGTTTGTGAGACACCCTCCAGGTCTTTGTGGGGAGCTTTGCAGAACTGTTTACAGTATTCTGCCTGTAGAGATGTTTAGGTGTCTTTAACAGCATTTAATTTCATGGAGCTGTATGCACCACAGCTTCCAAGCTCAAACACTAAATTCTTTCAGCTATCAACAAAATTTTGTTAATAAGTTAAAAGCCTGCCCTGCCTTTTAAGATGAGTGGAGTGAAACCTAATAATGTCTGTCTTTTTTCATGCTCTGATATACATGGATATATACAGACCTCTAATGCCCTTACAGTCCCTTAGTGGACCCCAGCCCCTTGCCAGTGCCATGTGGCACAAAGGTGGCTTTATAGGGGTGCCCTCAAAAAGCATTAATTGGATTTGGTCCAAGCAAAACTTTTCTTCAAGTCAAAACACTATTGAGAAATTGCAACATATCATTTCAGAAAGTTCATTTGGAAACAGCTGGGAGGAAACTTGCTCAAGCTATATCAAGCAGGCCTGTCACACCAGTCAGCATCCCTTCAGGAGGATTTCCCTAGATTTTTAAGTGACTATTTGAGTGAGACCAGACTACCTCTGTCTTAACCCAGGCCTGCTTTCCATGGTTGAACCTGGATTTTACAAGTAGATTTTTTTTGCAGGACCTTGTAGTGCGTGTTTGTTGATGCATCCCCAGGCAAGCAACAAAATACCTGCTGTCTCATTTGTCATGGTATAATTGCTAACCATGGCATAGCAGGTTGTGCAAGGTTTGCAGTGTGAAAGGGCTGTCCTCCTGAAAAGCCTTTCAACAATACTTCTCATTTAGAAGTCATGGTGTGAGTATAAGGGAGGGGCAGAATCCTTTTCTTTTTCCTTGAATTAGAAAACTTAAAAAAATCTCAGCAACGCATACTAAATTCTGTCCTCCACCCAAGAATAAAAAACAGCTATAGACGAATCTCTAGGAGAGAAAAATTCTGCTCAAATTCTGAATGAAAAAGAGACTTTTTCATTTTTCATTGCAGTCTTCTTTTTTCTCTTTTATCAAACATTTTAACTACCTTTCCTTTCCCACACATTTAGCCTTCAGTTTAAAGCTTTTGTTATTGAAGGATTTTTTTTAAATTAATGCATTAGAGAAAGGCAAAGAAAACAACAAAAACCCCCACCTTAACATAGCCACATTTAGTCACGTTTTACTGGGGCTGAAGGATGGTGGTTTTATGAACTCCTAGAAGAATGTCTCCTAAGACATCACTCCCAAGAAACATGGTGGCTGCAAGGGTGATAATCACTTTGCAGTATGATAAAAGCAAAGCAGTTTCGGTTGAGTGCTGGCAGTGCTCTGACTGCAGCCTCCTGCCTCCCCTGAACCCCAGCACACCCACTTTGACACAGGTGAGCTGCACAGTAACACAAAAGGTAGTCACCCTGAGATAATTCCCACTTTTCCAGAAGGGGATTAAATAAAAAGCTCCTGTAGCTCAAGTAAATGAGAAAATTGTTTCTGTGCTTTTGGATTCTTAAAGGTTGGGAAAAGCAGAACTCACCAGCAGTTAGGAACAACCGAAAATGAAGCACTGAAAGAGACAAAAAGAAATAACGGAAAGAAAGGGAATCATAGCTGGGTCTTGGGTATTGTTTAGATTCCAACAAGCTTTTATGGCTGTTTTTACAATCTTATTTTTCAGACCATCCCCCTCCCACTGTGTTAATGAGGCGGGAACTGACCTGCCTACTTATTTTCTGGCTTCATACTTAGCAGTGGGGCAATGTGCTGAACAGCTGACTGCATGCCACTAGAAATCTGTGCTCTTTTGTGATTGATGTTTGTTACATCTCTGAAAAAGTATACACCAAGTTCCACATTTTTATTTGCTTTGGGTAGATAGTGGTGTTTTTTCTCAAGCAAACTTTCCTTTCTCCACATCACGATCATCAGTCATCATGCTGAAATGACATATATGATTCTAATTAACTCCCTTAGATTTAAGGAAGAATGCCTCTGTAACTGCATGGAACTCCATAGAAATTCCCCATGAACTCCACACATTTCATTCACTACTTGCAAGCTATGAGCAGCTCCCAGATGTGCCAACTCTGTTTGCAGGGCAGCTCTGCACCCTCTCTTGGGCAAGAGGCGAGAGGCACCCTCGCCTCTCTTTCTCTCGCAGCCTGTGGCCTTGGTCTCCTTCCCATTTCTGAATACTACTGGGAAGCCTGAGGAGACATTGCCACTGGTGGTACATCTAAGAAAAACTGCTTTGCATGTCAGAGTTGTGAGTTGGCACCACTTAAGTGATTCTGTGCCCTCTGCAGGTGATGTTTTCTCTGTCCAGCTCATGTTCATCACACATATTTCAAGAGTAGCCCACTTTTGCCTTTGAGGTATCTCTGAGAACACAATATAAATCAAGAGAAATGTGGGACTGCTGGTGGGAGTTGCAGGCAGTTGATGTGGACACAGGATGAGGTGTGCCTGTAAACAGTGTGAGCCAGGAAGAAGGAGGAAGTAAGAAACAGAGAAGGATGAAACCCTTGATTTGGAGTGATATTGGATTTGCCCCAGTCTGGACACAACTGCATTTTCCTTTTCCTCTCTGACAAAATCCCACAGGGATTCACCTGGAGAGCACAGTGGGCTAGGTAGAAGTAAAGCCTCAGCTGGAAACCAATTTCTTCCCAGTTTTATGAGCTTCCCAGCTCCTTTCTAGATCAACACAGTAAAACAATACAGCTGCATACCTGCAGACAATATAATGGCAGAGCAAATTGCTCTCACAGAATAAAAGCTGTGTTGCTGTACCAGAAGATGCTTTCAAAACTCCGTGGGGGAGCTATGTGGATCGCTTTGACACAGACAGGAAAAGCATTTCTTTGTGCAGAAGGTGAAATGACAGCTTTTAAACTATGAAAGCAGCTACAAGTTACATGTATAAGTTTCCTGAGACGTAACAGGCTTTCAAATCAAGTAACAAGCCTTAAACTGGGGAACATAATCAGACATAGTTGAGACAGGAGCTGAACCTAATGCAGGATTTCTCTCCCTAGTGCATACTAAGTTATGTTTCACATCCACATAGCCTGAAGCTTCAGCATTTCTCAGGGGGAAATATATGTACAGGTGAAGTTCTGGAAGAACACTAACTTATTTCAATAATTTTATTTGAAAATATTAACTATTTCCAGGCCGAGTTTTGTCAAAGAATGTGTACTGGGCTGTGTATAATTGCTCAGATCACCATGTACGAAACAGAGTATACTCCTTTGGCTACATCAGACAGGCTCCTGAAAGTAGTTAGTTTCTGTTCCTGGTTCTTGCTGTTTTGTGCCACCTTGCAGAGGGCACTGGACATTTTTATCTCCTCAGAGGTTAAATCCCTGGAGACGCTGTGACTAATTCAGAGGAACTCTGATCTCCCCTGTCACACCACAGTGATGCTGTAATCTAAGTAACAGCAGCCACATCTCTTAAATAAAAGGCCACATTGAGCCATATGGCACTGCCACACATCAAACTGCTGCTGTGTATAACTCTGGGTGCTGTGTACCCATGTATGTGCTGCTTCAGCTTTTCAGCCTCCAGATTCTGAAGTACAGCAAAGTTGATGACTACATTGAATCTTTGTTAAAGACCAGCAGAAAAGATCCCCGAGGAATGACAACTTCATGTGAAAAATGAAGCATCCATTGTGTTAATTTAGTTCAGTTTAACTGCACATTGGGAAGGCATCATTTGAGTTTTTTCCCCAATTAAAGGGTTCCATGTGCAGTGCACCCAACCAGCCAGGAATTAGGGAGAGCTACCCTGGGACTTCTCACAGACAGTGAAGGTTGCAAACAGTTCTCATTAGCATGCAGCCTACTAAATGAAGTGTAAGTAAGGCTTTGCATTAAGAAAGGAAAGAGTCTGTGCCCCAGAATACTGATTGCTCTGAACAGCAATGCTACAGTGGAAGGCATTAGATGGGAGAATGCTTTTGAGAGCAGAGTATAAAGAGGGTTTGGCTGCTTCAGGTCAAGCACTTGATTTTAAGAGATTCCTAATTAGTTTATACCCTAAAACTGGACTAAGCATCCTTCTACTTTGTACAATGAAGGCCTCTTCAGGACAAGTGTGGTAAAAATCAGGGACAACCTTGAGCTACCAACACTGTCTATCGTATAACTGAAGCTGAACTTGCCTTCCAAAATCACTTCAGGATTTTGGTGTGGCTCTTTCGGAATTTAATAGGATGGGGACAGAATACAGGCAAAAAACTGCCTGACAAGCAGGCATGAGGTTCAGATCTCAGCTTTTTCTCCAGAAGCTCACAGCCTCAGGGACTTAGGCTCATCTTCCTCACTAATCTCCAAGGGGGCATGGCTGTGTTCCTCTTAGTCAATCCACAGCTTTCTCATGAGAGCAATCCAGCAAAAAAGCAGCCACCACCTCACACCTGAGATCTGTATTTAATAAATACAACTGCACACAAATTGCTTCCCCCCATGCAGTGTGTCCTTGCATCTGTCAGAACTGAAGCCTCTCCTCAGATAATGCTGGGGCTCCCTGGTGACACCAGCTCCCAAGAGAACTGAAACAAAGGAGAGAGCAGTGGAGGGAGGCATGCTGCACACATTCCCACTCTGCCAAGCTCTCAGACTCCCCTAGAGCCACCAGGAGTGTCTTCTGCTTGTTTCAAGACCTAGTAAACATTTTGGATAGCACAGTTCAGTGCTGAGTCTCAAAATACACGTGTGAATGATGTAATATATTTGAAGAAGTTGTGATAATGAATTACATTCTGCATTGTACTTAGTCTTAAGGTTACTCAGGCAACCTAGATATCAATATGCACATAACCGCTGGGTACTGGAACAATTACTGTTTTCCACACAGCGTTTGCAGTCTCTACATTGTTATGAAAGTGATCTTTGGGCACCATCAATCAGTACTTGCCTCGCCTACATAACCCTGTTACTAGAAATAGTCTTGTAATTATTACCTGAAAGCATAGGTATTTGAACTCCTTTCCCATTCTAAGGCTGGTTTTTCACTGGTATGTTTTTGGTTTTTATTGATATACTTCCGTAGCAGGGGATCTTTAGGGCTTCCTTTGGATGTATTATCTAGAGAATGCTTTTATAAGAAATTTTTGTGTTAAGAAAGGACAGTCTGCCAGTCTTGCTCAGAATTTGTTCTCCATCATTTTATTTAGGAATAATACTGAAATGGAAAGATATGGTCCTTGAAAACACTCTTCCCTACTCATTTACAAGGAAAAACTTACATATATTATGTATGGTTCTTCACAGGCCTCCTACAATTGCCCTCTAAAGCTTTTCTACATACCTATTTCCCTCAGAGGCCACAAAAAATGTGACAGTGGTTGATGTTTGAAGACATCTAGCTGACTTTGTCCTGGACGTGTCCTGCTCTAGGATCCAGATAAAACAAGCTGCATTTTTTAGTTTCATAGAATCATGGGATAATAGAATGGAAATAGATCTTACAATGGAAAGGACCTTAAAGATCACAGAATCACAGAATCACAGAATTTTCAAGACTGGAAGAGACCTATAAGATCATCTAGTCCAGCCGATGTTCTAACTGTTCAACTAGATCATGGCAGCAAGTGCCACATCCAGTCTTTTTTTGAATTCTTTAAGGGATGATGCCTCCACCACCTCACTGGGTAAATGATTCCAGTTTCTGACCACTCTTTCTGTGAAGTATTTCCTTCTTACTTCTAACTTACATCTACCTTGACGCAACTTGCGACTGTGTCCTCTTGTTCTATCCGTTGTCGCCCGGAGAAAGAGGCCGACCCCCAGCTCACTACAGCTACCCTTTAGGAAGTTGTAGAGAGTGATGAGGTCACCCCTGAGTCTCCTTTTCTCCAGGCTGAACAACCCCAGCTCCCTCAGTCGCTCTTCATATGGCTTGTGTTCCAAGCCCTTTATTAGTTTCGTTGCTCTCCTCTGGACACGCTCAAGTAACCCACCCCCCTGCCATGGGCTGGGACACCTCTTTCACTATCCCAGGTTGCTCAGAGCCCCATCCAACCTGGCCTTGAACATCCAAGGATGCAGCATCCATAACTCTTTTCGGCAGCCACTTCCAGTGCCTCACCACTCTCACAGTAAAGAATTTCTTCTGTATAAGCCTAAATTTCCTCTCTTTTACTCCTTGCCCTATCACTACAGTTTTTGATGAAGAGTTCCTCTCCATCTTCCTTGCAGGCCCTTTTCAAACACTGGGAGGTTGCTGCAAGGTGTCCACAGAACCTTCTCCTCACCAGTCTGAACACCCCCAGCTTTCTCAGCCTATCAGACAGGTTTGTTTTTCCCTGACTGAGAAAGGGCAATATTAAGGTAATAAGGTGCCTGTGTGGTCTGAGGTGCAACGGGCAGCTGCAGACACAGCAGCTTAGGACGTGACACTTTCAGCTGTCATCACAGGTGGGGTCTGTGTTTTGTTCAGCCCAACAAGAAGTGGCAGAATGGAACACTCCTCTGCCAGAAGTGATGAGGGCTGCCTACCCATGCCAGAGGTCTTGTGCTTCTCCACCTGTATTAATGACACCTTGGCATGCTCGTTCATCTGAAGTACATTATTTGCTTTTTTTCCCTCCAGAATTCAATAAGAAGAGAAAGGTTTGTAAGAATTATCACTGAACCCTGCTTGCGCACATTTGCAAATCTCTCTGGGTGTCTATTTTGAGCAAAGTATGGCAAGATAGAGAAACATTGTCCCAGCTCATTTTCAGGACATGCTTGATTTTTGCACATGAGCAGTCTCACTGTGTTTAGTAGAAGTACAAAATTCTTTAAATGAAGCATTGAGATGAGTTTCATTACAGAATCTGGCCCAGAAACCTGTGAAATCTGACCTGTGAAACTTTGACTGCTAATTATCAAACTTTCTCTGTTAAAAAAAAACAAAAAACAAAAAAACCCCCAAAAAACTAAAAAAACACCCAGAAATACCTGTTTGAGAAAAACAACAATAAAAACGAAATTATTCTAGTACTGAGATGTATTTTTAAAGAGGATTGATAATGTTTCAGGGTCATAGATTGGTAAATGCATATATAACTTCTTCACTCTCTACCCCTCTGAGCAGAAACAAAGCTGTAAGTGAGTATAACATGGTTTCTTTATTTGTTCACTTTTTGCAGCACAATGATTTGCAATTATGACAGTCTGAAGACTGTTTGACTGTTTGATCACCATCAGTGTGCATGGCTGATAAATGGCTTTGGAGGTCACAGGTTTTGTCAGTCTAACAACACCTTTGAGCAGACTGATTTTCAGAGGGCTTAACACTTAACACTTTCCAAAACTGGATTTCCATCAGAAGGGATTTTTAGGGAGTCTCCAAACGGACAGTGTGGAGCATCAGGGCTTTCCCCACTACAGCTAGAACTACGAACTGAAACAGATGAGAGACAACTAGAGACAGAACAATTTATTCAGCTATATTTATCTTCAGAGACTTCCTAGATATTGCCACCTTAAAATCTTCCTGGTGCTAGCACTTTTAAGACAGTTTTTTGCCTTGATTAAACCCCTTGAATAAAGAAATTATTATAAGTGTATCAGGAATGATCAAAAAGAGACACCATGCTTTCATTCATCACATTTTTTCAGTCTTAAATTTAGTAGGGATTGATTACTCAGGTTTTGTTCACAGCTGTTAAGTCACAAGGAAAGCAGTGAAAAACAAAGCAGAGCAACACAAAACAGCAACGTGGTGGTGAAGCAGGTTGGCAGGTAGGATAGGGAGACCTTGGTAGTTGGGAGAGAACTGTTTGATACATGGAATTGTTTGGTTCTGAGCGGTGCAGTTCAGCTCGGAGCTAAGATGGTGCTACAGGAGGGCTCTGCTGGTCTCACTTGTGAGCAAGAGGTGGTCAGGAGCATCCAACAGAGCCAATGTTTGTACAATTGATTACAACTAATCATTACCAATGGCATTTGCTGTATACCCTTTCCACCAACTTTTTCTAGCAGTAACAGAGGATATTATTGTACACATGCTCTGGCAGTCATTCATACTTGAGAAAGGCACACAAATCCATAAAGTGTCTGTCTGGCTGACTCAGTGCTGTGCATTCAGGGCTTGGGTTTACCTTTCTGAAGCTCAGTTGCCTTTTGTCTTTAAATGCTCAGAATGTGTAGCCCTGTGCATAAAGATCAGAATTTGTAGCTGATTTTCCTAGGGCTGGTCAAATTATTAGTCTCTATCAGTTACCCAGGCAGGAAATTACTCAATATTTTGTAATTATATCTCGTACTCCACTTGTATAATACTTTGAAAGCAATAATAATAGTAATAATAATAGTAATAGTAGTAATAATAATAACAATAACAATAATAATAATAATAATAACAATAATAATTTATGCAAATAAATATAATTCTGTGCAACTTGATTTTGATTACTCGCTGCTTGCTAATATTTTTCAGGAAGTACATGCATCAAAATCACATGGTACTCTTTTTGCTTCCCTATTGGATACCTAAAAAACTTTGTGTGTTTGGTCTGAATTTTCAGGCTAATCACCATAAATGTCCATAATATGGACATTTCAAAGGTTATAAAACATTTCCAGAAAAAATATTAGAAACTTAGAAAATCCAAAGTACTGTGATTATGGCATCTCAAAATTCTGAATTTATGTTGTAGGAAGTTCAGAAAGACTGAAAGGTTTGTTCTTATTTTGGAATGAAAATCGAAATATTTACAACTGCTGAATGAAGAGCTAACACAAAATATCTCATCTGAGGACTGTTGATTATGAAAATGAATAATCAGCACTTCTTTACTTGTGTTGTAACCTTGGCCACACTGAAAGATTAAAGAACAGCCTGAAAAGCCTGCAAAGTAAAGTGAAGTGGCTAAGTGATCTGGGAATCTGAGACATGACTGAGTTTTCTAGGCTTCCAAAATTCCTTACACAAAGTAAAAAAAATCAGAGTTTCTGAAATCTTTGGCTAAGTAAAGACTGATTAAAGTGTCACTAGTTTCAGTGTGTTTTGTATTACAAAGTTACACATGCTTTATTCCATTTAGGCAAAACAATCCCCAGAAATGGAGATGACAGGATAAAGGCCAATGGTTAAAGATGTGAGCTGTTTAGTGAAATTTACTGCAAAAGGAAAAATTACTGATTACATCTCCATGCTTCTCTTTGATTTATTTATTTAAATGAACTAAAATGTCCTGGAACAAAGAAATTTCTTTGCAATATTGCTTGGCGTGATTTGGCAGAGCTCTGAGATGACTGGCTTTCTAACCCTTCATTAGCTAAGTGAAAATGAGCTATTTCGGCAAACATTTTGCTTTCAAGTGACATTGTTTTCCTTAAAGAAACATTGTAATAGTATTGGAAAATACATCATAAACTCTGATGAGTGATGTCGATCCATAAATAACTATAGATAACAACTTTTTGACTTGCATAAATATTGACTGTCAGTGTGATGAAAAATTCTAGTTTTGAATGTGCGTTTTAAATAATATTTGATTGATTTCTACAGGTTCTTTAGAATTTCTACTGCCCATTTCAAACTGTGTTCTGCTGTTTGTGTGGAGAAACAACATGTTTTCTCCAGTAAAAGAGGATGCCCTTTTCAAAAGATCCATTTTCACTTCTTGAGGTGAGGTGAATGAGTGTACTGTTTAATTATTTAGGAAGTGAAAGCTAATGGACTTCCTATAATGTGGGTTCTTATAATATCCTAGAGCATCCTTCTCTGTATACCTGTGTGTGGTTCATCTTTTTCCTCGTAAACCAAATCTCATAACCAATTACAGGAATATTTGGGAAGCAGAATGCAATGTTTTAAAGAAATTTCTTTGTGCCAGGATATCATTCACTTCATTTAAAAAAATAAGTAAATGAAAGAGAAGCACATATAATGTACAAATATAATCAGTAATTTTTTCTATTGCAGTAAATTTCACTAAAGAGCTCACATCTTTGACTATTGACCTTTATGCTGTCATCTCTGTTTCTTAGGATTGTTTTGCTTCAATTGAGTAGAGCATGTGTAACTGCAATGCAAAACACAGCTGAAATCACTGGCACTTCAATCAGTCTTTATTGTGCTGAAGTCGCAGTTGGATGTCCCTTACTTAAACTGCAGTGTCACAATAAAGCAGAGTTGATTTTAGCTTAAGAAGGAATGGCAATCGTATGCAAATATATAAATGTCAGTGCAAACAAAGGGCAATGTGCAAACATACTTGCTCTTGGCAGAATCTGTTTTAATTTTCAAATGTAATAAAATAGAGTAGA
Source organism: Melospiza georgiana (assembly GCF_028018845.1). Lineage (NCBI taxonomy): Eukaryota > Metazoa > Chordata > Aves > Passeriformes > Passerellidae > Melospiza > Melospiza georgiana. Next base: position 93,738,420 of record NC_080431.1, on the reverse strand, counting down.
TGATAAGAAACACGGAAAAGAGACTTGATTAACTAGTCATATCACCTCCTGGCTGAAGTCTTCAAAGTCCTGCTGTTCAGAGCATTGAGATAAGTTACCTGAAAAGTGTGAATGCTGCAGCAGAGCCTAAGTTAAGCTTTCTCAAGACATTTAGAAACCATATTTAATCCTAAATGTTCCTGATCCAAATGTTACACAATTGAGTGCAGATCTGTGATGTGAAAACAGTATGCTGGCTTCCATCCACAAAAGAAATTAATGTTCAAACAAATCAGAGTGTTGTATAAAATGCATGTTACAAAAGTAAGTAGCAGATGACATTAAAGCACTCCACAAACGTATGTGATCAAATAATTTCAGAGGAAGCGTGCAAGCACCTCTAAAAATGCTAAATTAGGAGCATAATAGAAAAATATACAATGAAAGTAGAAAGGAAAATGTGAATGCGGTCACAGTCCAAAAATGGCAAAATTCAAATAGTATAAACAGGTGCAGAGGGCTCAGCAAGGAGCTCAGTGGATTATTCTCGGATTACTTTTAAATCTATGTTCAAATCCTCATTTTTACTGCAACTGAAATAAGCAACCAATGATGTGAAATTTGTCTGCAATGGAAAGTAATCCATGTGCTAAAGACTTCAGGAGTCAGAAGAGGTTCTTCATGTTTCTAGATGACTTACAGCAGCCAGGATCCATATCCACGTGCAGGTCAGATTCTTCATCTGTCTTTTGACATATAATCTCACCTCAGTAGATAGGCAAACTGACCATTTTTACTTACTTACAGCATATCTGTGGGAGAAAAAGGTATGTAGAAACTGAAAAATATTTTCACATAACTTAGACAACAATACAGAGTCTGTGAGGATGTTGCGTTTCAGATTTAAAGGGTGATCCAAGGTGTGATATTTACGTGCAGTTCCTCAGGTCAGAACGGCTGCTGTGTCAGTGAAGCATGAAGAGAATGCATACACACACCTATCCTTGGATACAGTCTCCAGACTTTCAGAGCAACTGTGGATTAAGAGCTCTCATCTCTGAGATGGATGCACATCCAGCCTGCCAAGCTGGGCTGCTGCTGTGGCTGGGCAGGGATCACACATGGGAGGCCCAGTCCATGTTATGGGATAGGTTTCAGCCCAGCCCTGGGGCTATTCCCATTGGAACTGCACTGGCACCCACACTGCTCACAGGCAGAGATATCTTAGAGCTTACAGCTCATTCTAAGAAGTGATACATCTTTTTCAGCCAAGTTTACTTCCATTTCACCTCACGATTTCATTGGGTGAGACTTGCCCTCTCCCAGGGAGATGGTGCCATTTTCTGGGTGCATTATCTCGACAGACCCAAGGGACAGGGGTGCTGTGAGGGCTGTGGCGCATCAGCCATGAGGCACACAGGACAGCTGGTGGCTGTTGGCCTGGTGGCTGCTACAGAACGTGCCCTGCACACCACTTCTGGCCTGAGCAGAGCCTCCCTGAGCCAGGCTCGGGCCACTCCTTCCTCCCTTCCCTGCTTCTGGGCAAGTAAGCATGACACTCCCTGAGCTTTGTGCAGGCCTCCAAATATATTTACCTCAGGGGATTTCCTGACCCTGATGTTGTTGGCCTGTAACTCCCAGCAGCTCTAATCTCCAGTGGCTTTTCTTTTTTGTGTCCTTGGAAACATGTCAAGCTTTGCATCCACAGACTTTTTTGCATCCTTAGCAGTGTGGATGCTGTGTTCTGACCCTCAGCTGTGACTGCTTCTTTTGATTTGTCTTGTCCTGACATTTTTCTGTGACCCAGCGTAGGTTAGAAGCTGTAACAGGAAAGGCATAATTAAACAGAAACCTTACATGTACTGACAAGGAGTGGTGGAAGTACCGAATCCTTCATAGCAGCTATATGAGGCCAAGAGGTACAAGATCATGTAACCTCAGCTGAATTTGGCTTAATATTTGAAGGAGTCTATTCAAAGCAGTGTAATAAACTCAGAACATCTGCTTTTCATTGTCACTATTAATGTGGATTTTATATGTGACTGGCTCATAAAAAAAAAGATTCTGCTCTAAGCTGTTGTTTGTTCAGCAGTGAGCTGAGGCACATGCCAGCTTTTCTACCCCCTGATGCAACAAGAGCATGACTCCTTAGCAATGTAGTATTTGGAACTTAGGCAATATTTGTTTATAAGTGCTCACCCAACTGTCAATATTTCCTAGCATCTTAAAAGTTACACAACTTCAGGGTTTTCTGTTGGCCGTAAAAATTATTCATTGTTCTTTTTCATCTTTTTGCTATATTAATTGAGTCAATCATTGAAGAATTATGATTACATATTATTTCTTTTATATTTCTTTCAAAAGTACTTTTCTTCTGCTTTCTTTCAGGAAGAATATCTCCACTGAAAGGATTAAAACAGACTACCTAGGGAAGTGATGCAGTCAACATTCATGGAAGCATTCAAGAAATTACTGGAAAAGAGCAAAAAGTGCCACAGTTTTGTTGCCAACATGGTGTTCAGTCTGAAATTCAATGTTCTTGTAGGTTTTTTTGAACCTTAGTGTTTCTATGATTCTATTCTATGACCCCTGTCTCTTTTCTTGAACTCTTATCCCAAATCATGCCAGGGGTTAATATTTTGTCTCCTTCTCTTCAGCAAGCTTTACCTTCAGCATGCAGCCTGGCCTCCCTTTTCAGCTTTCATGTCAAACATGAGACGTAGGCGCCTGACATAAACAGGCGACTTCATGTTTTAAAAGGAAGCTGGTTCTTAAAACAAGTATTTGTAGCTGCCTTTCCCACCCCTCCCATTTTGCAGAGGCAGACTTGCTGCTGCCTTCTCTGAACATTTCACACCTGTTGGCCCAGCTCTCTCCTTTCCCATCAGAACATCCCTTGCACCTCCTTGGTGGTCTTGGCATGATATCAGCTCTTGTGCAAGTAAAAATAAGCAAGCTGTGTGACAGAAGAGACTCGTGGCTGTATGTCAATTTTATTTTGTTGTTTGCTTTCCTATTCTTTAAGAGGGAAAGGGAGTCAGAGTTACCCTAGCCAGGAATGTGGGGTTAAAAATGCACTTGCTTTTCAGAGGGACACAGCTATTCCTGTATAGTTTACGGCTTTGCCATTGCTCTAGAAGCACTCTGGCACCACAGCCTCCTCCTGTTCATGCCCCTTGTTCCATATGTGCATTCTTTAAACTTTTCAGCACGAATCATGTGTGAATTGCCAATCTAGCAGCAGAAGTTCACAGAAGGGACAGTGTATCTTAGTAAAACTTCTCTCTTTATTCCCTCTTGTAAAAAACATAGCTAGCTAAATCCTATCCAATATCCTTTTCAACATGGCATGCATACCACGTAGAGAAAGCTAGGCCATTCCTTCCTTGGGTGAACAGGATTTTATAGAACAGAGCTAGATGATTCTTACAAATCAGTAAGAGTAGCAAGATGAAAAAAATGAAGTCTCATTTAAGTTATCTGTTCAGAGGAAAAAAATGAGTCAACATTGACAATGTATTCTTCTTAATGAGGACAAATATTTATACCAAACAAAATTAACATATCAGAAAATGCAAGAGAGGCATATAATTAACAAAAGGCAAGGGAATTGGCATAACGCTGTTAAATTTTTCATTAATAAAATAACTGTTTTAAAATGTCAAAATGAATATATTTTATTCATAAATTGTGTAGAATTAGCACACTAATTAAAGACATAGACGCCGTAGATATTTACATGGCAATTAAATCCACAATGCCAGTGACCCAGCCAAATTAATGTTGGCCCCAACTTAAAAGTACACTGTATAAATAATATTTCACACCATCACCAACGTCTTTGCTTAACCAAACAGTTCAGTGTAGAAAATTCTGGGAATTATGAATGACTTTGATGTGCATTAAAAAACCACAACAAAATAAAATGCAAAGTAAAACACTCAAATGTTTTATTAGAGACTCGGATTCCAAGCTAAGTTATATCAACAGTGATGGGAAGAACGCAGGCACAGCAGGTGATAAGAGTCCAGCTGTCTTTTTAAAGCAACTAAATCTGCTTTACAGATTCTCAGGCAGCAGAAGGTCTCTGCTTATAGTTCCACACAAGAGTCCTCCAGATCCTCAGGCATTGTCATTGGTTTTGACTGGGCCATTTATCTCACAGGAGTTATCAGGCTTGTTGTGCCTTACCCTAATTCTTGTTCCTAGGAAAAAAGGGAAAAATCACCAGCAGCATGCTAAGAACATGAAGAGAAAGGAATAGGCACATTTTAAATTACCATGTGATGGTGCATGTTCATGGGACATTCCTCTTTCCAGGAATTCAAAATTTGACTGTCAGCAAGGAACAGCAACATACAAAGGAGCTGTATAACAGTAGCTTGATCACAGCTTCCTTGAAAGTAAAATCCTACAAGGAGATAACCACCCTGGCAATGTTCCTGGAGAATCAGCCACTTGCTTTTAGAGTTGGGTGCAAAGTAAGGCTCTGTTTCATCCTTGGTCAGGTTGAGAAAGAAGGGAACAGTGTTAGCTGAAGTCCTGGCCTGTGCACCCAAAGGTTGAACTGCTGTATGCTGATGCTCTGTGTCTGCCTATGTTTAGTAGGAACCACAGACAGAATCACTAGTAGATGAGACTGACTAACCAAAGGAAGTGTATAAACAAAAGTGTTCTGCCAAACACAGGTCCCAGAGCCAGGTCAGGGTGAGTTCAAGGTGATATAGAAATGGAGGGGCCTGGAATGATGCTTGTGTAATATTCTTCTCATTACAACATCCTGGCTTGCTCCTTCCTGGTCCCTGACGTAAACCATACCCCACAGGAAACATGCTACAAAAGAGGGAGAAAAGAACCATAAAATTAAATTAAAAATCAGCTTTATTATATGCTGTGGTGCGCCTGCACAGAGGTGACTAACTTTTGTAAATATTAGGGGTAAACCTACTGTGAATGTAAAGCATGAAATCCATTCTTAGAATATCTCCCACCTCAAAACAGGTCTCAAAATGAAATTTAAGAATCATGCAGGTTATCTGCACAGAAGTGAATCTCACCACCATATATATTCTCTTACAGCCTACATTGCTGCTAGTGAAGTCCCAGGTAAAGAAGCAAAAAGGCCTTTGCATAATATCCACAGATGATTAATTCAGCTGCCTGGTAAGATGTCCAGGGTCCCCGGCACACTCATGTGGAGGGTCCAGGTTTCTCTGTGTCCCCCCAGGTACTGGTTCAGGGGTGCTCTCAGGCAGTACAAAGAGGATGGGCAACAGGGGAATAGGGAGGGAGTGGCTGAGGGACATAGGAAAAGGGGAAGGAACCAGGGGGGTCTTAACAGTTTTTTGAGGGAAACTTCTTGTGTCTCCCTAACCTAGGGGATGTCCCCCAGGGTCTCCACAATATTCAGTATCTGATTTAAAAATTGGACTAGAAAATATAGATGAAGTGTTTACAATTTTCACAAGTCTAAAAGGCTGCAGGGGACCATGAAACAGGTCCAGTTTGCTTTGAGCATCAGGGTTTTTTGTCCCTACCTGTGTCCCATGTGAGGTACACAGTGTTATTATACATGCCATGCAGAGCAGACCACCAACATCTTATGGCTCCAGGTTACTGGAATGTAGCTTTTTTTTATTTTTGCAATTACTTACAGGATTTAATAATGAAAAGTCCTTCTGAAGTAATGATTCTCCTAAAACACTGGATAAAATCTTAGGTTCTTCTATTCCAGAAAGATATTGATAGGTTGGAAGATGTTCAGAGAAAAGTAACAGATGTGTTTAAGGCACTGGAGGGACTGATTTACAGAAGGAAATTGCCAGAAATAAAAATGAACGTTATATTGAAGCTTTGACCAACCCAGAATGAAATGGGAGGTCGATGTGACAACAATGTATGGGGTTTATGAAAGGTGCAAGGTTCATTTATGGAAAGGAATTTGTATGCAGGTCATCCAAGGGCTAAGATAGTAGGATGTAAAATCATGGATAGAAGTATCAGGAAAAAAGAAAAACAAATGCGGAGTTGCAGAGTAGCAGAGTTGCATCCCATGAGAAGCCACTGAATTATTTTAAACAAGCTTTGGTAATACACTGGGGGCTGTATCATAAGGGAAAAGCCCTACATAATTAGGGAGAGAGATTTAATAATGTTCTCTCTTTCTAATTTCATTGACTCAGCACCTCACTTCACAATGTCTGCTGTCACAATTATCCTTTCCTTTTGCTTTTTCAGATTTTTTTTTTTTTTTTTTACTCACACGTGCCACTCAGCCAGTAGTTACAATGATTTCATAAATTATTCAGCAAATGGCTTCACATCTCCTACACACAAATGTCCAGTTCTCTGTCGTGGCAGTCCCTTGGCCATGAGGAGTTATATCGAGTCTCTAGGGAGAGTGCCTGCAGTCAGATCCACCCCTTCCCATCCAAGCTCTCCTCTGCCAGTTTGATTATCTGAGGTAAGCTCAGCTTCTGGGCCACACCATTGAAATGCTGAGTGTGCTTGCTTTGGGTTCATCTTTCAGGACTGGCACTTGTGGCCATAGTTCAGCATAGAGGCCATGTCACTAAATCATAATACATCGAGTCTGGTACTGAATTTGTTCCATAATAACTCTTCCTGATACAACTCTGCTGATCTTGTCTCAGTCTTTCTTGGGTTTCAATACTTTAGCTGCATGATTGAAAGCTCTCATTTTTTGGGGCAGAATTTCCAGAATAGGAAAGTGATCCTGATATTGGCTCCTTCTCTGCTTTCAAGCTATTGCTGCATGCAATTTTTCTTGTAATGTACTTTTCCAGTAATGGATTCAAGCAAACATCACTTCAGCCAAGGTCATAATTTTGGACTGAGCAAGGTAACAGATCTGTTTATATGCAATTCCAACAAAAGCCCTTACAAAAACAGCAGTTTCTGGTAAGTGTTAGCAGAGCCAGTTGTGACCTGATCTTGAGAGCTCATCCAGACTCTATGACTTTGTCTGGAGTTTTTGATACACAAGGGAATATTTCACTTCACAGTCCCAGTTAAAATGAGGATTCAATTCCTGAATGGATGTATTGAACATTCTTCCACGAGTAAAACACCAGTAACAGTTTCAAACTCAATTCTTTATATAAGATTTCTAAAAACATTTTAAAGACTAAATTAATATTATTGCCTCTATATCCCTTTAAGAATTCCACTTCTTGTCCTGAATGAAAGACCAGTGGTATTTTTTTCCTTCATCACACATATTTTTTAACATGTCCCTAAAGACCTCCAACAAAACTCATCTCCAGGAAATCTGTTATGTCATTTTAGTACTCTCAATTTTAAAACTTTTTTGTAAATTACAGCTAACCTGAATATTTCTGGATTTAATGTAAGCCTGTCACTGCCTGTCTGCCTTGCTGGGGACTTTGAAGAGTCAGCCATGCCTTTGCTCTCTGCTACAATCAGAACTCATTCAATCTGCTGCCAGAGATTGTGCTTTTCTATATTTTTTTTCATGATCTCCACTGCATTCCTTTTCATTGATCCCTACATTTCTTGAGGTGCTCTGCCCAAAACTGCACAGTTGTTCTAATATTCAGCTGAAACTCTATGGAATTTTGAATAGAGGTCAAAGTCTGTTTCATTTATTCCCAGCTATACCTTCTGATAGAGCATTGAACTTTTACAAAACAGCATGGAAATACTGACTTTTGTTGAGTGTTTGGATCCCCAGATCTGTTCTATGGAAATGCTACCTATAGTGTTATTTTTGAGCCTGAATTTATTCATGGTGATGATTCCTCTCCATGTACTATCTACTTGGCCCTACTGAATTACAGTCTCTTCTTCTAACTCCAGTTCTATCGCCCTTCCAGGGCATTTCCAGACACTTGCAGATCCACCATGCCAGATTTTAATAATCTCCATCCTAGCAGTCATTGATGAAAATGTTAAGTATCACTACATCACAGACAAACACTTTTAAAACTCCAGAATCACAGAATAACTTGTCCAAAAAACACTCATGTTTTCTCTCCAAATTTTCTACCAGCTTTGTTTCTCCCCTGTGATATGTTCATCCATTCTATACTTCCCTAGCTTGTTCATGTGCTCTTCCTGAGATATCCCACAAAAAAAAAAGTGTTAAATTATATGATGTGTATATTTTCCCTAACCACAAAGGAAAAGCATGTTATCGTCTTCCGGAAATGAAGGAGTTGTTTGGTATGGTTTCTCTCTAACAAATACTCACTGGCTGTTGGCTCATCTTCTTGTTTTCTTTCATGCATTTACAGATAGGCTGTAGACTTCTTTGTTTCAATAATTTTCCGTCCTTCCCTTTCTATAGTGTTAGATGCTTTGTTTGCCTTTCTCCTATCGTTTGCATATGTTGTTTTCTGTGAATTGTTCCTTCCTACAATCTCTTTTGTGAGTTCCTTTACACCATTTTTTGTCAGAAGATGTGATTTTTTTTGTGTATAGAGAAGCAGAGATGTTGTATGACTTGGAGCATGTTCTGTGTGGAATCAATTTCGTGATTTTGAGTAAGTAACCTTAATGGAGAAGGCATCATAAAGCTGATTTGCCAGGATCATTCTGATTTTCCTGATATTTTTGTACACTGGCTGAAACAGAAGCATTTAAAAATAATGATCTTTTAAGCCACAAGCATAATACTTCCAGATTATGCTCAAGCACAGCTAAGACTCTCCAAGTGTTCTGGTATATCTTGGTTCTTTCAGTGTCTGGAACAAAGACAATGATTGTTTCCAGGAAAATGTAGACTCTACATTAAAGACAACTTTCTGCAATATTTTGTTTCCAAGAGTCCACTAATTTCTAGGGAGGAAATAAAAAATACAGTAAATTGTAATAAAGCACTGCCCTTTGGACAATGAAAGTTGTCATTTCACCCCCAATGTTACTTTTATAGTTTCAAAACTTGTTCTTGGCTGCATTTCAAATATTTATAGCTCTCATATAATGTGTCTCAAGCAAATAGCCAGTCTTGCCAACTCTTGCACATGTGCTAAACTCTGCTATGTGAGGTAGTTAAGCATGGGAGTGCTAGCAACAGCAGAGCCCCAACATTAGAAGACTACAGCTTAAATCACACTGACAGACCAAAGCAACTGCTGCAGGTTTCACAGACACATGTGGAGATCTGTGCAGGACTGGAACCTTTACAAGGTGAGAAGAAAGGGAGATTATGCAAGACCAATGGAAGAAATTCTGCATAAAGATGGGGCACTAGATAAAGTGGTTTCACCAGTTAATTAATGCAGTCTGTACTTATGCTGCTGTTTATATTCCCTTTTTTCAGTGGTTTAAAGTAAGTTTGTTCTCTTTCAGCATCATGAGGCACTCAGAGAAGAGCAAGCTCCATTTCTCATAAGCCACTGAGAATTTTGGAACTGACATTCAGGACAGTCAGATCTCTGAAACAGAGAGAAACAATAAATAAATGCATTTTTCTTTCTTACACATTTGTGACATTTCAAAATTGAAGTCTTTTCAGCAATCTTGGTAGTTGAAAAAAGGGAAAACAAACAAATGGTGGCAATTTGCTTCCTGTTGACCTGGGGTGAGTTTGAGAAAGGGTGGCTGGCTGTCTCAGCTCCATGGGCTTGAGGAGAGCAGAGCTGGGTGCCTGGCCTGGGGTGTCAGTGGTGAAGTCACTGCTGCCTTCAGCGCTGAGGGTCGGGCCTGCATGGCCGACTGTGACCCCATGGTTATGGGGGATCCAATCCCTCCTGGCAAACCCACGGAGCCGCTCACCACCCTGTTAGCCTTGCCACGAGCAGTTCACCACCCCGTTAGCCTTGCCATGAGCAGTTCACCACCCCGTAAGCCTTGCCATGAGCAGTTCACCACCCCGTAAGCCTTGCCACGGCTGCTGGCTGCCGTCTGAGTGCTCAGTGATCCGTGCTCATTTTGCCCAAACAGCTGCTGCCCTCTCTTGGGACGTGGTGCAGCTTGGCTGGAGCACTGTGTGAAGGGTGGACACATCATCCTCTTTTGGCCTGGAGGTGAGTAAGCAACCGACCATAATGTACTGGTTTACTTCATGGCTGCCCAGCTCGGTGGCAGATGAGGTTTTGCACACCAGCTTTGGAGCTCACTTTTCTGCCCCTTTAGACACCTGCACTATCCCCTGTGCTTCCTGTGTTACCCACCTCCTTCTCTGATGCCATCAAGTGCACCCTCACTGCCCTGCAGCCTTTGTCGCAGCCTCTCCTGCCTCCTGCTCGTGGGCAGCCTGGTCTGAGATCACAGGCATGCAGCACTGCCCCACTGCAGGCTGCAAGCAGAGCAGGGATCCCCCAGCCAGCCAGGCTGAGCAGGAGAGGCTCCAAAGCAGCCCGAGACAAATCTGCTCCTGCCTGACTGTCAGGCTGTGGGACATGCTGCCACTCAGCTGCTAGCACACCATCTCCAGACCAGATGCTCTGCGGGTCTGCTTTAATTTGGCCTGAGCAGTGGTGCAAGCTTTATTTTTGTGTCTAGTTTTCAAGTGCTTCTTCATCCAGCTCTGTGATTTTTATATACCAGTTTCTGTTTTAACCCTTAATTTACCAGTGACTGTTCTGTACATACACTGGAGACTCCTGCAAACACTCTTACCACAACATTTTCCTGCATGTTGCTGCTTTCCTTTCTGTTAGTTTAATGTCAGTGTATAGCGAATTTCCATTTGCTTTCAAACCATGTCAGAGGCAAATTTTTAAGGCACCTTAGTTATATAGAAGACTAAGCCTTCCTTAGATGCCCAGGGACTTGAGTGAATTTAGATGAGAAAAAGGAGTCAGCTGCTTAAGGCCAAAAATCTTCAAGATGTGTAAATAACTTCACACTAGACTGAAAAAGAGTTTTTTAAACCCATACCTCATATCACCTACAAAACTTCTAATAGATATTTTTAATCCCACTAGACATTCATTTTTATGTATCAACCTTCATTTATAAACCCCTCAGTTTTAAATGATCCCAGGATACTTCTGAAAATGTTTTCCTTATACTTTTTTTTACCCAGTGTTTGAGGCATGACTTTTTTGGCCCCCAGCTGGTGGCCTCCACAGATGTTTAATATTTCTTTGGTGGTAGAAGACTGACAAGTCTGATAACAGCAGGTTCTAACGTAGTTATTAAATGTTAACCTCTTGAGGTTAAACAATTTCTTCTGATATCATTAAAAATGCCCCAGGAATCCAAATGTACCCTCCTCACAATTTGCATCATTTGTTTAAGGAGAAAAATATTGTAGCTCTTCCCACTCCAGACACCTTGTGCAGAGCAGTCAGACAAGAAGTCTTTGTGCCCTTAATTTATTTTTTCTTCCTGTTCTGACAGGACCCCCTGCCAGAACTCCCCACACTGTCTGCAGTTTGCAGGGATTTGAAGGTATGAGAGTCCAGGAGGGCCTATCGTGAAACACGTAGAGCAACCTCCCTTTACCAACATTTAGTTCCGAAAATCCGAGCCACTTTCAATCCTTCTGCCAACAATCCATACCAAGGTGTGCTCCATCCCTGAAGAGTTAAGCCCCTCAGAGATTTTGGAAGAACTGCACCCTGCAATGTCAAGAGGCATTACAGCTGCTTGGTCCTTATGACTGCTGAGCCATTTATTGGTGTGCCTGTGTTCAGATTTATGTGTCTCACTCAGATAGGAACAATTTAGCTTATTACTCACCCTCCCCAAAATGATACGTCCACAGACTGACATTTAATGGTACATTCACCCAGAAGAACGGATGAGATGTCCAAAGCAGTTAAAGGAAGAGACATTTTCATTTCTAATAGCAGTCAGGATATTGGGAACGGATGACGCATCCATCAGCTAAGTCAAACTGCTGGATTTTCCTGTTGCAGTGCAGACTTCTATTACAGCCTCATTGATAGTGCTCAGCAATCTCTCAATGAAGTGCACTGTGTACAGTAATTGACGTGTAACCTTTCTTTAGGACGAAAATGAAGTCCGTGAATAAAAGCTGCCTGTTTAGGGCTGCACTCCAAGGTCTGGGGTATAGTTCTATCTCTCATTTCTCTGGTGCATGCAAAAGGGGGAACACCTGCAACTGCTTGGCAGGAGGGTTTTATGACTAAAATGTTCTTTTCATGAAGGTGAGAAGCATCTGAGTTAAAAAAACTACTTTTGCCCTTATGTAATGTCCCTCAATGGACTGGCATCCTCTGTAATTGCTTTGTTTTATGCTTGGTTCCTTTCCTACCATGCAGCGGTGTCACTGCCCTCCTTCTCCCATTGTGGCATCATGCCAGAGCCAAGGCAATAGAGGAAGCCCCATTTCCATGCCTGAGTGCATGAAGGTGTCAGTGGAACCTTTGTGAGCATTTTGGGCCTAGCCAGTTTATTCCCATTCACTTTGTTTCTGTACTAAGCATGTAGAGCACACACTGCCTACTTTGAATCTGCAGGACCTGAATTAGCCTTGATATGCTGCACAAATTGGCTTGAATTCCTTCCCTGGGATTTTCTCATTGCTCCTTTCTTAATCAGGGATGGCTTTTGCCTGCTTTTCACTCAAAAATAATGTTGTTAGCTGCAGATATCATAGCTGAGAAGAGGACTGTAACAGAAACATGTTTTTTGACCAAATGTTTGTAGGATTGGAAGTCAGCACAAAAAGTATTGCAGAAGTGTTGCCTGGCTGTCTGACAGAGAAAGTGATCACTTTTTACTGTTGCTGCAAAAATGCCATATAAGGTTACTTTAAAGCTGTGTACCACATCTAACTTTCTCTTTAAATAACCAGGACATAGGGAGAGGAAAGCTAGAGGGTGGGGGGACTGCACCAAGGCTCTCTGTAATAACATGTTAGATGATGTTTACTTTTTGCTTTTGAAAGAGGAATGAAGTACCTTCTCTTTAGAGAGAGGAAAGAAAACACTTCTTTCGAAAGTACCTGGGGCCAGGATCAACTTCTGTTCACAGACACTGGCACACCAATTCCCTTGTCTTCAGCAGGAGCTGCTCATGCATCTGAAGAGAGCCCCTAGGCTCTACAGGTTTGATAACTTCCCAACAAGGAGTGCATGCTTCTCCCTTCTCAGTTTTTATCATCTACTCACTATCCTCCAGACACATCCTTTGTTAAACTGAAAGCCTTGGGAGAAAGCGCCCATCTCTCCAAGCCCCTGCTCATGTGTGTAAAAGGCAATTATGATTCTTCCATGTGGAAGATTTTAATAGACATCTTCTGCCTACAGCTTGATTTGTATTTTTTGCCTAGCCTACCTGAGAAGCCCAGAAATGGAGAGTGCGCAGCTGTGATTGCATTCCTGCCTGGGTCTGTGCAGGGGGGTCAGCACACTGTGGAGCAGTGTCCATGCTGAGTGAGCACTGTCAGTCTCTGTTTCCAAGGGACCTTTTCCCCACCTTTGCCCTTGAGGCTCTCTCTGTTACCTAACCTCTGAATAACCACTAGCAGCAGCCAGACCCTTGAATTTTCAGTAAGGCAGTAGGGTATTTCTCTTAGTTGACAGTTTTAAAAGCTTCTTGCATGTCAGAGGGCTTTCTGCCAGAACCACCTGTGTGAATGGTGGCATCAGCTGAGAGACTGGGGGCTTTCTCTACAACAAAGCCCCAGAATTACCTGACATTAATGTGGCACTGGTGCTTCACTTCTGGCCACAGGTACAAGTACACCTCTTTTGACAGTGTTGCAGAGTTTGTCACCTACCCTACAGCTGTGCCCTGGTAGATATATGTGTGAGATGCTCTTCTGTTTAACCTTCCTGCCAGCCTGTAATGTGGGAACTGCTCTTTAAACTCCCAGCGTGATAAAGTTCTTCACTACAGGCCATGCTGTCTACCCTCCCTGAATACAAGAGAGAAAAATTATGATCTTCACAACTGAGAGTTAAGAGCTGTAAATCATGAAAGAAACCTCACATAAATCTTGGGAAGCACCAAGATTTAAGTTGCACCTTAGCTTTCCCTTTTCCTGTTGTCTTTCTTAAAAGGCTTCCTGCTCAATCTTCTGCACATCTCAGACCCTGTTCTGTGGTGTGGAATTTTCTCTGTACACATACAACTTCCCTAGTTTGGACATCACAGAGCCCACAGGTGCTGGAGGGGACTGGGTATGATTAACAACATGGGTGCTGCTTTTCCCAGTTTCTGAACACAAAGCATTCATTGTGCCATTAATACTACATATCCTTGTGTGCAGTATGAGCCTGTACAAGTCTGTACTGCTCGGGGATTGAAGGCATAGACTAGTTTTTCAGTCTTACCACAATAATGTGTGTTTCAGCATACTTTAATACCTTCAAAATTTTGTCAACATTTCCTAGCTGGGGGATCTTTTCTGCTTCACTTGTTATCCATATGACAGTAAAATAAATAGTTCGTTGGAAGTACACAAAGAAATTTTAGACTTAAAAGTTGGAATGCAGGGGTTTTTTTCCTTTAAGGGAACACTTGAATTTTGTCTTAGAAGATGTGAGGTTTTGCCAATTTCTTGTTCATATTCATAAGGTATGAAGTCTGAGTAATACATGAAAAATGCAAGTATCCATGTAGCTAGGAACTGCCAGCCAGAGTCATAGATAAGAATATGAATAAGGATCCCAGTAAAATGTTTCCATGTTGTTCAAACTCTGGCATTAAGTTACTTCTAGTGAAAGATGCTGCAAAGTGAAGTTTTCCAATTTTTGGAAGAAAGAGACACAACACAGTCAGTGACAAGATAAGCCTCCTACAGATTTTTCTTTCAGGCTGTCTTCACCAGCTGTAAAAAACTAAAACGTTATGGAGCTGAAAATCCTGCTAGCCCATCGAGGCCCTTTCCCACCATTTCTGACTGCAGTGGCAATTGTGAGTCTGGATCCAAAGAGCAGAAGAAAATGTTTCTTGCATGTTGGCTTATTAACAACCACAATTAACATCTACCAATATCCCATCTACTGCAGAATCCAGAATGAGAGCCTGGTCGTGTGTAAATATGTTCAATAAGCATGCAGCAATCAGGCACTTTTTTCCAGTGAACATTTTGCCAAGGATGCTTACAGATCTGACTCAGACATAAAGGTCTATACAGTGAGCGTGGCAAAGAGTCCACTCCAAATATTTTCATATTTTTTCCGAAGCAATGAGTGTTCTTTTGGAGTGCTCAATAGCAACCAGCATCGGAGTGTTCACTGGAGGTTACAACACTTATAAGTAAATACACAATCTCTTGGCTTTGAGGGAAGTTTGTCTGTAACTCAGGAAAGCTGGAAGTTGCTAAGGGCCTAATGCAGGAGCAAGGATTTTCTTTGGATAATCATCCCATAAGTAATACGGCATTATTTTTTTTTCTGTAATAAATATATTTTATTATAAATGGATATTTCTATTATTTTTAGATATGAATAAATCCTTTCAGTAGCTTTTTTCCCCCTTAGTTTTGCTGAGATCAGCAAATATAGGCATTTTCCCTTCTATCAGTCTGACAGTTATTACCTTTTTTATTTCCTCCTAGTCCTTCTATTACAAGATAAAACAAAAAAAAGGGAGCTTCTGACCTCTGTAGAGCCATCCAGTATTTTGTACACTCCTATCTGCATGGCTGCAAGGGCTAACAAATGCCTATTTAAAAATATTTATTTTTTGTTGCTGTAAAGATAAACATCAGTCAAATTTAATGTGACTATTGTGCGTAAAAGTGATTCTGGTGGAACATGGCCATCAACTGGAAGAAGCTCAATGAGTTTCTTCCTCTGTATAATTCATTTGAATGTTGCCAGAAGAACTTTATCAGTATCATGTCTGAAAAAGGTCTATTTAGATTGTAATTAATTTCTAGATGCGTAGGAAAAAGTTGTGACTTTAACTGGTTGACATCTAGCCATGGTTTTCATGCATTCTCAGCATAAAATACTTGCATCTGCAAGTATTTTTTGAAAGACACACCCTCAGCTGTAGCATTTGTCCATTCCTCTGAAGTATGACATTATTAGAAAAAAATTACTTCAAAAATATTAGAGAACCCCCAGCTGGAATATATTACTAAAAAGATTCTGCAAAGATAATATATCCATTAATACTGTCCCAGATTGATCCTTCTAGAAGCTAAGTATTTTTCTTCCAAGTTTTGTTTTTAAATTTCTCTGAGCTTTCTCAATAGCCATTTACTCATCTTCTCTCACCAAGAAAAATCATGCACTCAATGTCTACCAACACCAATGACTTTCAGAAGCCATTGTCTTGTGGGTGCCATGAAATATTCACTAGACAGCTCAAGCTAGTTTCCAAATATAAATATCTGTCTGTGGATTGCTTCCAGAGGCAGACGGGGCACAAATCAAAATTCACAGGAATCTTATTTTTTAAAAAAAATAGCCCTATAGCAAAAGAGCTTATTTGGATGAATTAGAGAATAGATAAAGGAAGTTATCACTGCAAATAAAGTATTCATTAAATTAAATATTTTTCAATTATTAAAAGAAATCTATGTTACTTTACTAGGGAAAAGTTATGTGCTAAGACACCTATGACATTGATTTATGCATAATTGGACATAAAAGAGCAAAATAGCATTGAGCTTTCAGATATAAAAATGTATCTTAAGAACAAACTGAAGGATTCTTGGACACTTTTACAGACTAACAATAGTCAGTGCCCTTACATTTAATCTTTAAATCATTATATCAAAGGATGCAGTCTACTTCCTTGAGTTTCAGGTATCCAGCAACATGGCACATAGCCCATGCTTATCAAGGAAAAAATGTGGGCATTTCCAGAGGATAATTATTGCTTGTACTTGAGGCTCCTGTAATGAGGTGGAAGAAGGCAGCTGCCTTTTCTTGAGCTCAGGAATGCTGAAAGGTTACACTGGATTACCAAGTGGGTGCACTTCCAGTTCATGATGGAGTCACAGAGAGAGGCTGTGCATCACTGAAAACAAGGGCATATTCTGAGGACTGGGATATCTCAATTTTACTGTACAGGAGGGAGGTGAGAGTATCAGAGGAGGGGAAAAGGATGGGCCCTGTGCAGTGGGAAATGGGCCTGATTGCTGGTCTTGGTCTGGGAAGCTAGGAGAGCTTATGTTAACAAGTGCCAGTTCATTATGTTCTGGTCAAAAAAGGATTACCCTTTAAGGAAATCTAATCAGTGTTTATGGTGTATGTGTTGTGTTCAGGGGAATTTGAGTGGTCCAGAGTCATCGAGAGCTGCACTAAACGTTGAGCTGTGAACACCAGAACTAGACAGCCCCAGCTTCAGTTTCTCTACATCCCCTCTGCTCTACTCTGCAACAAAAGGAAAATAGGAAAATGGGTGGATGTGGCGCTGTAGGCAAAGTATCAGGCAGCTAAGACTGAAAAACTTGAATTTGTCAAGCTAATAAGTACAACCTCCAGAATAATGCTGTGTATCAGTAGGAGCATAGACTGCTATCCTGCTCTCAGATAAGAACCATTTTACCATGCTTTCATAAATCCATCCCCTTGAGAGGATCTGGGTACTGGGTGACAGTATCTTGGGTACTCAGATAATGGTACTGGGTGATAGCGGATGGTACCCAGTGTATGAAGCAAAACATCGCTAACAGGCATTTTTATCTGGTTTAAATTATGAGAGATAATGACAAGAATATATTCTCAGTTATTTATACTCTACACCTTTTTCCCAAAGCTTGCATTATCTAATTTCAGAGCCATTTTCTCTTGCTTTTTTAGTCCATACATGTTCAGGGCACATCTTTGGAAGGCAAAAGACTAAGTTAATGGCATAATGTCAGCATCACTGGTGGTACAGCTAGAAAGGTTAAAAATAAATAAATAAATCCTTTCTGAGCTTCATTTGGGTATTGCGTGGACTATGAAAATCACCTCTTGCAGAGCTTGAAAAACCCCAGACATGCTTGTGACCATCACAAAGCACAATATTACTTTTCAGCGTGCAGGAGGGACTTGGTATCCCCAAAAGTCTTTCTTGTTCCTCTGATTATTTAGTACCTGCCTGCCACTAGCTTAAACATTGGTGACTATAGGATGAATAACCAGCTATTTTTCTAGGGAGACAGGGAGAGAGTGGCAGGGATTTGCCTGAATATAGTTTTCCTAACCTGTTTTCCACCATCTCAGTGTTTGGGTTGTATGGTGTTTACAGACACTGTTTCAACCAAAGGGAATGACAAAAACGAAAATAAAACCATAATTCATGGATGGGAGCTAATCTACCACCAGCCTGCATAAACACATGTCAAGACCTGTGGCTGGAGGAGTACAGATCAACTTCTCAAATTAAATGGCTCCTCTACCTACCAATCATGGTTAGAAAGCAAAGGTGAGATCAGAGTCCCCCTAAATGGAAATTATAAATGCTTTATTATGCCAGAATAAAAAAAAAACATACTCACCTATCCTTTATCCACAATAAAAAGCCTATACTCACTTATCTAGTCTTTTCCAGCAGGAAGAAGGAAGTTTTTTATACATATACATATACATATACATATACATATACATATGCATATGCATATACATTATACACACACACACAAACACATACATATATATATATATATATGGATTTTGGGATTTTGTTGGGAGGAGTTGTTTTTTTCAGGTTTTTTGAGTTTTGGCTTCTTTTGTCTTTGAAAGGAATGATTGCACCAGATTTCATCACAGCTCTCCTGTGACGGCTTTCTTTGAAGCTGAGCAGATAAACAGTGTCTTCAGGGACTCTGTCTAAACTCTTTACACACATTTGTTCAAAATGAAAATGTGAGCTGGCAGCAAGCCAGATTTCCCAGTCTTCTCCTGCTTTCTTTCTGACCCCCGAGAGATACCACGGATGTGTACACACACTGCACGTGGGCTTTTCCACCCAGAATTCTGATCATCTCAGAGCTGGGCTACTGCTAGAGAGAGAGAGAGCCTAGGTTTTCAGCTAATGCCTGGATGCCTTTACATTTTATGGCTACTAAATGTATTCAGAATTCACCTTTCCTTTCCTAATTGCATGACAACATAAGCCTGGACATTTTAGGGGGTTATGTACATCGCCTTCAGAGGCAATTTGCACAGCTTCTGTTTCCTGTCATTTGTTTTACCTGTAGAGCTGGGTATAAATCCCTGCTGCAGGTCCACTCAATTATTGTGGAAGGGTCACCAAGCAGGCAGAAGCAGGAAAAGTTGGTCATCAATAAAAACAATAAAAATTCAGCACAACTTTTGAAGCCCTCTGCAAATCAGTGACATTGTTCTTTTAGATGTCAAACAAAAATGTGCTACCATTTACAAGATAAGCTTAGAGAGTAGCTAAAAATCAAACAGAAATTTCTTTCTCCTTGTCAGCTGAGAGCATCACCAAGACCTTGTTACCAGCGTATCTAGTAAGCTTGCTGCATGCAAATAGCACTTGATTTATTTCACAAGTTCCCAGATAAACCCAGTGATCATTTGAATTGCTGTTAGCCTGAAGCATACTACAGAAGCACCGGGAGTACTCAGGAAACAAAAACTCAGGGAAATATGTGTGAAATGTAATCCTGTTACCATTTGCCACATACTGAATGCATGTGTCATCAGCACAGGAAATGAATAAGCTATAGATCAGGAATATCCCCTGGACCTAGGAGACAAGCTGTAGATGATTTTTCATTGAGCTAACCTCATAATCGAGACAAGCTTTCAAAATGTGTAGACACTGCTCTCCTTATCCTGGCAATGCCGCCCACATTTCTTTCCTTGCTTCATGTTTATTATTGTGCTTAATTGGCCAAAATGATTGGCATGTTTCTGCTTCAATACAAATTCTCCTGGGTCGAGGGTTGGGGCTTAGCAAGGGGATTAGAAATAGGCTTTACTTGATGTTAATGGATTCCTGTCGAGTACAAAGCAAGCAAGGATGAAAACAATAATACTACATTTTTCCAGTGGAATCATTCCTGCTTCTTTTCTTCAGTTCTCAAAATTAAAAATGTTCTTTATATTTCCATTTTTGATGTGGCATCAAATAATGAGCATTAATGTTTGCTGTAGTGCAGTTCATAGTCAGTTTATTCATTATTTAATGGTGGAGTTATTGCTTTTTTTCTCCACTCCTACCTAGGAAACCATTTTTATGTTAAATTTTTAGTTTCTGAAGATATAATTGATACAAGCATGTGGTGTACAAAGCAAAAAGCAGATGGGGTTGTCACCTGTGAAGAGATTGAGAACAAGTTTTATTTCCCTCAAGAAATCTTCTGTCTGTATGCCACTATCACGAAAATGTCCATTTTCTGGCTCAAAACTTAAACCAAAGAAGTTCCTGCCAAGTGATTACCTGCCTGTTTTGGAATTCACTGCCTGCTTTCTGTCTCAGCCACACATTCCTGAAGGTGCAGCAGGAAGTTGACAGGTTGGGATTATCTAGGGGACTGACAAAACCACCGCTGTGATGGTCCTTCATACTGCCATTATTTCTCCTTAGCAATTGAAGCTGTGTCCCTCTCAGTGTTCCTAAAGGGGAAATTCCAATGGCACTACGTGGTACAGTAGCAGTACTAAATCCGCTGCTGGTAAAAGTCATCCTTGAGCTGAGGGTGGCTGAGCTTGGGGCTTGAAGTGTAGAATTTAGTTATCAAGGATATCTCTATCTACTATGATCATCAGCAAAACCACTGTCCTAGTTCTGCTTACTGTTGTTCCCTGTAGCCCCTGCTACAGGTGCATGAGTACAGAGGTGAAGGTCTGCTGCTTAAAAAGATGCCCCAAATCTTCTGAGATCTCATAATGACTACAAGCTCAAAATGTCTGGGTTTACCATGTCTTTGAGAATCCTGCTGTTGTATTTGAAATTCAAGTGAAATTCTCTTTGGCCATCTTGAGTTTGCACACATCACAAGGGGTGCAAGGGGTGCCAAGCAGCAAGGGGTGCTCAGGAAAGTTGGAATTTATTTTTGACATACAGCATTATCTTAGCACAGACATTTCAAAACACTCAAAAAGGAGTTTAAAGCCCTTTTTGAATGTTTTGCCCTTTTTTTTCTGAAGTTCACATTGTCGAAATCACATATGTGAAAGTGCCTCCTTCCCCTTCCTCCTGGTCATTCTTCCACTGGCTGTCACAGAGCTCTCAGACAATCATCAGCTTCCAGCTGCCTTGCCTTGCAGTCCAGATTCCCAGCTATGGATAAGAGCTCTGACCTTAACAGAGGCTAAGATCTGTTGTTATCTGTAGTAACAACAGATCTTTAGGGAAGGAAGACTATAGGGAAGGTAATCCCTTGCTCTGCTCCACAGGTAAGCTGCAGCCCGAGTGAGAGCTCTGTGACACAAGCATCATCCCTCCTAAAGGAGGAAGATTTGCCTGAAGAATTCCAGAGCACGCCCTTCCCTTCCTGTAGTTTTCCCCTCTACTGACTTATTTTCCCTGTGTTATCATGAAAATTGGTCATGGGGCCTACATTGCTGAGACAGAACGGCAGGCAGCATTTAATCTGACTGAGGATGGCATGTATATCTGTTCTCTCTTCTTGTTTAAACTGTGCTGAGTCATTTGTGATGAATAGCTCTAATGGCCCTGCAGATCAACTATACTGCTGGGTTTTGGTGTTCCAGGAAGGTAGGGTAAGGATTATTGAGGCTTTACAGAGGAGATTAAGTGCAACCCATGTTGAAGATATAGCAAAGAAAGCAGAAGCAAAAGACAAAATACCAAACAAAATACCAAAAAAAAAAAAAAAAATCAAAACACATACAGAAAAATTACTGTGAAAAAACATTAGAATATTTCAGTTTTTGATTCTGGAGTGCTTAGAAAGAATGCACCTTATGGTTATACATTTTAATACTCGTTGGCAGCAAGACTAGAAACTCTCTGGCAAATGCTTGTGGCCTGAACTTTGCAAAAGACACTAAAAAGGGTTACTAAAAGGCCTCACAGTACTTGATCAATTTAAAATTTGTTTCTTGGGACTGAACTTTTGTGTCACTTGATATGTCACACCTGACATGCATTTTCTTTTACACGGTCTCTGCATTAATGTTCAAGTTGCAAGCAGGGGGAATGGAGGAAGAGATGAAGGCAAACAGCCAGGAGTCCTAGTCTTTGAAATGACCCTCCCAAGAGCTTTAAGTGAAAACATGTGTAGCTTTTTAAAAAATGTAAATAAATCCTTCACAACTGATCTGGAATTCTTACCCATTTTGTTCAGCTTTGCTTCTAGCCAAGAAAATGTCTACATTCTTAGTCTAAACACATCCTCCTTGTCTTTAATTTTTCATAATTAAACACATTTTCCATAGTGTGCAATCCAACTGGGGCAAGGCTGATTGCCTTTCCATGTTGTTATAAATCGAGGCCCTTGCTACAGAAAGAGGGGAGAACTCTCTGAGCATGCCCAAGTAAAACATGAAGAAACACAAGACCCAAAACAGATTTTAATGTCTCTGCAGTTTGCCAACTCCTTCTCTGACCCCACAGCACTTGGCTGTAACAACAAACAAGCGCAGGCACATCTGCTGCATTTGCTGCAGTCCTGCATGTGCCTGGAGGAGGTGCATTGCTTGTAGGTTGTGAGCAGCCCCAATGGCTGCAGTGTATATCTCTTCTTTTTGAGACATGGGGGAGTGCTCCTAGAATGTCCCAAAAGAGAATGGTGGCTTGCAGATTCGCCCTGTTTTCCCATGTGATGTCAGCAGTGATGCAGCTCTCTTCTACATTTAAGTGGCAGCCTGCACATGTCAGAATTTCTCCATAGTCTGTGACAGAAACATCTGAATTGCCAAGGCATTTCCTGTAACTCAGGAACAGCTGACGAAGCATCCTCCCAGGACTGAGGCACTAGGATGAGAAACCTTCATTTCTCTGCTTTAAAGATCTGCCTTTGCTCACTGACCATGATTTGAATATGAGTGGAGTTTTGGTTAAGGTTTGGAAACATGCAGCACAGACTCCTAAAATCCTGCCAGTAGCCAAGGAGAGTTTCCCCTTGCAGTTAGATAACTTCAGTGTTCAAAATTTTTAAGGAATTTCCTGTAGAAAGTAAAGTACAAATTATACTGAGAATTTGGACACAGCTGTATCTGCTTATCTTAAGTAAAACTGAGAAGTTTTCAAAGGATGCTGTTCTTTGTGCATCTCTATGTCTGGTCACCTAAACACAGAAGTTGCAAAATAAAGATTTTCACCAAAACCAACAAGGATGTTTGCAGCTTTTCAGTTGTCTGAAAGCAGATCAGTTCTACAAGAAGAATTAAGGAAATATCAGAAGATTTGAATATCTATGTAATTTTCAAAAGTCTCTCTAGTTCAAAAAGTACCTTTCTCTTTGATCTCTTTATCTTCAATTGAACAGGTTCTCTGTATTGCTTTTAGCCCCCTTGCTATTTAGCTCACTCTTTTTTAAAACTTAATTACTTTGCTGACATAGATTGTCTTGTGAGTGAGGAGGTCTGAGACCCATCCCCAAGTAGTTACTCGTTTCAGATGCTCCTCCTTTAAAATCATGAGATGTACAGCTTGTAGGATCATGGTCCTCTGAAGAAAATAATGCCAGGCAATGCACAGCACCTTAATCCTGCTAAGAAAATGAGCAGCATCCCTCAAGGGTCCTGACACAAGGAACTTGTGGCTCTGCTTGGCAGAGCATGTGAGAGACAGAGCAAACTTAGCCAAAGCCTGCTTTCTCAAGTCTTTCAATTATTTAGGACAATCACAACAGCAGGTCTTCATGTATATTTTCTGTGTGCTTTGAAAGCATCTGCTTCACTACATGACTGAAGAGCCTTGTGACCAATGTTATAGCCACTGAAGCAAACAACTACAAATCATGTAAACTCAGACCACCATCCTTTTGAAATTATTCCATTTTTCATTTCTTCTATCTTTTACAGATGATTTCTCTCCTGATATTTTCTTTGATTCTTAGTTTTACAGAGAGTTTTCATATGGAGTTTTATAGAGATTAATTTTCCTGCTGACATTTCTTGATTATTTGTCCTGTCCCACTCTAACTTCACAATGATTCAGCTTTTCTGTTGTTCTGCTTCTGTGGCAGTTACAGGGTATATAGTTATATAGCCTATTTCTAACATTTACCAGTCATGTGTTCAAAGTGAAGGGCTTTGCCTTCTAAATTTTGGATTATTTATGTTCTTGCTTGCTTCTCATATATCTTTTATAGTTTCTTTAGGAAAAAGAAAAAGCATCCATGATGTATAGTTTGGCATGCTGTGGACAAACACTGGATATAATCAGGGATTAAATGACACACCGTTTCAAACTGAAAAAAAAGAAAAAAGAACTTTGTGAGTGGAAAATTTATCATCCATCATGATGTCTCTGCACAACTGCAGATGTTTTGTTAGTCCTATTAGCAACGTTAACATCTAGCAAGGTAGAGGTCATCTCTCTCTCACACTTGTCAGACTTGAGACTATATTTGAGATATGGCTAATATTTGATGTCCCTGTTTGCATTGCTTTCAAAATTTTCAGTGCAAACACAAGCTACAATAAATGCCTTTCCTTACATGCAGCTCCCCTTTCTACCGGGCCGTGCTGCTAGGAGAGCAAACAGCCACTCCCTGCCCCATGAAAGGGGAAAGGCTGCTGGAGCAGCCTGTGGCCATGTGAGAGCAAACAGGAATGACTCACCAGCTGTCCTGGTGTGCTGTGGCAGAGGGGTGTAATCCCACTTTGACACCAGGTGATGGATTTGAGGGAGGACCTTTGTAGATCCCTAGGCCATTTCACAAACAAGCAGAGCAGGTTCCACCCGTGGTGTGAGCTAAGCATGCACCTAAGTGTGTTGAAACCCAGGGGGATTCTGCTTAGATCCCAGCTCTGATCTAGCTTCCTTTCAGCAGTGGCTATTAAACTGAGCACAGTCTCCAGTGCAGGAGGTTCCTAAACTGCTCAATGGCAGCAGAAAGAAGTGAATACCAGAGGAAGGAATGCTCTGTTGTGCCCTTCTCATGTGCTTTCATTAAACTGATCCAACATCAATGACATGACACAGAGCAGGATCTAGTATGCCATTCCTAAAGTTCATTAAACCAAACCACATGAATTAGGTGATAGAATACTCCTCTCGGCCAGTGCAACTCTGGTTCTACCAGCATAAGGAGACAGAGTGAAAAATCAAGTCCACTGATCAATATTTACTTTGCTGATCCAAAAAGACAATAAGGAAAAACATGGCTGAGGTACTGGTGAAGAACAAACAGAAACTCAGGACAAAGGGACATGAATAGAATATTTTCCAGTCCATCTTTGTCTGTACAGGTATTGGGTGTTCCCAGTTTTCATTCTGACATGCAAACAGAAGAGTTCCCACCTCCACAATTGCCTCATGCTCTTTGCAGTAACCTGCTCCCAAGAAGAACCCCAAAGAACCCTGAAAAACAGAGTCTGGGGTCAACATTGGAGAAAGTGGCTGATGATGTCAACAGGCAGTACTAGCTTTCCAGCCCAGAAGGAAATACAGGAAGATGAGTGAAAAATCAAATAAATACAGTACAAAGACAAAGAGGGAGAAAAAACCCAAACAAACAAACAACCCACTCACACAACAGACAAACAAGGAGCAGTAAAAACACAAGAGAAGGTGTCTGAATTCTGAAAGGTTCCAAGACTGATCTTGTTAGAGATATAAACCATGATTCTGTTTTCTTTCAAAGAGAAACTAAGCAAAATCTTTAAAACATTCAAAAATTTCTCTCCTTTCAAACAATGCTACCTGTAGAAGAAGAACATGTCATGTGTTTTCTCTCTTCTCCATTTCATTTGTTAACTGTAGCTTTCTATGTCATTTCATTTGCCTAAATCTTGTCTTTTCAAGCCCAATTTAGTGGATTAACCTTGTTGCTCAGATAGCAAAGTTTAACTCCAAGATAAGCCTCACAACGGGATTTATGTGAAAAATAACTTTTCAACCTCCAGAGCCTCCTCCAGCTCTGACTTAGTCATGGAGAGTCCATACCAGCTGACCTGAAAGCCATCCTGGCTTGGTGCCTGGCTATAACTCAGAGGTTTCTGAGCAGTGGCCAAAGGAGTCTGTCAGAAAGCAAAACATATGTAAGCTGTTTTTCTCTGAACTGTGGGGCCTGAACACTGAAGTAAGAGGTCCAGCAAACAGCAATATGTCTCATCTTCAAATGAGGAAAGGAATAGTGTCTGGTCATGCCTGAGAAATGCTGTGGTAGCAATTATGCAGAGAACAAGCATCAGGAACTGTGTGATTCATTGGTATCAGGCTGGTCCACTCAAAAGACCAAGCTGCTGAAATGAGGGTGACTGTGAGTGAATGAAAGCTAATTTGTGTCTTGATTATGATGGAAACGGGGGTTAGTGTTCCTCATTCATGGCGAACTGCAGTCATTTTTTCCAGATCTGTTGTGAGTTCTGAGTGAGTGGCAACTCAAAACTTCATCACAAGCTAAAGTAACCGAGGATGGACACTGAAGAAAGAGCTGCCACAAAGACCGGAAACGGAAACACACAATTATGTGTGTATGTGAATTGAATTTTTTAGCATATGAAACTTCCCTGAACATTCCTGGGTTCCAGTATTCTGTTATGCCATGGCAGAGCAGCCCGGAGATGCTGGTGTCAGAGAACTGGCCAATATCCTGGCTGCAGACGGTCTGATTAAAATGGTGTTTGCTTAAAATTGCTAAATTTTGTAATGGGGAAGAAGCAGGACGACCTGCCATTCTGCCCAACTCCAGCACTCAGAAACCTTGAATAACACCTTTCCTTCCTGACATCCTCTCCTTTCTCAATCAATCACAGGACTGACTTAACACCATGAAAGCAGACAATTTCATTTTACAGTCTTTTTATGTGTGTTCTGGTGCTGGAGCATTTAGAACTTTCATTTCCAGGCACTGTGGGTGAGAAACATACTCCTTTAAAAATAAAGTGAGATTTTCAGGCAGTAATGTCTGTGAGGCAGCTATAGTTTTCAGAAAAAAATGTTCAGACTAAAAGTGCAAAGCCTGTGACTGCTCATAAATCCCTGTCTGCACCGGGCCTTATGCAATAAAGCCCCAGTCTGGCTGAGACCCCAAAACTCACAAATTTTAAGTTATAATATGATAAAGATATAATGAATTTTTTTTCTCTCCTGTTCAAGATAATCCTGCATGAGCACAGTTACCAAGCTAAAGATATTTGTCTTAAAAACCAACTAAAAAAGACATTTACTCTCCTGCACACCAGTTGCTAACTGGCGTATTTCCAGGCTTTCTTTCTTTCACCAGTTAAGAGAGCAATAAATGGAGATATTTAAGATTTTAATTTCTGCTAAAACCTGACCATGTGGGAGAAAGTCCTATTTTTTCTGTGATGTATTCCTTTTATGTGAAAAAGTAAGATCAAGTTAGTGCTGGAATCTTTGCAAGATGAGTGTTCACTGGTGAGCAATTCATGTTTGCAATATCTGCATGATATAAAAATACCATTAAAATATACCTCCTTAAAAAGAGCAATTGCCAAATGCTGTCTTACACATCGTCTGTGGGCCCAGCCACTTTATTTAGTTTTTTGTAAATGTTGTTTATGAGTTGGTCTACGCTGCTGCCACAATCCCATTTGGCTGTCACTGTCACTGTGGATGATGCTGGCCTGAGCTGTCCCATTGCAGCTGACCTGAACTTCTCCTCAAGGAGCTGTGCTCACAGCCACATCCAAGTGTGCCCAGCTCGGAGCTGTGGCCCAGCTGGGCAGCCGTGGCACAGTGCTCCTCCTGGCAAAACCAAACCCTCCTTAGGAGGAAAATTCACACCTGGTTTGATACAAGCCCTAACTCTTGATAATTAGCAGTGGAAATCGTCTACCAGTGTGATTGGCTGGGCATTCAGGAAGTGCCTCCCGGAAAGGCCAGGCTGTGGACATCTGATCCATGTGCAGATATTTTTTTCCCAGCACATCCCTTCACATGAGGTGCACAGGGCAAGTGCTGCACAAGGTCTCAGAGCTGGGTGTTCAGCTATTGATTCTGAGCCTTGCCTGGTTTTCTTGCAAACTACTGAACTGATAAAGACAGGCTGAAAGGTCCGTCTGTCTCTTCCAAGAGTGAGTGAGTGTGTGTGTGTGTCTGTGTGTGTATTTTACGGCCAAGAATTTTCTGCAGCCCTTCTTATTTACTTTTGTGATGGGCACTAGGCCAGGATGACTGTCTGCCTCCAACCTAAATGGGCTTATAACTTTATCAAGCATTTTTCAGTGATGCTTTGGGGATGAGGAAAGTGGACAGGCTGTGCAACTCCAGAGACCTCCAAAGAAGTGATGACTTGGGCAGCTCCGAGTGCCTGCACATGCTATTTGTAGGCCAAATATATATAGGATTGATTACTGGTTTTCCAGTGTGACAAAGTTACGAGGGCAATTTTAAGAACATTTCTATGTTCCTCTGATAGGGGGAAAGATTGAGTATGACTTAGTTTCTCAATTTTCCTTCCGTGCCTGAAGAGCCTGAAGCAACCTCATGGCCTGTTGCACCATTTCCCCAAACAGAAATTTTAATTTATAATGCTGTCCACAGGTTCTGACAACAAGGCTAGTAGACTGCATCACTAAATTAAACAATGGCCTGTTCCCCAGCAGGAAAATTGATTAATAGA
Source organism: Melospiza georgiana (assembly GCF_028018845.1). Taxonomy (NCBI): domain Eukaryota; kingdom Metazoa; phylum Chordata; class Aves; order Passeriformes; family Passerellidae; genus Melospiza; species Melospiza georgiana. The sequence goes on along the minus strand of NC_080431.1, from coordinate 93,709,892 downwards.
GAAAAGGGCACAGAAGTAAAAGAGTAAAAGTACATAGGAATCTTACTCTCTACTCTTTGCTATTTCTTCTGTCACAGATAGATCCCCTGTACAGCAATTTTATTTTAACAAGGCACCCACTTCACCTTGACTACACACCTACATCATTCACAAATATATAAGCATCTCTAGAATGAGTTCCAGTATTTTCTCATACAGTAAATAGAAAATAAAAGACATTTAAGAAGATATTAAAGACCTGATTGAAGTTAAAAAAAAAAAGCAGGAAAATTTGAAGATAATGATATCCTTACTTCACCTAGAGGTCCAGAAGATTATAGAGATCATTTATGGTATCCACTATTGCTGTGTAACATGCTACAATAAAAGAGAACACAAGATTAATTGGGTAGTGGCAATGGATTGATTTAATCAAAAAGTCTGAACATTTACTCTGAATTTCATTCCCTTTGGCAATTTATAGAGAGAACACAGGGCCTCCAGCCAGCTTCTCCCTCTATGCAGTGTGTACAGAGCTGAGGCTGTCTCTTATGTATAATGTATTTTAAATATCAGATGTCTGCCTACCTGTCTGCTCAGGACTGCCAAACCCAAGCACTTAAATAAAATTTGTGGACTCTTTTTGGTTCACACACTCCCTATAAAGACAACCAAGATATTAGGTTAAAGGTCACAAGGGTTCATAAATTATACTCTCTATCGACCTTCAGTCTGCAGCTGAGAGATGTGCACCCATGGCAGAGGCTGCTCTCTGAGAGATCTGCAGTGCTTGGAATTTGCTGTGAAAAAAAAAGGAGGTGAGCTGAATTTGCCAGGAAAGTTGCCTCCTTCCCACAGCTGAAGCCCAAGGAGAACTCCAAGCATCATGGAAATTCTGGGAAGTCATGCTGCATGCTTCCAGATCTGCAGTGCTGAAGGAAGCCCCACACATGGAAGAAGCAAGAGGCATGCATCTGTACAGACAGCTTCTCCCCTTGCCCCCTGTGGAGCTCTGATTTTAATTCTTTAATCTAAAATTAAAAAAAAAAAAACAACTAACCAACCAAAAAAAAGGCATATTAATAATATGTCCCAGTTTTTCATGTTGAAAGCTTAACAGCATGCAGAATTATTGCTGCCATGGAAAAAAACAATTTGACCACACAAAAAGCTCATGTGCTAAAGGTTAAAAACACCTTTGTGGATTTGAATGGAGTGTGTTGAGGGAAGTGAGAAGAAGGAAGTTTCAGGTGCAGGTGCAAATGACTCTTATTTTGTTGCATTTCCAGTCTATTAAAAATAAAATCTTTTTCTTTCACTTCAGAAATTTACAAGCAAGACAGCATTAATATAATGTCATGTTTTAACACAGGGAGTGAAAAAATAGGTTCGTATTTGATTTGAAAAGTCACATTTTCAAATCCTTAGCTTATTGAAAGCAAGGAGGGAAGTTAACATCTGATTTGGGTTGACAGCTTTGCAGCCAATAAAATTTCCCTTTCTGCTACTATTTTATAACATATCTTTTGCCCCTGAGAGTCTCTGTAGCAGAATGCTGGCAGCAGCAGAGCCTAGAAGAAGGAACTTGGCTGTTCATAGCAAAGGATCATTCTCATTAGGAGATGTCAGCTGCCGGCTGGCTGCTGAGATTTACAAGAGCTGGTTCCAAAACTCAAATGCTAAGTGCCTCTTTCTCTCCTCTCCATCCTACTTCACACTGGAACAAGGAAAGTTAAGAATTAAAATGGAGGAAGAAAACTCTTCCAGTATTGATTTGTCAAATAGAGCTGAAAGCATAAGCATAAACAGACAAGCATGCTTTGTCCTGCCTGGTAGCATCATGAAAACATTCACTAAGCAATATCCTCTTTCATAATGAAAGTCACTACAGTCCACACCAATGAGTGCTGTTCCAGCAGCCACAGCTACAAAAATGTATGTATAGCTGTGATCTTGTGGCCTCTGCAAGTCTGGTTGTGACCATGACTACTCATTCTACAAACTTACATTTCTCTTTAGGCCGTTGAAGGAACAGGGTTAAGGTCATTATATTGAACAATAATCATGAAGAAATCATTCCAAGGGGATATGGAACCAGAGCCTCAGTTACACTTAGTATTTATCCCCAAAAATATCTGCCTGTTTTTCTCTCCTGAAATCAAGTTATTTTTGAGAACCAGATCTGAATGATTAAGTGCTACTGGTAAACCTTATGTGATATATGCATTGCAGTGTGTCTGTCAGGCTTTCAGTGAGACTGCAGCTCTGCCTGGGGATGAGCCAGCTACTGTGTTCCAGACTTATGCCCTTTGAGGTTTTCCTGGCTCAGAGGCACACAAAGTCCATCCTGGGGCTATTTCTGAAATTACTACTTATAATATTCCTTCCCTCTGGGTCCTGTAATTGGACTGATGCTAGTGAGGTCACTGGCTTTTCAGGAAAGTACTTTAGAAGAAAAATCCTAACAATAAGTTTAGAATGTGTTTTTAATTATATTCTATTACCCACTGCCATGACCCTATGAAGGGGTTGAGTGTATGGCAAAAGAATTTTGTCCTGACTTGACAATGGGTTTTTTACTTGTCAAGTAAAGGGCAAAGACTGAATTTTTATTCAGAACTTTTGAATGCTAGATCACCAAACATACAAAAACAGAGACATATAAAAAGTTTATTTTCTGTACTGCATGTACCATATGCATGTGTATGTGCATCTTAAGGGAGATATTCTGCCCTGCTAATCTGTCTCTACATGCAACATCTAGTGCCTCCTATTGATTTCAGTGGACAGACCCAAAGGCATATAGATTTTCTTTCTGTTCCCCTACTCAAATGATTTCTGATACTTTTTTGAAATACAAAACCCAAAAAGGCCCTGTAATTAGTTATGTAAAATAACCAGTTACATCTGTACTCAAGTGAGAAAAGTATAAATAAGCCCAGAAAATAGAGGCCTATCTAGCCTCCCAGGCACTCTGCTATGGTATTATGTTTTTGTGTGACCCTACATCCATGAGCCACAACAGGTATTTTTCCTAAAAAAATCATGCAAAATCATTTTTTCCCCAAAATCATCTGCAGGATTTCCATGCTTCCCAAAGGCTGCTGAAGATTCTTTTGAGGGTCAAGTTGCTGTGGTGGTGAAAATCCTGCTGCTGGAGATCCCCAGTGTGGCTTGGCGTGAAGCTGCCTACACCTCAGTAGTACCAAGGGCTGAAATTAGGCTCTGAGGTACTCTTTCCCTGCAATCCTCCTCTTCTTTTCCTAAACATGCAGGGTGTGGCTGGGGAATTCTAGTATCATGAGCATTGGCAGCAAAGAACTATGTTGTACAGGAAACTGAAGCAGAGATAGAAACATTTGCCTGGGAGCCCCTGGTTTATCACCTGGGTTTCAGCTCTCTTGGATGAGGGATCTGAGTAATTAGCCATGAGATGCCAGCTCTTACAACTCCACATGCATTTCCTACAGCTGAGAGAGCACAAGACATGTACAACACAATTCGGTGAGCCAAGAGAGGAGGAGGTCCAGCAGCACACTGAGATTGTTGTCTCCTCAGGGACCCAGCTCTCCAAGAAAAGATGGAAATGGTTCAAGCCTGTAGCACTGAGTGCCTGGGCAAGCTGATGATGGCTCCCTTGGGAGCTTCTGATCACTCTTTCCCTCTCCCTGCCAGGTATACAGATTAAGCAGCATCCACTGCTGGGAGTGGACCCAGCAGTGTTAGGTTAATAGTTAAACTCGATAACCTTAGAGGTCTTTTCCAACCTTAATGAATCTATTATGATTCTACACGTCCCGTGGCTTCATAATATAATGAGGTCAGACCTAGTGTTGCATTAGAACTGTCAGAGCACTTAAAATTGGTAACATCCCTCCTCCTTCCATTTCTCCCTGGTTGTCTCTAACCCAGCATAAAATATACGCAATGCCTTTCCAAATTTCAGATCTAGTTGCCAAAGGAGGGACAGAGGAATTGTCCTTTATCTCACAGAGTTGTTCTGAGTACCCAAAATATTGTGAGGCATTCAGATAAGAGCACAATGGCAAGATAAATAGCAAGGAATCAACATAAGCACTGCAAAACCCTCATGATATGGTGGAAGCACACAGCTCCTGGGGTCCCCATTTCTTTATCAAACACTAATCCAGTACCTAATGTTGTCTGGAAATTGAGGGTGGGTGGAGGGAGAGGGGGTGTCTGTTTTGGCAAAGGAAGGAAACTTTTCTTTGATGGATAGCTTGGAAAATGACAGCTATATGACACTCCCAAGATGTCAGGAATATTTGAGTTGAGCAGGGAAGATGGATTATTGGTCAGAGTTTGATGAGCCAGCTAAGAGTGCTTGACAGATTTCTGAACTTTATGATGAAAAATGTATACTTTACACTTTTTTAAATTAGCTTTTCATACAAATATATATGGGGAGGGGATTTTTGAAAACTTCTGTAAATATTCATCTGTGATGGTCAAATATCAGTCCAGCCAAGTTCACTGTGATGTGAAATTTCTGCTATACAATACTGGTGGCACTTGTGTTGAACATCATTAGAGGTGCACAGCAAAAAGTTTCATGTTGCTTTTCCACCATTTTGGAAATTAAGATGTTAATAATAACAATGTTATAAATAAATTAATTGTTGAGTCTTTCCAAATTTTCAGAAGCATTTGTCCTTTAAAGAGTGTCTCAATGGATATGGCTCCAAAACCTGATCTGTTATAGCTCAGAGAATCTCAAGCCTTCAGTTTAGCTCCTTTTATAACTGCAGTTTTTAAAGTTATCACCAGATGTATGTAATTACTGAGAGTTGCTGTAAAATCAGTCTCAGGGAAAGGAATCTATTATTATGACTGTAATTTTTTTTACAAGATATGGAAGCAAAATTAGGCTTATAAGGTTCTGTTCTTTGATTAAGCTCATTGCTGACCTATTAAAGAAATTTCACTTTCTTGTTTACATTAGAAGTGTGATTGTGTTTGCTTAGGCCAGGGCCTCAAACACTGGATTTTGCCAGTTTATTCACTTGGATGGTGTTTGTCTGATTGAGGCCATGACTTTGTTTCCTCACACTCAGCTCACCAGCCATACCTAATGATTAAGCTGTTGTACTTTGTCTCAAAAACCTAATGGAATGAATTCCTTTATAGTGGGTTTGGTAAAGAGGTTGCATATTTTTAGTCCTCCATCTAACTTTTGCAGTTAAACCATTGGATCTTATTCGTAGAAGACTGGAAAGTATAAGGTTTGAACATCTTTTCTTATCTAAGTTTTTCTTGATAATACCTGAAGTTGTTACACATATAGCTCTGCTCTAAAGCATTTTCCTGGAGCACTTGGAGGGTTTTCAAAGGCACTTAGAGTGGAAGGGGATAAGATATTACCAAGAGCTATTAAAAATATCCAGACATGATTATCTAAAGAGCTTCACTTGCACTAAAACGAGATTCTTCAGTATGACTATACTTCATGAACAGTTATTCACACACAAGATAAACATTACTGTACACATGTTTTCCCACTTTCCCTGGAAAAGCTCAACTTAAAGGCATGACAGGGTCTCAAATGCTCCACAGTTTTATTACTCAATCTGTATGAAAAAATAAAATATCAACAGAACACAAATGCTAAAGGAATGCTCTGTATTTTGCCTCCACTTCACAAATGCTGTTTCTCTTTGACTTTTTCCTACTTTGCCGTAAAGTTCTCAGGAGTCTGCATTTCAGTACTGCATCCCTATGAGCTTGGCATTAAAATACACACACTTTTGAATTGTTGTGCTACACACAAACCAGACAGTATCTCTCCCATAGATCTGAAGAACATAAGCAGCATGTTTTACATATTAAAGATCGCTTATCGACTCATACACATTTCCCCTTTCTATTTAACACTCTAGAGTTTAATATATGGCACAAAGGCCAAATGCATCGCTTTCCTTTTCAGATCAGAAGAGATAACACAAAACTTATAAAGAATGCATGAAGCTCTAAATATAGAACTGGATTTCAGCTAGTTTAATGCTGCTTCCTGTGCAGTAGAAGTGTGTTTGACCTCTGGTATGCAAAAGCAATGTGTACCAAGGGCCAAGATGTAGCATTTAAGGGCCAACAAGTAACTGCCAGGCACTGGAAAAGCATGGAAGCACTTCACAAAGGCGTTAGCTTGGCTGTTAATGGCAGCTTTACTGTTGGCTTTGACCAATATAAAAATAAAGTAGATGTCCGTGGAATATTGCAGTCAAGTGTTCAGAATCTGGTGCACTTAGAGACTATTTTAATAAAATGACAACAATAATGAACTGTGGTTTGACACAGTGTAGGCAATAAACTCAATGGAGTCTGAAGCAAGCTCCCAGAAATGAGGCAGCCAGAGTAAAATACAGTGACTAACTGTTATATGGCCAAAGCAAAGTACCCAGGGAGCAGATTCCAGTGCACTCAGCAATGGGAATAATTCTAGATAGAAAGGATTCTCTCATTCAAATATCAGTGAACAGACCCAGGTATCTGCTGCAAATCACTGCAAAGCAGAAGCAAATACTTACCCCTAAATGAAAAGTGCACAAAAATAACACAGAGGACAGAAAGTCAAATAGGAACCACTGGACAGTCTGGGAAGAACCTAAAACTAGATTTTTAGGAGCTATTTTCCTCTGGGTTCCACAGGCTGGACCATAGACTTGTGGCCAATGGGTGCAATGTAAATGAAATCATAGTAACAGTAAAAAGTGAGGGTGGCAAAACACAAGACCCATCAAGGTGCTACCCAGTTCACCACTGTCAGGTTTCACACTGGAAATAGGCATACTAAAATACACCTTCTACACCTGGAGAAAAGTGTGACTTTTTTCCCCAAAGAAGCTAACTTTCTATATAATAAATCCAAAGCACATGAAAGAAAGCGAATCTCAAAATTTCAGAAGGCCACATAGAGGGGACGAAAAGGGACCATGTGTTGCATCACCATCCTTAGATAATGAGCTTAGGTGATGATTAGCATCATCCCCCAGACAGACCTTGTCACTTTAATTCAGTAACTGGAAATTTCAGAGACAGAAATTGGGGCCTGGACTCTGAACATTGTATTCTGACAGCTAAATAGATTTATTGTGCTTAGGAAGTCTCAGAGCTGGAGTCTTTTTCATATCATTTCATGGAGGCTGGACTTCTCTGAACAGAAAAGGACAAAACAGGGATTTTCACTTAAATTTCACTCTTTGCAAGCAATGCCAACATGCCAACAACAACTGAAGAGATACCAAAATGAAGCTGCCAAACTTCATTCTTAACAGAGTTTTGGTTTAACTCAACAAGGACCAGTTCTGCTCATTAAGTCACTACAATGCCCTTTTCTTGTGTTTCTTGTGTTTGCCTATTCTTTTAAGGAATTTTCTCCCATGCAAAACATGGAAATTGTCTCTATAAATTGTCACAGCCATCAGATGGCAAGAGCCTCTTTTTCTGAAAACACTTTTTTATCTGAGTAATCTTACATATGTTAACGCTCATTGGCAGTACAACAAAAGCCAGCTTAGCCAGGCCTGAGAGGGGTTAGCAAATCTAAACACAAGGGCAGGAAAATTTAAAAAGAATTATCAACCAACTAAAAATCTTTAGGAAAATCTGAATAGGAAAGGGGAAGTTACTGCAAGCGGTTTTCACATTTCAGACAGCAAATACCTCATGAAGCTTGTCGGCAAAAGTTGGGTGCCTACAGAGATATCTATCCACACAGATATCCATCTACATAGAAATCAATATTTGACTTTTACAAAGAGCACCTCTAAGTCACGCTGAGCATGATGAAAGAATTATTTCATGCACCTGAGAATATTTGTGTCTTATTTCCTGGGGACCCCTTGTCCTGCTGACAGCATAATTTGGGAGGCACAGTAAGCAAAGACTGCTTGGAGGCATTATTCCACTGTGACTCAAAACAAGGAAGGACAATACTTCCCCTATAACCCCACTTTGTTTTTTTCAGCAAGGAAAGAAATACAGCCTTGATTTAAGGTGTTGGACATTTCCATCAGAAAGAGAAGTCTAAAAGTAAAAGAGATCCCAACAGTGGAGTTCAAAGGAGCCAGACTCTGAGATTCAAGAGCTGACCTCCAACCATACATAATGCAGTGTCTTTCTGTAGAAGCCTGCTACTTCTGACCCCTCAGCAAACATCATTCTAGCACAGGGGTGTGTGCTGGGCAGTGTAAGAGCTACTTGGCACAGCAACAGCAGTTACACTCCACTGCTTTGTATCTAACTGAGAAATAAAATAGAAAACAGACCTCTTCATTTCAGAACTGGAATGTTCATACCAATCCTCTATTTAGATATTTTTAGATACCCTTTGGAAAATTAAAGGTGCTACTCAAGAAAAAGGACCTTGACATACACATCTGGCTGTGGCAGACATGACTAAAGCATGGTGGGGTAGGGAAGAAGCATCTCCAGCTGACCCATTCACCCATCATTTTCCTGCCCCTCCAAATCCCTAGAGATGTGTGTGCTCTTTGACCACATACCATGACCTGGCAAGGAAGAAGTTAAATACCAGCTCAGGGTAGCAACACACACTCAGACTAACAAAAGTCTCTCAGATTAGTAAGACTCTGTGGATGAGTGATGATGATGAACATAATTGGCAGCAGGAACCTGATTTCCTGCAAGCAAAGCAAGTAAGTGAGCAACAGGGAAGGTATTCAAGTCCTGGAGCCATAAACTGTTCTTCTGGATCAAGTGAAGGCTATTCTTGGTATAGACTTCAGGATAAGACAGAAATTGTATCCCACTTTCTTCCATGTCCTCAGTCTTTAGATTAGATTTGGCTGCTAGCAACAATTGAGAGTGGCTGGAGATTTCTTGGCTGAAATATTGCACTGCTTGTTAAAGGAGAAATAATGGGTCTGATATTTATTGCCTGCATTCTTTTCCAGACCTAGGAACAAGTGGTTTGTTTCTTATCTGTACACAGTGACACTAACTAAGGATAAGGATATGATTTCAACTTTGTTTTTTTTTTTTTGCACAAAATATTTTCAAAAGGTCATTCAGGTATTTTGACACATATTTTCCCTGAACTGGGCCATGACATCAAAATCATTCCTATTTTTGCAAATTTTGTCAATGTTATTTATTATTTTAAAGATAAAGATGTGTTTTGGCACTGCTGACTACTAGGCTTTGTTTAAAATAGATTTCATTGGCTTGCGATTCATTTCTGTGCTCAATCATGGAGGTGATAGGGAAAATTTTGGCAGCTCTTTACACTGAGACAACATTAAGTGCAATCAAGAAGTGTTTGTAGTCTTTTCAGTTGCATGAAAAATTTCATCTTCTCCTAATCCCCTCCTAAAAATACGAAGCTTTTTTATAGAAATCAGTTCTTTTCATGAATATATAAACTAGCTGAAAATCCTGTTTTCTGTCAGTAAAGTGGCAAAAAAGTTTGGAGCAAAACTAAACTTTGCCTTGTTTCAAAGTCTGTTCTTACCCTTCTTTCTCACCAGCTTTCCCTGCTTTCAAGAGAGCCCGTGTGCTCCAGCAGCGGTTTCCCTTCCCACAATATCGTGATGAGCTGTGGTTGCAAACCCTTGGAGCTCCCTGTGCCAGCACACGAGGTGCTGTGTGGGCCCACAGCTGCAGGGCACAGCCCCAGGACTGCATGCCCTCAGCAAATGGTGGGACAAGGCTCAGCAGAAAGCACATTGCCACTGTCATCACTTTTGGAAAACCTTCCCTTGATATCTTCAGTCCTCTTTCACCGAGTCCTCTCTCTTTAGGTTATATGCAAAGCAGCTGAGCCTCTTCACCTTCCTCTGTTCTGTTTTTCAGGAATGGATGCAGGCAGCATACTCAACTCCTTTGGCTCCTGTCATGCCATTGCATTCCTGTCAAGCTGCTCCTCTGAATTCCTGCTCACTAGTCTTTCATCAGCAGTGACCTCTGCACTGCTTGAGTCAGCTAACACCTCATTTGCTTTCATGTGAAGTGCCTCCTGGGCAGAGGATATTGCCAGTGGCAGGTGGGTGAGCTCCTGCTCATCACTGGTGTGCTCAGACTGTCAGCCTGCTGTACCTGCCCCCACCCACACCCCCTACATCCAACTCAGTTTGCAGGGTCTGGGCTTTGTGTGTGAGAAAAATCACTGTGGATGTGTGGGCAGCATAGTCTTAAGTAGAAAGTGTTTTTCTCACGGTGACTTTGAAGAGCTCCTTCAGCTCTGTGTATCTGGATCTTGTCACTGTGTCTTCTGAGATCCTCAGACAAAGCTATTCTTTTTTTGTCCCTCAGGTCTCTCCTTTTTTCCTTCTTTCCCTATGCTTCCGCTCTTTTTAGATATGTGTTTTAGTATACAAATGTAGAGGGTACAAAATTCAGTCATTTCACTCACTGAAACACATCATTGAACACATCAACACTTGGAGGGTTTGTGTTTTTCCTCTCTTTCATTTGACTTCAGTGAGGTCTGAGTTTAATGGCTTTTTTATTATTTTCTGCTAGATAGAATAGCCTGGTGGTTTGTAGCCTTAGGACAGACATTGTGGAATATTTGCCATATTCACATGGTCTCTAATATCTATATTTTTAAATAATCCCTTAAACCTCATTGAGAGACTAAGGATGCTTAGAGACAAAAATTTCAATAGGGCTGTGTCTCAAACAATTTAGACCAGCACTCTGAAAATTATTTCTTAATTATATAATTTGTTTAGGATTGCACCTTGCTCTCTGGAGGTGATTGAACTTTCCATTGCAGTAGACTGGGAAAGTATATACAGTCAGTTCTGCTGAGGGAAAACTGAATTTCCAGATATTAAGGGGAAATGTACTAACTTGATTGATAGCAGCCTGCTCAGAATATGTTGGCTTTCTCTGCTACTGCCTCTGCTCCTGTCTTTGTATTTTCTTCTTTCATTTTAATCAGTGCAGTCCCTGAAGATTGTAACTGCTGTCCTCTGGAGGGATGTTTCCTGTGGAATTCAGAATTTGCAGCATTTGTTTGACCTCTGCCTCCTGTTGTGCATGGTCATGCCTCACATTTCTTGTCAGCCTTTCTTTATGGCTAATAAATTCAAATATTAGAGAAAATTATTCTTCCTTTCTGCCAGCCGGTCTTGCTTTATGCAAAGATGTTTGTGATGCCCCAAGGATTGTGCTTGTATGGATAATCCCACAGGCTTCTTGTTGGTCTTATGCTAAGAATTTCCTAAGCTATAAACAACTGGTCTGCAGTTTAACACCAATCTGGCTCTTCTTGAGTGTATCACAGTCACTCACAGACACACACAGACACAGAGCTCAGTTTGCTGAACGCTAATGCTGTCTAAACTAGTTTGTTTGTACTGTCTCTAGGTCAGATTGATAAATTTCATATCTTTCACTAATATCCCAGCTTGCTGGCTTATGCATCTCTAATTGTGTGGCTCACAGACACAACAAAATCACCCCCTTTTTCCCCTCATATGTATTTATTCCTACTTCTGTGTATAAATGCATTAATGTTTAAGGAGTCCTTTCTCTGTTTCTTATCTGTTAGGCTTTTCTGAGATACTTACCTTGATTTTTTTGGTCAAAACCGCATAGACTCACGTTTTTTGATGGCTCATGGCCAACATTACAAGCTCACCTATCATTTACTTCCTGTATAGTATCATGTACAATGGCCTCATGTAGTTCAGTATTTTAGGCAAATAAACTGCTGCGTTTGACTTATATAGAAAATTAATCAGCCCATTTCTTCCTTGGATGCTTAGATGTGTATGTAAGTCTGTAGCATAATAAGTTTTCAAATATTTTAAATGACAACAACAACAACAACAATAACAATAATGATGATGATGATGATGATGATGATGATGATGATGATGATGATGATGATGATGATGATGAATTCGTTTGTTAATGTATGCCCTTTTATAAATATGATAGTCTTTTTGCATAAACTGGCTACTGAATTTAGTAGATTGTGGAAAAAATAAAACTTCATAAGCAGCACAAAGAATGAGTCCTGCCTTTCTCTGGCTTTGTTTCTCAGGACACACCGTACCAGTACAGACTCACTGGTGCCTGATATGGTTTGTGCTCCTACTGCAACAAGAACACATTAGCAGGGAGCTCTCTATCAAACTGTCTGTATGCAGTAGTTGAGTAGGAAGAGAACATATCTGAGACCTCTGACCCTTTGTCAAAAATCACCAGTTGATTTAAAAGGCAAGGCATGATAACAGAAAAGAAGTAGACAAGCTGAGTGTTTAAACAACATTTCGTTGGGAAATCCAGCTTAAAAACAAGACCAAGAGAAAACACCACTGCGTAGTGTAATCTTTTATCTGAGATCAAAAATATGCTTTAAAGTAAAATCTCTTGCTAGAGATTTTCACTCAGCTGGGCTAACTTGTTCATTGAACTCCCTTATATGGACAACTTCTCTTTCACTTCTTGTCCAACTCATATTTGATAAATTGTGCAGTCTTTTAGGTAATTGACAATATGTCTATTCGGTGTCCTGCAAGCATCAAAATGATCAACTTCCATCTGGTCTGCTTTTAAGAAACACTTCCCACTTCAAAGTCCACTAGCAGCATTTTCCCCATGTTGTCAACAAATTGCTCTCTCATTTAACTTCTGACCCTTCCTGTTGCCCTAAAGAGATGCTACAAAATAAATTGTCCTCAAAAAAAATTTCCAGAAAGAGTTTTTTCTCTGACTGCCAGCCTAAAGATATGCCTATGCCTGGTCTTCCACTTTCCTTCCTGACATTAGTTCTGGCAGCTGTGTCTATAAGAGGCTGATATATTCAGTGTGCTGGAGGTGGGTGCATTAAACAGAGGTGTCATGCAGCTAGCAGGACATAAAGGAATGTGGCATTGCCATCTTATTCCCAGTTTGGCTGAGTGTTGGTTGTAAAAAACATCTAAGAGAAGCAGTAAAAACTTTGCTTTTCTTATCGCCATCTACCTCAGCATAGCATTAATATTGGCACTTGTGGAGCTGTTAAATGCTATCATTATCTGTAAAGTAGAAATGCTTTTACTACATTTATTAACCCTTTTAAATACACGAAAATTAATTTTTTTTAAATGTATCAGTACAATGAATTTAAATCAGAGGTTGTCAGGGAATTGAAATTAAACCCCTTGATTTTCTCTGTTGTAGTTTATATTCTAAATATATTTAAGAGTCTAGCTAGGAAAAAATATGAACTAGGAATCTGATTAGACTCAGTAGAAAGCAGTGTCATTGAGTTTTTTCCTTTCTTTCTTTCATATTTAACAGGAACAAACCACACTCAGAAGGACTGAGTCCTGCATGTGTAATACATCTCTATCTCAGGACAAGGTGTGCTGGAGCAGAAAGGATCTGTTAAGTGCTTAGTTCCTACCAACTTTCAGTAGCATTTGGGCATCTCTCTGAGATTTTCTCCACATTTACATCACCTGATGCTTGTCCCTTTCTGCAAACACTCTGCTGCCCACTGCTAGTAAAGGCACGCTCACCAAGGGCTCTTGGCTTTGGATAAGAAACTTTTGCAGTTATATTTATAGCATAAGTACAGCTGTTAAAGAACAGCTTGCACTCCACACCTCCGGGACCACAGACCGAAAGAGGTTGGATGGACAAGGAGCACGGGAGTGAAGGGGTGCACGCACTTTCTTCTGGGAACCCCAGGTAACAGCAAGGTCTTCCAGCAGGCCATGGAGATAAAGGGAAGAGGAGCAACCTACAAGAAACACTGATAGAAGTGTGGCTGTCCTCCTATTGGAAAGGAGGTGACACATTTTTTTGCACTTCAAAACATTTTTTTTTGTCTTGACCTAAAACTAGTGGCTTTGCTGATCAATCTAGTTGGCTAGAACAACTAGGAACAAGTCTTGTTTTGAAATAAAAGAGGAGAAAACCACCTCTTACATCTTGAGAATACAAATTCCTCCCAGCTTGCCACTGGAGAACACATGACTCATTCTTGCAGCTCTCCTGAGCCTATTGCTGCTGCACAGCTGTCAAGATCCAGAGCAATTCTAACCTTACCTGAAAGCAGAATGGCTAGTGAAAAATCCCTGTAATGGTACTATCTGTAAATGAGAGAACTGGGGGTATAAATCAAAGGCTTTTGACTCTCATTTCGGTGAAGCGGAAAATAGAATTGTCCAACTTAAAAACAGAGAAAAAGAAGAACAGCACATGGGTATAGAGAAGATGGACAATAGATTAGCTTAAGGATTTAAAGAATCACTGCAGGAGCTCACACATAAGGCTTTTCAGTACACCTGTGTGTGCTTGGAGGTATATCCTGCTCCACAAGTATTCCCTGCCCTAAGATTTCAATAGAGAAAGGATGAAAATAATAGAGGATTCAGCTATGAAGACCAAAAAATAGTGCCAAGAGAAGCAAATAATGTTCTCTCACAATACTAATTTCTTCTGTGGCTTTTCTATCAGTCAAGAAACAGACACTTTGAACAGATTTTACCTCATTAAAAACCAGTATTGTATGAAGAATATCAAACATGCACTTCACATTTAAAAAGTGTAAGAACAAAATCTTTCTTTTTTATTTCATCAACACTGATATTAGCTTTTAAAACCCTGTGGAAAAGCTGAGAAGTTTTTCAAACGCTACTTTAATACAGTTATACAGTAATACACTTGTTTTTACATACATAGCAGGAACTATGATACAGATTCGTATGCCATCAAGATTACATTAAAGAAGCATTTTTCTTTGGCCCAGCAATAGCCTTCTGATGGGCTTGTGGTAGATTATATTTAATGCATAATAAGTCCTATCTTCACCTACATACACTCATGATAAGATCTTTTTTGAATCATATTTCAGAGCCTCCCAAAGAAGAATAGGCAGTAAGACATGAAATCTGCCTAATCTTCCTCTGACTCCTGAGCTCACGCTTTCACATCAGGTATTTTGAGTGTTATAAATCAAGAGCTGCCTTCCTTAACATTTCAAGTGAGAATATACATTATTAATTGGTTGTATCACGGTCATTCACTTAATCTGTGTAGGCATATCAATATATTCTTACATTCCTTTTGTTCTGAAGTAAAAAAAATGGTACAAGGAGAATGGAACAAAACTGCAGTGTATTTGGGCATACATGCATTAGGCTTAGAAATTAAGCTCAGCTGCCCCCAAAGCCTAGGCACTGGTTCCTTATAGATGTAGTGGTAAAGGTATCCAAGAAAGAAAAGACACACAAGTGTCTGAACAAACTCAGGCAGAATTTCTTTCCCTTCAAAATTTATCTTTCTCAAGCATCACTTATCACCAGTGAAATATTACTTATGACTATTAAATCTGCAGCGTACTTTAAAACTCCACTGTCAGCACGAGTCATGTTTCATCAGGAAAATAGCTCTGTTCTTAATAACTGCTCAATTTGTTCCCTCATTTTTCCTTCCATTTAGAGGTTGTAGCAATACTTCTCGTGAAGTCCACACATCAAGAACACAGATGGTGGAAGGGCTCCAGTAGCATGACTTTAAAATTAATTACAGGGTTCAAGAGACCAGTTCTTGTAGCTAGATTACTCTATGCTTCCCTCACATGATTCAGAGCATTCCTTAAAAATTTAAGGATTTCATACTTGTGAAAAAACTTAAAGAAAATTGTTTATGTCTAGCCTGAATTCTCACAAGCTTAAAAAAAATATAAATAAATAAAAATTAAAGCAATGGAAAATTAGGACACAAAATTCCCTGTCTTAAGGAATTTTCATTGCATTTTGAAATAGTGTACAAGACAAAAGAGAAAAAAAAGAGAAACTTTTCAAGTTGCCCCTTCTTAGAACCACAGGATCATTGAGGATACAAACAGCTTCTAAGATTGAGTTCAACCATTAATCTTGATCTGATCTAGCTTTGGATCTGGCCAATAATGTCCCAGTAGATTATGGTAAAGGAATTTCAACTGGACATACAAGACCAAAACAAAACAGACTGTACTTGAGTACATAAGATTACTTACAGACATCAGATTTTGCCTTCTTGAATATCAATGAACATGATAAGGGACTTTCTCTCCTGTTAAATAAATGTTTAAGACACTTATTGTGGCATTTTCATTTTTCTCCTGAAATTAAAATAGTTGCTTGTGATTCTCAGACAGACAAGTATACTGGACACTTCCAAAATACATTTGATAATCATTAGGCTTCACTATCATTTGGAGGAGAATCATATTTTCAGCACACACCACGATTTTTATACTGCCTAATATCAGTGTAGAATGTTCTAGGGTAGCTTTTTATACTCAGTCTCTGAGGAACTGAGCTAGAAGGGCTTTTCTGGCTCACTTGTCAATACAATGGTGCTCAACCATGCCATAATGCATCTAGGGATTAATTTATTGCCATTAACAGATCCATGAGGGAAACACAGGTGGCTAGGAACAAAAATTACCTATCAGAAAAGGAGGAGTATTGAGACCTTTTTGAGTAATGAAAGGAGAAAATAGATTGTAAGTGAAAATGACAATACTGCTAGAGAAGACTGTCTGTTACGGGTGACTGCTGACAAGCAGTAGTGTGATCCAGCCAGTGATGAAGGAAAACCAGACAGAGATATACCTCTGATTTAAGGGATGAAATCACCATAACACAAGAAACCTCTAGGGAGAGTAAATTTGGCTATACTGGAGTGACTTCAACTTGTGTAACCATAAGTAAACGAAATTTAAGGTAACAAGGGCAGGTATTTGTAGTAGTGTAACCATGGCAGCAAAGAACTCAGACTAAAAAAGGCTCCACCTGCTAAAGGACTTGCATAAATACTTGCCATTTGGCCTCACAGAGCCCTTGACTACCATAATTACACCTGTAATAATATCCAAGCTAGAAATGCTGCACATAATAACCACAATATAAATGCTTCTTCAGACTAAAACTCCCTTAAAAGGATCCAAAGCCATTTGGTGTCCCTAGTATACTGTCCATTGATTTCAGTGAACTTTGTCCCAGCCCTTTTAATGTTAAAGATGAATGTAACATATTAAATTATTGAACACAGTACTTGGTCTTAATAAGAGCAAATTATTTCTTCAAGATAATAAAACGGATTCAGCTGTAGTGGGATAACAGAGAAAACAGACTCAAGGAAAACTAATTAAAGCATTTTGAGTACTAGAACTAAGTTTCTTTCTCCCTGACATAAGAAATTATTTTCTGAACTTTTATAAAACATTTATTCTCATATAAAGAAGGTAATAAAAGTGATATGCTGAACCCTTCTTCCCTAGCTAAGATCAAACTGCCTACCTTCTATGAAAGGGAGCAAATTGCCCAGGGTATGCCTCTTGAACACAGAAAAAAATTGTTTGCTATTGAAATGTGGAAGTCTATTAAGTGTTGGGCCGTGATTGCTTTCCAATTAGCTTTTCCAAAGTTCTAAGGAAAAAAGAAAGCCAAGGTGGATTCCCAGCTTGCAAGACAGCTATTAGATTTCTACGCAACCAAGGGTCACCAGACGGCTGTGCTTTATTCCATCATCCTGACGTTTTTCTGTTAAGGAGAAAAGGATTTCTAGGAGGAATCGAAGGGCAAAGCTAGGGAAGGTGAGTTGTTCTTTAATTAGTAAAAGCATTTCTGGCTCTACTGAAGGTCAGCACTCCCCAGCAATGAACACAGGCAATTGCAGTAAATATGTGTGGGTACCAAGGAGGTGATTGAAGGGCTTGAGTGGGGCTATTTAGGCTGAGGGGGATGAATTTGGGCCAAAGAAGCTTTGGAGCATGAACCAGAGCAGTGTGTGGCAAGTCAAACAAGTCAGTAGAAAGAGAAAAGTAACATGTTATCATGATCAACAGAAATATGAAACAGAGCCCTCTCTTACAGTGACTACTGTGGGTACTTCAAGCCTTGATAGAGAGGGGTTAGATCTAAATAATCATTTATGCTGGTATTTAACTGCAGATATGTGAGAAGCCCTGTTGACATTGCCAAGCCAATTTCAAAGGGAAGAACAGATTTAAGTGCTTTGCTGGATGAGGGCCAGAGGCAGTTGAAGTTAGCACTAAGATCACTTTGGAGAGTTCTTTTTATTTCTGAATTCTCAGAGCACCCGGACCTCTTCCTGGATAGTCTTGGGAAGGATTATCAAGGTAAAGCAGATTTAAAACATGCAGATTTAAAAACACCTGGAACAGACCTTGAGACACTAGCTGAACCCCTTTGCACAGACAAGAATTTCCTTTGGCTCTTGAACAGAAATTTTTTATTAGGCTTTCTAAGAGCTTTAGGAGCTATTTGTTGATTTAGGGGCTATTTGTTGATTGAGACTTTTAAAACAAAATATCCAGACAAATTTCTATTTCCCTCATTCAAATTACTTTATAGTCTTCCAAATCTTATTTTTTCAGGTAAAAAAAGGAGTCTGTCCAAAAACATTTCCTCAGAAACTGGATTGTAATAATAAATGCCAGCCAGATATACCAGAGAGCCTTTCTTTTGGATGCCATCCCTTGTTTTTAAAAGCTATTTGAAATCAATTATCACACTGGGAAGGACTGTAAAGATGGACTTCAATTCAACAGAATTGGCCTCTGTGTTTTCTAATATCTGGAAGAGAAATTTTCTTCTTGGTTTTACAGAACTTTCTTCAGACTACGCTATTTGCTTCCAGTTGCTTTAGACGATCAAGAAAATCCCACTCCAGACACGGCTGACTACAAAAGTTCTACTAAATTCACAGGAGTCTAGAAATTTTTCCAGTAGAGCTGTTTCCTAACCCCTGGGTCAAACTAATAGAAAAGGACAAATTCCCAAACTTTAACGTGGTCTGAATTGTTATGGACAAATCCTTGAGAACCAAAGGCCCTTTCATCTATTCAGACTTGGAACAATGCACATTTCCAGCCTACTAACTTTTGCAACTTGAGGATATAGTGCAGTGCTAGAACGTCTTTTTACCACTCACATTTACCTGAAATTGTGTCAGGTCTTACTTGGTTGGAAGCAAGGACTTTGCCTTTTTTCCTTCCATTTCTTAAAAAAATAGGCTTCCACATGTTCTTACTGTTCTTAATTGAAGTATTCAATACAGACTTCATAAATCAATTTTGTTCATGGCTGAAAGACAAACACAGTATCTGAAGGATTCTTTGAACACTGTAATGCAGCACTCTCTGTTTACTCCTGCAGTTTATGAAGAGTTCAGGATATGGACAGTGCATACGCTCAAAGCAAACTCCTGCACAGAGAAAAATGTAGTACTCCGGTTCTCCAGTACAGATTTAGAATGTATCCAAGTCTATTCTCCACCACTGCTTAGCTGGCACTTCAGGAATTCTAATTGACAGTGATGATTAGAAAGAATAGCATTATCTCATCTTTAGGGGAGCTACAAAATTCCAGCCTCAGCATTCCTGTGACATCTGTGTGTGAGAAAACAGGGACAACAGATGAAGATGGCTCTGGGAGCCTGCTCTGAATATCTGTATTCAGGGGAAAGGTTTTGGATTGGTTTATCTTTGTGTCATGAAGAAAAGCTGTATGATTAGGGTGGTATTCTTACTGGTACACTATTTCTCGTTGCTTATTGCTGCAGTAAATGTTCAGCACCCCAACAGCAGCACAATTTATTTGCTCAAAGGGATGGAAGTTGGTTTTTTTTTTTCATTGGGTGAATTTCCACAGGTGTCAAAAAAAAAGGCTATTTAGAAGCACTACCCTGTTTGTCAAGACATTAATGTTAGATAAATCTTCCTGCCACAATTTTATTAATGGGGTTTTACATTAACAATTAAGTTCTGTAAGAAAGAACTTGTTCTGGAGAGGTGTCCCTTTGTTACACAAAACTTTGCGTGCTGCCAAAGATCCTAGTTGCAGATACACTGAAACTTATATTCCTTCCCGACTTCTGAAGCTTGGCCACGATTTATCCCCAAGCGGCATGGCACCTGCCAGTGTCTCTTATTGCCTTGCAAATCACAAAGTTTTCCAACAACCATTCTTTCTTCCCTTTGAAATCTGTAAATACTATACTATATAGACATTTATTTTAATGAGTATTTTCAATGCTCCATTTTCAATTAATTTGTTGTGCTACTTGGTTAGTATTTTCACTGATTTTCCTTTAAAAGTGTTCATTTGGAATATTTTGTTCCTCTGGAGTGAGCTTTTCCCTTCACCCCTGTGGCTCCCAGCTCATGTCTATGGGTAACAACAGTGCATGTACATGCTCTCAACGCCTTGGGAGATGAGTTTACACACCTTATCACCAGATCAGTGCTCCAAGTGGGGTTTCTAAATTTATTCAGTCTCCAACATTTCCTTTCTCACAGAACTTCTCTAGGCCTGAATCATTTCTGTGTTTATTCTCTTTAAAAAATAAGAGAATATTTTTTTAAAAATTATTAAGGTTCTGGTTGAGCACTGTGAGCAATGTGTTTAATACAGAGTTTGACATATTGCAATAATTTTTGTGAGGTGTTATGCCCTACAGTGAGGCATCACCTTTAAAAACATTAACAATCTTCCTAATTTTCACAAGTTCAGAGCACTGCTGGATTCCAGCAGCTTTAGTGGGAATGTTGTGTCAGCCCTGGCCTTCCCTGCAGTCAGGAGGATTTTTTAGCACAGGCCTATACACTTAAGCAATATGATCAAATCACATTCTTTTTGAGGCTAGGCAAGGATTTCAGTTCCTCAGTTTAATGTACTCCAGTCTGAAACACTTGTTCTTAACAACTGTGAAAAAAAGGAAATGTTCAGGAGAAAGTTGTGCTTTATGCTGGAGTTGAACTTGAAGTGATCTCCTGAGATATCTTTTATCTGTATGTTAAGCAGAATGCACATTTATGGTGCTGTATAAATAATAATAATAATGCTATCATCTCTGTGTATTCTGTTTATTGTAATCTGTTTATTCTGCAAAACTCAGCAATGAAAGTAAAAATAGCCTCACTATGTGTTCTCAGTGAAGATCCATAGCCATTTTTATTTCATACAAACTTGTTCTTCCCCAGTTATAAGGCACTTTGTATTTAAAGCTATCAAAGGAAAACAAAGCCAAAAAAAAATCTCATAAACAAATGTTCTGACATCATTAAGTAACTCAGCTCCATAAAAACATGTGGCCATATAATCTAGTAATGTTCTTAAGTACTCCACAATCAAATCACTGAAGAGTTCTACCTAAAAATCAGAGGTGGTTGATGGCCAAATGAATTTTAAAAATTTAAAAAATTAAGCGGAACCGTACAACTTGAAGAATTAGTCATGGCACAAGGAATCTTTTACCTATAAATCAGTGTGAAACCATCTCAGTTTCTGTAAGTAGCCACACTAGTTAGGGATTGATGGTCTATAGGGATCAACATTAAAAGGCAATAGCTACCACATTGTGGTATACAAGATATTAAAGCTATTTCCCGTACCCAACAGAGGAAATCAAGAAAGCATTCAGATATTAATGTCAGCCAGCATTTGTGAAATGAATAGGCTTGACCTCAGTACCCCCTCTTTTCCAGCAAAAACGAGAAGCTGCAAAAAGTGTCTCCTTGTTTGTGACCTTGAAATCACCAATTCTGTGAATGATTAACTTAGAATAGAAGGAGAAGGAAGACAAGAGCACTGGTAAAAGGAAAAAATACAGAGTTGTGCAAAACTTGCCCCTCATAACAACACCCCTTCCATGGATAAACAGTGTCTTCAAGCTTTTAGGCTGCCAATCCTGCTCTTTTATCACCTGTAAATATAGTAATGGCATGTAAAAAAACTCTCCTGTAATAATTCAGGCAGAAAACACGAACTGACACTCTGGGAATTAATCACAGTATTTTATGTTACCCTAGTATGAAAGTCACCACCTTTAGATACTTTCACACATCATGTTTCCCTGTTTAAGCCATTCCCAGGGGATTTGCAACAGTTTCCTCATTCCAGGTCTCGGAAATTGCTACAAATGCAGTAATCAACACTGGAAACCCCCAGCAGTACAATTTTAAAAGCAAGAACTCTGCATTGCTGCAGGAGATTTTAGTGTGGTTTGACGTTGACAGACACCAGCCTCTCACTGAGCAACACGTGCAAGAGCCAGGGGACACAAGTTTACTCTGGGAAGAGATGGAGATCACATGTTTTTAGATCTGGCCACACTGATAATTGATCTCCTCCTAAATAAAATACAGCAAACTATGCTGCATTAACACCTCACTTGCATAGGGATCCTAAAGGCTGAATGCAAAGAGAATGTAGCTGAAGGCATGACTTCCCCACTGCAAGCAGTCACCCAATGCAGCAACAATCCTAATGACTCCAGGAAAATTAAATTGATGTCCATCCTTGAAGAGCAAAGGCTCTAAGGCATCTCTCAGGATGCTTCAGCTGTGGCTTGGGGGCTCGGAATGGCCTGAATGCGCATCTCCCAGGCTGATGGTCAGATGAGATGTTGGCTTATTCTGGGCTATACCTTAGCACAACCCCTGGCTAACCCCGCCTCAGAATGGCCCTTCTCAGCCCTAAAAGCTTCTTTATTGGTCAACACTGCTTCTGACGACACCACCCAAATGCTGAAACAGAGTTTGTCCAGCATGGAAAATGTCTGGGCATCAGAGAGCAGTATGTGTGGTGCCCTATGAGCCATTTCCAAGTCATCATGCCTAAATGCTGCCTAGTGGATGGCTCTAAAACCAGATTGTACTTCCCTGGGACTAAGGGAGGTGCTGCTCCTCCCCTGCCACTGTGCTTCCCACCCAGCTGCCTCTCCAGGGTGGTGGAAGAAGCTGGGTGCCACGTCCTCTTGGGTGGCAGCTTCTGCATGGTCAGTCTCGCACAGCGCTGTCCCCTCTCAGGTGTCACACACTTTGGGTTGTCTGCACCAAGGGTTACACCTTGCCAGCCCTGCTTGCATGTAATGCAACTGCTGACCTGCAGTGTCTTGTTTTCCCTCCGTTACTTTAGCTTTGTTAGCTAAACATAGCAAGACCACATCCCACCACGTGATCAGGGGCTGCTTACTGCATCTTGCAGCATCCAAATTCATCCAAATTCAATACCTCCATCATTTCTGACAGATTTTGCTGCAAAGACCTCTGTCTCTGCTGCCTTTATGTCCCATTTAAGACCTGTCAGTCCTTTGTTTCTGTCTAGCCCTTCCTAGCCCTGGGTTGAAGTACCTTATTAAAAATTCCTTGCAGACCTACATTAGTATAAATTAAGAGGTAGAGGACATTATCCTGTGTACTATGTGAATTTTTATTCAAATAATTCTATTAGCATAATTACCTTTTTCAGAAATTAAATGAATATTATTACACTTGATGTGCTACAAATTATAAAAGCAAAATTTCACTTGTAAGGTTGCATAGTTCTCAAGCAATTAGCCATATTGCACCCAGCAAACCAAAATTAAACACATAAATTAAACCAGCAGGGGGGATAACAATGTTGGAAAGGGGGTATAGGCTTTATGTGGTTTGTTCATTCTGAAGCTCCAACTAAAGATAGTTCTGACAGGAACAGGTCAGACAAGTGGGGTTAACAGGTTCCCCCACACTTTTCTAACTTGCAGTGTAAAAATCTTACTTGACAGAACAATTATGTGGACTACTTTCACTAGAGATAATAACATAATCTAAACAAGTAATCTCCTTGTGTGCTCCATGTATAATCTTGCAATCTGTCCCTAATTTTTACAATACATAGCTGTTATTGGCATTTTAATCAATAGGCACATTGGATCTGAACTCAGCATTCACACTTTTTTATGATTATCAAATGTCTGTGGTTGCATTCATGCGCAGCCACCTACACAAAAATATACAGCAATTTATAGACATACCTTTTATTCCAGAGACATCAATTATTACAGCTGCCAAAATATATCAGCATAAAGAAATATTTCCAGAATTGCTAAAGCATTTACGTGACAGCAGTAAATTAAATAGCTTGGAGAGACATGTGAATGCCACTGAATGGTCTCTAAAGTGTCTCGCACTCACAGAGTTTGCTGAAATTCTTCTAGACCAGCTTCAACATAGGAAATGTCCTGTGTTTGAAAAATACACATTTGTTTTACCAAACTTAGAGTTATGCCAGTCCCTCAGCTGAGGGACCCATTCTGTCCTTTGCTGTGCAAGTGCTCACCACGATGATGTGGAGGAGCACTCCAACAGTGCTTACAGCATGCTCTGCTCTCTCCATCAAATGACAATTTTCTTTGAGGCCCAGCCTGGAGTGCTGCAATGGATGGCTATAAACTCTTCAGGAGGGACAATTGTTTAGTCTGGAGAAGGCTGAGGCAGGACCTCATCAATGTCTCTAAGTATCTGAAGGCAGGGTGTCAAGAAGGTGGACCCGGTGGTGCCAAGCAATGGGACAAGAGGCAAAGGGCAGAAAGTGAAGCACAGGAGGTTCCACCTGAACAGGAGGATGAGCTGCTTCACTGTGCAGAGGTTCCACCTGAACAGGAGGATGAGCTGCTTCACTGTGCAGGTGGCTGTGCATTGGAACAAGTTGCCCAGAGAGGCTGGGGAGTGTCCCTCACTGGAGATACTCAAAAGTTGTCTGGACAGATTTCTGAGTAATGTGCTCTTGGGAGCCCTGCTTGAGCAGGAAGGTTGGACTAGATGACATTCAGTGACCCCCTCCAACCTTAACCATTCTGTGATTTTGTGATAGGCAAGGAAAGAGGGGTGGTGGGGTAGCCCTGTGTTTTGTCATGGTGGCCATAGGGCTGAATGTTTATGTGCAGGAATCAGAGGGAAGGCCAAGAAGGCAGAAATCAAGTTGGGAGTCTGTTCTAGACCACCTAACCGGGATGAAGAGGCAGGCAAAATGCTCTATGTGCAGCTGACACAGCTGGTGAGGGAGCCAGCTAGGGAAGGTATCCCACTGGACCTGCTGAGAATGGGGAAGGGCTGGAGCTTGGGCATAGTAATCACAATTTTGATTCCTGGAGAAGTAAGGAGAGGAGTTATCAAATGCCTTGGATTTCTGAAGGTCAGCCTTTTGCCTCTTTAGAAAACTAGTTTGCAGAGTCCCATGGGAAGCAGTCCTGAAGGGGGAAGGAGTCCAGGAAGGCAAGACACTCTTCAAGAGGGAAAATCTTAAAGGCACAGGAGCAGGCTGGCCCCAAGTCCCAAATGGGAAGGCTGGCTAAACAGGAGGTTTTGTCTGGAACTCAGGAAAAAAAATACACTTCTAAAGAAGGGACCCCTGTACTTTAAAAGAAAGGGCAGGGAACATAGGAGGACTACAAGGATGTTATGAGATTATACCGGGAGAAAATTAGAGAGTAGAACTTAATCTGACTAGTGCTGTAGAAGACAATTTTAAAAATTTCTATAAATACATTAACAACAAAAGGAGAACTAAGGATGATCACCATCCTTTATTGGCTGCATGGGAAACGTAGGGACAAAAGCTGAGGAACAGGCTGGGGTGCTTCATGTCTTCTTTGCTTCAGTCTTACTATTACAACTTACCAGTTGTTCTTCAGACACCCAGCCCTGGCAAGCTGGAAGTGAGGGAAAGAGAGAAAAATTAAGACTCCTTAATCCAAGAGGAAACAGTCAGCAACTTAATATGCCACTTAGGCAGGCACAAGTCTATGAGACCACGCAGCATTCACCCAAGAGTACTGACGGTGCTGGCTGAAGAGCCACTTTCTGCCATTCTCCAGCAGTCCTGGCTAACTGGGGAGGTCCCAGTTCACCAGAAGTTAGGAAATGTAGTATTCATCTACAAGAAGGACGGGAAGGAAGATCTGGGGAACTACAGGGTTGTCCACATGACCTCGGTGCTGGGGAAGATCATGAAGCAGATCATCCTGAGTGCCACCACATACATGTATGGGACAGCCAGGGGATCAGGCCCAGCCAACACAGGTGTGTGAAAGGCAGGTGCTTCTTGACTGATCTGATCTCCTTTTATGACACACTGACCCACCTGATGGGTAAGGGAAATGCTGTGGATGTTGTGTACCTGAGCTCCAGCAAAGCCTTTGGCACCAGCTTGCACACCATTCTCCGGGAGAAGCTGGCTGCTCGGGGCTTGGATGGGCGTGCTCTTCTCTGGGTAAAAATTTGTCTGGCTGGGCTCAGATAGGGGCGTGAGAGTGCTGCCTTCAGCTGGCAGATGGCCGCAAGCAGCATCCCCCAGGGATCAGTATTGGGGCCAGTCTTGTTTAATATCTTTATCAATATCTGGACCAGGGGATTGAGTGTGCCCTCAGTCAGTTGGCAGATGACACCCAGCTAGGTGGGAATGTTGATGTGCTAGAGGGCAGGAAGGCTCTGCAGAGGGATCTGGACTGGCTGAATCCATGGGCTGAGGCCAATTGCATGAGGTACAACAAGGCCAAGTGCTGTTTGTGTCACAACAACTCCAGGAAGGGCTACAGGAGAGGGACCTGGGCATGGTGGTCAACAGCAGCTGAACGTGAGCCAGTGTGTGCTCAGGTGGCCAAAAGGGACAGAAGGCACCCTGACCTGTATCAAAAATAATGTGACCAGCAGGACAAGGGCAATGGAGCTGGTGAAGGGTCTGGAGCACAAATTGGATGAGGAGCAGCTAAGGGAGCTGTGGCTCCCTGTTTAGCCTGAAGGAGGCACAGGGAAGACCTTGTTGCTGTCTACAAGTACCAGAAAGGAGGTTGTATTCAGGTGGAGGATTGCTTTTTTCTCCCAGATAACAAGTGACAACATAAGAGGAAGCAGAGACAGGTTGCACCAGGGGAGATTTAGATTGGATATTAGGAACAAATCCTTTGGAGGAAGGGTTTCCAAGCACTGGAACAGGCTGCCCAGGGAAGTGGCGGAGTCACCATGCCTGTAAATATTTTAAAGATGTGCAGTAATGGTGCTAGGGACACGGTTTACAGGTGGGCTTGGTAGTTTCAGGTTAATGATTGTACTTGATGATCTGAAAGGTCCTTTTTAATCTAAAAGATTCAATAATTGCACACATTTTATACAGTTCTTGTCTGAAAAAAGGGTAGAAATTCCATCTTTTTCTGCCTGTTTCATAGTGCTTTGAAGAGGAAGCAGATGATGTGCTCACCATGAAATGTTCTGGAGTTTGGGTAGTTTTATAGCAGAAGCCAGGTTATTTGCTTTGGCCTAAAATATACTGAATTGTTTGGAGGCTGACTGCTTCAGGGAGCATCTGTCTCCTCGTGGTGCTGCAATAACATAATGGTATAGGAGTGATTTGCCAGGCAGGAGAGATTTCAAGACAGGGGCCTTTGACTTGTTTTCTCCTCATTCTTCTGTCTTTTAGCATGCCAGAGTGTGGTGGTGTTCGCAGGGGTCCCAGAATGAGGGAAGAGACGAGAATGTTGACTCCATGTTTCAGAAGGTTTAATTTATTTTTTTATTATATATATTGCATTAAAACTATACCAAAAGAATAGAAGAAAGGATTTCATCAGAAGGCTAGCCAAGAATAGAAAAGGAATGATAACAAAGGCTTGTGACTGACTGAGACAGTCCGAGCCAGCTGACTGTGATTTGCCATTAATTAGAAACAACCACATGAGACCAATCACAGATCCACCTGTTGCATTCCACAGCCTCAGATCATTATTGTTTACATTTTGTTCCTGAGGCCTCTCAGCTTCTCAGGAGGAAAAATCCTAAGGAGAGGATTTTTCAGAAAATATCATGGCTACACCAGAGTTTTTGTTTATTCAGGTTCTTATGTCACACATGATCATTATTCTCTTTTTTCCTCATTGGAGTGGCTGTTCTAACATCCAAGAAGGATTTGATTTATAGGGAATCTTTTACACATGAAGTTTATGTTGTGAGTATTTGTCTAGTCCACATTAAATGGATGGAGTTTTGTATGTATTTATAAATGCATCTGGAAGAAGAGGAACTCCTGATAAAATAAATGTAAGTGCGTTTAAAATAGGTTAAGTATTTTTGCACAATTGTTTGGTGAAAAATACAAAATTAGTTCTTTCCAGTGTCAAAACTGAGCGTAGGAAGGAAGAGAGAGGAAAAATAATTCAGAATTTCTTTTAAGTTTCTCTAAATGACATTAAATCCAAGATTACACAAAGTAATTGAAACAAATTGATCCAATCACACTTTGAATTGCTTCTGTTTTCCAGCATAAGAAGGTATGCTTTTGCAGGAAAAGAAATGAATATTTCATTTAGTCATACAGGTGTACAGCCTTCTGGGCAAAGAGAAGTAAGATTAGTGAGTAAGACTGGCCTCAGTCAGGCCACAGGGCCTGTACAAGAGAAATGCTCAGGGAGCTCAGAATATGCCATCATTTCAAATCCCAGTGAATCACTGTCATGACAAATATGAGCATTTGCAGCAACGGCACTGACTGAGTTTAGTGTTTACTCAGTGATGTACTTCTGCCTCAGGAGTGGGCCAGCAGGAAGAAGTGTGAGAAGATAATAAATTTGGCCTGGAAATGGACTTTTGTACAGCCAGGAGGAAGATGTTGAGTCTCATTAGTGTGGTGATTCCTGAAGTGCTGTATAAAGGAAATGGCAGTAGGGGTGTAATTTGGTTCTGACTACCCCAATTTGTCCATATCCTGAGTACATCAGCTTCCAAAAGAATTAATTTCGTCCTTTTCCCTTGCATTGTTGTACAAGGGGAATGATGTAGTTGTTGTTCCTACAACAGTTTATCATGTACAACACTGTATTCTTCTGCCCTGCATGTACCCAGTATCAGAGATGGTGATGTCTCCACTCACATCTGTCAGTCCCTCTCTTCAGCAGTGACACACATTTCACCTTCGCAGCAGCAGTAGCACCTCCCTGGACTAATACCTCCCATCAGTGTCCTTCCATGCCTGCCTCATGAAATATTAAAAAAAAAAAAAAAAAAGAAAGAAAATAGAAGGAACAAAAACAACAGCAGTAATGTGAAATCAGAGGCAGCGCAATTTTGCTAGAGAGTCACATCCATCCAGACAAAATGACCAAAAATGCTCAAATCAGCCCTACAATTTTCACTTTTCTGCAGTGTTTTATGCAGATGAAACTTGAAGGCTTTTGCAAATTTTTACAAAGAATCCAGTGCAATGCTGTGGTTTGAACTATGCATTGAAGAACATCAGTTTGAATGTACAAGGGTTTGTATTACTCTCGTTATTTGGAGAAGACCTCTTTAAAATCAGTCTGAAAACTATATATCCACTATGTTTTTGATGATTAAAGCATTAATGGATTAGGTACTAGTTCAATACAGCAGAATTTCTGTGTTCCTCCAATGTTTTATTTGGTACAATGGAGAAAGATAAACCAATAATGAAGGGTGATTTTGTTCTAAAATCATGCAAGGGGATTCACCAAAACCATGAGTCCAAGTCATGAAATTAGTATTCAGCAGCCATAATAAGGTTACAAAGAGGAGCAAAATAATGCATGCCATATATAGATGTTTCACAACACCTTGTCAGGTATAAATCTTACCTTACATATAAAGGAGCTGAGATACAGAGCTTATATGATTTTCTGAGGAAATTTTTGTCAGGTGCAGATATTCCTGCCTTCTATTATATTGCTTTAACCACTAGACTGTGCTAAGTTAAAGATGATCATAGTCTACTGAGATTGAACTGGGCTTTTTCAATTTTTTTTTTCCTTTTAATAAATAAGTGGAGGGTACATTAATGGAGTTGTTGCCCAGGGCAGCTAGAACTGGAACAGGAATCAAGAGAGAATTTCAGAGTAAAGATAGAGGTGAAATGAAAATTAAAATATTAAAACAAAAAACCTTAGATAATCATACAGTTTTTTAAATATTGGGAGAGTTGGGGAGAAGGGGAAGGTCTTCTAAAAGGTCATCTCTAGTGGCTCCATCATCCAATGCTGGACTATTGTCCTTAGCTTGACCCTGTGGGGTGTCACGATGGCTTTTTTGGACCCATGCATCTTTTCTCAGAGTTTTTCAAGCTTGGGAATGTGACTGAGCTATAAAGATCTACCAAGCTGGGCTGAAGGTCCTGGGAAGAAAGTACAGGGTATACAAAATATAAAGAACCAACTGGGACGATCTTGTTTTAAAAAGTGCCTTCAGCACGCATTCTCCCTCAGGCGCTAATTTTAGGTAGGAGAATTATGATATCCTACAGAATTGCATCTGTAATTTCAGAGCAAATTGTGTTTTTATAGGAATGAAATACAATGTCTTTGACATAGCCATCTTTCTTTGCCAGTTTTTGGCATCAGTTTAGATTTGGATGGGAGTGAAGTGATTAAAAGCAGCAAGTAGTCTAATCATCCTTCACTCAACCTTCTTAATGCAATTCACTACTAAGACTACATTTGAAGATCATTTCATTATTTTTCAACACTGCTGAGAAGATGGCAGAAGCATAAGTTTGTCTGAAAGAACTACAAGAGAGTAAAACTCTGCCTGTAGACTTAAAAAAGTTATTTTAAAAGTATTTTTGGGTGTTTTCTCAATATACAGATTCAAAGGACTTTTCAAATTAGTATCTCCAAAACAATGAAAATCCATATTATATGAATGATGGCATTGCTTTATTAGCTACTTATTGTTCCTGCAATTAACTGAGAGCAACTAATCACACTGATACATCTTTTGAATAATTGACTGATTGAGGTAATGACTAGCTTTCAAACGTATTTGTCACTAATTTGTAATTCACATAGGTAGAAATGTGCAGTAAAGTTGATGGCTGCTTGGAATCTGAAGTAAGAGAACAATCCCCTGTTCATGTCTGTGTCACACTGCTGTGATGAAGCAGCTTTTTAAGTGCTCCTTGAGGGAGTTTGCACATTTGCCACTTTGTCATTTGTACACTCAACTCTCTTCCCTCCCAGGAGATTGACCAAGGTGTGGTCAGCATCCTAAAAGGGGAAAGATACTCCTCTGTTTATCTGGCATTTTATTCATATGCTCTCTGAATTCCCCTCTGGTAAAAGATGCCAAGTTAAAAGCCTGAGAAACTGGAATTTGTGTTTGTCCAACAAGATGATGGGAAAAACAGAAGCTATCTGCTTTATTCTATACTTGGCTTTAACCATGAATATTTTGACAGCAGACTGGTGACTTTGCTAGAAAACAGAGTTCCAAGGCAACAAAAAACCCCCCACAGGTTTTATAAAATAATTTTAGCCAGAAAAACTAGAGAGAAATGCAGTAAAATGTAATATTGTATATCAATATTGCTTAACTATCAGAGTTTGCTTTTTCATTTGATCAAAATGTTAGAAGAGGCTGAAAAAAAGAAAAAAATAACTGGCATGAAAGATATAGAAGCAAGCTCTTGTTCAGGTGAAAGTAGGGTGCTCACCAGCACTGTGTTCATAAGCCTCAACATACTAACCCAGAAAGACAACTCCTCTGGGAGTGACTCAAATTTCAGGTGCCCCTGCAAAGGCATCTCGGCTTCCAAAAGGCTATGTGCAGTAGGCCCATGTAGACAGGCCAGCTAAATTAGACATGTCTCAGCTGTCTGAAATTCATTGGTGTGACCTCTAAAACCGTGTCACTCTGCTGAAATTAATTATTGTAGGCTAATAGAAAAAAAAAAAAAAAGGAGGAAGAGCTGTCTCTCTGAGATTGAAAAAGTATGTCTGTTCAACTCTTCTTTTTTTAGGAGGGAGGGAGGGAGGGAGGGAGAGAAGGAAGGAAGGAAGTGGCGTAAGGAAGTGGCGTAAGGAAGTGGCGGAAGGAAGGAAGTGGCGTAAGGAAGGAAGTGGCGGAAGGAAGGAAGTGGCGGAAGGAAGGAAGGAAGTGGCGGAAGGAAGGAAGTGGCGGAAGGAAGTGGCGGAAGGAAGGAAGTGGCGGAAGGAAGGAAGTGGCGGAAGGAAGGAAGTGGCGGAAGGAAGGAAGTGGCGGAAGGAAGGAAGGAAGGAAGTGGCGGAAGGAAGGAAGGAAGGAAGGAAGTGGCGGAAGGAAGGAAGGAAGTGGCGGAAGGAAGGAAGGAAGGAAGGAAGGAAGTGGCGGAAGGAAGGAAGGAAGGAAGGAAGTGGCGGAAGGAAGGAAGTGGCGGAAGGAAGGAAGGAAGGAAGGAAGTGGCGGAAGGAAGGAAGTGGCGGAAGGAAGGAAGGAAGGAAGGAAGGAAGGAAGGAAGGAAGGAAGGAAGGAAGGAAGGAAGGAAGGAAGGAAGGAAGGAAGGAAGGAAGGAAGGAAGGAAGGAAGGAAGGAAGGAAGGAAGGAAGGAAGGAAGGAAGGAAGTGGCGGAAGGAAGTGGCGGAAGGAAGGAAGGAAGGAAGGAAGGAAGGAAGGAAGGAAGGAAGGAAGGAAGGAAGGAAGGAAGGAAGGAAGGAAGGAAGGAAGGAAGGAAGGAAGGAAGGAAGGAAGGAAGGAAGGAAGGAAGGAAGGAAGGAAGGAAGGAAGGAAGGAAGGAAGGAAGGAAGGAAGGAAGGAAGGAAGGAAGGAAGGAAGGAAGGAAGGAAGTGGCGGAAGGAAGGAAGGAAGTGGCGGAAGGAAGGAAGGAAGTGGCGGAAGGAAGGAAGGAAGTGGCGGAAGGAAGGAAGTGGCGGAAGGAAGGAAGGAAGGAAGGAAGGAAGGAAGGAAGGAAGGAAGGAAGGAAGGAAGGAAGGAAGGAAGGAAGGAAGGAAGGAAGGAAGGAAGGAAGGAAGGAAGGAAGGAAGGAAGGAAGGAAGGAAGGAAGGAAGGAAGGAAGGAAGGAAGGAAGGAAGGAAGGAAGTGGCGGAAGGAAGGAAGGAAGGAAGTGGCGGAAGGAAGGAAGGAAGTGGCGGAAGGAAGGAAGGAAGTGGCGGAAGGAAGGAAGGAAGGAAGGAAGGAAGTGGCGGAAGGAAGGAAGGAAGGAAGTGGCGGAAGGAAGGAAGGAAGTGGCGGAAGGAAGGAAGGAAGGAAGGAAGTGGCGGAAGGAAGGAAGGAAGGAAGTGGCGGAAGGAAGGAAGGAAGTGGCGGAAGGAAGGAAGGAAGTGGCGGAAGGAAGGAAGGAAGGAAGTGGCGGAAGGAAGGAAGGAAGGAAGGAAGGAAGGAAGGAAGGAAGGAAGGAAGGAAGGAAGTGGCGGAAGGAAGGAAGTGGCGGAAGGAAGGAAGGAAGGAAGGAAGGAAGGAAGGAAGGAAGGAAGGAAGGAAGGAAGGAAGGAAGGAAGGAAGGAAGGAAGGAAGGAAGGAAGGAAGGAAGGAAGGAAGGAAGGAAGGAAGGAAGGAAGGAAGGAAGGAAGGAAGGAAGGAAGGAAGTGGCGGAAGGAAGGAAGGAAGTGGCGGAAGGAAGGAAGTGGCGGAAGGAAGGAAGTGGCGGAAGGAAGGAAGTGGCGGAAGGAAGGAAGGAAGGAAGGAAGGAAGGAAGGAAGGAAGGAAGGAAGGAAGGAAGGAAGGAAGGAAGGAAGGAAGGAAGGAAGGAAGGAAGGAAGGAAGGAAGGAAGGAAGTGGCGGAAGGAAGTGGCGGAAGGAAGGAAGGAAGGAAGGAAGTGGCGGAAGGAAGGAAGTGGCGGAAGTGGCGGAAGTGGCGGAAGTGGCGGAAGTGGCGGAAGTGGCGGAAGGAAGGAAGGAAGGAAGGAAGGAAGGAAGGAAGGAAGGAAGGAAGGAAGGAAGGAAGGAAGGAAGGAAGGAAGGAAGGTACTTACAGCATAGTCCTAGTATCCCATTTTAATTTTAGCATGCAAAACATATTTTTTTCCCACACACATTTAGGTTGACACCCCTGCCTGTTTTACCAAAACCAAAACAGATAATGGCTGCAACATTTTCATCACCATGGGCCTACCATGCATATCTTCAGGCCATTAAACCTCATGGATTAAAGAATTTTTTATTGTTCAAATCATGCAACATGGAACTTCACTACAGGGCCAACCACTGTCTGGTGGGGAAAGGATCTTGTCATAGATTTCAGATTTGGATTTGCAATTACAAAGTTAGAGACGACTCTTCTGTGGGAACAGAGAAAGGAAAGTGGGATAAATACGGGGTTACTCTTAGTCTAGAGAGAAAACCAAGCATTAACCAGGAATAATTTAAGAGGTGGCTTCCTCATTTTGGGCTATCACTCCAAATTCACAACACAAACACTGCTTGAGAAATGTCTTCCAAAGCTGGATGAAGAAAAAAGGCAATTACATCTGAGACACAGCTAATTCTCACCACTCCTCTGACTTGAATGGTATGATTGTGAACAACTAAGAGTTGACCTTGAAACAGTTTTCATATTTGCATGGAATGCTCTGATTTGGGACTGCAGA
Organism: Melospiza georgiana; assembly: GCF_028018845.1. Classification (NCBI taxonomy): domain Eukaryota; kingdom Metazoa; phylum Chordata; class Aves; order Passeriformes; family Passerellidae; genus Melospiza; species Melospiza georgiana. The sequence continues at coordinate 93,675,794 of NC_080431.1, read as the reverse complement.
TGCAGAACTTGGCCAGATGTCAGGCTGGATGGTGTGAGTGTTGATTTGCTCATCCCTGCCTGCAGGTACCAGGGTGGTTCCTGTGCACAGTCTCAGGGTCATGGTCAGCACTTCAGCACAGCCGAGCTGCAGGCACAGGGCTCCTGATGAAGGCAAAAGCCCAAAAGCTGACACAGAGCCCTGATCACTGCTGGCTGGTGGGACCTGCAGCCAAGAGACAGACACCTCTAACCACTCACTCACCCAGACAGGACATACTGAGCCTAGATTTCATATGGTCTGGGCTTTGTATGTAATTTGGCACTCCTCAAGGCAAGTGCAGTTTAGCCCTCACCACTCTTGTGCATTTTGCCCGCCTTTGTAACACTGAAATGGTGTTACCCTCTCTCTCAAGCCCCTAGTTTGAGCAGTCTGACCAGGTGTCAATTCAGTTTTCAAAATAGAATATCCAACTTTAAAGGATCAGAGAAAAATAATAAAACCCCATCTGTCTCACCAGACACCAATCACTGTGTTATCTGAGTGCCTCACAAATAAAGCCTGTCATACAGAACATTTGTTGCCATTTATCTCAGGAATGGTGTTTGCATATCAGCCTTTATCTTGGGATTTTGCAAATTACCTAAAGGCATTTGAGTCAAGGCACAGAGAACAAGGTGAGTAGTAATTGCAGTCATTCAGACCTCATGACACTTTTCACAACTGTCAAATAACAAAGTTAACTAATGAGATAGTCTGCACCTGTGAAAAGGTTCATAAAGAAAAAGGACCCTATCTTCTCTTCCCACACTAACCATTCAGTTAATTGCCAAAAGGCTCCAGCTGACCATCACAGAAAGTCAATTCTGTGCTTCTAAGAGTACCTAAAGGAAAAAAACGCCCAACCTGCCATGGAGACAATGTATGAACTCACAAGAGAGTTTAAGAGCATGGCTGTTGGTCCAACCCAAAGTAGGATTCAACAACAACAGATCATCCTCAGCCCTGTAGCAACCCTGCAACCAGAGAAAACTAATTCCACTTTTTCCTCCACATCTCTACATTGAAAATGGAAATAAGAACATTTGCTTTACTCCCTTTGACATTGTGAAGATTTTTTTAAATTGCTTTCAGAAACTTGACAGAAGACATTTCTAATTGATCAGAAGCACTTTTTTTTTTCAGATAACAGTACAAAAATAATGCAAAAGCAATAGGTGGCAGAAAAGGTTTCAAGTTTGGATTAAAGCTATGTGATTTGGACAAAAAGTACGTAGGGTGTAGACTGCTGGGATGAGCCCTCCTGCGGGAGGTATTGCAGAAACACTTCCACTTCCAGGGAACATGCTGTACTACTGCAGAAAATTTCAGACCTTGCTCAAACACTGACCTTTTTTAGTCTCTCTATGACTCAGTTGCACCCCAAGGGGCCAGAAGTCTAAGTGTTTTTTCAAGCAATTATACATGATTACATAGTGATGCAGAGTGCCATAAAATGAATGAGTGAAGACATTTGCAAAGAAGTGCTCTTAAAATCCTTGCGATGGTGCACAATGGAACATTTTATCCACACTCCATCTTCATATTTCCTAAATTTACATCATACATCATAGTTGTATTATAGGCAATACAATCTATTGAAGTATGCATTAATTAGCTTGGCTTTTCTTCTAAACAGAGGTCATATAATTAATTATTAAGCAGTCAAAGGAGTCAGAGAAGTCCTTTTTATCATGTTCTGCTCCATAATCTTCATAGTGCAATGTCTTCCAGGGAGGGTGCAAGGACCAGTCTTAGAGAAGTCAATAGGCATATTACTATTCTCTAGAAGTTACCATCGAGGTAGCCCTGGCAGCTGTGAGCCAAGGTCTACATTAAACAAGGCCTGTATCTTCAGGGACTCTGAAGGTGTCCCATCTATTCAAAAGGGACAAGCTTCTATGACATTGATGACACTTTATGTGGCAATACTGTTGAGCTCTGCAAAGCAAGGACAAAGGATTGGAGGTATCATCATGCAAAGGAGATACATTACTTATCCTCTTGGCTTGGCTACTCACTGAAGTAGGAAGGATAAGAAAGGAGATCCATTTATATCGCCTGACCTACCTCATATTAAGTGCACAGCCACATTTTCTTGTTTGTGGTAAATGCAAGGTAATATTTTCCTGCTTATAAATTTGTATTCCATCATAACCGATGGAATCTTGTTTGTAACAATTCCCCAAATGCCTGTTCCTTAGAGGCATCCTCTCACCCCTTATGGTAAACTGCCAGGGGTTGAGACTCTTTCTGGGGATTCTTCTACACCCCAAAGATACACACATTTCTATACATTAGAAAAAATTTCCACTACAGAGAGAAAATTTATGTTTTGTTCAGAAAATAAAAGAAACAAAAAAAAGGACAAATCAACAACTGATTCACAGTTTATGACTTGCTAAACATTTTGCTTCATACCCATAATCTGTTTACATGAATTGCTTTAGTGTAAAAGTCAGAAAGTTAATTGCTCAGTTTCAGGAACCTTAGATAAAAGCTGGTTCAGTAACTATAATTCACTGCAGCCTACCAGAAGTCTGGAAATAAATAACTTTACACCAAAGTAATTCTACTGCTCTCTGATGCTTCACAAGGAGCAGAAGGGGTTTGAACCAAAAAGAGCTTGTTTTATGAAAGATAATGTTCCTGATTGTAATTTATTCCAATCAAAGCTCCCAAGCAGCATAATTTCTGAGCTCTTTATTTCTCTGAGTGTCCATTTCAGGAACATGCTAAAGCTTGCATCAGGGTTTTCAGAAAAAAGTGCCTGTGCTGATCTGCTCCCCAGCCAGATTCAGCAGTGATATACTTTAAATGCCAGCACCTCACTTTTGACAGTCTATGTTTTTCTACATTCCACTAGAGTCCAGGAGCCTTTAAGATAATATCCAGAAGTGATTACATCATGTCCTTCCTTTTGCTTCCCATAAAGTGAAATGTCATCTCTATAAACCTCTACTCCCTTTTAGGCCCTCTGGGCAGCATCTCACTCACTTCCCTTCAGATCAAGGGTCTGCAGCAGTAACTCCCCAAGATCCCTCTGCCCTTTGTCAGCTGCTGTGCCAGACTCGACAAGGGCTTTGTGGAAGCTGCAGATGCATCCCACAAAAGCTGTATTGATGCATGAGGCAGTGTGGAGATAGAGCCCAAGCCCAAGCAATCTTTCTGCCCTCCCTGTTGCATGGTTAGGACCTTTTTTCTTCTCTGCCCAAGAACAGCCTTTCATGGGGACCTGTGGGATTGCTGACTATACAGGGTGGCTTCCAGCTTCCACAGCAGCCCCCCATGAAGTACACACTTCCACACACTTCCACAGAGCAAAGGCCCAAGGGCCTCTCTGTACCTGCAAGAGCTGGTACGGGGACCTTGGATTACCACATTACAAAGATGTCACTCACATCCTCTTTGCCTTTTTAGCATGTTTGAACAGATCTAGACAATTGAGTTGTCACCTTGAGCTGGTGCACTTTTGTCCCTTTACAAATCCCAGTCACCTCTGCCCAGGCATCAATGGGATGTGCAATAACTGTATTGCAGACCTTAAAAATAACATTCTAGGCCTGTTCATGAATGCCTATTATGGATACTGAACTCAGAAAATAGGTACCTCTCACTTGTACTTGGCCTTTCTCTGTGGCTTCTTTGCTTTGACAGACATGTTTCCAATACCTATTATCTTGTGTGTTTGTACTACAGTAAGTAGCCACAACTGATTTACCTTTCCTCTAGCATTCACTGCTTTCTATACTACCATCGTACCCCTTATTCATCTTTTCTTCTGAATGAACAAAGGCATTTGTTTAAAAAACGAAGAACAAGATTACTGCTGAAAACTACTGTGAATCTTTCTTCCCTTTGCTGCACAGCCTCCACCTATAAACCTTTCCTCAGCTATCTACCTCCCATTTGAAGAAACCTTTCTAGCCTGGCCATTTTCCTTTCTCTTCCCCAACATCATCTCTCCAGGAGCACAGAGCCACATGACTTTCCAGCACCTTCCTCTTTACAGCAATATCCCACACCAGCCCTCTCCCTCGTTTGATTGCCTTGGGCCAAGAGGGATCCACAAACAGCAAGCAGCATTGTAACAAATAATTGTTCATTAAATGCTTTCATCTTTTTAATGAATGCACTTTGACAACCAAAAACCCTGAAAAATGTCCATACCAAGTCACCAGCAAGGTCTGACAAGCTGTATGTGCCCCACCCAGAATTGTAAACTGACTATGAGGCCACAGGTTTTAGGAGCCACATGTCAGTGAGATGCTCACGATGCACTTGATCCTTCCTTCTTGTGAAAAACAGATCTTTTCCTTGGCCTTCTCTGAAGATGCAAAATTATCAAGCAGAAAGTGAAGAGACTTAAGATATAGAAAAGGTTATAATTATAGAATTAGTACCATCACAGATGTCTCCAAGAGTAATTGTACTTAGGAAAAATGTTTCTTAGTGCACATATGAATCCTTGCTAACTGAAGAATATAATTCACTAGGTACCAACTGACTGTCAACGACAACTGTCTGTTTGTTCTCAATTTTTATTTATTTCTTCTAACTCAGAAAAATAAATCTTGTTTTGACCCTCATGCATGACTCAGTGTTCAGTACAAAAAGCAAGTTAGTAGCAGCAGTTGCCTCAGCTGGGAAGTACTCTCTCTATCTCACCCCTTTTGTAGCAGTAACTACTTGGTGTGGTGAAGATAAGAGAAATGCTATTCAAGAGTTCAAATGCTCCCAGTGAAACTAAAAATTAGTGCCGAAAACAGCCCCAAATTGAAGGCCAGATGTCAAAAAGTCTTCTTCAAGCCATATGAGGGGGTAGAAAAGAAGCAGAGGAAATGAGAGATAAGAGGATGACCTGTTCTTTCTGTGCTTTTTCACTGAATGATTCCAATATACCTAAAGCTTTCTTTTTTTGAAAGTAAATAAAAAGTTACTTCAATGAAGGCCATCCCCTACAGCCACAGGATTCATTCCTTTAAAAAAAATTAAAAAGTTACATCTTCCTTTTGCTAGTCTATAAAGGTAAAGGAAATTAAAGTTACAGGGATTAAGCCTGCTGTGACATCTAGGCATTCATTCATTCATCTCCTGGCTGAACTTCAGTCGTGTTGCAGGGCATGGCCCAGCATGAAATTTTGAGCTCATCTCAGAAAGGGATAAGGTGGTGTCCCAGCTTATTTCGTGTGGGCTAGAAAGGGCATCATCACTGCTCATGGTGACCAGAGCTGTAAATGTTAAAACCTGAGGGTGTTGGTGAAGATTATATTGCCCACGACTTGACTGCCTTGGTGTTTGCTGAGGAGCTGAGGTTTTGCAGCCCCATCTAGATCCCAGCGATCTCATTGGACTCACACGTACATCCACTTTGAGAGCACTGCTCATGTTAAAAAATGGTAATGTTAGGAGAGGAGTGGAAAGGAGATGTAAAGGTTCATGTCACTACAGGAGGATTTCAGCTTCCCAGCAGCAACACTGGTTCTGCAGGGACCTCCTCTTGGAAGAGAAATGACTGCCTAATGGACTTCAGCACCAACTAAGGAAGCAATATTTATGTCACTGCATCTCCTGAAGGGTGAAATTGGCTTAGTTAGTGATGGAAATCTGTCTGCTCTAATGTGTTCCTCAGGTAAATGTGCCTTCTCTTAGTTTAGTGTGCTTAGTCACATGTGTTTGTGTGTGTGTGGGTGTGTGGTATGTTTATGTATACATAACTAAAGTAAATTGCACTCATACAGAAATAACATCTTCTCTGCCCTCACAGAAGCTTAAAACCATTCTATTGGTTGAGAGCAAATGAGCAAGGACTCGATAGGGCACAACTTTGCACTTATGCAATCTTCTGTACTTTCAAACTTTAAACTACATCTTTATTGGCAATGCACTTTGAAATTTCTGAAATCCATTTATAGATGGAAAAATTCTTAAGGACTTTTCTTATTTTCATTTGATCCACAGTACAGCACACAAAAAGAGAATATGCAGAAATATTTCTGTGAGAACAAGGAGATGCTTCAGGCTGTGCACTCAAGAGAACCACAGCTGAGCCAGGTTTCCATTTGTCACTCTTTTCTGGCAGTGTGTTTGCTGCTTGCTGTATCTTTATCATGGGAAAGTAATGTGCAGAAAGATTCCTACAAAACCCCTTGTCCTAGGTGGCTTGGTGGTCACAATATATTTTAAGACTCTTCTCAACATTAGGCAGTACCAACATAGATACCTTACAACTTTGTGAGGCTACAACTATTCAGTGAAAGTATTCCTTCCACTAGTGGTGGTGGTGATGGTGCTTAGTGGTTTTCTTTATTTGTGGTTAATATGATTACTCCTTATCTGAGGTTAGAGGAAAACAATTTTTCCCCTGTTGATTTTTGGTTTGGATTTTTGGGGGGGTTTTGGTGGTGACTTGGTTTTTTTGGGTTTTTGTTGGTTTTGTGTTTGGTTTTTTTTTGTTTTTTGTTTGTTTTGTTTGTTTTGTTGTTTTTTTTTTTTTTTTGTGGGATTTCTTGTTGTTGTTGATTTGTTAGTTGGTTTTGGGTTTTTTGTTTTTTGACACCTTCACCCAAACTCAACTTGAAAAGTACCCTCTTCCTCCTATTTTAAAGGAACTGCGGTCTTCATGTCAGGAACGTAATTTTCCTCTTCTTGCAAATAAAATTCCCAAATTTCACCTCATTGCAAGAAAGGAAAAGAAGCTCTCTTTTCATAACTGCACGGAAAATTTAAGTAAATGCCAAATGCCTGCCTTGCTGGACATGAGCCAGCTCAGGACTAAAGTGTGATTATTGCAGTAAAGTTTCTGAAAAACCGTAGTTCAAATTTTAAAAAGAACACAGTAAAATCTTAGATGACTTGTTTTTTGGGAAAAACATGCTTGTGAAATAGTGGTGATGAAACTGCAGGTAATTATGTGGGAAAAACACCATGAATTTCCTTTGTCCAAAGTCCTGCTGAAAGCAGGGTTAGTCAAGAAGTCAGATCAATCTTATCAGGGCTGTATCCATTTAACCTCCCTCAAAACTTCCAAGGATGTCGGCTGCTCAGCCTCTCTCAGCAACCAGCTCCACCCTCTGACTATTCTTACTGGGAAACATTTTTTCTTATATCCAGCCTAAGAGCCATCTCCTTTCACTAAATCACCTGCACATTCAGCAATGGGCCCACGTTTTTCTTGTTCATCCTTTTACTGCTGAGTTGCACAGAAACTTCTGTTGTTTTCCTTGATGTCCTTCACATGTATCAACTCCATCTGAGCACTGCTTTTCTAACACTGCTTCCCTGCCCAGAAAAGTTTCTAAATCCTTCCTTCGAGCCCCTCTTTGCTGTCTACCTTCTGAGTTCAGCCTTTTGCATGGCTCAGTCATCTCCTGACCATGCCTGACCCTTGTTCCCCTCATTGTGCCTGAGAGGAGACAGGGCAGCAGTCAGGGAAAGGGGTCAGAGGGAAGGAATGGATTGGACAAGAAGTCAGGAACAGCAAAAAGCAAAGCTCCTCTAAGCAGAAAGAAATTCTCTGTGTTTTATATTCTGGGTATCTGACATCATACTCTGGAGCCTGATTTCCTGAAATGCTGAGTATTCCAGCTGCAGCTGAGCTCAATAGGACCTGAACTCTGCTTTAAACAGATAAAGCTGAGAACACTGGAAAAATCTGGCCATAGGTGCCTCAGACTGAAAAAGGAGAATTTTGTCTGTGAATCTGTAAAATAGGGCTAATAATATCTCTCATTCTCACAAGGGTCTTGTATAAATAAATGCATTCATTGCAAAGTGCTCAGATACCACATGAGGGATGAGCTCAATAGAAAAGCCCAGGAGGCAACTGAAAATTCTGTCTTTAGAGAAGGTTTTGAATAGTGTGCAGCAAATAAGGCTTGAGTCCTCTCATCTGTGTAATATGGAGTAAACAAGAGACTGAATAACTGCTGATTAAGTGAGCAGCATCCATCCTGCATGATGAATGAGGTATGGTCCTTTGGAAAAAATCTATATGCAACTGTGTCATTAAAAACTATGCCATGATACATAGACGCAGTGGAGTGGACATTTATCTCTGATAATCATTGTAATTCTGATACTTCCTGATTTTTTGGTAAAGTGACTGCAATCTTAAAACTATTCTTTTAACATAATTTCTGCACACACTTGCATTTATGTTTATTTAAAACATTGTGATTTAATACAGCCTTGAACTGGTCTATTTTTGGCATGCAGACTTATTCCAATAATTTTGATAAATCAAGGAATACTGTCACACTTTACATTTTCTATTTGTTGCACTAGTTCCTCCTAGCTTATCCTTCTAGCCTATCAGTGATTGAAAATTAGCTTCTTCTAGGGTTTAGTAGTTTCCATATTTAATCCCTTACATCAATAATTGCATTACAAATGTATGTGTTAAATGTGTATCTGGCATAAAACAGGCAATCCCATTACTTAGGGAAGCTGTATTCATGTCTGCATGCACAGAAAAATCCTGGGTGATGTGTTTGTCATAAACACTTGTAATGAGAAAGGAAAATTGGGTTGTGGGTTGCTAGAAGGAGTTCTGCTATAAATTAATAAATTGCTTTATTGCTATAGAAAATTTCAAAAATAGGACACTTTCTAAAGCAAGATGCAATAATGATCTCAGAAAGGAATTTAACTTCCTTTAAGCCAAAAGAATTTTTTTTTTTTTGCTTCCATTTCAGTTTGGTCAGGCAGCTGCATTCAAAATGTGTCCTACTATAGAAACAGAGTAATTTTTGGGTTACTTGCAGTCTGGCTTGGCTTAATATTAGCTCTTGTTTGAAATGGCACTGTACTATCCTTGTACAACTTCTGTTAAAAGACAGCCCACTGCAGGGGATTCACCCATCAGCTCTTGGGGCCTCTGCTCTAAGCACTTTAGCCAGTTTGCAGCGAGACTTTTTACCCATTCCTATTCATAGCTGCCAAAATAAAATGGTCTTTGTTCTGTCTACCCATTGGGAGCAAGGCAAACACACTGCCAAGCCAGCAGGAGAGCACACTGCTGCACCTGAGAGCTAATGACAGGCTCCACCAAAAGCCTTCCAGAAAGAATTCAAAACCAACCCCTAGTGTCTGCTGCTGCTAATTATCACATCATTAAAGCAAATGGGTTTCTACAACCAACAGCAAAAGCGTGTTTACAAGCAGGTAGAATTTCTGAAGACACAAATAAGTGTAATCTACAAGAAGGGCTTTAAAGTTCATACCCGGTCAAGTCTAGCATGAAGGAGAGCAGATGGTATGTCAGCACCAGAAACAGCAGCAATATTTTGGGATTAACCTGGCTTTTCTGTAACCAACAACGTGCAGGGATTATCAGCTTTCAAGATTTTGTTTTCCTTCCTATGCTTTATTGTCACGCAATTTCACAGAAGCTGCATATGATAGACAATGCTGCTGTTCCTCCTTTGGATTTTATACTGGAATATTATTGGAAAGAGCTGAAGATGGCTGTCATCCTAAGAAAATGGCTTAAGCTTTCCACACCATCCTTGTCATCAGACCAAGAACTTCTGCAGGCACATGGGGGAAAGAGGCATTGCATTGATGGGAGAGCAAGTATATGAATATTTTGTTGTCCTGGAACTTTTGTTCCTCAGGAGGTTTTAAGGATCCTTCCACACATTTACTGTCAGATTGAAGTCCTGCTGCTGAAGGGGTCTCTACTCTCTCATTGCCCACTCTGTCACCTCCTGAAAGCTGCTGTCCTTGTGGCTGAGGCGACTGGGTGGCTTTTGAGCCACCTCTTGACCATCACATTGTGCAGGGCTGTATGTTGCCACGAATCAAAGCAGATTAAAATCTCCTTTTAGAAGCCTGGCAGTTAACTGCACAAATTGAGGAGAAGCCCCACAGTGCATATTGCGGGGACAGACGTTTCCCTGAAAAGGGCAAGGCAGAAGCTAGAGAGGGAAACTGCCTGCCACAGTTCAATCTGCTTCTGAATGCACATCAAAGTCTTCAACGGCATATGATGGAATCATAAAAAAAAGATGAGGAACTTACACAGAATAATAAGATTCATGTGATAACCCAAGACTAATATAACCTAACCTACAAGATCCCATTCCTCCCAAGAATTATGTCACTTTTCCCAGTGACACGAGTCACATAAGAAATCATTGCTTTTGTGAACAAGGAAATGTCATTTAAATCTAAGCATTTAGCCTGTTGAGGGGAGCTTCCTAGGGACTGGTAGAAATTAAAACAACGGTAAAAGCATTGAAGGATTTTGTTTTCATTGAAACTACAATTGATACTGGATAGTATAAATATTCATTTCCAATTTAAAAAATAGAAATTTAAACAACAAACAGGACACAAAACAAGGAAGTGAACCAACCCCAGATAACACCTTTACTCATTCCCTTATCTTTAGTCTGGATCAAAGTGCAGAAAAGAGGAAGAAATGTTTAAGCTAATAGGAGACAATTATAGCAGTCAAGATTTTCATTCCCTTTCTGATGTGTATTTGCCAGCCAGACAATAGCAGGCAAGATATGCCATCCATCGTTTCCTTAATGATAAAGATGGGTGGAACAGGGGCTGCTGCCTGATCCCATGACAGAGAAAAATTCCCTGTCACTACAGTGTGCTGGAAACCTTATGTCTGACAAGGTGTCTTGTGCCATCCCTTCCTGCAGCCTCTCCCAGATGGGGGGAAGTGGGCTCCCACGAGGGCAGCACTGCAATTTGGACAGAGAGCAAGGCTCTCTTTGGTGCCTGTGCATGTGTTTCTAAGGCCAAATCCCCTCCTGCTGCCAGGCCCAAACTGCTCTCCTCCATGCTGGTTTGGAGCTTTCAGCATGAGACCGTTCTCTCCAAACATAATCCAGAGATATGAAAATACTTTAAACTCTTCAGTCCTTTACACGATCCAGGATCCCCTGGGCTCAGCTGAGCAAAAGGGATGAGAATCTCTCAGCTGGAGCTTGCACATGCTCCAAATACCACAGGGTTTGCTGCAATCTGTAATCATCACTAGCCCACCAGTGCAATGCCTGAGCCTGTCAACCCTTTAGCCCCATCCCAGTGCCTGGGCTGCAGCAAGGAGCACTGCAAGGACAGCTTTGGAGGTGTGGGGAGCGCTGATGGACAGGCACATCCTCGGCTGCTGGGGCACCCAACCATTTGAGGAGGCTGTGTGCTGACCAGGCTGCCCTGTTGCTGAGAGCAGCCCACCTGCCAGGAGCAGTCCTGCATGGCTGAGCAGAGGTTATTGAGATAAATGCCATGGGAAACCCCTCGGTATTGTAAGGAAAGGCAGCAAAAATCTGTAGAATAATGAGCAGATAGTTTCAGCTTTGTTTTCTCAAGCTGTATATTCTCCTGCCCTATGAACAACGGGCAATGGCAAGTAATTGGTGACTACCAGATAGACGTTTTTTAAAAATGCATGTAGCTTAGAAAAGCCCAAGTACTCCAATTGACATCTTACTCTATAAACCGACACCTTTTCTTCCCTTGCACTGTAAAGGACTCAGACAAGCAATCCTCTTCTCAGATATATTAATTCTAAAATAAGGAACACATATAGCTACAGAATTTAATAGGCTTATTGGAATGGAAAAGGGCACTTCTAGGAAATACATGTCTTTGTTGTTGCTAGTCTGTAATACAAAACTGCATCTGGAACTACTGTTTTTGTGCCAATGTCTGAAAGGAAGTTTTATTTCTACAATAATGAAAGACAAAGCCATGTAGTTTGCAAGCTGCTTCATATTTTGCATGCCCTGTGCAGAAGTTGCTTTTAGAAGGCACTTCACCTATACCAAATGCTGCCACAGAGCAACAGCATAATGGAAATTTTATGTTCTCTGCCCCTTGCTGGACCTTTCTGGCTTCTCAGCACACAGTTCAGTAAGCAAAGATACAAACTAATAACAAAAGAGAAAATGCTTTTATTTATTTTTCCCTGATCTCTAAGGTGGCGGTGACGCTCAGAACATAGTTCCCAAATGAATAATTTCAGACTTTATGGCTCATTCAATTTCAGTTTGCACACTGCATTTTATCCAGCTCGGGCTCTGTCAGTACAATGCAAAAGATAGCCATTCAAGATACTGGGTTTCTATTCTCCATATATGTAACATTGGCCAGAATTCAAGCCCAGAGACATAACAGAGGCTTTTGTGCAGATATTTTTGGCTGATATTAGGAACTGCTACAATAAAGAGGGATGGAAGCCATCTGCAGAAAACACACACACACAGACAAAAGCAGTTTTACTGGTCAAGGAATCCAGGATCAATGCTTTGCTTCAGCTCTGGATATTATCAGAGCTGTGCAGGAGCCAGAATTTCTGTCTCAGAGACAGTCCAGGACTTTGAATCTTTCCATATTAGATCAGAACAGAATGTTTATTTTCAGAATCTTCCCTACAAATGTTTTTAATTAAAATGTTACTTTCTATTTTGACATTTGTCAGTTAGAATTTTTCATTTAAAAGGAAAATTTGCAGAGAAAACCCTCCAAAATGGAGCCAAGGGGTTTCAGTCTGTTCAGCTTGTCATTTCAAAACATTAGAGAAATGATGCCTTACAGAAAGCGAGAAGGTGGCTTCATTACTTTCCATTTTGTTCAAAGTGAAATATCATTATAATCAATATTTCCTGCAAAATGTCCCAGTTATAACAAGCTGATACTATCAAACATAAAGCCACTTTCACCAAACATTTTTGACCGTATTTGCTAAGAAGTGCTTTTCTACGCAAGAGGAATTCAGATACCTGATATCCTTTCTGTGCAATTGTTTTTACTTCTGCCTCCCTCAACCTCATTTCTTATTAAAGCCTCAGGAGGAAGCAAACTAGAAACACTGTAGGGGAGGGAGAAAAGACCTAAAGGGAGAAGCAACAGCTGACACAAAAGAAGGAAATGCCTTATTAGGGACACCACTAAAGCTAGCAAGCTGTCCCTTGCATATTCCTCACTCCAATGAGCTGGGGCAGCAAGTGCTCTCTTGGAGGCATGAGCTGAGCTGATCTGGAAAGCATGAGCTGAGCCAATCTGAGCTGAGCTGTTTGTCATCTCATTCATGCAGGCCATGTTCAGGGCTCTGGAGCCAGTGTGGCTGAGCCCTGAACTTGGTTCAAATGAAATATTTAGCAGGAGAGCCAAGAGGATCAGCTCTGCACCAGGCACAGGCTCTGGCGTTTGCTCATCCCTGCGCTCGCTGTGCTCTGCCAGCGGTGGAAGCGGAGGCTCTGTGCTGATAACACATCCTGCAGGACATGTCCAGGCTCCCTGACAAGTGGCAGGGAGGCCTTTCCCTGGCAAGAGGAGTCAGCAGAGCTTTGAGCTCAACAAGGGCTCTCTCAGCTGCCCCACAGTAATTCTGTATGGGATCAGTCCCTGCTTCTCTCTGCCCAGCATCACCATGGGCAATGCTGAAAGGGAATGTTGCGAAAATCCTGCTTAAAATTGAAATGCAGGCTCAAGCCCTCATAAGAAGCATGGGGAAAAATTTTACCCAACAAAAAAGGCAACATGCTGAAATTGTCCACCTACATATTTAGAACTGGAAAACTAATATATGAAACTAATACAGGAAAAAAATCCAGAACATTAATTTTAGAAACAATTATTGACAGAAGTATTTATGTCCTAGTGGAGCAAAATATGTTGTCCACACTTCATGAAGGTTTATGCACAGCTTTCCTTCTGCCACCCTGTCACCTGGACACTTCAGTGCCTCTTTCCTGCCCCAGTGTGCACAGGACAAGGTCCAGCACTTATTTCCTTGCCCATGGTGCAAGCTCTGCCTGCTTCCATGTCCAGGACAGCAGTGAGTTTGTAGCTGCTCCCAGGCTTCTTTCCCCTCTCCCCTCCCATCTTTTCCTCCCACTGCATGAGGAATCCACAGCTTGGTTCCTCCATGCAGTAAATTTTTCCCTCAGCTGCAGGGAGGGGATGCCAGCCCGGGGATGCCTTTTGCTGCAGCAGTGCTTGTCTACAGCAGCACAGCAGTGACACTTTGATGCAGACCCTTACCATGTAATTGCTGTTCATGTTTTGCAGCTCTATGAGTTGGTGCTGGTGAACTTTGAGAAATTCAGGGCAGAATTACAATTTTTTTCAACTGAAGACCCCCCAGTCAGGATTGCAGGTTTGGCATTGCTCTGCACAAGGGCAGTCTGACCTTAACGCTCAATTCATGCCCCAAGTGTGTCAGCCTCTCAAAGCAGGGTCTCTCTGCTGTTATTCAGAGCATGTTTAGTGCTTCTTGGTAGGACAAGAAGAGTAAGGTGTCAGCAAAATGGAGAATCTGGTACAATATTGTCTTTGGCTTTCTTTACTTTTAAATTAAATACTTCTGGTTCTTTTAAAACAAAACATGAGGACTGTTTCCTCCCTGCCTTGGTTTGTTTTGCAGTGTTTCAGCTCAGACTGGGTGGTACATTATTAATACAATTTATTAATAGGAGTTAATAATGGAAACACAGATACTTAAGGGAATAAGATCCCTACAATTAAGAATATGAGAAGCCTACACAAGAAAATGAAACCTTACATTGCCTAAACAGTTTTAATAATAACTAGTGAGTTTCCACTCATTAAGATTAAGTAATCTGCATCAGAGAGATGGTCAAAGAAAATATATTCAGAGATAACTGAAGAAATAAACAGAGCAATGAATGGAGAATGAGGTCACACTTCTTTCCAAATATGCAAATAGATAAACATCAGAACAATAGATTTCTTCTGTTCTGTTCACAAAGGTGCAGTTTCCTTATCTGAGATCGTTGTGAAGCTAGTAAGAACACAAGACTTAATACAAAATCTCCCAGGGATGATAAACAGTTTGGCCAGGCTGGCTTTATTTTAGTAGAACCCTTTGTATACATACACATACACACAATAAATGTGTTTGTGCACATGTAAAACCAACGACACTTATTTTTCACTCTACTTGCTGCTACCTTTGCACAGTTAGAAGAGTGGGAATGGGAAAACAGTACTTTTTTTTTCCTTTAGCCTAATGGAAGGTATTATGTCTGTATGTATATGTATAAGGATGTTGTCTCTGTGACATGCAGAATTACTTCTTCAGTCTTCAAGAAGCTTTCATGTGTCATCTTACCTGTGGTGATGATAAGCAAGTCCATATTTCTTTGTAAATCTAACAGTACTTACTGCTGTCAGTAATTAAGCCCTAGACAGAAAGAATATCCATCTCCTGCAGGACTGAACATTCATTTTCCCCCTCTAATATATTTGCCTCTCTCACCAGTCCCACACAAAACAAGACTACAAGTAGGAAAAGAAATTATCCCCTTCCAAACATGACAATCATCTACTGTGGTTTGGCAAGGAGGCCTGAAACCCTGTTGCTGTGGGAGATCTTTGACAGAAGATTATATTCCCAGGCTTCTCTTTTGGCTGACAATGCTTCAGAACCTGAACCATGAGCTGGCTGGTTGGAGCTTTCACTTTCCTTCACATCTACTGTCCACTCCATGGTCCTCCTATTGAGAACAGAAAATTCCTTGCAAGCTTTTTTCAAGTTCACTGCAGTCCTGGGTCTCCTTCCTCTTGGTTTGAAGGGCAGGGTTTAGATATTCTACCTATATGAAAAAACACTCCAGCAACATCACATAAGAAGGTTGCTGGTGGTGGCAGAAGATCATGGAAATACAGCCGAGGTATTTCCATGATTTGGGTGACTCTGCCAAGGGAGTAGAACCTTCTGCCCCAAGCAAAGAGCACAGAATTGCATGAGCATGCATGCTCAGCACTAATCACAGCTGAAGTCCAAGGTGCCTTGTTTTTGTTAAAATCTGCCCAGGCAGAAGCAGAGCCTGCTCTGCATGATGTGCACTTCAGGACAGCATCATTCACTGCCTCTGAGCATGGGGGGAAAAAGAAAACTGGGAATGCCCTGGCCATTTGGAAATCCTATCTTCTATTCATGGCTAGTTACAGCTTTTCCTCCACGTGAAATTATGTGCAGGGCCCAAGAAGACAAGGTGACACGAGCTTTGCTATGAGCTGGACAAAGTTTCCAGGACCCATTTAGTGCTGAGGTATGGACTACCACATCTCCACTGTATTTCCTCCTGTGCCAGCTAGACCAAAGTCTGTGCAAGTGCACCTGCCCATTCTGGGGTCATTCCTTAAATTAAAACATATAAAATTCACAGAATTGTGATCCCAAGTTTCCCATTTGATTTAATGAGATGGGATAAATGGTCCCTTCATTATACACCTTCCATGCAAAGTTTGCTTTAGAAATTTTTCATAGTGTATACTAAATTCATTCAAAGCCTGAAAAAGCATAACAACCACAAAGAAAACTTGTGGTACCCTTTTAAAACTATGTTCAAATCTACACTGCCATCCAGATGCTAAAGGCAGGGTTATTATCCACCCTTCTGCCTCCCTCATTACACCAGCTTTCCTAACGAGAACAGGGAATCAAAGGAAGCTACAATACAAAACAGCATGTCAAGCTTTTCAAAAAAGGAAAAAAAAAGTTATCAGGCCTTTTAAATTTTCATTATATTTTACCACCATTAACTAAACATCTTTCTGAGACAGATGTATTTTATCATCCAATTTCTTTAATGAAGAGTTCAAATTCACAGATTGTGCTAGTGTCAGGGACAGAAATGGGAACTTATGACTCTGTGTCTGTTTGACAAAAGCTAATTCATAGGAGTCATCTGTGTGGAAAAATAACTGCAATAATATTCATAAAACATATTGCCCATGAAGAAACTCATGGCAAATGTAGTCTGAATAAGTTTCCACCACTGCTGTTTCCTTAGAAAGATTTGTCATTCCTTGAGAGGTGCGTGTGGTAAGTGATGCTGAGAGTTGCAGTGCAAATGCACAGTGACAGGGTACCAACAGTTCTACCAAAATACATTCCCCAGATAAAAGAAAAGTTGTCATCCAGAAACACACTGTCAGTATAGATACAAAAAAACCTGGTTTAATGAGGAAATCAGTGTCAGTAGAAAACAGTGATAAAAAATGAGCAAAACCATAAATACAAATGTGTAAGATGTGTATTACATCATTCTGTGGTACTGAAGTAATGATATAGTCACAAGGGGAATAAAATGGTCAGAACGACCAAGAGAGAATTGTGTTCAACTTTAAAATGTCAGTAGTGAAAAAGAGGCATAAAAATCTGAGCCTGAAGGGACCTACATAAATGAGTGTCTGATATTTCATACATATGGTTTTTTCCTGTAGATATCTTTATCCTTTGTGCTAATTAAAATCTTCGTTTACATGTACTTTGTCTCCCTCTTTCTCTTTGCTACTTCATTCTATTTTGTTCTTTCTTTTCTCATCATCTTTTATCTTTGCAGATACCTTCTAATTAATTTTCTCCTTAAGGTCATTTTTTTTCTATCCAATGTAGAATTAATTGCCATTTGTTCTTTTTTTTTTCTTTTCCTATCTTTCCTATCTTTCCTTTTTTCTCCCTCTTTTTTTTTTTCCCCCAGTGTTTCTCAACACTTCTCTCCCCTTTTAGAGAACTCTTTTTCTGCTCTCATGTTCCCATTTTGTGGTTCCCTGTGCTTACTCTCTTTTTACCACACTTCACTCTCTTTCTTACCCTATCTCCTTTATTACCAAAATTCTCACAAGATATCTTTTCATAGCCTTAGAAAGGCTGATCCCTGCCTCCTCTCAGACACACTTTCCTTTCTTGGCAGCCTTTTCTTCACTAAACATGTAAAACTCTCTCCCAGGCATTACTGCTTTGCCCCAGAATCTGCTCACAGCTGCAAACTCCCTTTCCACCAAATTTACTCATGCTCAGACTCATGTACTTTTCCCTACTGGCTAGAGATAGAAAAAGGTATTAAATGCCTTATCCTCTCCTATTTTAATTCCAGAATTCCATAGCCAGGTTAGGTCTTCAGAACTGAAGATTTCCGTTCTGATCATCTTAGCATCTGCTGCCTGGGCTGCCAGCTCCAGATCTGTTAGCCAGGGCCATGGGCCTCTGTCTCCTCCTCAGGGACAGGCACTGACCTGATGCCACAGGAGCTCTGCACAAGCAGGATTTACCTGTGCTGCTGTTGCATCCAAGCCCTTTGAATGCCTCATAATCTTTGATGCATATTTCTTGGCCCAAAGACTTCACAAAATAAGGACATCAGAAGTGGGAAAATAAAGAGAAGACTAAACAATGTGTCTTGGTTCATGCCAAGAGCCAATAAAAGAGCCAGGAGTTGAATTTACCTCTGCTGCTTTGCCCTGCTGTCTTTTCTCAGTCTCCCACCCTAGGCCATTCAAACCTTCCCCAGCTCTCACCATGCACCCCTGACCTTTGAACACATATAATGTTTCCTGTTTTTCTCAGAAAAACATGTAGCTCCACACTCCTCAAACACAGACAGACTTCTCTGTTTGTTCCTATCCTCTTCCCTACGTCTTATCCTTTTCTTCTTCCATATTCCTCCACATTTTTCAGTGCCACCCCAAAATCACTCAGCATTTCTAGACTCCTTTTCTCACCTCCAGGTTTCTTGTACTAACCCTAACATCTAGAAACAGCTCTGCCTAGTGAAGGAAGCTCAGTGTTAGGCCAAAAGAAAAACATAGCATGTCCTAATTCTGTGAGCATTGTGACCTCAGTGAAACTGGGCAGCTTGCTGGTAATTGCCACTAACAAGGAGAGGTGACCAGACTGGAGTCAAAGGAAGAAGTGGGAAAAGCTCATGGAAGTGGGGGAGATTTGGTTCTGAAGTTTTTTATACTGACTTGGGCTGAAAACAGCAATATCACCATGTGCAGGAAAAATGCAAGGAAATGCATCACTGTGTCAATATCAGTCAATGCCAAATGTGCAGGCACCGTGTGCTGAGGTCAGACCAGCACTCCCTGGCACCAGCATGCTCTCAGAGGGACCTGCCCTTTTCAGCATGGCTTTCTACACCATTTAAATATTCACTCTTATGTACCACAGCACCACCAAGTCTGTTTCCAACCAGCTGTTCTGTAACCTAGAAGCAGCCTGTTGAATATTCGGTGTGTTATATTTTTGTGGTTTTTCTGGACCCACTTCCACTCATTTACTTTACACAGTTACTAGGAAGTGCTCAGTTGCTGAAAAGGTGCCTGAATACCAAAGACCTGGAAATCCAAGGGAGTGATTAAGAAAATCCATGACAGTTTCTAACGCACCTTTATTACCTCGGTAATGAATTTTGATTGATCTGATGCAAGCAGGTCATTATGAGTGTTTTTAAATCAATTTACAGCTCAGAAGTGCTTGTGGAGTTGGCACAATGACAGAGCACATAGTGGGACCACGTGAGGCAGCTGTGCCTGATGCACCACATGGCCAAGCTGATGTCTCACTACATTTTTTGGTGGTGGCTTCTCCCTGCCAGCTGCCTGCAGGAACAGTCACATGCAATCAGAAATACCTATGTCTATTTTAAATGTGAAAATAATCCTATTTCCACTTTTGTAATGCTGCTAGTTTCAAATTTTGGGTGGATGTTCTGATAAGGCAGACATTTTAACTGGCTGGGTAATACCAGAATTTGCTTTCCTTGCTGCTTTTCTCTCCTTGGTGCTTTGATCTGTACAGAACTAGTTTGTTTCTTTTCAAATACCAACAGCTAAAGGATCACTATGGTTTCTGGCTAATAAAGACCTGAGTCAACCAATTGACTTCATATGTTGTTTCACTTGTCTTTTTTGCATTCTGTCTCTCTCTTTTATCTTTTTCCTGATTTTTTTTTTTGGGGGGGGTGTTTTTGTTTGGTTGGTTTTTGGGGGGTTTTGGTGTTTTTTTGGTTTAGTTTTTGGGTTTTTTGGTTTTGGGGGTTTTTTTTTTTGCTTGATTCATGGACACAAGGTTAATTCCGTGGCTCACTTCCTTTATAGAAATCTTCTTCATCTACATCAATAGATCTGGAAAGATGAGGGGAAACAAAAAGGCAGTCCTGATGCAGTACATAAATCAGGACATTGGCAAACCAGGCAGGATTTGTTTGTTCTTCCTCGTTAGCATTCTCTCTCCACTAGTTCAATAGGGAATTTTAGCTGACTCTTCCTTTTGAGAGGAGGCCCTCAAAGCCTTCTCTGCTGCCCAGTGTCACATTACTGTCGTAGCTTTTTCACCTCCACTTATCTAAGCTAGTTTTTAAATGTTTCAAAAGGCTCAGCAACCCTCAAAGTCGCACCTTTCACATCTTCATGTTCATTTACACCTAAAAGTCATCCTTAAGGAGAAGAGGAAATATTTGGTAGCTCAGGAAAAACTTATATATGTATGAAAGCAGCCTAAGTGCTAAATGGAACCTGGCCACGGGGGAATTGAATGTGTGGAGGCATGCTGCTGCCTACACTAAAGCAAATGCATACTTGCCTTGTTTCTCTTCTTTTTTCTGATTACAGTTATTTTACTTTATTACTATTCCTTACTTACACTCTGGCAGCATCTAAAATCCAGATCAGGATGGAGGCAACTTCTGTGCAAAACTTTTGCAGTCAAAACACTAAACCTACTAGAAAATAACTGGAGGGAACACATGATGGTCTCAAACTTGTTCTGGAGAAGAGCTTTGACTTTGGGGAAAAAAATTATCTTTTCCTGACACAGTAAAATTAGAGGGTTTGTTTTTTTTTTTCCAGAAATAAATGCTTTGAGGCTGGGTTTCAAAATAAATTCATATTTCAGAATAAATTACATAACATCATATGCTATAGTAGCGTGACACAAGATAAAATAAAAGGGTCCAAACTCCTGCACAGTGTTTCAGTTTTATAAAAAAGAATAGTGCTATGCCTAACTTAACAATAAACTTTGAGTAAATGCCCCTTTTCACTGTGGATTTTGAATTTTCAAGTCTTTAATGCAGACTGTAATAGAATTATAAAATTAAAGCTTTCAGATATAGGGATGTAAAGTGTCTGTGATTTAGGAAGTGGAAAATACTTTGTGCTCTTGAGTGACATTTATGGGTCAGGAAAAGACTATCACAGAGTTACGAAAGAGTCTGATGTGTTAGAGTTACAAACAGACTGATGAGCTATCTCATGTCTTGTTTGTGGGATTAATATTTTTCTCTGATGCATATATTTGATTGGAAGAATTCCCTGCCCTGGAGATTTTCTAATTATTCAGATATAAAGATTCAGCTTAAAAACCAAAGATATTTCTAATGTTCACTCACGTTTAACCAGAGCTTCTCACCAGCCACAGGGAGCACAGCCTCTGGAAATGTTTCACTTTTCAGTAGATAAGAGCAGAAACTCACAGTTATTGTATTTTCTTTTCAATATTTTAATTTCCATGCTGTATTTCAGTGACTTTGGGAGTAACAGTCAGGCCAAAACAAACATAAGCCACAGCTCCTTGTCACTGCTCCCTAATAAAAGGAAATGTATCACTTGCTATTGCTTGGACCTTTTGCAGTGAGATGTAATGAAGCGACATGAAGAGAAGGGGACATGCAGCTACTGAATTTACACTTGAAAGACTTTATCAAAATGCTCAATTGGCATCTCCAGCTTCTTCCTAAACAACATGTTTGCTGAGGCCAATGTAGGATGTTCTCTTGACTTCAATAGGTTTTGGTGAGGCTCTTCAAAATTATTGCACTGACTGCCTGAGTACCCCCTGTATCTAAATGCTAATAAATACAGAAATCAAATGCTGAATAAATACAGAAAATGGATGATTGCAGTGGCTATGTGAAAACAAAGAGTGTAACACCTGCAAAGATATGAAATTAAAAAGACAGAAGCCAAAAAGCAAAAGCCAGGTATGATGTATATTCTTCTTTTTTTAAAAGTCCTATATAAGCATACGAAATGCTGTTGTATTTTAGCTGAACTTAACAAGCAATGTGACCAAAATACTTGCTAATCTGTAATGCTCATTTTGTCTATTCTTAACAGCACCCAGAGTCTAGATCTATTTAACAGCAGACAGAATTATTGATTGGATTTGTTCTGCATTTAACACTAATAAAAAGAAAAACCAGCATTTAGAGTTCTTTAGCAAAATATGCAACTATTAATGAGTGAAAAAAAGGTAAGAAAAAAGAAAGTGAAAATCTAGCCTAGACACATTAGAAATAAAGACACCTTCCTGTCTAAACAGCTTTTGGCAGATAACACTTCTTGTGCTGCTTCTTGTCTTTGATGTTCTTGCTGCTGCTGTTCTTGACAGTTTGATGACAATTTGTAGTGAATCAAACAGCCCAAAAATAAAAAAAAAAAAATCACTTAATACAATATTTCATTTTACCCAAACCAGGATTTTTAAATTACAATTTGAGAACTTTATAAAAGATTGCTATTCCTTCTACAAAAAACCAGAAAAATATTTCCAAATTAATATTTAATGGAAATTAACATTTTAAAAGATTTTTTTAAAGGAAAAGGTTTATTAAAAATGTCAGATATAAATGTCTAGGTTTTTTTTAGTATTGAAATGAAAAAAATACCTTCACATATTTTTGATGTCATAAAATGAGCCTCTCCTGTTACAAAAAAAAAAAAAAAAAAAATTACATACCTCAGCAAAGTAGTTGAGCCAGCCATCAGGTGAGAAAAGTCATGGTACTGATGGGTGTCTTCATATTCTCACATGTAGCATGGATGTAGAGGCCATCCTTAATTACCTTCATATTCATGGCCCTGTTATTGGCAAGTTTCCTGCAGAAATTTTCAGTTGCCATTCGTAGGGATTACTTCTTCTGTCTTCACAGCTGAGGTGCCTGCAGTGGCCAGATAACTGGGAGTGTGTCTGGCAAGCAACTGGAAACAGGGTCAAGTACGAAAGCCTATCACCATTACTAAGACCTTACAGAAAAGTCTTTAAAATTACACAGAAATCCTACAGGATCACAGGACATCTACATGCTAAATGAGGATTCATACAGAGGAACCTAAGCCTTTTTTTAAGGGCACAGCTCCGTGACCTTTAGGTTCTTCCTGCTCCAAATGACCCGAGGTAGCTGGGGTGACTGGAGGTCAAGGTCATTGCTGCCATGCACAGTGCAAATTAACCAAGGTCATGGTTGAATTTAGGACAAGGCAGAAAAACAAGGCAGAACAACGGTACAAGGGTGCTCATGTCTATAAGCTTCCCTATTTCCTTCCTTTGGGATGGATGTGCAGTGAATACCTATACTGATGTCTCTACTGTGCTCTGAATATTCAAATATGAGATTACCTACAGTGGCTAAAATGACTGTAAGAAATAGGCAGCTTGGTACCATATAAAAGCAGTTTTCCCTTGGATTGTTTCTGAGCCTCAGCAATTGCAAATAAGTTCCAGAAAGAATTTTAAATTATCTCCAAATTTTATATGTAATGTTTTAATAGGTTTTCAAACAATTTGATTAGATGGTAATTTAAAAATAGTTCTTCGATTCTGCTGTGGCTTGGCAAGACTGGAGGAGAAAATTGGCTGCTAAAAGATGGACTTCCACTTTAAAAAATTTGAAATAAAACGCCAGGAAACAATATGTACACAAACAGCAGAATAATTACCAGAATTCTGTCATTCTTTCCCTACTGAGCTTGCAGTTTCTTGAAAGAAAGGAGATTATTTTCCCAGCTTATGCTTGGAGTGTATTTCTCAGTGAAGTCACACTCCAGGGTCTACAACCACAGAGATCAATTAGACATGATGGACACCATAAGCCAAATCTCTCCTCCTGCAGTAAAAAAACCCTTGGGAGATAGAGGTGGTGTAAAATAATAAATGGAAAGTGAGGAAAATAAATGGTCAAGGAATAATTTCTTTTAATAATGCAGAAGCTGCTTTCACAATTCCAAATAAAGGAAAACAGTGCTTCTGGGGGGGAACCTGTTTTCTCCTGAAATCTTCAGTGGAAGGCAGTGTGTATTTGTTTACACCAGAGGATGTGCCATAGGCTCTTACCAGCAACACTAGAACAAGATTGAGAAATTCTCTTTGAGGAAAAAATTTATCTAAAACATTCTATGTCTATCTCATAAGAAACTTCTATTGTGGATTGTTTCATGTGCATGATGCATAAAACAATAATGCCCCTTCTTCTATTGTGTCCTTGGGAAAAGCAACCCTGATCTCTCCCCTGTTTCCCAACATGCCAGATCAAAACTTGAGAAAATTCAGATCTCCAGTGCCCACTTTTCCCAGCTTAGCAAACTCCTCTCCCTCGCAGCTATCCTGCCCTCCATTCCTCTCTAGCCAGAACTGAACTGAGGCTTTCTGGAGGCTATGGCACTCATTTCAAATCAGCTGAGGAAAGAAATATCTTTCAGACTGGGGAAGGAAGATGTGGCAAAAGCTGAGGTGTCTGGCCAAGCCCAGGAATTTATGCAGAAACTCGGGATCAAACCAGCCATGTAATGGTAGGGAAGGTATTTAGACAAACACAAGATGGCTCCTTCTGAAAAAAATAACATGTTAAGATTTTATGAAGAACAGTTTCTCTTTCCTAGATTCTCTTCCTTTCTTTATTTTTTTTTTCTCTTTTCATTTCCCACATGCTGCTGGCAGCTGAGCTCCTCTAAGCCTTTTGGAGATGGATAGCTTCTCACCTTAACCACTCACGGCTTCAGGGAATTTGCTCAGGGAAATACCTGGGCTCACCTCAGTGTAAACTGAATCAACATCAGATAAATAAGTTTTGCTGCATCTTTCTTAGGGTTTGCCTTTGGAGGCTGGTATACTGGGAGGAATAAATTAAAATGAAACATTTAATATTCTCTAAAAAGTCACTTGATCACTGTTTCCACCTTAGTGCCTTATTAAAGGAAGGTTGCTTCTGCTCATCAGCATCAAGAAGCAGCACACACTTCAACAGTAATGCTCAGAAATCTCAGGGAAGTGGATAAATTTACAGGGAGAAAATGCCAAGGGAAAGTGGTCAATTCACAACACTGGCATTCAGTGTTAGTTGGTTTAATTAACTGAATGTTCAATTACCAAAACACTTTGCCTTCTATGCTAATGCTGTTTCAAATAATAGGTAAAAAAACCCCAACAAAACAAATAGTCCATCTGAGGCTAGGAAACAAACAGAGAATAAAAATTTGGGATAGGAGATGGGAAAAAATCAGATATTTGTTAAGGAAATACTTCACCAAGTAACAGTCAGTTTCCCATAAGATTATTCACATGAGGAATAGGGTGGCAGTTCAAATGTACACATTGTTTTTCATCACTGGTTTAGATAAACATTGTGCTGTCATTAAACCACAATGGACTTTATCTGAGGGCTGTCTCTATGTTAAATTCTAGCAAATGTCTGTATTTGTCTGCCCAATGTTAAAAGGAGATTCCTGACTTTCAACTCTTACATCAGGCAGTCCTCCTTAGCATTTTAAAACAATACCCATTTTTATTTTTCTTCATAATATTTAAGCAGGTTGAATAATTTAACAAAGAGCATAATCCTCTAAATTCACTGAAATTAGATTCTTGCAATGACAAACCCTGAAGAGGTTTCAAAACTGTGTCACAAACCACATGGGCATTAAAACCAGGCTATGGCCATTAAGTACAGCAGTGATGTGACTGCCAAGGCACCTCACCTGTGGTTCACTGAATCACAGACAAGCCTCAGCAGGAGCCTCAGTGAAACCTGACCCCAAAGTGGTGGGACCTGGGTAAGATTAGGCTGAGGAGTGAAACTGCAGAGACCCTAAAGCACTCCTGCCAGGCCCCAGAGATCAGCACTCACTCCATGGAGGCTTCCAGGGCAGTTCACTGAGCTGTGCTGAGGCTTTTGGTGCTGATACAAGTCAGGTTTAACCACCAACATCACCGTGACCAACCTGAATTGAGGTCAGGAGCATCACCCAAAAGGTGTACTGAATGAGTTCCTCCGAGCTCATATTTTGCCAGCTAATAAAATTACTAAATGTACTGCCTGGACATACATAATTTCCCAATCATGACACAAGCACGAAAGAAAAACAAACAACCAAAAACCACCACAAAAAAAAAAAAAAAAAACAACAACCAAAAAACCAAAAAAAATACCCCCACCAAAACTAACCCTCTTCCCCCAGCCTACTTACCCAGACTGTATAATGACATGCATTCCAGCATAGTTCTGCAAATCTGTTACGCAAGAACCATGTTCCCAAAAACAGCCTCTGGCTATAGCGGTGCTGAAAATATGCTGTTGACTTTTTCATAAAAACCAAAAAAACACAGTGAAAAAACCCTTTTTTTTTTTGTAAAAAAAAAGGTCCAGGTTTTCATTTATACAGGAATGACTTTGTTGTGTGGTATGTCCTTCAATAAAATTATAGCTTAGGTCCACAAGTGTGTGCATGTTTTGAGGTCTTATATTGAATCTTATCCTTTCTTCATTTTAAAGGTATTCAATATTGTTAACAACCAGGAATGTAAATTATAGACATACACACTCATGTACATTGCCTATCTAATTTTACAACTCCTGTTAAATGTTTTAATTACACACAATGGGTTATAAATAATAAGATAGAAATGCATCTAAATATTTTTGTAGCAACACCAGAAGCTATAAAATTCCTTAGTATATGAAAGGTCTTCACTGAAAAATAGGTTTCAAAATTTACAAATTAAAAGTCTTTGCGCATTCAAACCCTTAGGTAGCATTGTACTTTTTCCTCAACTTTTAATCCACTTTGCACCACATTAACAGAATTTTAAAAGGTCTATGGTTTAAAGTCCTTGCTGTTATGCTACTGTGCTCACATATTAAAAAATACAGTAGAAAGCTATTTCTTTTACCTAATTATGAAGAGAATTAAATTATTGTACTTCCTCATAATAACTCAGAACTTCCCCAAATGCACATATTTTCATTACTTGCTTGCACATTATTTATTTCTATTCTTGTGAGCTTATTTTTAATAAATACATTCTAAACTTCTTCAAGAGTATGGAAAGAATATTTAATACAAAGCAAAGTAATTATACTCTGAAGGTTCTGAAATATAACTGAAGTGTATCCCTGGGGCTATTTCCTGATAATTAGGTATGGCATAAATAATCATGATTAATTATGTTTCTGGATAGTCATCTGCCTCCAATGAAATATTGTTATCCCTGATAATGCTCAATATAAAAAAAACCCCACAACTAAGTGTGTTTAAACAGAATATTTTCCTGAAACTCATGTGCAACTCAGTACACAAGCTATAAATTCTTTGATGTTGCTCTGATACATTGTGCCAGTGGAATACCAATTCTTCATTTCTGAGTGCATTAAATAATATAGTCTGGCAACAAATCAAAATCCAGGAGACCACAATTACACTAAATAATTTGATGAGTTTTTGTTAAATGGGTTTGGAACATGATCTTGATTTTTCTTTTGTGCAGTTTATTAAGGATGTGACAAATTGTTTACCCATTTGTTACATCCCTCTGATTACAGATGTACCAAGAAACAGTACAGGAATGTATATGGATCAGAGCTTGGGCAACATTTTTCATGATGATTTTGTAAGTACCAACTGTGGGTTTGGATCAAAACTGAATTTTTGCTCTTTGAAAGAAAGCAAAGGCCTTTCCTGATTATGCCCAGCACCTTCATGTAGTATTATTAATAACTTCTTGAGGCTCATCTTAAAATGCACGAGGCAGTGCCCTGCCAACAGAGTTTGGAAGTAAAAGTGAAAGCTGAAGAACATGACTAGCAGCACTTAGCACATGAAAAGCCAAGGGGTGGAGGTGTCTCAGAGCTTGACCTTAAGGACCAGATTCCAGGTGAGCACTGACTCTATCCAGTGCAGCCTGGTTGGACTCATCTCTGCCCAGAACCACACCTGGGGCAGAGTACCAGCAAAGGCAGCCCTCAAAGCCATCAGGCATCCTTGCCTGTCCTTGGCAGGGCAGTGTGGAAATTAGACAGTGACATGCTGCCTGGGACATGTCCAGAGATCCCTCCTTTGGAGAAGAGAGGTCTCCACCAGAAAGACTGAGTGACTTTTCTGGGAAGAATGGGTCATTGCCTGAGCTGGGCTTCCTCTGGGTTATCCAGGTGGGTTGTGCTTATGAAAACACAGAAAGGTCTTCAACAAGCCCAGAAACAGAAGTAGGGGTCAATTCCACACTGATGGCCAGTCCTCCTTTCCCTCTTTGTGTTTGCTCTTCCAGCTGTGACTGAGTTTCCACCCTTTTTGGCAGGGAGCTCGGGGCAGAGCCGCGTTCCGGCTGAAATCAGCACAGTTGCCATGAGCAAACACGAAGATGATGCGAATGCAGCGGGGTGATCCCTGGAGATCCACAGCTCCAGCAGGCTGCCTGCTGGATAAACAGATTCCCAGAGTCAATGCACAGGAGGTGGGGGAGGAATGAGGAGTGCTCACTTTTAAAGCAGCAATCGTAACAAGCCACAAGGTGGAAGCAGCAAAGCCAGAGGGGACAGCATCTGTCATGGTGAGAAACAAAATGAGTGAACAGAATGCTCTGTTGCAAGAAAGCAGCAGGAAATAGGGGAGCATATTCTTTAAATACTTCCATCTAAGACAGCCTAAAGAGGGGAGACAAGGACTAAAAGTAGGTAAAATAATAAAATGGTCATAAAAGCCCCACCTGCCAAGAGTGTCAGTAAAATGATAGGAAAAAAGGCAAAGGACATTTTCTTGGCAGCAAGAAGCACAGATGGTCAAATATAAAAACTATGGTTCTATATGGGATTTTCATCTTTGTTACATTTTCCATGAATGAATGCACAGGAAAAATGTGTACCTGGATTATGCTAGATGTGAGCAAACTATAGATTTGTATTCATGAATATTCTTGCCATAAAGCCATGCTAAAGCTTTTTTTAAATCCTGTTCAGTTAGGTCTGAAAGAATTATCATAGAGCAGCAATGTCTTTGGTGAGATGTCTTCATGCAAGTGGAAATGGAAGCATAAAGAATTCTGAAGAGATTTATTTTTTTTAAACATATTTGCACTGGCCACATTTTCATGTCAGGAGCTGGGTAAGATAATATCTAAGTTTGAAGCAAATCACAGAGTTTGCTCTGTCATTTGCTAGGAGGCATTCCTGTATTTAATTTACAAATTTGTGCCATTGTTACTGATGTAATCCCAGCTTGTGCAAATATTCAATGAATATGGCACAAAGTTTCTGCCAGCATTTGGCTACCAAATTTCAGCTGAACTCTGTCCACATTCTCAATGACCTGACATTCTCTTAATCCTGCTTGAAAAATAATTTACATGGCAGATGTAACCAAGACCTATAACTGTACCCGACTTCTGCAACTCTGCTTCTTTTTTAAGGAGCATCTTTCAAGGAGACAATATTCCAAGGATAATGAAATACCAGCAGAATAAAGACTGAGAAAGGGACCACCTGCATCCTCTAAAAGTGAGAAAGAATTGGGAAATCTCTGCTGTCTTTGGGAAGTGCAGAAGGGAGTAAAGCCCAGCCCCTGGGTCAGCTGGTGAGCCTAGACTTGCATCCTTACTGACTCCTTAAAAGCATCCTGGCCAAAAACACATTGCATATAAAAATACTGATGCTGAATAAAACATCTGCTCAGTTTTCCTCAGATTCCTTCTCAGGAGGAAGGAGATGTTTTGAGGCTGCAAAAGCAACGAGGTAAAGCACATTGCAGGAATGAGTATGGAGTAAATTAAATTGACACTATAAATACAGGAATATGAACTCAAACAAAGAAAAAATTGAAGTATAAAACTTATCTCTGCTCCAACTATATATATATATATATATTGTTTCCACCATGGGCTGAATATGTTTAAGCATTGTACATTAATTAAAAAGGTATGCACCTATGATCTGAAGCTGTCTCTTGAAGGCAGCTTGAGCTTTTTTTCAGTGCAGAAGTTTCCTAGATACTTTTTTCCTTTGTTGTCACTGTACCCATTGGCTTGGTCAGCACATACCTCCTTCCTTCTTTGCATTGTTGTTTTGCAACACACTCCTATTTCAGCATGGGGCTGCTTCTCATTCTGCCTTAGAACACAGGCATGTGGTAATTGGGTCCAGGAAGAAGCCAAAACATATGTTTTCCCATGGCACTAATTAATTACTCATATGCACCCTCAAAACTTAATTGCTATTATACACTCTGGCCTGTTTGACTTCTGGGAAAAAAGGTGACTTGGCACCTATTTTGATTGGAAACGTGCAAATGTGACCAGTGGCTGTGTTTTTTTACAAATGAAAGAAGCAAAATTTCACTAGTCACACTATTCATTCCTAGCACACCTCTTACTTAAAAAAAAAACCCTCTGCATGGTACTCAGTACATCTTCTAATGTAACCAAGCCTGAAAGCATAAAGTATGTGTGCTCTACTTAAAACTGCTGATATGACAAAGAAAAACCTCTTCCTCAGGACTACTACTCCTCTCCTGTAGCATAACAAGCACTAGTCAACCACAAGTGCTCCTAAGAATGGCTACTTTTAGTGCTTCTTACCAATAAAAGACAGAGGTTTTGCCCATTAAGGGTTTTATTTTCCATCTTACAACAGTGACAACCATTTGGAGCTTTGCCCATACTTCTCTGTGCTGATTTTTTAGGTATTTATAACATTTCTATTGTACTTACCACCATATTACCAAAGTCCCTTACACTCATTAATCTCCCATATAAGTTGTTCCTTTGTTCATTTCTTAAATGACTTAGAACAAGACCACAGCCTCTTAAGCAGATCTAGCAGGAAAAAAGAAATTGAAGGTAAATTAGATATTCTTATTTTCTCATTACTTTTCCACTTTAAGTGTTCCTGAAATAGCCAGAATTATTAAAACAAATAAATAAACAAAAAAACCACAGTGCTAAATTTTACTCTAAAAATGTGTAGGTGACTGCGAATTAGGAGCTGCTGGAGACAGTCCAGTGCAGTGCCATAAAGAGGATTAAGGGACTGGAGCACCTTTGCTATGAGGAAAGGCTGAGAGAGCTGAGACTGTCTAGCCCTGAAAAAAGAAGGCTCAGGAGAATCTCATCAATGTCTACAAATACCTGAAGGGAGGGTGCAAAAAGGACAGAGCCAGGATCTTCCCTGTGGTGCCCAGAGACGGGACAAGAGGAGATGGGCACAAATGGAGACACGTGGGGCTCTCTCTGAACATTAGGGAATATTTTTTCCTGTGAGGGTGACTGAGCCTGGCACAGGTCACCCAGAGGAGTGGTGTAGTCTCTTTCCTTGGACGGGAAGCACAGTCCTGGCCAGCAGCCTCTGGATCACTCTGCTGGAGCAGGGAGGTTGGAACCAGGAGAGCTCCAGGGGCCCCTGCCAACCACAGCCACTGTGCAACGTCATGAACCCCACAGGAGCCAGGTCTGAGTGTGTCTCCAAGGACAGAATGCAGATAAATTTCACACCAGGACAAAACATTTGCATGTCATTCTGGTCACTGTGTAAGCTTAGTCTGAGTGCAAAGGTCTCAACATTTTTCAAGTGATTCAGTGTAATAACTTTATCCGTAAACCAGCATCAAACCAACACTTTGAAATGCACTGGATTTGTGAATAAAATCTTGGATAAATGGACAGAATAACTCATGAATTCAAAATAAAGAAAGATCTCAAAATATATACACATGTTAGGATCTTGATTTACCAGCCAAGAGTTGTGGTGATTGCCTTCCTCAAGCTGTCCATTTTGTTCTCTCTCAGGTTCCAAACCTCCATGTCCACACAAACCCCAGGTGCTCTCCAGGCAGTTGCTGGGTGATCCCAGTTTCTAAACCACCACAGTGAACAGGGCTCCCACTTTTCTATCAAGTTGTTAATTGCACAGCTCAGAAATTGGTAGGGGAGCAAATGAATGTCCTTGTAATGAGGGAAGAATGGCCAGCTGAGGTGACTTTTTTCATACCAGCAGTACTAACCTATACCTGGGGGCCTCCAAAAGACTGAATTGCTTTACAGAGTAGCATGGATTGTTTGCAGCAAAACCTGGTGTCTCAAAGACCATATACTGCCCAATTCAGGGCTTACAAACATGCATTTAATTTCACGTTTGCTCAGAGTTTGCTATAGCACAGAAGTGAGTAGTGACTGTGGATCAAGGTAAGATTTTATGCTATTCCATACCATTGCACAACTGCATAAAATGAAAATTGACGGTTTCCATGTTTTCTAAACCTCAAACTGCAAGCATAACTCAATGCCTGAGTAGCTTGAGCCAGACCTAATTCCTGACAATCTCATATCTTGTCTTTTACACCTGTGCAATGAGATGAGCAAATGGGGCACTGAAGGGTGCTATTTCACTCTCACTCCTTACAGAGATGTAAATGGGTTCAACAAAGTGAAGGGCAGTGAAGACAGCAATGCAAAGTCAGGGAAAATACGACAGGAATATAAACCCTTATATTCATGCAGAAGGAAAACTATTGAAGAGAAGCCAATCAATAGGCAAGTGTACAGAAATTGCATTGGGCAAAAAAGGAAAAGAAGAGGACTGCAATTTGAAAACACCTATGCCAAAAGCTCCTCATGAGTCAGAGGGCCAAATGAAAGCCAGCAGTGGAACAACCCAGTCCCTCCTTCACAACATGTCACAGCTGCTGTTACTGGGGTCCACCTGAAACTAATGTAGCCCCTAGTATTTTTCCAAAGAAAGTTGATTACAACATTACTGAAGCTAAGGAAAAAGAAATTGGAAACATGTTTTGTAAAATATCATTGGAACTGTTAATATCTAAAGAAGATATTTTTCAGAGAAATATTTGTAGGAAACCTGAATGTCCAAATTGATGGGAGAAAGTTAACAATAGGCTTAAGTGATACTGACTTAGTATAAAAATCCATCATCATCACGTTGGCCACTCTGCCCCCTTAGTGAGCCAAGTCATAAAATCAAAGTTAAATTTTAGAAGGTGATGTGTCCTAAGAAAGTGATCTGATGAGAATTGGAAAGGCTCTAGTTTCA
Source organism: Melospiza georgiana (assembly GCF_028018845.1). Taxonomy (NCBI): domain Eukaryota; kingdom Metazoa; phylum Chordata; class Aves; order Passeriformes; family Passerellidae; genus Melospiza; species Melospiza georgiana. The sequence continues at coordinate 93,642,912 of NC_080431.1, read as the reverse complement.
CTACACTGAAAAACTTCACTCTCTGGAATTTCATTTTATGTTTCTGGCATCAGTAGGGCAATGCATGAGATAATCAAGTTGGTGACTGATGAAAGCCTGGCAACATCAGTGCTGGCATGTCAGTTTACTGATGTCAGTTTGCAGCATGAGCATTTGAACTGGCAGACTTTTTATTAATTTTTAAATTTAATTATACATCAAATTTGAAGACCTCTCTGTGCATGGTTTGAATTTTCAGCAGATCTTGATGTCGATGAATTGACAGCGCCCAAGCAGCTGGACCTGGACCTCTGCGTACACTTTTCTTGTTCTTGTATTAAAAGAACCATTATAAGGACATTGGGAGAGATCTGCTGTTATACAAAGAAGAAATTCAGTAGCTAGATTCAGCTGAAATGGGAGTAACTTTCTAAGTATGTTGGAAAACCTCCCTCCCAAAAAAACCCGACTAATCCCATATGACTACCAATTTCTGTGAAATTTGTCAGGTTTCCTTCTGGTACAACCACTTATCTTATTGCAGATTCAGAGCTTAAACACCTTTCATGCTGCTAGATGACAGTAGGACACCTATTGGCTTCAAGGGGGCCAAAATTTCATGAATGACAAATGCACTGCTCTTGACTTGATGGAAAGAACTTGCCTGACACCAACAAATCTCTCAGCTGGACTATGCTTGGGGTCTGACTGTCCCATGGGCACAGTCTGTGCAAACTGCTCTGTGAGAAAGCCACCAAAATGAAATGCCTTCTGGGAGACCACCCAAATTTCAGAGTGTTGTAAAAATGGCATGTCCTCAAAGTGCTCATATTGCAACACTTTCCAAGGGACTAAAGATCTGCTCAGTTTATGAATGTCTCCTTGAGATGCTCATTATCCCAATGCAATATAAAAATGTTTTGAGGGCACTTCAGCAGTGACATGAACAATAAAAATATACTCACATTCACCGAGCAAAAGATTGTAGCTGCTTATGACAGTGATGATTCAGGGCAGAATGAAAAGAGCCAGTCACCTTCTTGAGTCCATTTGCCTTGGGAGTTAATTAAGAGTCCTCAGCAGAATGAATGCATAAGGAGAAATTGATACTGAGTTTGGGATTAGGGAGATATAAGTCTTTCTTACACCCTTGCTGCATTTCCTTATTCAGATGTCCCTATCAGCAGTCAAGTGCTTGGAGGCTGCAGGTGATGGATGCTTGATACAGGATTCCTTGCTCTGCTGCAGGAGTGATCACAGAGGCCAAACCTCTGCTGTCTTTTACATTATACCTCACTTTACAGAAATACAGCTCCAAATACTGCTGGGGTAAAAAACAACCAAAAAAATGTCTGTCTGAAGTCCTGGTTTGGGCATTTTGCAGTGTTTATTGCTTTAGTCCCTCAAACTTTCAAGTTTCATTAAAATAATACTGTCTGATGTTCAGGCAGAAGTCTGTCTTTATTGTTCCCCTGTTGAATCAGTCTCAAAATAATTATGTGCAGAGATGCAAAGTGAAATTACTGTAGCAAAGGTGCAAATTCAACCCAGAATGAAAAGGGGCATCAAATTCAAAGTCTATAACTAAGTATATTTCGATATCAAATGCTCAGCAGGAGGTCAAGAACTTCAATATTTTGAACACATCGTGCTTTCTCATTTTATAACTACAGTCCCATGGTAGAATACAAAAATATTGTTTTTACAAAAGCCTTCAGATTATAGTATTTGAAATGTTGCATTAATATTCAGTTAAGATTTAATAGCCAGAACAAATGTATTAACTCGTGAACCATGAGGTCACAGGTTCTCCTAGAAAACACTCACATAAACTACAACTCTTTCATAGATATTTGTAACAAAAAATAAAATAATTTCATATTGATATTTCAGGAACGGATAAATTGGCAAAATAAACATTCCCAAATTATCTGCTAACCTCTGATGATTGTGCCAATAATCTTTTGCAGAAGTAATTAAAATAATTTGCAATGATGGAGAAAGAATATGAAATTAATTTCTATTGCATGGTCATTGAACAGTGGTAAAGTGGTTGCCCTAGAAAAGGATATTCTAAACATGGCAAAAATGAGAATTTTTTATCGTATGGAGCAATTTAGAATTTCTAGTATTTTAAAATGATCAATTAATGTTACATTTAGCATTTTTACACTTGCCTAGACTTGACAAGCAATTTATGGTAAACTGGCATATCATTTGCTTTTGGCAGATGTCAATTGCTTTCATCATTATTTCAAAACAGAAATGATAATAATTGAAAGGAAAAAAAAATAGGAAAATTACCTTATTTCCAGTCTAAATAAAAATATATTCTTATTAACTTTATTACGCTATTGGCTGCTCTTCTCCTATGTTTATATTATTTAATCAGAAAGTTTGTCTTGTTGTATTGGTAACTTCTGGAGGTAAAAAGTGGAACAGATACAATATTTCTTTTTTATGTTTCTGAAAAAAGGATGATCTATTTTAATGTACATTTCCCTGACTTCCTAAACATCTGATGGAAAATAAACATTCTCACTGATCTGGTAAGCCAGGCCACTATAGTCACAGTGCCAAGTTGAACCAACTCAGTAAAGAATTCAGTAATAACTGCGGGGATTTGTCATATCACCACGGGCAGACAAATTTGACTCTTCCCATGAATGGGGATAAGAGCCAAGGTATGAACCACTCTGAATTAGAAGCCATTTAATTAAAGTTAGCACAGTGCTGAACTCAAATTAGCAAGGTTTACTAAGAGGCAGCATATATTAACTAGGGCTCAGCGTGGTGATAGAGTGCTCTGCTGCCAGCCAAGCTTGCACAGGCAGTAATCTCCTACAGCACAATGCCATCCAGAGGAGCAAGCCAGCCAAAGAACAGGCAAGGCTGAAAGAGTTAAAAACAAGTTCTACTATCTGCTTGCTGGCATATCACCCTTATGGAAAAAAAAAAAAAAAATAGAGGCCAGTGGTTACATGCAGTATTTAATATTCCATTATGGCTCCAGGTACAGCTCTTCCAAGTTCATACTTTCAAAGCAGAGCAAAGAGAATGGGTTATGGAAAACTGAAAAAAAGCCATCCTTTCTTTGCCCAGATGAAGTACAAAAAAATTGTGATCTTATGCTGCTTTGAGATGCATATCTGGGTATTGCCATTAAAATACCATGTATGGCTGAAATACTTAGCATGTAGACAGTTTTAATTATCTGTTAAGTGCTGTGTAAACATCACAAACAGCCATGATATTCCCAATTTACAAAGCTGCAAATCAAAGCAACAAAAGTTATTGCCACTCTAATGCAACAGGGAACTATTTAGCTCTTCATTGCTCTTCTTCATCATTCTCTTGGTTTTATTTCCTTTCATCTTCTTTGCAATTTGGTTAGGGAACCACTGTATTTAGATGACACCTCTAAGGTCCTTTATATTTCATTCAAATAAGCAATCCAAATTTGAAGATTTATCCAAAATTTATAACTGGTGTTTTTCTAAGGGTCCATACTATTTCTCAAATCTAAGTAACTTTAAATATTGGGACCTCTCTAGCTGGATACTCAGGTTTTGGCATACAAGAGGTTCTCCTTAGGTGAAATGGAAGACAATAGGAAAATGCAATATGAATAAGATTACATCTCTGAAGATAATCCCAGAAAAGAGAATTGTGAATTTAAAAGGGTTCAATTATGACTTCTCCTAAGGACTAAGGTGAATCAACCTAATAAACACATTTTTATTTAGAACAGCCTTGTAGCTGTGCTTTTTTAAAAACTAAAGTCAAAATTGTCCTTTGAAAATGTATGTCAATAAAATAAAAACATTAGCTTCCTCTACAAATCAGATAGTAATTTTTTTACTATGACCCCTTTCTATGAGTAAAGATGAGTAAATATAGGAGTCTTCTGTATCATCAGAAAGGATCTGATCAGCAGTCCCATTAAATGTTTTTCATAAATAATTTTTATTTTAAAAAGGAATAAGTGGTTCAAAATAAAACTCAGGAAAATGCTACTATACCTGTGGAATAATGAAGGGAAAGTTTGACAGTTCAGGGTTTGAAGTACCACATTGAAGTTTCCTTTGCATAGAGGATAGACAGGCTTAAGGAGTGGAGTTCTGCATGTTATCAGTAGGAATGTTTTTACTGACTTCAAATCATGTAAGATAAACTCCTGGGGGAGAACCTGGAGAATTTTTTAGGTTCAAAATACATCACATTTAAAAATATAAAGCTGCACGTGGATGTATTATTTGAGAAGTAATGCATGACTACCCTGTTAAGGACTGCCATAGGCAAAAGACCACAGCTATGATTGCATGATGCACCTCAGCTTCTGAAATGTTTCACTTCTGACTGAATAATAGAGAAGCCATGGTATTCTAAAACATATGGTTCTGCACATAATGGTCATATAAATTGTATATATAGGGAGCACATGTAGATAGGTACCTTCCTATATACATAGACACACACACATAAAAATTTATGTGCAACACAGTCTTATAATAAAATGAATAGGTCAGGCTAGGAAAGTACTTCTAAAGTATTTAGCAGGAATTAATATTCAATCTTCGAGTTTTCTTTAGTATTTTGTCATTCAAATTTCTGGAGCAAAAGGGAAAATATGCATCAAACTTGGATCTCTAAATATATACCTCCTCATAAAGAATTTAAGCTGTGGAATCAAATGCCTACTATTTGAACTTCCAAGGAAAAGAAAAGCAAAGATTTCACACATAACTAGTTGCATCAAAGGAGAGTTTATAATATTTTTTATAATAATGACACAAAGGATGTAATTTTCCTGTTTCAAAAACAACAGAAAGTTATGAAGATAGCAGGAAATTCAAAATGTAGAGTATAACTGAGTATCCAAGACATGGAAAATTCTAGCTGAGGAAGGCCAAGGTTTTGTGAGATGTAAATTCCCCTGAATTTCACCATCCACTACTGCAAACATATTTTCTGTGACCAGTGATGCACATAAAAAAAAGGTTACTAATTATCAGTAGTAATAATTACACATTTAACAAGTTACCATTATACTTCAAAAAGTTCGCACTAATGTGTGAATAATTATTGGCCTAATTAAGTATCCGATATTGCATTTACAAACGAAAATGAAACATTAGTTAAGAGTGTGACAGTGTTTTTGCATTAGATAAAAGGAAGAGGTAATTTGGATAACTAATTTCTGGACTGAATTTGCTGCATGGAGCTCACAAAAAAAGGAGGCAATTTTTATCCTTCCAAACATTTAGAGGCATATTTTCCCCTTACAACTCTCTCTTTCCAGCGCAGTATTTAACTGTGCATCCTTTTTTTCCCCTGTAAAGATGAAATCAAGAAGAAACATCGGGAACTCTAGAAGTCTTGAGGGCTTTCAGTGTAGCTGTCTTTTGGGAGATAGAAGGGGTCTTGTGCAATGCCCCTGCACGGAGAATATATCTGCTTTTACTGGCAGAGTTCAGAGTGCCTTGTGGTGCCTCAGGCTGCAGGAGTTGGCAAAATCATGCAGTAGACACGAATGCCTCTCAGTGATACACGAGTGATACACAAGTGAAAACATTTAGCAAAAATCAGCTAAGGATGCAGCACACCACAAAGAATGTCTGTTGTTACAGTGGCTTTCACCTGGTTGCTGTTTCTGTATTAATTTTCCTCCTATCATTTCACAGGAAAAGTAGAGCCAAGTGCTGTGGTAATAGTAATTTATCCATGTATCCATTTATGGTCATTTGAGCCCCAAAAATGATGGACAGTAAATTGTGGGAAGGAAAATGAAGCCTCTCTACTCATCTGCAAATGCCTTGATTCCACAGTTTTTCATTTTTATTAATTTTGAGTAAATTTCCTTGGTCAAGATTACTACATTTTATCGAGCACAGCACTAAGTCATTTTTGCTTGAACATCCCCCAGTTACTGGCCAGTGACAGAAAATTACAGCAGCCCAAAGGACAGACTATTTCTGTGATATTTCCCCATTCTTCCTTTCCAATTCATGACAGAATTCCCTGCACACTAGACAGGCTGCATAGCTGGTTCTCCTACAGAGCCATGAAGCCTATGAAAAATGTACCATCACTTTTGCAGGATGCCTAAAACTTCAGGAGAACTTATTTGAACAGAAGTGCAAAGCAGTGTGTAAACACAGTCCTGAGGCTGCCAGACCTCAGCTAACTCGCATAGCTTTGAATCAGACTGCATCTCATAACTTCTCCTGTGCAAGACCTTGAGACAAACAACAGGATTTGCAACATTCCAGCATGAAACTACTGTAAGTGTGCCACAGCTGTTTAACTCCTTGTACTCTGGTCAGAAAACCCTTTATCTATCCATAGCCCTGAACCCCTGCATTTCATATTGTTTTATGGCTTCAGTATGTGCATGTTCAAAAGTCTGCTTTAAAGCCTCTTCAAAAAGCAGACTGGAAGCTTTATATTGTTTTCAGTAGGAGTTTACAGGATCAGTACTGAGAACACATGAAGGCTTAGGTACCTGTATTGCACAAATCCCTGAATACACACATCCGTCTTGAACTCTTGGACCAATGTCTGGTGGGAATGGTTTCTCACCTGCTTCTCAAATGAAAGAGCAATGGAAATACTGAGCAATACTCTTCAATGCACTGAGGGCAACTCTGCTGTGCGCTGGATAAGTAAAAAAGACAACATTAACAGCTGAAATGGAACCTTACTTGTATATGCATATCATATCCATTAAAAAAAGTAGAAATTTTTAAAAAAACTTCCTCTTTCTACACCCTCCCTCCATCACTTTTGCTGTAGCTTTGCAGGAATGTCTAAAACTTGAGGAGAACTTATTTGAACGGAATTGCAAAGTAGTGTGTAAACACAGTCCTGATAATTCAGTACCTGTCACGGGCCCCAAAGACGACCCTGAAATGTCTCCCTTAATCCTACATGTGGGGCTGGTTGGTGGTAGCAGCCTGGAGGGCTGCCTGCAGACAGTCTCCAGAAATGCAGAGAACCTGGACAGAAACAAGACTGTCCATAATACAGGACCAAGAAGTTGAGGGGAAATGAGAGATACTTCTCCTGATAGAAGGGGCTTCAAAAACTTTTTCCAATCCCTGTGAGAAACCTAAGGTCAGGTAGGGCAAATATTGCATCCCCGGTATAATTTTTCACCTGAATACTGCCCTTCCCTTGTTTAGGAATATATTAGAGAGCTGTGGAATGAACAAATGAATTATCTCTTTTTGGGAAATGCTCTAAATACATCCCTTCAGGTATCAGTGGGCTTTGCATCAGCACATATTTGCTTTCATTCTGATGGGTTTAGATGCACCTTTTCTATTCATATCAGTGCAACTTTACCAGAGCCTTCAAGATAAGCATAAACTGAAATGCTTTCCATAGGGATAGGCTTTATTAAAAAACACAGTTTAAGTGTGGATTTTTAAATGCTTTTCTCAATAATGAAATAAGAAGTGTTGGAGGCATGTTACCCAATCCAATATATTTTCTTGTGCCTACATTTTAAACATATATCCCTCCACCTTTTGAACTCATCATGTCACACCTCCATAGTTTTAAGCTGGGCTAGAGGTAGTGATAGAAATGTGTTAATTGCAGTTATACTTTCTATAGCATCTAAAACATAACATCAGAATTTTTTTTTTTTCAAATAAATGCTTCAGATCAATATGCCTTAAAATATCCATCTGTAGCAGTGACTCCTGGTTAAGGAACTTTTCATCTGCCTTTCAAAGTTAAATAAATTACTGGAGGAAGCATTCTCTGGATTGCAGAATGAGTCAGCAATACCTTCAGTGTTTTTGGGGCCTATTTTACAAAGGTTGCTTTTGCTTAAGCCATTAGCAACTATTAAATTTATTCTCTTCATTTCAGGTTGTATACAGCTGATGGGAAATGGGGGGAAAAGGCAGCCTTCAAGGCATTAACCCCTTCACTCCACAGGATGATTTTTCTGCTTGAAAGGAATTTGATGATTTCAGCTTTCTTCTCCTTCTTAACTTTGCCTCCATTAGGATTGCCTGCATGAATAAGGGGTTGCAGAAACTGGCCCTTATATTGTAATGTAATCACAGATTTATTCAGCTCTGCAATCAGCCACTCGTCTGTGATGATCATCTCAGGGTCCTGCCAAGAGTTTCTGGAAGGCTCTGTGCTAGCTCTCTACTGATCACATAAACCACCAAAAAAAAAAATTACCTATATATTACTTTCAACTAATTCAGATCTGAAGGAAGAGAGAAAGAACCATAAGGAATCATAAAAAACGCTGCTTCTGAACACTAATAAAATAACCATGCATACCATGCCCAACAAAAACAAACACACTGAAAAACTGCAGATACAAATAAAATCTCCTGTCAAGTCAAAAAAAATCCAAGAAAAGACAGAAAATGAGGGGGTGAAAAAGGCTGAAAAAGCAAGATTTAAAGAAGGGAAATGGTATGTGGTTTGAAATGTGAATTTGGAAAGAAAAAGGATGTCCAAAGATCAGCAGCTCTGAGAACAGCCCATTTACCAATGTCCAAATAGCTAATAACTGAATGTAAAAGTGTCTCCTCAATTTAATAAAAATGTACTATTGTATTATTTACTACAGTATAAACTTTAAAACATTAACATGGAGAAGGCAAACAGAAAACTGGATGTTTACTATGTCAAAGACTTACATTGCTTTCCAAAGTTTGAGTCAAATATTGCTACTAATAATACTGACAGGAATATTTCCCCTGATGTGAGTGAAATTACTCTGAGCCAGAGTATACAGAAGAGTCAAGTTTGGTCATTTTTCTCTTGCTTTGTGATATCCATTTCCATTGACTCCCTTGTGCTTTGCACAACTGGAAAGAGCCACGGACTCTGGCATTAGCTAATGGCCAGGACCCTCAGTTCTTTGTATGAGATGCCACAAAATCTTTTTATTTCAAGTGTGTCTACCCCCCTGGAAGTGCCACTGCTGTTTTCTTGTTCAATGGCTTTTATCTGGCACTTTCAACAAATATTGCCCTTGATCTCTACGCTTTAAAATGATAAATGCATCACCTGGAGGCTGTATCCACCAGTTCCTGTGTAATACTTCTCTCCTAAAATGTGACATAACATTTTAGAAATGGAAAATTAACATCCCACAAGGAATTCTCAAAGGGAAGGACACGTGCAAGTGCAACCATGCAGCGAACTAATCTTTAACCACAAAATGCCAATGTACTCTTGAAAATACCGATAAATGCTGCAAAGAGGCACCAGTTAAGCAACTGAATATAAATCACACAAAGCCACCAGTGGCAGACACTCCTTGTATCTGCTCAGTTGTTAATAGTTTTTCTCAAAACTGGAGTGGTTTGACATAGTGCTAATGCGAACTTTTGCCAGTACACCTTCCATACACTTGAAATCCAGCATCAGGGGAAGTACCAAAAACTGCACCCACACTGCTAAAGGAACCCCTCAGACAGCAGTGCATGGATCCCCAGCCAACTAATGCAATGTCTGCTATGGCAAGTTTCTGCAGGTCTGAAATGCAGGACAGGCACACTCTGAGAGGACCTCATGCTCCCCAGTCTTGACTTTGACATGAAAGGATCCTATTCCTCTGCAGTGCTGGTTTTCTGTCAGTTTCTGTCCCCAGAAGAAATTTTTTACCGTGATGGGGCACTGGCACAGGTTGCCTGGAGAAGCTGTGGATGCCTCATCCCTGGAAGTGTTCAAGTCCAGACTAGGCAGGGCTTGGAGCAACCTGGTCTAGTGGGACCCCCACGGCAGGGGGGTTTGAAACCGGATGATCCCTTCCAACCCAAACCATTCTAAAATTGTAAGTTTTTACCCTGAAAGGTAGGATATGGTTGAGGGATGGTGCAGTGCTAGACATTGTCCTGCAAAACACTCCATGGGTAGTTAGAATATAAACCCCTCCTCCCTCAGATTCCCCTGGCTGCAGCACAGGTGATGAAGTGTGGCTGCAACACTGGGAAGTGATAAGTGATGTTCCCCCACCAGCGCAATGTGCTCTCTACACACCTGAATATAATTTAGTTTTTCCTGAGAAAAAAACTTGCTGCAGCTGATTACTTATTTTCTACTCAAACTGTGTTATTAACTTCACTGGGGGACAAATGTCCTGTTAGTGTGAACTGGAAACATGATAATATAATTTTCATAGATTAAGCTATAATTTTCTGCCTTAGGAGCAATTATGGGACCAAAGAATCTAGACTGACACTCATCCTGGAAGTCCAGAAATTCCCTGTGCGACAGGTTGGGCCTTCCATGCCTAGGAAAAGCCACAAAAAATCCTTTAGAACATTTTTATAATTGCACTCACTTCTTACACAGCTAACTATGCCAGCTGGAAGCTGAATTTCACACCAGTGGTCAGCAGTATACCTCCTGAAGTGAGAAGATCTGTTTTACAGCCAGGGGCACAATATGACTTGTCATTATTAAAGGCCAGAAGAGGATTCAGCTCCCCTTTGTGAGCAGTATCACTGACTATTCTTGTGAATTACTGCTTCTCAGAAAGGGAAGTAGAATACTTACAATCTTTTTTAACATCCAAAGTAAATAGCAAGATCTCATATCCAACAAAAGTTACAATAATATTTTCATTATGAACAATTCAACCTAGTTTTCACCAAAATAGGGGATATTAATAATTCCTAAATTCCATAAAGCCTTTCAAATTAACCCATTTTATTGCTATAAGTCCAGACTTTGAGAATCTAAGTTGCATTTATGGTACAAGTATGCCCTATGGGACTGCTCTTAGCATATATTATCATTTGTAGTGTGTAAATTAATATCCACTGGGCCATAATTTGTAGTAATAAATCAGATTTTACTATGTAAGCTCAGAGGTGAATTGTATAGGGAAGTTCACAGAGATTTGAAAAGTGAAGAAAGATATAATGTATTAAAATGTAGGGCTCCTTATCACTTTAAAAAAGGTCTGAAATTTGGAAAACTTGAAAAAATTTCTCATTATTTCTGCAGATAGCTCATAATTGGATCCAAGAACAAAGAGAAAAAAAAGTCAAGCCAGTACTTAACTTGAAGTATTAACTACACATTGTTCTCCTGTAAGCACTCAACAGATCTCTTCTTGTTAAAATTATGGCAAATTGGAGCAGCAGTTCCCTTCTGAATCAACCTTCATTTCTCTGTCCTTCCCTGCTGAAGACTGTTACATTTTGAAGGCACAAATGGTTATTTATTTATTCCCCTATAAAATGCATGCATGGTCCCAAAAGCCATAATATAACACCCTGCAGTACCCACAAATGCAATACTCATTATTACAAATTATTAGATCACTTAATCTTTGCCAGTTCCTTCGTCAAAAAAAAAAAAAAAAAAAAAAAAAAAAATCACAGTCCCCTTATACAAGCCTAAAATACAAGACAATAAAACTAATAGCAATAATAATGATATGTTTCCTTGGTCTTTTACAACACAGAAAACAAATGCCTGTTGAGTTGTATAGCAAGGATATACACATTGTGAGTTGATACATGGCTGAGTCAGTCAGCTCATTACCCTGAGGATGCTCAGCCTGGGTAGGAAATGTTAAATTGCTTTTTAGGATCGGGAAAGAACAATAGGAATGAACAGAAAGCACATTGCTCCTGGTTTGAGTCCTTCCCTTTAAGATGAGAGAATCATCTCTCAGACCTTTGACTCAAAAGGCCTTTCTACCAGCAGCAGGATTTGGTGGGATTTCTTTCCTTTGCCCAAATAACCAAGCCTTGTCTGGAAATTGAAGCAGGGCAGCATCAGCCTACAGGCCAATGCCAGATCCACTTGGGATGCTCACCTTGTCCTGGCTTTGTATCTTGCTTTGTCCTGTTCCTCAAACCCAGCTTCTGCTCCAGAGATCTGTTCATTCACCTGACCTTTCCCATTACTCCCTTCTGTGTCAAGGAGTGTTTTCCTTCCATTTCAGTCAATGAGAGTAAGCAGCTGATTATAAAGGGAATTTCTGAGCAAGAAAAGGCAAAAGCAAAGGCATGCTCTGCATTCTGAATCATCCAAACCATGATATAAATAACACAGTAAAATACAAAATCTCATTCTCCTGGAAAGCAATTATGATCAGAGGTGATGTATAAAGAATATGAGTTCTGCATGCCCTCAGAAATCCCTACATTGGTGATGAAATTAGATCTTCTAAGATCTCTTGAAGTGAAATTACTTTATTTACTTAGGCTACCAGTCAGCTGGATCTGAATCAGGTGAGCTCTGAAGAATTAATTTTTCAGCTCTTAACACTGACTGAAGTAACAAATTCCTGGTAGATGTAGATACTATACTCCAACTCTTTTTCTCAGTCTGAATATCTGAGAATTCCTTGTATAAAATGGATGACTGTTCAAAAGAAAAAGAAAGAACACATCTTCATATCTCAGAAAACTCTACTGCAATGTATTTTGTGACATTGGAACCTATGTCAGCTAAAATCCAATCAATTCTTGGGTTGGGTACCTTTAGGAAGAAAAAAGAGATATGAAATAGGAAAAGTGTGCCTTCCTTCATTGATAAAAAGTCTGTGGGGTCCTGAGCTTTTCCCAGTATTAACACCAAGTATAACTAGATTAGAGTCATAAAGGTGGTTGTGATTTGTTTTGGTTGTAGCAATAAGAGTACACACATGCTCAGCACTCCTGGGCAGCAGTAACCATGATTTCATTTTTTTATTGTTTCATGATATTACTTATTAGCACACCTGAAGGAGTCCAAGTGAAGACCAGTGGCAACGCAACCATATGGCAACACAAACCTTCAGGTTCTTACAGTATGGGAAATGTGGGTGGTGTTTCTGAATCTTCGGACTTAAATTCCGTGAGACAATCCTGTGCAACACTGACATCTGTGGCATCTTCAACAAACATTCTTAGAAAGTGTCTCTAATTAGTCACCCTCTCTTATCTCTATTTAACTTTGAAATGGAGTAAACTTCAGGATTTGAGTACAATCTATTTTCTGTCACCATTGTGATGCAAAATCACATGAAAAAATAGGTAAAACAATTTTTGGAAGCGAGAAATGGAAACGCTGGTTCCATTTCAAACTAGTCCATTTCAGACTAATCACACCACAATAAGGTAGGTGGCTTGATCTTCAGGAAAGAGTTGTGATATAGGCTCTCCTTCTACCTCCTTTGTCAGGCAAAGGTAAAAACAGCTCATTAAATAAGCTGAAATTCCTAGCCTGTTCTTTCACTCCCACTCTTCCAGTACCTGCATCAAACAATTATGCAGAGACTCTAACTCAGGCTATGTAACATATTCTGGGAACATACAGTAAAAGAACCTTATTAGCTCTCTCCATTAGCTGAAATGAGCAGGAGCTAGTAAGCTGAATTTTAGGTGTAGGGCATTACACATCCCACAGAGATAACAGAGAAAATTCACGCCTCTTTTAAAAGCTGTCAGAGTGTAGGCTGGGAAAGATAATACAGCACTGGGTTGCATTAAGATCAGGTACTGTGCAAACAGAAAAGGTGGAAACTTAAGCAAAACTACAAAAGCTCAATTTCAGAAGCTAAATTTTGCCACAAGGTCAGATTCCCATGTTGCTGGGTAGCTGAAGAATCCCAGAAGACAGACAGCCAGGCACAAAACAGCTCATTGCAGGTCTCTGCAAACTTCCCACAGAAATCTGCACTGAACAGGAAGACTTTGGCCTTTGCATGCCTCTTGATTTCTTGCACCTGTTCCTCATTTCTAGGAACAAGCAGTTACAGTCATGAAGGACCAACCACACAGATGCCATTTCTTCCTTCTCCATTTGCCACCTAAGAGTCACAATGAAATCCACATGTGCAACCAGTTTCTCTCTGGATTTAAGTACTATGGAAATAAGGAATTGAAAATGGAGACAGCAGAGTGAAGCTTTCCTGAAGTGAATATAAGAGCTGGAAATGAAATCTTGAACACTGCAAGATTTCAAGAACAGACATTTTGGTCTCTGTGTTTGACTGAGAAATGGAGACAAAGCAGAGAGAAGGATGCATAGGGCTGATGGTCCTAGAAGCAAACCTTGGCAAGGGGAGAAGTTCTTTGCCAAGTTTGGCCTGTAACTATTACTTATCTAGCCATTGGTGGAAAAAAATCATAGAATTATTTGGGCTGAAAGGGGCTTTAAAGATTATCTAGTTCTACCTCCCCTGCAGGGATAGGTTTCACTAGAGCAGGTTGCTCAAAATGCCAGCCAACCTGGCCTTGAACATTCCCAGGGATAGGGCATCCCAGGCTTCTCTGGATAACCTTTGCCAGTGCCTCACCACCCTCACAATAAAGAATTTCTTCTGAATATCTAATCTACACTTACCCTGTTTTAGTTTAAATCAAGTGCTACATTTCACACATGGGCATCTCTTTCCCCATGAGTAAGCAAAAGGAATTTGGCAGCCTGGACAAGACTGCCACCCCTGCCAAGCTTACTGAACCACAAAACAACTTCCCCCAGAGAAGCTCAGGTATTTTAAATTTGTCTAAACTGAATTGACAATGCCAGCTGCACCATTCAAAACTGCAAAAAGCCTTACAGTGTCCAGCCTTCTACCAGCATCACAGACATGGCTTTTTCAGAAATTAATTTGAGAGTGAATTTCAGAATGGATTTTTTCCATTCTGGGAAATCTAAAACTTAATTAGTTAATAAGATGCCAGAGCTTTATTGCTAAAGGAAAACAAGGAGGGAAGGGTTCTGTCCATATTCCTTTTTGCATTGGGGAACTGGTAGTCTACAGACAGGAGGCAAACATGGGTACTCTTGATTTTTTGTTACAGCAGCAAGTCCCTGCATACTCCTTCATGAAACAGCTTGTCTAAAATTCTACTTGACAAACGTATTCTCTAAAGTGGTCTCAGAGATTTGTTTCATCTTCATTAGCAGTTCAGCTGTTTTTAATAACAGATTTTGAGGGCAGGTGAAAAGGGAGGGATTCTCTTGCTGACAACTATTGCTGAAAATGAATTTTAATTTGTGTGTGTGTGTGAAACCAACTTAACATGGACAAACCAGCCCCTAAAACAGTTAAGAAGAAATTAAATCTCTCCATTAACAGACCTGTACTTGTGATTTAGAATATCCATTTTGACTACCTAGTATACAAGGACAGGGACAACACGGCAGCTACTACTGTCAAGTTCTTGACCTAACAACTCAAGTGGAGAAAAAAACAGGATATTTTTGTTTTCCTAGATGCAAAAGCAAATGAGCTGTGGTCTTACATATTTCTGGTTGTATAGAATAGAGATATTTTATTCTCATCCTACTTATGGGTACAGATCCTCATCCTCAGAAGTGTGTGTAACACCCTTTACACTTGATAGGAGATTTTTTGACTGTATAATGCCAGGGTTGATGACCTGACACTGTGTGTCCCTGAATTCTCTTTCCCAAGATCCAGAGAGAAGTCTGACTGTCTGGAACAGCAAGGGATGCATCTGGGATCCAGTATCCCTGGCCTAAATGAAGCAGCCCACAGATTAGACAAATTTGTCCCAGGAGTCAAAATAAAGAAGGAATAGAAAGGTGACAGAAATTTATTCTTGTCTGCCTAACTGAAAGAGTAAGAACTCCCCACAAACATGTGAAAAAAAATAAATGCATATGGCAAATATGGATTTATTTTAGACTGCAAAGTATACTGACACTTTCAGCATGTCTGTAGAAGACCTTGACGTATCTCAATGGAGAGGGTGACTATACAAACATATCAAGGGCAATTTTATTCTAGATTAGTTTGCACGTATCTTGGAAGAGCACTATGCAAAGAATGCAGAGCCAGGGTTGACCCAACTAACTCCAGACCTGAGTTACATTCGGTCTTTTGAGTGGTTAGGCTTATTTTCTCACATACAGCACAGTATCTCACTTTTCAGAGGAAGTTACTACACCTTCAACTGACTCTTTGACAACCCTTACCAGAAGGACCAGTTTTACTGACACCAATTCCTAAAGGTATGGTGCTGGTCTTCCACTTCATTAAATTGTAGACACTGCTTGAAGAAATTGAGCTTAATTAACTTATGATAAAGCACTACTAAATCAGAATCTGGTATCTATTCTTTGGAAATAACCAGAATTTCTCCTTGCTTTCAAGGAGAGGAAAAGACTTTATTTTCCTTAGCTGATAATTCCAATTAAAAAGTCTACAAATCACATCAGATTAATTAAGTTTTATGTGAAAGTACAAGTGTATATATTTTACTTATTAATGTATTTCATTTGCACAACTCCGGTTATAAATATTGATCTGTTTGGACCATTAACTGAAGTGCAGCTTTAAAAATAGAATGATCAAATTCAATAAAACCTAAATTTAAGAATAGTAAATTTTGTTTTTTAATACAGACACCATCAGCTTAGCAGAAGCCAGCTGGATTGAAGAAGACATAGCTATGTGGCTGTTCCCCACAGCAGCCATTGAAATAGAGATTACAAGTATATTCTTCAGCTGTTAAGAAGGAGCCTGGTTTCTTCTGCTGGCTTACTAGTGGCAAATTAGCTTAAAAGAGTCACCATAAATAGATAACATGGAGTAGCTAGTACCAAATGTGTTTATTAGGCTAAATGAGAGTATTAACCTTAAATGCAATGGGGTTTCCTATCCACATCCAAAGCCATCCAAAGTCATTCAGAGGTGTGATTGGTACTTGCTGTTACGACCCTGCATTCTGTGTCATCTGAGACTTGCAGGCTCTGCACTCTGGCCATGGTTAATCAAACCCTTAAAGATCACAAGGGCACTGAAAGGTTAATCATTATCTCTCTGTTATTCTTTTGCAAGGGAGGTAGGAATCTCAGGGGTAAGAGAAGCATGCACAATGAAAAGGGGAAGGAATAAATAAATTATTGTTTTCTAGCCAAAGGTAAATTCATCTGTGCATGTTGGATTTATCATGATCAGAGAACAGTGCCTACATGATCTAGAATACACAGAATGCAGAGTGATAGCAGAGCTAAAGGTGAAACAATGAAAGAAATAAGAGTTTGTCTAAGCTCTGTCTGCAGAAGAGGTGATATTGATGCTAATGGTTGCCAAAGAAAACTCGAGAGCTTTGTTTGTGTTTATGGATGGCTCTCACAGAGCCCTTTCCAACTCACATGTGACTGGGTGAAGAAATAAGGTAGAGCTGAAAACAACACACGCTGTCCCTACTACACCTGGTACAGAAGGGGTGCTGGGGAGCACCCTCCAAGTTACGACTCACACATCAGACTTGTTCCAAATCTGCTTCTGAAATAGCTGAATGTTCTATTTTATTCAGGCTGGGATGAGAAAATCAGACCAGTCCCAGCTCGGTTTGACCTAGCATTCAGCAGATACCAAGTGGAGGCTCACAAAGTTTCCTACTTGCTGAGCTACCGTCCTCTTGAAACAATCCAATGCAAGTAAGTGCTATTTAAATCGATTGTGTGCATTCACAGACAAAATTGGTTTAAAATTTATTATGTGTTGTGGCTCACCATGTCGAGAGAGAACAGAACATACATTTAAAAAACAAGCAGGTTTTCTTAAAATAATCAAACATTCAATAAAAGAGGTTTATTGCTGCCATCTTTATTTGTTAGTAAGGGGAATGGACTATTTTACTCTTCTTCTTGCGAGCTAAGCAGTGTTGAATAACCACGGGAAGGATACAGGGATTTGCTTTATTAAGTTTAATAATAATTTCAATTGTCTTTGAATTTATTTTAATCTTGATTTAAATATATAATGCAGTGTATTCATCTCTGCAGTTCTTGAATTGCCCACTTGCATAAGAAAATACACTTCAGAATATGCTTATTAAAGAATATAATGGCTTTGAGGGATTTTCAAAGCAAAGAAACATTATAATCTTGTCTCACTGTAGTAGTTGCATATTTCAAATGTAGACAACGTTTGCCTTACAATTATTAATTATTATGGCTGCCCGATGCAATTAAAGAACAGCTTGTGCTCTTCCTATGGCTCCCTTCAAGCATTCACCATGTAAGTCATTACTGAAATGGCTAGATTAGAAAATACTAATGGCCAGCATGTGTATGATCTTTACTCCCCAAAACCCTAAAATAACTTGCAAAAGAGAGGCATTATTGACCTGTTGTTCTGAGGAGGAGAAGTGAAGGGTGGAGACATTCATGCAAAAGCATTTGCCTATTTGAGGTAATTCCACTTGTAGGAATTGTTCATAGAGAGTACAAAGCCTTTTCAAAGGAATTCACCATATAGTGAAAGGACTTTCAAAAAGCTTTCAACAAGCTCCCTCTTAAAGGGCTTTTAATAAATATTTTCAAAAATACTCAAAAAAGAAAAGGGGGGAAGAGCAAGAGGATAAATTTGTTAATGCTCAATTATTCAGAAGAGTGGAAAGGAAAGGATGCTGTAAAAGCACACAGAAGTATGGCACCGTAGTGTAGAAAAACATGAAAGCCAAAAGGCAGTGTCAGTAGATATGCAGTGATGCACCAGGAGACACAATTTAACCTGATATGTGCAAGGACAGGCTCTGAACTATCTGCCCTTCATCCAGACTGAGAGCTCCCAATCGCAGCAGCTGATTCCATAAAAACATCAGTTGGCCCAAGAAAAACACAAGGGGACACTTGGAAATACCAGGAAACAAATAGAGAATCAAGCTGCAAATGTAATTATTTCTTTTTATAAACCCATGGTGTGCCCATACCTCAACATTGCCTGCAGTTCTGACTTTCTGGTCAGAAAAGCTGTACAAGGGTGAGAAAACATTCAGATAATACCTGATATTCTTGTCACATAGACAAGAATAATGTCCAAAGTAGAAATAACTAGATTAAGACTCTTTTGCAGAGAAAAGAGAGAACCAAGGGTAGATGTGACACAAATTAATAGAAATGTCAATAACATCGAGAAGATCATTAGGAAATTATTTGATTTTTCACAGCTCAAGAAATAGGGGAAAAAATGACATTATCAGATGACAGGCTGAAAAGAAACAAACAAAAGAAGGCATTTTTATAAGCAGCACAATTAAACTGAGAAATTTCTTGACCAAGATTATTCTTAATAATGTTTACTCTTACCAGTTCAAACAGCAACAGGGTCAATTCATGAAAATTATTCCACCAAGGACGGTAAATCCAAAAACAATGTTTATATCCAAGGATTGCTGGAAGCAGGGAGAATATGCCAGGGATGCATCGATGTATACTTGCCCTGTTATTGTGATTTTTTTCAACCATTAAGTACTTGACTACTGTTGAAAGCCAGCTACAGGCTAGATGAATCTTACCACACCTTAAAAAATCCCTCAATTGTTTGAAGAGGCCCTCCACAAATAGAATTATTTTTGCTGATACAGATACTTCTGTTGTTTATTGTGGTCAGTGGACTTGCCCAAAGAAACCCAATGGATCCCAAACAGAATTTGATGCCATACCAACATCTGTGAATGATTTCCTCTTGGGTGGAAGGATGGAATATTGACTATGTTGAAATCTGCAGAAGTTTTGGCAACCCCTGCAGTAGAAGCAGGATCTTACCTCATTCTACCTGATTCCCAAGACTCAAGTCCTCCCAACATATCAGCTTTTCTCCTGGTGACTGCCAGAATAGTCAACATGAAAGGACAAGAAGATTTCCAAAGTGCAGAAGTTTGCAGCATGCTGTGCTGGTTTTGGCTGGGGTAGGGTTAATTTTCTCCACAGTAACTGCTATGGGGCTCTGCTTTGGATTTGTGCTGAAAACAGTGTTGATAATGCAGAGATGTTGTTGTTGCTGCTTGCACAGAGTGAAGGCCTCTTCTGCTGCTTGTACCGCCTGACCAGAGAGTGGGCTGGGGCTGCACGAGAGGCACACAGCCAGGACAGCTGATCCCAGCTGACCCAAGGGATATTCCACTCCATATGGCACCATGATCACCATGGGGGAAGGCAGAAAGGGGGACATTCGGAGCGTTTGCTTGCAAGTCACTGCTACACGGGATGGAGCCCAGCTTTCCTAGGAATGGCTGCAGCCTGCCTGCCTGCCCAGGGGAAGTGGGGAATGAATCCCTTGCTTTGCTTTGCTTTGCTCCTGCACAGCTTTTGCTCTGAAGCTGTCTTTATCCCAACCCATGGGTTTTTTCACTTTTGCTCTTACAGTTCTCTCCTGACCCTGTGAATGAAAGAGTGGTTGCATGGTACTCAGTTGCTGGCTGGGCTTAAATCACAACACATCTCTTCAACACAATGTGAGAGGAAGTGTTACTAAACAGGACTTTATACTAAAACAGCATACAAAAATGTAGGAGCACGATGACTGTGGAATTGGTCTGCTACAGTCAGTCTCATCAACACATTAGCTCTGTTTTAACATTCAGATAGCTGACATTGAAAGCGAACCTGATTTTGCATCTTAAAGAGAAGCATGTAAAATGTTTTATAGGCTTTCACACTTTATTTGAAGATTATCATAAAGTGAGATTTTTTTCATACCACAAAGAGTGTAAACCATAAACCTTTTATGATTGCTGACAGTTATCACAGTTTTATTCAGAGAATGATCTGGTCTATATTTTCATCAGAGTTGAAAGCATCAGAACTGAAGTTAGAAGTCCACAGGTGGAAATGAACTGTCCTTAATTGAACAAAGCCTCCCTTAAAAAAAAAAAGAAAAGTTGTAGTTATATGGATTCTGCCAGCACATTTTCCTTGGCCTTTTAAAAAACATTTGAATCAAAAGATTATTTGATTTTTAAAAATGAAGATGTTGGTGGATTTCAAAAAACTCTTGATATAGTATTACTCAGGGGATGAAACATGGTGTTATGAACTAGAGAATGAGTAAACAACCTCGCTTAGCAATATACATTTACCATATTAACATTTTCTTGATCCATACAAAAACAATAAAGGAATGAAAACAGAATCACTGCTTGTTAGGAAAACCTCTCTATAAGGCAGAATTTTCTGCCCATGCCTGACATGGCCCCATTTATTAGCGAGAGTCATTTCACTATTTCTTTAGGAGCAGCAATTTGCTTAATTGTGGCTAAGCAAAATGGCTGAAACTGCTGGGATACAGAGAGATTTTTAGCCATGACAATTCATGAAGTAAACTAATCTTGTCTTGACAAATGAATCAAATTTTTGGATTCTAAGTCTAAATCCAACAGATGAAGCTAATCCACTGAGGGTTTTAATAAAAAGAAAGGGGAAATGAGATGAACCATATAGCTAAATTATAACTATATAGCTAAATTATTGTAACTAGACACTTGAAAAAGCAGAGACAGTTTGCACTTGTAGCAAGTTAGATCTCATGAAACCATATAATGAAATAAAAACCTTAACAAAGAATTAAAACAAAGATGGAGGACTTTAATTGAAAACTTGATCAATTAGCACAGAGGCCATAAGAAGGAGGCAACAGAGCATGAAATTTGATTAAACTGAACCATACGTCCTACTTCATTTTCAGCGATGTCGCAAAACTGATGACCTTGAAAAGAGAAGACATTAGAAGAGTGTAAAATAGCAGTTATCTCAATGCTGGCTAAAATAGAGAACTGATAATAAATATTGTACAGCAAGGAAGCCTTAAATTAAAATCACATACATATTCAGAATGGAGAGATGGGTAGTCATAAATTGCAATAATTGACACGCAATCCAAATTTATTACAATGGATCTAGGTAGAGGGAAAGCAAGAAAGTGCCCTAACTCCACAAATTTGACAAACAGAGCAGATCATACTCCAGCTCACTGACTGCTCAGATTATTGTTTGATAGTTGGCATGATTCTACTGCATTAGCTGATCTTTTTGTAGTCAGTAAAGTAGATTAAATTCTAAAGATGCACTGAGCATCCACAGTAACACAGCACAGTGTGATTCTTCTGTTTTGACCCAAAATAAAATCAGGAAAAAGGCACTCCTTCACCCATGTTACGCTACCACAAAGCTCCCAAGAGCTCCTTTTTTTTTTTTTTTGATAGGAAAAATAATAGGTGAACCTGCTACACTGCTTTGGATACAAGATGCTTTTCTTCTCTTTGTTCTTGCTGCAGAAAGGTAAAGCTCTCCATTGCCCTTACAGCACATGCCCACCCAGCTACGAGCCCATATTCCCACAGCACTAAATGCAAAAACTCTGACGTTCCTACTGCCATACAGAACCACCAACATCAGCCCCAGCAACGTGGGGCTTACATCTTGAGCTGCATTTCAGCTTTATCCCAGCTATAAACAAACAAATTATGCCTTTCTGACCTAAACTCTGCTAAAACAAAAGTTCATCTTTAGTATTTTTTAACAACTTGGTCTGACAGGGGGACATTGTACAGCTTCAGGGCTTTATGTCATGTGGCTGTGGTGTTTTGTTTCTCTACAGTGCTCCTTAAAATTAGATTTACTGTCATGTGGCAGCTTAAGTGATTCTGAGGTGGATTTTTTCCAAAGTGTCATGTCCTTGCAGACATGCAATGACAGTAAGATTTGAATGAGATCATCCCAGGTTGCTTTTGAGATTCCCATTTATTGTGCATTCCAAAACAAAACACTATCAAATATACTTGTATCCCGTGATGGTTTTGCATCAGTGTTCTGAAAAAAAAATGTTATGAGTAGAAATTCCTCGTAAGAAATTTGAAAAAGACCTCTTTAGGTTAAAGAGGATTTACAGCTTGCTTTACCTGTTTGTGCATACTCAATGTAGAATAATATTAGTATCATGTCATTTTCTGTTACGATGTCACAAAGCAAAAAATGAATATTTAATTTTATGTTGGCTGAAAGTGAAAGGAATTTCTGCATGTCCTGTATCAGAAAATACTGCACTGTACTGTTTTGGAAATAACTAAGTCGATTAAACACAATGAAATATGTTGTCCACATGGGTGCTTCTTACTTTACAGATCTACATCCCTCTGCAAAAGAAGGAAGGGGCAAGCACTGGTGTAAGACTGATTTGCAGTGATCAGGGCTCTCGGGCATCCTGTCATGGGGGACAAGTGCAAAGCACAGAGAACACTCTCAACTGTGAGGAACATTTCATTTTTTCCAAATAATTTGTGAGTAGTTTTGTTTTTAATCTATTTCCTTAGTTTTAGCTTCCTTTTGAATGGTCCACCAAATGTTTTTGCCTTCAAATTTCACAGTCTGACCTTTTTAGATCTTTCCTAACCCACTCTTCCCTAATTCTATGGGAAATGGAGAAAAAGTCTTCAAACACTGGACATTTTTTTCATATATTTGCTTACATTTTCCTTGTACTGAGGGAGTTCTAGCAGAGGCCTTCATATTCCTTATGGCTGCTGGTTTTTATCTTCTTCTTCTTCAGAGTGTGTACAAACTTCCCTTTCCAAAGCAATGAAAGACACCAGTAACTAGTCAAATAGTCATATAAACACTCCTTTAAACAATATCAACATGCAAGCAGAAGGAGTATTATTTATGAAAACTGATTTTTTTCCCTTTTCTTTTTCCAATGAAACTTACAAAAATTTGCATCAATCTGGCTTCTGGGTGTCCATGGCTTTTCTTTCTTCTCTTCTTTTTTTCCCCCCTTTCATTCATTTATTTCTAGTGGTTGATTCCTTTCTAAATTTTATATCATGCATGAGAGGCATAATGTATTTATTCTGAGATAGTACTAGTGTCATACATTGCACTAAATGAAGTGTACTGCTAAATACTACTTTTTTTGACAGTCAAGTGAGATATGAGAATAAACATGAAAATATCAGTATTAATTGGCTTCTAAGAAGGAAGTACAATCTGTTAATGCAACCATTTTACAAAAGAAAAAAACCCAAACAAACCAAGAATTAATTTTCTAAAAGAAACAAAATTACCAAAGCAGATCAGTAATTCACATTCCTCAGAATTCACAGGTGCCAGGAAGAGACCACCACTGTGTTTTAAATATGCACTGCTGCTGCATGGGCTGTAAGAACACAAATAGCCCCACAGTCCATTTTTAAAAGGCATTTTTCTCATCAAGCCCACACAACCTCACTGCTCAGCAATGGCTCACAGATACAGTAGATCTGAAAAAGATGCAATAACAGCATATAAGAAAAACGTCTAGAAAAATCTCTTTGCTAGCAGGAATCACAAAATGAGTAGGGCATACTCAAGGCAGTTCAGCAGCTGCACTGAGTCATCCATCACACAGTGGCCACAATCATCCTCTCCACTGGGCAGGTACCTGTGGAGGCTTTGCACACTCCTAACCCCAGAGTATGGAGTGTGAAGTTATATCAGGGAAGCAACTTTCTCTGCCTTCAGACAGAACCCAGAGAGGAGAACTCACCAATATCTTGTGGAGAGTCTGGTTCAAGCATGGCTTAAAGAAAAAGGCCATGAAGGCATACAGTTGAGGGAAAAGTAAAAGGTAGTGTAAAGCAATTCCCAGGCTTGATTCTATAAACAATTAGGCTCTCTCAAGCACCACTTTATAAACAATAAGGTTCTCAGACAGTCATCCCATAACAGGCAAAACACTCTGTCCCTGGGCTCTCTGGGAAAAGACAGCTACTCTGAGAACAGATATGGATGTTTTGGGAACCTTTCATATCACAGTGAGAACGCTGGTCCTGTTTTCAATAAACAATCGTGGGTATGGTAAAACAAAAGGAGGAGTTAGAGTTTTCTCTGTTAACCTATCGTGAGCTTGGATTTTGCAATATGCATGAAGTTAATTAACACTGTTATATAAAGTGGCTGATTTAATCAATAAATTGAAGTCAATGCTGATCAATGACAAGGTGGTTTGGCTTCCTTCGCTTTCAACAATATCTCGTTCCTTAGGACGATACAGCCAATTATATTATCTGTATATTATTTGTTTCTTTCTGGAGAACTTGATGCATTTTTAAGGACTGGATGGATGCTTTCTGTGGGTTACACATGCTGATTCTGATATAGGAAAACCATATGGATTTTTTAAGAGGCCATATGGATATTTATTAGCAACGGTAAGCTTTGACAAATACATTACAGTTTTTGTTAAAAGCAAATAGAGTGCTCTAGCCTTTTTGGGACAATAAAACTTCATGAGTCCATGGAAAACTCTTTTTCTGGGAAGACAGAAAAAGGTGATTATTCTGGAAGGCCCATTTTAACCGAAATTTTTCATTCCAAAAAGTCGTCCCACCCCAAAGTCTATGTTATTGTGCATCCTGTAAAAAACACACATGCTGAACACCATATTATGTTTTTTAGCTCTTTTGGAATATGTACCAGCCATTTGGTACCAACAGTACCATAATCACTGTTACTCCCTTGCTGCAGCTCCAGTGGACATGTGGGTTCTAAGAACTCAGTGCAGGACCACAAGGAGTCAGATCAAAGATTCTCAGTCTCAAGTCTACACCCTTTTTGGACTCCAGCTTGCCTTGCCTGCTGTTGTACACTCATTTTATTCTCTGCAAAACCCTTAGAAGCGAACAAGTCTCAGAAGGGTTTTGATGCTGCAGTCGGAGCACACAAATTGTAGGCAGCCTGGCCCATGGGCAGCGTCCAGGCAGCAATGCAGATGGCCAGACAAACCATGTCTGCTTCACCAAGCAGAGAGGCAAGGCCAGCAAGAGGAGATTTTTAGACATGAACAGCTGGTGCTTAGGAACTGGTATCTGCATGAGCTGCACTTTAGAGAGCTTCAAATTACTTCTGGTCTGGCCCCATGCACTGAGCTCATTGCATCTGAAGCATGACTGGAGCATGTGTCCTGGCTTAGTTTCATCCAAAAGAAATCCACTTTGAATACTCTCAGACTTGCTCATGATTTGAAAGTTTGCTAGGCATGGAGAATGGGTAGATTAACCCCAAATCCAGCCCACAAAGCCCCAAAGTGAACCACAAATGTGGCTCCATCCATGAAGTCTTAAGCAGAAGAGTCAGAGATCTTTCAGACAGCTCTGTGACATGAACTGATTTTGATATTATCTCACTGACTCCAGCAGCTGAAGGACTTCCTATTTATCAAGCCTGATTAGAGGAAAGAGGGTGTCCTAGATCTGGACATGTTGTTTTACAACTTGTGTGGCATAGTTTGTGACATGTAGTATGATTCTAGCAATACTATTTGTGATATCTGACACCAAATTAAGAACCAATATAAATTTAGAAAGGGGGTTATGTTTCACTCTTTGTTTAAACTGTGTTATTCAGCGGAATGACATATGTTAGCTGTAAAATGTGATAAGCATGGAAGATCTCAGGTAAGAAACTAAAATGAAATAGGGTAAATGAGGCATTTCAACTCTTAGTTTTCTGTATTTTTTTTTTCAGGTATTTTCATCCCAATTTAACTTCTACTGATGTTCAGCTTTTCTTGCCAAGTCCCCAGCAGGTTTATCAACCAACTGTTCATTGTTTTAAGCAACACATTTGTTCATTTTGCTGCTTAGTGTAGTACGACTCTAACTGTTGGCCTTGCAGTGTGGCTTCACTTCAACAGATGATTTACTAATAATTTTATTATTTCAAAATTATCAACATTGCTTTTAAGATGTTACTTGAAACAATTAGAGTATCATTCATGTAGATTCTCCTTTTCAAGTGGGTACAGCAAGTCTTCTGATTTTTCTCACTTATTTTTATCCTCTGTAAGCCTTTAATTCTAGTAATTCTTATGAAAAATTCAAGAACTAGAGTTGTGTTTGCAACTGCAGCTTTTAATTTATGATTCACCACTTTTGGAATACCAGACTTAAGATACCCTGCAGCTAATTTTCATAGGTGCTGAATGTCCACAGCTGCTGCTGGCAGCTGCTTGATGCTAGTCTGTCTTGAGACTGGCAGAGGGATGGCATGTTAACCACAAGACAATATTGCCAGTGGCCCTGTGTCAGCCCTGAGCTGAGGGAATTAGGGCTAAAGAGAGGGCTGCACAAGTCAGGAAGTTATTATTGGTTTGTACACATGCCATTCCACAATCACACTCTGTGAGAAGTTTATTAATGCCACAAATATGAATGAAGCACTTCAACCTATCTTCAAAGACATTAAGCTTTCAAAATAGCTTTGAGAGCCAAACAGCTTAGGAAGCACATTTCTAAGTAAGCTACCTCTCTCATTGCTCATAAAAATATCTATACAAGGTGGTAGTTTGGAGTACCCAACTTAAGGCTGGATTTACTGACAAGAAAATGTATCTGTGCTCTTACTCATTATTCCACACTCCCATTCTGCTAATAGCACTCTGTGTGGTACTTGTGTTTTCCAAACACATGACAAGACAAAGCCACACAAACATTTCCTTTTTCTTCCTTAGGCAGAGTTGTGTACAACACCAGCTGTAGCTCCACACTCCAGCTTTGCTTAGCAGTAACTCTGTATAAGTGAAGACCTAAGGATAAAAAACCGCTTAGTTACTACATCCCTTTAGACCTGCATCTAAGCCAAGCAGAGTTTCTGATCCTGGCCCACAGCCTGCAGGAATTCATGGAGAGATGTCTCCTCTACTGCAATCAACACCTGCCACCAGAAATGCTTTGCAGGCAGTCATCTACTGTTACTTGGAGTGAGGGAACCAAGCAAAGACGTTTTATGATTTTGTCTTAAGAATTCATACATGGTCAAAAGCTGTTTTACATTCAGAAATGTAAGACAGTGCCAGTTCTCATACTCACCTTGAGAGAAAATTATAAAATTAAATCTTGTTTCACATTTTGCTTTGATTCTATCATATTAAAACCTTGTGTTTTGAAAAGTTGGAAGTATTTAGTAATTATTTTTAATTTATCAATTTTGTTAATACCTTTAAATTATAAGGTTTCATATTCTTTATATAATATTCTTCAGACATTTGATATAATACTCTTCTTCAGCATTATTAAAATAAAAATTTTCAGCATTCCAAAATAAAATAGATTAGCATTTCTAGTCTAACCGAGATTTTCATTGTAATTGAGGAAAAAAAACTCTTTGAAACTCCAGAATATCTTGTGGGATACTACTTTCTCGCTGTGCTTCTGGGTCCTTATTAACGATAAATGTAAATAAGAAATACAAGCTAGTACCTCTAGAGGATGAAAATGAAATCTTCTAAATCTAAAGTCAGATATTATTTCTGTACCTTCACACTTGAGGAAGAAACTGTGCTAGTTAGCAAAGGTTAACACATCACATATTCATGTCAGTAATCATTATATAGCTTTTCTTTTTTCTTCATTCTGTTCCAATAACACCTAAGTGCTGGATGACAATCATAACTGCAGTTTAAAATTGCTTTTTATCCCAAAAGATCCTAATGTGCTTTAAAAGCCTTTATAGAAATGTGGTTAGCAGAGATTATTTAGTCTACCACTTCTGTTCAGACACCTCTGGTATGAAATTTGGCAACTGTTCAACATCCTTATCACACAGAAAACTAGAAGTGAATAGGTGAATCACAGGTCAAAAACATAATCATCTACCAGAGATGAGACCAGAGTTTCAAGATTAATAATAATAATAATAACATAACCAGAACACAGCAAGTTAACATCTGTGTCTGAGGGAATGGTCTCTATAGGGAATGATGTGGAGCTTACCAGGCTCTGGGAAATACATTACTTTCTTTGAAATGAGTGTTTCTCTTTCTCTGTACCCTGCAAGTGCTTCTGGAGAAAGTGGAAAAGTGACCAGGTTCTGGGATGCCCTTCTCTATCATTCGAGAAGAAGGATGTGTAAGGACCTGTCTCACTTCACTCTTGTGAATCACCTCTATATGATCTATAAATTAAAGGCTTCCCCACACAGTCTGACCTTTAGTGAACAGCAGTTATACAGACAGTGTCTTTTTTATATCATTCCATTTCATTAATGCTGCATGCTCCACCCATCATCTAACACCTGCAGCTGGTTATACACTGTCCTTTCAAAGGAATCCTAAAATCCCTGAAACTAATCCCTAAAATTTTTGCCTTCTGGAAGTAGTCTTATGTGTCTGGAAATGGAAGCTGGTCATTCCATGACTTCAGAACACAGATCCAGATACAAGACTTTGGGATGTAAGGCCTTGCTGCACTCTCCCACCTCCCGCTCTTTTGCATTCTGCCTTGGCTGGAATAGAATCAGAGGTGCTTAATCCAAAGGGAAAGGGCAGCAGCCTGTGCATTGCACCCTCCCTGCAGCAGAGCATGAAGGTTTACAAAGATCTTGGCGGGGTTTATAATGGTGCTACTCTTGCTACTGTGAGTCAAGAGAGACTGAGCTGCACTTGTGGCACACAAAATGCAGGTGGGACCTTTCCTCTCCTCTTGCCAATATCAGGTTCTGGCAATTTGCATACATGGGGCCAAATCATTATCAGATACTCCAGTTGCACCTGCATTGCCCAGGATCTTGGCTCCAGGCCACATCTGCTGAAAGGATTCAAAGCTCAGTGCTGCTCTCATTGCATGTATGAACTGAGTCTGCACTGAGAGCGGGCTGAGCTGTGCTTAGCTCATTGCTCACTGACATACTCATGCAATATAAAAGAAATCATTATTTTTAAAATATTGGTAAAAAATCATACCTACCTCAGTTCCTTTATTTCGTGATTTAATTATTTAAAGTGCCAAGGCTTAAATGAACTACTGAAAAATGAGGTATAATTCTACCTAGAACACCATTACTTCACTGAAATTTAATGGCCCACATGCATTGTCATTCTGACACTTTGTTTTCATGCACACATAAATTTCCAAGGAAACATGCTTTGAACATGTTTTGAACTGAGTACTTTTTCAGATTTGGTGGCCTTTCCCAAGCTCATTTTAATTTCCTATTTTATTTTTTGACAACACGAACAGGAGTGTTTCAGCATTGCTTTACTGCAGGGAGAGTGGGCACAAAGAGAAACTTAACTCATATGGCTTAGTAAAAAAAAAGTACCATTTAATGGGTTCTGGCACCAGGAAGACATAAAATTACAAGTGTCTTCATTGTGTGTTTTTTGTGAATGAAGGTCTTGATGGGTGTAGGACCTAGCTGTAAACAGTGCTCTTTAAAGATTCACAGAATAACTAAAGTTTTACATAGAAATAAAGTTTTCAACACATTTGGTTCAAAATCCTGCCAAATCAGTATCAGTCTTTTGAATCATGATAAAGGTTTTAGGCTGAACAGAAATATATATTAAGCCAAATGAATATCTGAGTTTTTCAGAAGAAAAATTTTCATTCTGCAGAGACTCCGGGCTGCATGCTTGTCCCTCATGTTGTTTTAGAAAATCTTTTTTGTCTACTTTTCATTAATTTTTCAACAATAAGGTCCCCACGTACGTATTAGAATTTAAATTAAAACTTTCAGTTCAGATTCTATGAACCTTGATAATTACTGTATGTCTTTTCCATTATTAGACTTTAAAGTTTGATATTTTTTTCTTTTTACTTACTTTTCTCACAGGTGATCTGGTAATATGTTGTACATTCAAAAATATTATTTATTAAACTTAACAGTGCACTTTGCTGTGTCACATCTATTGTTGCAATGGACTATGCAGATTAGCACCATTCTTACTGTGCCAGTTGATAAGGCATCTAATTTAACACACTACCACTCCTGTGTTTGCATGCAGCCACTGGGATGCACGTATCTTTCCCTGAGGTGATTGATTTTCTGTTGATGAAAGTTTATTGGAAATCCTGAGACTCCAGAGGCTGTTCAGCTGATATATCTGAGTCCTGAATATGGATTAAAAAATACATTATTTCTTTCTTTCTATTCAAAAAACAGGCACAGATAATCAGATCTCTTTAAAATGACACAGTAAAAATGAGATACAAACTTAAGAGTGGTTGATTATGAGAAATAATTCCATTTGAGACTTTGCATATGATTGACATAGTCTATGTTTTGAAAAGATTTAAAAAATCCCAAGAGACAATCTCATAACGAATCATTTATTATGTATTTCTCTTAATTCTAGAGGGGTTAAGGATGAGTGAGCATGAAAGCCAGGGACAGAACTTTATGCATCCCACAAACACTCCTTGCAGATATTTATGCGTGTCCTCAAGCACCTCTGCATGAAATGCAGGGGCAAGGACACTTGCCACATTTCCTAAGAAACTTCTGCTGAATGGAAAGTGTTGGCTCTCTTGCATCTGAATGCTGCCATGACCCCAGAAGAGCAGGGAGAAGACTGAGCGCACTTACAGAGAGCAAAGATCAAGCCAACCTTTCTTTGTGCCAGAGAGGAACAGGCAGGGCGGGGGTACAGAGCAGCCAGGCTGTAGCCCATGCTCTGATTTACCTCAGAGCCACAAGGCAAGAATGTTCTACAGGGGGCTGGAGCAATCACCAGTGGTGGCATGCCAGGGAATGCAGATCTTGGCTTTCTGCATCACCTGTTCTCACTAGATGTACACTTGCACAAGTGTTTCTGTTCAGCAGGGTTTTTGGGTGTCAAAGCATCAAAAGGTAGTTTGCATATAAATACAGAATGACCTTTCCAAGAGTATTTCCCAAAAAATCTGTCCTCGGACCAGTTATGCATTGAGAAAAGATTTTATTTTTCTTCTGTACACCCTCAAAAGAATTCTTTAACTATTATTTTGAGGGTCACAGACCAAAGTTCAAATGGGTTTCATTAAACATAAAAGGGAGATTTTGTAGCCAAGTTGTCTGCATACTTCTATTTACAAGCTGGCATATGAAAAGTCAGCAGGTGCCTTTCCAGAGCAACAGGCATGATATATAGCTCTCAGAGCCTTCTAGTACCTTCATAAACACCATGTTTTACAGGCTGCCAGATGACTTAGACAAAGAGCCCTCATAATGACTTCCCTGGCTCTGTAATAGCTCCATTTACAATTAGTGTTAGGAGGTAGCACAGCTCAGTTTTGTGTTCAGAGCAGACACAGTTAGGTTGGGCACTCAGGCGTACAAAACATGCCTGAGCCACTTGTCTGCTGGAATTCATGCTCCTATTTTACAGTGGTGGCTACTTGGGTTGTTGAAGAAGACCTGCTTGAGTAGCTTTGTACCTATGCATTTTTTTTTTGTAAAACACAGCTTAAAATTCCAGACTGTGGCTGTCAATTTGAATATTTACCTTTTGCTATCTAAGCTGCATTGATGAGATTGAAGAGTGGATTTTTTTACCCTTATGAGTGGTAAAAGTGCCAGAGCTTAGTCAAGGAATTAGGTACACTTGGAGAGAAGATCTGCAGGGAACTTGGCAGGTTTCAATACAGGGAGATGACACATTCACAGCCCACTCCTGGGGTTTTATTATTCCAGGTGAAAAAAGTATCCTGGATGATGGCAGGAACTTCCATTAAAAATGTGTGAAAACAAGGATCATAATCAACGGTCATTTTCTGCTAATAGCACCGTTTAGCTTGGGTTTGGTCACAGGTACAGGATCACTGAGGATACACACAGTTTCCCTGATGGTCTGGGACACATTACTCAGCAATACTTCCTAGTTCAGATCTGGATGTGATGCAAACCTCCAAACATAAAAAACTTTCAACAGCAACACCGTTCCATACACATCTGACACAAGCCGTGCTCAAGACAGGCAAATATTCTAATGTCCCCAGTCTTCAAAAGATCTAATTTTAAGAATTGCATATTTTTTCCCCTGCTTTCTAATATTGCAATGCTTGGTTACAATTGTTCTGTCATTTAAGCAAGGTACACTGCCCCTCTTATCTTACTTCTTCCACCTCAGAATCAGGAGAAACCTGTTTCCCAAATAAGCAGAAGCCCTCACTGAAATACACAATAAACATAAAATATTTCAGCTCACCAGAAATTCCTGAAAGGAAAACAGGAAATTGATCCTGTTTATTTTTTTCTTTTTATTATTTTACGTGCTTGCTTTACAAATGGCAAAAAAATTATCTAAAAATCATCTTTTCAACATGCTTATTGTCCAAAACAAACCACAGTCACTATTAATGTAATTTAAAATAGAGGAGGATGCTGGATTATTCTAATTGGTGGCTAAAAGGTGTTATCTACTGTGAAAAAAGAGTGGAAAGACACATTGAATATAATAGGCAGATCATCAAAATAAAAGAAATCTTTTTTTCACCTAAAAAATCAAAATAAATAAACAAACCCACACATTTTAAAAATAAATACAATAAGCACACAAGTTGTTAGTAAAAATTTGGATCTTTCCTAGTAACACAATGGAAGACATTAAAAAATAGATAGAAACAAGAATGAGAACATTTCTATATGTATTACATGAGATTACCATCTCTGTGTGTGTGCAGATTACAAGATATTTCAGGTACCTTAAGCCAAGCATTTAATCATGTTAAAGTACAAACAGCATATTTCAAAATACCATCCAGGAAGAGAGGACACCCACATTTTTTAATCTCCTTTTCTCACAGCTGAAGAATGGAAAGCATTACACAGAATGAGAGGAACCTGTGCCAAATTGACATTAAAATATGGTAACTGGTTATTTCACAACTCCAGAAAGACACAGTCTGGTACTCTCTGTGACCTTGGGTTAGATTTTCTATGTGTAGTGCTTTAGTGACTTACAGGGGTCTTTAAGCAGAGCTCAGGAAAGAAATGAGTAAACATTTTCCTGAGCAAACATTCATCCTGATCTTCCCCACCTGGCAGGTCCTCTCCTGTGACTCCTTTAGGCACATTGACTGCTGGTCCACTCATGTGCATGAGGCTACAAAGGGTTTGAGACTCGAACTGAGAGCACTTGTGTAAGAGGGAAAATA
This sequence comes from Melospiza georgiana, assembly GCF_028018845.1. NCBI lineage: Eukaryota > Metazoa > Chordata > Aves > Passeriformes > Passerellidae > Melospiza > Melospiza georgiana. Next base: position 93,609,298 of record NC_080431.1, on the reverse strand, counting down.
CAGCCACACACACACACAAACACTGCCACTGAAGATTTGCATAAAATTATTCAGGTGCAGAAACCCGAGATCCTTTCCTTAAAATAGCTCTCAGCATACTTATCTTTAGGGACTTTTCACCTTGTGGATGTAATTCCTTAATTAATTACTTCATCTTCTGTCTACAATCCTCCAAACCTCTTTGCAGATCTGTTACAATGCAGTTACATATTCATGTGATTCAAGCTTTGTCTCAGTCAAATGTGGTTTTTATTCATAATATGGATTATCATCACAGTTCTTTTGAAGTACTAGCTCATCAACACACATAGCCAACACAGGTAGCTGCTTAATTAAAAAGATAAGTAGCAATGAGCTTGACATTTCAAAGAAAGACACATTTAAATGTATACTCCTTTAAAAGTAACTCTGCCTAGTTGTGCAGATGCTGCACTTCATTCATAATTAAGGTAAGCTTTTACCTCCTTAATGGAATTTACAGAAGACAAATATTTATGCTTTTCTGTGCTCACTAAGATAGAGGTAGGCCCTACATCAATGGTGAAGGCTGCATCTCAGGATTTGAGTGTGCAGTCCCCAGCATAGGGGAAGTATACTCAGTGCCTGGTCAGTAAAGCTTTGATGTTCAAATCTATGGCAACTAAGAGGCTGATCTCCCAGGTCTTCTGGAAGAACAGTTGTGAAATAAGTTTGTGTGTTTGAGCCCATTTAGCTGGGAGCCTTTGTCCAGAAGGAGGCCTCTGAGCAGCCATCAGCCTATGTGGGCATGCAGGTGCAGATGTGGAGGCATCCAGAAAATGTAAAAACCAAGTGTAAAACCAAAAGATGCACAGCAGTCTTTGCAGGCTGAAGTTTCAGTATGGAGAAGATGGAATGAGAAAGTGTTTCAAGATGACCAAATGGGACATTGTAGGAACGAGAACTAATATTTAACAATACTAAATGTTCTCTTTTAGCAACCTAGTTATGCATATTACCTTCAGCCCTGTGCTGTCCAGATGCTGGATGATCTTTAAGGAAATAATTATTTCCTCTGCATCTTTTCTTCTTTCGTCTGCTTCTTGGTTTTGAGATTTGGAAAGATGTGATGTTGTTGGAAAACTTAATCAAAGGAACAAACGTGTCTGACAGATCTCCCTGGGCTGATATTCTAATTACTTGCTAAAATTTTGCAGGTGACATAAAAGAGTATCCTGTTTCACGTCCTGAGATTAGAAACTTCACTATTGTGACAGAAATTCTTATAAAAAATGATGCTTGTAGAGAAAGATGTGCTTACTTGAGTATCTCTGGCAGCCAGTGTGATTTGGCTGCTATGAAACTCGTGCGAATGTCACAGATTTGGCTCCATTCCCAGCTCTTTTGTGAATTTGCCCAAAAATTATCACTCAATCTAGTCCTCTTGTTTTGTTTCCTCAGTGGTGCCACGGTTTGGGCTGTCCACACATGACTTTGCAAGCTACCTAATATAGTGAGTCCCTATTACAGCTAAGAGGAAAAAAAAAGGCAAATCCTCAGTAGGCTTTTGAACATAAGGCAGAAATCTTTAAGTTCATTCTGTATTCAGAGGAACCAATGGAGAACAGAGCACTAGGGAAATGAGTTTCCTATGTTTCTAAATAGACAAGTTGCTGCATTCTATCATCTTGGGCTGTTTTCAGTCTGGGTAGCTGTATTTCCAGATAATGAGGTGCAATTTCTCCAAAGCAGCTTTAAATCCTACTGCATATGATGAAATGTTTCAATGTTTTTCATTTTCTTGCTTGTGTTCTGTAAAAAAAAAAAATAACAGAAGGACAATAACAGGGAGTTGATTGGAAATATATTGGGGACTATCAGGGGCTTCAGAAAAAAGTTACAAATCCTAAATATGGTAATACCTACAGTTTGCTAAAAGCAGCAATTTTGTGGCATTTACTTTAGTGCAGCCTTTTCATTAAAGAAAAAATTAGGAGTTAAACTTTAATGCATTTTTTGTCTGTGTTGACAATTCAGATGGGTCTTGGGATTTGTTTGTGTGTTTGTCTATTTATTTCCTCTTAATTGGATTATAAATGGTCACAGAGCCAATTCAGTCTCTAGAGTCTATAATTTAATGATGTTCTGAACCTCTTTCTGAAAGTTACCCACAGAGGAGCTGTACTGAGAAAGATGCCACCTTCTCTTTTCATAGTGTAATTAAACTTTACTTGGCTACCAATAAATTAATTTACAAGGTCTTTCTACAATTTAAATGAAATGTGAAAATTACCTATTCTTTGACTTTTTTTCAGGAAAGTGTATCAATATAATTTTGGAAATTAAATGTTACCCTGTTGCCTTCAGACAGATGATCTGTAAACCAGCCACCTTTGCTTTCACTCCTTTTCTACCAAAATTTTTATACTTTGCATAACTGAGAAACCGTCCATATTTTGCCAGTGTCTCATGGCTAATGCACCATGACATTATACAGGCCATATCCCCACAAATGCTACAAACAGAGCAACATCTCTTCGTTGCTATGTTCTTGTTCTTTCTTCTGTTTATTCAAATACAGCCAGGTTAGCACATATCAAAAATAAAACCTAATCCATCATTAAGTGCAGATAAGGTCCATGAAGAAGCAGCACAGCTGCAGGCCTGTTGCCACATTTGTTGAGGCAGCAGAATTACCTCATGTGCTATGTCATGTGCACTAGCAGACAGAAGACAGGCCCTGGACCATTGGTAAGAATGAAGCCTTTGAGGCTCTGAAGAAAGAATAATGCCCCTGGAGAACACCAGCATAGAAGGGGTTTCTGGTACAGTAAGTCACAGCAGATGTGACAGCACCCAAAGAAGGTGCTTCCTCCCATGAAGCCCTGCTGACACAGTCATGGTTTGGGCTGCTCCTCTAAGAACATTTCCAGGGGTGGGTGAACCTTAAAAGCAAACTGTCAAAGCTGCAAGGCTGTGCTACTGTAGTTCAGCTGAATTTAAATATGAGAGAGGAGATTTCAAAAGACCAAAAGATTTACAGCCTCATTACACTGAAAATAGCTGCAATTTTTATGTTCTTGAGTTTTGAGGAGCTTTAAAAAGTTTTCTCCTATAACTTGGGGCTTCTATGCAGTTTAAGGAAAATAGCATCAAAAGAATGAGTGTCTGGGTCAAGACAAAGCCATAATTCCCAAGCTGTTGGAAGGAAAAGAGATGAAGACAGAACTAGGTCAGAGACCCAGCATTACAGCTCTGCAGATTTGCTTCTGGTGATCTTTTTGGTATCCAGGGAACAGGGAGAAGAAGCCTTGTGCTCACCTCCAACAACAGGTGCTGCCCCAGCCTATCAACCACCAATCTTCAGTTCATTTAAAGCTGCAGCTGGCCTAATTTTGCAGTGCTCTGGTACGGGCAAAGTATCAGGAGGTCATCACCACAGGACTGCTCAGAGCAATCTGCTATTTCAGGCAGCTGGTTTTGCCTATACCTACAGACACTCCAGAGTTCATGTGTTAGCAAGAAATGGTTTCCAAATACAGAAATGCCAAATCAGTGGCCACCAAAACTGCTGGAATGAACAACTCTGTTTGCTGTATGTGATAAGGTGATAAGGCACTACCTTGCTGTTCTTAACTGCTCTTTTTTTTTAAATTCAACTCTAGGCAGCTTAGAAACAAAATAAAAATGAAGACAGAACACGGTTGGAAGAAAATGATCAGCATAAACTAAGTAACTAGTCAAATCAAATTGCAATCACAGGGTACGAGATAAGAGTTTTACATAAGACCAAGAGGAGAACAAGGGAGTAAAGATTGTAATTATATTGGTTATTAAGGGTACCTGAAACCATGACACAGTCAGAAGACAGAAAGATTAGTCTACACCTCAGATAACTTACATTTCAAACTGAACTGAAAACCCTGAAAAGATTTTTGAAAAGGAAAAGCAAGTTCTTTATTAAAAAAATAATGCAGGTTACACTAATAAAAGATGGGCATCCAAAACCTTGCCATATCTGTCAGCTGCACGTAACAACTGTTTAGGAGTTTTAAAACTAAGCAAATGGAAAACCCCATGGAATATTACAGATTATGTGGATTTAGCATTTCAGAACTCCTAGATAAAACTATGACTTGTCTAGGAACTCTTCATATTTTTAATTACCCTTTTGGTCTTGTGGATTTGATCAAGCTCAGTAGAATTATGGAAGTACTTATGGAGGTATAGTCACTGTGAACCAGATTTGAAGCTATTGGGAGAGTGACAGAAGTTAAACCATAAAGAGTCCCTGCTTTATATTCAGAATATGTATTTAGTGAATCACTATTTATGCCTCATTTCTAAGCCACAAAACACTGCCACATGCTTTATGTTACTTTGCACAGCAAGCAGAATCGTACCAAGCCCTGCTCAATTCCCCAGCGTCCATCTCTCACCTGCTGCAGTAACGTGCAGTGATTCTTTGTCTGCTCTGTCAACCCCACATATTGCCTCTGCCTGAGACTGAGGTTTCCCCAGCCCCTCAGGAATAGCAGATGTGTCTGCAGCGTTAATATGTCACACAGTACATCTAGATGCAAGTGAAATACCAGCCTGACATGTTCTCCAGTCTCCAGATCACCTTGTAAAAACTTCTTATATAACCTTGTGAGGTCGTTTCAAAGCAGTGCTGAGAATTAAAGGATGTTAGCACCCAAGGTGAAAGTAAGCACCTCAGAAATACCCCCACTTTAGAAGAAACCCCACTTAATTAGAACCAACCTGAGGACATTATGTTTAATCCAATGAGGGCATTTTTGCCAATTTACTCTTATAGATGATTTGCCCGTACCTTTTAAGTTAGCAACAGTTTCCACAAGTAGAAACTAACCCATTCTTATTCTGAACCCATGGAAAGACTAAGCAGAATTTTGCAAAGGTTATGTGTTTACACAAGAGCAAACTAATGCAAGAGTTATACGCACCATAACAAAGAAGACCCAGAAGGATAGGTGGCTGAACTGAACAATGACAATGAGACACTGAGATCTCCAGCAGCCAAAAGCCATACTTGAGATAAATTTTTAAAATTAGGTGCCTGAAGTTAAGCACCCACATTCATATGTAGGCAGTGATGTGAGTGATTTCAGCAGTGAAGGATTCAGACAACCTCTGCTTACACTGGAATCACTCATCAAAAATCAGGTCATACACTTCTCAGCCCACATATAGATTTAATGTCTAAATTAGGAAGGAAATTTTGGAAGTCTTGAGTTCTGAATCTTAAAAACACTAGAAAACTTTAACATAAACATGGTATCAAGTTCTCATATATGGTAAATCAGCATCGTCCTATTGGCATAATGAAAAAGCATTGATGTTTTAATGAGCTGAAGATCTGGCTCCACAGTCTGCTGTGGCATTTGTGTGTCCATGTATGGATAATATCTCTATATTGGCAGGGAGAGCTGGAGAGGAACAAGGGAACAGTCCCAGAAAGCAGGAGTTACAGGTTCAAGCCAAGATCTGTATCCAATCTGCTGTGCTATCGTGCACACATCACTTTGTAATTCTGAGCATTTTCCCAAACAAACCTTCACCTCTACATACCTGTTTAGACTGTAAAACTCCTCTTGCTGTGTAGTTGCACAATGCTGACCAGAAACAGATTCTTAGCTCAGTTTGTGCCCTCACCTGTTATTCTAAACACTATCAATATTAAATATATCTGAATTTATAAAACTGGCCCATACTCTCTGACTTGGCTGTGTAAATTCTGCCCCTGACTCAGCAGAGAAAAAATACACTTGACAAGCCTTGAATCTGCATCTGCCTAGGTTTGTACAGACTCCATGTAATGGATGTAACTGCACGTGAAATGTTACAATGACAATAAATACACATAAATCTACTAAACTGATGAGCATTCACTCAGACCTGATTAATGGTGCCCTCAAGAGCAGCACCAAGCTGCATGTTCATCCTTAAAGGTGAAAAGCAAGTTTTAAAGGACATGGAGCAACAGAGAGGGTCATTTCTCTTCCGAGCCCTTGAGAAATATTCCCAGCATGAATCTGCCCATCAATACAAAAGCACTGCAGGCAGCTACAACTCCAGGAGGTAAAAAGCACCATCAGCTTCACCACAGGAGAGACAGGAACATAATCTCTGCACCCTGGTAGGAAAGATGCTATCCAGTACCTGAGCAGAGACTTGCAGGAGAACCCCAGAGCCCCCACAGCTAAAGTGAGCAGCTCACAGTAAAGTGAGCAGCTCTGCCCTTCAGCGTCATAGCCAGGCAGGGAATCTCCAAAGGTTCTGAACCAGAGCTGGCTTTCATCCACAGCACACAAAGGAACACGAGCTCTGATCTGCCTGTGCCCATTCATGCAGGCGGGGCTGAAGAAGTGCCATGCACCCACAGCCAGTTTGGGAATCAGCCTCAAGGACTCCTGCACCCCATCCTGCTCCCACACCAGCAGCTCTCTCTGCTAATCACATGCAAGTTTATGCTGCCAATGTTATTTAAATGGGCTGAATTGGTTCTCCGAGTATTTAATAAATATTGCCTGCTGGCATAAAAGGGATTGAAGAGCTGGAGTTCTGAAAGAGCCAAACAGCCCTTTTGGCACCTTTGCTCTAATGATGCAACTGTGTCTGTCAGTCTCTGCCAGTCTCAGCAGACTGGCATTAAAGTGACGCTTTGCACAGGAAAAAAGGAAATAAACAGATTATGCTCCATCTGATGCATAAACAGTGGGATTTTATTAAAAGCCACCAAATGCAACTTCAAACAGCAGCGCATTGTATTCTGTGATTAATCTGCAAACCATTGGCCAAGCAATAAAATCTGTCATTGTGAAGTATTTTTATTTTAAATAATATGTGGAAATAGACTTATAATTGTTTTCTTCTGGGAGGAAAAAGAAGTTCTGATAATTAGGCTACCTAGTTAATTACTAATCCTCTTCAAATATGGCTAATAGTCTGGTTTGTCAACACAGCTTAATAGAGATGGAAATGAAGTGTGTCTGATTTTCCTAGCCACAGTACTTTCAGAAATGGCAGAGGTGTTTTTCCTCCATTTTCCTACTGACAAGCAGATGTACCCTAGGTCATGGCAAGATCCTGGGCACAAGCACAACTAAGTTTTGATGCTGGGCACTGTTAGCCTTCCTGGCTTCCCCCTGCCCTGGTCTATGCCCTTGTGAGGTAATTTTAATACTAATGCCAGCAATAAATATTAATTAAGTTCAATTTTTAAATTCCTCATTGTTACACAATCTCATAAAATAAAAATGAGCACAAGCAACCACTAAATTTTGGCTACTTGTTATAAAAGGGACTTAATAACATGGCAGATTTTTAGCCTTTGTTCAAAAGACAGTTCTGGAGATTTTCAGCATGACAAATAACTCAATTTTTTCAGTGCACAGTGTTTTTGATAGAAGACTGACCCTCAATCATGTCTCTTTTCTGGTCTAAAGGGCAGGGCAATGGGCAGGTGATTTTTGCCCTATTTTCCCCACCTTAATGTCACTCTTGAAGTGTATCACTTTACTTCAGCATGCTGTGGTCACCATCTGCAAAATTTAGGTAGAGCTAAAAAATTCCTTTGTGAAAGAATGAAATTACCCTCCAAATTGCCCCCTCCAAATTTCTCCAGAGAAGTTAGGTCCTATTATCCACACTGAAAAAAAATGGAGTCAACATTTTTGTTCTAACAATATAATGGAAAGACCAATTAGTCTCCAACATACATATGTGCATTCATTTTAACAAAAAATTAAGTGTAAAGTATAAAAGTATAAAAAAATTAAGTATATTAAAACCCTTTAGGTACCTTTAAGGAATTGGAAGGAAGATAACATTAAATACTGCCTAATTAATAGTCTTCTTTTGTCGTCATTAGATTCTCAGAAATATCATCCTAAGCTTGTTTTCTCTTGTTATGTTCTTCTAACTCTGCATATTTAATAGGCATTAAGGATAAAATTTCACAAACCTAACTTGCAGTCTTCAATGGATGAAGCTGAGTACCTTTATTACAGTCTTATAAATTGTTAATATTCAAGATAAATAATGAAATAACTACTGTCATGTAACCCCCTACTAACCATTACACAATTTTGCTTTTTGACAAAAATTCAACTTATTACTAAAATATATATAGCCCCTATGCAGGAAAGGTAATACTTCTGACATTACTATTTCTAATAATAATTTTAATCTTAAACTTTTTTTTCCTAAGAAATGTTATGTTTCATTTGAACAAAACAGTGAAGCTGCATCCACTTGTTTTGCACTGCTTTGCATTTGTTAATGAATATAGTAGAGAAGTATTACACGCTTACTCTGAGGCAGCTGAAGTCTTGGGCACTGCTTTAAAGGGGAGACATAGAGAAGCCAACCTACACCCATGAGCATGGTTATGGCCATCTGGGACTGGCTTTCAGAATTGCCAATCAAAGTTAGCACTTTCATACCAAAGACTCATTCTGTAGCAGCTTCCTGGTGGCAGATGTGTAATTCCACACTGAGTACAGTGCATGAGTTTTCTTCAATATTACAAGCTCATTTGAACCTGCACATCTAACTTCCCTTCAAATTAACTCTTGAAACATCCATCAAAACTTGTTACAATTTTATGAAACTCCAGTGCAGTCCCATTACTCACTGGCATGTTTCATCTCATTCTCCATCTCCTATTTTTAATATTTCATTTTGGAAAACAAATGCAGACATTTATACATTGTGCAGTCCCATGACTGCAGTATTGCTATTGATTTCTTATGTGACAAACTAAACACATATACTCAGCAGCATCTGGGCTGGTGTAATGATTTCTGAAAAAAATCCACTTTTCACTTTATTAAGAATGTTTGGGGATATAGCCTGGTAGTTTTATACAGGACACATTAAAACTGGAAAATAAGGCTCACTCAGCTACAGCTTTGTTTCTATTGCTAAGCTGTGTTCTCTTCAGCCAGAGCCTGATTTGGAACTCCTTTTGGAGGGCTGCAAAAGCCCAGCCAGAATCTGGGGAATCCTCACTATTCAAAATTATCATTTTTCCTGGAGCTAAGCAGAAACTACTGAGGTGCCGCATCAAAACCAACCAACCAACCAACCAACCAACCAACCAACCAACCAACACATCACCATCAACAACAAACCAACACAAAACCAAAAAAACTCCAAGTCACCAAAACCTAGGGATATCACCTGCTTTGTTTCCCCCTGTGTCTGTCCTGACACCTTTTTCAATATACCAGGATTCTTTCTTTTTCATGAGGGCAGTTATTGTTTCATTATAATCTTGCTGCTCTCCTAGCAACCTGATTATGTTAGCACATTTTTACTTTACATTCTTTGTGTTCAAGATGAAGCAAACTGTTGCAGATGCTCTAAAAATGGTTAAATAACTGTTACATATGCTCTAAAATGGTTAAATAAATAATTTTTCCAGTATTTTCATGATTTATCCTGAGGCATTGTATCATCTCAGACTGCCAAAACACAAGCCAGGTCTCAAGGTTCCATTCATATCAATGAGAAATAAAATGGGAGTTAACAAAGGTAAAAAGATGAGCTTGAAACCTTTCTAGTAGAACAATCATTTGGATGATAAAGAGATGTGAACTGGGAATTCCTACAACAGATAACTGAAGAAAGGAATGTTTTATCAAAGGCAATTTTTCTTCTACTTCTTTATAAGAGTCTGGCAAAAACAAACTCAAGAATGCTTTAAAGTGAACATTCTATGACCTGTGATGTGAGTTTTACTGTGTTCTCATTCAATTGAAATGTCCTTCAGGATAGGCAAGATCTGGATTTTTTAAAATGTAAAACAAGCAAGCAAGCAAACAAAGAATTGAACCTAGAGTTCTTTATACAAGGACAAGAGGGTGATCATCTTTAAGAAAAGAACAAAGGACAAAGGGATGGGCACGAAACATTTATCTGTATTCTTATGAACATCAAACATGGGACACATCAAAAGCCTGTAGACTTTTAAAGGAATTGTAGAATTCATTGAGAGTTTTTAATTGGAAATACTGAGAGCATTGCACATGTCTTGAGAACACTGTAATTGCATATGTAAATGTTCCGAAGTGTATTTCCATGAGGGTATGCCCTCTGTGTGTCAAGAAATCCTGGCCAGGACATCCTTTAGCATAGTGGTTTGGAAACCACACGGTGCACCTGGTGATCAGTAAAGCTCAGGGTCTGAATGGAAATACACTGCTGCAATTTTAAGAGCTTCCAATATCCTAGGACATAACACAGTACACACTAAGGAAAAAGCAAACTGAGCTCTCATGCCTCTTTCATAACTTCCAGGTGGAAAAAGGCCAGAACGTCTTTCCTAGGGCTTTTCTTGGAACAAACACAGATGTCTGGCACAAAATGTACATTTGTGTTTGTACTGGATGCCAAGCTGAAGCTCAGCTTTTCTTGATTTCTCCTCAGCCATTCATCATACGGATGGTCAAGTAATTTATCTCTCAAGAGCTCCTTTATCAGTTTAAGAACACCTGACCTCGGTTCAGCCCACAGATGCAGGAGGGGAGGCAGAGATGCCTGCATTTGACAGGCTGAGCCCCATAGAGCCCTCATGCACCACTGGCAGCTGAGCCTCCACCACCACCGTGGGCACAGAGCCTGGCCCCTGGCCCGCAGAGCCCCAGTTGGAGTCACTCTGACTGCAGAGGAATGAAATCAGCCCTCAAGTGGCTCCTGCTGCCTTCACAAGTGGGCGCAGCCACGGCCACCAAAGCCAGGTGCCGAACGCTTTTGTTGTCTGAACTGAAAACTGCGGTGGGAGAAGGAATATTTAGGGACAAAAACACCTGGAAAAAAATGTGTGGAAGCAGCACCTACCACTACATTTTGTTCTGCTGCTTGCAGTCCCTCTGTTAAAAAAGACGTAATTTTAACTTTCGGCAAATAATGTGAGTAGAGCTAAGAGCTCCTGAGGGATTTGTATATTCCCAAGTGAAAGCTGCTATATTTAATTTCTTTTGACAAAATATGCAAACAATTACAACTACTAACAATTATCAGATCCTGAAGTCCTAGGCAAAATGCCAAAAAATTTGCATCTTCATTTTCAAAATAATTCATAGTCTATATGCTATATTTCAATATAGCAGACACCCCAAAAAATTTACTGCCTCAGGCTTAACTAGAAGTTACTGTTAAGCACTACGGATTGAAATAAAAACCTACCGAGCATTTACTTGCAATAAAATGTAACCAAAAATTATAATAATGCTACCTTTTACTTACCTGTATGATTCACAGAACAAGAGCTGTGTTAACAATGTCAAAGAAGCAATTTGAAGAAATCTTTAATTAAAAAATCCTAATCATATAGAAAAGAGTAAAGTAACTTTCCTAACTTTTATTAAAAGCTCCAAGAGAATTGATAGATTGAAATCCAGTCAAATATCTAAGCAGACTGTAAAAGCCACTGCACATTTTAATAAAGGTGTTGCCAAAATACTGTAATACTCTGCAATATTTCAACATAATATCTTGATTGCAAAATGTCTGAGTTCTTCCCACAACTCTGTGGAGAGTCAAAAACTCACACTTCCATCCCTTCCTTCCTATTAAAAATCCACCCAGATAATTTGATTTTGAATAAAATCCCAGAAATTCTTCTGAAAAGGATTGAATCGTTATGCGGAATTGCAGACAAATTGAAGATAATTGATTTTTATGCATGGAAATTTAAATTAAGGCAGTTCATGTTTAGAGTGACAGAATAGAAGTGTGCCTTTTCAGTTAACACATTGCAAAATTCAGCTCTGATTAAACTCATCCAGATTTATATAAGGAGCTAGCCTAAGATGGCCATTTGGGGGAACAAAGCAGAACTGAAGTTCGTCCCAACATTTCATATTTTCTCACATAGCAAAATCTATGCTGGGAATTACAAAAGCAAGAATTTTGCTTGAAGATTGTTTCCTGCTTCCTATTCATTCTGATTTTTGTGTGAGTTTTAATATTATATATACAAGAATAAAAAAAAGATGGAAATATTTTCCCCAGAAAAGCTTAGACAGTGTTTCATCATTTCAAAGTCCATTTTTCAGCCTTAACTGGGTGAAAATAGAGAATTTAAGTTAAGAATATAAAAGGGTGGACTACAACAGAGTGTGACTGAATCCCTAAAACACCTCTCTGTTTGGACTATGGGGAAAAAAAAACAGAGCTGATACATCCCAGAGTATGGAAGCACTCTTAGAGTGCTTAGAGCACTCTTAGAGATGGCCAAGTTACATCTGCCCCCAAGTCATCTTCCCAGAACATTGTGCTGGTGTGGAATGTAAAGTCTTGGTTAGTGGAGAAAAGGGCAGGAATTTTATGGAGACTTCAATGGAGTGAGGTAAATCTAAAATACTCTCCAAGAGCTGTGTGTCAGGATGTGCTGGTACACTTCTAGTCCATGAGAAATGGCACCATGGTTTCTTCTCCTGTTGTACCTTCAGACTGAAGAATAACAATTTGGGCTTTTCTTGCTAACCAAAAAAATTTTAAAAAATAATAGCACATTAACGGAGCAGTAGCACAAGCTTACCAAATTTAATTTATTCAAGTCTTTATTAAATACACACACACAATAATATAGAAGTGGGCACAAAACAATGCAGAATCAGAATGTTAATATTAAAAGAAAATACAGTAAAAACATTCCCAAAGGAAAACCATAAAATGTGTTTTTCATTCAGAACATTGATTAAACTGCTTTCCTCACCAAAATATTTTTATTCATTCCCATAAATATTTGAAATAGTCCATCTCAAACTATTTTAACTACTGCTAAGAATAAATGTACATTTGAAAGCTAAAGCAACATGCTGGCTTGCTATACTTATTTTATATAAGAGAAAGCATCCTTGCCAGCAACTTATTTCTTACTCTAACTCTTTCTGGAATGTGACTTGACCAGCAAAGCATAACAGCAGAGCTTTGAAGCAGAAGGAAAGAGAGGAGCGAAAAATACTAAAACTGCTCGAAGGCACAGAAAATATGATACAAAAGCCAATGGCACAATATCTGCACAATCCAGAGGATCAACAAAGCACAGAAATATTTTCTTGTGGTGCAGGAGTGAGCTGGAAGCAATTAGGGAAAAACAACCCCTCAGTGCTACTTACAAACGGGAAGCAACAGTCACGACTAAAGCACAGTGAATCGGCGCCTGCCACAGCTGCCATTTCCAAAGTGCTGCTCCAACAGTGGTTTGTGGAAGGAAGCCTAAGAGGGATAAATGTCTGCAAGAGCCCCAGGGACATGCAACTGCTCTACAGACATTAAAAACAGCAGTGTGAATTCCTGCTCTGACAACACCGCTAGTGGAAGGGTCCTTGGCCCCAAGTTAGTTACTAATGGATACTAAAAACCTGGGAAGCCCCTTAAAGTCTCACCCTGGGCCAGCCAGGCAGATCCCACAGGCTCCTTGGCTAGAAGCTGAATGCTGATGAGCAAAACCAAGAAGAGGGATATAGTCTGAGGATAAAGCAGAAAATGAATTTGCTGAATAGAAAGCTGTGCCTGGCTTCCTTAATCCTTGCAGGTCGGGAGTAATTGCAGTGATTCCATAAAGCTCAATCACAGAGGGTACAGTGGTTAGATGGTCATGTCTTTGGCAGGCAGTGGTTCATATTAATAATGTTCCAGGCTTTCAGAAGCAGCCTGTATGTCTAAATCAATTACTTCCTGCAGCTCTTGTGTGCGGTAAGCAAGCAACGCTATCTCTTTTCTGAGATAAGGAAGCCAGAAGGAACTGAAATCGTTACAACAGGAATGTGAAGCAGACAGGACAAGGGTCCCATATTTCTTTTGTTTAGAGTTGTGCTTTGAAGAATTTCTCCAGCCTGTTTCTCTTTCTCCTTTTATGTTCCTCATTGTTATCTCTTCAGATTTCAAAAAGTGAGTTAAGCACCAGAAAATGTGCAGAGCTGCTGAAAGGCCACTAAAAAGGGCTCTGTAAGCCTTAAGAGTGCTACAAGGGCTTCCCTACAAGAGAAGCGTTCCGTGCTTTGGCCTTGCCATTTAAAAAGGTCATCAAGTGATATTTGCAAAGAAAAACATGAAAACCATGCAAAATGTAAGCTTTTATTTAGAATGAAGGCTGATACTCAAACATGCACCTAGAGTAACTTCAGTGTTGAATAAAACATTCAACACTGACAGTGATATGATATTCAACATAATTCTATCCATGAAAAATATTAAACTTGTTCTATTCATCTTTAAAGTTACTTCAAGGGAGGCAATTTAATAATGAGGATAGTCTCTGTAACTAGCCCAGGATAAGACTTCCCAGGGGGTTTCACAGGTTTTTAGGATCTGCTTGTAACTTGGGGCCAAAGATCTTTCCACTAGCCTCCTAGAAGGAGGCAAGATGTGTGCTCACTTGTTCTTTCATTTCTGAGCAGCATGATTTCCTTAGCAATTCCCACTGGACACACCCATACTTGCCCTTGCAGATTATCCAAGGGTATCTTTACTAAAAAGCACAGTGGATGGAATTCCAGATCTATTGATGCTAATGGCAAAAACTCCCAAGTATTTTGATGAAACTCATCTGGTATTAATTTCCTGAGTCACACTACAATTTTGGTCATTATTTGGGGGAAAAAAAATGAAAATCTGCACAATAATCTTTGAGACCAGATGGGAAAACTATTACACTACAGGAAATACATCTGGTATAGAGTGTCCATGTATGCAGTCTATAACTCAAGGGCATTATAGAATAATCTTATATACTGCACAGATATGTGAACTAGTATAGAAGCAATCCAACTGTGCTAGTACAGGCATCTACTCAGTCGAGAGAGTTTAAAAGCAGCTCAGATTTCTGTATGCTTCACAGTATGCAGAGAAGCCATTTCCTCACTAACAAAAGATATTTACATTAAATCCCTTTAATGATATGTAATCTTAATTATAATGTGAACATAATCTTATGTTACAACAAAGACTTCTAATTGGATGCTATAAGAAAGACTTCTTCTACTGGTTTACTACAAATTCACTCCACGTCTTCTTAGTATCTGTTCTATGCTGGCAGCAGATAACCAGTTTTTTTTTTTTTTTTAAGCAATAGAATTTATTAAAAATGTCTCTCAGCCCAGCATTATTTCTACTTTAAATCAGAGACCTATAGAAAGAATTGAAAGATGAGGACATATTCCATACTTCAACAAAAAGCCATGCTAAAAGTATTGATAAAACAATAGGAGAAAAATAAATCAAGAAATATCTCCAAAGTCTAGCATATAGGGTCTTTCACTGTTCCAATACAATATAAAAGAGAGAGCTGGTACAGAGCCCAATTATTGCCTTGAGTGCAGTATCAGTTTTGCTCATGTCTTCAAAGAACTTTCTGATTTTTCCAGTAAGTTCGTAAAGCTCTTGTAGGCTGCCTAAGAACTGATAAAGAACTTCACTTTCTGAGGCAAAAAGTGATGTCTGCATCAGAAACAGCTGTGTTAGGAGGTTCTGACAGATTCCTGTTGTCCCAAGGGTCATTTCTTGGTGAGGTACATTTGTTCCTATCACTAAAATGCTGCAGGCAGAATCCTCAGCTGGCACAGATGCTTTGTGCAGACTTGTCAGGGAGCAGCCTGGGCATCCTAACCAAAATTTATGTCCTAATTTCAGGGGAACAATGCCATAAGCAGCCACTTCCCCACAGTGTGGCTCTGGAAACTTCTAGCCCAGAAGAGTGCTTGAGCTGCAGAAAGTGTAGATAAATCCAAGCAACCAGCATGAGTGTGTGTGTTATGCAGGAGAACCCCAGAGGAGTTAGTGTCAGAGGGATCCTTTCTTGGTGTCCTGATTTTGTACCTAATCTTCTAATCTTTGATGGCACTAACTGCTGAAAATAGGGACGACTGCTCCTTTGAGCTGCTGCTGACAAAGGACGAAATGTGGCAGTGGCACATCACAAAAACAGGGCCACCAGTGCTGACAGGAATTACAGACGCTGTAGACTCAGTGGGCAGCATTTGAACCACAAATACAAACACTTAGCAGACTCAAAAATGCTAGCACTGAGAGACGCTCAGAGAGCGCCTAAATCACAGCTTTGTGAGGAAAAGCAGGAATAATGGTTTCAACAACAGCTACAGAGGTTGGCTGCCAAATGTCCCTACCATCCCCAACCAATTCCACTGCCCAGGTTCCTCTGTCAGGGGCCTCCTCACCCATCCTTAGCACACTCAGGGAACGTTTTGTGTGATTTTGCATGTACGAGCCCTTCATAAGTGTTTTAGTTTCTTTCGAAAATACTCAGAAATTCTTACAAGTCACAGGTCTGTGCCAAATTCAGCATGTCAGAAAACCATGGACACAAAGTAGGAGCCTGGGTAAAATGGTAATAAAGGATTTCAGTATTTATAACTAACTGTATAGGAAGTGCATGTAGCCAAAATGAGAAAGGGAATAGCACACAATGGTGAATGTATAGGAGGTTAAGTTTTTGACTGAAAAACCTGACTCTTAGGAGTATTCCTCTAAAATGCTTACAATTTTGTGGTCTCTGTCCTCTACTCTCCATTCTGCATCTTTGCCTTTCTCACCTCAGAAATGAATTTATCACATTTCTAGACTACAATCTGGAGTAGGCCCTACAGTACAACTTGCAAACCAAAAGGGTTTGTTTGTTTTTTCCAGATGCATGAAATGCTCCATATGTAGAATAAGAGCTTGGGAGAGTCTCTGTCAATCTGACTTCAGTACTACTCAGACTGTATTAATATAATGGTTTAGAACCTTTTTATTATTTTTTGCAAAAAGAGCCTTGCTTTGCTTTTGCAATTGCCATGAGATTGCAAGACAGAGTTGTTATTACAACAAGTATCAGATTTAAAAACTGAACATCAATGTTATAAAGAAAAGCATTATCTCTATGCACAAATGTATGCATACATAGGGATACGTGGTGAGGTGCAAGTGTATGTACATATATTTATCTGTATATATTTCTGGTTTTGTATATATGCCTCCCTCATCCTGCCATCACAATGGCAGAAGGCAATTTTGAGCCTTATTTCAAAGCAAAATAAATTGCCTCCTGGCAATTTCATTTTCAAAATGTTTCAGTAAATTGTTTTGTTAAGAGTAACATCATTTTCATCTCACCTAATCATTATTCGTATAAAGTGTTTTCCTTTTAAAAATACATTGCTTTATACTACTAAGTTTTGCTGATTTATAAACTTCACTGCCCCTAAACTAGCAATATTGCAGAGCATGCTGATTACATGACTAGATTGGGTGAGACTATGACAGAACTTCTTTCTAAAAATGAGGTCTGAGCTACAAGGCTGTGTTGTCCTCACCATGAGTGGAAACAAGGATACAAATAACATAGATATTGCCTATTTATGTAAATTTTAAAAATCTTGCTTACTTAAAAATGTGTAAAATGCATAGATTGCTTAAAATTATCTCTCCAGTAAGACTTCTAATTTAATTTTAATTTTTTTTCCCTCCAAGATACCAGGAAAGCAAGACTTTCAGAAAGGGAACAATGCTCCTGAACAGTTTCTGTGTGCAAATGTTAACTGACAGACATTCACTGACTGTGGCACATTGCTCTCAATCCAGCAAAGGCAAACACAGTTACCATTACTTCCCTAGTCAAAGATCCACGGAAGTGGTGGGGACTCCACGGCCCCACTTCCCCAGAACAAGAACCAGGGCTGAATATGTGCACATGTTAATTGTGCAGGATGGGGCACCAACCCTTATTCCAAAGGCCCTTCTTTCTTCTTGCAGCTACATCAAAAGTAGAATTGCAAGAGAGCAGAAAAAGAGACAGAAAAGCACAATTCAGAAACACACGGACCCTCTTCTCAAATTCAAAGGCAGATGCAAATTACAAGCAGTGAAAAATAGGAAGTGCTGCATTCAGCTTTCTGCCCTGGAACACCATGGAGTAAACACCCAACCACAGCAAGTGTAGCACGTAGGACTGTGGTTTCATGAAAGGCTTGCTCCAGCCTTCTGCAATAGTTTGAACTGAGCTCTTAGTCAGATGTCATATCTGCAGACTCTGTAAATTCTGGGGATGAGGTAATCTGGGTCAAACTATTAAGAAAAAAATCAATTTTTCTTTCCCCCTGCTGCTATTTCATCTGTTTTACAAGATTTAGTCCTTCTATAAAATTGTACCGTATTTAGATTTCTAAAAAATAGGAAGTCTTGGAAAAAATAGCAGAGTATTATACCTACTAGTAACCTTAAAGATTATTATAATTAATGTGCTATAGTTACAAAAATAATATTACTAATGATGATGCATATACATTTATTTGACTCAAACTGACAGCTCTGGACAGTCAAGCACAGAGCAGTCTTCATCTCTTCTCCTACCTATATTTTTGGAAGCACTTTTTTTCCTGCTCAGGTTAAAAAAAAAAAAAAGTTTTAGTAGAACATCAGAAGGATTCATCCAAATCCTGGACTATATATTCCTAAAAAAGCCAGATACTTCACCTAAGTCAAAGATTACATAATGCCCCAGTCCAATCACAGTCCTTGTCTATCTGAGGTCTGCTGAGGAAGCGGCAATGAAATACAGCATTTTCAGTAAAGACCTTCCACATACTGCCACATGTTATTCTGCCACAGTTATTCTGTGGTACCCCTTTCAGCTGAACAGTGGGAGTGAGGTACCTTCCACATGAATTTACAGGCATAGTCGGGATGCTGTAAGTGTTTCTGACATGGTGCGTATGCATTTCCTTTTTTCTTTCTTTTTTTCCCAGGGATAGCTGGAGCCGTCATTGTCATTCACAGCATCTAGCAGCTTCCAATCTGACATAAAATCATTCTTTGCCAATATGAAATATCTGCTGGTCATGATGCATGCTGTTTCTTATCTCTGAAGATGTGAATGTGTGTTTCAGATATACACAGCCATACCCTGCTATCTCTTAAGGGTAAGTTTCTGAAAAGTGCAACAGATAACAGGTCAATGGAGAGTAAAATTATTTTTTTTCTCATAAAAATAAAACTGTTGTAGTAAAGAGAAGATGCATTCAGGCACTTAATACACACAGATATGAACAGTACATTGTATTATGAAATCTTTCCCACTCATGTGCCATTAACATTAACCAGAAACATATTAAAGGCTTAAATGCAAAAAGGAAGATGTTGCTGCAAACCACACATGAGACACCCACACAGTTCTAGAAGCACCAGTGTGATAAACAAACAGCACTGAAACAAGAAAAATTATTGTACTGTATCCAGGAGTGTATGTTTTGTCAAGATGTTATTTATGTAAATATTTTATAAAAACAAGAAATACTTATATCAAAATATATGGGAGAAAAAGCCATAAATGCATTGTTTACAGTAAAATGTCACCCACGTATTAAGGTGGTTCTAGGATGCCTGCTGCTGCTTATCAGACCTGCCTCAATATGCCTAGGCAACTCAGGGAAGTTTTTTACATAAGATGGGTGGTAGAAGGGTGAAAGATGGAAAATCAGGGTGATAATGATGGCTGGCAGGGCAGAGGACAAAGCAGCTGACAATGGAAAACCAAGACAGGCAGACCAGTACAGACAGCAAATTCTTACTCTGTGTGCATATATTTAATGTCCATGTGTGGTGCACATATATATCTACAGGTGAAAGGAATAATCTCAGATTTATGATGTCATAAGCATTAATGATAAAATATATGTTCTTTACTATATTTATGTAGATAGATATAGATATAGCTAGAAATATTCACATTTATAAGTCTTCTATGAGCCTTCTAAGATATAATTGTTTCTATCCTGAAATGCTTAACACTAAATGAATGGCAATTTCTCTTCAGTAATGTATTCTACCAGAGAAATTAAAACTGAACTTGTCCATCAGGGAAAAAGCAGGTGCGAAATTATTTACATCATCCCTCAAGGGGAAATCACCTAAACAATTTCCAAAAGTCAGAAATTTTCTCAGTGATTTACTCACTAATAATATCTATTTGAGTTAAAATCTGTTTTCTTGTTGGTAATCTGAAATTTTAATCTACCTTCTTTGGAATACCAATACAGTAATGAAGATTTTGGAATAACAGAATGTGCAATAATTGAACTTTGAGATTATAAGTGTTATTTGGAAGTCTTGAAAAAAGTGTTAACTTCTCTCAATTAGAATAAAACATAGTAATGTCTTCTTCCAGAGATTTCAGCTACAGATGCTGAAGTGATAGAGAGGTATCATCATTTCTGTCCTAAAACGTTTTTGCTGTCCTCCCTTAAAAGTGTAGGTTGATTTAAAGTTCTTTTCCCTCACAAAATCTTTATGGTAGCTAGCTAGCATAGCTTTCAGATTTTATCTTGCCATATGTTTCAAGTTGTGTGCTTCAGTCTGCATCTGCTGAGTATCTGCTACGGTAGGGCTACAGCATCAACTCAAAACAATTGGGACTACAGTCTTTATAATAATTACTCTCTGCAGCTGTTGAAATCAGAATCTCTAAAAAAAGGAATTAAAAAACTGTAGCTTCTCTCCCTCTCTCTCTCTTTCTTTATTTTTATCTAAGGCAAAAAACAAGCACATCTTGATGAGGCCTTTCTGAATTAAAAAATAGAAGCAGATTTTTTTCAAGATTTTTTTTATAATATAAAGACATGCTGCTTTAGAGTATGGAATAAAGTTACATCTGTCTTTAACCATGATAGGTGATTTAGAGAAAACCTCATGAGGAAAAAAACGTTGTAGTACAATACATCTTAGGCGTTGGGTTCTCATTTGAAAATGACATTGACTAAGTTCTGCTTTTCAAAAAAAATTTCCTGGTTGTCATAAACTGAAGAATCTATTAAGAGTTAAAACCTTAGCAATCCTAAAGTTGCTTCTCTTATGGTTTATGAAGTCATTATCAACCTCTTTATCTCAACAGCTAGACAGCAAAAACAAAATCAACCTGTCTTTCCAGCAAATATATTCAAGCACCTGCATGCCGTTAGATGTGGTGTCACTACAATGCTTCAGAAGCTATAAAGAAACCTATTTACAGTATCAAGGAAGAGTTTGGTCCTGTAGTTAAGGTAGAACTGCTTGATTAGACTAATTCATTCACAATCTGAAGGCAGTAGCCATTTTTATCTGTCCTGTTCCAGTATTGGTATTTAAAAACTTCTGTTATTAAAATAGTATGCTCATAGAATTATAACAAGGTTCAGTTGTAAGTGGCCTCAGGAAGTCAAACAAAGGATCTCTGTTGAAAGCAGACCATGTTTCTCACAACTTAGTCCAGCCAGGTCTTGAAATCCTTCAGAGACAAAGACTGAACATTCTTGTTTAGCAACCAGTTCCACTGCCTTACTGTCCTCTTGGGGAAAAAGTTTTTCTTGTATCCAGTTTGAGCCTCTCTTGTTTAGACTTCTGTCCTCTACCTCTTGCCCTCCCTCAGGGCTCACCACTAGGAACCTGGCTCCAGCATCTTGATCACCTCCTTGCTTCTCCATATAAAGTTGCTATTATGTTTTCCCAGATGTTCTCTTCTCCAGATGGAACAAGTCCTCCAGTAATAATGTAAAAGCAAAAAGGTTTTGTACAGGTATGAAAATAGCAGCAGTGAGTGCATGTCGTGTTCTTACTGCTGCTGAAACTCAACCAAAAGTTGGCATACAGTTCCTTTGTTAAATAGGGAAAAGAATGTTTCTGCCCCAAATGATTGAAAGTGCAGATTTTCTAAGGTATTTAAGGAAGCTGATTGCTATTAGATTTGGGGGAAGCCAAATATCTAGATAGCTTCAGATATTCAGCAATAACATTGTAAAAAAAAAACCAACAAACCACTATATGGTCACCACAACTGGAGTCCTTAAAGGTTCAGCAAACACAGGAACTTACTGCAAGCATTTGAGCAGCCACATCTGGAATACTTTCAAACCTACAATGAGTATATGCATAAATATTTTCATATTATTGGCTAAAGAAAGATAGTGCAAGAAAAAAAAACCAGGAAGGCAACAAATACAGGGACAAAGGGTTCATATGTGATGCTCAGGAGTACATTTTTATAATAAACCCAGCTATTTTCTTTTTAATGCGTTAACAAGTTGCCAAACAAATCTCACTACTGTGGTGGTGCGAAACTTAATTTCAAAATTTCAACTAAATCAAGGAGCAATGTCAACACTTCTGTGGCTACACTGTGCTAAAAAAATACACAAGGTAAATTGCACTAGAGGAGTCTTCAACCATCCATGAGAACTGAGTCTCGGTTCTGTTTGTCTGGAGTTCAGGAGATAAACTCTGTCCTTTGGCAATACATTAGCAATGGGTCTAAGGTTCTCTTTTCAATGAGTTCCTCAATACAGCTGAAATCCACCCCTTTCCTTTCTGCATCACAAGGTTCGAATTATTACAACAGTTGCTATAGCAGCATTGGAAATATTCTTCCAATAAAAATTAAGCTTTTTGTTTTATGGTTTTGATCTACCCAATGATTTCCTCTCATTTTACAATGATGCTGCTTTTGGTGGGGATTTATTCCATTCTCAGATAAGTGTCAGAAGAATCTAGAATATTCAGGCAGGTCTCTTCCTGTTACTTTTGTGCTATAAATTTAAGAATTAATAACTAGGAAATAAATGCAGATTATTTCCAGGTAATAAAATGTTATATCCTCTTTTTATGAACATTAATGACAATTTTAAATATGGCAAGGTTCAATCTGCCTAGGCAGACTCTAACATAACAATTCTGTTACCTAATTACATCATGATTACCTACAAATTCAGCCACCCTACACATCTATATGTGGTTGAAGTTACTAATTTTCTGCAGAACATGCACCATGGATTACATGGGCAGGAGTAGAGAAGCTAATTTGAAAACACTGAAAAAAAAGAAGATGCACAGAAAACAATTTCCATAAATTATTAACTTACTACTTGTTTAAAATTTTGGGGAATGAAAGACATGCTGAAGAGAAGCAGATGTGCTGCTACTATAAGGGTTAAAAGATAGACCATTAAACAATGTACTCTAATAATAAAGTTCACCTGAACTGAGTTTTAAAGAAATTACAGGCATTTTCTTTCTTCTCTTTTAAGAAATGCTGTACAATTTTCTCTCTGTCTAAATACATACATGTGTATCAGTGTGAAAAATCACCAAGATGTAGGAAGCAAAAGTATATCTATCAAACTAGGGGTTTTTCTTCTTAGCCAATTTCAGAAAAGCGCTTGAAGTGAACTAGGTCTGACCTGTGCACTAAATCCAAGGAGCACCAGCTATGAAAAATGTATACAAATACTTGCAAGAATAGAAGAAATTGCATCTACTGCTGGTAGTCTTTCCAGGGCTCATTGTTGCTTTTTCTAGTCTTCCACAGGAGCCTATGGTTAAGGCACAGGAGTTGAGCAAGAGGGCTGCTGCAGTTTTCCTGTTTTAATGAATGGGTCTCCAATTCTTAAAGCAAGATAGCAATCAAGCATTTAAATAACTGTAAGATTCTGTATTTGTTTTCAAGGACAGGATGAAGATGGTGATTATATGAAGCAAGTCTTCCTCTTTCAAGGTTACTCCTCCCTACTCTGCCAATGTTTTCTCTCTAACTGAATGTAGACTGGAAGCACATGGAGAATAATAAATTATGGATAACAAATTTAATTCATAGCCCTCATAACTGAGAACCCTCAGTAATCTGCACTTACTCTCCTATGCACCAGCAAACAAGCCATAAATCTTCTGAATGTTGTTACTAATATGCCTCTCTTTTCCAGCAATCACAAGCAATGTCTCAAAAAAAATAGTTGCCTTATTCTCTCCCACAGTATTGTGAACCAGTTGGATAACCATGGATTTAGCATTAGTGAAGAGTTCAAACACAGTTTCAATCTCAATGAAAATAGGAGTTTTTAGTTGGTTACTAGGGCACACACTCATCTAAATCCTTTGCTTTGTTTACACTCAAACTATTTTTTATCCAAATAGAAGTTAAGAGCATAGGAAAATTGGGAGGAAAATGAAACTAAAAACATTAACAAAATGAATACTGGATCAAATTCTTTGCATCCTAATTAAGCCATAATCTTGTGTAAGAGGAAATTTGCTTGGTTAAAACCCAGGAAAATATGGCCATTTTCTGGGAAGTATGGGAAGAACGCTGAGAAACCTGCGTAACAAAAGAATTGTGTTGAAAGCTGCTCATGACCTGCAGACATCACTGCATAAAGGAGCTCTCTGGAATGGAAGTGAATTCCACTTGAACGGCTAGAAACAGCATCTTGCCAGCAAGAGGAACATGGCTGAAGGAAGACAATTCTGGTATGCTGTGTGTGTCTGCAACAGCAGTGGCTGGTACTAGTGGGATTCTGAGAGAAACAATAACAGGAACTCAGAGCAGCCCAACTCACCCATACTTACAGGATTTCAGGAAGGACATTTGCAGCCTGTGGTAGCTGCATCTAGCCTAAAAGGCAATGAAGATACACTACACATTCTTCAAAAAAGCTATTGCCCTGAATCAGCCAAGACTGTTCTTTCACTTTGAAGACAAACAGGATGGACTCAAGTAAGTGCATAAACAATTTTTCGGGTCAGCAGTAATTCATGCAAAAATACTGGTGTCTCTTGACAATACAGGAAAGTTTTAATATAAATAAATGACAAGTAAAAATCTCAATTTCATACTGACATATAAACTCCACAATGACCTGTTCATTAAGATCAGCTTGCATATGTTGCACAAGAGTGTTAAGACCCCTCAAACACGACATTGGAGTACATTTGAATAACAAAAATAAATTAGCTCTGGACAGAAATTATGCAAAGATTAGCTTAGTAAGAAAAGTATTATGCTTAACAATTTTTTTTCCTCAAACCTACTATACTAAAAGAAAATAGTTGTACATTTAGGAATAAAAAGGACCAAAACCAAGAATGTGAGTTAGCGGGCACACAATATGTGTCTGCAACTCTTTCTCACTACTCTTCAGCCTCCTACCAGCTGCAACTGAATAATTTTCCCACCTTGTTAAAGAGTGGATTAGTTCTGAATCTAATGTACTGTTGTTCAGAAGGCAAAGGTATTTCCAAACTTATTTCTGATCTACTAATTCCCTTATATACATACACCTACAATCATGTGTAGCCACTGCTGCTGTGTTCCATGTGTTCAAACAGTAGGAATCATCAGTAACAGCAGCTGCTCTGCATGGGGAATGTGACATCCTTCTGAAAAATCAAGACCCAATTCCTACAGCCATGAACAGCCTCAACACTGAACCCAACTGAGTCACATAATTCCATCCATGTTTTCCCATGAATGTTCCATAACAATGATGGTACTGCTCATCTTGTGATCAGAACTTAGGACCTCATGATGAAAAGTTCACAAAACAAGTAATTATAATGCCTATTACATTAACTGTAGTAGTCACCTGAGTACCTGTACAAGAAAAGTCCCTCTGCCCCCCATGGTTTCCTCATAGCTTTGTCTAGCTTCAGGTTATTTACAGTTAAATAACACATCCTATGTATTGCATATGTAAGATCCCAAGGATGATTTCATAAAAAATCCCCAAAAACCTCATCGTAATTTATTTCATTGCACACAGATGCAAATCACATTTAATCAACATTATCTAAAACTTCATGTTTCAGCAGGACTTAGCTTCAGTAATGTCTGTGAACAAATACCTTGAGAGGGCAATCTGCTGCCACTGGAGGTTAATGCACCCATTGCAAAGCCCCTGTGCCAATATATTAGCTCTCCTTCTGTCATGTCTGGCTCAGCCTTCTCCCTGCTCTTCATTCTGGTCCTTGTGGTTGTCAGCTATTGAAATAACAAAGACCACAGTGTATGACTTGAATGCAAAGGAGTTAAATCAACATGCTGCCTGCCTCCTAATAATACCATTTTCCAGATTATCCATGGCTTCCACAAAGGCTTCACATATACTTTGGGAAGGACATGAAGGATTCAATACCAAGAGGCATTGGATTAAAAAAAATTCTCAAATTCAGACTTCTCAACATTTCTGAAAGAACTGAAGTGGCCCACTTGAAGAGTTTCTCTCAAGGATAGCTTATTCTCAAGCAACATTCAGAGGAAAAAACAAGATGTTGTAGATTACAGGGCATTACTAGACTTTGTAGTTGTTTTTGAGTATTTTACAGACTACTTGTTGATTCAGAAATTCAATTCCCTCCATCCCCTGCCTCAGTTTCCCAATCAAACTCAATATAAATAATGATAGTGACATTCTTTCTTAAAGTGCTGTTGGAACTATGCATGACGAGCACTTCACAGAAGCAGCCTCTAAGTACTATTATTCTCTTCTTTTTCTTTTTTTAAATTTAAGAGCCACTTAGCTATAAGTGAGATAGATGCCATCTCTAAGAACCTCTTAAGACCTCAGAATTTGGTTCATACAATATAAGAATTACATGGCTGTGCCATCCTCCATGTCATCAAGTAGCATTTGACAATGCAACATTAATTTAGTAGGAGCTCGGTTACAGGTTCAAATCCTCCTAGTTGCCTTTTAGAGTGCTCTGCTTTTCAAGGGCTTCATCTCTTTCAAAAGAGATATGATTTGCAAAAAAAAAAGCTCACAATGCATGCAAAATTAGTTGCAGTGGTTCAAAAGAAAGTGGAAACCTGTCTGCCTAACAGTAGCATTCACTTCAGTAATCTTCATTTATGCCTCTCTAAAACCTCACCTCCACTCTCAGAAAACTGAAGTTTCATACACTGCTGCACTGTTTCATTGAAGCAAATTTTAATTTCCTTCCCCATCTCTCCCAGAAAAGGACTTACAAAATGTCTACACTCTCTTCCCATTTTCAACTCCTCTTTCTTTTGTTTTGACCTTTTATCTGTGTGAGAAAGCAACAAGGCTGAAAGATTTATACTTAAAGAATGGGTGAGTGAATGTGAGCAAGGTGCAGAGAACTGTGATTAATGCATCCTTTTTTTTGTTTGTTTAAATAGATTTTATAACTGTCTTACAAGAGAACAGCAGGGGAAAAGTTTAGTTTGAGGATCAAATGTTTTTTCAGTATACATCTTACACTTAACAAATACCCTTACACAGATGAATCTTCTTATCTTGAACTACATATTGAATATTCAATTTTGTAGGTGAAAAAGTGGCATGACCACTATTTTGTGTATGTCATTATCTATTAATAAAGCAATACAAAGCCTGTTCACTTGTAGTGATTGTGTAACATCTTTAGCATAGGGTGAATTTTAAAAAGTACAAAACAGAAGATAAATTCAAGCATTGGGTCAGAAACAACTCTGTAAGGAACAAGACCTGTTTTAGGTTAACCCTGAAAGGCAGCTCAGCCAGCCATTTGCTCATTCCCCACAACGTGGGTGAGAGAATCAGAAGGGTAAGAGTGAAAAAACTTTTAGGGTGAGATAAAAGCAGTTTAACAGGGAAAGTAAAAACCATGCATATAAGCAAAGCAAAACAAGGAATTAATTCACATGGAAATGGGATCAGCCATCCCCAGGAAATCAGGGACCCACCATTTGTAATGGTGGTTTGGGAATACAAACACTATCCTTCCAAACATAGGATGAAGCAGAAACATCTTGTCTGTGAGACG
This sequence comes from Melospiza georgiana, assembly GCF_028018845.1. Lineage (NCBI taxonomy): Eukaryota > Metazoa > Chordata > Aves > Passeriformes > Passerellidae > Melospiza > Melospiza georgiana. The sequence goes on along the minus strand of NC_080431.1, from coordinate 93,581,743 downwards.
TGGGAGACTGTTTGACAATGAGAGAGTAGGGTGAACAGCAAGTCTGCAAATAAATTAAAACTCTGGGTAGCAGAGTCAAGGGAATAAATTGCCCTCTGAAAAATGTCATAGACTTAAAAAGTTAGGTCAAATGAAAGCCAGAAAAGTAGAGAGGTCTTGATAAGTTTGCCCTAAGCAAAACAGGTAGACTCTCCTTCTTGTTACTAACTGCAAACTTCCAGAACATTGATGCCAGGGAAGTTTGAACCCTTTTGACTGCCATTCCTAACTAAGAACCATTACAGACATCCTGACAGAATGAGAATCTGACCTTGAAATCTACAATGTGCTTGCAAATCCATCTCTTGCAGAGTGTGATCCTGAGACAGCTGATAACAATTCTCTTCCAGCCTTTGAGTTGAAGACTGCTACTAAATAGATTGCCAAAATATTAGTTATCCATCCTTATCAGAAATTCTCAGCACTCTGTATGAAAAAAAAAAGGCCCTTGCAGCACTGCTTGTATAATTGCACTGATTATTTTAGCCAGTGGAAACACATGGGGCAGCTGCTAGAGAGAGACTCTCTCACAGGGATGCACCAGTAATTGGTATTACCTTCTAAACTGTGACTCAGCACCGGCGTCTAATCCAACAACCTGTGGTTACATCCTCTGCCAACAAAAAACACCATAAATCACCTTCCCAAAGACATCACTACAGTTTATTGGAGGTAATTACAAGTTCATTTTTATGAAAATACATGTCCTACTATAATTTCTGCAAATCAAAAGTTTTTTCAAGTTTGTTTTGGTTTTTTTCTACATTTTTTTCCTCTAACATAAAAAAGAAATGTGTACAACAGTGTAATGTATTCAACTGAGCCAGGATGATGTACAAGAAAAACAATTTTCTTTTCCTTCAAAACACACTTCACTCATCCTATCTAGTTAATCTGTAAACTACCTGTAGCAGGAGCTCTTCCTTATTCCAGAACAGCAAAGCTACTTAAAGAGAGTTCAAGCACTTCAGAGCCTTTTTGCTCTAATGCAACATATATGTTATATCATAATCATAATTCATACATGGCTATTTCTCTAAATCCATGGGCTAACCCTCCACATCACATCTTCAAGCATGTTGACAATTTTCTGCTGATTTAATCAAACTCTCTGTTTTCAACAGTTTAAATCACTGTGTCCTTTTCATAGGTGCACCTTGAAAAGGTATCACCTTCTGAAGAGCCAGCATTACATATATAAGGGAGATATTCCAATACTATTCACCTAAGTTGTGTTGCAATCTTAAGAGCCTGGTCTCGAAAACCTTTCCATCTTCAAGCATTTAAAAACAGAATTTACAAATCTAGCCTTGACACAGGTATCCAGTTAAATGAGAAATTATCAACTACATTTTTTCCAGGGATCTGACAACACAAGGTTCTGAGGAACACACAATCAACTGGTGACCTTTTTGTCCCTTGAGGCAGGCCTATTCCTACCTTGGGTAACTGGCAGACTGGAAAAAACCAATTCCTTTCATTTACCTAGGAATTGCTCTTCCTAATCTACAAGTGCTGATGTAGCACAACTGGGGGCAGACACACTGCAATAAACGTTGCAAGGAAGAAATTGCAATGCTGGAACACAGACAGTGGATTCATTTTAATGGTTCTGCATATGGCTACATTAAAAAGAAAAAAAAAAGCATAATTGATTTCCTGCTGACCCTCTCCTCCAAGTTAATGAATGAAAGCTGCATATGTTAAAAGTCATGCAGCATGAGAAAGTCTGCTACTACCATCAAGAGTGTAAAGGAAAACTGAGTACTAGGGCCTGAGGCAATACCTGTCACACAAGGAAACTGCCCAGCTTTGGGATGTGCAGAATCCAGTGTCCTAGTATTGAAAACCAGTGTGAACCTGGTACTAACTCTCTATTCAATCCTTCCTTTCCAATTCTCTTTTTATCACCATCTCTCATTTTCTCATTTCTCCTTTATTATTTGTATCTCTCAAAGAAGCAGTACTTTGAAGGACCTGAACTCTGTAGTATGGTGCATATGGTGCACCTGCTCTACTCAACACTAACTCATCATTCTTTAACTCTTGAACAAGGTTCTTTGGTTCACTCAAGACAAAAAGGAAGAAAATTGCTTCTGCAGAAGAGGTAACAAATTTCCTTTGGTCCAAGTAAGTTCTGAGCAGGCATGAAAGGCTCTGAGCTGTCTTTGTCCTGTCCATCTTCCACAGAGACCTACAGGTTTGCTCAATTTTCACTGATTTTCTTCAGCCACAAGCAGACTTAAAACCAAGTGGTCTCCAGGTGGATAAAGAGCAAAGTTTTTTCCACATCCTGCACTCAAACTTTCTATAAAATATACCTCATTTCTTTCCATCCTTACTTTTTCTGCTGTTTTCATAATGCAAAGGAGAAAATTCCCAACATACTCTGAATGAGTTAGTTCCACTTTTCTCCCCTTGGCTAAGTTTGAAAATTAAACATGAGCACACTAACTAGTACAAGCAGGAGCATTTCACTGAATTGACTACCAGCCCTGCTTATGATCTTTACATTTGTTTTTATTACCTTTCCCTAACCAACAGAAATAGAAACAGAGTAGTTTCAGTTTGGGAGGCTGAGGGTGAAATCTCAGGAACTCTGAATCCTTTCTTTTAACCACCATTAGTTTTTTAAACAGATTGGGAAAGCTGTTCATGTCTCTGGGGTTCAGTATCTTGTCCAATGTCACAGGCTGCCAAGCACTTAATGCTCTCACAGAATCCGAAACCCTCAAATGAAAGGCAGGACAAAGGTGAAAGCTATTTGAGTGCCTACCTCATAAAATGCCATGATTTAATGTTGCAATAATGAGTGGCAGCATGCAGCAGGGATAAAAGGAGGCTGCTGGCCAGAGCAGGCCTCCATTCCCCTCTGTTGCTCTGCCAGGATGCTGTCTGCACTTGCTTTGGCACTGTGAGCAGAACTGGGTAACACAGGCCCAGATTTGGAAGCTGGGGCAGATTATCACAGAGCTGACCTTGCAAGAATCAAGCCAGTCCAAGCCTCAGCCACAAGTGACATCAAGACAACAGATGGAGAACTGCTTCCAGGTGAGGCTGGCACCAACACCAACTGCACTCCACTCCATTGTGAACAGCCCTGTGGAAAGGCTCCTCAGCCCAAGAAGCAACTTCCCAAGCCAGGATTTGGCTGAGCCCCTCTGAGAATTGTGCTCTGCATCACTTGAGACACAGGAAAGTGCACACAGGCAGGCCAGCTGTGGGTAAGGGTAAAGAGCTCATCCAACAGGGCAGAGGAGCTCAGTGACATCCTAATAAATCCCACGACACTCTGCTCTTTCCTGCTCCTTCACAGCACGCCAGCATTGCAAACCAGGTGTTGCAGAACTGCTTGCAGGATATTTCTGGCAGAATGCAACGTGTCTTGTCAAGGATGCTCCTTACTACAGGAGGCCCATCAGATCCTATATTATTAAGGTATTTTCCTGTTACATTCAGGGACTGTCAAGCACAAAAAGTCAAAGAATTTGGTTCCATGGACATTGAGAAAAGGGGAAACAGTCTAAGCATTTTAGTTATGCTAATAATCTCATTCTTTGTACTATAGCTATTTTAGTTCTCCAATGTATTACCAGTGCTACTCTTTGGAATAGTGTATCCCACTGGATACCTACAGAAAAATAATTCTTTGCCCTCATAAGTGTCTTTTGTAATCAAAAAAAAAAAAAGAGACCTGAAATCTGAAAACTGCTTACTTTTACCTACCTCAAACCTTTATGAGAAAGGCAGAGAAAAAGGTCATTGAGCCTTCACAAAAGGCAAGTAGGTGGCCAGGAAAGTTGATATATACTGCTCCAGCCTAAAGGATTGGATTGCTTTTTCTCTTTTTGCACTTCTCAATCATCATCATCTAATGTGACTCTTGTCTATTTTGTGCACAAAACCTGCTTATAGTCTTATAGAAAAATTTATTTTCTTCATGTTTGTTTTTAAGGTAGATCACAAACTTTTAAAGATGACCAGCTATTCTACAAACTCCTTATTCTCATGTTCCACTTGTATTTTATGGAGATTTAATCTCAGCTGAAAGCATTCTGGGTATTTTGTATATAATACAAATGTAATGTTATTTTAATGAATGTTTGTACAGTGCTGGTCCTCTGGTTAAATTATGTAAAAAACAGGTGCACTGGACATGGGTAATAGGAAAATAAGTTTGTTTCAGGAGCTTAATTGCTATACTGATTACTGTAATAACAACACTGGCAGGCATTTGCTAATGTTCATGAGTAGTATGATTTTTGCAGTGAAGAAATATTGAAAATGTTGATTCCAGATATTCATACTGTAATTTGCAAAGGCTTTTTATTTATTCCAAATATATGGGTCTTGTTTACTTATGTGAAAGACAAGTTTGGAGATACCTGCAAAAACCCCAATTAAATAGGCTTTCTTCTTTGCTACTATTGGTCCCAGTTCACTTTTGTGCCAGCTCTGGTTTCTGACCATTTTCTGTGTGTCCTGCATGTCTGTTTGAAATACTTTAGAACCTAGAGTTGTACTTGACCATGTACAGCTGATCGACTTCACTGCCAGTTATCCTCACGTGCCAACGCTAAGCAATGCAAAACAACTCCTGACAGACATGAGTCTTCATCTACCACAGCTTCTAGTGCAATCAAGCAAAATCAGTGAAAGACTCTGCTTGACTTCAACAGGCTTTGGCTCAGATTTGCACAGCCTGGTGTTTAAAGGTATTCAAGGCACCTAAGGGGACTGGAAGCACCCTGTGGATTTCTCAAGAGTCATAAAACATGAGCCAAGTCCCAGCTGAGTCACCAAAAATTCCTGTGCCTGTGTTGTAACCAGCAGCATGGATTACACATATGCTTAACCCTTGGTGTTAGATAATGCTGAATCATGTTTTAACAGAAATTACAATAATCTAAACCCATGCAAGTCTCTTCTGAATTGACACCTTTACCCCAGCAGTGCCCAGCTAGACTAACAGAATCAGATTTGCAGAAATGCAAGGCTGGACATTGTGTTCAATGCTTGTCTTACAACTCAAGGGCAGTTTCAACAACAGATCTCCACTTTGCAGACAGTATTTTGAGTGCTGAGACAAACCAGCCCTCAAAGTTTCCTTGAAACAATATTAACAGTCATCCACTCACTATTAACAACAGATTAAATTATCAGGAGCATTGTGCTCTATTAAACACTATTCTCTATTATTCTTGCTAGAAATTGGCTTCCAAAGTGTTTTATGTACCTGTTGTAAAAGGGAAATGATGTTTCAGCTTAACAAAAACTCTTTGTTATTATGCACAACCATTATTAATGGATTACACTTTCAATCCATTTTGTCACATAAATAGAAAATCTATGGTTTGATAGGATTAAACATTTAACAATGCATTATTATTGTTATTGCTTTTCAAAAATAGTTATTTTCTACAGATTTTTTGTACTAGTGTTTTAACTTCTTCAAAATAAATATTTATTTTGGACTTTAAAGCCAGGCAGTTGCTGCTTTTTCAGCAGATCAGTGCCTCACTCACGCTCCCATTAACTTCAATAGGAAGAGGAGCATGGCCCAAGAAAATAATCCGTAGGAAAAAAAAAAATCTATGTTCTATCAACCTAAAAGACATTAAAAGAATTAATTATAAAGTCTCAGAACTGAGGATAGCTAAAATGACATTGCACATAAAGATATCTTTAATAATTATCTTAACAATTTCTAATCACATTTAAAATCCTGTAAAGTTATCAAAACACTTAAGCAATCTGAGCTTGAGATGTTTTCTATTTACTCAGAATTCAAAGAGCCCCTTTCATGTGAAAGGTAGAAACAGCTTTGAAGATAAATGACAAAGGAGTGAGGGAAACCCTAAACAAATCATACTTCTGATTAAAGTATTATGTCCTTAATGTAATCTCTCAAATTTCTCATATTCCTTACAGACTTTAGGCAACACATTCAGAGCAAAACAGTCCTCAAATAATTTTTCACAATACTATCTTGAGCACAAATTGTAAAATTACTCTGTGTGTTTTGCCTGCCTGAAATATATAGTTCTATAGCTTGCCTTTTAGTTTCTGCACCATGCCATTGGAAATTATTTATAATATTCAGAAAGACTTCCTTATCCCTTCTCCCAGTGAGAGAGAACATATACTACTCATTATGTTGATGCAAATGAGGCAGCAGTTAATCATCTGCTTTGAAAACAAGGTACTTGGGCATTATTTAATTCCCTAAACCAGCAAACCATGTGTTTGCCTTTATACAAACTGATCTCGCTATTGCCATGTTGAAAAAAAAAAAGCAAACAGGTACTAAATGCAGAGTGAATTCTGGCCTATAAGCCTTTTCCTATATTTATTTACACTCAGAGCATTTCTAGAGTTGGCCTTTTCTGCCTTTTTTTGCCAGCCACAATTTTACTCACTACAACACTTGCCCATATCAATGCAGGAGAGAGGATTAGGCCCTAATTTGTAATGGAGCCCAAGTTGTTGCAAAATCAGCATATACTATTAAAAGCTCTAGAAATTATAAAAAATCCAAAGTCGGAATAAAAATTTGAGCTGTGTTAGATGGTCATCTCAATGCAATTCTATTGAGAATCTCTCAAGATTTTGAGGAGGTCTCTAGGTTTGACAGCAAGAGAAATATTAAATTTCCCTACTAATGATTACCCTACAACTTCTAAACATGCAAGGAAAAAAAACCCAACAAACCAACAAAACTGAATTGGAAACACTAATTTGCTTCAACAGGAAAACAAGAAGATTATTGATCTTAAAAGTAATATTTTTTTTAATCTGCTTAGTAATATGCCCATAAAGAGAAATCTGCTGAGAAAAAAAAGGATGACAGAGCTCTGATAAGCAGTAAGCCTAGAAAGTAAAGTATTTTTAAAACTGATTGCATGGCATGCTGTACACAATACGAAAGATAATGATAATAATAACAATAACAATAGTAATAATTAATATTATTATTACTATTAATAATAATTATTATTATAATAATATTATTATGTTGTGGAAGAACAGAAAGACTTTTTAAAGTGAAGACAACACTTTAGACTTAAAGTTCTAAAAGCCAAATATTCCTTACCCCTCTTTACAAAAAACAAGCATGATGCGCAAAAAATACACAGGCTGTGTTTTTCTAAACACACACTTATCACTGTAATGTTTAAGTATTTTTAATTGTTAGACTTCAAGAAAATTGTTTTGAGAATAGCACAACAGACTGGCTAAGTTTGTCTTTCATTTTCCGGAGTTTTGGGGAAGTTCCCGTCCAAGAATTCAAATCATCACATGGTGAAGTCAGATAGAGCACTTGACACTTCGGATTTCACGAATAGAAAGTCCCTCTGAAAAGACCAAACTATGTGCATTACTCATATTTCAGTTTTTGGACATCAGGTTTACTTCACATGACTGCGTGGGCTACATGTTGATCGTGCAGAACTGTTAGCTGAGAAACTTGCTGTGCGGCTCCAGCGCGCTCATTTCCCTCTCAGTGAAACAGCGCTGCTTACTCAGACCGAAACAGGAGGAGAATGGAGCACTGTGCATGAAAGCGCTGCTTCTGGATTACATTACTTTGATGAGGAATCTTTTTGACCTTTAGGGCAGCCGACTTCCACAAGTGACGAAAGATCCCTCTTCACCCTGCAGTGCATTTCTTCATGCAACCAGAGTGCTATGATCTCCTCTCCTGTTAGCCAATCCTCTGCTATATCCATTAAATCAGATTAAGCTGATTGTTATTATCTTTGCTTTTTAAATTTTTTTCCCTTTTTTTTTATTTTGGCTCAGAGGAGGCACAATCACGTTTCTATACACCCAACAGAACGAGCATTGTCATTATTATTTAATTATATTTTCGCTTTGGATTTGCAATACTCGTAACCAACACGCATCCTACAGCACCAGAGAACAGCCTATGCACGGAGCAGAAGCAAAGCAGGAATAGGGGAAGGGGGAATAGGCTTGTCCCGCATGCTGCAGCCCCGGCCCCTCGCCTGCACAGCGCCGCCCCGGAGGCAGCGGCACATCGTGGGGCAGGGGGCCCGCACGTCCCGCACATCGCGGGGCAGGGGGCCCGCACATCCCGCACATCGCGGGGCAGGGGGCCCGCACATCCCGCATGTCCCGGGGCGGCGGCAGCGGGGCTGCCCGCGGGGCTCCCCCCGCCTGCACAGCGCCGCGCTCCGGGCGTGGCGGGGGCTCGGGGGCCGGGCCAGCCCCGCCGCCGCCGCCGCCCGGCTCCGCCTCTGCCGCCGCAGCGCTCAGTCCTGGAGCGCCGCTCGGCTGCCAGAAGGGAGCCGCCACCTGCTCCGGTGCGGAGTGGTTTCTCGCTGCGCGCCGAGAGGGAGAGCAGCCGCCCCGCCGCCCGCGCCCGGGAAGTTACCGCTGCTCCCGCCGCCGGGAGAGAGCCGCCGCCGCTGCTGCTGCTTCTTCCCGGCCTCGACGAGGGAGAAGTCGCTGCCGCGCTCCGGTGCGAGAGGGAAGAGCTCCCGCGGGCGCGCCGCCCCGCTCCGCCGCCGCCTCCCGGTCCCGCCGCGGGCAGGCGGGATGATGGAGCCCCCCGCCGCCGCCGCCTGCGCCTCCTGCCGCCGCCGCCCGCTGCCGCCCCTGCTCTGCCTCCTGCTCGCCGCTCTCTGCCTGCCCCCAGGTGAGCGCCCGCCCGCGGGAAGCGGTGGCCGCGGCCGCGCCGTCCCGGCCGCGCGTAACTTGGCGGAGGGGAGGCCGGGGCGCAGGTGGCGGTGCCCGCCCGCCGCTCCCGGAGCGCCCCAGCACCTACCGCGGGTTCCCTGCTCGCCGGGGGCCGCTCCCGACCGCTGGTGCCCGCCGCACCCCGCTGCGCTTCTGGAGGAGAGCGGTCCTCTCCTACCCTCCGAGGGTGCGCCGGCGGATGCCGTCTCTCCTGCGGGAAAGGCAGGAGCTGCCCCAGCGGTGAGGGGGATCGAGACGCGCTGGTCTCATCTTTCCCCGTGGGAAGCGGCGGTGGGGTCCCTCCAGGGCGTTGTCAGCGGCCGCCGGGCAGCGCTGCCCCCGCGGGAGCGGCGGCCGAGCCCCGGTGCGGTGCCGCTTTCACTTGCAGGCTGAGCGGCGCGTCTGTGCAGCGAGCCGCCTGCAACTTCGGCGCTTCAGCCGCTTCTGCCCTCCGCGCCTCCCGTGCCGCCCGTGGCCGTGCGGGCACAAGGCGGGACCGGCGGCCTCCCGCCGCTTTCCGCTGCCTTCGGGAGCCGGGGACTCGGCGGGCGCTCGGCCCCGCGGGCAGCCGGGCGCGGCCGGGGCAGCTCCGCTGTCGGTGCCCCCGGCTCGGGCAGCCCCGGGGCAGCGCTGCGTGCCTGAGGCTGCTCCGGCGGATCGGGATCGCGTGGGTAACTTCGCTTCCTCTCTCCGCCCGTAAAAGCGCTCCTGAGAGAGACGCTGGAGAAGTAGGAAGGCGCAGAGAGTGCTAAATATCCTAATTGTTCTGGGAATATTTTGGCTATGAGGTGTTTGTAGGCTTTGTTTTGTAAATATTGAGCGTGAAAGTGAAGTCTGAGGGAAAAGCTGTGAAGTGAGGAGTTCTGCATTCAGCGCGGGGACCGTCTCATTATTCTTGTAGAAAGAGCGTCAGCCTGTGGTAAAATTTTGTATTGCTTTAAGAAATTGCTTTGCCTCTGTGTGCCTTTGCAACAACGGAGGGTTTGCAGAAGTGTTGGAGCTGCTGATGGTTTTCCATTCCTGGCTTCTGCCTGGTTGTTACGTGCTCTCCAGTTAACCATTTACGGCCAGTGTGATTGTGGCGAAATGAAAGAGAAGAGCAGACCTTTTTCACTAGGTGTATTTATACTTGTGCTTTACAAGCTCCAAGTGGAAAACTGAAAACTAGCTACAACAGTAAAGCAAGCCTGCTGAATCAGTAATTTCAAATAGAATAGTAGAAAAGCTCCAGACAGAATCAACGGCAATATTTGAACCGTAAGCCGTGTGTGAGGCTGTGCTGCTTGGCTTTTGCTTTGGCAAACACAGGGTATAATCACTGTTGGACATAGTAAATGCCAGTCCCGGTGGCAGAGCTTACAAAGAATACTGGTTGCTGTGATGCAGAGAAAGTCTTGAGGAAAGATAGTTCATTTTAGGAAATCTTGAAGGCATGTGGATTATCAGAGGGATAAGCACCTCAGCTTCTAAGAAGCAAGACTTCGCCTCTGTGGAGAGATTTAGCTGAGTAAATACAAAACGATCTTGGTGATTGTGTGTCTGTCTACATTTTCCATTTGAAGAAAATGCGAAGCCATAAAATATTTTATCTCAAAGGTTGTGTTGATGGAGCTCTATAAAAAAATGTCACTTGACTACCTACGATCTTAATAGGCTGTCAGCAAAACCATTTAACTTGTTCTTTCTCCTCTTCATTCCTTCCTTGCCCCATCAAGGAGGAGCTCAGACTGACTTGTAAGGAAATGTGTGTGGGGAGAAACCAGCCCCACCTCAGCTTACAAACTTTCCCTGCAGTACTGGAAATGCCTGGAAAGCCCAGTAGTAGATTTGAGCCTCTAGTTCTCTGTTTATTCTGAGGAATATAAAAGATACTTACATGCAAAAATACCTTTTACTGTTCTTTCCTCTTGCTATCTCATCTATTTTAGACGATAGCTAGTTTTTTTAACAAATTATGGATGTATTACTCCATCATGGTGCTCGGCTTTTGGGAGTTCCATTTGAGCTTTGGATATGGAAAGCAATAGATGAGGTATTAAAAGCATATGAGAAAACTTGGTTTTGTTTCTTCAGAGAATAAACTGCTTAGGAAGATACCCATCTTAAAAAGAGAGAAGGGGTCCAAGTACACATTTGGCACTAAGAGACTGACTCTAGGTCAGAACAAGTGAGAAAATGGATTATAATCTCATACATCTCTAGAGGAATGGCTGTATGTGAAAAGAAAGTAAATTCTTAATCAGGAGCTAATTATGACCTTTCCCCTTCCCCCTGCTTTCTGGTGGATTACAACAAGGAAGCTCTTAGTCTCTCCTGTTATTACTAGGCTTGTTACATTTTGCCAATATTGCCTAAGCCTAGTGAGACTGAAACATGTAATCTTATTCATGACACTCATTATGTTCTCACTTCTGACTGCGTTTTTTCCCTGGTATATCTGGTGTGACTTTGAGCAAGGGAAACTGGATTTCTATATTAAGATCTGGAGTTCACATGGGTTTTCTGAAAATGAAGTCAGAAAACATCTGCACCACGTGTACATGCCTCAGTGTGCCATGTATTTGTGGCCTAACATACAGGTAACCAGACTCATTCCCAAGTGAGTTTTAATTGTTAGATTGATTGCTTTGGGAAGCATTTGATATATTTAGGGGTTTGGGTTTTTTTGATGTGCAAGTCTTCCAACATAAACTACTTTTTCTTATGCTTTCCCTTCTACTGTTGGGTTTGTAGCACTGAGAAGGCAGAGGGCAACAACAGAAATCATCCACGTCTGTAAATCCTTGAAATTTCAGCCAGGTGATTTTTATTGAAGAAAATATATATTGTTATGTTCATGAAATAAATATATCTGTCACAAGTCATATTTAATTTCAGGATATTTTATTTTCACTCTCCAGCCTGTGTAAGAGTAATCCCCCTTCTTGCAATACCATTCATTCTCCTTCCTGAAAGTAACCTGTGTTGTTAAAATTATTTAGCCTGGGTTTGTATATTATCTTCTTTGTAGTAGAATTCTTTTGTTGACTTACTTCCAGCAGAAATTTTTGAGGAACAGAACTTCTAAAATATTTATGCAAGATGATACATAAAGGGGAAAATAAAATAGGAGAAGTGTTTTGCATAATGCAAATTACATCTGTATGATCAGGCTAAAACTGTGGTCTCTATTTTCTTGCAAGTATCTTACTTAAGCAGTGATGTTTATAGTCTTAAGAGGTAAGAGTGCTCACTGCAGATTTCCATGGTATACCTGATTCCATATGAGATCCCTCTAAGCCATATGAAAACAAGCATTTCTGTAGCAGCATTGGCTTTAATATATTGTCTGTTCATACGTCACACACCATCGTGGGCTTCTTTAGGTTCCTACCAGAGGACTTTCTGGAGAGTATTTTTTAGTCCAAGTGGTTTTGGACTTCTTGGGTGAAGTAAGAGCCGGTTGCTAGTAGGAAACTGATTACAGAGGATCCCACCTCTCTGTGTGCACTTTGAGCCTAGTAACCCTGGGGAGACTGAATGAGCTTATTTGCTAGGAGCTCTAATTTGTAATTGGATCTCTTTACACTAGATTGTCAATATTCAGTCTTCCCTTCCTGTGATGTGTACTCTGTGACCATAACCTGATGATCACAAATAAGCTGGCTCTAGGTCTGATCTCCAGTGGTTATTCCATTGCTGTTTCACACATGGGAGTTTTGTGGCTTTTTAATACTGCCATGCTGATTGTTGAAACTGTTTCTCCACATCTCTAATAGTATGGTGTCGTAGTATGGTCTTGGTTATTTCTGCCAGTTCTGATAGGAGGCTAGACTTTATATATTGATTTTTACCATGTCTAAAACCCTGTAATCTTCAGACTCTCTTCAGTGCTACTCAGAGTTCCTCTTAGTTGGCTGGTGTGCAGCTTTTTCCTCTGGTAATACAGTCATTTTTTATTAAAAAGTGTGTAAACTGCAAGGCCGCATTTGTAAGAGAATTGAGGACCTGTTGCAATATTCTGATTTCTCTCAAGTTCCTCCGTATTCGAGAAAAATAGTTGTGCTTCCATTCACTGATGCTCAAATGAGAGACTCTTAAGGAACTGTAAGTGCTGTGGGTGATAATTAGAAATTACTTAAGCAGAACATGATTTTTCCAGGAAAACCTGAATATTAACAACTCCCCTTAATATTAAATGCTGTGTTATCTTCCCAGAAGACAAGGTTTTGACCTACATGTTCTTTATCTCGGTATATTTTCTTTAATGGGAACAGGATGAATATTAAAGGAGGCTGTACATTTCTGCCATTAATACACTAGAAAATTAGTCTCATCATTTAGAGAGGAGATTGCAATGCACCTTGTATCCTGACAATCCACTGCTGGCAGTGATCAGATCAAGTTTCTTCCTTTTTTTTTCTTCTCTGCTTTTGTTTCCTTTGTCTTTGCCAGTGTGTTTTATTGAGGATGGCTTGAATCACAATCATTCCTACACCAGTGGATGTTAATCTACTGCTCCACAGTGTTGGCTCTTTTGAGGAGTTTCTGCCTAGCTTAAGATCAAATTGCCTTTTTTATCTTGGATATAGGTCTCCAGAAAGGCAAATAAATATTTGCTTGTTAAAACAGTGCTGCTTCTTCTGAACTAGTATTTTTATTGTTGATAATAAATGTGCTTCTTTTGGGAGGTAAAAAATGGGAGAAAGTGATAAAGGAGTGTAGAGAGAAAGAGCACCTGCAGGGTATGATTTTTAGAGGTTATCAGGGTTAGAACAGTTCTGTAACGTTTGGGTAGAAAGCGTTCAAAGTGCTTTCAACAGCAGTGGAAATACTAAGCCATTCCCTTGATAAGAAGTAAAAAGTGCAGTTGGTGATTTAATAAGTGTTTCAGCAGTCTGTATATCCATATATTTTGTTTAGGGGGTACTCTGTGTACAGTTAACCCCAGTTGTGAAGAAAAACTTCAAAAGCTCGACCTGTGCTCGTGTGTTGTGTTTTGTGCTGTGGTAGCACCATCTGTAGTACACCCTGGCATTGTTAATCGTGGCCATTGGGCACAGCAGTTTGGGACCTGATGGAAGACTCTCAAACAGCAGCCAAGGACAGCAGAAGTCCCCAGGGCTGGAGCCCTGGCAGGCAGTGACACTTTGGCATGTGTCATGGGCTCTGTGTGGTGGCTGTCCCCTTCCCTTAGCTGTCTCTTGCATACAGTGTACATGATGGGTCCCAGCTGCCCAGGCTGGCAGGTTGTAGGTTTTTTTCAGAACATTGATTCTGACTGCAGTTGGCATCTTTAAAGCTTTGAATAGATATTGGCAGCTAATTCAATAGAGGGAGCTCCGCTACCTTACTGTTATAAGCAGCGTGTCTCAGCTTTTCTCAGACCTCTGGCTTCAGCCAGAAAGTTATATTAAAAGTCTTTGTTTCTTCACAGTGTTTTGTCGTGCTAGGCTTTGTTACTGAAAGCATCTAGCTTTCATCATAGGCTTCCTGTTGCATGAAGGGGAAGGAAGGCCAAATCTAAATCACGTACTAGGCAAACCCCAAAAGATGACTTAATTAGACATAGTTCTCTTTTGCTACAAGGCTTTTGATGTTTCAGATGGATACACTACAGAATCAGGTTTTTTTAAGTGACACTTTCTTGCCGAGGCAAGCAGCTGGTGAGAATCATGGAGAAGCCCAAAAAGAATCAGAATAAATAGAGGGTACTTCCATGGATCAAATGGGCCAAGAGTGGTGTGGCATGAAATAGGCTACAAACAGGATAAGGAAATGATTGTACCAGACTTAGTGCTGGGAGGAGAGAAAGTTAGAACTTGGTGTAAAATGTTAGGTAGGGCATTTTTTAAAAAAAAGTCTGGTTTTTTCAGTAAGTTCTTCCAGGATTTTTTTTTATTTTAAGGGAAATATGTATGCCATTCTGTAAACGTGGTCATTGTTAAAGAAGCCAGCTTAGGTGTGTGCTTTTGACGCCTTCCATGTCTCTAACACAGAAAAGCATACATACTTACAGAAAGTTGATAACTGCTCTGTAAACTTGGGACTTTATATTTTTCTTGAATACTTTCATTTTTAATAGTATTTCTAATCAGATGGTGTTGAAACTAATTATGAAGTCTCAATAAAGAACAGGACTTTTAAAAAAATACTCTTTAGTCACCTTCAAGTAAGCTTGTAATGAACTCAGCATTATTCTTCAATCAGATGAATCCCAGACAAATGCACTTTATCATTTTGCATGCTGCAGAAGTTGCATTTTTTAATCCATTTTTTTCCAATTTAACTAAAGAAAATATCCATAAATATTGGAGAACAAATAGGTGTAGTTTGTATACAGCTTGATTTAAGTGTGGCATTTTATATAAAACTGACTTATTTCACGCTTTTGTTGGTTTGGCTTTTTAATGTGACAGTTTGATGGGGTGGGTTCTGGGTTTGTTTGGGTTTTTTTGTTTGCTTGTTATTTTTAGAAAATGTAACAATTTTTTTTTTTGAGAACTCACTGTTGAGCTGAGTGACTTTTTCATGCTGACCAGGAAGAATTCCTAAGGCTCCTGTTTTAGAGGGTTGGCACAGTTTATCTCTGGGGTGGAATGGTAAGTGTTCGCTTAATCGTCTGTAACTGGATACCTTACAGAGAATACATGGGTTGAAATACACTTAAAAATGGGCAATTGAAGGCAACTATGAGATCTCAAAATTATTTGTGAGATGCTGTTTCTTTTAATTGCAGCTTCTGAATGATTTTTCAGTTGATGAGATAGCTGGAGTGTTAATCTATGCATTTATCAGTTTTGGCATGGAGTTTTATTTCATGAAACATACAAAGCGGCATGTGTTAAGCAAAGTGGATTCTGTGACTCATTCAGATAAAATCTGGATGGTCAAAGGTTTGTTGGTTTATTCTCGTTGTTCTGGAGAGTAGAGATGAACTCAGTGGCCTTTACTGACAAAACCACACATGGAACAGGGAAAGGACAAATGGAATATTCAGGCAGGATTTGGGAAACTGCTGTGTAACCATGTAACTTCCGAAGAGAGAAGAATGCTAAATTAATTTCTTCATTTTTGATACAGCACATCATGCTTGCATATGGAGAGGATGATAGGGCATGTATTGTTTTAAAATCCACACAGGGACACCCCAGTATGCGATTTGCTTTCTAAAACTGGGAAGGTGGAAATTTCTGACACTTGACAGCAAAGTAGTGCCCTGACAACTGGTGATATCAATCCAGAAAACATTTGCATCTTACACTTGACAGCTTTAAAGGTTAGCGAGGGGATAATTTTTCCAAATATAATTCATGGCTGAGATTTTTGTCAAGAATTTTTAATATTACTCTTCAGTTTTCAAACTGCTGCACAACTTGCTGCTGACCTTGAACCCAGCCTACACACAGAAGCAATAAGGAAATCAGTGTTATGAGTGTCCCAGCAGCTTCCAGTTTGAATGAATTATGTTTCTTACTGTTGTTTTTCTGCAAGAACTTAGTAATGCAGAGCTTTACTGTTAGTAAAGTAATTCTAGTAATTACAGTTAATAATGGAGTCCTGTGGTTTGAAACAGCCACCAATGTATGAGTAAATACTGACAGCTGCTTTGCACTGCATGAATTTGTATTTTGCACTTTTCTTCCCCAATATTTTTTGTTTTGTTAAATATTTAAGACTTTCAGAAAATTATTTGCTCCAGTAGTTTAGCTCTTGACATGGTTTCTGTAACAGGACTTTTGGAGGGATGACTGTTATGTAGTTCTGCTTGACCTTGCACATCATGCTGCTGTTGAATGATGCAACATGTTCTGTCTCAGCTTTGAAGTTGAGGTCCTTTACCTTAAAGATTTAACCCCAGTTAATGTGAGGTGCCCCACTGCAGCAAATTCCAAAGTGTCTATATGAATCTTGGAGTGTGCTTTCTGGAAGCTCACCTGCAGGCTTGGTAAGGGTCAGGTTTCTGGCCTTTTGTCCAGACTCTCTTGTGTCTGTGGGTCATTTTATGTCACTTTGAGTACCTTGGCATGTTAAATCCAAAACTTCTGCACAGCTTCTTGAGGCATCAGGGGGAATAGTCTTAAATTTTGAGATAGTGGGAAATAAGTGATATGTTGCAAAGGTGACTACTGTGGATTTAGAGGCAGATTAACCACTCCTTGGTAGATTCACAGCATATTTTGACGTTTTCTATGCATCCTAACGTAATGTATTGCCTGCTCTGTAAGAAAGTTCTTTCCTTATCTTGAAAGAGCTTTAAGCCCTGGGTATCTGCAGCCAGAAGGAAGGCAAACTTTCTGGCCTATGTGTAAAACTGTTGGTGTATCAGAGGGGATAAAGAGATGCTTTTTGTCTGTCTGAGAGCCAAAGGGGTAGGAGCAGGGAAATGAGAATTGTGGGGTTTTTTGAGGTCTTGTGGGAATGTAGCTGGGTGTTGGGGCATGCTGGCAGTGTTAGGCTCTGCAGAGCCTGCTGGCTTCATCATCCTGCCCAGGGGGCCTTAGAGGGCTGCTGCAGCACAGCTCAGCATGGGGAGCTTGGGAGTGCCTCTTGGACAGCATGCAGCTCAAGAGCCAGCTGGCCAGAGCTTCCTGTAGTGGTTGTCACCTTTAGGTCTGTGGTGGCTGTTTCATTTCTGCTGTGTAAGAGGGGAAAGATCTCTATTCCTCTCACACATGGGAAATTCCCACCTTTTGCTGGGGGCGTGCTTACTCTCTGACCTACTGCAGAGATATGTCTGCTAAATTTAGTAACACTTTTCTTCTGCTCTGAATGGTGCATGAAGCCCTCTGTGGGTCACTTCTTCATCATTATGTCCATCTCCAAGTACAGCAGTGATAAGGAAGGATGGGCTTCAGCACACCCAGTATGCTCACAATCTTTGGCTGTCTTTCCATTGCATCAGTGGCACAGGGCATAGAGGAATGAATAACACAGTGTGTTTCTGTAGTGAATGCTGAATGGCTGAGTGTGAGCTGCCAGCAGCTTTGTCCAGAAAGAAGTGGGTGTTGGGAGGAGCGATGTGCGCCTCCAAAGGAGGAGAGGCAGGTGAATAATTTCTAGCTGGAATGCTCAGTCCATTTTTTTTTTAAATGTGGGAGTAGTTTTGAAGACTGGTGTTGATGGCTCAGTCCAAGAGGTTGTTAATTTTTCTGTACAGAAGTAATATGTTCAAACTGTTTCTCAAAATGATTTATTCTTATAGTTTTTTTTATGGTTACTCGTGAAGGCCACATATGACCTTCACACTGGAAGATTTGGGTGAGTGTGTATAAAAACTTAGCCCTCTTGGTATGGTAGGATGCCTTGTTTTAGGTGTGGATTCTAACTCACAAAAGTAACACCCATAGGTTGCTTTTACTTGTTTCAACTGATTTCTAGACTTCCTGTGTGTCATCATCTGTAAGCAGCAGCAATTGTTCTGGAAGGCTTTTCATCGAAGTGTGAGAGAGCAGAGTGCTGAGCATGTGGGGACCTTGACCCCTTTTGAGGAGGCTCTCTTCCTGCAATAGAGAATTCATGCTTTTCTTTTGGACATAGTGTACAGTATATATTTTCGTGTAAAAATGTCATGAGGCAGAAATCTTCATGCTGTTTTTTGGACATAAAAAAACAGTACAGTACAGATTTTTTTTTTTTTCATAACCACAGAAGGAAGTTGGTGGTTCACAGACTGCAAGTTCTGTGACAGTGTGATAAACTCTATGTAAAACTTGAGGGAACTTGTTATTTAAAATTAGAAACTTAAAAGAGATTATTTCAATGAAAACCTTTATTTTTTTGTTAAAACTTTTCACGATTTTTGAAAGGGGTTTTTTAGCTGGCTTTTAAGTCACTTCTAGTTATGCTTTTTGCATTTTCTTTTCCTTCTTTAGAGCTGAGCTGTTATTCTGTCATTAGGGAGGGATAGCTACTACAAACCAAAAGTTTTATTAGGGCTTAATTCCAGGTGTGAGGTTATGACATAAATCTTCCATCTGCTAATAGAATGCTAAGCTCTGCAGTTTTCCATTATCTTCCTCAACAGCAACTTGAAAGTTAAAAAAAAAAAAAAAGACCAGAGTTTCTTTAATTCCCTGTGGTCAGGGAACAATGAAAACTGGATGTGGATTCAGGTTTGGATGGGGTTTTTTTTTTTTTTTTTTGGTTGGTTGTTTTGTTGTGTTGGGTTTTTTTTGTTTGTTTTGTTTTTTAAATATAATTTAATGGAAGAGGAAATTGATGAGTATTCTCTGAAAAAAGTGGCACCATATGCCAGGCTTTTCAAACAGTGATAGTTGTAGAAGCTGCTGTGAACTGGGTCTGACAGTGGCTTAGGAGAACCACTTTCCCCTTGCACATGTCAGCACTCTTGGATTGTTAAGTCAGGGTGGAAGTACTACAGCATGCATTTAATCTGAAAGGATTTGAGTGATCTCTGGTACTTTGGAGGTGAAAAAATTGTTTATGTTTCTTATGGCATTTGCTTGTGCTGTATTTCAAACATAACGGACAGTTCACGGCCTTGGCTCTTTGATAATGCATTAGTGGCTACTGCAAGGCTGGATAATTTTGTAGGGTCTGCTTCTGCAATGGATGCACACCATTGGTAATTTCTATTGCAAGCAAGCTGTTGGTGAGTCTGGAATGCTTAATCTTGTGCAAATTATATTTGCAGATATAGCAGGTGAATTGCATGTTGAAGAGCTCTCCCAGTGTCAGGGTGGCTGAACTCTGCCATGCAAGGCTTGGAACAGAGAAATTGTCTTGTGATCAGGTGTGGAATAGCCCAGGTCCAGGTCAGAAAGCTCAGGGAGGTCCCTGTTTGCATCAGGAGCAGCAATTCCTGTCGGACACTGTTTTCCTCTGCTGCAGGGAGGGACTAGGCTGAGTGGTTTGTGACTCTGGAGGGAGCCTGACAGTGTCAGCCTGTACCACCAGCTACTGCTGCAGCTGAGGAGCATCTGTGATTTAGCCTTGGATTGAACCCTTGTGTGGCTTCAACTCTACCTTCTAGGTGCTGTATTTGTATATTGCCACGTGTGATCTCATCTACTGATGACACATGAGTGGAGGTTTAAACTTTTGTACAGTGAGTTGGAAGCTAAAGCTGTTCTTTACTGCCATTTTAATTTTAGGGGAGTCTGAACCTGACTTCTCTAAATCATAGGAAAGGGAAAAAGATGCAAGGATTACTTAAGTTCTTACCCACCAATTTTTATTCTTTTGGCAGCTGAAATTCAAGAGAAAAGATCTGAAGTTCTTGTTTAAAGAAAGCAAAAGAACATAATAGAGGTGTTTTGGATTTATAAATACCACTTGAACATCAAAAGCTGTTTGAGAACATTTCAGGCTGAGAAATAGAAAATACTTTTTTTGCTGGCGTATTGTTTGCTTAACTTCACTGTGTCATTGACATAGTATGCCTCTATGTTTTGTAGGCTTTGGAGAGTGAAGGCTTTGGAGGTGAGAACAGTTAAAGCTGGAGTATCCAGGATTGCAACAGCAGCACTTTGGATCTTTGACAGGATGTATTAATGTGCATACTTAAAAGTTCACTTTCCTGCTACTGTTCTGTAAGCAAATATTTATGACTGGAGAGAGAAGTTTGCTGTCAGTAGTGGGCCAAAGGCACAGATCAGCATCTCTGCAGAGTGGCAGAGCCAAATTAAAGGCAAAGAACTTACTTCCAACACATTCAACCAGGTATATCCCTAAAGAAAAGAAATATTATGGCAAAATCACGGAAAGAGGTGTGCAACAGAAGGAAGGATACAGTGTCATTTGGGAAGCTGGGACAGAAGAGACAGACATCGTGGGGACAGGAGGAGCTGTAGCTGGTGTCTGTGGGGCTAGTGTGTCGTGTGGGTGGGATTTTGGAGCACGGTGGGCTGAGTCTGAGGGGAGCCCAGCTTTTGGTTTTGGCTTGGCACAGTCCCAGCTGCTGCAGAGACAGTGGGAAGGGTGTTGGTGGTGGGGAGCCTGGGGTTGGAGAGCGGGCAGGACACGTCAGGGGGAAGGAAACAGGGCCCTGGCACAGCCAGCGTGTGCTGCCTCTTCCCCTTGCAGGGGTGGGGAGGAAGGCCTCTGCACAGAAAGGGCAACTGGGTTTGGGCTTGTGGGCAAAACAAGTTGTGACAGGAGAGCAGAAAGCATTCTGGAAGTGGTGGAGTTGAGGAGAGCCCCTGAGCAGAGTATTTTGAGGGAGAGGAGCAGGGGAGAACCCAATTTCAAGATAGGCAGTGCCTGGCCTCCCCTGTCTGTATCTCCTCATGCTTCCCTGGGTTTGACAGTCACAGTAATTCAACAGGATGTTCCTCTTGGTAAAGATCCTGTTACTGCCACGTCACCCTGTTGTTCCTCTTCTGTCAGCCACACGGTTCAGCGTTATTTCCTGTCTCAGGAAGCCACCTCTGCTTCCCACACGGCAAAGATGACACATTCCTGCACTGGGCATACGTGGCCTGTGCTCATAGGGCAACCATCTGGACTAGCTCACCCTTTCTACACAGTTCCCTTCTCCATCTAGGGGTCAGGATGGATAAACTGAAAAGATCTTTATACTTGACAGGGTTTTTGAGCAGAGGAAAAAACCCTGAATGTTTTCTTCGAGTCATTGTAAGAGACTTGGTGGATGAGGTAATGTGCCAGAGAAAGGGTGTCATGTGCTGAGCATAATCACTGGCAGACCTGAATGTCTGTGTCTGTCCTGTTGGGCCATCAGATGTTCTGTGGAGTGACTCTCACCTTACACTGGGGGCATTCAAGATGGTCAAGAAACTTTCACTCCTGGAAGGAAGCAGCCCGTGTTCTTACAGTGCTTTAATAGGGATATTGTAATAAATACAGATGTATCACCCACTGCTGCTGAAATTGCAAGTTAGCCACTTTTCTGGTCTAAGCCTGTTCATGCTGTATCTGGACTGAGGTGGGGAGAAGCATCTTGTGGTAGTTGACAGGTGCTGTAATCCTATAACAGCAGCTTTGCTTGGTCACCAAATACAGAAATTAAGCTAAAACAATAGTTTTGGGCTGTCATCCAGCATGTGTTTGAACACCCAGCTTTGAAATTATTTGAGTATTTAATTAGATTCTTAAGGACCTCATTTTTAGAATAGAAATATCAGGGCCCATGCAGAGGAGGCATGGGAGGATACAGTAAACCCAAAGTGATGGGCTGTAAAGATGCTGGATACTGTCTGTGAGTCACAGTGTCTTTCTGCTCCTTGCAGAGCATGTTGAGCTATTGTGACTTGCAGAGAAATAATTCAGGTAGGGGTTTGGTCTAGTTCAGTCTTCCCAAGTCTGATGTAAGTTCACCTCTTTGACTGACTTTTTAAAGCCTTCGTTTTTAAATTGCACACACATGGTTTTCCCATCTATAAAATAGAATATATAAGAATGGATAAATTTTTTCTGTGCCTGTCAGCAGGGAATAGGCAGCTTACTAAGCTTTCTTGAATGTTATTTTAAGTGGAGAAAATACTTCTATATAAACTGAGATTATCTCATCACAATATTTTATGATAGTTAATTAAAATGTGAGAAAATCCTTTAGAGCAGATTTGCAATTTTGTGACTTTTATGAGACTTAACATGAGAGATCTATTTTTATAGTTATGCCTTCTTATTAGTTTTGGGATTAGGATATGTTTAAATGCATGGCTATCAAATCCTGTGATGATTACTTGTTTATTTTGCAGTGTAGACTAATTCAGTTATGGTCCCATTCATGTGTTGGTTTTGTCCCACTTTTCAACAAGATATTGTAGTGCTTTATTGTTATTGCTATTTAAAATAAACTCCCCAAGTAGTTTTAATTTCAGCTTGTATTTTTTAAAATATTAAGTTTCAGTGAAGCGTATTTTATTAGATTGTTGTGAATAATGATCATTTAGGATGTTCCAGACCCTGGACATCCATTTACTTTGTGCTGGAAAATTGTAAAATGTGAGTGAAGGAAGGATCACTGTGACTAGCTGTAAGAGACTTAAATACTTAAAAAGTTGTCTAGACATAAATAAGTTCCTGTAAAATCTTGCCTCTCGGTGCATACAACTGTGATAGGAAGCAAGAGCTACAGAAAATTTACTGAGATAGTGTGGGAGTTATTGAAGACCAGCATGTGCTCCGTTCCCTTTGCAGTGGTCAGGCACATCAGTGGATGATTGATCTCTAGGCTTGGTGCTTTCTACTTGAACTTGTGCTCAGTCTAAAGAAAGAATGGGCTTAAACAAATATTTTTTTTTGTTTTTCTTTTACTATGCCTACAATAGCATGACACTGTGACTCTTAATCACAGGCTCATCTGTGTCTCAAATAACACCTAGGAGTTCTATGCAGAATTTCTCAGTCTAGGAACCATTCAGTCAGAAGTGAATGTGATGAGGGTTCAAAGTCCTTTGCCTTGACCTATTTGTGTGAGTGACCATGGGGAGAGCCTTGTGCTCTAGGCCAGCAGGGGATTATGCAGAGGAGTAAAGGATGCTGCTCTTTTCTCCCTGTAGGTCATTAAACACAAGCTTTAAGAGTTTTGGGACAATCTAGAGACAAAATACATCAGATAAGTGTTAGGTAGAGGTATCAGGGCTAGCTGTCCAACAGACTTTGCTCAAAGAATATAATGCATGTTTCCCCAGTGCTTCTACACCAGCCCAGGTGTGAGCATAGATGTGCTTACGTGAGCAAACTGCACTGTCAAAAGCCAAGCAAGGGAGAGGAGGAAGGGAGAATTGTTATGCTGCCAGGAATACACATGCTGATGAGAGCTATGTTTATATTAGCGAACTATTCTGATACAGCTAATTAATCAGAATTTGTCTACCAAACTATGCCTTGGAGATACAGAAACACAGGGTTGTGGGATTTGCCAGATTTCTGTGACAGATCTTCTTGGGAGACTTGTGGAACAATAACTAATGATTGCTTCTGACTCTTAGATTTCCTCCCAGAAAAGTAGTAACTTAAGATAACCTTGCATCTCATTTTGTCTCAGGCCATTTACCCAGTAATAACACTAAATACACTGAAGCAGTCCACATAATTTTTTTAATGGCAATTTGAGTTCAGCCTTTATTCATAGAAGGGAAAGTAGGCAGTGAGACAAACTGTTAAATAAAATCCTAGCGTTTCACATACAGGCTTTCATACCAGTGCAATTGGTTGCATACTGAAAGGGAGAATCAATTATATAGCTGCTGCTTATCAGAAGTTAGCAAATAGTAAATGCAGTTTCATTTTTATAATCAATTACCTAGCCCTGAAACTTGTTAGCAAAGGTTAGGAGCTGTAATAATTTTCATTGAATGCCTACACATTATCTCAATGTGTTTCTACATGCTGAATTTTAGGGAGATGAGGGAGAAATGTTTCTTTCCTGAAGTCTTTTAAACTGGCTTCCAAAAGATGAGGGTCAAGGCCTTCAATTTCTAAGCTCCATTTACATTCATCCCGCAACAAAGGTGATGGTGTGCGCTTTCTCATTAGTCAAACACCTTTTTTTTTTTTCACTTGTAAGCACAGGTTGCTTTGCTTTCAGCTTTGTGAGTTTAAAGAATGCTTGCATCCCTGCGTGGTTAATTCAAGCCACATCATTGTTCAGAATTTACAGATAAGTGGGAGGGTAACAAAGGATAACTTTCCTTTTTTTCGTGATTTTATTTTCCTCCGATGTTCTCAACAAGGATCTGAAATTCTTTGTGTGCAGAAGTTATTTGTTGCTGGTGACAGGCTGTTAGTGCATTATGCCATAAAATTGTCAGTCTTTAAGAACAGTGTTTGCTGTTTATATGCAACCTTTCATCTCCTTTTTTTTGAGGAACCTCCATTATTTTTGTTCAAATGTTCTATAATTGGTATTTGATTATTGACTCTTCTATGATGGTATTTCTGGAGGCTCATGCAGGCTTTGATTCTGTTTTTTTGCTGGATGGCAGCATATCCTTTCAGAGTTGCATACCTCTGCATACTCTTCACTGAAATCTTTTTTAAAAATCTTTTGTCCAATATAATCCTTGGAGGTTTTTTTCTTTTCTTTTTTTTTTTTTTTAAAGTTCTTAGTATCTGAAACTGCGGTTATCAAAAATGGTCAGATCAAGTTGCTCCCCTAGCCAGATTATTTGATTTATTTGTACTTCTTGGTTGTTTTACTCAAGATCAAATTAATTTTGATGAAAGTAGGTGTCTTGTACCTTTTCTTTGTTTATTTCTCCACGAGCATGGTAAAATCTCCTGATATTGCTAAGTGTTACTAGTTTAATTTTTCCTCATTTTAAGAAAATGAGGAAATTTAAGAAAAAACATTCTTGATCTGTGTTAATTTTATAGTTATTTAACACAACAATTTGTTATTTCTTGTTCGAGGCTAGCTTATGTAGACCAGTTAGTTTCTGAATCATAATGTATCACAGGCATCCTCTTTTTTCAAAGAGCATTTAATAGGCATTAGTCAGGCTCTCATTAAATGCATTTTCTGTGTCAGTATTATCTTTTTGTTAATTGACTTAGTGTTCTGACTGCACCTCTGGTTGTAAAAGTGATATATAACATTTGAATCTCTGGCAATGTCCAGTCATTTTAAGTTTGTAGAATTTTCTTCTTCCCAGGATCTCACTGAGAAACTCAGCTGCCAGCTGCAAATTACAGCAGCAGTGAAAATGAAAGAATTTCTTAGGTACACTTGATATCTTTACTTAACTCAGAAGTCTTTATTTAACTGGAAGCAATGCTAAGAATAGCAACCTCCTCTGGCCTGATTGGCACGATTCTCTGTCAAGACTTTATCTGTGTTTAGTGGGGCTATTTTTCTGTTCTCCAAGATCATGCGTCTTCTCAAGTTTCCCCAAATTCTGCACAAATTGGGGGATCCAGATCACACAGATGGTTTAACCAGCTCTTTCATGAGCAGGGGTTGATTGCAGGGCAGGTGTTTTTTGGCAGTGGTTTTCTGGGAAGTGAAGTGTGCCTGGGGCTGTGCAAGGATCCCGGAATGAGCACAGCACTCTGGTGTGGAAGGATGATGTAGCTGTGGTGATGTGCTAGGAGCAGATTTATGGTGGTGCTGCTCAGTTGCATTGTCAGCAAGGCAGTTTTCTGTATAGTTTTGTTGCTACCTTGTGGGACATCAGCTCAGAGGTACCTGTGCCATACAAAAGGGGTTGAAGAACTGCAAGACACTTTCTCAAATCCTGTATGGACAGGAGGGGGATGTAAGAGTGAGCTCTGTGCTTTGCAGAGATGAGAGGAGGGTGTTAGAGTGAAACTGTGGTTTGTTGCCATCACCAGCTCATCCTGGCCAGGTGGGGTTGTCCCTCTGTCAGATGCTGCTGCTGCACCCGAGGCAGTGCTGCTTCAGGGTGCCTGGCTGGCTTCTGGCCAGGAATGCTCAGTGGAACTCATTCCTGTCATCATCTAAAGTGGCAGAATGAAAGAATTTATGTAGCCTGAGAAGGACTCTGTTCCTGCATTGGATGGAGAAATTGGATGGAGATGGAAAAGCTAAGTGAAAGGTAAAGGAAAAGGAGAGGGAATGATAGCTGTTGTGCAATTAGGGTTTTTTTGTAAATTAAAAAACACAACAAAAACAAAACACCCTCCCCCCCAAACAACACCAACAGAACCCCACAACCCTCTTACTAACATGAAATAATGAAACCCAGGAATGGTTTCTTTGGTTTTTATTTTATATTTTGCACAGCTTATAAAAATGATATAACTGTACTTCATTTATGTCTATCAATAATTGAGTCTGTAATTAAGGCTTTTATTACCAATAAACCCTTTTGATTCTGTGTGTAGTGAATATTATTAAAGCCCATTTTTCATTATAAATTCCTCATGTTGTTCAGTTATTAAAGTGGTATTTTTTAATTTTAAAACAAGGACATAAAGCATTTAGTTGGCAATTCTTTTCTTTTTTTTTTTTTTTTTTGAGAACACAGAGTAGAAGAGAGCAATGCAACAGAGATGATGATCCAAACATTGCCATCTCATTTTTTTTGTCTCACTAAGAAAGCATAGAATTATTTTCTTTTTCAAACTTTAATATGGCCCTTGGGCAGGGCTGACTGAATGTTTTTTAAATTCTCTGTTACTACATTCCAGTTCTATGTTTTGCTTTATTCCTCAAAAGCTGTTTGAGTTCAAATGCAAGGAAAATAAACTGTAGCAGAGGCTTTCATAAACTGGTGCCTGCAGATTAACATGTAGTTCTCCACATGCCTTTTTTCTTTGTGCTTTGTGTCCAGTTACTGCACTGTAGAAACATCCTACAGAAGGAATTGATAGCGGTGTGAATGGGTCACTGTTTTTCATATAACATGACTGATTTCCTTAAAATAAGGAAATAAAGATACCACTTGATTATTTGATGTTACTGCCAGCATTTTAATATTGGAAATAAAAGTTAGATACTGTTTTGAATTGAAACTTGATGAAGGAGAGCATACTGTGATGTACAGCAGTGGTTTCTGCACCAGCATGGGCTGTTTGTTTCTCAACATCCTGAACATTTTTCCTCCTGCCAAGTGACTTTTTTCTGAAGCTGCTGCTTTGAAAGTTCTTGTCTTTACAGCAGATCTGCACTTCAGACTTTTTGCTCGTTTCCCCAGTTTGAGGAAACTGACTATATTTTTCATTTTCTTCTCTTCCTTTTCTCCTGTCCCAGTCCCTGACAGTCTTGGCTGTTTTATTCCCACTTCAGTACAGCTCTCATATTCCCTTGCCTCATCAGCCAGGGTAATGAAGAGGTACACCAGACTACTCTCAGGATGCAGTTTCCAGCTAATTGTGTGCACTTGAATTGTCCTCTTAAGAGAATTACTTCCAAGATGGACTATATGTCCCATTGTAGCTGGTTTCAAAAACACCTTTGGGTGTTGAAGCACTAAGGCAGCTGTCCAGTACCTTCTCTGGCTTTAATTCATTTACATGCTTTGAAAGTGGAGCATCCTGATTACACCTCATCACATGGAAGGTCACTTTAGCAGCTCTTCCAATCAACTTGTCTATATGAGTAGAACAGAAATTTTTTTCCCTCAGATTTTTATTTGACTAATGCTGAAGTCTCTCATGTCCCTTGGGCAGTTTGCTGTAAAATGTCAGGAAGTGAAGAAGAACAGTGATTTCAGCAAGTAATGTACTATTCTTTCCAAACTCCTTTGATGTCAAATTGCAGGGCTTGTTTAGTGTAGCAGTGGTGTACTTAGTGGAAGCTAGCTGATGTGTAGCTTCTGTCAACTGAAATCAAATCACCCATCCTGCTGAGGTTTTGCTTGCTTTGCCTTAATTTCTTTTGCTCATCTTAGAAAGCATTTAAATTTTTTCAGCAGCGTGAATTTTCAAGGTGGAATAACTCATACATACGGGTTGGTTAAGTTTCACCATTGCAAATAGCCAGATTTCTTTGTTTTTACTATTATTAAATGTGCTAAATAAACAGGGAAGACCCTGACTATTCCTAATGCTGACAAACTAATTCTGTGCTGTTACAAGGTGGCAGTTCTGCCAGAGATCCCTGTGGCCCAGTAACAATTGTGTGTGTATGTAACATCTTTATTAAACCATTAAACTTGTGAAGTTCTGTCCTAGTGTATTTTAAAGACAAAATTACTTTAAATTGTACATTTTTGCTCTCTCCAAGTCTGGTATGAAATCTCCCCTCTAGGATTTTTAGTGCTGAGAGCAGAAAGCAGAATAGCCTATCTGCTCTAATACATGCAAGAACATGTCTTGGTGACTGTGAAAGCTTGGTGTGTTTGTGTAAGATTGATTGCTATACTTCACTTCTGAGTTCCTGTTTTAGTTTTGCCCTTCAGAAGTTTTACTAGGATAGTTTGTAAGTGCCAATATTGTGCCTTAAGTAGGTGTGTTAGATAGTCTTAGGTGTCATGTTCTTTATTGATGTTTGCAAGTTGCACTAAATATTGTTGGGGAAAAATATAAAGCTAAGCACAAGAGACCTTTATGAGTCATTGTGTGCTTTCAGAAGTGTTATGCTTAGCTTAATGCACACTTTAATTCTCCAGAAAGCACCCGAGCAAAAGATACAATGCAACAAACTAAATCTCTTTCTCCTCTCCTCTTCAAATTTCATCTGTCACAGCACTGCAATTGTTACTGCTGCTTTTTTAATGCCAAAGTCAGGAGATCATGGATCTGTGGGAAAATTGCAAATTATTTTACAGGAAGTTTTGTGATGAAAGGACAGAAGTAAGGAGGAGGATGTTGATGCAAATAAATTAATTATGGAGAGCAGGAGAAGATACCTGAAAAGAAAGTACATTCTTGAAACTGCTACTTACATAAATAAAAAATTATAGGATAAAGTATATCTAACTGTTCAACAGGAAATCTGGACCATATAAAATTCTTCCATCAGAGTACAGTTTATTAAATCTTGTATTTAGTATGGAGTTGAGTTTATTTGTATTCAGTTTGGAGTTGATGGTGATGGGCTAAGTGGAAGGCTGTGCTTACCTGTTTAACCTTTACCCAGGTCTGTGGGTAGATGTTTAGATGATGTAAAGCTAAACTTAGGCTCATGGTGGATCATCAGATGTGATCCATTTCAATTCTGTCATGAACTCTCTCTCTGCTTTTCTGTTTTAGGTATAACCTTTGACCCTGAAATTCAGCCAAACTGTAACATTAGGCCGAGACCACAAAGGTCATCTGAGACACCAGAGTCCTTTAAATTCAGTGTCTGAGTAACACTGTAAACAGGAGTAAGATGAGTGTGTGTGTGATGGGAAGAGGTGTATCTATTTTGGTTTTGATCTGGGTGCTTTCCTGAAACAAAGTGACCTGATACCCGTATGCTTCCAACACAAGATCACAGCATCTTTTTGGGGATCGTGTAAAACATATTGGCCTCGGAGCACATGGCACTGGACAAGATTCACAGGTTTTTATGAGGGCAAAAATGGATTGCTTAAGCTACTGCATTAGCAAGGCTTGTTCTGTCAAGGCACACAATCTTGGCTCTGCTGTCAGTCACTGGGTTTACAAACAGATTGGATCTGTAGTGCTGAGGCACATATCTGTGAGATGTGGGTTGGAGAGGATGAGAAGTATTCCCTGCAGAAGGCTGGCTTTCTCTGAACCAGTGTGTTGGGTTTTCAAGGCTAGTTTTTGGTATTGGTGGAGCTGAAGGGGTGACTTCTGTGAGAAGATGCCAGAAACCTCCCCCATGTCCCACACAGCCATGGAGCTCACAGTGATGGTGGCAGTACCTCTGGAATAATGCATTTAAGGAGGGAGCAGAATCTGCACAGTGGAGATTCAGCAGGAGAGAGGAGTGAGAATATGTGACAGTAAAAGCTCTGCAGATACCAAGGGCACAGAAGAGGAGGTGCAGGAGGTGCTCCAGGCGCTGGGGTTGAGGTTCCCCTGCAGCCTGTGGTGACAGCTGTGCCTCTGCAGCCCAGGGAGGTCCATGGTGAAGCAGAGATCCATCTGCAGTCTGTGGAGATCCCCATAGCAGAGCAGAGCCCAAAGGAGGCTGGGACCCTGTGGGAAGCTCACACTGGAGCAGGTTTGCTGGCTGGACTTGTTACCCTGTGGGGGATTCACTCTGGAGCAGTCTGTTCCTGAAGGACTGCACCCCATGGAAGGGACCTACCCTGGAAGTGTTTGTGAAGAACCTGAGTGAAAGTCTCACATACAGAAGTTCATGAAGAACTGTCTCCTGTGGGATGGAGCAGGGGAAGAGTGTGCAGAGTCCTTCCCCTAAGGAGGAAGGAGCAGCAGGAACAGCATGGGATGAACTGACCATTTTCCATGCCCTGTGCCACTGAGGGGATAGGTAGAGAATTCATGAGTAAAGGTAAGGCAGAAAAGAAGGGAAGGGTAGGGGCAAAGTGTTTTAAGATTTGTTCTTATTTTTCTTATTATCCTACTTTGATTTGACTTGCAATACATTAGATTAATTTTCCTCAAATCAAGTCCATTTTGCCTGTGGACGCAGCTGGTGAGTGATTTCTGCCTGCCCTCACCTCAACCTTTAACCTTGCAGTTGTATTTTTTCTCTCCAGCTGGGCTGGGGAGTGACTTGGTACCCAGGGAAGGTGAGCCCACCACAACCAGCCACACAACCTGTGGGGAGGAACTGCCTGGTCTTGGGCTGTGGGCATCTGCCACAAAAACTGGGAGATGTGGGTTGCACTTCTGAGTGGTTGGAGCCCTTGGGTGGGGTGTTTACCTGCCAGGGTGGGTCTGTGTGTGGAATTGCTGGAAGCTGCTCAGTCCTGTGTGTGGAACAAGCCTCCCAAAGCCTTTTGACTTGGGTGTCTGCAGGAGTAATTATTCTAATAGCCTCAACTCTTAATTAGTTGAAACGTGAAAGGTTTATAGAAGCAAAAGTGCTTTTAAGTCGAGTATACGGTGTCATGGTTCAGATAAATAATCTCTTCTATCCTTTAATCTACCTGTGGTCATGCCAGGAATACCAGTCTGAGATCAAATCTCTGGGTTGATGTCTGTGGTTCTTTCACTCAGAGGAAAAGTCTTCGCAAGAAGTGATTAAAATTGTCATATCTGTCTCTTAAAAACAAATCCCAGAGCTCCTATTAGTCTATTTGATTTGCCTTGTTTTAATTTGTCATATACCTAACCATGAAGTTTAATCTGCATATACCTCACCAGGGTCATTGTTCTTTCTTCTGTCTAGATTAAAATGTAAATATAAGTACAGGAAAGCATCTATATTAAGAATTCAGTGACTGACTTGTTATAATTGAATCTGTGTCTCAGACTGGGCATTTGTGCTTTAGCTACTTTAATTTGCATTTGAATGAGTAAGTAGAAACTTTGAATTGCATGCTCAATTACAAGATGGTATGCAGGTACATTCTTCCTTACTGTAGCCTCTACACACATTTACAAGTCCAAGTTCCAGGTTTCTTATTAAAAATTATGTTTGAATTTAAAAAATATTGTTGGGGTGTGTTAGTTCTTTTCTGTACCAAAATAAAATCTAGAATTACCAGACTAATTAGGACTTTGTTTCAGGAGTGTTGGAGATGTCCAGTACTCTTTGCACTGAAGAGTAACAGTTTTGATATGCTGGTGGTCTTGAAAAACAGCAGTATTTGGTAAGAGATGTGATAGAGATGTGATTTAAACAGAATTGAGGCACTGACAAGCCCAAATCTACAGAATCCAGTTAGTTTAAATTTACTCCAACTGAGCAAAAGAAGTATTTCTGTATATATTTAGAACATGTAGGAGAAGATCTGTAATTTAGAAGTTCGTTTAATGCCACTTTTATGTGTAGGAACCTTAGAGCTTGGCAACATCAGCATTAGTGCTAAGAAATTGCAGGTGGGAGACACAGGCAAATAAGTACTTGCTATTAAACCAGCTTATTAAATGCTGGAAAAGCTGTGGTGTGTCACTCCTAAAACATCACTTCAGAAACATTTCTGAAAGAAATGTATTGGAGGATGAAGAATGAAGGACAGGAGAGGGGGAGGAGAAGGCAGAGTGTGAAGAGTGACCAAAGATGCATCTGCACATTCCCAGGCTGGTGGTGCATCCCTGGTGCTGAATGGAGAAGTGTGAGGGTACCAGGCACATCTGGTGCTCCTGGAGCCTTCTAGGGCTTCTACCTCAAGTGCTGGGCCTACAGTGTGTTGTAAGGCCCAGTAACTTCAGCAGGGACAAATCAGTATTTTAAGCAAGAAAATGGTAAAAACACAAGGAGAGCAGGGAGGATGCAGAGGATCAGAGGAATTCCTTGGGAAATCTATATTAAATGTATAAGGGGTTAGGCAGCTAGAAGCTCATTATAGGGGAATTTGTTTAAAAATTCAGCAGACTGGAAAATTGAGGTAGGCTCAGAGGAGTCTTGCATTTCCAGTTCAGGTGTTAACTGCTAATTTTAGGCTAAAGGGCATGGGACATTTGGGTGAAGAAAGTGATCTATGCCCACACTAGAATTTCCTTTGGGAAGATTTATAGTGATGTTACTAAGACAGAGGTGCACATTTAAGGCTGGAAAGGGCATCTTGCATCACTGAGTCTGTGCCCACATAGCTGCAGATGATAATATAAATTCTACTTATGAATTGACTGCCTCCCTTTAAAAATTGTTTTCTGTCATTGCTTCTTCCATTCAGAAGGGAAGAAAACTTCAGCTTGTCAGAATGCAGTAATAATGTATGTGGCAGTATTTGAACTGTAGCTCAAACACTTCTCTCTCCAGTATGTTTAGATAATAAAGTAGTCTCTCTTAGTCTTCCCTCATGTGAAAGGCTCTTTCTTCTTGCAAGTAAACAATCTTTTTACTTGTTCAAGTTAAATCACATCTTGAAAGTACTTTTAACAGCAATGAGCTGTTGAGTTGAGGTTTCACTGTGGTTGTTGTACAGTGACATTAATACTTTGTCCTCTGGTATAATTTAGGGTTTTGTTTCTGTTGAGCTGTCAGACCATAGTTGCTGTGTCATTATCTGTCATACCTGGCTGGTGTACTTGAGCAGCACTCGTGAGATGTTCAGGAGATCTTGGATTTTTATAACTTTCATCCCATTTTTTCTTATTCTAATCCTAAGGCAATCCCAGATCTATCCATGCAGTGTTCTCCTTTGTTCTGATGGCAGCACCATAGCATCTCTCCACTCTGCTCAGCCTGCCAGTGTTCATCCTTGTCAAAATTTGCTTTGCAAATGAACACAGTGACAGAGGGAGCAGAGCTGTTGACTTGGTTATGAGCTGTAATGTGTCATTGTCTTGACTAAAGCTGTGATAATTGACACAGTGTTTTCTCCACCTCTTAATTTTAGAAGGTTAGTTTATTCATCTGGTATCAGATTCTAAGTACAGATATGGTGGGGTTTTTGGAACAAAACATTATATTAGTAGAGAAAATTACTGAACTGTCAAAATATAGTGAATAAAGCAAGATGGATGTGGATAGAAAACTTGATGGATATTTGTTAAGGCACATGAAAGTGTTGGACTTTCATTCTAAAAACTTAGTCATATCTGTTTATACATGACTTTTCTAATAGCTGTGCAGAACTGAACTAGTTCAGATGATGCTCTTTGTATTCTATTCATAATCAGAATTTTCTTTTTCTGTTAGTTTGCATGCATGCAAGAATATATCCATCATCTACTGCTGATTGAAAGGAACAATCCAAACAAGGATGCCTTGGATCTTAGAATCAATACCTGACAAGTTAGGACACGGTTTATCTCGCTGTCCTTGATGTTGCAGAGTCCAAGGTGACCCACACCCCTCATTGTTTTTTTGTTTGGCTTTTTTCCCCTGTTACCTCCTGTTCACTGAAAATTGAAGAATTCACATAGATGGAGGTACAAATTTCGGGGATATTTTTTTGAGACATAGAACATAAAAGAACTTTGAGGGTAAATGTGTAACCACTTTTTATTGTATGTCAAAAGTAGGCCATAATTTAATTGCTCTGACTATATTATTATAAGTAATTTTTTATGTTATAAATTATCAGTGACATTAAGAGAATTAAAATAACTGTTTTATGGAGTGTAAACTCAGTAGAAAAAGTAATGTAGTGGGAGACAAAAGTGGTAGATGAAAAGGAGAGGTATGTGAGAATGGTGAAAAATACCTCATGAAAAGTCAGTATGATGTGGTTTCCTATATTCTCTTATCAATGTCAGATCTCCTGATTTCAGGCATAGATCACAGCATTTTTGTAGGACAGGTAGACAGGATCTAAGTAATCAGAAAAGTTTGATTCCTTGCAAACTTCTGAATTGAGTGAAGAAACCAAAAGTGGTATTTCTAGTGTGTCAGTAACTGTTTTGGGAAAAGACCTGCACTTCTTTTCTCACACATCCAACTTTCCCCACCACACACTTGAAAAATAAATTGTTGCCTTTGCTGGTGAGTAACTGGACTCTAAGGGAGCGGAGCAGTGAAGTAATAATGAGAGAGAGGGTGGCTGCGTGACTGGCAGGAAGGAGGCTGGACTGGAGGATGCTCAGGACCCGAGAGGCTGCCTGCTCTCTTTTTTGTTGTTGTTGCGGGTTTTTCTTTGGGGTTTTTTCCCCCATAATTGTAAGGATACAAGTATTGCAATATCTGCTTATCTTTCAAGGAGGGGGAGTATTTGAGACAGTGAAAGACAGAAAAAGACACTGGAAGAATATAGATTCCCAACCAGCATTTTTTGAGTAGAATGATCCTGAATGGTTTTGCTCTGACATTCTGTAAATTTACCAGTTGCTTTTTCCTTGGCATTACTGAAAGCAAGCAGTCATTTTTCAGAGTGCCAGGAAAGCAATGCCCTGCTATTTCTCACTTAGCTGCAGGAAAGGTTGCTCATTTAATGCACATGTGAACCAAAACAAAGAGATAGTTCAAAACAGCCAGGGTCTACTCCCTTGTAATTAGGAAATCAGAATGAATGGTTTTCTGTTTCTTAACATGCATCATCTCTTGCCACTGCCTACACAGTGTAAATGCAGTGGTGAAATGAAAATGAAGGAGGGAAAAGAAATATCCTGTCCACTAATAGATTTTAATAAGGAATATGCATAATCCTTTGGAATGACGCACAGCTGGACTTAGCTTCCAAAAATGGCATTTTAATGAGACTCATGCTAGCTTCAGGTTTGCCTGCCTGTAACTTAGGCAAAATGTTTGTTATCATATATTATTTCTACTAATCGTTAGCTGACTCTGGCTGTTTCAGTGACATAATAAATTACAGAGGAAGCTATTTCTTTTGGATTTACAACAAAAAACCCAAAATACAAACCCTCAAGAAATAAACAACCCAAATAACTAAGCTAAGCCCAAGCAATGCTGTAACAAGGTGACTGTGAGGCTTCCTCCTCTGGAGTTTAATGTTTGACTTTGGAGTTAGCAATCAAAACTTGTTTTTTCACAAGCTATAGCAATGTGGGAGATAAAAAAGATAAGTAGAAGGTCTGGCTTTTGTATTCATTTCTCCCCAGCAGAAGGAAATTGGTGGCAAGATGATAAAATACAAAGCAGAGATGATTGGTCCTGCTGAAATCTCATCCTCCTTGCTTATGAAAGGTAGTTTCCTGCAATGGCAGACAGTGACACCCTGTGCATTTCGTATTTCTCTTAAAGCAGAGGATGTGTGGTCTTGAAGTGCAGGGCTGGTTTATTGTAGCTCGTTTATTCAATTTAGTGGGTTTTGATGGCTTGCTATGGTTTTCTGTTTTTTACATAATAAAGACAAATACAAAGATAAATCAGAAAAAATGTAAAAATATTTTTAAAATTTATATATAAACTTTCCTGGGGAGTGGTAAATATCATTCTTCATGAGTAAAAATTATACAGCAGGGTGGATGTTTTTTGTTTTTCCCTCAGTTTAAGAAAGGATCAGATTAGGCTATTAAAAAAAAAAAAAACCTAAATCTCTCTATTTTACGTTCAGACATTAGGCTATAATATCAGCTGTATGACTTTTCAGTTTTTGGAGCTGGCTGATAAGTTTAGCTACAATATATTTTCTTACACTGCAGTAAATATTCAAGGGATAATGGAAAGGCAGGATATATAGTGAAATCACATATGGCTGTAAAGCAAGTGTAGTGTTAATGTGCCAAACTTCCAAAACTATGTTAAGATCCTAAAATCATAGAATTGTTTGAGTTGGAAAGGACCTTAAAGGTGATCTGGTTCGAAGTCCTCCATGGGCAGCACATCTTCCACTAGACCAGGTTGCTCAGAGCCCCATCCAGCCTGGCTGGTCACTTCCAGGGATGGGGCACCCACAGCTTCTCCAGGAAACCTGTGCCAGGCCTCACCACCATCCCAGTAAAGAACACAACTCTCCCCCCTTCAGTTTGAAGCCGTTCCCCCTTGTCCCATCACTGCATGTCCTTGTGAAAGGTCCCTCTCAGCTCTCTTGTGCTGTAAGGTCTCCCCAGAGCCTTCTCTCCTCCCAGCTGAACAGGCCCAGCTCTCTCAGCCTGTCTTGGTAGGAGAGCTGCTCCAGCCCTCTGATCACAGGGATTAAAATAATCTCTGAAATGGAGTTTAAATCATGAAGGGCTAAAACTGGACATCGTTTGTGTTTCATATGATTGCAAGAATTTTTTGAGAAGTCTTTCTTGAATACTGAGATTATTAATTGTGTTGATATGGTTGTGTGGGCAGAGACTGTTACAAGTATAAAGAGCTGTCTTACTGCCTTTTTCCTACTCCCACCTTGTGTGGGAGAAACATGGAAGGAAAGGACAGAGATACAGTGGTCAAAGTGGAAGAGACCACATGTAACACTGATGGCTTAGAGATTAGCCTGCTAAAAGGAATATATGTGTTGAGGATGAGGACTTTGGGACTTCAGCTGTCTAACCCAGAAACTCAAAAAAAACAGACTCTTCCATGAAAATTAAAGTTAATATACTACAAATGAGACATAAAATGTGAGCAAATACACAATAAGTGACTTCACAAAGCAGATAAAGATGCTCAGCTCAGAATTAGTGTGGTTGCTGTTTGCAGTGATCTGGTTTTTTGTGGAGTTGGAGATGTCTCTAAATCCCCTTTGCCAGTACCCAGCTTGCAGGGTAGGGAGGAAGGTCTGTGCACCCATTCCATGTATATTCAGAAGTGTTCACTGCAGGGGAAGTGGAGCTTGCATGTGTCAAATCCTAGGAAGTATCTCAGCCCCCAGAAGAAATAATTTTCATATTGAAGAAGCATTGTCAACAAGAAGGACTGAGGGGGTCATGGCTCTCTGTGATTTTCTGGTCTCACAGCTGGGCTTGCTGCTGTGATGTGCTGACACTGCTGCAGTCAGCCAAAGAAGCTGGACTCAATAAAAAGTGCATGCCTGTACCTATATTCTGGTTGGTGGTATTTATAATGAGCCTGAAAAAAAATTAGTGAGTATTGTTTTGGGTTTGCTCAGGGTTTGTTTTGTTTTTCGTGGTTTTTTTTGATGGTGGTTGTTCTCTTTGGTTTGTTTTGTTGTTGTTGGTTTTTTTTAATGTGTGTGTTTTACCTTTTCTTTCATTTAGTAAATTTTGTAGGGAGAGTCTTTACTCCTAGAACTGGCTTCTGTGTGAAGAATTATTAAAGCATGAAGCAGTTACTGCCCAGCCATAGCTCCTCTTTTAAACCTTCTGTTTGTGCCAGCACACATCCTGTTCTTGTTGCTGAAATGTGGATTATGGCTGTGGTGTGCAACATGTTTGCATGAATATGGCATGAGATTTCTGCTGGGACATGAGCCCTTTGTC
Source organism: Melospiza georgiana (assembly GCF_028018845.1). Classification (NCBI taxonomy): domain Eukaryota; kingdom Metazoa; phylum Chordata; class Aves; order Passeriformes; family Passerellidae; genus Melospiza; species Melospiza georgiana. The sequence continues at coordinate 93,543,829 of NC_080431.1, read as the reverse complement.
TTTTTTTTTTTTTTTTTTTTTTTAATTATTTTTTTAAAGTTACTTTTCTCTGTGAAGAGAAAAGGGTGATCACTTACTCACTACACCGATGATAAATTGTGGAGGCTTTATTGCCCCTAGGTGAGTCCAAGGACCCTTATGTTCCCATAAAGAAATGTGGTTTGACCTAAAAAATGAACATTTCATTGTATGCAGTGGTAGATTAACAGATTGCTGTGGTTTTCTGATCTATTGGTTCAGTGTCAGTGAATTTTTTTTGGCTTTGCTTTATAAACAAAGAGCTTTTGGAAGTCTAGCCCACAGTTGTAGCAGAAGAAATGCCTGTTAATTTCTTCTGTTCTCTTCTCAGTGGTTATGCAAAAGCTAATTTTTGGATGCTGTTACAAACCCTTGAAGTAATGAGAGGATATTTCTTTCTCTGCCACCTGAAAGTTGCAAAAAAAACCTTTTCACAAAATCAGAAACTCCACTAAAATCTTTTTGCAGACTTCAGATTCAGAAATTTTTTAGATTGCTTTTTGAAGGTCCAAAGAGGTAATCTTTAGAATATAGGTTGGATTTTTTTCACACAGTTGAGTAGCAGAAGAAATACATTGTATAAAGGCGATGTCAGGATCAAGAGCATTAGGCTGTTTTTTATCAGAAGTGTGAAGTTTTAATAGCCCTTTTAAAAGCTATTGTGAAGCACTATTCATATTCTACAAAGGTTAAGTTTTATAGCTTGCTAAAAATGGTGTATGCTTAGGTTATAAATGCATTTTGAATTCTCTAATACCATCTTAGCATGGTAAAATCAGAATGGATCTTTTCTGACCAATGGCCAAAACAGTGAAATGTATTTCTTTTTCTCAGTAGACAGTTTCTCCTCTTTTATTACAAAAGAAGAATATACATATATATATATATTTTAATAGAGGAAATGGCTAGTGGTGTGTGGATATGCCAAGTATACTGTGTGCTATGAATGAAAGCACTTCAAACCTTAAAAATCAGTCAGTGAAAAATCATGGGGGAGGAGAAGATTACAGACATCCACTGGCAGCCTTCCGGCACACTTGTGGTGTGATCCCTTGGTGTCTATATCAGACTGGACAGGGCCTGCAGTGGCCAGTTCTGTCTGGTGAATGACTTTAAAGTTATCAAGGCATGAAAGAATTCACATAACATCTGGCTGACAAGGAGATACTTGTGTATCTCTGCAGTTCCTTGAGTGTTTTCAGTCTGGGGATGTCACATCTTTCTGTGCTCTTGCAGGGGGATTCACCTAAGCATGAACTCACAACCCTGGACAAAGAAAAGGAATGCTGAGTTGTCACCTAAACTTCTTATTTCAGTAAAGAACCTAAGGGGTTGATTTGTTTTTTTAAGTACACACCAGTGAAACATCAGTCTGATTCTAGTTACTTTTGCCATTATTTCCAGTATTTTTATTAGCACATACATACACAAGATAAACAAGTGAAATTGAGACTTAAAATATTAAAAGAGCCTGCTGGCTTTTGTGGACAGAATGTGCTGAAAGCCACAGAAATTCTATTGTATTTCTTTGATATTTTGTGTTTTTATTGGGCCTTTTTGTTTGATTTTTGTTTTGTTGGTTTTTCTTTCAAAAAAGTAGAGAGAGGTAATGCAAATAGTGGTTCTGACAACCCTGAAGAACATTTGTGACCTGACATGCTTTGTCCCTATTCTTCCAGTGTATCCAAGTAACTACAAGTTGTTCCACTTCTCTAAGGCTGTGCAGCAATGTGGGGTTCAGAATGCAAATAGTTACGAGTGATTAAAAATACAATCTCATCTATGTGCACAATGCTTAATTTGATTAGGGAAATTTTTCTTGGAAATGTTCCCCTCAGAATGTCATCAGTCTTCATTTAGTAGTCATCATTGTTGCCTGCCTTGCAGCATGTGCAGCTGTGTGGCTGATGGTGACTGCAGAACTCATTAGCCCTTCCGAAGGGCAGGGTAGCAGTAAATAACAGGGATTTTTCTTTTTTATCTCTGAACATGAGTGTGTCTAGAATCTGGCAAATTTTGTGGTAGAGACCAGGAGATAAACACTTTCTCTTACTTTGAAGCAGCTTTTCTGGCACAAAAAACCTGGCAGCTTTTCTGTCCTCTATTGGCTCAAATCAGGAGGGCTGGAGTAAAATATGCCTAGTGGGGGATGCACTTGTAACACAGAAAAGGGAAGCAAACTCTCAAATACGGTTACTGGGCTTCCAACTCAATAAAATGCCACTCTTTTTCCCCTCTAACTTTTCTATCCTAAGCAGTTTCCAGATTAATTTAGTGAGCTGTAAATAAATTTAGGATCCTGCCACATGTTGAGAACCCCCCACAAAAACAAAACCAGAAGCAAAACCACCATTTAACCAGGGTCTGACTTACTGAAAAGAAGCTCTGAATTTTTGCTGTAGCTACAAATGGCTGTGAGTAACCATCTCTTTGAATTGGTTGTGTGTTTCTAACAATAGATCTTTTCTTTTTCATGGTAACCATAGTGAAATGCCATTCAACTTTACTTGACTTCACAAGAAGCCTGGCATAGAACTTTAAATGGCTAAGCCATTTGTTTAATATAATCTTAAGATTGAAGCAAAACTAAAATTCCTAGTTAGCAGTATGTTTTGTGATGCAGAACTTGCTCAGGAAATTCCTGTCAGCTTCTTAATGATTTGAGTTCATGCAAGTTAGCGTGGTAAAACTTTAAATATATATTCATATTACTGCTTTGAACAGAGTCTGAGTTCTTTTCTATGTAATATCAGAAATGAGAATTATTGCATAATGGGCTACTCCAAGCACTAGGAGAGAACTTTGCTAGTTTGGAATTTTCACATGTTTGTATTTAGTCACTATAATTTTGTGTGATTGCAGTTGGCTAATCACAAGTATATAAAAGTGTGTGGTTTGTTAAGAAAGACTTACCCCACATTATTCAAATTAAAGTAGGCCTGAGAATTCCTTCTGTTTGATAAGGCTGTGAATCTGTTTTTGTGATTCCCTTGTTAAAAAGTGTGCAGTAATTAGGAGAGGTACCAAGAGAAGCACTCAAGCAAGATAACATTAAACTGGAAGCATTAAACAGGTAAAGGCAAGAATATATGAGCTGCAATTTTATATAATTCTAAACATGTGGGGTTACAGATTAAATTTTGGGTTGCTTAGCTCTTTTGATACTTAGGAGTTTTCAGTCTCAGCCCAGAGAAGATTTTGCATTTCCTTTTTTTTCCCCTTTTTTAATTATGATGCAAAAACCCCATAAAAATGTCATGTACTAAAAAGTGTAGTACAGTTGTTATCAAGTATCTAAAAATTGGGGAGAAAAAGTCTCTTAAGCCTGTAAATCTGCTCCACATGAATTTATGCCAAGTCTAGAAGTTTGATAAGTCAAATTTATGGGAATACACAAAGGATAAAGTGGTCCTGCTAAGATGTTCACTGCTGCACTGACAAAGCAGCAATTTAAATTGCAAAGAAATTGTGCAGGTTTAGTTTATGGTTTATTAAAAAAAAAAAAAATTAGTTCAATATGTCTACAATTCCCAGTTTTTTTCTTTATTAATTCTTCCCATCCCAAGTCTGAACCAACCAGAGCTGGAGCTATTTCTTGTTCTCATAAAACTCAAAGACCCAGATGGATCATACTTTTATGAGTAAAAATCTGTAAGATCATCATCTTAGTTTTTTTCTGCAAATGGGATTAAAGCATTAATGTGAAGACATGGAGAAGGGGGGAAGGCTTTTAATGATTTTTAGTCTCAAAGACTATATATTTGAACTCTTTTATGCAGCATTTCCTCATCTTATTTATTTACCTCCTATTGCTAGGGATGTGGTGTTTCCTACTGTGTTCCTGCTTTTCCCACCTGATCCCCATTAGGGTTATTGCTGTTTTCTGTGGTCTCCCTGCCCCCCTTCTATGTCCACATCCATACAGCCAAGGAAAAGGGCAGGGGGTAGAGCATGGAGTGTACATCCACCAGCCAAACATGCTGCTGGGAGCTGTGCCTGGCTGGTGGAGCTGTGCCTGGACTGGGCCTGTGCTTTGCTGGAGCACGTGTGAAGCTGCCCAAGGGTCGGTGGCAATGGGGAGCCTCTGGCCCGTGCTGCTTTGCTCACTGGGGCAGGCATTTGAATGCAAAGACATGAGTTTATCTGCTTGCAGTGGCGACATTCGGGTTTTTTGTTAGGTATTTTTTGGCTTGTACAAACCCATCAGTATACAGTCCTGTGAACATAAAGAAGGAAAAGGAAAAAAGACAAAGTTGAAATTTCTAGAGGTGCAAGCAACAGTTTGTTCACAAACATGCTTCTTATCTAAGGCACTTCGGAGGCTTGCAAAAGTTTCCTTAATCAACAGAAGTTTCTCACTCACTAACACTTGGTTTAAAATTGAAAATGAAATCAATTACATTGACAGCAGGAGGATTTTTGTCATGATTTCAGTTCCAGATGCCATGTTGTTTGGATTTTTCTGCACTCTTTGTTTGTTTACAAGTTATTTTACAAACTGCAAACGCTTTCTAGCTTGTAGTGAGGGTCTAGCATTAGAAGAATGGGAGGAGAGCAAAAAAGCTGAAGAAGGTTGATGATTTTCTGTTTTCCCTGACAGTAGCCCCACTGCTTGGACAGAAGACAACTGAAATGGTGCACTTAAATTCTGTGTGGTTTTAGCGTTGTGTTAATGCTTTTGCACAAGAGTAATTGTCCTGATCACCTACATGGAGTTCAGGTGGTTACTCTCTGAGTCACACATCCTATAAACCTGTAATTAGAGCACTTAGCACTTGCACAGGTGTGATGTAGCAGTGACACAGTAAGCATAACTCTGAAGTTAATTTTGTGTTCTAAGGGTATTTTAACTAAATTTCATAGCAAGGTGTATAATTAGATCTTTTGTTGCAGGAGGAAGGTTATGGGGTTAGTTCTAGGTTACAGTACACTGAATTCAATAATTTTACATTTCAGGTCATTTTTGGTTAATGAAAAACAAAAATCTTTTGCTCACCAGTATCTTTTTCCTTAATAACTCTCTTGTCTTATGATACATAATTTATCAAAAACACCCACAGATATGCTCTTTTGAAATTTCAGCATGGAAATGTCAAAACCTAAATACTTTAGCAAAAACAGCCTTCCACAAAATTCTTCCCTCTGATGCATGTAAATGTCATCATGAATGTTTCTCAGATGTAATATTTGGGCTTTACCATTGGAGGCTGTTAAGAAGGTATGGCTTTGTTGGAGAAGAGTGACAACCTCATTGCTGTTTCTTAAATGAGGATTGTGAGGAGCCTGTGTGGGCTGTTAAGATTGTTGAGATTACTTATGCAGTGTGCCTTGTGTTGATTCTTAAATACCATTGCCATCTTCTTAATACAAACCTCTAAGCAGGGGATTATTTTACCTACTTTTTTTTCCCTGATTATGTGCTACAGGGATAATAAACTTTTCAGATATTAAATGTGGAGCAGCTTAACACTTAGTGCACATTTCTCTCCCATGCATTATTAAATGAGCACCAAATTTGTTTCTTGTTAAGGGTTTGTCCAGGCAGGTTTGCTGGGGGAACTTGTGTAAGGTCAGAATAAACAAGTCAGTTCAAGAGCTCAGGGTCATTCTTTACCCCCAAATAGTGAAAATATATGGATATTTGCAGTTGTCTGTATAAAATGTACTCATTGAATTATTTCACTGTATTTTTTTCTGGAAGTGCAATGACCTCTAAGAAACGAGCCCTTAAAAAGTACTTTGAAACTGAGTGTCACTGGACATTTGAAATAGAAATGAGCCCTATCTGACACATTTTCCAGGGTTGCAGTGATAGAGGAAAGGGCTCTTCTCTTAACTAAGTCTCCTGACTGCAGGTGTTCCCTTCAGCAGCACCTGGGTGTAATTTGCTGAAGCTGTGTACTCTTACCCGAGTGTTTTGGGATGTCATTGATTTGGCATGGATGCTAGGAGAACTTATGTCAGCTACAGGGCATGCTGATAGAGGTTTTCTAAAGAGCTTTGGTTGTGTGAATAGTTGGAATGTTTGCCTCCAGTTGCTTTTAGTGTTAGAAATACTCTAGGACAAAGTAGGTGTAAAGCTATGTGAGGAAATTGTGTTGCAACACAGTGTCAGGGAAAAGGTGGAAGAAGTTGGTAGAGAATTTTATTGATCACAGAAATCTGGAAGATAATTAACAATGAACTGGAATTAAAATTGTTACATGATTAAAGGAAGAAGTAAGTGTGTTTGCTTACTATGGAATTAGCTTACCTTTCTCAGTCAAAATTAAGGAAACCAGTTAAACTTGCAATACAGTAGAGACTAAGTAGCAGTATATGAGAGAAAATAAGGAAAAGCCCCCATATAATCTCTGAATCTGTACTTTTAGCAAACATACAATGGGATCTATTTTTTGAATGGCTGAGGATTGATATGTTTCTGTTTTAAGAGTGATGGCCACTCACTCAACAGATTTCATAAGCAGCTGTTGCCTGCCTGTTGGTTTATTCAGTGAATGATAACAGGTACTGAAGGTCCAGTGCCTGCTTTGGCATATTGCTTGTATGTGTGGCACATGTAGAACAGGGGCTTGAGGTTCAAGTTTGATCTAAAACTTCATGTGGGGACACATGCTGTCATTTAACATTTGGAAACCCAGGGTGCTGAAGAGATCTGTGTTTACCTGGGTTAAACAGTGGGTTTAAGAGTTCCTGGTCAGAGAAATGATGTTGATACATGAAGTTAATATTTACAGGGTTGGTAAATATGTGAACGAAGCTCAATATTCTTAAGACTTTTCCTCTGTTCTTTTTTGCTGGGCAGAAATTGTTTCAGAAGGAAAAAAAGAAACCTGTTGTACATTTAAAGATTCTTATGAAAATTAGCCTTCCAAAAGACAACTCTAAAATATTATGTAATTAACCACTTTTGGAAACAAGGACAGACAGATTTTTGAATGTATAATTTACACTTATGTCACAGAATCCATAATTCAGGAGATAAGGAATGGGTTGGTTTGTTCTTGATTGATTGTAATTGCAACCAGATTTCAAAAAAACAAAAAAAGATTAAAGAGAAATTCTAATGGTAATTTTAATATGGAAAAAAATAAATGGTACTAGTATGAAAATTGTGACTTTTAACAATGTAAATTGACTGAACCTTAATATTACAATTTTAGTGGTTGCATCAATCAGCTTTTGACCTTCTCTTTTATTTCATGCTGATCAACCCTTTCTGAGGCTATTATATTTTCATCTCCCCTGAACAGCTTCAAAGAGTAGTTATCTGAGGATGTAGGAAGATGAGTGTGCCAGAGCTGTCAGATCTCATGCACACCAACTTGATGGAAAAAGGGAATTTCATGATTGGCTGTGGATCTTGTTGCAAGCAGTCAAATGTGTGTAATTAGAGGACATGGAATTAGCTGGCACAATAGGCTTGAGCCTCTTGTCTTACACCAGTCTTGTGTTAGGAAGTTTTTAAAACCAGTGTAATCTAGATGGGAATTGGGGCTGTTTACTTACAGAAGGAAAGTTTGATCTATCCCTCATAGCTGGGAAGTAATTTAATGGCAGATTTGATTGTGGTCATGCTGGATAGGTATAAGGGGCTTATAGCAAAAGGGTAGTACAGGACAAGAATAAACATTTGTACTTGGACTGCTGACTATATTATTAGCAGGCAAACAAAGGGCTCTGCTCATTAAAGGGGCTAATAAAACTTTGTATGGCATAATGAGAGTTCTGGGGGAAGTATCAGGGAATTACTTGCTCAGTAATGGTTGCCTTTTGTGAGGGTCATTTTTCTTTCATTTTTATTCTTGCTTTTCTTCTTCTTCAGAGGAGAGAGGTGGACAATGAACACAAAAGAGGCAGAGTCTGATCATTGGCTTCTTGATGAACCAGACAGAATTGGCATATATGGGAGGAGAACTGATGACATTTCTGCAGGAGACAAAGTTGTTTTCATTGACTTGGGGGGAAAGGAGTCATTGCAGAGTTTCCTTCTTTCAGTACCCTTCCTGCAGCTTTTCCTTTAAAAAACCTGCCTAACGGTGAATAAACTTGTCCAGTGCTTGCAAGGAAATATTTTATTTTGTGTTATATATATAGATAACACAGGAACTGTGGAGTGAGGACACACTTTAGTATTCATCTCTTGACATGGAGAAAAGAGTTACATGATGGATTTAGAGGAGGCCATGAAAACAGCCTTATGAGATGAAGAAGTATTGCAGTCTGGGACTGGAAATTCATGCATAGTGGAAAAGATCTCTGAAATGAGAAATTTGCTGTTAGATCTGAATGTGAATAAGAGAAAGAGCTGTTGATCATCTCTAGGTGTAAATCTTGTCCTCAAATAGGGCTGTAGCATTTAGAGTAGCTTGCTCACTTTTTCTTAATGATGGTTAGCAGCTGTTTGCAATGATGAATTTCAGCCCTTGGAGACACACATAGCAACCAGTAGCACTCATAAATACATGATAAATGATTGTGGTGTGGTTGCCCATGTGATGACCATGCATGAAGAAGGTTTTATAATCATATGTTTCACTTCCAGGGAAAACAGCCCTAATAGCCAGCTGGGAAAATACAGTAAGTGATCCTGATCAACCTCCCCAGTGTTTATTCAGGTTTATTCAGATTGCTGTGTGGCAGGCAACCAGTTAAAAGTAAAACTATAAATAATTGTGTTAATCAGTGTATAATATATCTTTGTATTTGTTTATTGCCTTGGGTACTTGATTAGGCAGCTCTAACATACAATTAATCAGTAACCTTCAGTGTTAACTTCTCAGAGCTCTTAAATTAATCAGTTGTGTTGCAGAGGCTCTGCTGGCTTGGAAAGCCAGGAACTGTGCCATGTAAACACTTTTGTTAATGTCAAGTGAAGGTTGAGATATGCTTGCTTTTTTTTTTTTTTTTTAGCTTAATTGGACTAATCAGCTTTTTGGGGTCTAGGTACAAGTTCTATTGGCAATTGTAAACACTGGGCTAGAAACATGGAAACCATGTAAATGCTGTGAAGTTTTTGTGCCTTAAGCATTATCATAAGTCTTTTCAAGTGTACTGATAATGACATGTTTGTGTACCAATACAGCTATGTGTAGCTAGTGAGTACTGCTAGTAGTTGTGTGTTTCATTCAGAAGGACAGTGGGAGGACTGATTTTTTGCCTTTTCCAAACACCAGCCCATCAAGTAAGCGTGGAGGGGTTTCATCTTGGCACTGCAGATAATAACATAAGCACAGGTACTGATGCATTTTGGATATTGGATTGTATCTCAGACTCAAAATGGTTTGGGTTGGAAGGGACCTTAAAGATGATCTCATTCCAATCCCGTGCTGTGGGCAGGGAAACCTTCCAAGAGACATGCTGCTCAAAGAATCATCATTTGAACACTTCCAGGGATGGAAGGAGAGTTTGAAGTTCTTCTACAGGTGTTCAGGAGAGCATGAAAAAGCAGGTTCGAGATCTGGGATTTTTCAAAGAAGCTCTTTGTCAAAGTTAAGCCTTGGCTCACTTACAACATTATTCAGACCCTCAAAATAACATAAATGTAACAAGCACTGATTTTAACAGTGGCAAGTCTTGGTTATTTGTAACAGTTATGTGAACTTGAAAGGAAAATTGTACATTTCAGTCTTAATACTTTGAATTTAGTTACATTTATGAAGATTGTATGAATGATGTATCAGTGGAAGAGCTGTTTATGCATGTTTGTGTTTTTGTGGGAACACCAAAAAGAGCAGGATGAGGACTGTAAGAAAAGCCTGCCTTGCTAACAGCAGACACAGTTTGAGTAGTCTGAGACACTACTGCTCCCAGGACACCATTCCTGGTAGTTACATTGGAGAACATATGGTTTATGTCCAGACCAGAAGGCTCATCCGCTGCTGAGACCTCAACAGAGATGAATACTCAGAACACAGTGTCTTCTGCTGGCAACAGGACGATGACAACAGGGTTGCTGAGTATCATCTATGTGTTTTTCCTTCCTGTGATCTCATGAAGGAAAAGCAAACATATTTTAAACAAACAAGGAGAAATGGACAGCCAACAGCAACCTGTCCCAAGATTTATGAAGGCTGAAGTAAGCAACACTTGGGAGCAAAGGACAGTGCCATAACAAGTGTTACCTCAATCATTTACATGAGAATGACAATACAGGATGTTTCATTGGAATCAGTATGTTGGCCAGACCACTTGGGCACAATCTGGATTGCAAGAGTGTGGGTCAATGAATTCTTTGAGAAAATAGATTTGAAGGTTGAATTAACTTGGAGATATGCTAAATAAATATCACATCCTTTCCACAGACTTCTCTTACAAAAATTTTCTGATTCTATTTGTCAAGGGCAGTGTCTCACGGAAAATGCAGCTCAGGACTTGCTGCTGTTCATCTTGACCTTGTTGGTTAGAACATAGTGGTAAACATGTATTGCCAAGTCCACATGCTCATCTGCAGGTAGAGGAAAGTCTCTGTATTGTATTGCATTGTATTGCCTATCTCATACCTCCCTCCTGCCTTCTCAAACTCCTGAATCCTTATCCCTGACCTGCATCCAAGGAGAATCAGCCAGAAGAATTAATTTATCTGAAGGGGAAGAAATTAAATTAAGTATGGGCTTCCTTATAGTCCTTATCTCTGTTAAATGAGAAAATTGTAAGTACTGAAGAACCTTGAGGCTGGTGGCTGTGTATCAACTCCAAGATATTTTCAGGCCAAAGTAATTAGGGCTCAGCTGATGGATGGACACGTACACAGCTCACCATGTTTACATAAGCTCTGATTTGATAGGACACCAGGCTCCATATATGACAGTGTTTATTGTAGATGAGCAAAACCTATCGTGGCTTTCATCCAGCAGGATGATAGATGGGGATTCTTCACAGAGGGAGAATGAGAAATAACTGCCAGTACTGACAAAAATGCCAGACCGTGAACTGAAACAGTGAATAGGTGGTATTGCAAAATCAATGCAACTCCCCTACAGGATAATATACAGGGGTCATCTGTCTTCGTCCTAGCAGACAGTCATCTACATCAGATACAGCTGAATATGTTAAATGGAAGCCTCATCCAAAAAAAAGTATCACGGATGACACTGCTAAAAAAGACTGATGCTACTTCTACTGCCTGGCAGCTAGGTTGGGCTGCTTGGTCTCTGTCACATAAAAAACTGCTGTCTAGACATGGGGGTGGGGGGAAGCCTTTTGCTAATAGTAGAAGTAGTTATAGAGTGCTTTAACTGTGAAAGAAATTGTCTCCTTTAGCCTTTCTCGTTCAAAAGTGCTGTTTATTAAAAAGAAGAATTCAGTAATTTTTATATTTGTTCTTTGAAGTTTAGCATGACCCACAAAACTACCATCTATCCAAATTCAGGCAGAGGATTCCTTCTGCCAATATTTGTGTCCTCAAGTGTATATTTTTCTAATACTGGCTGAAATGCTGCAAAATAGACATTTTTATTCATTGCACGCATCTGGTTGCTTTAGATAAACTAAGTAAAAAGAGCTAAAATACTGATGAGAGTATTTTTCAGCTCAAGCTTTATTTTCCTGTGCTTTGCCATAAGCTTCAATACAGAACTATTTCTTAGCTTGGAAGTTCATATTACATTATCTTTCTAATAGAATAATCTCCAGACATTGAAAGGTTTATTACTGCCATAAGTGACCACTGGTATCAAATGCAGCTCTACATCTGAATTCTTACTATCCCAAGTTCATGACTGAGCAAAGTAGGCAAACCAAATCATTTGAGTACTAAGAGACTTCAAAGTCTAGAGGCAGTTTAAATGTATTTTTTCACAAAATCCACATTTATATCAGACTTAATACCTTAAAATTGATATTGATTGGACTTAGAATTACTTTTTTTTATTAACTCTTACACTAATTGGCCAGCTAGGGGTAATATTTTCCTAATCTGTAGCTCATGAACAAATAGAAAATGGTGGTGTAATCAGTGACTGAATCAACCATGAAATGATGGAGCTCAGGATTGTGAGAGAATTTCAAGTTACCTGGCAAGTTCTTCATGCTGATATTTTCCTTCCCTCCCTTGAGCATTCTGCCTCTTAGTCAGCAAAAAAGTGGCTAGATCAGAACTGAGCTTCATTTTAAGTGGGCAGGACTGGGGAGGTGGGAGCAGCAGCAGGCTGCAAAGGAGAGATTCAGAATTGTTGCCATGGCACACAGTGATTGTGTTAGGAAAGCCAAAGCTCCCCTGGAGCTGAAAGTGGAAAGGGATGTTGAGGACCACAAGGCAATCTTCTGCCACTGGATGGGCAGTGAAAGAATAAACAAGGAAAATGCTGGCCTGCTGCTGAGCAGGACAGATTGAATGGCAGTGCACACAGATAAGAACTCCTCAGGCAGCTCAAGCCTGCAGAACCTTCTTTCCCCGAGTTTTCACTGGGATCTCCCCGAGGTCTCAAGAGATGAGCTGCCCCCAAGCTGGCAGCATGCCCTTGAAGCAGGCAGCAGATGCTGTCTGGGGCTGCACTAACAGGAGAAGAACAGCAGGTCAAGTGAAGCAGCTACTCCCTTGAACTGGTAGTCCTGGACCACATCAGGAATACTGCTCCTGATTTTGGGCCTGTAGACAAAAGACAGATGTGGGTGAACTGGAGCAGTTGTTGTGAGGAGCCACAATAGAGGAGGGGCTTTTATTATTCTGTGATCTGCCCACATAAAGCCTTGAGGAGTCTCCTGCAATCTTATGGCTGACTCTGGTTTGAGCAGAGGAGCTGGGCTAGAGACCTCTTGGGACCCTGTTTAACTTGAATTACTCTGTGATGATTCAGTGAAATAGGTCACTCTCTGGATTATTGTCTTTCCTTTGCTTCCCTTCTTCAGTCATACTCTTGATACTGGATATGCCTGAAGATTGCTTGAAATGTATTGTAAGAGAAAAAAAGATCTTTTGATACCCTGGATGGGGGGCTTGTCCAACAGTGAATTGTGTTTAAAAACTAAGTATTAGTAATGAAATGTGATATGCTTGGAGTTGCTCTGAACTGTGAGGTTCTCTCCCTAATGGTAGCTTGTTAGCAATAGTCAATCCTAGCACAATTCATTGGTTTCCTTACTTATTTGGGAAATGTAGTGATCCCCTCTGACTTTTCTCTCCTCCCATACTTTACTACAAAGGCCTTTGTCACAGCATACATTTCTTGTTGACACAAAATAGCAGCAATCTAATATCATGTCCTTGGTAGGCTGTGGATCGTAAGTATTAGATACCAGACACGCTGGTGCCAAACTAACTTACAAAACAATTTATCAGATAACGTCAGGGGGTTTCCTGCCTCTGCTTGGCCACTTTGAAGTGATGTAATAGGCTCTGCTGACTCCTTGTCATCAGGGAATACACAATACCATGTCTGGCTTTTGTAACCAAACCTCCCAGGGTCTCTGTGCAGACATGTAATGTGACTCTTGAATTCTCAAGTACAGACAAGTCCACTTTCATAAAAAGGCAGTTTAGTATGAATGACACATGCAGAGCACTAAAACTTCCCATTCAGCATTCCCCCACTCCATTTGCTAAGAATCATTTCTCAATTGTGCATTATTCAGAGGAGTGACTCAGGCCAGGTCGCTTCAATCGTTTACAGCAGACAAAGTGAACAACTCGTGCATACTGTGTATACTTTGGTAAGACAGTTGTGTTTTGTTAGGTGAATGCTCCAAATTGTTGATCTTTGCTCAGTGTGGCCTCTGTTTTATATATGAATGTGTGGTTGTGATGTTGCTCCTAGCCAGCAATGAGTTCTTTGAATCTCGCTCCAACAGCATTGTATGAAAACATCAATATAAGGAAAATCATGAAGGTCTTTTTGATAAATTTAGTCTGCAGGGATCTTTAAAAACCTTGACTTTCACTGAAAAATAGATAATTTAAGTATTTTTATTGAAACAAGCAACTATGTTGGCAGGTATTCTGTGCTTTGGCCTTCCTAGGAGAAAAAGTGTGCTGAAGTGCCGGTTTCTTTGCTGGATTTTTTTGCCCTGTGGGTTCATGGCCAGAGACTTCTGTTCATACACTATGTCTTGGGATAACAATTATTTAGAGGGCATAGTTTAAAAGTCTGTCTGCTAGAAAGCTTTACAAATTTTATTTACAAGTCTGTAGTTTTTCGGTTGTTCAATTTCCACTCCTGAAACCTTTGTTAATTTACAATCTTCCTGAGAAGTTGATGACAATTACAATTAGAAATATAATCACTAAAGACAATAGTACTCAACATTCTCTAAATATGCCATTATTTTTTACTTTATTGTTCAGGGGTATTTGAGGAAATTCTGTGCTTCAGTTGCTTAATCTCATTCTTATCTGAGTTCAACATCAAAATAAGGTACCAGGTGTCTTGCTTCATTGCTAAACATCTGCTCAAGCTGGATCATGATGATTTTGAACAACTGGAGCAAGATTTCCTGAGAACTCTGCAGTGTAAATTGGAAAGCTAATTTGGCACCATAAATGGATTTATTGCCACATGGGCATGTATTGTCCAGAGTCTTCCAGCAGCCTTGCTTTCAGAGAGCTGTAGTTTATCATGAATATGTAAGCTGTGTTCTCAAGTTCCTGGCCTTTGATCTAGGCAGTATGTGATTAGTTAACTTAGGTTAACTAAGTATTCTGGGATGTCATTTTTCCATTCTGAAATGAAGTTTCACATACTCTGGGCTGACTAATTAGGCCCCTTTAGAAAGCAATGACTGAGTTACTCTGTTTGAAACAGAGTGTGAAGTTAAAGAACCTGATAACTGCTGAAACTAATGCAGAGTGGTCAGGTCCCATTCACCTTAACAATGTAAGTCTGTGAAGTAACTTCCTTAGCACTTCCTTTTTGCTGATTACTTAGAGTCACCATTTGCATTCCTCTTCCAGCTGCTTTGGAAATGGGAAGAGCTGGGGATGCCTGGGTTGCCAAGAGCTGCTGTCTCCTCTTGGTGCAGAACCTGGCACTCACAAGGTCCTTCAGCTGCACCTCCCTTCCTGCTTGCTCATCCCACTGATGTCAGTGACCCGAGATATCTGTCAGGCTGGAGACCCTGCGCATAGCCCACCTTGAAATGAGGGCTGATATGACTTTCCAGTTCCATGTTTGGTTGCCAAGTTCATTACTCTGCTGGATATGAGCTCCAGGCTCTCTAAGCTCAAATCTAAACAGTTGATCTTTCTCTTTTTATTTTGTTCAGCTTTTTATTTTGAAAAACAGAAATAGTAATACTGCTTTTCTAGGTAGTCTATGTGTACATAGCAAAAATGCCTGTAAACTGGTTAATTTAAAAAAATATGTTGTTATTTCAAAATAAAATCATATTAAGTATATATCAAATACATGAGGATCCTTATTTTGCAAATTTTTATATTGACTTCAGCTTTTTACAGTACACTGCTACATGTTTTGCAATTAATTTCAAATGGCAAAAGGTTGAAAAGGCAATTTTTTCCCCTTTGTCAGCTACTTCTTTTTCTCCAGCGTTGTTGAATCCAGCGTAGCACATGTGTTACGTTGCCTGCTGGATTTATAAAGCAGGATGTAATTAATTAAGATGAATCTCTCCAGAGCCAGTTTCTAGATCAGGTGAAACCTCTGGCCTTGTCCTCTGCTTTGAATGTGTGTATGTGCTTTTGGTGGGCGGAACAGAGACATCCACAGAAAACTGAGTGGCTTTCATTTTGTTCAGAGTGTCTGGTTTGTTGCTTGGGGAGGGCAGAGTGCAGGAGGAAGAGGGCAGGTGGCCAGATGAGCTGTTTGGTTTTTTTCTTGCCTTTCCCACTCTAATCTTGGAAACTTTACGATGAAGAAGTGTGGCCTGGGATCCTCTGAAGAGAAGATGTAGCAGGTAAATCAGTATGCTATTAAGGGCTGGAAAACGAGACAGGAAACACAGGACTCCCTCTGAAGTGCTTGATGCTTCTGTGACCTGTTGCTTTTCCTTTATCTCCTCCCCAGCAGAGCTGGGAGGGTGAACACTTCCTACCAGAATCAGGCAGGATTAGTTATGCTTTTGAAGTTCACCAGCAGGAGACCTTCAGGGCTTTCTGACAGCTGCTCTTGGGGCATTAATCCTTCAGATTGTCCTGCATGAGAAAAGTATTCCCTTGTTGTTGGTGAGCCAGTGAGTATGTACTCTTAATTTGGTTTTTTTGCAATCTCTGAGGGAGCAACCAGTACACTTAAAAGTGCCCCCAAATCATTTTTTTAAGTTGCTCCATAAAGTTAAATGATTTTTAGTCCAGAGTTCTTATGACATGAGAAGACAGCTGTGTTCCAAATCTCTGTAGAGTACTGTCTCTTCCCTCCTCTGATTTCCTTTAGCATTTCCCATGGTTCTGGAATTGAAGGGCAGGGAGTGGCAGAGGTAGCCCCTGGTGTGTTGGCTCTCATTTTACGTTCAAAAGCATGTTACATTGAGTTTTAAATAAAATGTTTAATTTTGATGGCCATGAAGAATTGACTTAAAACAATTATCTATACAACAAAAAATAAAAGCTTATTCAAACCCACTGTATCCCAGTCTGTCAGCCTTTGTGATTATCTTCTGTTCTGTACTCAAGAGATTTGCCCAAAAGCATAGAAGAAAAAGCCAGCCCTCCTTTGTGCATCTAACCCTTCTGGGAGACACTGCTCTTATTGCTGCACCTCATCTCCTGAATTTAAAGTCTGAATATGGCAATGGAAGCAATCCAGGGTAAAGTCACACCGCTAAACCTTTACAGTCTGTTGTCATGTACCTTACAAAGACAGCTTTTATCCTGACTGCAGAGGGGATGTAAAACATGGCTTGTAACAAGGATTTGTTTGCTCTTGGCTTGCACACAATTCTCACAAAATGACTGCAAAGATTTAGGGAAGAATGAAATAAAACTCTGGAGGTAGTACGTGTCCAGAGAACTTTAATACAGGATGTTGATATAATCTGCACCAACTCTGCCCTTTTCCAACCTTGATTCTTGCATGGTAGTACAGATTATACTATAAAGAATCCTACTCAATTGTTATTTCTTTTGCTGTAGGAAGAAAATGCAGACATAGGTCAGGATGTGTTAAATCCATTTTCATGTCAATATTATTCTTTACCATTAGAATTAGCAACACAGGGTACCACATAAGTTATCCATGGTTGTAGAGGATAACAATAATTTCTACCTGTTAGTTTTGTGATCTCACAAAGAAAAAGAATGGCAGCATTTATCCTTCCCTATGAAGGCCCACACAGTGGTTAATAAAGTCTGTATTTATCAATAACAGTGACAGCAGTCAGTCATTCTGTGCAGACACATGAGAAAATGAAATCCCTGTACATGTCCTCCAGATCAGTAGATACCAGCTAATTTCCCTGTTCAGTGGAGCAGATAGGTATCCATCCAAATATCTAATACTGATATCCTGAGGAGGCAGAATGGCTGGATAGTCAAAATTGCAGGTCCTTTCCCCCATCATCTCTCCCCCAAGTGCACAGGATTCAAGTAATACTGATTCACTGGCAAAACAAACATGCTCAGGTGTGGTAGCCCAGTCTGCAGCAAAGGACATATTACAGTCAACGATGGCGCGTTTAAACTTTGAAACTACAAGTTTCTTGGCTGTGTCTCAAAGAAAATTCCCTCAGCTCTTCATTACTGTGGGAAATAAGCTCATCCTAAGTGATTCTGACCAAAGACTTGCTTGAAGAAATGCCAGGAAGCTTTAAAAATTATGGGTATCAGAAAGTGAGTTTAGATCATCAAGAGAAGATCATGATGAAATCATAAAGAGCCAACAGCTCTGTGAAAGATAAGGAATAGTAGCTTATAATGTTTAAGGGAGAACATGGGAATGATTGCTGTGCTGCTTGGGATGGTAGCTAGAAATAAATAGATACATATTTATCTATGTTGTGGCTAGTCTCAACAAAATATTCCTAGATAAATTTTGTCTGAAAGTAAATGAGAAAAATTTTGGATTCTTCCCTTGAAACAGAAGCTCTGTGTCCATCCTGTGAATTTATTGTATCTTTCTACCTCTCTTTTTTTCTTGTGTTGGAGAGTACAAAGTAGAAGAAAGGATTAACAAAAAAAGACCTATCTTTCTCAGAGGAACAGACTTGAAGAATCAGCTCACAATTTCAATTGTTGCAGTCTTAAAACTATTATCAGCTTTTTTTCTCATATACATTTATTTATTTATTTTATGGATCAAAAAAACTAGCTAAACAATCAGTTTGCCAGTTGCTAACAAGAAAACTTCAAATCCTAGTTATTAGTTGAAGCTATTAAATTAACTTGAAGAAGTAACATAAACCATTGCATGCTTTTTTAATCTTGGTGATTTATGGTAATGGTGATATCATTTAAAAATTCTGTAGGTTTTTAATTGAGATATCTAGGGAATCTTTATATGTACTTTGCTCAATATCAATGTCTCTATGAAATAAAGTTTCATACATTGGTGTCATGGTTACATCCTCTAAACGTTTTGAATGTTTGAATAACTAGAGACTAGATTAAATGCCTGTGCAGTGTTTTCTCTGTATGCAGTGTCTGGAAAACATCTTCCAATCTTTGGGGAAAGAAATCCATCACTTATGGTATCTGTGAAAAGTAATGCTCTCAGCACTGATCTATTACATGATTTTGCAAATATTGTTTTTTTCTCTGGTTCTCTAACTTAAAAAATATTGGTAACGCTTAGAGCAAGTTAATGTCAGCATTTTTAGTAGAAAACCTTTACTTTTTGACTGCAAAAATTGTAAAATACTGAAACTGCTTATTCAGCATTTCATCTTGCAAACCAGTCACTGCAAAATCATGAGTATTTGTACCAGTGTGATAGAAATGAGGATGCTTTTTTTTTTTTTTACAACCATATGGAAAAAAATCTTGATAGATATCTGAACAGTCCTTGAGGCTCTATTATGCTATATAGTTATTTTGTGTGTTGGGACTTCCTGAGGTATCCAGAGTCACTTAAGTGACTTAAGTCCCACCTAAGGGGGGATATCTGCCCATGTAGACCTGCAGCAGGGGCCAGCATGGATTTTACTGGATATCCCTGCTCTCTGGGGAGGACTGCTGGTAGCTTTGGCTTTGTAAATGTTTCTCTCCAAGGCAGAGCTGGAACAGTTGCAGGCTTATGCTCAGAATATCTGACTGTCAGCTTCTGGTAATAACTTCCTTAAAAATACTGTTGGCTGTTTGGAATTTTTTTCCCAAATATTTTGAGTACAGTAATCACAGGAGTTTATCTGACCACTTGGGCAGGTGTACATCTGAGTCAGCTGTCTAAACAGCATCTGCTCATGGTCAGGAGGGCATGTTTCACTGTGAGCAAGACTATTCTTTGTTAGTTCCCTAGAAATGCCATTTTCCCTCCTCTGAGCATAAAGGTGATGCTGAAGTAGCATAAAAACCCACACTGAATGTAATTACAGTTAGGTGAAATCAATTTTACCAGAGTTTACTGCTTTATTAATTTTTCTTTGAGCCAGAGAATGGCTGTAGATGGTTCTGTTGGGGGTGACAAAAATACAGTGAGATAAATATCCTGAGTTTATGACTTTAGGACTTTGTTTTTGTAACAAATGCTTGCTAAGCTTTACATCAGCATACAATAAAATTAGTCAAACTTTTGAAAAGCAAACTTAGCCCTGATAATACTTACTTTTAAAAGGAGAGTGGGAGTTACTGAGGAGCTGAAATGAAAATTTTACAGCATGAATAGATAAGCCAGGAATGTTAGTGGTAGTGTATTCAGCTGCATTTTTTGGTAGGTTTTCTGTATGGTTCAGGTACTGGTAGAAGCAAATTTTTACTCAGCTCAAGGACTGTTCATGAATCAAAATAAATTTGTATGCTAAAAAACAAAGAGGATTTTGACATTACTAAGGCTATGGGCAACAACATTCATAAAGCCCTACTTACTAAACCACTGTTTGAAGAGATATACAATAGATACTGGTCTGGATAATTTTCTAAGAAAACAAAGAATTTTTTAAAGGCTTATAGTACCAAAAGTCTTTTTACAGATTAGGAAGCTTAAGATCTACAAAGCATTTTGTGATTTAATAGAGTCAGAAGAAATTAGGATTCTTAATTTTTTCAATGTTCTTTGAATTTTTTTATGTCATGTAAAACAATTTTGATGGGCCATGTTAATTTTGCCAGTGTTTCAATTCAGTTAAAAATTAATCAGTTTAATTTTTTTCTAACCTCTTGTTATTCAATTGTTTCTGCTTCGTCACCTTTTGTGCTGTTTTTTTTCTCAATGTTATGCTTCTTTCAGTGATACTTTATGAGAGGAACTTTAACAAGAACAGCAAATTTCAGAACCATCTAGAGTGACATTACTTACATAGTAAATCAGCAAATTTTTTCCCCTAATTCTTTTGGTGATGTGTTTCCTTTGATTTGTTGCAATTTATGTTACAAGAAATGTTACTTCTTAACATTTCCCCATCCACATGTAGCTGTCTGCATATGTTCTAGAGAATGATTTCTTTGATAATCAGCTGTTAAGTTCTTGATTTTGTATTTTGGCTGCAGAGTCTGTTACTTTTGGTTCCCAGCATGAGATGCAGGATAGTTAATCACAGCCTCGAGAGATGAAGTGTCCTCTCAGCAGCTGCTGACATCTTTTGGAGACTGGTGGTTCAGGCATATCTAACAATACTGGTGTAATTCTTCCGAACAAATAGGTGGTGATCCTGGTTTTCCATGAAAAATCTTTGATGAAATCCACAGAGATGGCTACTGAAAGGGCAAATAGCACCTATTTTAGCAATCAGGTGCAGAGTTCAGGGCAGGCAGGGAGCCTGCTTTCACAACTCGAAGTCACATTTCTTTCTCTTCTTTTTTTCTTAAAATGCTCCTTTTATTAAAACTCACATTCAGAGGATCTTTCTTCCCTGAGGTCTTAATCTGATATTGAGTTTCTTAATGGAACCACCCTTTGAGCCTTCCAGTTTTGATTGATTGTAATTCTTCTTTGTCCAAATGTCTCTCCTGTAGTTATCTGTCCAGCACAGAGAGTTAGAGTTTCAGATCTTTCCTTATTCTTCAGGAGACAAATTTTCCTCCTTCTTCCACCTGTTCTTTTTTCAGTGTCCCAGGATTCAGCTGAAAACTTAATTTGCCCTTCAGTTAATCAAGGCTCTCTTCTGCTTTCTTTTTCATCAATATCCAGCACATCTTAGCTCATTAGGGCATTCTTAAAACAGATTAACCTTAGCTGTAGATCAAGGACTTAAAATGTTTTCTGTGGTCCTCAAGGGAGAGCCTTACAAGTTTAAAAGAACAACCTGTCCACTTCTGTTAATGGCAAGATGCTTCTTGAACAAACTTTGAGATTGACAAAGCCTTAATTAAATTGCTTAAATTCTCAGGTGTGGATCTGATCCAGCACTCACTGAAGCTGATTGATATCAACAAGGTTTAGACAGACCCAAGTCCAACACAAACAAGGTGTTCCAGTACTGTCACACAATAATTACAAAACAGCTCACCAGCTTCTTTCTGTCTCCAGCTGGAAAACAATATTGTGGCTTGGGTTTTACACCAGATGGCAACTGGAGTAGAAGGTCTCTAGGATGCTTTGATAAAGTCTCTGGAACTGCATTTTTACTGTTTGTTATCTCCATGTTATTAAAAAACTCTAGAGGGTTTTGGGTGATTTGGGTATTAGAGCTAGAGGATATTGGTGATTTGCGAGCCACTTTTAATCTTGCATTTGCTTTCTGTCTTGAAATTGTATTAGAAGTGATCATTCCTTGAAGGGAAAACTTAATATGTAAAAATCAGTCAAAATGAAAGCCGTTCATTAAAGTCAACACCTGTCTGGTATTTGAGTGTTCTTCTTACCCTTGTTACATGATTTGAAGAGGATTAGATAAAAACATAGTATTTCACTGTTAATAGTTAAGAATTGGCTTGACAGGATATAACATGCATAACCAGATCTGGACTCTCCATTAAACAGAAGGCTGCACTGGATGATTCCCAAACCCCCTTCAACCCAGACTTTGTTATGAGCCTGTGATTCTGCAGGGTGTTCAGAGGGTGGGTGCACACCGACCCAGAGCTGGCCATTCCTAAAGATGGATCTTTGGTGACTTTCTGCTCATGCTGGTCTGTGTTCCCACCTCCCCTAAAAACCCCATATAAGACAGAGCTATAAGTGATGAACACCAGAAAAAGTGGGAGTTATGCTCCTGTACTTGGCAAGAGTGAGTGTTTTAGAGCACAGTGCTGTTTGCATTTTAGGCCTGCAGGTAATGAGTGGAAAACCAGAAGAGGACTGGGAGCATTAATGGAAGTCCTGGAGAGGTGACAGGGTATCCCACTAAGCAGAGTAAATAAGTCATTTATTACCTTCTTCCTTTGAAAAAACTGTTTACTGGTCCTTTTAAATATGACATGGAAGATTTGACATGTGTTTAACAGCAAAAAAAGCCAAAACATATTTAGACAGTGCCTTTATAGCACTCAGTATTTAGAGTGCCATGAGATTATGTGGGAAGAACTGTTGTTAGTGAAAAAGGCCCTGGGTTGGCTCTGTGATGAGTCCCTGTGCAGTTTTTCCCCCCATAATGTCCTGTCACGTGTTTCTTCCAGATGGAGACGAGTCCAAGTCAGGTTAGTTTCTAGCTGGGGAAATGTGGGCTGAGTTACATCCTGAACTTTTATTTTATATACACAAAGAGGGAACACTTGGTGCTCTACACTTCTCTGCAACTTGGCAGGAAAGAGAAGAGGGAGGGAAGTGTGGGGATTGCAGCTATCAACAACTTGTGTTGCTGATTCTGTTGTAGTTGGGGATTTTCCTGATGCCACCTTAAATTTTAGATACCTTATTACAAACCCTTGTTCCTTTGATTCAAAAAATTACATTTCTAAAGGTATAGAATTTGATCGCTTTCCTTTTAGGATATATTCGGAGATGTCTTCAAATAATAAGAAAAAAATTGTTTCTTTGACAGCTTACAGCTCTGAATTTGCTGAATTGGGGTAGATTTGGGATATTAGGTGTTTGATTTGTTGGGTTTTTTTAATGTCCAAATACATAATTGTAGTTTGGATATGATGAATAGAGTATTTTATAGATTTGTATGAGATTGCAGAATTTCACTTATAATAATAGAATTTTGGGGGGATCTCATGCTGTGTAGAGACATAATAATCTGAAGAAGTAATGCAATTGATTGTGCTTAGCCTTGGGATGCCAAGCTGGATATCTTCTCAGGGTGTAACTAAGGGGCAATTCAGGAAATCAGATTTCTCCATTATATGTCACCTTGATCACCCAAAAAGCAATCCTGACTCTCTAAATCCATGCCAGTGTCTGTGCTGTCTTGCTCATACAGAAATATATCTCTGATTAATTTTTTTGAGAAGGACCCTGATTTATAAATGTTCTATAATAATTTTTAACTGAAGTAAAATATCTGTTGCTTATCAAGGCTTATTTTTCTGTAGTTTCTGCTACTTTTATTTCTTCCTCCCTATAAAAAACAAGAAAGTTACTGTCCAGGAGCAGCTTTATGAGCTGTACACTTTTCAGATGAAAAGCATGAGTTTATATGGTGAGTGGTGAGTGTTGAGGCCTGTGGAGCAAAGAGTGCATCTCTTATGGCTGATCATCCTGCACCAGTGGATGCAGACTCTGCTTCCTTCCTTATGCTTTATTTTCCATCAGCCCTTGGTAGCAGCATCCATGGGGAATTGCTAACAGGGGAACTTACAGGGAAATGTCATTTTTGTAGGCCAGACCTGGAAAAGCATGAAATAGCTGTTTCTCTTAGTGTCTGTTTTGTCTGGACTCCTCCAGAGCTGGCCTTTATTGTGCTCACAGAGCTTGTGGCTGTGAGCCCAGGACTTGACAGGTTTTAAGATCTCTTGAATCTGTGAAATGTGCTGTCCCTAGGAAGCCAGCTGTGCTTTCCTCTTAGCCCCTCTCATCTCCTGTCTTTTCACCATTTAAAACAGGCCAACCAAGGTACCACAGCAATGGCATATTTACAATTGAATTCCTGGGTTAATCTTACTGAAGAAGTTGATTTCAGTCTCTGGCCTTTTGTTAGAGATGAGTCTGTCCCTTTCTGCAGTTTCAGGCTGGGATTTGAGAAAATCATCTCAAAGAGAGAGGTTTCCAGGTTTCTGTGTGCAGCTGAGGCTGCTGGTGAGCAGCAGGTGTGACCTATTCTGCAGTGGCATTCCCAGCTCCACGGTCCAGCTTCTCACCTCCAAAGTGCATCAGTGTCTGCTCACCGGATCCCATTCCTGTGCCTTCTTTGAGGGCAGGGAAGTGTGGAGGAAAAGTGGAAGAATAAATGTTTTGCCTTTCATTTTGTGCTTCTGCCTTGCTTGTTGTGCAAGGGTTTGTGGCAGTCTGCCTCCAGAGACGTGCAGCACCTGGTACAGTGCAGGCTGAGTCTTCAGGTTGCTTCATACCATGGTAATAGAAGCTCTAACAATGCCAACATTTGAAATGCAGAGAGAAACTGTGGTATCTGAACGCTATGGAAGATTGCAAATCTGTAATACCAGATAAAAATATGCTGACATCTCTAAAATCAAGTAGATTAGATGTGTGTTTTAATACTTTCTGCACTGACTGCTTTTTGCTGTCACATAATTTTTGAACAGAAAATAGAAAGTGAAAAGGAGTAATTCTGGTATTTGCACACAGTGATTTTGAGTATAGTGGAATAGCAAGTTCTTAGAAGGACTGATTCCTGTGCTGTGCTGGAAAAGTCTTGCTTTCTCTTCTCAATTTTCTGACAGGCAGCAGAGCCAAATTAAATTGTGTTTAGAACATGAGGTTAATGCCCAAGAGACCTGGAGTTGCATTTGTAATACAATGTATTATGGGTTTAATTTTCTAAGTAGCCGTGCCTCCAAGTGACACTTAAAAGCAGCAGTCTAAAGCTGCTTCTTCCCACATTGCATTTCATGAAAAACAAGCTGAAAGCAAAATCTGTTTTGTTTTTCCAAAACAGAAAATGGTGGTTTTGTTTTCACAGTTGGGTGCCAAATGATAACAATTTTTTTTATTCATGCAATTAAACCTGGAGGTTAGAATCTCAGAAGCACTTTATAAATTTGTATTTCTACTTACAATACATATAGAATGTCTTAAAGAATCATTTGAAAAATTATTATTGTGTTTATTCAGTTTACTTATTCCCCAAATATATAAGGCTGGTGTGTCATAAAACTCCACAGAAGGCTCACAAAGGTGTCGCTATCAGACTAATTTCAGATTTTTCTGTGGAAATTGGTGTGTTTTTATACTAACTGTGCATTGAGAGGGGTTATTTTGTAATGCCTGTGGAAGCTGGATTAAGTAGCAGGTTCTGTGGTTTCTTCAGAGGCAGCTACTCCTGTAGTACTATCCCTAGAGTGGAAATGCAGGTCAGCCAAGGGAGCCCCTGTGCTGCAATCCAGTAACAAAGTGTTAGGTAAAACTCAGTGTGCCTCAGTGGGCTCCCTGAGCTGTTCTGCCTTAAACCTGATTGTGTGGGCCTGTTTGGGCAAAAGTCAGCAAAATCAATTAGATCTCTCTGAGTTTGTTGTGAGAAAAAGAATTCATTAGCCTGAAAGGGACTCAACAGAGTGGGTCCTATGAGTTGCTTGGGTAAGACTGAAGGCAGGAGAAACTTTTGGGCAAAATTGTGGTGTTTTTGTCAAGGTTTCTGTTGTTCCCAAAGGATGTGGGCATTAGCAGGTTGTTTACTATGTAAGTTTGAAACCCAGCCTGTTCCAGAGATCATTTTGATCTTCAAGGATGTTACAGGACAAGTTCAGCCTGCTTCATGATCTGTAGGTAAAGCCAACATTCATTAACAAACTATCTGTGTGCCCTTAATACATCAGAGGAAAGCATCAGGTAAGAGAGCAGCTGTCCAACTTCCATCTGCCTACTTGGGCACCTGGGTGAAGTATGAATGTGCTTAAATCAAGAAAGGAGACAGACACAGCAAGGCAGTTATTGCTGAGAATTGCCTCCTTATTTAGCCTTTATGGTGCCTTGGGTACTGCAACTCTAATGATATAGAAAATACAGTAATTGTTTTGCATTATTGAAATGCAAGTGTTTGCCTTTAAATCAGAACAGCTTGTCATCATTTGTTATGTACTCTCAGCATTTAACCTAGCAGAGTTTAAAACTACATATTTCATGAAAACCTGAACTGCGTATCAGTAGTCAGGTGTTGGATCATTTAACTATACTCACAAAATCTTTTTTTTTTTACACAATGTAATATCACAAAATACTGTAGAGCTGGTTAAAGGTTTGAAAGCAATTTGTCTGATGCACAAAGTTTAATTTTTTGGTGGCAGAACAAGAGTACATGTGTCCTTGTTCTTTATTCAGAGCTTTAGCCAAAAGACCTTTCTTTCTCTAATGCTCATAGGTTGGTTGTGTCTTTCTATTGATACTTTGCTTGTTACTCTAGATATAGAACATATAATTTTCCTAGCAGTAAATCATTCAAATTAAGGTATTTGGTTTGCATAAAGTCTTGCACCCTGCTTTACATGAAAGCTGACTGGTGTATTTAAGAGAATAAATTTAGATGCAGCATGAAAGATAATGCTGTGCTGGTTGACTAGCTTGAGCAGGGAGGGAAGCAAGGACATGGAGATTTGAGATAATCAGCTTTCAGTGTTTTTTTTTCTGGTGGCCAGAACAAAATTTTCCACTGTGATTTAAAAAATATACATTATGACATTAAAAATGTAGAGCCAGTTCTTATTTGCTCTAGTATAAACCTGGAATAACTTTTAAATTTCAGTGATCTATGCAGCAGCAGCTGAAATCAGAACCCAAGCCACAGCTATTGTGTTTTATCTTCTCTTCATGCACTTAAAGGGAACTTGAAGGCTGAAATCTCCAGAAACTGTAATGAGTTCACTGACTTGGCTTGGTGGCTTTTTTTTTTTTTGCTTAATGTGTCAGTAATATAAGTAATATATGAGTGTGAGATTGAGAAGAAGATTTTGGGCAGTCTGTCCATATTGATAATGTGAATGAACACAGACATAAGCTGGTGTGTGTAGTATATACATACCCTACATGTAACTCACTTTCTCTTTCCAGAAACCAGAAATGTAAAATCTCTTGTCTAATTTCTTTTTTAGTTGAGTGCATATTACAGTTTCTTAATATTTTGATAAATCCTATCTTAATCTGCTAACTTGAATATTTCAAATTATTTTATTTGTCCTTCGTTGGTATCATACAGGAATATGGAGGTGGAAGAATAATGCAGAAATGAAATCCTAATAGATGACAGATTTAACATCTCTGTAGGCTTCCGCTTTGCTATGTATAGGGTTCTGCAGAACTGTGTAAAATTCTTAGTAAATTTGAATTTCCACTTGCCAGACTGATTGCATTAGAAGAGCTGAACTGGATCCCTTTTCTTGCTTTAGACTTGTGGCAGGGAGAGAAAAAGTCATAACCTGGTCACAAGTGTGGTTTTTCAACAGTACCAAAAGCAAGAATACACTGAAATGTGCCAAAATTTAAAGTTTGAAGATTTGGGGGGTTATTTTGTTGTTTGGGGGGGGGGGTTGTTTGTTTGTTTGTTTGTATTTTTTTAACAGGAAAGTGATCATCTAAAATTTTGTAACCATGGAAGAAAGTATCTGTTTGATGTATTTAAATTATTCAAAATCTAGGAATATATCATATATATCTGTAAAATGTTGAACTTATTATTTGCAATGTACCTTTAAAACCAGATGTGTTAGCTCCAGCTCATATCAGATATAGACTTTAAAATTATCTCTCAAAAAATTGATAGCTAGAACATCAATTTCTCAAAAAGATTGTACATGCACTTATTTTTAACCTCCAAGTGTAAATCTTATAATCAGAAATATTTTTATTTAGCTATCAAAATGTTAATGTTTGGCCTGAAATACCCACTGTAATGCTAATAATCTCTAGTTGAACTTTCTTTTGGGTTTGTTTGTTGTTTTTTGTTTTTTGTTTTTTTTTAACTAGGAATAATCAGTGTTTTAACAAAATTTCACATTTTTACTACTTATTTCATTTGATTTTTTTTTAAACCAGAAAAACAGGTTGTTAATGGAAATAATTTTATACACTTGTTGAAAAGCAACTGCTATCACAGAAGAATGTAAACTCTGTTTAAGATGGCATGTCCTGTGTAAACAATGAAAATAAGAAATGCTGCATTCTGTGTTCAGTGGAAGACAAACCACAAGTGAAGGTGATGGACTGTAATTCTAAGGAAATAATTATTTTAAAGACTGTTTTTTTTTCTTAATGCAAAATACAAATGCATAAAGTGTTTAAAAAACCCAACAATTTACCTAGGCTCAAAAAGCCACAGGGCTGAAGACGCCTGCTTAAATGTATTCTTCACAAAAATGACAATGTGAAGTTAGGTAGAAAAGAAAACTGCCTCAGTATATCTTGAATGTATGGCTCCTTTGAATAGAACAGAGCCAAAAGGCTTCTTGTTAAAATATGATTCACTTCTCTCCAGTGGCTGTTTCCACAAGACAAGAATAGGATTGTTTCTTTGATAGATGAATAGGAGAAATACAGAAGAGGCAAGAAAGCAGGTGTGTCAGCACATAGCCAGTGTCCTTCTGAAAACAGCTAAGTCCGAGGTTTAACCTATCATTAGGTTTTATGCTTTGATTAATCTGCACAGTGAAATCTGGTGAAAAGTACAGAGTAAGGAGTTTTTTAGTAATTATTCCTAAGCATGTGTTTCTGTTATGATAAGTGACTAAGCATAGCAATTCTGGCTGTGATGGAAAACAGGGAAAAGTCTGTCCTTGATTTGCATCTGACTGCAGCAGCTGGCATAGGTGTGCCCAGCTAGGTGGGCCAAAACCAGCTGGGATAGCTATTATTTTACTAAATAGATGCTCTCTGTCTTTGGGGGGGGTCTACTGATTACCAAAAAGTTTTATTTTTTTTCTCTTTAATATATAAATTTAACAAGCTTAGTAATTTTTGAAATATATATATATATGAGTTCAGAGATGTATTCATTGTCTGTTAGACAGTGCAGCTTTCCTCTGGTTAGAGGGGCTGGTACAGGCTGAAGGTTATAAGCAGTGTAGGTGTATATTTGGGTACTATTTTTTCTTTTTGAGTGATAAATTTATGTTTAAGATGAGATAGATGATAAAGTACCTCATGAGGCATCTTCAGTGCCCTGAAATAGCATTTGAACAAGTTTCATCGTCCAGCTCTAATAGTGTGATTTATGGAAGCTCTCTAAGCATAGAAAGTATGGGGTTTTGTTTTACAGAATTTTGAGGGCATTGAGTATTGCTTTCACTTAAAATCTGTAAATTTAAAAGGTGCAGGTGTGAAAACTTGAGAGGAGAAAGTTGTGCTGACATTGAGAGGGCTTTTCTGCCCCCTCTCTCCCTCCCGTCTTCTGGAAAGAGAGGCCAAGGTTGAGCAATCCACACCAAATTGCATAAACTTGGTTTATAACACTGGAGGATGAGGTGACATTAACAAATACACCTTTCAAAAGCACGTCTGGCCCATGGTGTAAACTGCACTAGGTAATCCTGCTGGGATGGAGGGGATAGAAGGGAGAGAAGACAGCATGCAATTGATGCTTAGAGACTAATATGCTGGCTCTGTTGTTAGTTAATGCAGTTGGTTTTATTTCCTGGTGCCAGCCCTTTCACTCTTAACTGGCATCATGTCCTTGCTTTTGCAGAGTGTTTCTTTTGGCACAGTTAGGTGCTGTTATGTGAAGGGTGTAACTGTTTAAGGTGGTGTGGCCTGCTCTGTTGCCTGTGCTTGTAGTGGTCAGCTCTCCAAGACTGTGGTACCCAGCAAATCCACCCGCAGCTGTGTTCTGCTTTTAACTTCTTGGAGCTGCAGGTAGGTAACTTCAATTGCCAAGAGTGGACAGGTTATGTAGCTTGGGCCAGCTTGAAATATTACCTCCAAGGCAAATGAACACAACTAAGTAGCTGAAGCTCCTAATCATAAAGCAGAGGAAATTCCGCATTGCTGTTTAAGCCGTACTTTAATTTATCTGACATGTATGCCAAGTGCCAGCAGTCTGGAGTTTTTCTTAAGTCTTCATCATTTGCCCACGGTAGCTTGGTTTTGTCTATTTTTCTTCTGAATGTTCCTTCTGGATTGACTGTTCTTATCACTTGTGTGCTCTCAAGTGGTGTTTAAAAAGTTCTTTTATTTGCTGTGCCAAAGAAAACTAAAAGCAGAATCACTGCATCTGCCTCGGCTAGCAGATTGACACTTTGTGCTGCAGGTTCCCATGGCTTGTAAGGAAAAGTACCTTAACACTTCAAATTCAAATGTAAATCTTTTCTTACTCAGGAACATTGTCAGTAAGAGTGGAAAAATTATCCTCAGAGATTTCTGAGGTAGAATACAAGCAAATCAAACATACTTAATCTTTTTTGGAAGGGATTGTAAGTTATGTTTAGGTCTGCTTTGGCTCAGAATGGTTCGAGGTGGGCTCCATCCCCATCTTTCTTTCAGAGCTTTGCAGAGCTAAGGAGAGAAAGGAAAGGTGCTTAAGACATTGACAGGGAAATAGGCAGCTCTGAGTCCTCAGCTTTGAGTGCCTGCTGGGGGCAGGACTAATGAATAAAGCATCACCATTTTTTCATTGCTCATTTTTAGCAGAGCCCCAGCACCCTGGTGGAGATTTAAATAGTAGCTCATAAAGATTAGGAGTTGATATTTTTCATCTGTAGCTTTCCCTAACAAAAACAGTCAGAATTGTATCGACAATTAAAATGAGATACTGCTCGGCTGCAAGCTCTCTGTGCTTTTGTCTTGTATTTATTAGTTGTTGTAATTCTGTGTTTGGTTTGCTGAGTTTTATATGGAGAGGTATGTCTTGGTGTGCACTGGTACCAAATGTGTGTTTTCTTAATACTTTTCTCTCTGTCAAGGCTCTAAAGGGAAAAAAAGGAAACCATATTGAATGAAACACCATTGCTGGACACTGGTAACATTTAGGTGTGCTAGTAATAATGTGTCTCCCAGTCCACTCTCCTGAAACATCCCTTAGTTCATTTTAATGTCTCTCTTCATTCTTATTAATGCACTTTGCTGTTCTCTATTCTGCTGCCACATTGTATTACACATACCTACACATGAAATCTGCTCTGCTCTTCTGTCACCTCCAGCTCATTTCCAGCACAAGGATTGTCCCTACATGTCCTCTTCTTTTTTTGCTGATACTACCTTCAAAATTTTTTCCCTCATAAATTATGAAGCTTTTTTTTTCTTTTCCTAGCGTAGCATTTAATCGGGATTTCTATCTCATATTCAAAGTACTCTGAGCAGTTCATCGTTGTGATCTCAGCACCATTTTCCTCATATTTTTTGTATTAACACAGTTGCAAAAGTATCTTGACAGCTTTTAATTTTTTTAAGATAATGTTGCACAATGTCAGGTTTTATATTTTTAATAGGTGTACCTAAATTACATAATGTGTTATCTTCTATTGGGCTCTAATGTTCTTTCACAGAAATGGATTAAAGTCTGTGGTGTCTCAAATTGGAGTTGCTTTACCCAGACAGTTTTAGAAGATACCTAAGCAAAAATCTTTTCATTTACCAAGATCTAGATTTATTGCAATCTCTAAAATAATTTACAGTGTGTTTCATGAGCCTTAAAATGTGAATGAATTTTAAAAGCTATGCTTTTTAACTGTTAAAAAAATAGTCAGTTCAAGCTTTGAAGTCACAAGTCATTAATGTTGAGTGAGAATAAAGATTTTAAGCCATTTTAACACTAAGTGTGTTCTTTTCACAATTCCCCACATTATCTTAACAAAATGAATGAGCTTTCATTAGGAAAAAAGTAAAAAGTACAAGATTAAAGTTGATGAGCTAAATCAAGGTGTCCTGCTTGGTTGATTTAAATCCGTGATTAAAATCAGTGATTTGATTTAAATCAATCTACTGTTCTTTCAGCCAGTCTGAAATGAACTGTTCTTCATTTCCTGCCTAATTAGAATTGCTTCTGTAAGATTAGTTAGGACTGTGCTTTGATACAGAAAATCTGCTGCATCCTCTGAATTGCCTGAATTTTGGTTTTGGGTGATGAAGACTTTTTTTTCCTCTTGTTTTCCTGCTTTTCAAATAATGCTTTTAATGAAGTGAGACTACTCCTAGAGCAGTATACCTCTATCCCTTAATGGCTGGAGATAGAAAAGCAGGTCTACAACTACAGCTCACCTTGTTAAGGATCATTTCAGCTGATTACTTGTTCACATAGCAGGGAAGGAGTTGATTTTTGCTTGTGTCCTCCTGCCATTATTCTGGGACTCATGTTCCCAGGTGCCTGCTTCTGCTGAGCCCTGTCTGTGAAGGTCAACCTCAGCCACAGAAAGGACTGAATATAAAGGTGTAGAGATGTAATTAAGAAAATGAGGGGCAGTAGGTCTCATAATGGCTATTTTCCCATGGCTTCATGCCCATCAGTGTGTCCACAAACAAAGTTGGTGGAAGGTCCTGTGGAAATTTGTCTTCTCTGTGCAAACTTCTGCACAGGATGGATGCTCTGGCAACCTGTCAATTTAAGCTCATTTTGCAGTCTTTTTCTCACCTGACCACAATCTTTCATTTATTTATTAATTTATTTTCCCCTCTTCCCTGTCTTCCTGATACTTTTGATGTGAAGTACTTATTACATTCCTGTGAAACTCAGAGTGGAAATTGTCAGCTTCTTAACTCATTGTTTTGTTGTGGGGGTACCTGTGAGCAGCAGTCACTCAAGCTTCATTTTCCTTTGCTGTGAAAAAAGCCTGTAACACAGCCACACAAAATTTTATCCTTCTAAAACCTGTAGTCCAGGGTTCTTTAGGCCCACAGAAGCAACCTATGATAAACTACTTTGCACTCTGAAGTGTAACTAAATAGCAATTTCTATTTGTAGCTGTTGCATCTATCCTG
The DNA here is from genome assembly GCF_028018845.1 of Melospiza georgiana. Taxonomy (NCBI): domain Eukaryota; kingdom Metazoa; phylum Chordata; class Aves; order Passeriformes; family Passerellidae; genus Melospiza; species Melospiza georgiana. The sequence goes on along the minus strand of NC_080431.1, from coordinate 93,510,875 downwards.
AAAAATAAAGTGATTTCATCCTGGTGTGAAATCCAGGACAAAACCAGACTATTATACCACATGGCCTGTAAGCAGAACTGTTCAGAAAAACCCTTAGTTGCTGATTTAATTACTTTGGTTGTTCTGGAAGACAAGTCATAGGAAGGATGAAGACACCAACTTTGTAGCACACCAGCTCAGAATATTCCTCCAGTCAAATGCTGCCTGCCCTTTGCCAGTCATGAGAACTTTGTGCTGCACCTTCCCCTATAGAAGAAAATGGGTTTCAATAAAGCTCTTTTCCTTTGATTTTCTTTCTTAGCCTACTCAGTTGTTTAAGGAAAAGATTACCATATACTCTGGATCTTTGGCATGCCCTAATATGTTGAGATACAGGGGAGGATGGAGGCAGCTGTGAAATATTACTTTATTGTTGATGTGCAGAGAAGGTTGTTTGGAAAAAAATACTACTGCCAGTTCTGAAAGTTGAAGAATTTACCTTTATGGTGAAAATGAAAAATCTGTAAAATCTTGCTTGTACTTCAAATAAGAAAATAATGCTTTATTAACTAGAATATAATTTAAAACATGTTAAGGGAATTTACATTTTTCTAAAGAAGGAGCTGCCAAATCAAATTAGTTTTGAATTCAGGAAAACTCTTGTTGAGAGATTCAGACAAGCCATATGGTACTCTCTTGCAAACATCAAGGCAAGGGAAAGTATTGTGTGGGCTTTTATCACATTTTAGTCATTTTGAGAAGAAAAAAATGTTTAATATTTTTATGCATACAATTTATATTGCAATTTAATGAGACAGAAATGACGTGTACCTAAGATAAATCTAGATAATGAAAACCTACTCAGATGCATTCACCTTGATTTAAAGTGCCTTGTTTTGATTTTAGAGCACTTAATATATTGAAGGTTTGTTTTCTTGGTTTTTTTAATGTCTATGATGGATATTAATCTTATGTTGGACTAATTTCAATACTGTAGCAACCAGTTTCAGGTGTTTATATGGACTATCTAGAGAGGAAAAATAATTCTTGCAGCAGCTGGTGGTGCACAGAAGGCGAGTTCAGGTGTGAAGCTTCTCCCAGGGACTTTCTGGTATTTCACCCTCAAAGCAGAGGCATGATGCTTATTAAACAGTACTTAAGGATAATGCTGAGGATTTAAAATGAAACACTTACAACTCTGCAGCCTGGTGGTCTGTCACCCAGTTTAAAGCTGCTTTGTGCCAACGGTTTGTCACTGCTTCTCCCCATCCCAGCTCTGCCACAGCTGGCAGCTCTCCACACCGCATGTCTGGGGACATTTTCTGTGCTGTTCTAAAACAAGGGGAAAAGCAGTTATGTCCAGGAGAAAGTGCTTTGAGATTTGCTAGTGAGTACAGGGATATGTAAATGGAGAGTTTAGCTTTTCTTGTTGACTGTTTTTAACAGGTACTTTCAAGTACCTGAGCCCTGTTTCCAAAGGTGCAGGTTCTCAGCCCTGTGTGTTCCTGCTCAAAGGTCCCCACACTGCTTTCCAGAAGGGGGAATGGCTGGGAACCAGCTGGAGAGCAGAGACTGCACTGCAGCCCTGCTCCATGGGGTCTGGTACTCCCAACAGCTGTACTGGGTCTCCAAACCCAGCCTTTCACTCCTCTTTGCCCATCCCTGGAAGTGTTCAAAACCAGGGCTTTGAGCAGTCTGGTCTGGAGGATGGTGACGCTACTATGGCATGGGGGTTGGAACTAGAAGATCTTGAATGTCCCTTCCATCCCAAACTGTTCTGTGGTTCTGTGGCTTGGTTTAGGCTGTGAACATCTGTTTTTCAGTGTGAATTTGCATATCAAATGCATTTATGAAAAAGAAAAACATTAAAAAAGTTAAACTGATCAGCCTAAAAAGCTGATTTGTACCCGTGAGAAGCTAAAGGCAGACACTCTTTTGCTGGAGGGTGACTTGGGTTGATCTAGGGTTTTGTTTCTGTATGTGGTGGGGCTGGGTTGGCATAGGTTGTTTGTGCTTGTTTTTTGTGACCTAATCAAGACCAACCTGATATCCCATCAATTCCCACCATGCACACACAACCCATAGCACATGTGCCATGGCATCCCTCCCCTTGGTCAGACAAGCTGACACTGACATTTCTGCAAAGACCTTCATCTATTACAAAAGGCAACTTCTAAAGAAAAAAAACTTCACAAAGTCACTTTTATCTTCACTGGGCAACACTTGTTTCCCATTAATTTAGAGAAAAAAGGCTTGTTGTCAGTATCAGGGCATTAAAAACATACATCATTCTGTGAGCTGTTCAGACGTGGTCAAAGCTCACATAAATAATTCTCTAGCCTTGGTATTTTAGGAAGGGCACCAGATGGTGCTCCAGAAAGAGGGGGATAAAAAAAGGACTCCAGAACTATTAATTAGTTTTCAGGTTGTCTTTAGAATTATTGTGTATAGGAGCATTTTTTTAAAATATTTATGCTAATTAGTGCATGTTTTTAGAGAAGCTGGAGATGATTAAAGATGTTCTGCATCCTCACAGAAGACAAAGTTTTTTCCTTTGGGGGTCAGATTTTTGACCCTCTGAGCCATCCTACCACCCCTCCAGATGGTCAGAGATGGCTTGGAGTAGCTGTAAGATTGTTTTTGCCTTTCAGGAATGTTTTCTGCCAGGTACCCATCATGGCTTTATTCCCCTTGGTACAGAGTGGTGATTTGGGAGGGCTCTCTCTAGGTAGTGGGTGCTCTAGGAGTCCCCTCAGGCAGGATGGCTTTATCTCCACAGCACAGCACAGCAGGACAGCTTGCAACTGACTGACCCAGGGATGCTTTCAACTGAGCCAGAGCTGAAGCAATACCCACAGACCCCATGTGAATGCTGTTCCTCTGCAGGAAACACAGCAGTGCTCTCAGGAGAGAAGTGAGGTACCTCTCACTTCACAGCACTGCAGGTGCACATGAAGGCTCTGCTCTTCAGGACAGGATCTGTTTCAGCCAAGGGTTGCAGTAGCTTGGGTGCTTTGCCCACATATGGCCAACATAACAAGCACCTTGTCCACAATGGCTGCAAAATGGTCATTCTCTGAGCACATAATTAGTGTCAAAAAATGGATAACTGGCACTGTACAGGTAAAAGCTCCTGCCACAAATCAAAATAACTCAGGACACCCATCCTCTGTGTTCCTGCTCAGGGCCTAGTGGTGATATGGGCGGCAGCAGCAGTACCTGGACAGGGAAATTGGTAATTATGGCCCACGCGTGTAGGTCAGAGATGTTCAAATGTACTAAAAGTGCAGTTGGGCATTAAGGCAGTGTACAGGAGCATGATGCACTGTAGCAGCTGTCATGCTGACTAAAATACGGCTGCCTTCTCTGCAGAGTTTCTGACAGGTGTATAGAGGGAGGCAGTGACTTGCACACCAAGATTGGTGTTTACAGAGAGTTTCAGTGACAGCATAAATGCAGCCACTCTGCACTGAAAGCCGTGCATCTGAGGTGGGCTACTCTGCAGGAATTGTGTACTTGGCCATTCAGATCAAAATCTGAAATTACAAGCACCAGAGCCTGTGCAGTTGCTATCATTTCTGATACTGCTGTTCCGTGTCCTGAACTGTGCTGACGTGAGTTGTGTGCAGAAAACACATTCCCTAAAGCCAGCATAGTGTATTGCTCAGGCAGTCAAAGTTTTTCTCTTCCTGCAAACCACATAGCAGGTTTTATTGGTGGCATAGGCACAAACCTGGAGTTGGGGCGTTCTGTTGAGCCAGGGTTATGCTCTGGAAGTAGTAGTAACTCCAAGGGCGTCCTAAAGTGGTCTACCTAAGATTGGTCTGGGCTGGATTCCTGGGAAATCATTTGATTGTGTCTCTGTATTATCTTACAAATGGGGTCCTGGACTCTCAGGATGCTGCCACAAGATTTATTATAGTAATGGGGGAAGCCAAGTCAACATAACAGATTTCTAGTAGCTGTGCTGATGTCTTGTGCCTTCATCCTCATACTGTGGCACTACTTGTTCTTGAAGATAAATATGTGCATAAATATTTGAAAGATTAAACTTCTTTGTGGCTTCTATTTTCACATACTGAAAGTAACTCCCTTTTTGGGTCAACATACAGGCTTTGCAATGCATCCTGCTGCTTTTCAGCAACACTGTATTTGCAGAAGGCAATAACTAGGCATTAAAATTCTAGGAAGTAGCTCCTATATTAATTTAAAGCATTAATAGGAATCATGCTTTGCATATTCTAACCTTTCACGGTTTTCTCCAGAGGGCAGCTGAGACTTACATCAAGTTGTTCAATAACTGGACAGTACCTATATCTTCCAATGTTATATTATATTGGAAATTCACTGTAAGCTGTGACTGCATCCACCAGATTTGAGCTGCTGTTTTGCGCTCCTCTCCAGCATTGTTTTCTATATGCAGAATTATATTAAGCAATGGTTTGGGGGGGGGGGGGTTTAGTAAGAAAAATACTCAATTCATGCAAAGCAGAAAAGTGATAGCACATCAGATGCTAGTTTGTATATGCACATAGAAATGTGAATTCATATGAGGTGGAAGCAGAACATGATACTTGGCAGCATTTCCTACCCTCACACATGTCAGGAATATCCACAGGTGGACATGATGGGCACTGGAGTCACACCAGCCTCAGATACCTCCATATCCATGTGTCTGCATTTCTCCATTGAATAAGAGTCTGTATAAACTTTGCGTTTATATATTTGGTTTTATATATTGCTTGCAATTTTTGCTCTTGGCACACCTGTGAGTTTTCAGTGTACTGGTTAAGAAAGGCAGGCAAGGACAAACTTTCAGAAATTGAGGTGGTGTTGATTTCTCCCGCTGGTGCAAGTGCACATCTGCTTCAGCTCTTCCTCCTAAGGCAGGAGGCGGCTGCCAGTACCAAGGCTGGCTACAGGCTTCCATGAAATTTAAAAAACTGTCTGTGAGGAGCCCATTAAATCTAAAGAGAGCCACACTGAGGAGCTCTCAGTCACTTAGTTTAGCATAAACCATAAGGATTTATAGCATTTTACTTTCAATGAGCTTTTCCCCTTCCACACCTCCGTTGTTGTGCTATCAGTGAAATGATAGCTCTCGTTTCCAGGTAACAAAGACCTGTGGGTGATTTGGCAAGGCTACATTCATCTCATCTGCTCTGCTCTGTCCTCTCCCTTATCAGCAGGGAAAGCAGCTGGAAAAAAGAGCAGCCAAAAGCCTGTTGTCAGCTGCAGGGTGTCTGTCCAGCAAGTTCTCTTGAAAGCATGTACAGCTTTTCTCAACCACTTAGTGTCAGGGAAGGATAAACCTGTCCTTCATCTGTGCCCTCTGAAGTTGTATCTTCTGTAAGGCTTTGGCCTTTGTTTGTTTGGGTTTTTTGTTTTGAGGTGATTAGTGTATGGTTTTCACCACAAATAAATGATGCTCATTCACTGAAAAAATTATTCTGTACACTTTATATGCATTTGGGTCGCAGGTTGTTATTTTCTCTGTCATGAAATCTAGCTGATTTCTTTGGGAAATGAATACTGCCAGCGAGCAGCAGGTCTGGTAAAAGTGTGACTGCAGTAAGGCAAGTGTGGCAGGACATAGTTAGTTAATTAGCTGTGACCCTACAGCCTTGATGAAGAGCAGGGAGGAAAAACACTTTTCTGTGATACACAGTATGGGATGTGCAATTTTGAATGCCCATTTTGGCAGAGTGTCAGTGCCTTGTGCCCTTCTATGAGTCCCCTATCAAACTTACATTCACCAAATATTTTACTTCTTACTTATTGGAGTATATAGGAATACAACTAAATCTTTTGCAAATGTTTCAGAGCACTGATAAAGAGAAACATGAAATGATGGCTTCTCCCCATAGGGTCTTCTCTGCTTGCTGGGAACGCTGTTTTTGCAGAGCTGAATACACAGCAGATAGTGAGCCTATTGTGGCAGAGGCTGGGGCCACCTTAGGGAGGTTTTGCATGAGTGGAGAGAGGCCCAGGTGCACCCAGAGTGCAGATGATGGAGAGGGGTACATTTACACACCTGCAACAGTCAATAGGAGAGATCTGGCCTCTTCCTCTGTTTTAGGATTCCTTGATTGAGCAGATCATGATTTGAAGTAGAGGGGCAACAACCATGATTTTAAAAAAATTACATTGCTGGAACCTGGCAGGCACTAATTTTCAGCTTGGAAAGACCTTAGAGGGTGGAAGGTGCTTGTTCCTTCTGACTCTGGGCAGAAAGGACACAACTCACAGGAAGAATGTGCTTAGAAGAGGAAGAAAGTTGTTTACTGTTGAGTTTTCTTTGCATAGGAGGACTCTGGTGGCATTAATTTAACTATATCCCTTTTCTAATTTTTTGTGTTACTTGCCTTCTTTTTCCCCTAATTACTAATTTTTTGTCCACTGCATTTATTTACTTTTAACTAGAGTGGTCAGTGATATTTTTCTTCCCTCATAGTTTGCAATATTATTTGCTTTGATTTTGCTCCTGAGACTTCTTCAAGCTTAAATAAGTATATGAAATACATACCTGTTTTGGAAAGTTCATATTTTTTAAAATATAAGTTGCTACTAAGCTTCACTAGCAAGAAGTTCAGTATACTCTATACTGTCAATATTAAATCATGAAGAAACAAGAGGCATGAGATCTTTTTTTTAGTATGCTGTCTATTGACTTTTTAAATAGGGAAAAAGAGATTCATGGAAGGATATAATGGTGATTTTTAGGCAATTGTTTTTGAGCTGCAGGTTTTATTGTACTTAGTAGAAACTTTTAAGTCCCTTCAAGTTATTGGATACACATCAGCATTGCTGACTAGCATAATGAGAAAATAAAAACCAATTTGAGTAGTCTTAACAAACGGAGAAGTGCTTTAGAAGTGCAAGTGAGAGGCACATCAGAAGTGTGCTTCGGGAGCAGCCAGGGGCTAACCTCAGAAACACTGAGAAGTTTCACCAAGCCACAAAGGCTTTGTTGATCCCATTTTGCCTAATTAGGTATACCCTTTAAAGTAAAAATTCTTCGCAGTATTGACTCAGAAACTGTTCTCTGAGTCACATTTGCTTCTCATCTCTTGGCAGATAGCTTGTATCATCAGACTTTAGAAAGCTGTAAGTCACTTCCCTGGCAGATGTGCCTGACCACTCGTAAAAAATCACACCATATGTCGGTAACTATTTTAATAAACTATTCTCAAATGTTTAGTGTGTTAAAAAAAAAAAAAGTCATAGTTCCTTTAGTCATGGCTACATCTTGAGCAGAAGTATTTGTAAGAAGACACATTAGTGATTTTATCTCTTCCTCTGAATTATTAGAACTATCCTAAGCAATGTTTTGTTAAAAATTGCACAAAAGTAAATCATTAACTGTGGTCTTTCAGTTGCAGCATTGGCTGTGGGAAGGAACTTTTTTCCTACTGTATGGTGCTCGTAAAAGTCATAGCTAGGTTTTCTGATGCTGACCCCAATTTGCCAATTTTGGGTATGTCTTCTGACATGGCTCCACCTGGATCTTGTGGAAATGTCGTCTTTTTTAGTGTTATGCTAATTCAAGCATTTCTTAGTTGGTAGTTGTGTGTTCCTTAAGTCTAATTTGTAAGTATTTGCTTGGAATTACACTGCTTTTTTTTTTTTTTTTTTCTATTTACAGCAACATTACTATATTTGTAACTTTTTTTAAATCTGTGAGATTTACTCAAAGGACTTGAAAATTTAAATCCGCAAATATGACTGATTTGGGATTAGCACTGAATCCAGAAACAGCATTAGATAATTCTGAGCCAAAAGCTAGGGCTTCCATAAAATAGTGTGATTGGAAGGCCACTGAAATCACAGGTGATGTTTTGGAGTGGTGGTTTGGGAAAAGAAGCTTAGGTCTTCTTCTTTGGAAGGAAAATCTTGCTGTAACAAAGCCCACATCCTACAAAGGCATTGGTGGCTTTCATGGGTTTTTCCTTGCAGTTCTTTAGCAGATTTCGGAGCCTTCCTGATTTAAAAGGGAGAGGATTAAAAAGTGGAGCTTTTCTGGTCCCATTTCAGAGCTGTTGGACTTAGCAGTTTCCTTTGTCTTCATGGAGCTGGGCATTGGAGCGAGGCTGAGGTGGCACGGTGGGGAGGTTGATGTGCTGACACAAGTAGTTCATTTTGCTGTAGCATTTTGCATCAGTTACTGAGCTCTGAACTGCTCATTTAGTCTCCAGCTTTGCAGAGGGTAATGCTAGGAACAGCTCTTTTATGTCATTTGAAAGCTGTGCTGACTTGAAAGCAGTATCTGTTTTACTTTAAATGACAATGATAATGCATTTTATGATGGCCATTCACGTTTTAAAGGAGTATAACTATGTGCAAATTTCTTTTGCATACCTATCAAAAATTCTAGAAACTTTTAGTGATTATGATCTGGAAAATGTCATGGTTATTGCTTTATATGTAATATTTGAAGTTACTAAGCTGACAAAAGATTATTATTCATCATTATTTAGATGCAATCTAGGTGTTTGGGTACATTCAAAATGAAAAGCTTTTCTTCTGTATGTTCTCCAGCATAGTGCTTTAGCAATGATGATGGCAGAAGATGTTCAGGGAAATGCTCAGTGTGAACCTCACTAGGGTAAAGCCTGCAGTGATGATAATCCCTGTAAACTATGCACTGTAGTATCCACCACACAACCATCTGCTCTTGGAAGGACATAACTTTCTAAAACCTCTGTGTTGCAGGGAAATTTCCCTCAATCTTCCCAAAAGCTTCTGCTAATGTAGTTTCAAATCAGGGTGCATGAAAATCATACAGAGAAGGAGCACAGAGATGGAAAGCTGTTTTCTGGTTTGGGAAATGGGAAAAAAAGTGACCAAAATACTGAAACAGCTGGATATTTTGAGGTTGGGGAACAGAAGTATCTCTCAATAAAATAAAAAATAGTTGAGTAGTTTGGTTTGTGAATAGGCACACAGTACTCAGAGCTCTGTATGGTCACCATGTAGGACTTTTAAAATTGTGGTTCAAGTGCGCCATGAGATTTTGGACCTAAACTCATGGAGGCTCAGCCTAGAGCTCACTCTTAAGGTTACGCAGAAAGCCAAATTATATGCATGTGTAGGAAACCTGTCCATCCCTGCCATTCCAGACTGGCTGAACTATAAGGAACCAGTGAGAAGCATGCAATAACCTCAGTCCTCTTGAAAAAGTGGGCTGAGGATTTCTTCATTGATTTAGGTGGTAGAGCCCATGTAGCCTTGGTCAGATGGGACAAGTTATCTCAGCTAGTTTCTAATTATGGTGTATTTCTTTGTACTGATAAGGAAAACGCATGTTTTATATCATATTAGAAAGGCATAATTGTTAGTATTCATAAGAAAGACGATGTCTGAAGAGCTGACATGTTTCCTTCAGGATTTTTTTCCTCATTCATGCAGAAAAACTGTGTTTTAAGCACACTTAATGCTTGTGTAGGGTAATGATAGCTGAATTCTGTTGGCATCTAATGCCTGCTCTGTGATGCTTTCAGTATCTCTTTAGCTTTAAATAGCCTGCCTGTTTCATGGTGTGGACTGTCCAGTGCCTTAATGTTGTTGGGTGCCAAGCCCCATTTCTCCAGCCTGCTGAAGTACTTGCCAAAATCAGTGTTAAGTACACAAGTGCTCCTCTATGTGTGGGTTTGGCTGCTTGTGTCACTGGAGTTAAGGAAGTGTTTATCGGACAAACTTGTCAAAAGCAGCTCAACATCTTCCAGAGTCACAACCAGGTTTTCAGCTGGATCTTCTCCCTTTCCTTCCCTCTTCCCCTTCCCCAGTCCCCCCCCCCAAAAAAAAAAAAACAAAAAACCCTAAACAGGCCAAAACCAGTCCCCATCGTGCAAGTTAACTTCACAACTTCAAAGAGCTCAAGTTAGCAGTCTTTATTCTGAAGGGTAATTGCTGTCTGTTCCATCAGTGCTTATAAGTTGAAAAAGGATTTTTTTCCTTTGGTGTTAAAATTGCCTGGCCTCTAATATTATTCAGGGTTAAAACTAATTAAAGGAATACTGTGATAAAGTATAAGAAACCCTTCAGCAAGTTCTGTTATGTTGCTTTAAAAGTGTTTGGTGCATTAAATACTGATGTATATGTTTATGTACAATTAGTTTCCCCCTTGGATACTTTTGATGATTCTTTGTAACTAATGGTCCTTTTGATGAGCTAGTTGCTCTTGTGTGTGTTTATTTCTCTATTTGAATAGGTTGAGATAAGACACAATACATTGTTTCTATAACCTGTATCAGATAACATATTAGCAAACACATGCACCTTTATTTTTAATCATATTTGTACGGTGAAGATAATCACTGTTTGAATTTTCTTGGAAGTGTTTTCCCTGCTTCCCTATTTTCATGCCCAGCATACAAATTATTGTACCCAACTAGCTGAAATGAGGGATGTTTTACGTTTGAGTTTTGATAACATGAGCTGCTTTTTTTTTTTTTTTTGCTTGCTTTAACAGTATTTTGATATCCTAGAGTGTATCTTGTGTTTTCTGTGCTATGTTAGAAAATTAATGAGCACTGTGTGAGCTGTGCATAGGACTGCCCGTTGTAGCTCATGTGGAGAGGCTTGTTCTCAGCAGAGCAGGCTGGATCACAAGGATGAGGTTGTTGAGAAAATGGCAGCTGGGTGCTGTTTGCCTCCCCAGCTGTTGAGGCTCAGCAAAAAAAAAAAAAAAAAAAATAGGTTTTGTTGTGTTTTTCAACTGATTTTATCAGGCACAGGTGGTGAAATAAAAGGCGCATGACATGTTTGCTACACATGATTTTCTTCCGCTATTGTGAAAGTCTTGAAAGTCTACCACGACTTACTGGAAAAGTGACTTTGCCAGGCAATGAAAAGAGAGGGAGAAGGAGTAGTTAAAAGCTGAGCCCTACCTGAGGAGTCCATGCAGCCTGGAAAGCAGCTCTGGAGAGAAGATCCTGTGGAAGACACAGAGCTGAATGGGAGCCAGTGATGTACCATTGCACAAAGATGGCTTGTGAGATTCTGAGCTGCATTAGGGAGGTACTGCCAGCAGGCTGTGGGAGGTGATCCTTCCCTCTGCTCAGAGCTAGTGAGGCCACACCTGGAGCAGTATGTCCCTCTCTGAGCCCTGTAGTATGAGAGACATGGTGTCCTGGTTTAGGGCAAATTTGGTAGAGAAATTCCAAAGGAGGGCCCCTTTGCCCCCAGAAAGCAAACCCACACGGCCCCTTCCCACAACTGGTTCGGGAAGAATTCCTTGGAGAGAAGTGGAAAGAACCTGTTTATTTGACAGGCACAGCACCCCCAGCACACAAAATGAACAATACCGGATGACACCACTCTGAAAAAGATGACAAATTCAGAAAGTCTCTCTCAGGGGTGGTCACTCTGTTCTCAGTCCCTCCAGCGCTGGGGCAGCTGCTGCAGCCACAAGGTGCAAACTCTCGGTGTTCCCAGGTCCCAGACGGGAGCAGGTTCGGGATGGTTGAAAAAAAGGAGAGGAGAAACAGTCCAGGAAGAAATTTGGACTGTTCAGCTATGCTAGCTAACGAGCAGAAGCAAAAGCAAGCAGAAGCATAGCAGAAGCGAGAGCCAGAGAGAGAGAAAGAGCAAAGCAAAAAGCAAAAGCAAAAAAGCAAAAGCTGCACTAGCTACAGCCGTGTCTCTGTGTCCTGCCAGGCTGATGAGAAAACCCAAACAAAACTTCACTCTTCAAAGCCAGTCTTAAAGGCACAGAACATAATATCCAGCATAAACAGAACACACGAATGGGGGTACAAGCATCACAATGTCACCCTAGGACACATGGGCATTCTGGAGAGAGTCCAAGGAAGGACCACTGGATCACCTCCCCTGTAGGATAAAGCTGAGAGAGCTGGGACTGCTGAGCCTGGAGAGGGGAAGGCACAGGGGAGTCTCCCCAGTGTGTACAAACACTGCAGGGAGGGTACAAAGAACACATAGACAGGATCTTCTCAGTGATGCCGAGTGACAAGACAAGATGCAGTGGGCACAATCTGAAGCAGAGGCTGTTACTCTGAACATCAGATAACCCTTTTTTCCTGTGAGGGTGACTGAGCACAGGCTGCCCAGGGAGGCTGTGGTGTCTTCTTCCTTGGAGATGTGCAAAAGCCATCTGGATGGGGTCCTGGACAGCTGTAGGTCAGGGCTGTAGATTGCCCTCCTTGAGCAGGGTAGTTGGACCAGTTGCCTCCAGACATCCCTTCCAACCTCAATCAGTTTGTGATTTTGTAAACGCTCCTAAATTATTTTTTTCTCCGAAGCAGGAGAGTTTTTTTCTAATACATTTTTGTATTGTACCAACACCCAGCTGTCATTTGTATACTGCTTTGTCTTTAAAAACAAAAAAAAATTACTTTCAATAAAAGCATGTTCAATGAGGAGTGATTAAGCTGGTGAAGGATATAAAGAATGAGCCCTGTGATGAGTGGTTGAGGGAGCTGAGCTGTTTAGTCTGGAAACTAGGAGGCTTATCACTCTCTACAGCTACCTAAATGTAGATTGCAGTGAGATGGGAGTCGAGAAATGGCCTTTGGTTGCAGCAGGGGACATTTAGATTGGCTGTTAGGAAAAATGTCTTTACCAAGAGGACTGTCATGCCCTGCACCAGGCTGCCCAGGAAAGTGGTTGAGTCATCATCCCTGGAGGTCTTTAAAAGGCCTAGGGACATAGCTGAGTCGTGGGCCTGGCAGCATTAGGTTTACAGTTGGACTCAATGATCTAAAGAGTCTTTTCCAACCTAAGTGGCTCTGTGATTCTAAAAGGTGCCATCCCAATCTTAAGAACATGTAATGGTTTTGTGAAACACTGATGTTCCCTAAAATAAATAAATTAGGTCAGTACCAGCCATTTATGCTGGTAGCTAAGTGAGTGCCCAGTAGGATCTATGTGTGTGCCTATATAGCTGAAATACCTTTTGGAAGTGGAGGGCAGAAAGAAAAATAGCAACTTAATAAAATATTTATTTAATGAAGCAAAGCTTCATAACCTCCCAGATTATATTTAGTACCAGCTAGTCTGGGCTACCTGGAGAAAAGATTTGGAGTGTTAATCCTAATGTAGAGTTTCCAAAGCAGTTAACTACAGTTTCTGAGGTAGGTGCTAAATGGACATAATAGCTCTTGAGTTTGGACACTGCCGTTGCAGAGGCTGCTGATTGACCTCCCTGCTTCATGCTGCTGATTGCTGCAAAGAACCAGAGCAGCCAACGTGTCCTGCTGTTCTCCAGTAATGAGACTTTGCTCCTTGGGTCCAGAAAGTGTAATAAAAAGCAGCACTGCTGAACCTGCCAGGGCAGAAGCATCAGCAGTAAAAAATTAAGTGCAAAGGAACATAGAGGACATCTTTGTAGATGTAAAACGATCATTAGATGTAAAAGATCATTAAAATCAGTGAATGGCAAGGTGCTGAGGGAGGTTCAGCTCCCCAGACTCCCCCTGCTCTGTAGCCGTGCTGTGCATGGCAGTGCAGAGTCCTGGGCAGTGCCTGTGCTTGTAAGCTTTCAGATACAGGCTCGTAGTCTCATGTGGGGCTTGCATCTAGAGGGTGTTTGAACAGCTCTTGTTCTTTTTAAATTTGTCCCAGAAATACTACTCCTAAGCACTTAGGAGATGTGTTTGTGGCAAGAAGTTGTTTTAGTATTGTGAACAGAACGTAGAGGTAGAAAACATGGCTGCTTTTGTTATTTCCCTGGAGCAACATCAGCTTCCTAATCTCTTTTTTCTTTTAACTCACCTTCTATGCATTCCTCCTATATGATCCTCTTGATGTAAAAGTAATAATTGCTCTAAAGTATGAACTGCCTCATACTTTTGGTGAGGATCTAAAATAACAACAGCACCTTCTCTCCATTTAAGCTTCTGTTCACGGTTTTTGTTTTGTCCCTTGAAGATGTGGGTACTGTTTGGTTCTTGCCTTGTGAAACACAGGCAGAGAGCAGGGCAAAGAAGGATGCAGTTAGCACTGACACAGGGACATGGAAAGTACTCCAATTAAAAGCATCTCAATTTACCAGTGTCCTGCTGGGATCTGTCTCTGAGCCATCATACCTCATGAAGCTGCTGCTTTCTTCCCATGTTCTAACCTCTGTGGAAAGGTCTCATCTGGCTCAGAGTTTCTTCAGCACTGGATCAAAGAGAGGGAAATGAAGTAACTCTCAGCCTTCTCAAGCCTCTTATGTATGTAAAGAAATGGAAGGGAAGTGATAAAGGTGTAGTTCAGACCTAGCAGGTAGAGCTGCTCTCGGTGTACGTGAGACAAGATCTTGCCTCTGAATTAGTGGTGTTATTCGCAGCATTAGCTCAGTTTTAGAAGGCAACATCTGAAAATCACGTAGGGAGGCTGGCTGAGCTCCTAATTAGCCACAGACAGGTGCACCAGGAATAGAGCGAGGCAGGACGCGGTGTCCGGGGACGTAGCGCAATTCCCCGCGGCCGCCTCTGCGCCCTCCCGCAGAGTTAATGAGAAATGAGGGCCCTGACATTGACCCTGCACCATGTTAGGGCATGCAGCAATTTGTTACGTATTTGTAGATCCTGCTTTCATTTTCTTTTTCTTAGAGTGAGCTGGAAATTATGTAAAGATGCCTGACAATATGAAGGTTGGTGGTAAACAGTGTTACATCATTAAGCAATCATTTTCTTCTCTTCTTCATCCCACCATTTTACAAATATGTCTAATAGCATCAGAGAGAGGAATTTCCAATTCTGTTGAAGTGTTTGATTTTTTTTCTTAAGTGTGTAGGTTGGTAGGGTCATTTTGTGGAGATTACTGCAGTTACCGTGGTGAAAATTTGCAGTTATTCAATTAATTTCCACTCCTTCAATGTGCTAGATCTGTTGCTACTGACGTGGGATGAGAATATTTTGCACGAGGACTTTTTTCATTCTTGCAAGGACCGTTTGTATTCAAAGCAGAACCTCTGTATTTCTGGTTCGGTGTTAACAATTTCATAGAAAAATGTGTGATTTTAGTATAGGCAGAATTTATGAAATGCCTTTCAGCTGAAAGGGCGCTAAAATCGGAAGTCAGTCTTTCCCTTTATCAGGCCAATCACCAATTACCTACTCTGAATGCTGTAGTGTTTCTCCAGAAAAATTTTCATTCACCCTCATGAGGCTATTTGTTGAGACTTTAGTAGCGTGTACTTGCTACCTTAGCAATTCTGCAGGGGCTAGATGGGTGTCTATAAGAGAGCAGCATTTCAGATCCCAGGGGGTCATTTTGTTTTCCTCTAAGGACAGGGAGTATTTCCCCTAATACCAAAGAGTATCTCATATCAGAGGAGCAGTTGTTGGTTATCCATGTGATGCCAAATGTTATTACAGATTTCAATTACTAAATGACACTTAGCTGGAATTTGAACAGGTACTAACCAGTTTACTAATTGAATATATATTTGCACGTCTGTTGTAATTTTGCTCCCATGGGAGAGAACCAAAAAAGGACAAAAAGGACAGCTTTTTCTAGCTCTAGCAAAGAAATGAAAATTAGGATTGCCTCCCTCCTGGTGATTAGAATGAAGATGAGTGCAAGAAGGACCAAGGGAACAATTTATTCCAGCTTTGAATTTTACTTCCATTTATTGCTTGATATTGTAAAGCATTGCTTCTGTTTCCATGAAATTGAAGTTATCTGATATTTTTAATTTTTTTTTTAAAGATTGCTCTTACTCAGCGCCACCTAGTGGAATGACTGCTATTGTCATTTAGAAAGCAGCTGGTCTCCATGAACCACATAGAAAATTAGAGCATCCAGTCCTTACTGTGTGAATAAATGTATCTAAAGCATGTTTGTGACTAATTAAGTAAGATACCAGAAAGATTACCAGTGCTTTAGTTGAAAGGGAGGCGAGTGAAGGAAAGTTTAAGATAGGTGTGTTAGTGGTGGCTCTTATCTCCTGTGTTCCTTTAGTCCATTAAGCTGCAGCCTGCTTTTCTGCCTTAGTGATGTGGTGCCATCCAGACTGTAGCTTCTCTAAGGAAAGATTTTGCAATACTGTTTCTTTGTTCAATATCATACAGCACAAGCCCCACGGCCTCATTTGTCACTCTGATACACGTGATAAATACAAGCTGATGTTAACAGTGAGCTCTGAAGTCCGCACGCAAGAAAAATGCTCTGGGGTCTTTCTAGTTTAAATTGCAGGCAAAGAATTCAGTGTTTGCCTCTTTGAAAAGGCATGATTTTCTGTAAAACAAAAAACAATCCCTTGGAAAAACCTCCCTATTGTGTGCATCTATGCACTCTATAGAATTGTCAGGTCCTCCAGGCAGCAGCCATAGGACTTGGGGAAAGCAGAGGGGTCTGTGGCTCAGGTCTTTGGAGGCGCATGTTTCTTTTCCTAGCTATGGAAAGGAAGGGCTGAATCTCCCAAAAATTAATGTTTCTAGAAGAATGGATGATTTTCCTCAGAAACACCTGACTACATCACCAGCATCTTACTTCACTCTCTTAAATACAGCTCCTTTGGCAGCAAGCCTTTAAGCTATAGTTGCCAATGGAGAGACAGCAAAGGGGGAGATCCTGAATCTCTGGGCAAAGAATCTGACAGAAGTTGCAGATGTGTGGCTGAGAGCAGACAGCCAGCACACTCTCTGGGCAAGCACTACAAACAAAACCTGTCTCCAGGACAAGGAGCAGCAAACAAGAGGCAGCTAAGCAAAGGAGGAGCAAAGTTGCATTGTAGCAAATGCACCAAGTTGTACCCTCTTCCCCTTTAAGCTTCTTTGCATTTCATCACTTCATCACTTTAGGGTCTGTTGTTTTTGTTCAATTCACATGTTTCAGACAATGAAAATAAGTGGGTCGGTTTTATTCTGTAAATTTATATGCATTAGCACAATAACATTGTGCTGAGGTTTCCAAAAGAGCTGTTCTTAAATAATTCATTGAAGCATTTCACTTCATTTTTCCAAAATCTAAATGTGCAGACTAGTTTTTCTTGGGGTTTTTTTGCTTGTTTTTTCTTCCCCCCTCCAGGTTTTAGTGAACATATTTTAATATCATCATTCCCATTTCTGTCATCATTTCCTATGTTTTAAATGTTATGCAGCACTCAGAGTATAATTTCTTTGCTGGCTTCCTCACAATATTGTGTTGCAATGCAACCTCTCCAGGCTATTTTTTCAAATGAAGAAAATAAAGGTTTAAGGATTTTCCCTTTGTACATTTTAAGTTTGAGACAATCCTGATTGTAGTGTAGATATTCATCTGATTGAGCATGTGCAGTCCTGTTTGGAAATCCACTTGGCTCCCATTGACTCTGGCAGGAAGCATGAGTCCAAAAAGGCCATAACATTCACTTAACAAATTTAGTGACAGGAATTCTGTTTTGTTATAGGTTTGAGGATAAATCCTAAATGCTGGAAAATAACCATTTGCAAAGGAGCTGCTGTTACAATAGGCATAAACCAAATATTAGCTAGCAATGGGAATTCAAGAAAACACTTAAAATTGTTTCCTCTCCTCTGTTTCTCCTCTAGCTCTGGGATTGTACACAGTAAATGCAATATATGGAGACACTATTACTATGCCTTGTCCTCTAGAAGTACCAGATGGTCTTATGTTTGGAAAATGGAAATATGTAAGTATATCTTATCTTTATATTTTTTAGAGCTGTTATAAGATGATGTGTATTTTTTGTATGTGTGTGAGAGAGATTTTAAGATTCCAAACAATAGAATTTCTGCCTCATATATGAAGCCATTTATTCCTGTGTTTGTAAGACTGCAAGATTCCAAGCTGTATAATTTCTGCCAAGTGTAGATTAGAGGTTTGAGGAATTAATCTCATTGTTCAAGAGAAATAATTATTCAGGAGTTCTCTGCCAACCTGTATTAGGGATCTGGCATGTTATGCTGCGGTGTCTCGCTCACTTGACAGAGCCATCGCTGTACATTTGAACACTTTGGAAGTCGGCTGCCTGGAGCAGAGAGTGCTCCATCCCTGGGAAAAAGCACTGTCCCCGTCTGTGGTTGATCTGACAGTCACTGGGATCTGTTTCAGGCTTTGTTGTGCTCAATGCACAGCAGAGAAGAGAGCAGAGCTGACCTTGGGAGCGCTGCTGCTGGTTTCACTCTGCCATTTCTGGCAGGGAACAGGGCAAAAGGATGTGTGCTCTCTAGGTGTGTGCTGGTCAGCCTGCAGTAGGAGCACCACAGGATGAGCTTCTCCTGTCTATGATCACTATCCCAGGTCACAAGGAGGATCAGTAAATCGAAGTAAAGGAAACCTGGAAGCATATCTGGATAAAAATGCTGGGATACCAAACCCCTTTTGCCTTTCAAACCCCATTCATTGAGATGAATGGTTTTCCTGCCTCTGTGAAGTTCATCTAAATTTCCTCTTCTCAAATCAACTGTACCTGCAATAATAAATAATTTCTAGTGGATTTAAAATTGTCTAGCTCTCTCTCTTTTTGCAAATGGCATCCACCAGCCTATTTTTTTACAGGAGAATGATCTGCCAGTGTTGGGGAGTGTCCTATTCTCCCCTAGCTCCTTCCTTTTTATCTTCAAGTTTGCAGCTTTTGTAGCCCACATCTACTCAATAATTCTTTTCCTGGAAACACTTTTCAGGAAATGATGTCAAAAGTTTGGGGAGAGCGTTTCCTCAAAAAGCGACACTAAAGCTGTTTCACATGAGCATTCAGAAGATGGAGTGCCTACATTTTGCAATATCTTTTTCAGTCTGCTGACTTTTCTGGGGAAGACACAAGTCCATCTCTCTGAAGATGCAAGGATATTTTGAAAAAAACAAAATGCATTATCTCTTTCCATTCCATTTGGATTGTCTGTGTTGGACAAGTACCAAGCAGCAAGTGGAGATATTGCACCTTCTTCTGAATGGAAAGGGACATGAAACCTAACATACAAAGAAACCTGTCTAAGTTGCTGTTGTATGAATTGCTGACAACCCACACAACCAAGGGAAATGGTACCTTTTCTCCCAGGGCAGCTCACAGCATGGCAACAGAGAGGGCTGGATTAGGTTTTTTCATCAGGTGATTATTTCACTGGAAGAAGGAAGAACTCTGTTTTCTCCTGTACTGCCTTGTGAGGAGCAATTTGGGTTTTGGTGGGAACCTGGAGGCACTGGGGGGAGTTGCACCATGGATGTTGCTGCTGACTTCAATGTCTGCCTGTGTGTGCTTGCAGCTGGGTGGGCTGCAGGAGTTAGGAGCTCCTTGCACTTGACAGCCAACTTCTTGTCAGGACTATCGAGTCAAGACAGTGTTTTCTGTGTGACAAACATTAGACAAATCCAAGAGTTAAAAGTAGGAGAGGGAGAAAGACTATAAGGGAATTTAAACTTCACATGCAGCTGGTGCCTCCTGCTCCCTGCCCAGCTCTGACTCCACTCATCTTGTTACAGCATCATCATTTTTTTGGGCTTTGTGGACTCTGCAGTCCAGCTGAGGTGTTGTGCTGGGAACACTACTAACAGCAGTGCTGCAAGGTATAAGGGATAAAAGAGAATTAAAACCTTCTCCAGCACCCAGCACAATGCTGAACATAAAGATAGAATCAGTGCTTCACCTCTCTTTAAATAAAGGCAGACACTGTCTGTCCCTGCTCTGTGCGTGTGTTTGTGTAAGGAGGAAGGAATCAAATCCTGCAAAACTGCACCTCTAACTTTGTCCCTCATAATAATTCTATTTTTTTAATATGAGGAATTTGTGCAAGGCTATCAAATTTGTATTCCTTCTTGGGATGGCAGCTGCATAAGAAGGATGTCTAGAAAACAATACTTTGCAATTAGCAATATTTGATTGTATGTATATTCCCATTTACAAGCTCTTGGGTCCTTTAAAGACAAAGGGGAAAAAAAAGCTAAGAACTAATTTAGAATAAAATAGAAAGTTATGCCTGACTAAATCCTGCATTTGAAATGAAGTCTAAGTGTCCCAAATAAACAGTGGGAATATGTGAAACAATAATGAAAAAAAGGAAATTGGAGCTGTTGAGACTAGCTCACACATGCTTCTATTTCAAATAGTTTTTAATACAGACAAGTTTTTGGCAAGTGCTGCCAAAAACACCAGCTTTTATCAGAAAAAGCCCTTTGCTATGCTGAGATTGAGCCAAAGGATTGAAATAACTTCTACTGATTATATTCTCAATGTGTACTGTGACAGTCTTAAACTAGCTCTTATTACACTGAATTTCTTCTGTTTAGAGCAGAAATTAATCAGGAAAAAAATGCCATCTGATAGTTTGCAGGTTTTTTTTTAATTACAGGTTTGTACCAATTGCAAACTTTCAGGAACTTTTAAATGAGTGTTTATGCAAAATATAGGTGTTTTTCTTTTTATTATAGGAAATGCCAAATGGATCTCCAGTATTTATTGCCTTCAGATCATCAACAAAAAAAAATGTACAGTATGATGATGTACCAGACTACAAGGACAGGTTGAGTCTCTCAGAAAACTATACATTATCCATCAAGAATGCAAGAATCAGTGATGAAAAGAGATTTGTATGTATGCTAGTTACAGAAGATGATGTTTCCGAAGAGCCGACGATAGTCAAAGTTTTCAGTAAGTAAATCTAGTTGTTACTACCATTAACATTCATCAGCATCTGAATCATAAATTACAGAAACTTTTGTTTAAGGCAGGATTAAAGCCAAGAAAGTAAGTTTGGCTCAGTAAATTACTAAGACTAGCAAATTTCTGCAGCTTTCAAAAATGTAATCTACTGGTGGCATTTATGTAACAGGACTGCCTGCACTTGCAGTTTATTCATGATAAGTGCTGGCTCAAAGAGAATTTTAGGCTTTGATAATGACTCACTTATGTGATGTCATTTGGCCTTGGAAATGAAAAATGTAAAATTAGCATTGATTATTTTCCATTTGTTCTCAGAGCAAATTTTTCTGCAGGAGGGAAACATTAACCGTGTGCGGTCTGTGGGATTATTTCAGGGGGGAGGTTTGAAGTGGCTCTGAGCAGCTACTGTGCAACAGCACACACTGTGAGGGAGAGAGCAAGAGGCTGTAAAGTGATGCACCAGCCCCAAATGCTAGTTTTGTCCCCTGCTGGATGGTAGGAAGGGGAAGTACCAGTCTGTCATTCTTTTCTAGAGCACAGCAAGGTCCATGAGTGTTTGCTCTCACCACAGCTCGATGGCAAGGCTGGTCTGCAGTGCAAACCCCAGCCCTGTGAGGCACAGCCCAGCTCAGAGCTCACACAAGCCTGGTCCCTTCCTGGTGCTGATTCAGAGCAGGAGTGTAATCCCTCAAACCCTCAGTCAGCCTAGGGGGGTATCCATTGTGGCTTTTTAGAGACACAGGGCTGTGACTGCAGTGTCTTATCTTCCTTAGCTTCATGTTTTTATATGGCTTTTGGCCTTTGTTGCCCTTCAGGCACAGATTTATACAGTCAGAGTAAGTCTGTTGTGGGAACATGCTGACTGTGGATATGGGCAGTTTCAAAGAGATCACACTGTGCTTGAAGAACACAAACTCATGTTTTGGAAGGGCAGCCTTTTGCTTCTCTCGGGTAGAAGGTGCCAGGGTGTCCTCAATGATATCTATGCTGTCAGTCACATAAATGAGTTTAAAGCAAGATTTGGAGCCAATAGTAATTCCCTTGTTTCACTTTCAATTTGACTGCAAGAACAATTGAATTAATGACAACAGGGAGGAGTGTGCTCAGAGCACACATAGTAAACACAGTGCTCCAAAGGAAATGATAAAGAATTATCATGTTTACTTATTGCACAGTAGTAAATATGTAGATGAGGCAGTGGTATATGGTAAAATGAAACACTAACTGCTTGAATTACTGTGTACTCTACTAAGCATTAACACAATGCTAACTCAGCCATGGAGCACAGCTTGTCTGGTTTATTCTGTGCATTAATTCTAATAGAGGAAGCTTCTATTTACTAAGGAAGATAAGAAGGGAGGATGCCACGCATGTAATATGGCCAACTTAGCGCTGCAAGAAAAATTACCTTGGTGTTTTTTCACTTTGCATTCACAACTTTACTTACGGTTCTCTTAACTTTCCTTTGCATTTAATTTTCTTGAGTCTGGTTTTTAAGTTCTCATTTTTAGTTGCTCTCTTGCTCACTTTAATTGCAGAAGAATTAAGTGTAGCTGGCAAGCTTCATTTATTTAATGAGAGGAGTTTCTAACTCATGGAGCCACAGGTACAGAGCTAGGCTGCTGCAATGTGACCCTCATAAACCAGAATCTCATGCACCTGAAACTCAGCTGCATCCCAGAAGCCACGACTGAGTCTGGGTTTTGCTGGAGCTTGTTCTGTCCTCAGCTGTGCCAGCTGATTATCTCAGGACGGAGGAGCTGAAATGGCTCAGTGTGCAGGTACCACCTGCCAGCCTCTCTCACTGACTATTCAAACAAGCACTACCAGCTTTCCAGATGGATCCTGTCAGCAACTTTTTTGTGGAATTAAACAGCCAGTTTCCAAAGCAGGGCAGCCCAGCAGACGGGAGCTGCTGTCCTGCTGCACTGGCGCTTGGCTTTTGCAGGCAGTGAACTCTTTTTTCCCTCTATTATAAGGCCTATATAGAGTTGCAGAGTACTCTGGCAAGCTCTTAAGCTGAGAGATAAGCAGTGTGCTGAAGTTGCAAACCCACCCAAGTGAGGTTTGCTGCCAAGTTTAAATTTTTTTCCTCGCTGCAGACGCTGAGCTGGTGAATGCCAGGCGAGTGTTCTACAGTGAATTACCTTGGTGCACGTGCAGGGATCTGGCAGCGGCGTTTCCTCTCGGAGGCTGCTCGCAGGGAGCAGGTGGTGGCAGCCTCTCGGCTGGAACACCTGCTCTGTCACAGGGCACTCAGAATGGGGAGAGCCCCACTCAGCAGCTGCAGAGCTGCCTCCCTTCCCCTCACAGGATCACTGCAGGGCAGGGGTGTCCAACACACCAAAACCAGGGTCTTCTCCGACCCGGCCGGGGGGAGATGAGAGACAAAAGGAAGCAAGGCTGAGGTGGGGGAAGGTGTCCTGGCTTGATCAGCTGGTGACTGGGACAGGCAGGCAACTACCCCTGTTTATGGGACCGAAAAATCTGACCCAGAAGGCCTGTTAATGGTTTTGGAAAACCATGTTTGCTTGAATTGATGTGAAAATAATTTTTCCTTGATAGGTTCATATGTGGAAAAAGTCCACCTTTTTCCTTTAAAGCTAGCAAAAGAGAAATAAACATGCGTATATCTCCTAAAAATAAAAATCTTTATTAGTCCTTTGAAGAAAGTATGACGGTCTTAGTGTATAGCTTTGACTGTGTCTTTTGTTTGGTTTTGTTTTTTGCCACAAGCAAAGTTATTTGAAAGATGTCAGATGAATAGCTTCTTTTATTCACTTTCATTTCCCTTTTGATCTGATTTTGTTCCATCCTGGGATGGTCATTCAAGTGAAGAGTATTTGTGCATTTGCACGTAAACACGCACATAAACAAAATGGATCATTGGGAAAACACACAGGCTTGCTACCTGTGTGACAAGAGGAGCAGGGCATCTGCACTTCAGTGCTTCAGCAGTGTGTGCAGAGACTTTGGCAAGACAGTGGTGAAGTTCACTTAGGGCTGGGATTACCAACAGACATGCAGTATTTGATAGGAAGCTTGATTTGGGGAAAGGGTACTCTAAGCTGGCATGGTTAAGAATGTTTCAGTCTGTAAAAGTATGCTTGTTTAAGCAGTACAGATAGGGTGTAGAGCCTTTCCTTGACTGTATAGACATTGATTTATTTTTTTCTCTTCACTCTTCCCCCCTCTTCTTTTAAAATTGTGGGGAAAACTGCCTCTTTTGGAGATAAAAATTTGCATTCCGGGCTTCAGGCCAAACTGTTTTAACAGACAAGTTATATAGTCCCTAGAAAGTAGTCTTTTATGATGGAAACACTGATAGATCCCCCACTTTGGCAAGCTAAGAGATCCATCTACCATAATAAAAGTAAGTAAGAAGACCAACTGGCACTGGAAAAAAGTTTATTTTTTTAAGAGAGTCATAACTAACACAGAATCTGTTAAAATAATTGCACTTTTCTCTATCATCTGAATTTCTTAAATGTAATAATCCCACTTAGGAAAAATAAACATTAGAAGAATTATTAGGTTGCATTTGTTCCTTTATAACGTTGACAGCTCAGCTACAGTAATTTTTGTTACTACAGTGTCTGTACTACTGGCTCCTTCTCCAGCATGTGTGTCTTATAAATCAATAAATCAGATCAGGTTCTCTCCTCCTGGGTGGTGAACTAGTCTGTCTGGCTAAAAGATGTATTGTCAGAGTACATGGAATTCATTCTGGAAGGTGTGAAACGTTTAAAGTGAGAGTTTGCTCTTGTTCTTTTTGCTAATATTGAAGTAGAAGTACCTCACCCTTTCTTCTTTTAATGGGGAAATATAGCTAAGATTGTATCAGGCTAGATTATTCTGTTTCATTTCAAAAGTCCACATATTTTTAGTATTTTTTTGATTTTCAAACAGCTGTATGTGCTCCCTTCACCAGTACTTTTATCCTATTTATGTTTTAGAACAACCCTCTCAACCAGAAATCTTACATCAAGCAAAAGTCTTAGAAACAGAGAAGCTACAAATGGTAAGAGCAGCATTCTCCCTCACAGTTATGTTCCCAACAGCTGCCTGCAGTCCCTTTAGAGCCCAGACAGAGGTGATGGCTCAGAGGCGTGAATGAACCACCTGTCTGTGAGTCTGTAGCTGAGCACAGAGCAGTTCCTTGCCACTACTCTATTTATTCCTGCCTGATCTGCAATCAAGGGCCACCCTGATCTTAGACCCACTGCCCTCCTCCAAATCGTACCTCACTGATTCGATGTGCCATATTTAAGAAAAGCAGTTAAGGATAAGCATTTGAACTTCCTAGAAGTTTAGACCCAAAAGGGTGTAAGTGAAACCAGAATTATGTCCAAGCCTAGTGAGAAAGCAGGTGGCTGGTTGCTGTGTGTTTTGCAGCTCGGGGAGTGCGTTTCCAGGGACAGCTATCCCGAGGGCAACGTGACGTGGTACAGGAACGGGAGAGCTCTGCAGCCCGTGGATGGTGGTATGTTCTGGGAATGGCAGTGCCCCTGCACCCACACAGGGGTGTTTGCATGCAGTGTTTATAAGGGTGGCTCTGCCTTATTCTAATGTGTTCTTGCTTTGAGAAAAGCTGCTCGTATGGAAAGATACAGCTGGAGGGAGATGTTCAGGCCTTTCAGAGTAGCCAAGCTACACCACGTAATCTTTCTCTTTTAGTTCCAGTTTTAAATACACATCATGGGGAGGAGAATTTACTATATTAATGATATCCCCAAGCTATTTTTGAGCCTATGTAACTAATAGAAACCTGTATCTAATTTCCAGCTTCTTAAAAGGTATTAACTGTCTCATTTTCATACCTGTCCAATATTGTGTATTGGACCACACAGACCATCATATTATACAACTAATTATTTTGCAGGATATGTAAGGATAACTATTTTTTCCCTTCTTTTCAACTTTGACAGACCAATAGGGCTACAATATTTTTCCTTCCTTATAAATTAGAGAATAATTAAAAAATAAATTTCATCCTAATTTTTTTGCCATCATTTTTGAGGCTTTCTTTCTGTCTTACAAATTAGACTGATTTGTATTAAAGACCCCACCATTTTGCAACTAGTTTTTTGTTTGGATTTGGTTTAAAATATTGGGTAGGTTAGGAGTATGTTGTTAAAATGTTCCTGGCACACTTCAGTGGCAGTACTAGAGGAAAGGTGTACAATCTCTTGGGTAGCATGTATGTTTGCAGCCTGTTCTCAAATGCAGAACAAGCAACAACATACAGGAAAAAGGTTTCAAATTCTGTGTGTGACACTGAAACATTATTTCCTTTTCAGTTGTAGTCATAAATTTGCAAAAGATGGTGGACAGAACAACCGGGCTCTTCACCATGACATCGTCTCTTCAGTACATGCCAACAAAGGAAGATGTAAATGCCAAGTTCTCTTGCATTGTGACTTACTATGGACCTTCTGGCCAGAAAACAATACAGTCTGAACCAGTTGTCTTCGATGTTCACTGTAAGTTATCAAAAAGGATCTTTTGCTGTACAAAGTCTACCTCCAGGGCAGGGGAAAGCAAAATCAGAAACAATTTACAAAATTAGAGAGTGCTTGGCTATTGAAATGGTTTATTCAAAACTGATTTGCATCAAGAAGGTCTGAGTACATGGCCAAGGTAATTTTTATTATCTTCAGATTTGCCTGAGATTTCATTTTTCCTAGCAATGGAATAATGAATATCAAGATTTCATTGACAAGAGAAAAGTGATAGCTATAAAAAGCTACAGTGAAATAGGCTTTTGAGAATGATAAGAGAAGTTATAGTGGTTGATAAAAGTGATTCTGTGCCCCCTGACATATGCAGTAAGTACACAATACAGTTTTTAGTAAACTCAAATATTTTTCATCTTTTTGGAGTCAGCACCAAGCAGTTAATGCTGGCTGTCTACCTTTCACAAAATGCTTCTCTACAGCTGTAAGATGCAGTGTTTTACATTTAAAATGTATAATTTGAATATTGGTAGACTTCTAAGTAAAGAATTTGTGCAAATAATTGCTTCTAACTGGACTGAATCCTAAAGCAGCTTCCTTACTGTGTTACTGACGGACATGGAAATCATAATGTTCCTTTGAATAAACAAAACAGGCTGTTGGCAAGGAAAGATCAGAGGAGGTGGCAGCACTTAGAGACCAGGGGAAGAGACATTTCAAAGTCGTGTAAAATGGCACTTCTGAAGGACTGTAGAAGGCAGCAGGTCACAGCAGGATGTAGAGGAACAGGAGACAGACAGTATGTACAGTTGAGTATTACCTCTCTGCACACTTCTGGTACCTTATCTTGTAAAAGATGAGTCCCTGTTTCGGGAATGACAGGGTCTAAGTGTACAGTCCAGCATCTATGTCCTAGCAATGTGCTGTATAACAGCTGTGTAATCCAGCTGCAAACAAAGACAATAAGGCACTCAATTTATCCCAGTAGTGTGGGTGCAGCACTGCCTTGAAAACAAAAGCCATGGGCTGGAAGTGCCATGTGTGTTCTGCCTAGGCAATAGCTGCTTTTCCTCTACAGGTAAAGTTTGTTGAGCTGCAGAGTAGGGGATCTTTTGACCTTGATCAAATAAAACCAAACCTTGGAGCAGCTGGTCTTTGCTTTCATCTGAAGTCAGAGTTGTCTTTTTACCAGCTCTTTCTCCAGAGTGACAACCAGCACAACTAAAGGAGAAGAAAACCTCTGGGAAACCTCTGGGACAGCTGTTACCCATGGGAATACCATAGGCATTTCAGCTATCCCATCAATTTGAAGCTAGAGAAATTTTTTTTTTTTGGTTTTTTTTTTTTTTTTGGTTTTTTTTTGTTGTTGTTGGTTTTTTTTGTTTGTTTGTTTTGCTTTATAAAACGGGGTACCAAATTAATTTCACTAAGGTTTTTTCTGTCATTTGTGGAGCCCCATGACCATGAGTAACTAACTCCTGCTGTGCGTGGCAGATGTTCCCAGGAAAGAAACGGAAGGACCAGAAAGCATTTGTTGCTATTACTTGCCAAGAGATGCTGTGCTGTCCTCATTTCCCCTCTGCTCTCATGCACTTCACCTGTTGAGGGTAGGGCTGTTCCAGATTTCTGTGGTGTGTGTACTACATGCACTTGCAAGTAAGAATTAGCCAATATGAAGGGAAAAAAAGCCTGTGTGGCTCTGGGATGGTCACTGGCCACGTGTAGTGTGCCCTCTGTATAAAGATTTAATATTTGATAAACTAGCTCTTCTAGTTCTGGTCTAGTAAAACAGAATTTAATTAATTCCAGCAGTGTGTTGCTAATTAGCAAATACTGGAAGGCAGGCACATTCTCCAGTACTGGAGAGGCCTCAGGTATGAACTTTGGCTTTGGAGTGTTGAGTTACAGAATTTTCTTTCTGAGTATTCTCATCTGCTGTAACTTCAGTTCTTTACTCTGCATAAATGCATCTCCAAATTAATTAATTTATGAAATTCTTCATTAATAGATGTCCAAGCTTCAAGAGATGCATTTCATGACTGCTGTTATTTTATTATAATGACCCATCTGATTTGGTTTTGCTTTTTTAATTTAGTTCAGTGTTGCTAATTAGTTCCTCAATAACTGTGATTTTTTTAATGAGTCAAATATAATCCAGATTTATAATGAGTCAAATATAATGCAGATTTAAGAAATGGAAGACTCAGCTCTTAAGAGATGGAAGTCTTTCAGCTTTTTTATTTTAGATTGACTGTCAAAACTGATATTTTGCATCCCTAAAGCAACAGAACCAAATCATAAAGACCTGCTGCTCATTCCTTGAAACTTATTCATTTCTCCTAAAGAAATGGGGAGAGCATGATTAAAATTATGCCTTCAGAAGATTTTTTTTAAAGATTTGTCTATTCTGTCAGGATCTAAGAAATGTTTTATGTTTTGGTTTGTTTTGGTTTTTTACTTTATCTTTTGCATTGAGTTAGTGCAGTCTTTAGTGCTCAAGTGTTTAATAGTTCATATCCTGAAAGGAGCCAGCCACTGTAACCTAGTATGAGAAGAAGAGTGAATTAGCTCTTGCTGTGTTGGATGTTGCTTGGATTAGGATAATTTAGCTCAGCTAGCAGCAGTTACATGCCTGCTTTTGCAGCTGCAAGCAAAGAAGCTTCTGAAAGCAAGGAGTGCTGGGAGAGGAGTCTTGGAGCTGGACACTTAGATATTATCTCAGATATTTAATCATCTAGGCTCCAGTTATGTAGGGTTCTGCTCAGCATTAATCAGTGTAAAAAGATAATGTTTGTCAGGCAGGCTTCCCAGTCATGGCCTGCTGTTAGGTGTCTGTTTTGTTATGGATAAACTGCTTTACATAACAGATTAGAGTTAAGGACACTTCACACTCAGGCTGCTTCCAGCACTGGTGTTTTCCTTGAAATGGCACAGTGGCTGGGGCAGCCTTGGGATAGCAGCATTCATTTACTAAATGGCTGCCTTTTCGTGCTGCCTCCTGCAATTTTGCTGTTGTAGAAAGCAGAATCTCATATTGCAAAAGCACCAAGTAAGATGGGCCAAGTCAGGCATGTGTGCCTCTGAGAGGCAAGAGGTGCCTTCACCAGGCTGCTCCTGTTTCTTAGTGAAAGCAGGGGAGTACATTATTCACCAAGCACCACTCTGCATGGCACTGGGCACCATCTTCCTGTTCTCAGGCTGCCCTCAGAAGAATGGCTTCTTCATCTGAGACAATAGTTAAAGTGGGCTTTACTTCTGTATATTAGGGTGTTTTTTTTTAGTTTAGCAAATTAAATTAAAATTTGCTCTTAGTTGATTACTGTAAATAGAAGGATAGGATATTTCTAGAGAAAAGCCTGGTGGTTTGAAAGAATATAATTTTTGTTTAAGTGTGTCCATTTTTAATCCAGTTCTGTTTATCTCTGTGAGAAAAAAATGTTCTAAATTAAAGTCTTTCTCTTTATTAATTCCTCCCATTTCAGTCTCAAGACAAAGCCTAAGCAATTCCAGGATATATCTAAATATTCTTTATGATGTGACATTCTTTACCTTAATGTCATATCTTTATGATATGACATTCTTTACCTTAACATAAACTTGACAGAAGGAAAAGCATGTTGCAGCAGCCCCTGACACTGAGTTTTTTGGCCCAGCAGCTACCAAGAGGGACATGCATGGCATTCCTGGCCAGCTATCTCATTACATCTCTTGTATTCCATACCAGCAGGGATGCTGGACTTCCCTTTTCCAAGCAGGCAAAGTTGTGCTTCAGCTCTGGAGGTGCTGAGGTGGAAGCTTGTTTGGTCACGTGTGGTGCTTCCATGGGGAGGGAGGCAGGCTCTGAAGGAGGGAGGCTGTGGCAGGTTGGAATCCAGCCCTGAACTGCCCTGGGGAGGGCGAGGGGCTGGGCTGTGTTAGGGCTCTCAGGGCGCAGCCCCACGTTGGGCACCAAAATATTGGAATAAGATCCCAATATTACCAGGTAGATTGTGCCTGGGCTCCTCTGACCCTTGCTGCTGGGCCAAAGGCAGCAACTGTGGTATTTCACCTCAGAGACACCTTTGGGTGGCTGGATATGTTGCAGCTGGGCACTGAAACAAATCCAGGCTTGTAGAAACTCAGTTTACCTCAGGTGGAAGGGCTTCAGGCAAAGGTGAAGAGGAAAAGGAGATGGATTCTGCCAGAGGGTTAATATCCAGAGTTTTATTCCATGGTCACAGAGGTCTGAATCTTGGTAACAGCTCCAACAGAATGCTGAGCACATGGTTCTGGCTGAATTTAAGCCCAGGGACAGGGGGAGGGAAAGGGACAGGTGAGCACCAAGCAGGTGGGAGGGGCAGGGTCTCAGGGGACAAGGGACACATAGACAGGCCAATGACCCCAGGCCTGAAGGGCATCCTTTGAATGTAACCAACCACACTGGATGTGTAGAATGTTAAAACTGATTGACAGCCCAGCAGGGGGCGAGGGGGAAGGGAGAGAGAGGTATTGCCACACCTGGGAAGGGCCTGGGAAGTCTAAAACCGGAAAATGCAACACACTGCAACACAGGGCTGCAGTGGAAGGCAGCTCCTGGTGCTGAGGAGCCCCACTGCAGGAGACAGACGTGAGGAGTGCCTGCAGGGTGGGAGGGCTGTACAGCACACGCTTCACTAAACGCACTAAATCACCTGTCAGCCAGGGCTTTCTCTGCTGGGGAGGCTTTTTTAGTGTCTAATAAGGTGTGCTGTGCTGTATCTTAATGCACGACTGGCATCTTTGATGGAATTTTATTTATCCTTTGACATTAAAATAGTGAGAGTTATCTGCCCATATTATTTTAATTTCATTCATTTTACTTTGTTTTCTACAAATTATGTTTAGGCCTCTGCTTAGAAATAATAGCATCTGCTAAAGAAAACTCTGCTTTAAAAAAATTATGAAAGTAAAATGTAAGTTATAGTTCAACTTCAGTGAACATGACAGAAGTATGTTACATTTAGTGTTCTGTTGACTATGCTAAGGGCCCTATTATGTTCACCAGATTTATCTTTCTGAAAGCCTGTAGTGATCAGCATATAGAATAGGCTGAACATAGTTGCTTAGTTCATATTTATTTCTTTTTAATGCCAGAAGGCTATTATCTAGTACTAATACACAGCGTTGAGAGCTTCAGTTGTTTTTCTGATTGCTGCGGTCCCCCAAATAGGGAATTTCACAGAGGACAAGTTAATCCCTCATAATGAAATCACACCATGAAATGGTTCATACTAATCAGGATTTCTTTTCCTTTAAAGCACACGACATAGTTGTAATCATTGCTGTTTCAGTTACAGGTATTTTGGAGAATAAAAATTAATTTTGTCATATGAGTTCTTTGCACTTAATTGGCAAGAATATAGAAAGTGTGATTAGCTTCAAGTTCTTTTATAAAAAGATCTACACATGCAAATATTTTCAGCTGCAGGATGATAAAATTGCATTTTCTTGGGCAATGAATATCATATGCATAGTGCTGCTGTATGATTACGCTGAAGCTATTAAATATGTACATTATTTTCACAGACCCAACAGAGAAGGTGACTATTCAAGTGCTGCCACAAAGCAGTACCATTAAAGAGGGCGATAACATCACCCTGAAGTGCTCAGGAAATGGCAACCCTCCTCCACAGGAGTTCCTGTTTTACATTCCAGTAAGTCCTGCCTTGCTGTCGCTGTCTAGTGAAATATTCTGTATCCTTCCTTCCTGCAGACATTGCTACATGTCAGTGTCTATGTGGCTTTGCAACAAATGAAGAAAGGAATTTGATGACAAACACTGAAGATAGACATTGGCCATTATATCACACTCTGAGAACACCTCACCTCAGTTGCCAAAATATTTTTGAAAAAAATCTCCTTCCCCCCAGCCCACTCACATTTTTCAGGAGTTTAGACCTACTAAAAATTACAAGGTTTTACTTCTCATCATCAGGTATTTGTTTTGATCTTGAAGAAAACCATCTCATCTGTTGTCATAACACAGATCCAGCAGTGAAAGTACATCAAATTAATTCAGCTATTTTTTGGACTTTCACAAATTACTCTTTGTGCAATTTCTTTTCTTCAGTTAATTGTTTGGTGGCATAACAACACAAAAAATAATGCGTGTGACAGCACAGAACAACAAATCTGTAAATTGCTTAAGACAGAGACTGAGAAAAATAAAGGCTTTGTTACCATTAATCTTCTTAGTGCTGGTGAAATCCACAGACAGATGTGGCTTTATATTCTAAGACTCCTGGTCCTTGTTCCCATGTCCTGCTTCCCACTCCTGTTTTATATGCCTTATTTGTTCCTGCTGCAGCTCTGAGCAGAGCTGCTCCTGCGAGAAGCCAAAAGAAGTGGTGTCCTTTCAGATATTTCAAACCCAGCATGTCACCCTCTGAACACAATCGTCACTACTCTGGACTCCTGGCATGTTTGAATTGTTGGAGAGAGCAAGGGGAGTTAGGAGCTGAAGTCCTTATCTCAGAACAGCCATTTAGATTCAGTGAGTCATCCTAGAAAGTCACTAAATGCCAGTGAAAAAGTGTCTGGTATCTCTCCTTGCTCTGCTATCACAGTGAGTGAGCTAAACACCCGAGTTTGTCTTATCTGTGGGCTCCCTGCTGCCTGATACTGCTCTTTCCTCTCAAGGAGAGTTGCAGTGGGTGATCTCTTTGAAAGGCTCACAGGTATTATAAATCTCTTTCTGGATTCAGAGATAGGAATTAGGGTATCATTCTATGCTTGTTTCAAAGCTGATCTAAGTCAGTAATCAGGGGGAAACTGGGGAACTGGACAGCCATAAAGCAGCATTTGCTGGCTAATTCAAAACACCAGTGTGCTTGTGCTGTTCAAAAACATGCAAAGCAGTACAATTCACTTCGTGATTTGTCCTAAACTGCGTATATCAGAACCAGACTTAGAAACATAATTTGTTTTGTGTTCTGATTTCTGCAATTACTGTTAGTAGACTGGTTTTTTTTGGCTAAACTTTTAAATTTTGTATTGTAACATCCTCTTAAAATGAGTTAGTCGTTCAATTAAAAGAGTAAGCTCTTCATTTTTAAAAATGTTTTTTAAAATAATGTTATCATGCAGGAAGTAAATGTTACTTTAACTAATAGGTAATTACAGTTGAATGATGCTGTGTCTATATGTGCTTTGGAGTATTTCACCATCCTTATAATTAAAAAAAATCCTCAACAAAAATCAGTGGGTTTAGCAGGCCCATGTACAGTAAATGTCTTGTTTTCCACTCGCAGGGAGAAACAGAAGGTATAAGAAGCTCAGATACTTATATAATGACAGATGTGAGACGAAATGCAACAGGAGAATACAAGTGCTCTCTGACTGACAAAAGCATGATGGACTCGACCACCATCACTGTGCACTGTAAGTAATTGCATTTTTCACTCCTAGGCAGGATTCAAACTGATCTTGGACCTCCTGGGATGGTTTCTCTGCTTTGTGTATGCAGCTTAGTGCAGTTACCTACAGGTGAAGTGTTGGTTTGAAGGGGTGTCCAGACATTTCTATTTATTCTAATGTATTTCTGTTTGAAAATCTTGACTTTCTCAATTCATTGACTGGATAGTTTCACTTCCCATAATTTTGGATAGTGTTTGGTTCTATTACACTGTCACATACGGTGAGAATTTTGTTATTTTATCTTTTGCTCGTGTGAACATATCTAGGGCAAATTACTTTCTTCGAGCTGTGCCTTAGAATGTAGACAAACATGGAAGCTAATCCACAAGAATATCACTGAAGGTCGTTCTTCATGGTAAACTTCCCATTCCCTCAATGAGGTTAATGTGTAAGGAGTCTAGAAAAGAAACTTAGGAAGTTGTTATGTTCACATTGGAAAGGTTGGGGTTTTTTACTTTTTCCAGCATCGTGAGAGCTACAGAGCTCAGTAATTTTTCTTTAGCTGGATGCTGTTTAGTCACCCTATCAGCAACACTTCCAAAACAGCCATTGAACTGATTGAACCATTGAAGCAATAGTTGCTTTTTGATCTGTTTATGCAGAAGTCAAGAGCAAGAACTCTTTCAAACTCTGCTATACTATCACAGGCTGTTAAATAGGGCTCACACCAGGGGTAGAAGTTTTCCCCTAAAAACATTGATTGTCTGTTGTCTTCACAGTATCATCAGTAGTTGACAGGTTCAGAGGGATCTGAAGGGTAATGAAGTTTAAAGGCTTCCACTGTAGTTATATTTTACATTAAAACAAACTTCATGTTTCTATACTTGGTTTTGAATTTTGTTTTGTCTTGGAAAAGGTACGTGCATAATATATTGGTGATTATTGATTAATTACACTACACATGATTAATTACGCTATTATATTTCATTAATATTTTGCCTTTAATAAGATCATCCATTGTTACCCTGCCCACCTGTTCTGTTTGCCAAGAGTTGGGCATGTAAAACCTGAAAAGGGCTCTGTGCTGCTGCCTCTTCACTGCTGGATAGCAAAGGTTCCTTTGCTCTGGTATAACCGACCCTTTGATTTTTCTCCGAGTCTATTATATGTCTACTTTTGCTTTCATAAATAATTACTCTAAAAATGGCTTTCTCAGCTCCAACTTATTTTTAACAAGCCAATTTTCCTGTATCTTCTATTTTGTCTGCACATTCAAAGAGCTTTGCTATGCCAGAGAAACATGTAATTTCTAGACATGAATCTTCCCAGTGCTGGCAGCTAATGCAGCTACTCAGAACTCAGAGCTGCACTCCAGTACCCTACTCCTTCATTTTACTTAGGGTTCATTTTGTTTTTTTCCAAAACACCTCTCTCTGCAATAAAGCTTTTTTTTTAAAAGAGGTGCAGTGGCCTGGAATAGTTCTGTAATTCCTGAATGTCCAGACCATGCGCCATCCTTAAGGTACTTCATTGTCTTCTCTGATGCTGGTCTAAAGCATTTCTGCAGTTTGTCCTTCAGATACTACTTACTAATGCTTATCAAATCCTACTTTTTCTCCCTCTTTTGTTCTATTG
The DNA here is from genome assembly GCF_028018845.1 of Melospiza georgiana. Lineage (NCBI taxonomy): Eukaryota > Metazoa > Chordata > Aves > Passeriformes > Passerellidae > Melospiza > Melospiza georgiana. The sequence continues at coordinate 93,475,880 of NC_080431.1, read as the reverse complement.
CTCACCTTTTATATGGATGAATATTCCTCTCTGTGGTGGCACACTAAAAAAACATTGGTTAGGAGTCAGGGCTTTTCATTTCTTCACATCCAATCTCAGCATTTTAGATTTTTTTATTTTCTTTTAAAAAAACCCAATCACAAGCACAACAAAATGCAGGCAATATAATAATATTAATTAAAATAAACTTAAGATAATTAATTATTATATTTAAATTAATTTTAAATTAATTTAAATTAGAGAAACTATTTATAGTAATTTGTTAAATTTCAACTGTAGTGTCTTTTCCCAAATGAATTTTAATAAGCATTATAATGTCACTGATTTCTTTTGGTGACCAGGTAGGGAAAGCTTCTTGCTGGTATCAAAAAACATTATTATGCCATAATCCTCAAATATTTTTTGTAGAGAATACCAAGCTCCATTTTTCCAAGTTGACTGTGAATTATGAGACTTACAGAATGCTGAAAATTGACATTAAAGCATCAGAGTTACCTGTAATGCTTAGGGAAATTATTCATGAAGGAAATTGAGGGGGGATGAAAGATTCCCTGCCTTATCCATGGAACATAAAAGACAGACTGTACAACCTGAGCTCTTGCCTTTCAGAGCAGGATCTGTGCAGCCAGGTCCCAATTTAAAGTCCAGCAGAGCTGAGTGCTCATGGTTGGCATGATTTGTCCCTCTACAGAGGCAGCAGCAGAGCAGGATGGATGTTGTGGATTTGTGGTTTTTCACAGAGGTTGTAAATTCTCTGCCAGATCTGTTCCTTCAGTGAGTTTGCCCAGGGTCAGATGAGCAAAACTGGCAGGCAGGGGACCAGGGCAGGAGCTGTTTACAGCCACTCACAGAGGTGTGGAAGAACACCCTGAGTGAGGCAAGGAAAGCACCCAGCAGCAGAGGACAGATGTATCTTCCCTCAGCCATAAAGAAGCAACTCTTCCGACCCACAGTGCCCTTTCGTTATCTGTTGCTGTGGGGATTTGAGCACCTTGGTCTAGTGTTGGTGTTCCTGGCCATGGCAGAGGGGTTGGGAGCAGAGGATCTTTTAGATCCCTTCCAGCCCAAGCATTCTATGATTCTGTAATTGTTTCTGCACATAAAACCTAGTGTGGAGTAAGTAGGTCTGTGGAACTTCCTCTTTGTGATGCTTTCCTTTCTGCTAAAATGTGTTCTGCAAACCATCCAGTAAATTTAAGGTCTCAGGAGTATAGCGTTTGTATTTCTCTGTAGGTATTTTTATAGCCTTGTCTTGTCTTTCAGTAAAGCTACTGAAAATACAGGGGAAATCACCTTTTGAATGCTGCATGGAAAAATCTATTCTCACATACTAGAAGTTTCCAGTTGTCTGCTAGTTTATTTATGGAGTTCAGACAACAAAGAGGTGCCTGTACAGCTTTCCCAAATGCAGCCCAGTATTCCATCAGAGGCTTCCTTTAAATGCTGGGAGTCTGTCCTAGATGTGCCACAGCTTCCAAACGGAAATGTGTGCTCCAGTCTTGCCCACATTAATTCCATACCTCCCTCACATGATGTGATGATACGTGCAGAATGCACTGTTTGTCTCTTCCCTGCCCTACTTGGTATGCAAAGGCAGCACTGAAATCAATGCAAGACTTCAAATGAGACCACATTAAGAGCTAGCATATATTGAAAATGGTGCCTGATGAGGAGCTTGTTTCTGAAGAACATTTCAAAGCCAAATGTGAGATGTACAGAAAATTCTCTCGGAAAAGTTTTTCTGTCAATGGAGACAATAATTTGGTTTTGATAGTCTTCTATATGCAAGAAAATGTTTTCTCCTCATACTTCTGTACCAAAGTGAGATTATTTATTAAGTAGAGAGGTTAAGGTAACTACATCACATTACTTTGTGGACCTTACAGCTAAACTGGCAGAAAATTAAGCTAAATCAAGTTGTTCACATAGAGCTTCTAGAGGGGATCCTATGTTAAACAGCAGCTTAATTCTGTCTTGCCTTATAAGTCATACAAATACTGCTCTGAGTTATGTAGCTCATCTCATACCCTCTACATTTTCCTGAACTGCTGTAGCAACCAAGACTGGTGTGGGAAGGATTGTAGTCCCAGCTGCACCACACAAAGGGGCCAGCAGGGCACAGTCAGTCTACCCTGGAGGAAAACTGGGCTGAAGGATTGCTCTGGGCCCAGTGTCAGTCTTGCCTGAGATGAAGGCAAAAACTTCCATGAATTTTTGCTTCCTTTGGCAAATATGAGAGGAATGCCTTCTGAATGGCCTTTGGTGATCTCTTAGGTTTCAGGTGCTATCTTGCTTCAAAGAACAAAAAGTTTTAAGTATGTGTAGAAAGAAATTCTTGAGGGGAAAAAAATAATAGCCTTGTCTTCAACTACCCCTCTGCCCTGATGGAATGTGTTTTAGAAGAAACATATCCCATACACTATTGAAATCTATGTACTGCTCACTGGAGGAGTCTTGTTATTTCTTTTTTTTTTTTCTTCTGGAAGCCACAGGAGAATAGTTGGGCTCCATTTACTGGTTTCAGGAGGGAGGATAGGAAATCCCCATAGGAATACAGAAACAAGATGCCATTTTATCTCATCAAGATTTTTGACTCATTCACAGATGAAAGTGCATTTTTTGTGACCTCTCAGAAAAGTCATTGGGCTTGTAACACAGATAATAATGCTGCAGACCAGCAGTACAGGCTGAGCCCTAGTTGTTCCCTCAAGTTCCACCTTTAATTACAATGGTGTTCCCAGGGCAACCACTGACTGACGCCAGTAGTGAAGTTCACTGTTTTGTTAAGGAAAACTCACTTTCCTCCACTGTTATTTTTGTCTCAAGCTTTTTTTTAAGCTCTGATTAAAAGCCAAAAGGAGGCTTTGCAGCCCCTTTCCAGCAAGTACTGTATTTGAGATGAAGTCATGTGTGCTTTTGACTGCATGTGTTTGTGTGTGTGCACACATCTGTGATAGTCATTCACTCAGGCAGCTTGGCTCACAAGCAAGGCACTGTCAGAGGAGAAGCAAAATAAAGATGGGCAAACTCTGCTTTTCTTTCACTGTAGGATTAATTTTTTTTAAAAAACGACCAGCCCACCAAATCCTTAAACTAAGAAAAATCCAGAGCAGTGTTCCCTGATGTTTCTGTCACTGGCTCTCACCCTGCCTTGTGTCAAACACAGCTGTCTCTGACTACAATTTCTCTTGAGCTTAAATATGTCAGGCAGAGCTTGGACTCTTTTTCGAGGTACACAAAAGTGGCATTTTAAGTCACAAATGAAAACAAATAAAGGGCTTCATGTGCAGTTCCCCAACCCTGTAATTTAGACTTCTCACCCCTTCAGTATCATGTCTCATACACCCTCTTTGACCTTCTTCATCCCCTTCAGATTCTGAGGGTGAAAATCCTCTAGTTTTATCACACCAAAGAAAGGCACCCCTTGACCCTTGCTGCTCTCTCCACAATTACTATGTAGGATAACCTGTCCCCACCTGCACTAGTCCTCCCCTGAAAATGCATTTCTGGCCCATAGTAAGCTACTCTCACAGCATTCTGTGCATCCCTTTCTGAGATGCACATACTGTTATGTGAAGTACTTCTTCAGCTTCTTCTGCCTACTCTGCCATTCTTTCAGCAGAACAAGGTGAAAAAAATGTATCCATTTGTCTAGTGATTAGTGAGGTTTTTCTTTTCCTTTTAGCCTATAATTACAGCAAAAATATGAATGTTCTGCAATGCCTGTTTTTAGAATAATTCTCTCATCTCCCTTCCTTGTAAAGTTGACTTGAATTTTATTGAAGAAATGAAATCTTGAATTTAATGAGTGCAATTAGTCACATTTTCTTTTCTTGATAAGCCTCTGAAATGGGCCAGGCTTTCTGAGATTAACTTTTTACAAATGTTCTTTCTATCCCAGATCTGGATTTGCAGCTCACTCCTAGTGGAGAAGTCACAAAACAGATTGGAGAGGCCCTGCCTGTGTCATGCACAATTTCTTCTAGCAGAAATGCAACTGTGTTTTGGATAAAGGTCAGTAATTCATCTATTTCACACTCCATCTGGGTGTTCACCTCTTTATGTTACTGCTGCTACTTCAGTGTTTTGGAAGGAAGGAAGGAAGGAAGGAAGTTGTTCATTGGGCTTTTTAAAGAATATTGTTAAAATGGGTCTTACGCATGTGGTTAAAATGGGATCTACTCACATTGATGACTGAAAATCAGTTACTGTAATTATCAGCTCAGCTTCCAAAAGGGGAGAATTAAGTCATATTGTAGCACAAATACAACTTCTGTGAAATGGTTCATACAAGGCCCTTTGAGAATAAGGTTCTTCTAAGAAGAAAAGCCCATTTGGAAGAATTTTGGTGCATTTTTTTGGAGGTTCGTTTGATCTTGGTTCTGATAAACATAACAAAAGGGCAAGGGTTGAAAGGTTAAATGGTGAAAAATGTAGCTATTGAAGAGTTGGCTTTATACAAAACCTGTAGTGCTTGAAACTTATAGTAATGATGCTTAATGGTTGTTTATGAGCATATATTGATCTCATAAGCCTGGCCTAGAGGAGAGTTACTTGTGTCTCAAATGTTTTATCACTCATGGTCTTGGCCAAACTACTAGAAAAGCTCAGAGCTAATAACTGATCGCATCTCTGCTCTTGATTTAAAAGCAAAATTGTTCAAGAAGAAAGGAGATGGCTTCTATAAATCTCCATCGGTTTCCACTTTTCATGTTCTATATTCAAATGTACTTATTAATGGGGAAACAGCTTAAAAAAGTGAGGCTCTAATTTTCCAAAGCATGTGAAAATTTCTGTTGATAGTAGTCATTAAGGGATTAATTTATTGTTAGTCCATCTCTGTCATTTCTAACTCCTGAATTTATCAGGACAATACCAGAATGCAAACAAGTCCATCATTTTCAAGTCTTCAGTATCAAGATGCTGGAAACTATGTCTGTGAAACTGCTCTACAGGAGGTCGAAGGGCTGAGGAAAAGACAGACACTTAAACTTATTGTGGAAGGTGAGCAAGCAGATAGTTGCAATTACTAATTGTTATTTTCAAATAAAATCTTTAACTGCAATACTGTTCTTGTAGGAAAACCTCAAATCAAAATGACCAAGAAAACCAACACCAATAAAATGTCTAAGACAATTATCTGCCATGTGGAAGGTTTCCCCAAGCCAGCAGTGCAGTGGACAGTTACGGGCAGCGGAAGCATCCTAAATAAAGCAAGTATCTTTCTTATTACTTTATTCACCAAAAAGTACTGTGTAGGAAGTGAAAATTAAAATCAAGGAACATTTTTGAGGTAGTGAGATTGAAGAAAAGTCTTTTTTGTTTATTTAGGAGAAGGTTAAGTGGTAGCTGTAGCTACATGTACTTACATGGACGATTTTTTTATGATAAAGCCTTTTTGAGTAGAACAGGTGATAGCAAAGGCTGGCTAAAAGCTGAAGCTGGAAGCAAAAAGAAAAGGTTACAAATGAAATATGCATCTTTTAAATGAAGGTACTTAGTCGTTTTATCTGGGTAATGTGCTGATTTTGCCATTGCATAAAGAATTTACAAATAATGATGGAATTGTAGAACTTACATTAGAAAGCAAATGGGTACTTCATGTAGGCATTAACTGAGTGAAATGTAATGAAATTTGGCATGTGTGAATCAGAAGTTACATTCATTATAGTTCCTTATGTGCTTTCCAGCTTTTATCCTAATATTTAGAGTTGTTTTTGTATGGTTATACCTGTTGTTTCTCAGTGGAAACAGAACAATTATGCATTCATCCTGAGGAATAAATAAGAAGAACTCATATATAGCAGGGAAAATACCTGGAAAATATGCAAACTGAAGTATTTTTTTATGGATTACCAAATCCCATGAAAAGCATTGCCAGATTTTGCCTTAGCAGGAAAAATAAATGAGACCTCTCTACAGTCAGTGGCTGGAAGGAGAATGTACAGGGCTCCTGTAGATTCCATTACATTTCATTAGGTTTTGCTTTGAGCCCACAGAAATTATGTGTGGCTGACAAAATTGGTCCATTTACTTGTAGATATAGGACAGGAACAGTCTTGAAGCTATATAAATGATTGCAAATCATTTTCTCTAGATGTTGCATTAATCCAAGAATGATGTGCAGCAAATTTAAGGAGCAACACATTGATATTACAGTACAGATACTATAGGTGCTACTAGACACACGTGGATTGGCAAAGTAATGCTTAATGGGGAAATAGCTTGGAAAACTGGAAACTGGAAAACTTGGAAAAATTCTTCCCCTTAGAGTGGCATAAATGAGAAACAGCAAGATGGAAAAAATTATACCTTAGAAGTTTGAAATTTTAAGAATTTTTTTACTTGGAATATTTTTTTAAATACTTGAATTAAAAGCAAATACAGAATGTTGTTAATTTTTCAGAAAAAAAAAATTTTTTATCATTGGTCTTACAGCACACACTATCTATAACTGGATATTTTGGCTAACTTTTTCTTTCAAATATTCACATTATCATTTCATAAAACAATGTAGTATTTCTCTTGCTATTGTTTGGAAAACTGAAATATAAGTTGAAAGTTATTTCCCTCTGACCATTTTCACTGTGTAATACAAGTGATGCATGTATTGTTCTTTGTGGTTTTAAATGATACTAATCTTCATTTTTCACCTTTTCAGACAGAGGAGACAAAATATGTTAATGGGAAATTTTCCAGTAAAATTGTAATTGCTCCTGAGGAAAATGTAACTTTAACTTGCATTGCAGAAAATGAGCTAGAAAGGACTGTGACCTCCATGAACGTCTCTGCTAGTGAGTGTCCTCTAAAGATAATTTCCTTAAAGTTACAGTTTCTCGTAAAGTACCCATACATCACACTCAAATGAAGAGTAGGACTGCATAGTAATGTTAACACTAAGATATTTAACCTTTTTGTCTTAAGTCAAGCAATTGTAAATCCGCTGTGGATCAGTAGTACATAAAATTTATTGATAGCTTTCTACAATAAGTCACTTAGTCTTCATGACTTTCTCGGCTAGCTACAAAGGTAAACAATATTACAAAATAATAGTACAGCATAATAGTGCAGAATACTGCAAAGTAATACTTCATTTACAAGACAGAGATATTTATTTATTACAAAATTAACAGTATCTCTTAGTCTATAAATTACAGTTTATTGGTATGACTTGAGTCCCAAGAGAAATCAGCCATACTGGGCTTCAATAATATATAATGATGAAAGGTAGTGAGAAGCTATGGAAAGGTAGGATAGAAATTCTCGGTCAGAAATATTTCTGACTTGAATATTACAGGTTTAGAGTAGGATTCTTCTAATGTATATAGTATAATTACAAAGGAAAGGCTTCTATTTAAAGATGGGATTAAATATCTTGTTTGGAAAACACTGTTCCAGTCTCTGTCATTGCTGTAGATAGGTAATTGAAGGTGATTTTTAGGTCTGTGTTGTCTTTAATTCAATTTTAACATTTTTCATTTCAGTAAGTATTCCAGAATATGATGAGCCAGAGGACAGAAGTGGTATGTATGGTTTCCTCTCTCTTTTTTTTTATTCCTTTTTTTAACTTTCTAATCCCTTTTTCTGTTTCTAGTGAAAATTCTTTAGAAATGTTGCAATGCTTTACTTTTTCATAGGTCATCTCATTAATTTTTCTTCTTTGTTTCAGATGACAATAGTGAAAAGGTTAATGACCAGGCAAAGCTAATAGTGGGAATTGTGGTCGGTCTTCTGCTGGTTGCTCTGATTGCAGGTGTTGTCTACTGGCTCTATGTGAAGAAATCAAAGTAAGAAGTTTTTGAAAACTTTATACTAAGCTGGGAAAAGAACTGTGATAAGAAGAGATGTGTGTTTACTTGTTTTCCTTCCTCTAGAGCATTCCAGTTTTCTGGAGTGGGGTAAAGCTATTACAGAAGGTGCACTTGATAGCAAAAGGAAACTTGGTACCTCTGGTTGGCTTGTCCTAATGCTTAATGGGACTCATCTCCTGGAGGTGGGGTTCTGAGATTTCATAGATCATAGTAGTAGTGAGGTCCTGTTTCCTGACAGCCAAGTCTGTGCTGGCTCTTGCATTTAGATATAGTACTTAATTGTGGAACTTGATGTGTGGAAGTCTGTCTGGCTGTACTGGGGCCAGAAACAGCCTTCATTTAGAAATTGGCTACCTTGTTTCCTTTAAAAATGGAATAACATGCAGAATAAGACTCAACCATCTCAGGGAGAAGAGAGATCCCTAAATTTTTCTTTGACGTTTCTTAAATAAAATTTGTAAAAATAGAGCTTCTGTTGCTGAAAAAATCTAGGAGCTCTCATCCCAGTCCGGGTTTTACACATCATAGGCATAGAACAGCATTTTCCATTTTCAACTTTCTTCCTTGTCACAGAGGCTGACTTCTGAAAATAGATGGGAAGGTGTCAAGAAGTGACCGTGTTGCTCCATCCTTTTGAGGCTGGCTGTTGCTGTGTGCCCCATCTGGTCTTGCCCCCTTACCTTTATCTCCAGGGAGAGCTGGGGCAGTCAGGAGCAGCCTTGCTTTCTGACAGCTCTCACAGCTGCTTCTGGGCAGGGGAGGTGAAGTGGCTGTGCATAACCTGCTCCAATCAGTGCAGGTGTAAAAGCAGCCTTAAAGTTCACTTGGCTTTAGTATGATCTTCCATTAAAATTGAATCAGATGAAATCTAAAATATACCAGTGGGATTTTACTGTGAACAAATGTGTTTTCACTGATGTGAAAGTACAAGAAGGAATTCTCCATCTGCTAAGAAATGCTCTTTTTTTTTTGGATAATACATAAAGACTTTGGCTCAACCATAACTGATCAGGTTTTTGAAGTTTTCCAAATATAGAATTGTTATAAATTACCCATGCACAGAACCGCACTCAGATACTATAGAGGGGTTTTTTGGTTTTTTTCCCAAAGCTTACGGGTTTTTTTGTGAAATATTAAAAATAACAACATAGTGCTCTTCCTCCCACACTTTGCTACTGTTCCAATAATGTCTAAGATAACTTTGTCATTCCTTTTCGAATGTGTGAATGTGGAGTCATGAAATTGTGGTATGTTGCTTTGGGTTTCTTTGGATGAGGTGGTTTGAGGGCAGAGAAGGTAAAATATCTCTTCTTGCACCATTGAGTAGTGTGGGGAGAGCTGACAGGAGTCGTAGAATATAGCATGAGATGAATTTATGAATTACAACAATTTTTTCTGCTTCAAAGATAGGATATGGCCTAATCTAAATGGACACCAATTCTTTTCCTCATGCTCAGCTTCTCTTCCTAAAGCTTAGAGGAAAAATTAGACCTAGAATTGATTAGACAGGTTCACTGGAAACAAAAATGCCTTTATAGTTAAACAATAGTCTCTTTATTTGACACATGGTTGCTGGCTTGCAACCCCCTTAATTGATGTATCATCATTGACAATCTCCTGTTCTCTGTATATTTTTAAATTGATCTGTTGCTATCCTCCCTGCTTTCTGCACACCATATTTGCAGGAGCAAGCAGAATGTCAGTACCTATTCTGACAAAGTTTTCATTATGAATCATAGCCTAGCAATCAAAGTAGACCTTGCAAAAAGCAACTTACACCTCTGGACACAATTCCCCCCTCCATCCAGGCCAGCAGGTAGCAGGTATTTTTTTGAACCCACCCTTGACCAGTAACTCACCTAATCTCTATCCCCAAAGTGACGCCAAAGGAAAGTCTGAGAAGGCAGCAGCACAGAACTTTCCAAGTCTGCCGAGGCAAGAAAAACATTACTTTTTTTCTGTTATTGGTGTTGTGGTTTGTATAATCTTCTCTTGTCTTGTCATCCACACTAAGTAGGAATTATACTTGTAGCCTTGGAGTATATTCACAATAAATCACTTGTACAGTTACTCACTGCCCCAGCTTCACTTGATGGAAAAGCTGATTATTGCCACATATTCTTTTCAGTGTGAATATTATCCCATAAATCAGAGACTCATCTGTATTCCACATCTTGCATCCAACCTCCTCTTGAATAAAGAGTTGAGGCTACCTACCCCAGCATGCCTTGTTTCTCCTTCATCTGAGCAGAAGGCCAAACAGTTGTTCTCAGCAGATTTCTCCTTCTTCCAAAAAGGATGTTGTAAAATAATCTGTACTGAATAGAATATAACTCAGCACTTTAGAATATTTGTAATATTTTGGTGTCAAGTGTCAGTTGAGAGATTGCAGGACACCCACGTTAGGTAAATGAAATTTTCACCTTGCCAGAAACAGCTGAGAGTACGGCAGAAATGAAAGATTCAGAAAGGAAATAGTGCACTCAGCAACCTGTGCCCTGCTCTCTAGTCATGGAAGTTGGCTTGTAGTTGGACCTTGGCCCCATTTTTATCCCTGTGGTTGGGAAGTGCCCAAATCTCAAGTCACATAAGGCTAGATCAGGGTTAAAGTGGTTCAACATCCAATGGACATCATTTCTGCTGGGCCAGCTGAATCACAGCAGCAGTCTTAAAGTTGTTCACACTCAGAGCACATCAAGCTCTTAGAATGTTTCTTAGGTCACAGTAATGACAAAGGTTGCTGGCATCTCTGAAAGTGAACACTTGAACCTTAAAAGTTCTGCTTTTCTGATATTTTATAGCAAACAAGCATATGAGTCAGATGTGATGGGCCAAAGATGTAAGAAACTCAGTATGTTTTCAACAAGACTCAGCATTTGTACTAGTTTTCACTCAGTTCCCTTTCAGAGAAAAGACATAGTTACCAATCATCTCTGAAAGTGTCAGCTCATAATACAAATCTAATATAAAAGTGACACAAATTAAAAATGGTCACCCATTTCTTGATGGCTGGAATATTTTTCTAATATCTCTGTGGTTTTTCCTACTGATGGATGTTTAAAAATAATTGGAGGAAGTGGAAGGCAAGATTGGAGTAAGTAAGGAGGTTGCAGCCAGTCCAGATTGGGGTGTGTAAAACCATTTGCTCCTAGAAAATCATGTGCAACAGTGCAGTTGAGTGTAGCTTTAAAGAAATTCATGGCCCTTGGTTCAGCACCCAGAACTACACAGATGTGTATCATCTTACCTGTCATTATCACAAGGTTGGGTAACAGGGACAAACAGCACTGCACACTTTCTTCCTAAAATAGTGTTGAGGGCAAGGCCTAGACTTGTGAGATTAAAAGAGATCAGAAATTAAAACCATACAGCAATTTTGAGTCACCTATATGTAGTCTGTATTTACACTGCAACAGGCAAAATAGTTATCATGGAAAATGGTCTTCATATTACAAATAATGCTATGAAAGTATCTGAACAAGAGCCATGAAAATAGTGGCCTCACAGCACACACACTCCAAAGAATGCTAAAAATCTCACTTTGGTATTACTTGCAGGGAGATTTTGATTAGGATTCCCTGAGGATAATTATTTTCCTGAAGAGCAAGCATAGATAAATATTAACTACAAGTCATAATTTTAGTAAGAGCTCAGAATGATCCATGATTTACAAATTAGTTTAAAGGGAAAAAAAAAAAAAAGAAGAGTGAGTAAACTCATATTTATACAACTAACTTCTCACTCTTCAGAACAGCACTATCAAAGGTGTGGGCTTTTTTTGTGGAGCTGTAGATAATGACAGTGTGAGAGTGCTCCAGGTCTGGGTAAAGTGAGCTGTCTTCCCTTTTGGGCAAACCCTTGGGAATATTTCTATATGTTCAGACTCCATTGCCCAGCTACTCAAATATTATGAGGAGGTCGATCTTGAGTTGCAGATGGAGCAAGCTGGCAGGAGTTAATGCACAGAAAAAGTCCATTAAAAGGAACAACTGCTGTTGAATGTTAAGCTGGACAAGGACCACTTGTCCTGTGCCTGAGGTCACCTCAGGAAGCGATGGAACCCATGTTTTGAGACACTTCTGTTACAAACCCAAGCACGTCTGTCGAGCCCTGGGACTGGTGCTGCTGCTCCTCTGCTGTTGGCAGAGCCCTGCCTGGGGACCCCACCTCCCAGCAAAATAACTCCTGCCTCTCTCAGTGGCACTGTTTAGATAGCACTAAAAAAGGCTGCAGCATTCTTTGTGCTGAGGTGGTGATTCTGCCTCGATAATGGCATTTGGGAAACAAAAAAAACAGGTCAGCAGGATCACTGAACCATCATAAATAAATGGCTGCATTTCAGTCTCAGGCATTGAGAATCAAAATCCATCTGATTGTCAGACATGAAAAACTGCTGCTCTCATTTCGAGCAAGTGGTTTGTAACATCCTCCAAAAGAGTTCTGGAGCACCTGCCTCTTTCAAAGTTAGTGTTGCCCTTGAAGTCTCCCATTTTTGCCCAGGGTGGCTTTAGGGAAATAAAGGTGACATTTGACTTGACGGCTTATAAAATTAAAATAGATTACTTTAAAAATCAAAACCTGATCTCGTTGCAGGATCTCCTGATGTTAGTCATTGAATACTTTTAAGCTAATCAAAGATGAGACAGTTCTCTCTGCTGTTAAGTGTCAGGTCATATGAGATTCAGTCTGATTTGGGCACTGTAAAACTGAGGATAAGAGGCCAAAAAAAAGGATCCCAGTGAGCCATGCCAGTAGTCTGTCCAGGCTCCATGAGCAGACATTAGCAGTTATATGAGGACAGATGTGCACAGTACTGCTTTCTCACATCCAACTCACTTCAGCTCAGGTAATTGCCTGAGTCCAGATTCTTTCAGTTTTTCATCTCTTCCCCTATTGTCTCCAATTTTGTGAGACCTATTTATGGAAAAGACTCATTAGCCACATGACAAGCCAAATTATGTGCTCAACCTAAACCAAACATGTTTTAAATTATAAACTTTTTTAATTTTCAAGGGATTTTTTGAAGGGTTGTTTCTTTTTTGTTAGGATTAAAGAGATTTGTGAAAGGTTGTTAAGCCCACAGAAGGTCAGTCCCTACCAAAGCATTGAATTTTCTTCATTGCATTTCATGTCCTTCCCTTTAATTCATGTCATGTGTTTCAGGTTTTGAATACCAGGAAAAATAGTGTTACTGTGCAATAGAAATTTACCACTGTAGAACAAGTAACTTTGTAATACTATCTCAGCACTTTTAAAATTAAATTTGCCTGTAATGAAGAAGAGCTCAGATCTTTGCAGTAAATGGGTTGTCAGCATGATACCTTCCTGTCAGTCACACAGGTATAACAGAGGCACCCTAAACGAACAGCAAAAGATAATGCAGCTTTAAAATATTAAAACTTGTGGCTCCTCAGGAAAAGATTTCAGAGAGGTCCCTTTCAGTGCAGCCTGTGGGATTTGGGATGCAGAATCCCATCCTCCCTGATCAGGAGAGCAGCATTTCAGCATTGCTCCCGGAGATGGGGAGGGGTTGGGTGCATGTGCAGTGCCCCAGGAGCCCTTCAGAGACAAGAAGGAAGCTTCCCTTCCCTTCAGAGACAGGAAGGAAGCTTCCCTGCCCCGGCAGCTGCTCAGGGTCCTTACCCAGGGCAGGGGTGGGTGCAGCCTTTGCTCAGATGGAGGATGTGCTCGGGTGCCCCTCCAGCAGCGATCCCGTGCGCTCCTGCATGGTGTCAGCGTGCCACGTCCCGCTCCCAGCCTGTGTCTGCATGGTGCTCTGCCAGTCAGCGTCACTCGGGTCTGTGCCCTGCAGCAAGGGTGAGCATGTGCACCAGTCTGTCACAGCAGACCGTAGTTTCTGTAGGGGAAGCAAATTATCTGCCGAGAAAATGCGGACGCGATAATCTGCTTTGACACAAGGGATTTACTTTGTCCCACTCAAATGTACTTGCCCATTTACATTTTAAAAATTGGGGCCTTCAAAATGTTATCACAGCACTGCAGGAATCTTTCACCTTGGCAGACAGTGAGGCTTCTCACAGATTAAATGAATTGCATAGTGGTTTTATTGTGCTAAGCTAAACTAAGCACTTAACTCATTAATTCATCACCACTACTTGCATTAAGACCTGCTATTTTAAATGAGGCATACCTCTTTTTTTCCCCTCCCTCAAACATTTACACAATCTCATCTTTACCCAAAGCTTGTCAGTCATAGCTAACACAGACCTACAAGCCAGAGTGAGATTTTTCTTTTCAGTGGTGCCAGAATTTTCATGAATTTCTTCACATTTGAAGAGCTTCCGTTTGGCATGGGCTCTGAAGTCATTTACGACAAATACACAAAAGATTGCTGTGTTGATCAAGATATTTTAGCCACACTTGTAACGCTTTAGTATGCCTTAAAGCAGACTCATGTTTATTGAAACAAGCTGCACAGTTACTTTGTCAAGAAACATGAATCTCCACAACTGGTTTAACCTTACTAAACGTCTGCTAGCTCAGAATAATTCTGAATTCCTCAAGATGTATCTCAACACACAGAGCCCTGCTGCAATATTTCCTGTGGTACAGCAGTGGGAGATCTGGTGTCACTGGTCTATTTACAGACATATGCAAACCTGTTGCTCTGCTCAGAACTGTCAAAATTTTCTGTTCACTGTGAGGGGAGGAGGCAGTGTCATTTATATGAGTATGGAAAAAAATGCTGTAGACATGCAAAAAATGACCTTCCTTTACATTGTAGGACAGCGTCAAAACATGTAGACAAAGATCTTGGAAATATAGAAGAAAACAAAAAACTAGAGGAAAACAATCATAAATCTGAAACTTAAAGAAAATGTGTCAGTCATCATTCCAGGTAAGTGTTTCATATTACAGCATTAAAATCTCTTTGTTCACCATTCCTTTCCGGTCATCAAAGCTCTAGCTTGGTCTGGTGCTCACCTTCCAGAGTGGGGTCATTTTGTGGTGTAGTTTTAGGACAGACAGACTCAAACTTTTGGCCAGTTAAGAATTCAGAGATTCATATACAAATATAAAAAGAAGTCTGACATTCAGATGGAACTTGCTACTTGGCTTTAGCCTATTGCATGTGCTTGAGGAAAGGAAAATGCAGATTTTATACTGTACCACTGTTCATGTGTATGTGTGTGTTTATATGAAGAGTATGTTTAGACAGAGTTCAGAAGATTTCAAGTTATGACTTGAAATATTTACAGGAACTTCTTCCCTTAGTGAAAGCAACAGTTTCCAAGTCCTTGGTCACTTTTTCCATCATTAATGTAAAGTCATGCAACTTCCTTCCCTTAGAACAAAACAATTCTCTTAGTCTAGATTTCACACACCTGTACTATGATCAGTTTTATCCTGGAAGGAGACACTGTGTGTCTCTTTACATTAGGAACAGGTTTGAAAGTTTCCCCCGCTGGGATCTGTATGGAGTAAACTGTTTACAAATGGTCTGGCAGATGCCCAGGCTCTGTGGGGAATTACAGGAGCACTGCAGAGCACCAAGAGCACCACCCTGTGCTCACACATACATACACCACTCATCACCTCTCCTCCTGGTACCCAAGGGAGGGGGTCAGACCATTTTTCTGGCCAGTTTAGGTCATTTAAAATTAACACAAAAGTCTGGAAACCAGCTAACCATAGAGGTTTGTTTAGTTAGTCATCAAATAGTTGTAAAAATGAGAGTATTACATATTCAGGGGTGCTTGCATTGTAAGCTCCTTCACAGGAAAGCTGTAGACAGCCCTGATTTTCAGTGATCTTAGTAAATAGCACTGGTTACCTTCTTGGGGTAGCAGGGGTTTAAGGCATATGGAATTATGTGAAATTATGATATTTCATATTTATATAACAAGGTTTCTTCTTTAAATGAATGCAACTGTCAATAATTTCAATATGTCAGTATTGTCTGAAATTTTCTAATACAAACCACAAGTTTTGTGTGAAGCATTTAGAATGTAATGGATTATATAGAGGAGTTACACAGTATATAAGGAGATGCAGCATTGTTGTAGGCACTTTACCAGCAATATCACTGTTTTACTAGTTTGGAAAAGAGAATTGGGAATACCAAAATGATGTCCTAGGAAGGATTTAAAGATGGAAAACAAGTCAGTTTGGATTTTGAAAAAGTTGCAGCATAAACACGCTGTACCTTTGGTCTAATCTTCCACTCTGTATTCCTTCAGATCAATAGATCTGCATAACTGAAATGAACATAAATCCATTGCTTACCAGATAAACTTACTGGATTTACTGGGAACAATACTGCAACAGTGATTCTTGTCATGAAAGAAAGTGTTTACCTTACTGAGCTGCAGAAGAAAGTACTTTTCATGTAGCTGTTTATTTACAGCATAGATACTGAGTAGTTATGATGGTTAACATATTTTAAAATGTTTAACTGGCTTTATCTTTTCATATTTTCAGAGAATACATATAGACCAATTGAAGCATGAACGTGGATTGTATTTAAACATATACAAAGAAGTGACAGCTATTCATGGTTCAAGTATTAAGCAGATCATACTACCAGGTTTTCAAAGGATTTTAGACACAATTATCTCAAGCTAAAAAAACCCCACAAACTAATTTTGGCAACAGCCATGATAATAGGTCACCATGTTGTGTTCTGTTTGAAATATTTTTTTGTAAATGTCTGCACTGAAGATTTCTTTTTGTTTGCCTTTATGTAAATTTTTTACGTAGCTATTTTTATACACTGTAAGGCTTTGTTCTGGGAGTTGCTGTTAATCTGATGTATAGTGTAATGGTTTTATTTCAATTGTTTTTATGACACCCTTTGAGCAGGTACATGTCTGATTCTGGTTGTAATCAGTGAAGCCTCTGCTTTGTAGCAAGTACCTAGAGTGTAAGATTGTCTTAAAGAAAATGTCAAACTCCTTTTTCATTCTTTGAAATCATGGTAAAGCAGAAGGGTGACAGCTGTGACAAGAATAAACTAAATTGTTAATGAAAGTGAACATTTAAAAAACCATGCAAAGCTAAACAAGCTAGAAGGGGAATAAAGAGTTTCCCTGAAGAAGTCTGGGTATTGAGTAAGGAACACTATGAAAAATTCCTAGCCTACATACAGCTGGTGGCTGAAAAATCCTTTTCTTCTAGAGCAAGACATGCATTTTATTGATGGTTATCAGTCGTCTTTCATGTTAGCATTAGGATAAGGAACTGGAATTCTGGATTAATTTTGATTCCTTTATGTTATTCGCTGCCTTAAAGTACTGTACCTTTTCTTCTTTTCAGAGAGATACCAGTCAGAATTGGAAACTTTTTTTAAAAAGTGGTCATATCAAAGCTGCATTTTTTCCCACAAAAATAGAATATATATATATATATATTTTTTGTGTGTTTTTGTTAACTATGCTACAGATATTGAATGCACCTTGAGATAATTTTAGTGTTTTTAACTGGTACATAATTTATCAAACAGTACATATAATTGTAACAATGAAATGTCTATGTATCTTTAGTTACATTCAAGTTTGTAACTTTATAAACATGTTTTTTGCTTGAGGGAATTTTTAGAATGGTACTTGATAAGAAAAGGTTTTAGGGTGAATGGCCAATAGAAAGTTGTACTTAAGGGAGATAAGTTTCATCTTATCTGGAAAGTTAGTTTCTGGAAGAAGGTAACAACCAGCTTTGATGGAGAGGAACAGTGGAAGTAAGCAGAACATCAGGTTTCCATTTACAAATATCCAGGGAAAAAGTAAGTTTTTATAGACCGGTAGGCAAAAATAAATAAATAAATAAATAAAAGAAAAAGATGGACGTTAGGAAATGTATTTTGCCACTTTTGCATTATTTAGGGGGCAGAAAACACTGTTACTTGTAAATTTGTAAAATGTTAAATGTCTGGGCAGTAGTGACTGATGTCTTAATAAAAGCTTCCTGTAGTGCATTGGCATGGATTAAATACATAAGATGTCCTATAAACTCTATGCTGTATAAAATATTAGAGGGAAATCCTGTTATATGCCTCTAAACTTTAATTTGTTACTGTTTTATTTGGCAAAAAGAAAAAAATTATAATCTTGGTCAATATTTAAACCAAAGTAAAATGGGGGAAAAACCAAAGTAATTTGTTTTGCATGGCTAAGCCATTCTGTTATCTCTGTAAATATTGTGATTTTTTTCTTTTTAGAATTTTGTTAAAAAAATTCTAAAATTTTTAAACACCTGTTTTTCGAAAATAAAACGTGAACACACAAAAAAGTTACTTTATATATAAATATATCTTTTTCTTTTGGTGCAAGAACACTGCCAAGTGATACACTTGTTTTGTAAAAGTAAAAACAAATTCAGTGGGCATGACTCTGAACGGGAAACATTGTACCAGAGTCCTGTGAAGGAGTCTGCATCTACTGCCTCTCTTTGTTTATAACACTACAAATAATGCTTAAATACGGAGAGGAATCTTCCAAAGATAGGGAAAACTTCAAAGGGAAAGCATAGGGAAGGGCTGAAAATTTTCATACCACTGTCAGGGGAATATAGGGCAAACGAGAAGAAAACAAAGTCCTTCAACTTTCACAGCTACAGAAAAAGGAATACAAACAACTCCTCGCCTTTTGGGATTCTGCTTGATCTCCTATGCACTTTAAATCGTCAGTCCGAGGAGCTGGGTTTTTCACTGCTCCGAGTTCACTATAGGCAAGTTTCAAGAACCAAGAGTGCAAAAGAATTAATGTTTCTATCCATGCCTAAACAACAATAAAACTGAAGTATGTCTTCACTGGCTTGTGTGAAATCTCAGTGTACAAGAGGGAAGGCGCGCGCCCAGCGCTCGAGCTGCTGCCTGTGGCCCTGCACATGCACCCCTGTGGGGCCTGGCTCCCAGCAAAGGCCATGGGGTGATGGCTGTGGGTTTGTGGGGCTCCTCCTGGCCCACAGCGCCTGGGCACCACGAGCACTTTCTCAGCAAAAGCTGGTGCACAGAGCCTTGCCAAAGCTCGTCGTGCAGGTCTCTGCTTGGGACCTGGACAAATAATTACCCTAGCAGTGAATTTGGGGGGACCTGTTCAAATCTGAGCAAGGACACCACGAGAGTTCAACCTCAGTTTACTACACACAGGAAGAAAAATAAAATCCCTGCTCACAAATAGTTTAAAAGCATGACAGGAGGCAGTAGAGGAGAGCCCATCCTCTTGCTTTACAGTCAGATAATAATGTAATTAGTGGTGTCTGTTCATGGCTGTGCAGGAAACTGCCACTGAGCTTGGAACAAACCAGCGGGTTTCACTGCAAAGGCAGTATCCTGCAAAAACACCCATGGGCTTCCCAAACAACTCTGTGAGTCCTCTGAAGCAACAATATCAAAGCTATAGCTGTGCTGCAGTGAAGATGAGCTACAGAAACGTGATAATGGTATGGCCAGAAGGCGAGGCCTTCTGGAAAGAAAGGAAAAAAAAGTAATTGGGGTCAGCACTATAAAAAGAAAAGCATCAGGGATATTTTGTACTGGTTCTGAGTACTGCAGACCACCCTCTGCTGGAGGGCTTTACTGCACCTACAGCTGCTGGCCAGGGGAACAACCATCCACACCTCATTGTCTGGGTGTTTTCCAGGATTTGCCAGCATCAACCCATGTTACACCTTTTTCTGGACAGAGGGCTTTCATCCTGTCATGCTTTGGAAAAAATTCACAAATAAGTAACTCTAAATTCTATATTGGTTATTATTTGAAGATTACAAGATACTAATGTGAGTTTTATCTATACTGATACCAGGCCACAAAGACATGCAAAGAAGGAATAAATCTAAATTTGTTGTCCTTCTTTTAGTGATAAATTTTGCCAGGGAATATCCGATATGCACCTAATAGCCTCAGATGCTGGCTGTTGCAGTGAAATCTGATTTACTTGTAGTACCACATGTGGCTGGATACCTTCCTGTTGACTTCATATTTAGACAGCCATATGTCTGTAATTATCTCAGCTAAGATTAAGCAGTGACATATGAAATGAGATCATGACCTCCTGTGTCAACCACATCTGTGCAAATGTTTCCTGGGTTTCCTTTCGACAAGAATGCATCTGCGTTTGGGTGTCTGTTTCCAAGAATCGCCCAGCACAGCATTTTCAGGCAGGTTTCTCCTCCAGGCAGGAGGAGCCAGGGGAGCACAGCAGGTGCAAAACTTCCAGTTATGTGCTCCTAACCCCTGAAGGGCTCCCAAGACCTTCTGGAAAGGGATAACATCCTCAAGCTGGCATAACTGAGTGCAGAGCAAGGCTCACCTCAGCCCTCTCTCCCGGTGGTCTGCCAGGGAGGGAGGGCATTGTAGGAAGGGAAGGGAGGCAGCCAGGCTGCAAACAAACTAAGCAGCCAACCCCCCACATACACCCTTGCCTTGCATTCCTGTGTAATGCAGCTCACACATTCAGCAAAGATTTGCTGCATTTCAAGCTATTAGAGAATCAGAAACTAAGCCTATTACTTATTATCAAATTATGTCAAGGCCAATTTCTAAAATAAGACTAACTCCATCCACCCAGCCACTCACAAGTCTTAAAATGTCCTCTAATTCATGCATTTTCCTCATTTACATTCTAAATAGAGACATTTCTTCTGTTAGTAGCAAGGCATTCACTTTGATGTAGTAATGGATTTCAGCTTGAAAAGGTGGAGCCTGACAAATTGTTAGGAAATTTTGTTTCTTAGTGAGAAAACAGTAATGTGCCTCTGTCATCACTCACCCTCCCCCTGTTTCCCCCCAGATGTTTTGCCTCTTCTCATGCTCCAGCAGGTGTCAGAGCCAAGGCCTCTGTCAGAGTCTGTTCCCTGTGCTCATTGCCACATCCCCAGTACGGATGGATTCTCTGCTGCCCTCACCATCAGTTCTCCATTTGCAGCACACCCAGTAAATATCAGCAATTTAACACAGCTAGAGACATGAAATAGACTGTGAAACAGGAAAAAAGGTAGAAACATACCAAGCTTCCTCTGCTTGGGCTTCTATGTGGTTGCATACATAGTTCTGGAGTCCCCTGGAGTTTCCCTGCTTTGGGAAAATTGCACAAAAATCTAACCCACACTCCAAAGGCTCAAATGTAATACCATAACATATATCCAGGCACACCACTGTGCCCTTTTTTCTCATCTAACCTTTTTCTTGTCAGTCATAGCATTAAAAATAATGCTAAATAAATATCATTAGGTACTGGAATGCCAGCACAAGTCCTCAGTTTAAGAATGTGATCTTTTGTCCTATATTCAGTCCATGTAGTTATGATGCAAGGATTTATTTAATGAGAATCAGCCCTTGACTTGACAGAGTGGAGGGAAGGAAGGAACATCCTATTGCTCTAAAAAGTAACAAATTAAATATAGTGACTTCTACCCATTTAGTTTTTCTGGTAAAAAGGAATCCCTCTTTCAATACAATGTTCAATTACAATACCATGTTCAATTTCACTCAGATATATTCTACAATATAATAGAATAATTATAGACTGATATAGAATATAGTAAGAGAGCAATAATTACATAATAAGCTATATAATAAAGCTTCTGTTAAAAGAGACCAACTGAAAACCCAGAACAATGCTTCTCTCAGATTAAACTCACATCATCCTAACCCATTCTCCCCCCTGCCCCTTGAGATTCTCACCAGAGGAGTTAAGTGACTGAATGGGCACATCTCTGATGTCACTTTGATTTCTCCAGGACTAAAAGGCAACTACAAATTCAGGTTGTGTTGTAAGGGTTCAATAATGTCTACACACCAGATCAAGAGTTTTCATTAATATCTGCATCTGTCACAAGAAGAGCTATTCTAGCCTGGACAGCAGAATACATTTAAAAGGAAGAACATATAATTGAATCTAAATTCAGGAAATGAAATGAATTAAAGTCTCAAATAAAGCCCTCATAATAGACAAAATATCTGCACTAATTTGGTTTTGTTCATGTTGATATAAAAGCTTTATCTGGTTTTGTTACTCCAAATAAAGACAGATAACACTCATTTCCATGAATTTAAGGAAGTAAACACACACAACAAACACAACTGGCCAAAGTGAGTGCACTTACTAAACAGAAAGAAACAGGATATGGAAATCAGCTAAGACAGACTTTCTGATAAAAACTAAAGCTAGCAAGATTAGCAGTGTGTGGAACACTCAGGCTTTTTTTGTCAAGCGTTGTATCTATTCTAGGTGCAATGTCTTTCTTCCCCCACTCACTGTACTTGAAATAATCCACTGTGCAGTACAGTCCAGGTTTGCTGTTTCTCTTCTGCACAGCAATGCGTCCCAGATTTTCCCAATCCAAACCACATCAGGAACAGCAGTTGAAAAGCAGAGTTTTTCACTGAAATTTTTACACTTATTCAGGGCAGGGATAAGAAATACAAGTTTGGCAACAAAAGTCATCAGTAGTCAGAAACTTTTAAGAATGTCATATTTGTGGACCAAGTCCTCTCACTCTGCCTCTGACTGAAAAGTCAATTGTTTGGTCCTTCAAAAAGGGGTGTGGGAGAAAAGGGAAGAGTGAAACTGCCAGCAAACAGAAGCATAACTCACTAAAAGTTACCTTAAATGAAAGCTAAATACTTTTCCAAGTGCAAATCTTCAAAAATAAAAAGGGCAAAAAAGAATCTGAGGTAGGAATGTTGCTGTGGTCAGCAGCATCCTCCAAGGACACAGCCCTTGGACAGGAGCACTGCTCCATCCTAATTCTTTCTCAAGTGCTGTCCCTAGAGCACTTACTCAAACATCTGCTCTCTCCTCATTATGTGCATGTTTCTCTGCACTAACATGCGCTAAAAGGTGCTAATAGCTATCAACAAGAGGGGATCTGGGGCTCACAGCAGTCAGAGCAATCCTTTATGAAGCTGCTACCCTTGGTGGTCATCTTTAGCTCTAACAGAAGAAGCCACCAAAACTCTCCATGTAGCTCCAGAGAGGGAACAGCCTGCAGTACTGGGCAGAGGTAAATTCAACAATTAACAAATCCATCTAATTCCAGTTGCAGCAGGATGGAAATGCTGAAGGGAACTGCAGCCATTGCAGAAGGTGTGCACAGAGCTGGCATTAAGCAGATTGCATTTGCTCACTGAGTTCTAAGGAAGGTCAAATGGCTGAACAGCAGTAGCTGCTGGAGCAGGGCTGGCTGAAGCACTAATCTGGCTTCAACATAGCAGCAGGTACCAAGAGAACTTCTTAAACATCTGCACTTCTTCAATCAGTACAATTCAGCTCAGAGAGGAACTGAGAGGAACGAAAAACAAAAAAACTTCTGTGGAAATAATTAGACTGGACAGGATGAGTGTCTTCAACTCTGAGAGACAGGGTAACTAAACCCAAATAGCTCAGCTTCCTCAATATACATACTACTGCCTTTATTATAATAATTCTGCCTTCAGTGCAAAAACATTTGCATAAATTTACATGAGGAAAAACATTCAACTGCATTTCAAGGTATTATTAACCAATAACCCTCTCAAATGGTGTTTCAATGCACTTCTTTCATCCAAACAGATCTTGACACAAAACAAATGTGTAATAAGTAGTCCAGCATAAGGTGCATTGCTCAGCATTCCTAATAAATCCACTTGAAATATGAGGCATGGCCATTTGCTGCTGGCTGGGCGCAGGGCAGAGACATGGCCAAAGAAATAGTGATTGGGGCTGTGGTAAACAGCAAAGGTGACAGAATTTCTAAGGGGTAAAACAGCTTCTGCTTCCACCATCCTGAAAAGAATTTTGGTGTGAAGGTATCACAAATAGCACCCCAACTGTGTACTACTGATGCTCATCTACATGGGGAAAACTCTGAATTCTGGCTAATTCAGAAACTTGCACATCAGGACAGAGGTAGTGAGAGAGGAGCTGTCAGGAAACCGAGATAGAACAAATAATGAAATTATTCATAAGGCATTAAAGCTGATCCAAAATCATTAGAAAACCATCAAATGAAATTAAAACAGGAATGAGAATTCTACCCAAAGGAAACTAAATAATGTTTCACACGAAGAAGGAATAAAAGGCTACTCAGAAAATAAACCCCAAACCATCCTGTCTGCAATGGCAGCTACTAAATATCCAGAGAGCTTTGAAAAGATTATTATAGAGTTCCGAACAAAAATTTGCCAACCCCCCTGTTTCAAAAGAGGAACCATATGCTGAAAGTAGCTAAACCAAAATATTTACATGGGCATTTGAGAGATCAGGACAATTGTGACCATGTAGGAACTAATGAGCTAAAAATGGGAATGAAAGAACTTTTACATTAAATACATCACCTCGAGGATTGTAGATTACTGTGGAAGACAGTCTAAGTGGAAGAGTAACCAGACTGGTGTTTAACATGTTTACAACACTTTCTTACCACTTTGGGTTCCACAGAGATGCAGTCATGCAAGGTCCATTTCAGAAGAATCACATGCTGGATTGTTACCTCAGGGTCTGGCTTTGCTCCTTTACATTGCAGGCTGGAGACAGAACTGATAGGGACTGTAATTCTTACTGATTAATCAACCTATTACTAATAAATAATAAAACAGTTTAATTAACTAATAAACAGACAACTGTTTACAATTTACATTATTTTGCTTGCAATTAAAGCTACAAAGCTACCATTTATCAATGCTAAATCCTATTAATTACACATAACTACTACTGAGATCAACATCACCTTCCCTCCCCACAGCATTGAACACTAAGGTGCAAGTTATCCCTCTTGGCTCTGCCTCCCTACACCAGTCCTTTCCAAAGGGGGCCTGGCTGGCAGGAGAGTGAGCTGTCCCAAGGGTTCCCTCTGGCATCCTGGTGGCCTTAGGTGGCCTGGTAGGACAGCTACACTAACTTCTGTAAAATCTCGTACTCTTACTGCTGGAAAATCTGCCCTTCTCTGTTTTTCTATTTGATTTTTATCTTACTTTCAATTTCTCCACTTCTGAACCTTTTTTGTTCCCCTTGCACCTCCTTTCCTTTAGCCATTCCCCTCCCAAATTAACATTTGTGATTACTGCTTCTCCACTGGTCCCGGTGCTGCTGCATTTGTTCCCAAATTCAGTGGGTTCAACGACAGTAATGAAGCAATCTCAGCTTTACTAATACAGATCCCTAACTGAGGGGGACCTGGCAAGACAAACTCCCCTGCAGCTGCCTGGTTATTTTTAGCTCACCTGCCTTCCAAGACAAATCACTCCATATGGGAGCCTTGATACCACTACCTGGATCCAGTTAAGTACAAGCACTGCCCTGTCATCTGCATGAGCAGTGTGCATGTGACAGCAACTTGTCACTGTGTTTCTGTTCCCATCATCACCATCCTGCTCTCTCTGAGCTGATGGATCACAGTGCATTGCCCTTAGTGTGTCCTTCAGACAATCTACAGCTTTCCTGCAGACACATTAGAATCCAAGAAATGGCATTCCAGCAGGACGTCTGCTCCCCCTCCCCATAGGTTAATTCAAAGTGATCTGAGGAAGGAAAAAATCCATAGAAGTTATGCTGAAATGAATCATTTGTGTAGCAGACAAAGGTAGCCTGGCTATAACATAGAACACATATCTTTATTGAAATCCACTGCACTGAAGTTCAAAGATATAGAAGAAACATTGCTTTGTTCCCATCCCCTTGCCCCACAAATAAAGTTGAAGAGCATTGTTAATGCTGGTGGTAATGATGGCAGCATCCAAAAAGTGCCCCCAGTGTCTGAAGTAACAAGCTGAAGCAAAGCTTGCTGCTCTGGGCTGAGAGCAATGTGGACCCCCTCACACTGCTGGTGTCTGAGGCAGAGAGAACAACCGTCCTCCAAGGGAGCAGCTGTCCTGCCCCTACACATCTGGGGCAGGGGAGCATTTTAGGCACAGTGTAAAACACCCCACAGAACTTTAATGGGGGCCAACTGTGGACAGTTAACTTCATTAGCCACAAAGATCAAGCAATCACCACAGACACCCTCAGATACCGTTCTGATCCCTAATCATTCTTGACAGCAGGTGGAATTTTGTGTGTGGAATTAGGAGTCTGTCTTCCCTCACGTCAGAGATCATTTCCTCCCAGCACAGCCTCGGTGCCTGGAGAACACGGCAGCATTAATAGGTTTCATTTCCCCCTACTGATGCTGAACAGCCCATGATTAATCACACTGTCACTGGATCCTATCCTGATCAGGAAAGTAGGCTAAGCATTATTTATATTTCTAAATGTTAAGCATTTGCAATATGGTTTTAACAGTCAGTTCCCTGATTTTCTGTGACACCAGTTTGTATGACAAAACAGCAATGCTTTAGTATGGGAAGATCTGCTGGCCATTTCTCAGAGCTGGCTGAAAGTAGCCAGCACAAGAAAAAATTTACAAGCATTATTTATTTTCTCCCTCTAAAATCTGTTCTCAGTAAGAACCCAAAAGCCATTACCATTCCAGGTCACACCATCCATGTTGGCACACCATGAGCCCACTCCCAAAGGGTGGGTGACATGATCCCAATGCTTTCCTGCAAAAAGGGTCAATTGTCCCCTTCAGAATTGTTCAGAACTTTTTGAACAGGGGTATTCTGTAAATAAAGCCTTGTACAACAGTGAGTTCAGGGCCCCTCAACAGGACGTTTGCCTTTCCAACTGGTCACTCAGGCAAATGACAGCAACAGACTGGTATTTTCCCAACATGCAAGTTTCACCTTATTCATTAAAGTCAGAGATTTCCCTGCTCCCTTATCGTTGTTTATTGTAACTGCATGATTTGCTAGCCTTCTGCCTGGCTGTTTATGAAGTCCCAGTGCATATCCTGTGATACTTAGCAACTGCTCAAAGCCCTGTATCCTGGTCAGAGCCTCATGAGGAAGTCAGACACTAACTATTATTCTATTAACAGTTCTTTATTGAAAGCAGAATGTCAGACCCAAGCTAATCTGTTCTGTTGACACAACAAGCTTCAAACTCCTGGCTTACTTTTTCCTAATCAGAAGCCTAATCAAATTTTACTTGTTAATATGACCTGATTATTAGCTGCCCCAGAAAGGAAACATTTTTCTCCCCTAGTTAGTCAAGCCAGGACCCTCCTGGGCTCCCTGCCTAAATCCAGACACTGGCAAGTGGTGGTACCTGCTGTCTTGATTTGCTGGGCTGGGGTTTTGTCACCTCTGAAAGAAAGGGTAAAACCAGCCATGGATGAGGGAAAGGCCCAGCAAACACCATGCTTGTGGAAAGGCAAGGGGACCTCCATAGATGGCACTTTGAGCATCTCCCACATCAGTCCCAGGGTCTGATGGAACTACAGGCTTCCCTCACCCTGTGCCTGGCAGGCATGTGCTGGATCACAGCCTGCTCCTCCTGTCCTGCACCCTCTGCCATGGGACAAGGCTGTTGCTGCTTCCCCTGCATCTGGCAGCTGTTCCAGTGCCAGATGTGCTTCTCCTGCTCACAGAGGGGAACTGAGGGGCTGGTGTTGCACAGCAGCATGGGAGCATCCTCCCCTTGGGCACTGCTCTGGTTTCTGGGAGATGGGAGCATCCCACCCTTTGGCACTGCCCTGGCTGCCAGGACACGGGAGCATCCTCCCTTTGGCACTGCTCTGTCAGGACATGGGAGCATCCTCCCCTTGGGCACTGCCCTGGCTGCCAGGAGATGGGAGCATCCTCCCTTTGGCACTGCTCTGTCAGGACACGGGAGCATCCTCCCCTCCGGCACTGCTCTGCCAGGAGATGGGAGCATCCTCCCCTTGGGCACTGCTCTGCCAGGACACGGGAGCATCCTCCCCTTGGGCACTGCCCTGGCTGTTTCATCCTGACAAGGAGGAAACCTCGCTCAGAGAGGCTCTGATGGGAAGAAGGGAGGGGACGCCCCGTCAGACACACCAGCGAGCCAAGGAATGCAGGTGACAAAGAGCGAAAGGAGGGGGAAATGCACTTTGGAAAATAAAGGAATAGTCTGAAACCTCCAAAGCAGGAAATGAGAGGAGAGAGAGCTAAGAAAACAAAAAACAGAATAAACATGCAAATTCTGACTAGAAATAGAGGCTGGTGGAAGAGAAAACAGCACAGGACAGCACAAGCAGCTGAGCAAACAGCACCAAACCATCAGCAAGGCTGAGAAACACGACTGAGAAAGGATATGCTGCTCTGCAAAGGTCAGACAAGGAATCATGACTCAGGAGGAGAGAAAAACCTTGCCTGGAGTCTGGGGGAGATGACAGGAGATTAACATCCCAACACTTCGTCTTGTTTTGTACAACCACTAAATAAAAAAATATTCTACACTGAAAATATACACTCGGTTTGTGTATGCAAGTATTGTATATTATATCACAAACATTGTAAGGTGAAACATTACAATAAAAATAAAATGGAGAGGAAGCATGAAACAGAGGGGAAAAAAAGCCTGGTGAATTCTACCTTATGCTTGAGTTTCCATTGGCAAGCTCTCAGAATGGATGAAGTGACTTTCTGGCTCTCCTGTTGGGACAATGGAGACTGAGGTGGGAGGGGAAGGGCTTTCAACATTTCAGAAAAATGTGCACCTCTTCACAGCACAATCACTCAAACAGGGAGCAGTGACTAAAAAGAGATAAATGAAAACATGCTCCCTCCACCGTGTAGTAGCAAAACTAAGCCCTCAATACAAATTACTTGATTTGTTTTTTCATTTTTTTTTTTCAAGGAGAATGAGTAATGACATGAGAAAGCCATGTGACAATAAATGGATGTCACCATGGATAGTTCAGGAAACAAAGTATTTTTAAAAATTCTAATTACTGCAAATCTTAGTGGATTTAGAGCATTTGGGGGTCATCCATCAAAATTAAAGCATACTGTGATTAGAGAACTGTACCAGGATAGGATACATATTGCATTATGGGGAGCTTTCCAAATTAAAGCCAACATGCAGAGAAAACTGTGATTCCTTTGAGCTTTTGCTAAAATTTAGACAAGCTGTAATTAATATGCATACTTGTAACTTGGTGGGTCATGTGTCTTTTTAAAACTTGATAATTTTAATGCCATTTTTATTAATATGATTAATGCAAGCCAGTTTGTCTGATGAGAAGGAACAGAAGCAAATCAAAGTTAGCTGTCTGCTTCATTTAAACTCAGATATACACTGTTCCCTGGCCTGAGATATCAAATAGAGGACAAGAAAATAAACCTTATAGAAATGGAACCATTATTTACTGAAGAGGATTGGAAGCTGTCATCCAGTGAACAAGGCTTGGTCAACCAAACTTTGGGACATAATTGTACCTGCTACAAGATGCCAAGATAACGGATAAGGATTTCAAAGGACTTTTAATAAAAGACAGTATTTTCCAAGCTGTGAAAGGGCTTTAGATTGACAAACATCATCTGAAAGTGAGCTAGGAAATCAGAGGGACAGTTTAATCCACACTGCCTTGATTTAGGCTCACTACACTCAGAAAATATCTGCTGAGACACAGGGCTGCCATTTATGATGAATCAAACCTTCTCCTGTAATGTGACACCCATTTATAAATGAGCCTGTGATGCAGCAACTCAGGCTCAAGAAAAGAGGAGACAGGAGAGGCTGGCAACTCTGGAAGCCAAGCCTGCAATGTCTCAGACTAAAACCTTGTAGAGCATTGTTTGGCGTTGTTTCCAGCCCTCCAGGGTCCTACTGAACAGCACTGGAACACGGGTGATGTGAGTATGAGCCACAAACCCACAGATAACACCCACCCTGCAGTGCTGCTCCACAGCAGCTCCCCCTCCTGTGCCTGTGCTGCCCCGTCCCCACAGGTCCCTTCCCTCCCCTGGGCTGCAGACATGGCAGAGGCATGGAGGGGCTGCCTTGGGCGTGCAAGCAGCCCTGCAGAAACTCCATTTCTCCTGTGTTTGCTGCACAAGTACATGCATACACATGTACTGCTTCAGGCTTTACCGCCCTGACATCACATCTTCCTCACATCGGGAGGGTCTGTCTGTCCTTCGTGTTCTCCTGTGCACAGAGGGATGGACTGGATGTGCAGGGAGGAGGGAGTTTCAGAAAAGCCCTGGGCAGGGCTGAGTACACACAGAGCTGTGCAGATCTGATGAACTCAGCTTACCAGCAAGCTCCTTCAGCAGACAGTGCAGCCAAGCCCCTTGTTTTACGGGGCACTGGCTTTCACTAAGGCTTTGGTCAAACAGCTATGAAGTGGAGAAATCATATCCATATACTGAACTAATTCTAAACTCTGATGAGAAAGTCCTCACATAGAGAAAGCTGAAAAAATGGAATGAAGGCAGTGCTGAAGCAAGAGCCACATGTTTGCAGGCAAGCATTGTAGACACTTTGTCAGTATTGAGTCAGCAACTAAGGCAGGCAGTAAAAGTCTGGAAGAAGCATGCCTCTGGGTAGGTTAAGTGCACTAAACAGTCCATACTTCATCACCAAAACCATTTTCAGAAGAGCTGTGGATCCCCTGTCAAGTATCTCCTGGACTCCTCTTGTTTCTTCTTTTACTACCAAACCCAACCACAAGCAGGAACATTCTTCCTACTCTCCCCCTTCCTCTGCCTTCTACCTGTTTATCTTCTGTCTGATCTCCATCCTGGAAAGATCCCTCCAGCTCGTTTTTCACCTGATGAAAAGTGAAGCAAAAATCCCAAAATCAGTCTTGCTGCAATAGTCTTTCTTTCCTGTCATTAAATTCTTTCAAACATCTAAATTGCTATCAATCTATCCCAATTATTTACCATAATTTTATTCTCTGTCTTCACTGCTACTGCAATTCTACCTCCTTTCCATCTTACTTGGTCACTGGTCTCCCATTTGGTTTTGATCTCATGGTCATGGATTGGTAGTGATGTAACTTCCAGTCTTCCTTCAGCACATGATTGGCACAGGTAATTAGACAGAAGGAGGAGGAAAGTATCCAAGTTTTTGCTTGATCCTCACACTCTCAAAAAAAGATGCCAGCAAATGAATGTGCAGATACATGAGCAGTGTGTTGTCAGGACTGACAGCCCCCGGGGTGCACACAGCACTTTCTGCACCAGAGAAACCACAGCAGCTGCAGAGCTTCAATCAAAGCACATTTACAGCAAATTCTTCGTTTCCAGGGCAGAGTCAAGACACCCCCTACAGACAAATAATAAACAAAAATGTTAAAAAAACCCTAAAATACTGCAGATATCCCATGAAAGAGGTGGCACATCATTAAACAATGTTTTCAAACAGCCTTGAGCTGCTTAAATACTCCCCTGTGGAGTTACAAACCAGCTGCCTCATGGCAGAAACCGGATCATTTCAAAGCACACAAAAATTCCCCATTTCATTATAAAACTTAAGATTTGCTAAAAAGTGGATAAAAAATTGTAGGGGAAAAAATGTCAGAAAACCCATTATTTTCCCAGTCTATAAAATTAATCCAGTTCTCTTTAACATCATTTCTCTTCACTGCTGCAATCTGCAAGCTCTTACACATTTGAAATGGTTATTACATGCCCAATTCAGTGGGCTCCTGTTTGAAAGTGAAGGTATATGTTGTTAACAGAGATTGCAGAGAAATGTAGATAAGTTTCTTTCATTAGCATCTTCTGACTCACCTCAGGAAGACAGCTACCACCACAGCTTTCCTGGCTAGCACACTTTATACAACCCACAGGACATGCTAATATCAGCATTTTCACAAAAAAGAAAAAAAAAAAAAAAAGAAAAAAGACAAAAAAGTTTTACAGGGAACCAGGGCACGTTGGGCTGACAGCAGCAATCACATCAGCACTGTCTCAAACAGCAGCCATCATCTGAGGCAGCACAGAGCAGCAAGGGCCTGATGCACTGTAGAACCCAATCCCTCAGCAGCTGTACCACTGCCCCGCTGCCTGCCTTCCCCCCCAGCAAGAGTTTACCTTAAGAGATCCCCCATGCTCACAGCCCCAGAGCACCCACAGAATCACAAGATTGGAAAAGACCTTAAAGATTGAGTCCAATCCATGCCCTAAGACCTCAACTAAACCGAGTGTCACATCCACTCTTTTTAAACACGTCACATCCAGGGATGGTGACTCCACCTCCTCCCTGGGCAGACCATTCTAGTACTTTATCACTCTTCCCGTAAAAACCTTTCTCCTGATATCAAAGCTGTATTTCCCTTGATGTAGCTTGAGACTGGGTCCTCTGGATCTGTCCATTGCTGACAGGACATTGAGACCAACCCCCACCTGGCTATAGCCACATTTCTGGAAGTTGTGGAGAGTGATAAGGGCACCCCTGAGTCTCCTTTTCTCCAGGCTAAACACCCCCAGCTCCCTCAGTCACTCCTCACAGGGTTTGTGTTCCCAGCCCCTTCTGCCTATGGATTAGGAGTTACCATTCAGGATCATGCTGCAAAGGCAAAAGAACTATGGAAACACACAGACAAGTACGATTCCAGCCAAGAAAAAACACAAACCACTGACACAGTTAAAAGCTTAATGGTCTCAACACAGCTTTGTGCAGACAAGGGCTGACTGCACTTAAAGCCACTTACAGAGCTGGCCAGGTACTTCAGGCTGGCACAAACAGCCGGGGAACAGCTAATGAACAGCTGCTAATGAGACATTTGCTCACTGTGGAAGAGAGAAGGGGCAAGAAAGAAGCAGAGTGTTTCTGTCACTGAATGTCCCTGGGCAACAAAAATTGTGAAGGAGGAGAGAGTTCACAGTGTGACATGTCAGCATCTTGAAGAGATGGGCACAGGCTCCTGGCAGCTGCGGTACTTAGGCTGCAACAGCCAGCAAGGGTGGGAAAACAGGATTTCAAAATTTCTGAGGAAAATCTTAATAATAGAGGAATCATATCACAATAAGCAAATAGAATGGATGAGGGAAGTTTATGAGATGAACCAAGAGAAAATATAATGCCTGAGACTGAATAAGTTGAGGTGAGACTAACAGCCAAACACTATTAGAGAGCTGTAAGAGCATAATTCAAAAATGGGCATGTGCTTTTATTGAAAATGAGATGGGAAGAGAAAATGGATGTTCTAATTAGGTTTAAAAAGGTATGCAGGCTTCCCCCACTGCTATATTCCAGGTGTTTGCAAATTAAATCTAATTGCATTTTACCGATATCTACAAGGATACCTCAACACTATGCATAATTTTTTTGGTTAAAGTTCCTATGCTACCTTTCACAATTGCCAGTATAAAAGAAATGGTACCTGTCAAGATAGTTGTTTGCTTGTACTTCCCTATATGGTTATTTCTTCAATTTTCCGTTGTCTTATTCCTATTTTACATTTCAATAGGAAATTTATACATTTATATATATCCATGTATATTATGTTTTTGCTTCACATTAGGGACAAAATTATTGCTAGAAGACTTGTTTTTCTATTCTGTGTTTTCCACTTTTCCAGCATCTAATTCACTCTAACAACATTTTAGTCCAGGATCAGATAAATAGCAAGAATGACAGCAATATGTCTTTAATTTCCATGTTTTTTCTTATCTCCCAAATATGAAAAAAAAGTCATGCCAAAATCACTGCATTTAATGTCAACATCCCGATAGTTTCTTCTTCATGGAGCTCTGTGTGTTCTGAGGTGGACAGGAAGAACAAAACTCTCAGCAGTTAGACTCCTGACTTTGAGGCAGTGGGAATTTGGTTGAGGAAAGGTCAGAGCAGAATAACAAAATTGGTTTTATTATATCAGGAAGAAGCTTAATAGAAACAAGAAATGTAGATTAATTAGAACATAAATCTCTTCTAATGACTTCAGCCCAGATCATCATCTTTTAATTGCCTTTCATTTCAAATCGTGAAGGCTTTTGGCATATGTATTACATTTCTATTGATTTAATTTTTAAATCAATAGAAGTGAGTCACATAGAATTCAACCTTTACTGACTTCAGCATTTTGATAGAAGCCTAAGAAACAGAAATGTACACCAAGAGCTGGAGTCCAAACTGCTTGAACAGGGCTCCTTAACTATAATATAGATTTTGGATCTGCTCTTACATCTTAATCACAGAATCATAGAATGGGTTGGAAGGGGCCTTTAAAGGCCACCTAGTCCAACCCCTCCTGCAATAAGCAGGGACACCTTCCACCAGAGTAGGATGTTCAGAGCCCCATCCATCCTGGCCCTCAATGTTTCCAGGGTTGGGGCATTCACCACCTCTCACAGCAACCTGTTCCAGTGCCTCACCACCCTCACTGTAAAAAACCTCTTCCTTCAATCTAATCTAATCTAATCTAATCTAATCTAATCTAATCTAATCTAATCTAATCTCTCCTTCAGTTTCAAATATTACCTTGCCCAATCTCAACAGACCTACTTGCATCACACACAGAAAGTCTGGATAAACAGAAGAGAGCTTATTCAAGAAAAAGAGAAAGAATAGTTAAGGGAGAAAAGAAACAAATTGCAGACACTCACATGATGAGAAGTTCTGTCCCTTGGCAGAAGAACACAATGGCAAAAAAAAAAATTGCAAATTACAAATGCCATTATTTTCACCTACTCCCTGAAATTTTCATTACATCTCCTGCTGAACCCACGATGGTTTGACTCTCCCTTTAAACTGAACCGATCAAGTTCTTGTATTTGTAAAATGACAAAAAATCACCACATAATGGAGCTTGGGAAAACAACAAAACTGAGCCTGCACTGCTTTGTTCCATCAGACTGGCCTGTCTGCCAATGTTCACAATCCAGCTGTAGAAAGGGGAAATTTCTTACTCTCTAGTAATGAGAAGGAGTAGGTGTTTTGCAGCTTCCAGTTTGCCATCTCCAGCATTGTATCAGCTTTCAAGAGCACAAAGAAATGAGCTACACTTATGATGTGTATTTAAATTCCAATTATCATACAATTAAGCTACAACTATGCTTCTCGAGAAACAATATGCTCTTACAGCATAAACAAAACATCAGCAAAATTACTGAGATTGTTTCTTAGAGACATACAGCATTTTCATTTCTTACTGCTTGCCACAGGATATTGCTTTACATCCAAAGGATGCCTCTCTCTATGTATGCGAGTTCTGGCATCACCATTCCTAAAATAGCTTTCAAAGCATTTTTAAAACTATTCTTGTGGAACCTCTTGCCCCCTTCTTCCCCCTGAATTAACCTGATAGGGCTTTCATAAATAAACACAGTCTCCCCTTCACAATGGGGAAGGGAACAGAAACCATGGATTTTAGTCAACAGAATTTAAAAGGAATTAAATCTTATCTTAAAATATTTGAAAATAATTGTCAGCTCCCTCCCCCTCAAACCCAGACAACCAAATATCCTGCCATTGTCTTTATCTGGTATTTTTAGGTTCAGTCTCAGCTCCTCTCTAAACTCTAAGGCCAGTCCTAGCAACATTTCCTCTTGTCAGGATATGCTTTGTAAAACTGATCCCCTGGTTTGAATAAGGCTCAATTCATTGATGTAAATGTAGAATGCAAAAAGTGCCAAAGCCTTAAGAACTTTCCCCTCTCATTCTCCAGCCCAAGAAAGCCCACTGCCGCTGCAGCTTCAAAGTAGCTGACATGCAGCCCAGAGATCAGGCAAGCATTTCCTAGCTCA
Organism: Melospiza georgiana; assembly: GCF_028018845.1. Classification (NCBI taxonomy): domain Eukaryota; kingdom Metazoa; phylum Chordata; class Aves; order Passeriformes; family Passerellidae; genus Melospiza; species Melospiza georgiana. Next base: position 93,440,588 of record NC_080431.1, on the reverse strand, counting down.
TTATAGGCTGGTTCTCTGGGAGTGTCTCTCCCTCTACATGTTATTCAGTAGACATGCAAATGAAGTATTGTCCAATTTGTTCCCAAGTTTCTTACAGAAATGCAGAAGCAGTGCTCTCCTTTGTACTCCCCTAAACTGCCCTACTGGCCTGGCTCACAAATGTCTGCAGTCTCTAGATGAGTTTCTGCATTTAAACAGAGTGAAATACACATAAACTGTGTTTCTAGAGTGACAGAACTCGCACAAATTTTACTAGTACTACATAAAATAACCTTTGCAAAGAGATCTCACTAAGCCTCTGCAGTTTAGAGAGATAAATTACAGAGACATAGAAGCAGAAAGAGGGCACCTCCCTCCATTCCCTCTCCCTTCTGCCTTCTACATACTGGAACACCTACCAAGGCCAGAGTTTCTCTGGATAAATAGGTTTAAAAAGCAATTATGGATCTTGGGTGCACAGGTAGTTTTAAGTGCACCGAGAAATCTTAAAATATGTTGGATGACAAGGAAGTTGCTTTTGAAACTGGACCACCTGAAACTGAGGTATCACAATTGCCCCCCAGATAATTTCATTATATTTGGGCAATAACAATTTTCAGCATGCTTGTTGGCTTTATGGTTTATTGCCAGTCATGAGCATAAAACATAGTCAGAGCATGACTGCTCTGTAGCTGGAAATTTATTTCCACAACTGCACTGAAAAGTGAAACACAGATTTCTATTCTGAGAAAAAAGCCCCCACAATCTTCCATTTCAAAGTAACCTGTAAGGTCTCAACACTTTCCATATTTAACAGATTAACAAATTTGGCTCGGATACAAAACTGCAAAATGACAAAGTTTTCTTTGCTTAATCATTCATCTGTAAGACTTGGCAAACTTTCTCACTATCAATTTCAGACCACCCAATTTTGTGAATCTTTCTAAACTTAGACATCAACTAAACATGTTTTCATTAGAACATAAAGAACAAAAGAAAGGCTTTTTCTTTTCTTTCTGAGACTTGTTAATTTAAAGCAGCATTAAATGGAATTATTAAGATGTAGTACCTGCCACCATTTGTGTTTTAGCTGATGACGGTATTTACACTTCCTATTTAGTTATGTAGAAAGTTTTTCATTGAATGAACCCTCTTCTGTCCTCCTTCTGGCTTTTTTTCCTGAGATTTTTTTCCCCATAAGGGGATTTTCTTAATTTTCTTTTCTTCCTTTGCAGATACCTTTGTCACATCACTCCTTCCCATTTCCTCCGAGAAACCTTTTTATCCTATTGCCACTGATGTGCCAACTAAAGATTAGCAACAAGCTCTTGTTCAAACAGTGCTGAACAAGCACCAGTAAGTTGGCATCATTTCAGAAAGTATAGGGAGCAGCAGTTTTCCTACTTGTTTATTAACCAAGAAACAAATAAACAAAAGAAAATAGTTGGAGGACATGCAGCTCCCTCAAAGACACTGCTGAGTGCTAGCACCTTTCTGCTGATAAAGGCACATGCAATAGCTTCCAGAAACTGAAAATAAAAACTTCTCCACCATAAAACCTATGCTCTAAATAAATAAATGGATTAAAAAAATGCTTCTCCTGAAATTCCTTTTCTCCCACAAACATGCTACTAACAAGTCAGGCAACTAGACTCACTCCATACATCTCACACAGCTCTCCTGACAGACTTTGCTACTGTCTTGAAAGGGAGACCAGGAAGCCCCAAGAGGCATGATACTGCTGTAACAGAGAAAACCCAAATACAACAATGATAAAGTATCAATAATACAAGGTCCCATGGGGCAGATCACTGAAAAATAAATTTCAGCTCAACCAACCAAGGAAAATCAATCCACACTGCTAAGGTAGTTGGTACATCAACAGGAGTCTGCATAGGAGCTGTTATTCCACACTGCTGTGCTCATCACCAGCAAGGAATGAGCCTTTGTCCTGGGCACCCCACCAGAGGAATGAGTATACTTCATGAGGCAGAGTACAGCAGCCACTGAACAGGCTTGCAATGGCAAGGGGCTCAGGATAGGTGGAGTTTTACAGCATTATGCTCGTGACACCATACAGGAATACAGCAAGTTACACAGCTACAGAAAGTGTAAAGCATACCCACAATATCTTGCCATGAAGCCACAGTCAGTTTTAATTTTGTCCCAGGCCTTCACAAATTGTTATGGAATGTGGATAAAAAGGCAACCTAGAGCCAGTCTGAAGGCAGGTTCACAGCCTGCAGCAATGCCCTGGTCAGCCAGTACCCTAAAAACAGAGCACAGATACAATCAAGGCTCTGTAATCTTGGAGTAATCTTGGAGACTGTTTACTCAGCAACACCAACACATCAAAGGAAAGGATGCCAATGCATGAAGACAATTCTGTGTAACTCCAAGCAAGGTTTGTTTATTGCTAATAGTTTTCCTGCTTAAGCTCAACCTCAAAATGCAAAAGCCTTGAAGGGCCTGGAAACCTCACTTCAAATCACAGGTAAAAATGTTTTTATGAGAACTGGCTGAGCAGATTGCCACAAAGAATTTCAAAGCTGTGCCAGAGACCACTGCAAAGGTGGGAGTGCTGTGGTTTGTGAGGAGTAGTGGTGTCAGAACAAACACTAAAATAAGGGCATTAACTATGGCACAGATCACTCTGGAATGATACATGCAGGAACATCAGGCCCTTTTCATGTAACTGTGCTCTGCCCCAAGAGTGGCAAGTAAGATTTCCCCCACTAAAGCACACCCTTGTACACTACAACTCAAAATTCCCCCCTCCACTCTGAAACACTTCAGTTTGCACCAAATGTCAGATCTTTTCTCATCTGATTCCCTTGCCTCCTGCTTCTATTATACAACATTCCGGCTCCCCCAGGATAATCACAGTTCTAGCACCTCCTTGCTCAGCCAGGCTGAACATTCTCAACCCTTCCCTCACCATCCAGCTGTCCTGTCTCTGGAGGACATCATCCAGGTAGACAATCTACACTTCTTTGAGACCCAATTGTTAGAATTTGGGAAAACTATAATGTGTATTCTCCCCCAGGCAGCAGGATGTAAACCCACAAACCTTCTACCTCTGGTTCACCTAAAAAGCTACAAAATTGTCATCAACACAGGCAACTCATGGGCAAGGTTACTTGATAAATGAGGAAGTTCTTTGGAGGCCATTGGTGGAATAATTCAGATATAGTGCTTTTACCTTCTCTGTGTGAGAACTTTCAAGCTGTATAATATTTCTTTGATTTCAAAGGTCAATCTTTTATCCCAACTGCTCATGGTAATCAATTACCTTTATCTGCAAGTAAGTTTCCAATTTCACTGACACATCTTATAAAATTCATCCCTTCTACCTGCTCCTCAATTAGTACTAAAAGTAAGCAAATGTTTTTGTGAGTTTTCAAGATGCAAACCAAATTCATTGGATAAACTGCTTAACTCCCATATATTTAGACACAATTAATCTCAAATAGAAGGACTGCTACTAGCAGATGTCATCTGCTAATTTCTTTTCACATCTCAGAAGCAAAACTGGGATCTGCTGAAGTAAGAAGTGGGTTTCATCTTCATCCCTGACAAGTAAATCATGAAACACAAGAGTGGTCTTCCAGGTCAAGATGGGAACAGGAAAAAAAAAAAACAATCAACCCAGTGATAATAAAGAAAACAGGCTTTCTCAGAGAATTCTCAATCCATTTTGGATGACCATGCTCATGGGCCATTCGGATACAGTGTATTCAGATCTGTATAATCACTGAGACAGACAAGGCCAGCAAAACACTTTATGAGGGACCTCAGAAAAAAATACTGATGTGGTTGCAAGCTGAGATAGGAAACTGTAGTGTCTGTCATTGTGGAGAGGAAGGATGTGCTGGTGATTGATGTCACTGAAGAAATTTGGGGTGGGAGAAGAAGATAAAAACAGTCTTAGGGGGAGCAGTTGAGGATGCACAGTAACACATCCACTGAAGGACAAAGGTTAGGCTGAACATGGCTCAAACTGGGATGTAGGAGAGCTGGATAATTTGAATTTTAGTGCATGAGCCTAGGTAATAAAGGTACTACTGACAACAGCCATAGTGAAAACAGAATAAAAGCTTTTAAATTAAGGCTCAAGAATTTCATATGGACCACAATAAATCGGTAACAAAAATGTAAACATGAGGAAACACTTGAGTCACACATTCAAGCAAATTAATAGCTTAAAAAAACTACCAGCCACTCCCTTCAGGTATTTCTGAAAGGCTAATGATGTAAATTCACTAATGTTTATAAAGAATTTGAAATTCAAAGACACTCCATTAGCAAATTAAAAAGGGTTCTCCAAGGGCACTTTCTGCATTGTGATATAATGAGAACTAGGGTGCAGATATTACTTTCAGTGAGTGCCCTGATCACTACACAGATGCACAGAAGCCAAGCTCCCTATTTTGGAGTAAATGTATGCACCTCCCCAGCCACACAGGGACAAAAACCTTGCCTTGTAGAACATGGGTGACTGTAGTAGCTTGACTACTGTGCAGATTCAGCTACCCAAAAGAGCAGGTATTTTGTAACATGATTAGCACATGGTCTCAACTCCCCAGGCTGGCATCACCTGGCGTTCTCTCTCCTCCATGCTCCACCAGACCAGCACACACATCTCAGTGTACAAACACACATCCTTCAAAAGCCAAGATGATGAGCTTGAAAACAGAGCTGTTTCCACTGGAATCCTTAAAAAGCTTTTGGTTGTTTTGCTAGCATGCAAACACTGTGTGAGCAGAATGCTATTTCACACTTCAGTCTGCTGCTGAAACCCTGGCATCCTGCTCCTAAACACTGTGCCTTCTAAATAAGACACACTGTCCTCAGAGAAGGACACTCCCCTGGAGAAACACAGTAACTGAGAACTGGAAAACTCATAAACAAACACTCCTTTCTGTGCACTAGATCTCCAGGCAATTCACACTAGCTAAATTTACATGGCAACAGCAGAGAGGGGCTTGGATTGTTATTACAAAATTACCTCCTTCTGCCTTGTTACCTGCTCATCTCCCATCCTGCTGCCTGCTGGGGCACTTACTGCAATAAAAGATGCTGTTTTCCAAGCAGTACTGTTGTAGTTGGAGTGGCTGACTCCTGCACAGATCCAGACAGATGCAAGCAGCTTCATAGTGAGAAGATCACTATTCAATGGGTTTGAGATCACTATTTATTGGGTTTATGCTTTTACTTCTGGCAGGTCTACGAAGCAAGAATCCTGTCACAGTTCACGTTATTTTGAATTGTCTAAGTTCCTTACAATGTTGAGGATGTTTATGCAATTAAGTTTCACAAATTTAAGATTTATTTTTTGATTTAAGAGTAAGATTTGGGAATCAGCATTCATTCTGAGTAAGAATTTCCACTGCTAGACATGAGATCATCCAAGGCCAAATGGAATGTTTATATGTCACAATAACACACAGTGTTTTAAAATCTAAACTTACCAATTTCCTGATGAAAACTTACTGAAACTGATAAATGGAGGCAGATATCTCAACAGAATAATGGCTGGGTCTATCAAACAAAAATTCCTGAAACATTCTTAGAGCACCCAGCTGCTAACATTTGATAGTAACACAATAAAATAACATCTAACTTTCACATAAGAGTAAAAATGACAGAAATAGGCACCTGCAGTATTAAAGACAAGTATTCCAAACAGGTAAATTCTGTAATTAGCAATGTGACTAGTGACATACATAGTGGAGAAGGATTTAACACACTGAAGGAAGTACCATGAAAATCTCAGCACTGAAGGTCTAATCCAAGTGCAGGGAACAGTGTTGAGGCTTAAATAGCAACAGTTGCATTGTCATGCATAGTAGAGGGGTTTGATTTTCTAAACTTTTTCCAGAATGTTGGGATACAGTAATAGAAAAAAAAATTGTTTTACATAGCTAAAATATTTTTGACATTAAGAGTACAATGCTTGAGAATGTAAATGCACAAGGTATTAAATTTTCTTCAGGAAAAAAAAAATCCTGCAAATTAATATACAGTCGGACTATGTCTTCACCACTTTGGATTCTAAATATTTAATTAGTCAGCATCTTTCTGCTATACAACTATTATATGCACATTCCAAAATTACTGCCAATTTATTAACTTTTACTACTGAAATTTAGAAATGAGGTAATGTATGGGGATGAAATGTACATGTCTCAAAGCAATGATTCACCTTATTTTAGAGCAAGGCTTCATTTTTGTGGTTTACAAAACAATGTTTTTTAAGGCCCCTACACAGGACAGGCTATGTTGCTAAAGCGTCATATGAAAAGTGGTAATATTCAATAACAGAGACAGAGTCTTGAAAAATCATGGACCAGCCCAACATTCTCTTAACATTAATTTTATAAAATACCTTACATGAACAGATAAAGAACTTGAGCATACATAATAACCAAAATTTAAAAAGAATGTTGAATAAAATATAAATTAATTGAACACGTCACTAAATTTGCCACATTAGACAAGTTTATAAAAGGCATTTTCAGATAAAATAGTTATTTGAAAGAAAATCCTTCAAAATGGAAGCTGCTGAAGTCCTTTTTCAAGAAGTCACTCCTAAAAGCGCTATATTCCAGGTCATCAGGTAGCACCTGAATGTGCTCTGAATACAGTGTTCATTTGCTTCAAAATTTGTCAATATTTAAGACACAAATTTCAGGTCAGAGTTGTCAGTGCAAAGTAAAGCTTCAAGCTGAAAACAGGAGAAATACAACAGAAGAAATGATCCTGGTACAAAATTTCCTAAATTCACATTATAAAAAACCTGTGCCAGATGCACTCTTGAGATACTGGACATTAACAAATTTTACCAGTGGCCATTTTAGGGTTCCAGACAAGCCATTAACATGGCTAATTATATTAGCTTCCTTTACCACAATTTAAATTTTTCCTACACACAGCCTTTGGAAAAGATCTGTGCTGCTGATGTTCACTTGCTCTGCCCAACTTCTGATTCAGCCAATTTGTTTAAAATGCAGTAACTTAGCCAAAAGGAGAGAAAAGGTGAGGCCAACAGACAACACAAGGATGGTCTAAAGACTTCAAATGTTTCTGAGTTTAACCAACTTTGTTCACCCACGCACTCTCATTCAAATCAGTCTTCCTTGAAGTTATGTAAGTGCATAACACACTGCCAGGCTCAAACCCTTAAGTCTTCCAAAGGTTAAAAATATGTTTAGAGAACTATGTCTTTAGAGAACTAGACTGCAGCCAGATTAATTTATTTTAAGCCTATTAATTCCTGCAGAGTAAACATCAACACTCTAGCAAAGCAACTTTGCTGTTTGACTTTAACCAGAACAGGTCTGAAACAGTCTGCACGTTCCACTATTTAGAAGTGTTATTAGCACACTCATTTAAAGATTAATGGAAATCTTTTCAAGTAACCACTCAAAATATTGCTAATCAAGTTTGGTTTTTTAACATATAATAAAGAAAAAGTGTCACTGGTGGTCACAACCAGAAAGAAGGAAAACTTAAAAAACCTTAATCTATCAGGCAGCAGTTCCAGCCTCTAATTGAAATATAAGGATGTAATTTATACTAAGCTGCTGCATAAAAAGGAGAAAATGAGCTCTTCATTACAATTCAAAATTTCAAAACTCAATCTGCAGATTGTTTGTTCGTCCTTGTAAAATGCTCTTTTTTTCATCATTGCTATGCTGGCAGTTATGCTAGAACCTCATTTCAGTAATTCCAGTACAACCAGAGTGTATAATTTAATAGCCTGAATCATTTTCAATTTACAGCTAGCTAAAATGCTACAGTGATGCTGCAAACAAACCAAATGAACAAGAGGGTTCCATACCATACAAAACTTTCTCCCAAAACAGAGGAAAGAGATTAACTTGAGCCAAAAGCACAGAATATAACTTACACCAAAACTTTTCCTAAGCTGTACTTGAGGAATGAACAATTACAGGAAGATGTACAAACTCAGAAGCATTTGCTCATATCCAAATGCTGCAGCAGCTCTTCCCTATACCCTGTATTCTCCTGATCACTCTTTTATCACTGACACAGATTAACAATATCCATATTATGCTCTGTGATGCTACAAAACAAATAAATTAGTTTTAAGAACAATTTTTTTCAGGAAACAATGGGATTTTGAGATAGCAGAGTAATTTCCAACGGGTGTTCTCAGTTACTTCAAATCCTGCAGTTCAGCCATGTGCTGTCTTCAAAACACCTTTACAACAAATGCACTGGCTGATGAGACCTGATCCTGTAAGTGATACAAATTCTAGCACTTGCTCAGAGTGAAAGAGAACACCTACAGCTGAAAGGGAATAATGAATATATACCTCACACCCAGCCTGGCACACTGAAAATTTTCATATACTCATCACATATCAAAATGAGAAAAACATTCTAATTACCACATTTTTTTTTATTTGTTCAATAGTATTAGAAGAAAAATTTCAAAGTTTCCTAAAAAAAAACCAAGAAAGCAGCAATCTTAAGAATTTTCCTGGAAATATCTGGACTCAACTTGAACATACTCAGAATAGAATTGTCTTCTCTCACTTTTTTTAAAATCAGGAAGACTTAAAAATTGGCTTGCATCAATTTGGGCTCAAAAATAAAATGTCAAAGTTTGGAGTATCACTAATCAAGTAAAGCAAAAATATATTTCCAACTAAGCAGCTGGAAAGTGACTGAATGAATTTGGGTGTTCAACACATCCTTGAGGATTCTGAAGTGTACAGGGGAGGGAGGTTATTAAAAAACTTTGCAAAAAATATTGCTACAGTAGCATTAGGAATTAACAGTGCATCAAAGATTTAAAGTTTCCAAGTTAATACAAACTGATCCAAGCCACAATGAACCACAGGATAATCACTCAAACAAAACATTAACCACATTCTACTTTACTGAATCTAGAACTGGAATTCATCTGAATACCTTTAATATAATTGAAAAAGATTCCTTTTAGTCTTGCCATGAAGAATTGGTGCCATAAGTGTGTAATCAAAACACAGTATTATCATGTGCATTTGGATTTTTTTAAACATCTGCAATCAAATACTCAATTTTGAAAGGGATTTTACACGTGAGAACTCAGTATCACTGCTGCATGAAGTGTTTTATTTGTTGGTTGGGATTTTTTTGTGGAAACTGTATATAAAAGACCTCGAGACTTCAGGTCATGGAATTCTTGTTAAACAGAAAGCTGCCCAACATTACTGTCAAAATACCTTTAAAAAGGCAGTTCACAGAATAATGTATTTTACATTCAGATATCTCCTCTCTCAAAAGCAAAGGAATCTCAGAAGAAAAAAAAAATCAGTAGTGAAGGCCACATACTTTTTGCATTTGATGAGCTGAAATGCAAAAAACAATTAAAGCATCTTGTTAAAGAAAAAAAAAAAGACCAAAAGAAAAACAGAACTCCTGGAAAGTGATGATTTAGTTGATGGAGTGGTCAGCATGGAAACTGTTGGGAATGCTACAGCAGAACTGACCACAAGTACAAGGGAATATGAACAGGACATAGTACAGGCACAAACTAGAAAACTGTAACTTGCCAACTTGTAAACAAGAAAAAGCATTTCACAGATTAAAAGTTCTAGGGAAGTAAACTTTTTTTTAAATTATTTTGTAAGTTCAACCCTGATTTAAAAAAGTATGGCTAGCAAAAATACATAAGCCTCAGCATATTTATAAGTCTTGATCAGAGCAGCCAGGAGCCTTTGATAAACGGCTGGAAACAAACACCCTTCTGCTAAGGATGAATAAAAATATTCCATTCTGTTCTTCCTCTCATTCCCCAATCCACGTGTGTATCTGCAGAATTCATATACTCCAAGAAAATCTCGATGCTGCTATAGATTGAGACGCGGGGAGACTGGTGGAGGAAAACAGACAAACTCTCTTAAAATACTGCGGGCCACATCAACATTATTCTGGGCAATTTCAAGTGCCCTCTTGACTTCTTCAAAGGAATAGCCCTCTCCCATAAGTTTTGCAATTTTTGCATCCACATTTTCCGTGGAACTGTCAGAGCTGTATGCTTTCCTGTGATGTGTTTCTGGTGCAGTTCTCCGAGGAAGTGGTTTAGGGGGCCTGGCTGGTGCTTGTGAACCATCTGTTTCAAATAAAAGAGATAAAGATCATTATAAATTGGCCTAAGACTGTGTTATAACTGGGGCTGGTCAAACCCCATGAAGCTGTTTTAAGAGTAAAATTCTAAAGTAACATGAAGAAATATTTTAGTTTACCAATATAGCTCATTTTAAAATTTTGACAGAAGCTGATGTCCTCAAGAATGTCCCAAATGGAAATAACGTAGCAATATACCATTTTAATAATAATATAGGAACATGCAATTTACAATTAAGATTATTGAAAGCTGGAACAAAAATAAAGTAAGATGGAACAGGAGAAACAGTGAAAACAGCCAGTCAAACTCTTAAAGGCTTTCAGACTCTCAACCCACAATTTGAGAATATCTGAGCTAAAAAACAAAACAACAAAACGAACTAACAAAAAATCCACAAACAAATAAAAAGCCCAAGAAAAAAAACCCTACAAAAACAAACAAATGAGCAAAACCCAAACACAAATTGGATTACAATTTTATTGAGGACCCTAAGTTGTGTAGAAGACGAATTCAGAGAAATACAGCTGAAGGAGAAAAATCCTTATTGGTCCACTTTCTAAATTCTGTTCATTCAATTGCTACTCATGTCATGCACAGCAGCTAAACATAAGTACATAAATACGTGGTTTCTCCAAAAGACCTCCAGCCCTACTACTCCCATGATGAGAACAGAACATGCTCCTTCCTTCCTCTCCAGTCCCCCTATGGGAATATCTCCCGGTTTCTTATCTTCTATGGAAAGGTTACCTTCACAGTTAATGCTGGCGACTAAGAATCATCATGTGCTGGTTAAAAAAAGCTAATATTCAAACTTGCTAATCTTCTCAGAGTCGAGAGTTCTGTGCTCAAGTAAACTTGGCACTTTACTGAAACGCCTTTATCCTCACTGATTCCACAATAAGAAGCTTAAATACAAGCAGGCACAGCGCAGAAAACACTTTCAAGAGCAAAGCATCTAAAAAATTAAAAAGTCTTTAATCCTTCAATAGTGGTTTTAACAAGTCCTATCAACAGTGACTTTGATAGATAAATTAGAGGAATTTCTGGCTGTGATACTTCCTGTTTACTTACACTGAGAGCAGTGGCATTTTCCAGTGTTAAGTACTTCAGAGACTGTTCTTTAGGCATAGAAGAAATGTTATATATCCAGTATTCTTGTTGTAACCTTATCATAACACTGGACAGAGAGAACTATAATTCAACCAAGTCCATTAGAGACTTCAGATAAATGAAAGCAGTTCACACAAGAGCATGTTTAATGCAGGTGTATTTTCCTTTCAAATTAGTTTTTTCATCAATTTGGATGCATGCTGCTATAAAATTTAATTCCACTTCTTAACTCAGAGAGTTAATATTACCTTTAGAAAGATGGTGATATTCCATAAACAAACGGATGAAAGAAATTTGATTTAACATTTACAGTAAGGGGCTGCGAGCTACAGCTACTAAGGGCTACTTCACATTTGTTTTGATTTTTTTCTCTCTGAAGATAAAAAGAATTATGTAAATTATAAACATTCTGAAGCAGATCCAAACCTGCTAGGAAGGTGTGGAAGACCCATGAAACACTTGTCTGAGAAATTAACTGTAGCTCAGGAAATGCGGTTAATCACTAAAAACTCAATCAGAAACAAGTTCAAATTTCTCACTTCACTTATTTTAGTAAACTCAAGACTGCAAAAGAATAATATTCTTTATCTTTAGAATAATGGCACATTATTTAAAACCAATAATTTTTCTTTCACAAACCTTCAAGCTGTTTTAATATGTACATTCCATTATGGACTTCATTTCTATACAGTATGAAACAAAATTAAATTTACAAACTTTGCATTTTCCCCTGGGCTTGAAGTACAGAAGAAATTCCTTATGCATAAATCAGATCCTTCCCTATGCCTGTGTTACATGAGGATATTTTTGCTTGACTTAATAAAGGCTTAAAACTGAAGTTATTTCGTGTTTAAAATCTTCACTTCACTGAGGCTTTCTAACAAACTTTATAAAGCAGTCACATCATTTAGAAAGGTCATTTTTAATTCTGTCAGCAGATTTGAAGCACAGGCATTTTATTCTCACTACAGCAACATCTCTCTATAGCACAGATACTCTGAGATCTTCAGCGCTCTCAATTCCCATTATTATTTTTTTTAATGCTGACATCTCTTTCAATATCTTCACATCCATATAAAATTTCAGCTAAAGCTGGGTATCATATTGGATCCTGAGCTTAAAGATACTAAGCCTAAGCTGCATGTCCATCTGGACACTGAGATAGAGGTATTAAGCAGAACTTTCCTTCCCTACCTCCCATCCTCTGATGTTTCAGCCACCACAGACGTCTAACTAAGAATTCCAATAGATTTTCTAACTGTGCAATTCAATTAACAGTTTCTACCACGAGCAGCTTCTTCCACTGCTCCCAGTTCTGTAATTCAGCACTAGACTGAACCCTTAGGTAAGGCGTTAGTACAAAAGCAGACACAGGCTCATTTAATAATTATTTAAAAAGCACGGGAAAGTGGTGAGAGCTCTGTAGCACAGTGGGTGAAGGCTTTTGTAACAATGCCAACTGCCTGTTCCTCTCTGCTGGGAAATGCCCTTCTTTTCCTCCCTCACTGATTCTCCTGGATTGCTCAGTCTTTCACCAACAGCCTGAGGAGCATCAGAGAAGCAGGTGACCCAGGCTTCTTGTGAAGGCCCTCTGTGGAACAGTGGCAAGCAGCTACACCTCACCTAAGTGGGGTACAGGAACAAGGCACACCCAGGGGACACGTGCTCTAAGGAACTCAGAGAACAGGGAGAAGGTGAGGGAAGGACCCACTGCATATGCTGCTCCATCAAGCTGTTAGGCATGATCTTTCTACTTTGCAATACTGTGGACTACATTATTTCCTCTAGTGTTAACTGAAATAAACCCTGGAATAATATTCTTGTAAAAGGAATCCAAATTTGCAAGCAAGCATCTTCATAAGGCCAACTGAGGAATGAATACGCAGCAGGCAAATATATTAACCAATCATTTGAATCTGTATCTTACAGAATAGCTAAGTTCAGCAAAATAAAGCAGTCATCAATTAGAGGCTTAATTTTCTTCTTCCTTTCCCTCTTATTATTTGCTGTGTTTAGGTAAAATACTCTAATTATTAGCAATATAATAGAATAATAGAATAGGCTGGGTTGGAAAGAACCTTAAAGATAATTTAATGCTGCACCCTCTGCCATGGGCAGGGACACCTTCCACTAGACCAGACTGCTCAGAGCTACATCCAATCAGGCCTTGAACACTTGGAGGGATGAGGCATCCACAGCTGCTGTGGACAACCAGGGCCTCACCAACCTCAGTGTAAAGGACTTCTTCCTGAAACCTCATCCAATCTCCTCCAGTTCTCCCTTGTCCTCTCACTGCCTGACCTTGTAAAAAGTCTCTCTCCTGCTTTGTTCTACACTCCCTCATGTACTGGAATGCCAGTATTAGGTCACCCCAAAGCCTTCCCTTCTCCAGACTGAAGAATTCAAAGTCTCAGGCTTTCCTCACAGGAAAGGTGCTTCATCCCTCTTTTCACCTTGGTGCTCTTCTCCAGACTCACTCCAGCAGGTCCATGTCTTTCTTATGCTGGATGCGTTTCTCCAGGTGGGTCTCATGACAGCAGAGGTGCCAAACTCCCTCCTTGGCCTTGCTGGCCATACTGCTTTGGATGCAGGACAGCAGGATGCAATCCTTTTGGCTTTTTGGGCTCTGAGCACATGTTGCCAGCTCATGTCCAGCCTCTCATCCACAGCACCCCCAAGTCCTATTTCCTTTTCTTGCTCTTTTTGTACTAATTTTAAACAGTTGTATATAAGGAGTTGGAGAAACCGTGCCTTTGGGGGAGTGGGTTGCATGGCTGGGTACTATTTCTGAAGTGCTCAATACTGGGTATCTGAATTAGAATAAATTACTCGGTAGACTTTAAGGACTCAGTTAAACATCACTAAAGCAACCTTAAAAACAGTGAAAGTGAAGCAGGGAAGTTAAAGCACTGCCCATGCTACTCTAGGAACCCAGTAGCTAAATGATAATTAGATTTTAGAGTGAACTCCATTTCTTTTTCAGCTAGTTCAGAGAATTACCTTACAAAAGCACTGAAATGAATAATTTCTTCAGTGAGCTGATTAGTTCAGAATAAATGCAAAACCAAAGTTCTGAATACAGTTACACTCTCTACATTGTCTTTTTAAATCATAGATGAAGGTGAACCTGTTCATCCTGCAGCTCATCAGTTCTGTCCTTTGGAATTACTGACACTGTAAAAACAACTTTCCAATTAAGAGAATGACATGATCTATCACATAGTTTTCATCTAATTGAAATTAAATGGAATATCTTGCTGCATATCATGCTGATTTAGAATGGTATTTATAGCAAAAGCTGACATCTGAGTGTTTTAGAAGATAGCTGTGAGAAACAGATCAAAAAGTATTAAGCAGCACCAGAAAGCTCCAAGTTCTTAACTAGCAAGTATCTCACAGTAATTTAGGAAAATTAAAAATGGTTCTACCACAGAAGTGCAAGAATTGCAGAAAAACTCCACAGCTTTAAAAGTAGTTGCATCATCATCATAATTTGCATTACATGATAAATCAAAACACCCTGAATAAACTGACAGAGTGTTTAAAGACAAATAAATCCCTCACAATGACACTTATAAAGCATTATAAACTCTTTTCTTCCAATAACTGGAAACGAAAAGAGAAACAGCTATACTTGTAAAGACACCCTCCCAAAAGAAATAGTATTTACCAAAGGCATCACACTAATTCACAATTATTGCTGTTCATTAAAAAAATAAGTAAGCCTGAGGAGAGCAAAAGAAATCCCCTATTATTTAAGTTGGAACATATTCTTTTTTTCCCCCTATACTTCAGCAGTATGAAAATCTGTATTTCTGAGAAGGAGAATGCAATTGATACTAAAATATATCTATCATTTTTCCACTTGGGAATGCTTCATTTGAACAATGGTGATTATTACAACTGAAAGATTAGAGAAAAGTCCTTTTCTTCATGCATAAAAAGTCTCTACACAAAATTTTATCTATCAGGAGAATGATTAATGGTACAAAAAATCCCTTGGCTTTTGCTTTGTGTAGTTTCTTCATACAGGAAAAGAATGCAGTTGGACCAATCTGCCCCATTCCCCATGTACCATGCACATCTAAAGAAAAGAAAATTTGTCTAAAAACTGGTGAAGGTACTTTGAAATATAGGTAATCATGTTATTATTTTTGTCCACTTAGTAGATTTCCTTTAAATTTACTATTTTTGTTGCCTGAATACCCTAACCAAAATTTTTTTGGCAGAGGAATCGTTTCTACTGTACCTGTTCCATTGAAAAGGAAGACTGAATTTTAAGTGCTTTTGATTCTTGGTTTTATTAAGAAACATCTTAAAAGCTTCTTAGAAATTCAGACAAACGTATTAGCAAAAGAGACAGAAAATAATAATACTTTAGAGAGTTAAGCTACATTTTTTTGTTTAGGAGAAATGAAACAAAGAGGGAAATCAGGTGCTTGTGCTCCTTTCAGTACTTCTGATCTCCTATGAGCTTGAAAGGTGTCAGGAAAATCTCTGCCTTTCTCAAAAAATAAGGAACACTATAACTGACATAAGCATTCAGTTTGGCAGCTAGCAAAATGGAGCTATATACACCTACACACAACAAGTAGCCACTTCTACCTCTATTGCAGAACTTAAGTCTGTTACCCTTTGATGATTTCATTCTTTTGTAAAGCAACATTGCCATTGCAATTTGTTGTGCAGAATGACAAAAAACTCATTGGACTTTATGGATGAAAGTTATATTCTTCACAGAATTGTAATTTTCTACAAGAACAGTTTTCTGCCTTACCTGAAGATGGAGGAAGTTGATCATAGTCTTGAGATGTCCTATTTGTTTTGACATTTTCACCAGGTGCTCTCCGAGCAGGTGGCAAAGGAACATGACCAGTTATTGAGTCAAAATGGGGATCTGTGATAAAAGAATTAAAAAAGTGTCTTAGAATAATCAGAATTACTATCTGAGGGAGGGCTCAAGCATAGAAGGTAGGATTAGAGTAGCCTCCCATCATGCAGAGAAACCATGAATCCAGAGGTGTCCTCTGACAGCACATGCACATAAAACTCCAAATTCAGCGTTCACAGTACACATGTAAATATGATTTGAAGTGACAAACACAGGAGCACAGCTCAAAGGTGGTCTGTCCTGCACTGACTGTGGTCTCTTCTCACATCCATGAGGCACTTTTCAACCACCCAACCCTGATGGTGCTGGGATTGTGCCTGGCAAAGCATAGAAGACGTTGCAGTGCCTGAAGCAGCACAATTAGAAACATCCCAGCTATTCAGTTTGCTTAGAGCTTCATTATACTTCTATGCTTTGCAGTTCATAAAGACTGCAGGGCTGATTTCCTATTCATACAGTCCCAACTGTGGGTAAATATTACAGGGACAGAATTTGAAAAATTAAGTAAGTAAGAATTTTGATTTATTGTCCACTTATTTTCTTTCTTCTTTGGATACCAAAGGTGCTGCTGAGCAAGTGCAGATCCATCCTGGATCTGGCTTCTGCTCTGGACTCAGTGCTTGCAGAGTGTTTGTTTTGTATGTGAGAACAACTTTTCACTGGTGTTGATGATGAGGTTATTATTCTAATCTGACAGGCTCTGATGGATAGCTGAGAAATCACCCTCAAGACTTGTATGGAAACCAATCATCAAAAACTCTTCATAAATCTTCTACAACAGATTATGTGACAAGATGCAAAGTGAGTAATATGGCTTTAGAAATACCATATGAATAAAAAAAGACCAATTCACACAACCATGCATGCCTAACTAGATGCAATACATTGCTAAGATTAATGAGAACTGCTGCTGCACGATTGTACTCCTTATGCAAATATGAATAGCAATATATGGCTTTAGATACATATTCCAGATATTTATTTTAAAGCTATTAAATTTTTTTAACATTATCAGTGACGTTCTTAGATTATCTGGAGGTTACACTTAAACATGCAAAACTCTGCATGTTTCTGGACACTGGGCACAGGCAGATGGAGCCTGTGTGCATCTGTGTGTGAGGGCTCCTATTTTTCCTCTCCATTCCCATCAGAATTGAATGGTGCAGTGTGTGTTTCTGCATCAGATGATACAATTGCGGCACCCACTCTGACTAGACTGCTGAAGTAGTTTTTCTTTTGAAGTGTACAAGATAAAACCACACTGCACTTATGAACATCAACCTTTAAATTCTGTAGCATGCTAAATCTTTTCACCTGGATGCATTCAGCAACTTAGATGAGAAAGTAACACACTGAGTTGAATTTGCATTACAAAATACACAAAGCTTTGGCAAATTACTCAATGTCAGGCCTTAACTGACAGGAAAACATACATAATGAAAACATTCCATAAAAGGTCACTGCACTTCAACCTAAAGTAGCTCCCTTTCCACTCACACAGGTCAGCCAAACACCAGAGAACCTGTCAGGCCATCATTCAGCTGCACATGACTGCTTGTCATTCACATTCTGGCCTTCCTGTGAAACCATCACCAAAACATTTCATTTTATCCCTCTTCACAGAGCTTCTAAGAAAAACAGAGAGGGGGAAGACAACACCTAACCCCACCACAAAGCAGATCATCCCTGAAAATATTCACACAAAAGGTAAACTTAAAGACACCAACATCCTTTGAAAGCTTCCACAGAGAAAAAAAAAATTAAAAATCCCTTCACAGACATGTACTATAACCCACAAAAATCCTGCTGTAATGTGTATCATAATCAGCAAATCTATTCAACTTCATTAACCTAAAAATAGGACTCTTTTCAACTCAAAGACAAAAATCATAAACTGTAAACAGTTTTCATACCTTTTATAAGCAAAATACCAGGCTGAATGTATCACAGTCATTTACAAGGAAAGATAGCTGAAAACCTGACTTAGCAAAAAGGTTATGAATCCTATGACTTAGCAACTGTATTCACAACACAGTTTAGCAGCAAACTTTTACAACAGTTCTAACAAAGCAGAATACTCTTTTCTCTTATTTTATAGCTTCTTTCAAAGTTTCAACTTGAAAACATCCCTTATGAATTATGTTTTACTATTTAAAACAATGGAGTTGACAAAAATATACAGACTAATATTAGAGATTACAACAGAAAACTACAATTTACAAAATTTCTAGCCTGATATAGACATACTGACCTCATTTTATGACTTTGTGATAATGAAAAGTGAAGTCTTTCTATTTTCTGAGTAGCTTCACCTTCACCATTTAAAATTTTGATTTTTTTTTTTATATTTTGTATAATGACCTCTGAGGCCTGGTGACAACTTTAACACTGAACAGATAAACTTCTGAAGTAAAGGCAAATAAAACGAAACATGCTGTTTCCTCTGTATTCCTACCAGAATGAAGGAACAGTTCATGTCCTGATGAGGGTCGGCTCCCTGAGCCTGCAGGTTTTGTGTGCTCAATCATGCTGTGCCGAGCAGGTGGTGGTGGTGGTGGGAGTGAGGGGGGTGAGCTGTCAAATGCATCTTCACCTGCAGTTTAGAAATGAATTATTAGATGAGCAAAACTTCATTAATAACTGTAGAATAAAGAATAAAGATTAAACTTTATTTTTCTCTGGCTGCTGAGGTCTTTACTCCTATGATTCTAAGCAGTTCAGTGACTCCAGTAATGAAATTGTAAACCTGACTGTTAATAGCCACAGTCCTCTTCTAAAACATGCTCTGAATGACCTTTTGCAGTGCTCAGTTTCTTTGCTGGGATGGAAGGAGAGATTGCTTTTAGTGGCTCAATTGCCAAGAGTGTACTACAATGAAGGCTTCACAGAGTATCACGGTAGAATAACAGCTGTATTTCAGTGGCTGAGCAAGTGTATTTATATACAAACACCAAAGCTGACTGCACTCAGTCTGCTACATTTATGCTGTGTATTATCTCTATCTGCTGTTCAGAAGCTCTGACTCCAGATATAAACAGAATTTTCCAGAGCTTGGCAAAAGAATGCACCTCTTATACAAAGGTGCTGCAAGAAGGAGTTATCAAGCACCGTGATTTTTATGTGTTATTTTGCCTTCATTTCTCCTGCATCTCAGGAACACTTCAGGGACCAGAGAGAGCATAAAATGTTCAAAAGGTTTTATGGAACCAGAAATTTGGATGCTGACACATAGAGACATAACCATGCAGCTGAGTTTGTCAATGATAGTGTGGGTGGTCCCCAAGCATAGCACCAATATATATGCAGAGATCACTGATTTTTGTGTAGGAGAAGAGAACAGAAATCAGGGTTGGAAAAGAGAGCTTTTGGTGCCTGTAGACAGCAGTGAGTTTTGAACTGTCCCCTGATGGGGGAAAAAAATCCCAGAAATTAACCTATTAATTTAATTTAGTGGTTTAGTTTTTTTACTCAAATACCATATTTTTGGCATTCTTCTTTGTATTTGATAAAATAAATGCAATTATTTAGGCTACAGTAGAAAAAAATGCTCCACCACTGCATTAAATTGCAATGCTCAAACTTAGTAAGAGACGATTAAAATTTAATTTAGGGAAAATGGTTTTTACTTTTCTGTATAACTGGAATACAGATGTAGTATACCTTTTTGTCTGTCTCAAGTGAGGCCTTACAAACAGACTCCAAATGACACAAAATATTGACTGACAGCTGTAATACTTAGCTCATAGCCTATTTGGTACTCCTAACCTACTCAACAATGGCTGCTTTTTAGTAAACATGTCATTTAGTTCATCTGGGCAGTGTTAACCATTACATGTAATCAGCAAAAAGTCTGCAACCTAAAGGGGGCACCAGAAGATCATAATCGGAGGGTGTCCTGTTGAGCAAAGAGCTGTGTTTGGGGTTGTCTCTGGCAGGAGGCCGTGCAGGAGGCAAAGGTACCGGAACAGTAGGTGCATCATAGACATCTCCTGAATGACACAACCACAAGAAGTCAGTGTTTTCCTGCTGCACCCCTAGGGCAGCACAGAGTCAATCTTGTCAGCAAACAAGGAAAAAATAAAAAGCGTACCTGACTCTGGATGTTTCGATTTCTTTATCTCGGAAGTAGCACCGTGGGTTCCATTCGCGCATTGGCCGTTCTCACACACCCTGAAGACAGACATTAAGCAGGAAGCAATCAACCATTCAGCCAAGCATTAATTAATTCCCTGAATGAGCAGTACCTGGCAGTTCACCATATGGAAATGAATCAGTGACAACAAGATGCATCTTTTTTAAATTTTACATTTTTAGATGTGGAGAGCAGATACTGGTTATCCCTCATTAAAACTGCTTTGAAGGATTATACTAATTTCTCGGTGATGTAGTGACATGGCTTAAAATAACACAGGCTGCAATACAAGCTAGGGGAAGAACTAACATTAAACACAGTCCTCACTTCAGAGCTCAGGTCATTACTTTATTCACACAGTTACATCACAGGCTCAATATTAGCTCACCTTCACAGATGCTGAATTTTCCCTAGCAGAATTATGAGAAAAGGGAAATGTGGATTTTATAATGTAATTATCCACACCAAAGCACACCAGAAAAACCATTAAACAAAACACAAGAAACACAAAAAAATCCAAACAGAACACCACAATACACATTAATAATAAATTTTGACTCGACTTTGCCAAACATTAAAAAACCCCAGTAAAAACCCCCAAAACTGAACTAGCCAAAGCAGTTTTGCAGGAACGTATTCATTTCTCTATCAAAAATTGAGCCTTGCTGATACTTCCACCACAGTTTACTGATTTTTTTTTTAAATGGATGCATATTCTGCCCTCAAAACTTAGCAACAGTATCAAATTAATATGAAAATTATCCAACCAAACATTAAAGACTGACTACAATCTTGCTGAAAATATTGGAGATTATTTTTGTAAGAAGACTTTGTTCAAACATGGCAGGGAAAAACACTGAAGAAACCTTATCATAATCTTAAATATTGTTTACAAATACAAAAGAGCCAGGAAATCACTCCTGTAACTGTGGGCTTTGCATAATAAGAAAGAACCAGAGATTTTGCTTGGAAAAAGGCTACCATGCTAAGTAACTCCAGCTTAAAGATAAAGATCCTATTCCACCATGCACTATTATCATTAAACACTGGGAAATCTGCTAGAGTTATATGCAGCAAAAAGTTCAGATTTTGGGTTTCTACCAACAGTATTAATAAACCTATCAGCTTGGCCAAATGGAAAGGAAGAATTAATAAGGGTCTGGAATTTTTTACAAGATTCCTTATAAACAGGAAAGGGGAAGTGAATTGCATTTGTGGTCCCAAGAGTTACAACTAGGAGTAATGAAATAAATATAAGAATAATTGTAAGATTTAAAAACAAACTAAAGCCCCTAATGGTAAGAGATCTTTTGCTATAAATTAATTTCCCCAGAGAAGTGGTAGAGGAAGTGTTGTTTCCTTCTTTGACATTAGATTGGTTCAATCTTTCAAATGCAGTGGATGCAACACTTCCTCTGACTCCTCACAATATACACTAAGTAATTAAGAATATCTTCTACTCGATTTTTAATGAATTATGCATTTTCAATAATGTCACTAGCCACAGGCAGCAAGGTAACTTAACATGGCAGCACTTCAGAAGTAATCAGTCCATGATGAGCCCAGCCAAGTAATCAGTTTACAAACAATGCTGAAATGCCTGTTTACATTAACAGTAAACACCAGAAAAAAGGACATCAAATGAGTACTAACAAGCAAGCTTTCTGTCCTTTCCCCCTTTAGAAAAAAAACTTTATTAAAAAAAAGACAGCAAATGTAATAATGTAACATTCTTCTAAAATTAGTCTAATTAGTAATGCTGAAATTCTTTCCTTTTATTTCTTGTTCCTGAACTGATGTTCAGCAGTAACAAAGCAGACAATTCAATGATCTGCCTGAGAGTAAGACTGTGAATCGTTTTTTGTATTATTCTTGAGATATTTTTAGCAATGTCATATCTACAGGTAAAAGAGACAAAAGGTAACACAAATTTGAGAGTAGGATGGAGCAGTTACATAATTCTAACCTACAAAACATTCTGACAAAATTTTTAAGCTCTTTAGTTTACTGAAAACTCCGAATACTATCCAAAAAGTTAGGGACAAACACTTTGGGAAGAGATAAGAGAAAGTGACACAAGGGGAAAAAAATGGAATGTATAAAAATTTTATAACATTAAAAAAAAAGTTGATAACAGTTTTGATGGACAATAAAGAGAAGTTAAGTTTCACTGAAACAAAACATCCCTCCCATGTTACTTAATGAAATGCATTAAAAGAACACATCAGCCAGGAAACAGATTCCTGCTTGAAAACTTTAGCTCAGCTTTCACATCTAAGCAGTGACATTAGCTAAAAGAAGACATTTTAAGCATGCGGAACACCAGACTATTTTTTTAATGCCTAGGAGAATGGTTGGAGGTAATTTTTTTTTTTTATCAGAATGTATAATAAGAGGAGTTGGTGGTTTAATCATGGAGCAACTTGAATTGCAAACCAAGGCATTTTATCTGTGGCAAGTCGTGAATTCATGTAAAAAAACCCACAATACACACAGTAAAACTGGAGAAAATTGGGAAATGATCTTTCTATCTATAGCCTCAATTAATAATTCCAAGGGTCTTGTAAAATACTGTACCAGCCAACTGAAGGCCTCAAATATTTTTTTCTGTAACATAAAAATCATAAGATTCTATTTCTCCAGTTTCTTATTTTCTCAAGAACCTTTCAGTTTGAATCTATTTGCATCATTCCCACACAAAAGCACAACACGATCCTATTAAAATGGCATAGGAATAAATGGAATTTTTTTTCTTCTTGCTTAGAATTTTTTTCTTTTTGCTTTCCATTTTTTTTGCTCAGTCAATACAGTTTTATTTATAATTGGGTTTGGTTTTTTTTTTTTTTGTTTTAAGTCTCATAAAGAGACTAAGTTCTGAAGTTCAATAAGCTTTGGCAACTGCACAATATTCATGTCTATGCAATGAAGCCTGGATCAGGATTTTTAAGAGAGAATTTTTAACCTGCATGCAAAGAATGATCACATTATGAATGATCAAGCTTTTTTCCAGCTGCTTTAAATTATTACTTAAAAGATATAACAATCATTATTGGCTGATTCTGGGTTGAGCTTTATTGATAGTGGGTCCTCAACATCACATTCTGACAGAGAGGGGGGAAAAAAAATCGCAATACATCACAAAATTTTTTAATCACAGGAAGGTCTAAATTTTTTAGACCAATGCTTGATTTTAATATCATACTTGTGACCTACAAGACCAATAAAACATTTGCCCTTTTCCCCCCCAGTGACTCCAGAGTTATTGTTTTAATTCCAGCCATTCATATCGTTTTAAGGAGCAAAGTTCAGCAGGAATGGCACAGCCTTCAGTTGCCACGTCCCTTGCTCCAAGTCTCCTTGTCATAATCCATTAGTAATTCTGAACAGTGAAAGTTTGGAGGGATTGTTTCAGAATATATTTAAAGCTAAGGAGACATATTTCACCTGTATTTAAAAAGGTTCTATTTCTGAGAAGCATAAAGAAAATATACTGCCAAATGGGCTCAAAAAGCTAAAAAGACACACTATACATTGGGGAAAAATGTACATACAGCTGCCAGTTCACATACTTTTCAGTACTGCTTTGCTTTTAAATTGCATTATATAAAATGTGAAAGGCTAAGAATTTCAAAGCTGACTGGAAATTTCAGTCACACAATTCTCCTTAAAATTAAATTGGAAAGAGTTTTAGGGCTTGTATCTCCTGGTCAGTTCTGAAAACCTCAATGTAAGGGGAAAAAAAAAGGATCCCAACTGCAGAAATGGTATCCAAAGGCAAAAAATACCCAGTTCTGACACAAGAGAGATTCAATGATGTGAATTTCATAGGTTTGTATCTGTGGCAGTGGCCAAATGAAACAGAAGCATGGGTAATCCCAGCTTAGGAGGCAGGCAAGCTTAACCATCATTACAGAATCCAGTTAATTTTGGGAAAAGCAGAGGTTTTGTAAATAAAATTTTTTCAAGACTGCTAAATCACCTTACCGAGCAAGAGGTTTTATATTATGACCATGAGGTGGTTGTGAGCTCAGTATTACAGGATGTGAAGAAGGAATTTTGTATTCATCATCATCATCTGGGTGTTCCCTTGATTTATCAGACAGAGAATTTGCTGAAGGACCAGGGCACCTAAGGAGATTAGAGAAATAATGGTTTATCTTCAGCTGTTTGGTACTTGACCTCAGATAATACTGAAAATACTTTGCTTTAGCCCAAACATCCTTAATATATCTACTACATATAAGGCAACAAGAGCACCATGAGAAGCATACTTGCAAGGGTACTGACTTTTTGCCACTGAGAATGCATAGAGCAAAGGGCAGCTGCTCTTCTAAGAGTTAAACAGCTACTTGAAGCAAGCACAACATAGCAGAGAACTGCAAAGAATTAGAGTATTAAATAGGCACTTGCAAGACTCAGCCTGTTTGCACTTACCAAAAGCACTGAATAAAAGTTAATTCAGGACAAAAGGTGGGGGACTATGACTTCACCTTCACAGTTTCGTTAGCAAGATGGGACAGACAGCAAGAGGAGAAACAACTTTTGGTGCTACTTCTCCCTCAACTACCTCAAGGCAACTAAATATTCCTAATATATTCACAGACAAAAGGGGCTTGGAATTGGATGCATCATTACATACTCAGGAACGGATGCTTCCTCATGCAAAATATCACTGTGGTTTATGGTGCTTTGGAGACAAAGAGTCTGCTACTGATGTAGCAAAATGGGAGCTACTCACTGGAATGCAACAAACACTACTTGAAAATTTTGAAGTTTTGGGGAAGAATCACTCTGTATCTTTGATATAAGAGTTATAGATGTCATTTCAGGAATAAAACAGCAACTTGATCAAAACTGCTGAAACAGTCTGACATAATTACACAAGTCCAATTAAAAATAACTATTTTCACATGTTTAGTCAAAAACATAGGGGCTGAGTGGAAAATAAAAATCAGATGTTCAGTTAGCAAGAGTCCAATATTTCATTACTGAGTTTATAACAACTACTTTAGTAAAAAAAAAAAATCAGTACTGTTTCCAGGAAAAATAAAAAACCCCAACAAAAACCTCCAGCGCTTTTCTATTAATGTAGCTTTTTAAGAAAAAAAAGGTCGTATTTGTAACATTATATTCAGTAAAAGCTGATTAAACTATTTAAGTAGGCATATTATAGAATTGTGAAATTTCCAATAAGAGTAATTTTGACTCCTTGTTATTTAGAATAAGACATTTCATACATTATCAATGTATCCTTCAGTCAAATGTTTGAAATTACAGACGGATTATAACAAGTAGAAAGAACAGAATGCCTTGGAGCTATATGAAACAAACCAGCTCTCAGTCCAACACACTGCACAGATTGGAGAGCATGAAAAAAATGAGCAACTTGCTCAGATTAATTGGAGTAGCACAGTTGTGAAAAGCAGAGTATTTTGAATCAAGTACAGTTCAACATTTACGAGTGCTGAGTGCAGTCACTTCAACAGGAGGAAAAATAGACTATAAAAATATTCTCTCTGACATTTCCAAATAAATCATGCTAGATATTATTTGAGTTACATTTTTTGAAAGCAATTGTGGTTGGTGGAAATTGCTGTTTTTAAAGAGTTTTTCCCCTTCCTCCCCAGTTTTTCCACCTACATATTGTCACCCAATATTAAAGATTACCAGCATATTTCCTAGTGGTGACAAAAACTTAATTTTAAATAAATTGAAAATAGACATATTCATGTTTAAAGAAAGAACATACAATGATCATTTTTAACAGTCATTCCATGTGGTATTTTAGTAATTAGATAATTTGAACTTCTTACTCCTAATGTTATGTATTGATAATTTTATGCTTTAAAAATCAAAATCTAAAATTGCCCATGCAATTTTTAAAAGGTGTAAGTACAAAACAGAAACGAAAGTTAACTTTTTCCTCAAAAATCAATAGAGTTTAGTTTTCACAAATGAAGGCTTTTCCTTCTTCCTGGAATTCATCAGTTTTCTATTCAGAAATCTTTGGTTAATAAAAGAATTTCTTTTGACCAAGCAGAAGTCACACATTCTAGCTTTGGATTGGCCTGACAGGGATTTTGTGCCTGTGCATACTGTTATAATATTGTGTGGACTTTCTAGTGTTCTGTGTATACACTGTTCTTCGGTTCTAAGTTACATCTGCAAGTATCTGAGTGAAAAAATGGGATTCCCATGAAGTAGGATGTTTTTCCATGCCATGACACACAGAAATTAGAGCATTTCCCTCTTCAGAATTTCATTGTTATGAAATAAACAGACTAAGAATGGAACAGATTACATGAGTCATCCAACTGGTACTCCTCTGAGACCCTACCTCAATCAGGTTACATCCCAACATTTAATTACAGGTATGTCTGGATAACAGGCTAAAATTTTCTTCTGAACTGAAAACAGGCATGGAGAGCTTCACCTCAGCAACTGCTCCACCTGAAAATAGGCTTCTAAATAAAAAAGTCAATGCTCCACTGCACCTTTATTGTAGGGCTCGGTGAGAAAAAACCCAGCATATTAATAAAATGCTGAAATGTATTTGTCTTCTCTATTAAAGCTAACTGAACACAAAAATGGAATGAGAAAGTTCTCAGGACTAATATGAACTGACTGTCCAATTATATTATTTAACAGCAAGAATCACAAGCAGAACATTGGAAAGAAGTAGAATAGCATTATTGTGATATGATCCAATTTCCTTACGAAAACACAAAATAAGGACAGACCACATTACAGGACTTCCAAGCTTTCAACTTAAAATATATCTAGTTCTGTACAAAATCCTGTGTCATTCAGAGTTTGAAGATACTTGCTATGACAGCAACATCTTTATTTAAAAATAAAAAGTCATTTTACTGGAAGACTAACAGTAGTCTGCGCTTGGAATGACAAATCTTCCTATGTTCTGGAACTCAGAAACGTTGATCATATTTAAAATTATATAAAATGGTTTGGGTTTGGTTGGTTGTTTTTTAGCCACAACAAATAAGAGATGATAGTGTGAACCTTGGATAAAGCTCCATGTACTGAAAGCCCAGAAAGTCTGACTAGATTAGGGGCAGAACAGTGACAGAACACATTTTTTAGCCCTAGCACTCTCCCTAGAATCTGTCATCTCCTGTGACAAATAGCTCTGACCACACTTCTCCTGTAGTAATAGAAGCCAAGCCAGACAGTATCTGCTCTCACTGCCAAATTCCTGAGAGCAAGATCTGCCACAATTTACCCTCTCTCCCTATACAAACATGCTGTGGCAAATTAACATTAGGACTGCTCCCACTTAATCAATACCATTTATGCTTCTTTTGTCAAGGCACATTAAAATTCATGGAAAGCAATGAAGTTACATAAGTTAATTTCTTTCTTTTCCCCATTTTTTCTTTTAGCACCAGAGAGTCAGTGCTATTACCTAACATTAGCTAGCACTTTTCTTTTATATATCTTATATATATAACTTACTTTATACTAGGGATGACAGAGCCAGCTGGAAGAGGGGGTGAAAGCCGTGGAGGGACATCATATTCTTCATTTATCAGATGACCATTGGAAAAAACCTAAAAGTCACACAAATATTACAATGAGTATCTCCTCCTATCACCATGGATATTCATCAACTAGGTATTATACAAGAGACCTTGAGAAGCCTGTGGGTAAAGGCTTTCCCAAGAGTTCACACCACAGAGCTGTCTCTGAAGTGACTCTGAGGCCTCTTTCACCCCATTTTGGAGCTGTAGAACATGTTAGTTTAAAACCTCACCAAAAGAAGTTTCACATGACAGTAACTAGACAGACACTCGGTTACAGCTGAACTGCTTGGGGGAAAATTAAGATTTCAAGATTGCAAAGTGAGAGAGATGAAGTGTAATGGCAAAGCAACGGGTACATCATGCTGAACATATTAATTATTAAAAGAGTGATACAGAGCCTGCCAGAATCCATCCTCTACCCACAGGATTGTCTTTCTAATTCTTGGCTTCTCAATAGCAAAACGTTTATATTATAATTGATATATGAATCAGGGAAGAAAATTCATTCCATGTTTCCCTCATGAATGTAAATATAGCCTGAGATGGTAATTCAGGGTCGCTTCCTCTAATTGAATGGTTCAGATCTACAACCTGAAGATGACAGTTCAAGCAGTACTTGGTTAAAGATCTATGTATGTATCTCCTCCAGACTACACTTCCACACTGACTTGGTATTCTAATTTGAGAAGTACTCATTCCATCAGCTTCAGTATTGTGCTAGACCACAACAAGAATGCTACATGAAGGTACAGTTGAAGATAAAAATCCAGTATCCTTTTAAAATCAACAGAAAATCTGCAGCATTTAAACAACAGCCTAGTTCTAAGTAAAATTTTGGTGCTTCGTCTCAATGCTGAGAAAAGCATTATATAACAATAATTTAATTATAAATAACATCATAGATGACTTAAGTACCTTTCATCACATATGTCAACACCTCTTATCTATAGTAACTCAATTTCAGAAACATACTTTCAAAATAACCAAAACCTCCATCTATATATATATATGGGAATATACTTGCCATATACATGCACATACCAAAAAAAAAAAAAATTAACTGGAGATAGAAAGGTTAAATAGCTTGTGGTCTTGGAAAAAGCAAACAGATGAAAAAAAAGATTTCTAACTACCATGGCTTAACCACAAATCCATCAGTCTAAGCAAGAGCTATGTAGTCTTGCACAAGCTGTGTAGTCTTCAAAAAAACAAAGAGAGGAGCTTTGAGTTAATAATCTCTATGAATAAATTACTGAGCTGCTTTGATAAAAATGATTAGAGCGGAACTAGGAATTTTTTCTTAGGACATCACCATTTGATCTCTTTTCAAAGCTAAGTCTGACCAGCTGTAAATGGCTTTGCAAGTGCCTGAAGCTGCAAAATGCCAGAATTCACCTCTTCTACAACAGAGATAAGTGGATCACCTACTATTCCATCAGAAAATGCACACACAGTTCGGGCACATGACAGTTCCAAAGTGGACTTGAGATGCTGTATTATTACAGCATACATGGATACATTGTTTTAATGATTATTTGTTAGAAGAATATAGCACATCTAGAATATTCTCTCAAAGATATTTTTGACGGTTTTATGTGAAAATTGTATCTCAGACCCTCATATACTGTTGCTTTATAAATTACAGCACTTAACAAGTAATTTATGAGCAGCTTATTCTTAAGCATCAGCAGAAAAGATTCAGAAACCACAAACCAGCACTGGCCAATATAAACAGTGTGCTAGGCAGTGCAAGCCAATGCTGCGGCAGGGTGCGAATTTAGGATTCCCTGGAAATACCTTGGCGCTTTCTGCGGGCAGCTCGTGCCGCCTGTGCTTCCGGATGAATCCCGGCTCCGCGCTGACGCGGCCGTGCCTCCCGTTCACGTTCGCAGTGGCGGTCAGGCCCGCCTTGGGGGAGGCGTCGCCCCCGCCGCGGCAGCCCGCCAGCGGGCCGCTCCCGAACACGTCCCTGGGGCACCAGGCCTCGAGGGGCACGGGCTGCTCCCGGGCGGGCAGGCCCTCGGCCGGGTGCAGGTGCCTGGCGGCTCGGCTCTCCGGCAGCAGCGGCGGCGGCCGCTCCGGCGGCGGCGGAGGAGGGTCTCGCAGCGGAGGTGGCGGCGCTGGCAAAGGCTTGTCCTGCTTCCTCACCATGCAGGGAGAAGACTGAAAGACACAGAAGTTACAAAAAAAATTTAAGTTATGCGGAGGCATGAATGTTGCTCGTGACTGTCATGAGTAGAACAGCTGGCCATTTTTTTAAAAGGTTGCAGAGTTCACAGGTTGGGCCAGTTGCTGCCAGAGTGGAGTTCTAACTGTTTGTTATTGTAATCACCTGTGGTTTTCGTTAACTAATGTCCTGGGTTGACTATATTATGCTTTTATCCCCAATCGTCTCATTCTGTTTATGTTGAATAATAAGTTTTGTACCTTTAAGAGTGTTCCACAGAGTGAAGTGGGGGAGACAAGAAGCGTGCAGTTTGTTTTCAGACACTGCGCTCACTCCTCCACATTCCTGCTCCTGACTGTGTTGTCTGTGGATGAACAGACAACAGGACAGAGCTCTCCTTTGCTCTTAGTTAGTTTTAGCTAGCTGAGGCAGAGAAGTTCCCTGGACTGTTTTTTTTTTTTCCCTTCGGACCTCTTGAAACTGCTCTGGACTGAACAC
The DNA here is from genome assembly GCF_028018845.1 of Melospiza georgiana. Classification (NCBI taxonomy): domain Eukaryota; kingdom Metazoa; phylum Chordata; class Aves; order Passeriformes; family Passerellidae; genus Melospiza; species Melospiza georgiana. The sequence goes on along the minus strand of NC_080431.1, from coordinate 93,410,129 downwards.
CCAGGAGAGCACCAGCACCTGCAGCTGCGGCCCACCGGGCCAGGCCTGGCCTGCGACAATTCCAGCACCGGAGGGACTGATCAGAGACTGAGTGAGCTGAGCTTCAGCCCAGGGTTTTCTCAGTTTGTCATCTCTTTTAGAGTAGCAAGGGGTCTCATTGTTTGATATTGTGTTGGTTTTATTGTTAATTAAACATTTTTTTTCCAGCTTTCTCCAAGGAAGTATATTTTTCCCTCCCGGACCAGTTGGGGGGAGGGGACGATTGGATCTGCTTTTCCCACCGGAGCTCCTTTGGGGGATTTTTCCCCAAATTTGCTCTAAACCCGGACACTACCTGTCGCGAATGGTTAATGTGAAAAATTCGTGTATTATATGATTGGCTTTTTGCAAATATTAAAATGAATGTTATATGTGTTGTGTTAGAAAGAAATGCTGTATTAATTCTTTTAAGTGCTGTGTTAAATATAGTTTTAGGTTATAAAATTTGTTAAAATAAGAACTATGTTAGTAGGGTTTTTTTAAAGAAAGGAATGAGGCAGTCGCACCAGATAGCAGCCACAGGACACCTAAATCTTTCAGGGAAACGAATTTATTGCCTTCTTATCAGAAGAAACTAACTTCTTCCCGCCTTGAAGGCACTGTTAGAATTAGAAGGAAGAAGTTGACAATGACCAGACAAAATCCTGTGTTTGAATGGAATTTATGCATCATGTATGAAGTGTATGAATATGCAACAGGCTGTTGTTCTTAAGGGTTAATCCTTTGTTAGCAGGAGTCCTTTTCTGGGCTCATGCTGCCCAGAAAAATGTACCCGGACGTCTGTAACTCTTTGCTTTTATTGTCTCATATTGTCCTAATTCAATTTGTCCAAATTGTTATTACTCTAATAGTGTTACTATTCTTTTTAACCATTTTATTACTATTAAACTTTTAAAAATTTTAAAAACAAGTGATTGGCGTTTTTCACAGTTAAGAATTCCCCCTTTGCCGGGTGTCGCCATCGAGTTAGCATGCAAATGACATCAAATCCAGCATGCAATGGGAGAAACCCCTCACCAAACCTAGCCAAAAACCCTTAAAACAACGAGTCAACACAAAACTGATGAATCAAAGTGATGTCTAGACATGAGGAACAGAACCTAATGTCCACTAAGGCCCTTTTTAACCCTCACCCTAACCCAAAGATGTCAGCTAGACAGAGGACCTCGAATGTTGAAGCAGAAAGCAGAGAATCTCCTGATGCTCCCGGTGAATGGAACCCCAGCTCTGCCCACAGAGCAGTGGACACAGCCGCACTCTTCCTCCTCCTCAGAGTCACTCCTGGGAGCAGCGGTGGAGTGAGCGTGGACCCACGGGGTTCTCCTCACCCGAGCTGATCACTTTTAGTAAAGTCATTAAAAAGGAGAAAGGTCTCCTGCTGGTGTTTATTTCAGTGACCAAGTGCAGATTCATCATTTCTGAGCTATTTTCTTGGCCCCATAGCAGTACTTGCCAGGAGGTTAAATGCAGGCCTTGCCGGCATTCTGCAGCCAGCCGGGCCCTTCAGAGAGCATGCCCCCATTTCTGATGTTGCATGAGTAACCCAAGCAAGGAGTATGGAAAGCAGAAATGACAGCTAACTCAGGCAGACTTATTTGACCCATAGTTTTTTCCAGTGTCCTTTGCTTTGATCATGTGAATCACTTATTCATCTACTGAATTGAATTTTGTGGAGTGTTTGGTAAAAACAGGCTTCCTGATGTGGAAGAGAAACCCAAAACCCCAAACAAAATAAAATCCCAGAGGAGTAATTCGCTGACAGCAAATGAGCACAAAAAGCAATGATTAGAGAGCAAGGGGAAGAAGAAAGAATTGTTTCATTTTAAATTATATACCTAGGGATGACTCCAGTCTTTACATGCGCTGTGTTAGAGTGCCAAATCTGTTTGAATTGCAGTTCAGTTTTTCAGGAAGCAGCCCAATTAGTTTGTAGTTTTACTTGCAATTAGCTTATCTCCAAGCAACATTTGTCAGAATACTTGGTTTCTAAGAGTTGAATTATATCATAAATGGTTAAATGTGGTCTAAAATTATGTATGCTAATACTGAAAAGCTGAAACTCAGGTTATCAGGAAAAAAACCTCATAGCTGCACAAATCTGAGCACAAATCTGACAAAACCAAAACATTTTCATTATGACTGAATTACAAATGGCAATTTACAAAGTAATAGTTGGGCCAAGTCTTTACAAAGGTTTTATCTACAGCTACCATAAGAAATCCAGGAAAGATTATTTTCCTGGGAATGTATAATTTTCTTGGACTTTGGTAAGCCTGCATATTATTACCACTTAAAGAAATGGAGGTCACTGAACTTTTTAGTAAGAACAGCATTTGCTATCATTTCATTGGCTAGCCCAGCACTATTCTTCAAGCAGCACCTCAACACGTGACTTGAATTGAAAATAAAGTTATTCTACCTACAGGCTTATGTATATTAAAAGGAAGTAAACTAAATAAAGAACTGTTTAACTCACTTGCTAGTCAAGTAAAATAGTTATTTTCATTGTTAACACAGGAAAAAATTACCCTGATCTAGATTTTTTGTTATACCTTATAGTTATAAATTCTAGTATTTAACTTGAACAAAATAGAAAAGTTGTGGGGGTTTTTTTCCTGAAGGAGTAGTTTTGGCAGGACTAAATGATCTTTTTTCTCTTAAATATAAAATCTTTTAATGTATGAGATTATTCTTTGTTGCCCCCATCCTGTTTCCCTTGTACCCCACAATTTTTTTTCTAGGAAAAGTTTCATGTAAAAAAAGCATTTTCAATGCTTTTTCAAATTTCAAAGCAGCATCAATGCTCTTCCCGGTTTAATTTCTTTTATAAACCAAGAACCCTGCAAAAAACCCCTATTATAGAGCTAGTTTTTAATGGATGTGGGATATGTTTGGTGTATATCCTCAATATGTTATAACTCCTTTGCATAATATAAGAAGTTAAGAAAGAAGATTAAAGAAAGTATTCAAACTTCCATCTTTTCTTCTAAACTGCAAGCCACTAAAATCTTAAAAAGATATTTTCAACCTTAAAGTAAAAACCTGACAAAAGAAGCAAGCTACTTCAAACTGGATTATTATGAGTACATGTGTTTCAAGTCATGTCCTGAACTTGAATTTGAATTAATCATATAAAAATGAAAAATTTTAATCTAATTCACTCTCTCTATACAGCAATTATAATAAAACAATCAACTTGTTACAGAGAGTAGCAAACAGTATTTGTTCTTGTTCATGCTTATCCACTCAAAAAATCATTGAATCTTTAGTATCACTAGTTTTACAAAACACGGCATACAGGCTTATTGGCTATAGAGCCATTATTATGTCCCTTGAAATTTGAGTCCTATTATATGCCATTTAAGGTTTTGAAAGCAGTGCATCTGCACATATTTTTCTTGTAAGGACACTGTGGAAATTGAACATAAATCATCATGAAAGGAAAACATATAATTTTAATGAGATAATGACCTTTAAATCTATTTTCAGGAAAGTTTAGCTTCTATTTATTTTCATTAATCAGAGTTTGTTACAGAACTGATCCATTACTGTAACATCTTTCAAATTCTGACCATAACCAAGTACAATATAATCATCAGACAAATTGAAGTCATTTTTGACCAATACATGCAGCCAGAAATATTTAACTACATAAGGTATTATGGAAAAACAAGACTTCATTAATATGGATCTAATCTAAAGTTTCTTTAAACTAGAAGGAATTAAAGTTCTTTTGGGCAGAGCAAAATCCTGAAAAAAGCAATATCCATGGAAAGGTTTGAAACAGTCCACTTTACAAAACAAACAAGAAGCTCACCTTGGAAAAAAGCAAATGCAAAATATAAGCATTCTTATATCCAGAAATAAAGGTTCAGTAATAATTACCTTGGGTGACCCGGTTGGGCTGGCACACGGTGACCGTGCTACTCCCTTCTGAATCAGATCCAGACGGGGAGGGACAGGAGGAAGACTAAGATGAGGGATTTGCAGGGGGTCTGGAAGTGGTTTTCTTCTTTGTGCAAGAGGGGAAGATCCTGGGGAAGTCACTGGTGAATTCTGCCTGTCATTGCACTTCAGGAGAGAAAAAATAAAATTATCTTTTACCTGATGATCAAGTGTACAACTTCCATTCCCCAACTAAAACATTTGATACTTCTCAGATACTTACTAAGAGTCAATTATAATAGTTATTTTTCATAATGGACATCTGGACAGTAGAGCTCATCTTATAGTTACTGAAAAAGAAGTCTACAAGTCATTCTATCTCAAAATTAAGACCCATGTTAACTTGTGGTGAAAATAAAAGGATATATATTCCAGTAATTTATATAAAAACCTAACAATAACTGCCAAATGTAAGGGAAAAAAATCATAAATTCTATCATAGCACTGCTACCCTTGCTGACTTTTTTATTAATAGAGAGTACTCAATCTAAATTTCTACAAATTACTCTGAAAAGCTGGACATCCATGATATTGCCTGCTACTACCTACTGCCCATTTCAAATCATCCTTCCATACAAAACAGAATGTAGGTCTTCTGAAAATTTACCAATCAAAGTCACCAGCAAGATATCAGGGAAAGAAGCAAAATCAACAAAAAAAATATGAAGGGATTATAAAAATAATTTTAGAACAATTTAATCACTTAAGCAAATACTGAAGTAACAACACAAACATTTAACTTCCCTCTCCAGGGACAAATTATGATTACTTTTTTCCCTGACCTGTCCTTTCAAATTCATCCAAATAGGACTCCACCCAATTTTGCAACTCGTCCCTACCCCTCATCTGGCTCAGTTCTAACAAACAGAGCTCAGGTGTTTGTTCAAGTTATTTCCATGAACTCACTAAATGTCTGTGCTGTTCTGTGCTTTCCCCAGGAGTAGACACAAGTAGCAGGAGGACATTCCCACCAGTGATCAGCTTTGGGCCCCTAGTACACTGAGGCATCCCACTGTTCTCAAATCACAGCTTGCCTACAGAGGCAAACAAACCACCCATCTTTGGCCTAAACCCCTTGGATAAACTTCCCCCTCTCTTCATAAGCTTTTTCTCATGAATGCTGAACATCTCACAGTGATAACTGGGAGGAGACTAGAAAGTTCTTTAACAAGAAAACAAATAAGCAACACTACCTTTCTTTACACACAATCATTATGTTAAGAAACCGGACACTTCATAAATTCAAAAGCAGAGTGAGGAGAAGGATCTAGAGCATGGATCCTTATCAATGCTCTGTACTACAGCTTAGTTTAATATCCTGTTCTATACAACAGGGATTGCTACCACATTTCCTTCAAAAATAGAAGCCACCACAGTATTATTGTCAACAGTGCACAAAAAAGCAGGAGAGGAGTGAGAAGATGTTGAAAGCTACAAGGGTGATGTGCAACTCCATCATCAGGATGATTTTTTTGGTTGTTCTTTAGAGTCTTCCCCACTTCATTGACATGTGCAAGCTCAATGTCACAATAAACATTCAAATTCAAGAGACAGAGCAGTTTAAAGTTTGTGGTTTTCATGGCTACCAGAAGTTTCTCAGTTTCTCCCTTCAATGAAGAGGGCTCAATATTCATATTAAATGCTTTGAATAGTCTTTAAACTTTCTTTGTTTCCTTTAACTGGTGAATGACCCTGTCCTTGACGAGAAGACCACAAAGATAAGCACATAAATTACCAAAGCATTTAGCCTCTCAACATTAAGGAATGCTGAATAACTAAGCAAGATATGTATCTTGTAAGCATGCCTGAGCAACTGTAATTATAGAATTACTATAAACTGAATGTCAATTCATTTTCCTTATCAGAAGGCATCTATCAGTTAAACAGCATAATAAACACTGTATCATTTAACAGCATTAGTTTTCAAAGTTTAGTTACAACTCCATAAAGCATTCCTGAAAGCCAAGAACTATGCAATACAGTATACTCAAAGGATTGACTTCAGCAGACACAAAATGAATTTGCTTCCCAAATTATCTGAAATAGAACCAAATAAGCAGGTCACACCTCCAAAAAGATTCAATTATTTGAAATAAATGAGAGTGATATAGTTAAGTCTCAGCATTTAATGGTATTGCACAACAATGCATTTCAGCCAGCAGGAATTGTTCCAGAAGAGCAATCATATATGTGATAGGAGTAGGAAACGAAGAGTAAGAAATATAGGAAATACTAAAAACCAATTATTGGACAGGAAACATTTGTACGGAATTTAGGATGTTCTAATTGTCGCATCATCAAACTAATTAACACAATTTCCTGAGAGAGCAACCTGAGAGTCTCAAATGGGAGACTGCCTGGAATTGTACAAATTCCAGCTAAGTGAACAGCGCTGTTGTGATATCATTTTAAGAACACCCCTGTTTCTATCTGGCATCTCTTACACAGTTCTGCTCTAAAAAAATAATTTGGCTAAATGATGCCCTCTTCCCTCAGCGTGCTCACTGGTTCCATCCATGTCAGACTTCTTTTCTCCTGCTGCAACAACAGTCTAGCTTTTGCAGAGACAAAAATCATAGAATATTCACATTTAAAACCCATTCATTTAAAAGTTCAAGTTACTTAAACCCTGATATGCTTTTAAACCCAATGAAGCATGTGATAAACTTCTAGTTCCATATATTAGCTTAGTATTTGGCTACCTCTATGACATTCCACAGACAGTAAACCACAACTAACAAAATGAAATGGAAAATTTTCAAAGTGTGTGAGAGGACTTGAATTTAGGTTTATATCCATGCCTTGTTATGTCTTATTTCAAAATAGCAAAGTAATTTTTCGGTCCCCTGGACTACTACGCTATAGTACAGCCACAATGCCAACAGAACATACTGTGACCCCCACAGATTTCAAAAAGGGAATTGATTATGGCCAACAAGTTAAAGAGTAACTTATCAGGCACAATTAAAAAAAAAAGTTAAATAGCAGCAAGCAAAAGTAGCTTTTCTCCCCCTACAGGGAAGCTTAATATGTATCACCACTTGGTGCTGAAGTAAGAGCAAAAGCTTTGCTGGGACAAATAATTCTTTGTTGGATCCACCGATACTAAAAATAAAACAAAACCAAATATTCCACAGCAGCAAACAGGTTTTCCTTGGCATTCAGTATCAGATTTCCATCATATTCCCAATAAGAAAATGCCATATTTTTCAGTCCACCCCCATCCAACCTGTCCAGCTGCATCATTTGATGAGTGACAGCTAGGCCAACAAGATGGCTGCATCTCATGTGGATACCAAGGCATTAACAGACACACTAATATCTACCCTTTTTGGCACTCTGCTCTCCTAAAATTCCCGTTTGTCACCTATTGGAGGTTTTTGTATGTTTTCTATATCCTGGGAAAAAATGGGCAATGAGAGAGAGCAGTGACAAAAAGCTAAAACAAGCAAGTGATTAAGACACAAACTAGCTCAAATGAACTGGCAGTGACAGAAGACAGACCTTCAGTGTACAAAGGGGCTCTGCTGCACCACACAGAGACCTGTGCAATAAAGATGTAATTAAGGAGAAGAACACAGACTCCTTTGTAACAACATGGACTTCATCTGGTTGGCGTGACTGCTGCCAAGGGAAAAGCAGCTGTGACTTACTTTGCAGTTGTACTGCAGAAGGGACCACACTTGTGTTTTTCCATCAGACGTATTTGTTACTGGCATACACTGGTATCAGTTTGCCCCTAGCAGTTGTGAATTCAAGAAAAATCCTGCTTCCAACACTGATTACAATTTCCAGTCAATTTTTTTTCTGATGGAGATATTAACAGCCAAGCTATTCAATCAAGAGTTTTCAAATACCTTTATGCCAGATAGGTGCATATGAAAAGCATTCTCAACATAAATCCCAATGATTGATTCATTGAGGAATACTACCCTGCCTGTTAATGTCCTTGGAGCAAACTCAAACTGCATGAGACATCTAAGAGGACCCCAGCAGATCTACACCAGAAGTAGTTCTCTGAAGTTTCTTTATTTTTAATCAGGTGAGAGTAACTCACATATTTGTTATTTCTTGTTAAGATAAGCTGTGACCTAGGAAGAACTGTATTATCTTAGCTTAAAACCTTAAATGAGGATATAAATTTACATCACTTAACACTGATGACGGTAAACATGTTTTTAAATCAAGAGATTTATTCCCTTTATCTTTCTTGGCCCAGGAAAATGCATGTGAAGGAGGGAGAGGCAGTGAGGTCTCAGAGTCAGCAGCACACTGCCAAGGGAATCCATAATTAGGGGAGGCACACTGCCTCCCAGCATTTATACTCTGCAAACACTAGTAAGTAATCATTTAAGTAAGTCCCTCCTGTTGAGTGACGTGATCTTAACACATTCCACCAAACAGGTGTACCATTACATAGGAAGCGATATGTATATATCAGTCCAGCTACTGCTGAAGGAATATATGGATATGTATTTCAAGTCTTATTTTACATATTTTTATATTTTATACAATGAAATTAATAACATAATTACTATGTAATACATGCCTTTTTCCATTACCAGAAAAAAGTAGACTTAATAATATGGAAATGAATGAAAACAGCCTCTTCCCATTTATTGAGAGCCAAGGTCTTTTGCCGTGATTTACCAAATTTGACCTAACTTACCTACTGGAAGAAGCCTAGTCATGGCAAACTGTCTTTCAGCCTTGACAATTTGCTATCATTATTTTAAAGTGCAGTGTGGATCAGTCAAACAGTCAGGCTTTTGCACATTCAGATATCTAGGAAATTAATTTCAGAGAAGACAGTAACATCCCAGATGGGGTAACTTCATCTCCTTTTAGATGGAACTGTTTATAAACAATGTTAATTCACTTTAAGGTACTCAAAACCTCGCAGTCTCCTATACTGGTAGAGCCCTCGTCTGTGTTTTCATGGGATATTATTTGGATCAAAAAATTAGCTTAAACACTTATGAATTCAAAATTATTTGCTCTTAGCAAGAACTCCTGCATTATCCATTTTCCTTATTTTCTTTCTTTGTTTTTAAAAGAAGTCAAATTATGCTTTGTTCTAATAAAAATGACAGAGAACTCTTCATTTATTAGGACAATTAAACATTAAACATTATAGAATAACTAACAAGCTCTACTAGACACTCAAATGCCCTCTTTAAAAATTAAAAAAAAAAAAAAAAATTCAATATTTACCTGAGCCTGTAATCTCCATTTTTATTAATGTGCATTTCATAATGTTGTGCTTTGCTAGAACAAAAGATGAGAAGAGGAACATTTTGGGCAATAACTGCATTAGCTAATCTGATACCACGGGGCTGAAATTTCTCGGTGAGGAAACAATTAACAGAGGCTTTTGGCACCACTCCTCCTCTTTCTTTCATTAAGAAATATCTGAAGACAATTTGGAAATAAAAAAATAAGCTGATTGATGAGGCAGATAAACAGCCTAACTGCAGCAGATTTCTCCAAAGCCTCTGTTGGAGTTGATCTGCTGCTACTGCTGACTCTCACACAACACCGAACCAGAACTATTCATTTTTCCTAATGTGTATCCACTTACTAATTCCTTTAAGGAATTCCTTTAAGAAGCTTCATGATTATTTTTTTTCCAAAAGCCGTTTCAAATCTGAGATCTTTCAGAGACTTCAGACACCTCTTAGGAGTTTCGGAGTACAGTTCAGGGGTAGGAGTGATAAACTGCAGAAATGGTATTTTTCTGTTATCTGAGTATTTCCACAATGCATTGTGAAGCCCTACAGTCACTTTCATCAGAGCTCCATGTCTCTGAAACTCTTCTCTTCTAATGAGTTTCACAGCCCAGCTCACTACTAGCCAGAATTTTCTTAGAATGGTCAGCCAGGTGATTTGACACAAATATAGCCCATTTGATTTTCAAGGATTAACAGATTTATGTTGAGAAATCTTACCACAGTCCATGCAATGAACTAAGAATTGAAATATTTGTTCACTGAGACTACAAAGCTACAGCAGTGCCAGCAGGTTGGCTGCAAGAGCTAAATTATTATCTTTGCCACCTAAATTCCATAATTTAAAAAAACTTTGTTACTATTTGTTACTACAACACCATCGTTATGCAGCACCCTGTTCATATGAACAGCGCTAAGGACAAACAAAAGCAAATTTCACAAAGAGTAAAGTTCTACATAATGTCACTGAGAAAAATATAATTTCTTTAAGCAGGTTCCAAAGATACACTGATTAGCAGGAAAAATAAATAATAGTTAAAGAAATAGGCAAGTCTGATGAAGACATTGCTAACAAAAAGTATATATAAACAATGCCATATTACACACAGGTGGTATGATTAAGACCATCACTGCAAAATCAATGGTAACAATTTTAAGAAAACAGCAGCTAAAAATCACCAAATGACACAATAATTCAACAATTTCAAATAAACTTCAAGAGGGTGGCAGAGTGAAGATTTCTTTCATTGAACAATGAAATCAATGAAAAAAAAAAAAAGACCCAAAAGCACTCAAGCACTTGATGGATACCTAAAAGAAGACATCTTATAGTAAACCTATTGTTCCTTCTTTTGATAAAGGCAGAATGCGTTTTTGCCTTATCATGGAAGTGATAGCGTTATAAAAGCCCATCAATTCAAGGCTATCTCACAGAGGTCATGCTACAGACTGCAATTTAAGTCCAGGCAGGAAGGATAAACTGTTCCCAAGGGTAGAGCATGTTGTATTACATACACAACACAAGAATGATTCATAAGCCTTAAGAGGTTAGGAAGGATATCAGAAGCATGTATATTAACTGGCAGATATTCTCAGATATAAGGGTAAAGAACACTTATTTTTAAAACAAATACAATGATAAGGAAATGGAAAAGTAAGATGTTACAAAATTATTTCCAAGACAACAATTCAATCTAGATGACCTTAGTATAAGGAAAAATCTAGTAAATGCTCTGTCAAAATCAGTGTCACATAGCCTCTGACAATATCTATTCCAGGCTAAAATAGAGTAGTAAAAACTATCACCATAAAATAAACTTCTGTCAATGATAGTGCTTATTTATCTGTAATAAAATCTCCTGCAAAAAAGATCTCAGAATTTAACACAGAGCCCTTTCAGCACAAAAAACCTTCCAAAACACACAGTCACTATGGATAATCTCAAAAATACTCTTCCCAGTAAAGAGTACTTAATACTAAAAATTACAGAAAAAAAAATCATAGACAACTCACATGAAACTTAATAAAAGCTACTTGTGTGCAGTATGAATTAGCTGTCGAGTTCACTTTTATAAAGTAGTAATACTGAAAATTGTTTAGAAATTCAACTTTAATCCTAAAACATTCTATGCATGTGTACACACATGTGCAGAAAACAAATGCATATAGGAAATTTTTTGTTCTTTACAAATAAAAGCTCAGGGAATTGTCCATACAGCATAGTTTGGATGAGAGTTTCAGCTGGTGCAAACTCACGCTTTGCCCATTATAAACGAAGTTATCTTAGTTCACATCAGGTGAGAATCTGGAATTTTTTTTTAATGCATTTGTATTGACACATTTTGTTTTTTCAAACCCAACAACTGTTCAGTGAGATGCTGTGAGCTAGAGCATGAAGTGCAACCTGTCCCTGTTTAAAGTTACAGGCATTTGTTTACAAATGTCTGGGTTTAGCTGCTGTGCAGAGTTTGAGAAGTTACCTTTCGGACCGAAGCCAAACGATTCATCATTAGAGACTCTTCTCTATCATCATCATCATCCAAGTCCAACATGGGCATACTGAAGCTATCCATAATACTGCAGCACCTGGAATTCTCATCCCTGGGATCAAAAGGATCCACAATGATTGGCTCAGTCCCTTTGATTTCACAGCGGCAGAAAGGGCAGCCTTGGCCATCTGATTCCTACAGTAAGACAAAAACGTAGATAAATTAAAAAAAAAAAAGAAACAAAACTAGCAATAATTTTAAAAGTAGAACTTCTACCTTTTACACAGAAACATCCTCAAGCAGTCTCTAAAAGCTTGTAAAGAAGGAGTAAACAGGAAAAAGATTAACAAATATTTAACTACAGTAAATCTTAAAATGACTGCACATTTAAAGCTTTCTCTCTTCAATAGACTAAGCTTCACTTAAAAATGACTAATCAAAATGTAACTATTATCTCCACAAAGCACTAAATCAGTCTTAATCTTACAGGTCAGGAAGTAACATGTTTTCTTTCAGGCATACATTTTGCTATTTCTTCAAGAGAAAGAAGGTGAGGTGTGTAGACAGAGATAATGCATTTTATTATATACCTTTTATATTAACCATAAAGTATTTCTTTTTCATTTAATGTTAGGAAATGCAGGCAAGCTTTATGGCATGCAGCTCTTCTTGGAAAAAACATATTCAGTCCATCACAGCTGCAGCATTGCCAGTATTCAGAGCATCTAAAGCTACAAACAGTTTTCTTCACATTTAGATAAAAAAATCAGAACTTAACTACATTTTCAATAAATTATATAAAACATGCAATTATTTTCACATATTATCAGAAAAAAGAACTACCTGAATTTTAATTTTAAAGCGGTATGTGTTCAATAATTTTCAAGCAGCCATATTCAATTCCTTTTACTTATTTCAGAACTGTATTTTTTCTCATAAAAAATAAACAAAAAGCCTTGAGATCCAGATTATTAATGAGCAAAAATCAGAGAAATCTTTCAAGGACTTATAGAAATATTTCCATCAAGAAGCAAAACATAGATTTGAATTATAAAAAAAAAAAACAAAAAAACAAACCCACCACCAAACAAATAAAACCACAAACAAAACCACACCCAGAAGAACCATGAATCTTTGAAAGTTCAAGATAATTCAAAGAGAAATCAGAAATCACATGGTGTTGTATTTGCAGTCAGGTAGACAGACAGCTAAAGAGATATGAACACCAAAATTTAATTCTAAAAAACCTACTTATACTGAAATATAACCAAGCAAGCACTGGCTTTTGATTTCTCAGATGCAAAAACAACATTAACTTTTTTCTAGCATTATTTTTATCTTGACACTTGGCAGTCTTACTAAACTGACAAATGATTTTACAGTTTTTGGATGAGCTATATCACAAGGTCAGATAAGTGTAAATTATTGTCTCCTGACATCACTTGCAGGATTAGCACTGGATTTTGATTTTGTATGGAAAGACACATCTACTCTACTTTCAGCACCATAAGTACACTAACTAGTCAACTTCAGTACCTCAAAAAACATCTTCAAATTATATAGTCCTACTGAAGTAGTCACAGGCAAGTGAACAGATGTCCTCCCTCACTCTACACAACTCCTTAGAGCTTCATTTTCTAAAAAAAAAAAAAAACCTTATCAATGAGGCACAGAGCTTTTAGTTTTCAAGGCTTCCTTGTACCTGTGTTCTGCACTAGCAGTTTCCATCCTTTCTTTGGAAAAGCCTTAGTAACCAAACACATTATCAGACTTGTATTCAGCAGTATGACTGTATATATGAGATGTCTATATTAATACACACACCTGCCCATGCCCTCAGAAAGGTTATTTAGAACCTTATTATTAACCTTACAATACAGTCTATATGCCCATATGCTTTTAGAAAACATACACTTTTCAGACAATAGATTTCTGTGGTATAAAATGACATTTTACTTCTGTTGTGTAATGCAAAAAGGAAACAAGTAAACCAAGTCTTATTTGAGAGACTGAGCCCCATAAAGGTGAACAGGTCAATCATCCTTAGTATTCTATGCAGATCAGATGCTGCTTACTCAGTTTTTTTCTGCTCAGTGAAAACATCTGTATTACATCTCTTGAGGGATGCTTAACGAGCCATGATGCTGCCAATTAAACAACCCACCAGAAGCTCACAACAGCTGATGCTGTTACCGTGTAATACCTCTTCATTGCCTCACTAATTATACAAAAGTTAAATTTGTAATGAAGTCTGAAATGTACCTGACCAATTACAGCTGGTAGCTATGTTCTGATGAAACCTGGTGCATTCAAACATGTCAGTCTTCTGGGCCTAAAATGCCTTGCCATTGTCTTCCCAAATTCCTGTTCCATAGCCAAGTACTGGGAACCTCAGCTTCTCAAATCTCCAGAATCAGAGCACATCACTGCCCTAAGACTGCAACATGCTCCCACCACACCACCCAACAATTAGAAACACAACAACTACAGTCCTTCTGCTTAGCCCTGTCAGCTCAGCCAAAAAACAAATGAACAAGCAAACAAAACCAACAAAACTACACACCTCGGAATTTTTCAGAGTTTTTTAAGTCAATGATTTATGTGGCCAGACCTCTAAGTCTGTCATTCAGAATGAAACCTGAAAGAATAGAGAAAGGGTACTCCTGAAATGAGAAATATTGCTCCAGCTCAGCAGCTGCTTAGTAGTGAAATAAATATCCTTTTGTGGTTATGCCTCTAATGGAATTTCCTATGAATTTCTGACCTATGGCCAATTTGAAAGATTTGTGTTTGGAACATCAAACTCAAATTTCACCAAGAACACAAAATTGGAAACTGAGAGTACTTCATTTTCAAGAAACCTTTATTGCTAATGGAAGAAAAACTCAAATTATACTTCTGATATATTGTGTTGGTTTGCCACTGAGGCTTTCTTAATTAGGTAGAAAATGTCCTAATTAGAAAAGGAAAATTATAGTACTTGAAGACATGCCACAAATGTAAGAGTGAAAACACATTGATGGAGGATGAACTAATTTAAAAACAGGTCCAAAATGGACTAGACTCAAGGATTCTTTTTACTCTTCTCACTACATTTGTAAGCAAAGACTGATTATTAAGCGTGGAACAAAGTCCTCTCTGAGAAGTGGATGAACCTTACTTGTCCCCATAAAATATAGATACGAAAGAAGGGCAGGGATGATGCACACTGTAAAGAGGAATGACCTCAGCTTTAGACATTGTTTTTTAGGTCAACTGCCCTGAACTAAGGGTGCCCATTCTCCCTTTTCCCACAGACTGGTGGATCCATGAACAAGATGGACAAAACATATCAACCTGGGTCACCAGGAAATCTCAGAGTTTTTTTGGATGTTCTATAAATGACTTTGAGAGAAGGGAGTTTCCCCTCCATTCAATCTCTTAGTCCAACAACCATCTAAAGCCATCTAGGTGTTTCAGTGCTTTGTATGCTACTAATGTGAAACACAGGCATCCTAAAAGCTTAATTTTCCACAGGTCAATTCATGACCTCCACTACTGAGGGATCCTTCTCTCACCAAAGACATCCCTTCTCCTTATAAAATGCTGTCTAGTCAGTTATCCATTCCCAGACTGAATTGGCACCAAATACCCAGCTTCTACTGTCTGAGTAGGTGCTGGACTCAGGAAATAGCTTCCACTCAGCAGCAGTCAGCAAATGGCCTTGGCAAGACTATGAGTCCAGACTGCAAAGACTCCTGGAGCTTTATTTTTCACAGAGTTCTGGTTTGAAAAATGAGGACGTTTATCATTTTAAATATATACATCCTTGTACATGGAAAAGTAAACATATACCACATTGTAAACACAAAGGTAACAGAAATCCATTCCCTCCCCACCAGCTAAACTGTGACAGTACCTGCCAGGCTGTAAGACAAGAAGTGCACATAAGGTGTCCACAAGGCTCTATCTTCACGTCCTTGTCATTCTCTGCACAGATTTTACACAGCTGAAAAGTGGAACCCATTTCACAGTACAATTCATACTGCTCCTGTAATAAAAGAAAGTCAAACAATTATTTCTTTCCAATGATTTGTTCACAAAGAATATACTTCTCCAAATGCCCTGTTTTCCAATCTGCTTTACTCATTAATCAAGGAAGCTCTTGCTACTGATCTGTCTAAAAGCCACACTAAGGTTACTGAAACAGCTTACATTTTTGCTTCTTCCAAACTGTGATATACTACAATACATACCAAAATGTGTTAAAAATATCTGTGCCTATTAGATTTTGTACAGACTTGTTATATGTGGCTGATATGCAAGGCACAAATCCTACTTTTCTTTGGTTGCAGATGAAAGGAAGGAAATGAACATATTAAGTGAAACATTAGGTGAAGAAAGGGAAAAAAACTGGGATTTTAATTTCTAGGTATGAATTTAGGGGTAAGAAGATTATTGGATTGAAAATGGACAAGCAAGAGGGCTTTTTTACCTATAGGAAAGATGTTGTATAGCAGTATGTTAAAGTACACAATCCTTGTAAAGGAAGTATGGCAAGAAAACTCTGCAGGATAACTTGGCAACAGTCACGCACAGATTATTCAGTACTTCACATCCTTACAAGACTGACAGGAAGGTAGAACACCACCATTAGAAGGAATAAATAATAGACAAAACTCAAGTCCAGGACAGTGTTCTAGAAATAGTTATTGTTGGGTAACTGACAGTTAAATGCATTTGGATTGAAATAAGCTTTTTTAACCTTGAAAAACCAAATTTTGAAAGCCTAAAGTAAGTACAATCCAGATCATGGGAAAATAAGCAGCTACTGCTAAGTGAAGTGAGGGGACATGAGGCTAAGAAAAAGACAAAACATAAGAGAGAGCTTGTATCTGCAGCTGTAGTCAGTGTACTAAAGATGCTTATGGTGGAGCTCTAGCAAGGAATCCATCTGCAGCAATCTAGCCCTGCAGCCACTTTCATACCATCTCTTCATCATTCAGGGAGGTATACTGACAACTTTAAACCTCTTCAGTTATATATTATTTAAGGCAGACTCACATAATTCAGACTCTTTTGAATTACCATCAGAATTAGCTAATAATGTCCTCATAAATACATGTGCAGAAATAACTTGATTCATTCAGTGGATTCAAAATAAAATATGATTGGCTTGTGAAGAACAAGGTAGTCATTGACTATGTGCTGCTTCTTATTTCTTGGAGAAAAACCGAAGATATGGGCTGAAGCATTACTCTGCACTCCACAAATACCTGGTAAATCTCCATTACTCTTTCATTATTATCTTAAGACTAGGAGGGAAAAGATGGATGTCAGAGAAGTGGAAGTATTCAGGTTGTCTCCAGGCAATTGTTTTTAGGAATTCTCTTACTTACAAAACAGACATATTTGTAATGCTATTTCTGATATTATCAGTAAAGAATAGCAAAGAATCGTATATAATAGTAAAGAATACTTATTTTCTAAAATACTTCTGGAGTGGAATGCACATAGAGCACCCAGAAGTACAGAAGATTCAGCAGGTCATCCAGTTTGATTTGAAGAAACAGAAGACCATCTGGAACAGCAGCGCTTGTATCAAGGCTTTCTTTGAACATATCCCCGAGTCTTCCAGATGTTTTCATCAGGAAAAATGTTCTACGCAGCATTCCTTAACCTTCTAGTGTTAATTTCAGCACCATTTTTAATCAAGTATTTGTCTTGGGGTGTTACTTCCTACTACTTGACTATCAAATATCTGCAGAATTAATCACATCATCGCTTAACAAGACTATAAACACAACTACATATTCTAATTTTCTGTGCAATTCTTTGCAAAGTGACTCTGTTGAGGCATTTACTTACTTACGCTGTTTTCCCTGATCTCTCTTTCAATTTGCACCATAGACAAAGAAGAAAGGAGATAACTGGATACCCTGGAACTGGTATTTTTGTGATGTATGAACTTTTCCTCCTGGACTTGCTAACCAACTATATCATTCCTATTCAGGCTTCAAAACTATTATTTGATCCTCATTTTGTTTCTGTATTCCCCTTTGTTATTAGCAAGAAGAAAACAAGCTACTTAAATCTGTTACATAAATATCAGAAAAACCTTTAGTAGCTATTTGAAACACTTCTCACTTGGAAAAGGCTCACAATAAACAAAACATTCCATGACATGCCATCTGCATCACCATCCACTCTACAGTTTAAAGGATTCTTATCCTGTTCCTCCCCTAAGCCCTTCTATCAACAGCATATTTTCTCTCTGATGAACTTATTACTCAGATTTTAATAAAAGCTTATTATTACTGCTAGATGAGATACTAAGGGAAGTGAAGATTACAAAGTAACTCAAAACTCTGCCAACATACCTGTGTGACTTTTATGTGATCATGTGGTGTGGGCTCACATAATCCTGTCAAATCAGGATTATAACTTCGTCCATCAGGGAACAGATAGCTGCATCACAAGAAGATTGTTATAAATATGCACATTTCTTTAGCTTTATTAGCTAAATCATACTTACAAAACTTCAAGGGGGCAGAATAAGTTACAGTAGGCATTAACAAAAATAAATCATCTTTCCATAGCCATCTATTTTATCTTTTGAGTGCAACTGAACTGCTACATATTCATTTTGACACATGCTCAAGCATATTTATAAAAGCAGAGGAAAGATTTTGACATCACTTGGATAGCTACCACTAGCATGCATCTGAGCTTTGATTAGCAGATAACCTTCTAGAGGTAGCCCAAAAGAGTATTATTTCAGATCCATGTTTCACAGTGAACTCATCCTTCCTAGTGGTTTCCCACTGGGAGCATCATGCTCAGGACTCTTTAGACTCTTTCAAGTAAAGCTGCAGAAAAGAAGGTAACACATTGTGTGTATCTGTATTTTGATATATATATAATATTATATATTTTACAATAATATATATGTACATATCTCTGTATATTATGACAAGAATCTACACTGAGAACTTCTGATGCACACTGGACATTAGGCAAGAACGACTGGGAACATTTCAATTGTGTGGGAAATTAACAACAGGTTAAATGATATTACAGCAACCCTAAGATGTTCTGTATTCAGGTTTATTTTACCTATAACTCAGAAAAGGTCATATATTTTTAAGTCACATTATGAAAAAGTTATAAGGTACAAAAATATCACTCAGCATAAAATATTCTCAGCTCCAGCTTTTGTTTGCTTAGTTTTTGTCAGAGAGAAACACTACCAATATAAGTGTGTTTTTATTACAGGTATGAAATCATCACACCTGAAAAAAAATACTAGACTGTGTAGGACTGAGAAAAATTACGAGCCTGCAAAAGATTTATCAATCTTTTTTTTTCTTTTGGGGATTGATCAATTGCCTTTCCTTTTTCTTTCACATTATATATATTTATATTGGCTATACCAAAACATGTATTCCAGTGAAAAGATTCTGACACCAAATATTTTTCTGTTACTTCAGCCAACCTAGCAAAAATGTACTACTTCTCCCTATAAACTTACATTCTCTAATAATTATAAATCTTTTCAGTAAACTATTAGAATGTGGGAAATGTTCTGGCTGCACAATATATAAAAAAGCAATTACATAGCTTTCAAATAATTGTCCACATTTGGACACATGAGTAACTGGAAGTAGTAACTGTTCAATAAGCTTAAGTGCATTTGGGACTCTTGGGGGGCTGTGGGGGGAAGGAGGGATCAATGCAACAGCTGTCTCATTTTAATTTCTCAAGGAATTTATTTGCTACGAGATATGACTTTGGTTAACTTTCAGTAACCCTGGTTAATGGAATTAACTAGAAACAAGCATTTTTTAAATGAATTAAATAAATGGTCCTTAAACTCTGAAAGAATGCTAAGCACCATATGCAGTTTCTCTGTTTTAAACATCTTTAACTACCCATATAAGAATATAGGGAACAAGCAGATGAGGATTTCACAGCCATGGTAGCTGTAAGAATTGGTACTTACAATCCTTCCCGGCTGCCATCGATCAAAGCTTGAAACAGAGGCTTATTGTGAGGTATGGTCTGCAGGATGTTCCCATCTCCAGTCACATAGCCAATGGCCCACTGGCCTAGGCGAGTGCAACTCAGTCTGAAAATGTAGCTTGATAAAAACAGGATGAATGAAAAGTCAGTGTGATTCAGAGTTCAGCAAAAGAAGTGAAGAGAGCAATTATGGCCTCTGGTTCAGACACTGAATTAGGTCCCTGAACCTTTAGGTAAGATTCCCAATTCTGCCATGTTCTTTGTAGAATTTTAAATAAACTTGTCTCTTCTACACTGCCAGCTTCTCATGGGCAGAAATAAAATAGGAGTAGCTGCCTACCCCCTCCTTTTAATCTGCTTCTCTTTTCGTTCTCAGAGTGAACGCTGCACATTCACCCTGAGCAGTTTCACTCAGACATGTCCATAAACCTCTTCAAGAGGACTATATGATATGATCCAGTCTCCACAGCTACAACAGACACCTTTTGTGCATGTGCAGGCCCATCACCTGAACAAGTGGATGGAAAAATGTAAAGCCTCTTTAAGTGCAACAGAAACAGGAAAGATGAATGATAAAACCTACTCTACTAGAAAATGGTAATTTCTTGTGAGCCTGTGGAGGTGAACAAAAGAAATACCACTTCTGTTTCAGAAAAATCAAATATTAACTACACAATTGGACTTAGATTTGAATATTTCTCTGTGTTACAGGTGATAGCTGAGAGTATACATAATGTAGACAGAGAGCACAATCAGAAAATAAGGAAGATTACAAGCAACAGGATTGGGCATGTATAGAGCTTCATACTAAAAATTCTACTCCCTTTAATGTCAGACACCATTTCACATGCAAAAACCTCCCTGAGAAAAGCATCTCACAGTGAAAGACCACAAACTCAATTCTGTACTATAGAGCAGCTTTTCTTAATTACACATCAATATTTTATTTCATTCCAAACTAATATGAGAAATCTAAGCCTCTCTGAAGTTTGTCAGAGCTCTTACAACCTTCAGTAGGGCCCACATAACACTGAAGTACTAACTATTAATCTGAACAGAATCTTGTAATCTGCAGGATGTTTTAGTCAGATTAAAGAAGAAATTTCACTTCATCACCCCTCTTTCCCATTCCAGCATTTCACCTAAGCAACTCAGAAAGTATGCAGTATGATATGCAATAGAAAGCAACCTTAAAACTGTCTATTTACAAGGAACATAAAAGCTACATGGGCTAATTTTTCTATCACAGCATCAGGATCAATAACAGAGAAAATACTAAATGTATCAAATGCTTTCAAAACCAACCTATTGGACTTATGTAGTAGTGTCCATGAGTATCAAGCTAAAAATCAGCAGTTTTCTCTTAGAATCACAGGATTTTTGTATGCATGGACTTGACTACTAGGGTAACTTAAGATACAGTATACTATTTGCTGAAAATTGAAAGAAACCAAGTACAGAATGTGGGTATAATTGTTGGTAGACTTCATTAACGAGTTTCAAAGCAATGCACTTTACCTATGTGCTTCTGCAGAAGCTTCAACAAGGAGAATTAGGGAAAGGCTTCATAATTGTAAGATAAAACTTGCAAAATAAATGATAAGTAATATAGGATTAAATCCATTATTGATTTTATTTTTCTCCCAAGTGAAGAAAAAAACCCCAGGACAACAGTGACATAGTGGTAAAAGCTCAGTTTAACTAATTTACTATGCACAGCACCACATCAAAAATATTTAAAAACTCTACATGTCATGATCTTTAATCTGACTGATTGCTTTTCTAGGTGAAGAGTTTATGATATAGAATGATACAGGCAAAGGAAAAAGAAAGATATGAAACACAAAAGGAACACAAAAGCACAGATTAAATTTATAGCTTGAATGTTACCATGAAAGATGTTAAGATGATTTTTGCTTTACTATTAAGCAAAAATTCAATGTCAATTTTGAAAATCAAATTATATTTTGAAATATGCTTTTCAAGAATGCATTGCTGGTTTTACCTGATTCAGAAGAAGAAAGAAAAATCAATTTATTTTCAATTTATTTATGTTTATTTTTACATATTTAAACTTCAGTGTGCTAATACGATATTTTTTTGCTTCGCTTCTTCAGTGCGTCTGTGGGTGTTAAATAAAATGCAAAAATATGCAAAATAGAAGGATGAACCCAGCATAATTATGTAGGGTCTGAGACAGCAAGTTTATTTGGAAAGCAATACGCAGTGAAACCTCTCACCTCCCAGGTTTAGTGCTGTATTTCTGCAGCCTTGCTTTCACTTCATCATACGTCAGGAATGCCATATATCCAGGATGTGTCACAGCTAAGAAGTTCCAATTCCTTAAGATTGAGCCCCATGGCTACAAAGAGAAGACAAATAAGTAAAGGGACTAAGCCAGGTAGTTCTGTATTTCTAATAAAACTCAAGTCTGTGAGTCAGAAACACCTGAAGTGTTTTAGCTTCAGCTGAAAAATACACACTATTGCTTTGGGTCTAAATGGTACAAAGGACTGTCCTATATATCCAACTTTGCTACAAGTGCTCCTTCAAAAGAATTATTCCAAGAACACCAAGCACAACTTTTTGGATAGAGATTTTGAAGACCCTGAATTTAAGAGGCCTTCTATTCATAGATACATAAAATATTAAACATCATCTTGATTTAGAACCTGGAAAGTATGACTCCATGATGGTTTAATAAAAACACAATTAAGCCTGAAACATCTTGAAGCACTTTGATAGTTAATGATAAGTAAAATGAATCTAAATAAAGCTAAAAAATTAATCATAATAAAGCTGCTAATTTGAGCTGTCATTCCTTTTTTATTCTCTACTTCTTGATTTCTTCAGTCACCATAATGGCATTAAAGCCAGAAAACAAAACAAAAACTTCACCTGAATATTTGCTAAATATTTGCTATTTCTGAATGCAAAAGCTTCAGAAAACTCAGTGAAACATGCCTAATATGCTATCACTTCAAAGAATATGGAATAGTCCATTACTGTAAATGAAAAATGATTTTTTAAAGTAGTGGATTAATACAGATATATAAATGTCCATTGCCAGCATTTGGGAAGTCAATAAACTGACTCTGAATGGTTTGCAGATTTTAAATCTATTTCTCAGAAGATCAAGGCAGGTGAAGTTAAATGACACAAGACAAGAGGCTTGTGTTATTATGTGCCCTGCAAATTTCCTTTAAAAGAACTTCTAAGGGCTAATCAGGCAGAGATGAAATGCTCTCATGAAATGAGTGTGACATGCTTGAGCAGATTATCCTAACAGTTCTGCTTGAGAGTGTTACATTTCCCAGGCAAACCCGTGCCACTACCTAAACACAGATGAATATCTGTTTATTTCAAAATTACTACCTCATCAAGTTGTACACATGGAATAGAAGACAGGTTACAGCACAGAGGCCATAAGAAACCTTAAGTGTTTAAATTTCTCCAAAAGCAAGGAGGTAAAAAAAATAATTCCAGTCCTAGATTCAACATTGCATCCTGCCAGATCCTTTAACAAATTCAACAAGGCCAAGTGCAAGGTCCTGCACAGGGATTGGAATGGATTGAGAGCAGCCCTGATGAGCGGGACTTGGGTGAGCTGCTGGATGAGAGGCTGGGCACAAGCCAGCAAGGTGCACTCCCAGCTCAGAAAGCCAGGGCCATCCTGGGCTGCACCCAAAGCAGTGTGGCCAGCAGGGCAAGGGAAGGGATTCTCCATCTCCTCAACTCTCATGAGACCCCCCCCATCCTCAAACAACTTCATCCAGCTCTTCGCCCTCAGCTCAGGAAGGACATGGACCTGCTGGAGCAAGTCCAGAGGAGGGACTGCAGGATGATCAGGTGGATGGAGCACCTTACCTATAAAGACAGGCTGAGAGAGTTGGGACTAGTAAGCCTGGAGAAGAGAAGGCTCTGGGGAAACCTGGAGCAGCATCCCAGTACCTAAAGGGGTCTACAGGAGAGCTGGAGAGGGACTTTACAAGGCTTGGAGTGATAGGACAAGGGGGAATGGTTTTGAACTGAAAGCCTATAGGTTTAGACTGGATATTGGGAAGAAATTCTTCAGTCTAAGTGTAATGAAGGCACTGCAACAGGTTGCCCAGGGAAGCTGATCCAGAACATTTCAGCTAGAGAAGCTCTGAGCAACCTGGTCTAGTGGAAGTGCATCCTTACCCATGGCAGGGGGGTTGGAATGGGATAATCTTTAAGGGTCTCTTCCAACCCAAACCATTCAAAGGCAAGACTCCATAGCTTGCCTTATGAGCAGAGTCGTACCAGAGCAGAAGTGCTAAATGGGACAAGATCTGCTCCCTTTCTCTTCAGTGGAAGTATTTTCACACCAAAGGACATGTTATAGTAACAGAATGAAGTTCCTTAGAGCAGGAGTTGTTCTGCTGTGCTAAGCTTCTCTCTGGTCAGGGAACACAGCACTTAAAGCTGTGCATACATACAATGGAGAGGCAGGGGGAGCAACTTCACTTTCACAGGATCTCCATATAGCTGAGTCGTGCTTTCTTCTGTGAATAAACACCATTACAAATGCAGCTTTTCTGTAACATAACCCACAGTTGGCAAAACAGTATTTTGATTACTTAATTGGGATTTTCTCTCAGTGGGTGTATGCACACATAGTTACAGAAGCTGTTTAAAAACTAGAGAAGTAAAATGTAACCTCCTGGGAGTTCTCAGACCAAGTTCAGTGCAAGTTCAGTTCAAGAGTTACACAGCTTTTGCACCTAATCTCTTTGGCAAGACATATCTCTCTGCTTCTTTGCTGAATTAAAAGTTAACCCTTACCAGTCATCTCTCTTTACATGTATCAATACTGCTGATCCCCTTCTTCTAGCACAAGGCACAGAAATGAATCAAACCAGCAGTGGCCTCACAAAGAAAATAAGTGACCAATATTTGTGGTTCAGTTAAAAAGAGATTACTGGCACCATTAATATTTGCAACTGTGAAAATGTTTTGACTCAGAATGGAGAAGAGATAATGAAAATCAAAACTATATATACTAAAATCATTAATCCCCTCCTGCCAGATTTTACTATTAACTTCATAATGGCACCCTTTCCCATAACAGCAAAACTAGGACATCTAAGCAACAATTAGCACAGGGCAATGTGGAAAACAGAACAAACATCAACCCAGGGTTTGATGCAAAGTTGATATTTTGAACATATCTCCATCTGGCTAAAGAATAATCATATATGCTTGTAGGTTGGAAAAAGACCTTAAAGATCATCGAGTCCAACTGTTAACCCAGCACTGCCAAGTCCCCCACTAAATCATGTCCCCAAATGCTTGATAATCCTTTCAGTGAAGACACTTTTCCTAATACCCAATCTAAACCTTCCATAGTGCAACTTGTGGTTCTGTACTAGTTTACCATTGTTCACGGTAAAGAAAATAAATTATCAAATAAATGTCTGTATATCTCAATGGTTTCTATATACAAAAGAAATATGCAAAGTGATAAATTTCAGAAACAGCACACCTAATATGCATGCAAAGTACTACAGTCTTCTATATTAACTAAAATACCTGAAGTATATTCTGTAGAAGAGATATGAGGTTAAAATAGACACATATCATACATAAAAGGCTTATTTCAGATAAATAGTAATACAATTAATGCTATTCCCAGATATAGTTCCTTGTTGTAAATAAGCATTAATAGTAAAAATATTGTTCATTAAAAAAAACCAGTTAGGCCTACATTTAGGCTAAAAGAAAGTAATATGTAACTGTCCTTATGAGTTTGCAGAAACATATATGCAGAATATATATTATATGTAGAATATATATGTATATATAAACATATATATATATATATATAAACATATATGTAGAATATATATGTAGGTACAAATGCAAAACAAAAAACAACTAAAACTCTGATTATCAGGAGGTCTACATTTCTAGGAATATATTTAAAAATAGTGAAAAATAAGTAAGTAGCAAACAGCTATTGTAATAACACTAGATGTATGCAGAAATGAAGTAGGTGTTGCTAGATGCTTTCAGTTTTTCAGATGTGTGTGTTGCTGCCTCTAACACCTCTGAAGGACTAGAAGAAATGCACAATTTATTTGTAAACCGCACTGGTTTAGTTCTTTCAGTTTTTTTTTTTTTTAAATCTGCTTCCTTGCCTCAGGGCACTAAGCTTCTGAAATTCACACAATTATCTATAATTTTCAAATCTTACCTGAAATAATCTAGTGAAGATATCAAATTCAAAAATTGAAATGTAGTCATTGCAGGTCAAGTCAATAGTAGATTTAAGAGCCATTGCTTCCAAGCCAGAGCTAATCTGATGAACTTCATGAAGGCACTGCCTGAACACCTTCCATGGCACTATAGTTCTGTTAAATAGGTAGAAAGAATAAATTCAATGAAATAACATATTTAAGACTTGATACCTAATTTAGTCATCAAAACTGAACTTTTAAAGGAGCGAACTGTAACATTAATTTGGTTTCTCTACGGAAGAAAAAACCGCCTACAAATTAAGTTTTCTGAAAGCAGCCTAAGCAAATACACGAATGGCTTACCTTCCTTTAAACACAGCTGAATGTCATTTATTTCAAATGATAAATATTCAAGCTTCTTTAGGAGTACCACAAAAAGAACGGTGCAGAAACCAAAATACCCTACCAAGCAGGTGTTGCAAACAATCTCATATCCTTTCAGAGATAATGTAAAGGACCTATTCTATGGTTGTAAAAGAAATCCTTTCTTCACAGCCTCCCTTACCAGAATGATAAGCATCAATTTAATACCTACAATTATGTGATTTTTGCTATAGCTAAAGCTCTTGAGCAGTGGTCAAGTAACATGACGGCAATCAAGCAGATACCACTAAGAGTGGTCCAAGCCCTGTCATTAACCATGACAGTTACATTAACTTTAATAGACAGGAAATTAGAATTATCCTTCCTAACAAAGAAAGCCATGTTCTGTCAGATTCAGTTTCTATTTGCACAGTTGAAGATAATGCAGGTTAGTTATTTTACCAGCCAAGTACTTGTATTTGGAAACTGGCATGAGGTTGATCACTTTAATGTGCTCTATCTTATCACTCTCAATAACAGCAATTCTTCTTGTGTCATTAGGGTCAAATCAAAATTTTGCCAAGCCTTAACAACTCTTAAAAATGTTCTGCCACACATTAAGATCAGATTATATGATAATTTTCATTAACCAAAATATAATCAATGCATAATTATTCAGGACAAGATCTCACACATTCACAGTAATATTTTGTTAATAACTGCTAAATCAACAAAAGACACAGGCCTCACAAACTCAGTAATATTTCCTGTAATTTTTATTAGTTCAAACTGCCTTAGTTTTTCTAAGTATTTTCTCATGCAGAAATATAAATTATTTAGTATGATGGGGGGAAATCAACTGCATTATGTTTGTCCTGTGTAACAAATGCTATGCAGTTATCCTAAATTAAAACAAGCAGTAATTTTAAGTATAACTAAAGATACAGTCCTGTATTTCTATTGCATAAGATATTCACTGCATTTCTAAGTGCAAAGAAATCCATTTGTTACATGCAGGCTTGTATTGAGAAAGTCATAAATTACAAAATGAGAAGTTTAATAGATCTCAGCAGATACTTTCATCTGTATATGAAAAACAGGAAACCACAAAGAGCTGAAGAGAGATACCACATCAGATGCCATTTATGAAAGAAGGCTGATCAAATTTTCATTAGGGTAAAGGGAGAATAAAACATTGCATTAAATTCAGACAAAAAAAAAATAGAAAAGTCAGTGCTTTTGTGGTGATAAAGTTGTCTTAGATCAAGCACCTACTGCTTATTTAACTTCTGTAACCCATGGCTCCAAAATGTTTTCTGATTCTCTTTATATGGTTACAGCACTGGGATCACACTGAAATGGGGTTAGAAAAGTTTCAGGGTTGGCTGTGGGTTTTGTGAGCTTTTTGTTTGATTGTAATTTGTAAGGGTTTTCTTTGCAGGGAGGTATTAATTTTATTGCTTTGAGTTTTTTTAAAGGTTAAGACAATAACCCTAAAACAAAAAAACAAGAGAGCATTTATCAGATATGATCACAGCCATACTCACCTTAACAACTGGTTTTTCATGCCTTGCATAAGACAGTTTCCTAGATGCAATTAATAAGTAGGATCTTTGGCTATCTATTCACCAACACCTTGCACCCCCAAAACTCCACCAGCAATACAGAAAACAAGAGGCTTCAGGAGAGTATCTTTCTAGGGCTCTGTTGGCTAGTACTTTGGCTAAGACAGAAACCAGATGCTGGAAAATGAGTGATTAGCTAATGAAATAACATCTAAAGTTATTTTTTGGGATTTCTCCAAGAACAAGTGCTTGGAATAGTGGTGGCCCAAATTTAAAACACACTAAATTCAGCAAGTCTTTTTTTCTCTGCAGTTTTGTGGGATAGGTCTTTTATATTCTGCTTTCTTTAAATAAAGGTGTGAATTGGTTGTTGAAACCTGTTAACTCCTTTTTCTCAGCAGCTATTTTATAGAGTTATCATTCCTAAATACTTTGAAACAGCACCAGGGATTATTTCTCCCCCAGTGTCTCTCTCCAGTTCACCCACACACATGCTGAGCTCTTTGAGACCTTGCAGACAGCACACACCCACTAAATGCAGGTGTTGCTGTCCTCCCCTCCTGCATCACTGAAACCCGGTGACCTTTCAGGCACCCTGAGAAACACATCCTCTGGCACAGATCTGGGAGGGGTCACAGGCATGAAAGGAGCTTTCAGAGATGGCTGGCAAGTTGAGTTTCTGTCTGAATTAATATTTCACTGCTCTTGCTTTCTTGTGTTTTAGGGGATATACAGCCTTTGAAGGCACCTGTTCATGACTGAGTCTAAAGAGTTATTTTAATTTGGGGTTTTTTTGGTTGGTGGCAGAGGCAGTGAAAGGGGAAAGAGAACAGGATCAAGGTTGAGATTGGGACTGTGCTAATTAATAGCATGTTTAGATTGTTATTTAAATATATACATATGTTTACATGTATAAAATACCTGTCCTTATAGAAAGAAAAAAATAAAATCCTGTTTGCAATGAAAACCACTGCCTGCCACATTCAGCTCCTGAACCACAGAAGGAATCTCCTATAAATATTTTCAGGGATCTTTGTAATATTTGTTGCATCGTGTCCTAATGATGCCTTGTGCTCGGGGCTGGCAGATATTCTCCACATGCCTCATGATATTAGGCTGAACCTGTGGACACTTGTCTAGGAGATGAGTCAGTCAGCTCTGCCTCAGCCCATCAGAAAGATGTGATTTGACATCCTGCTAACATTAGTTGTGTACAGAATTAGGCTGAGGAAGTGCAGGTCTCAGTATTTCAGGTATTTAATTGTAGTTACATCAGCTGTCCCTTGTAGAAGAAGTGCCCAGGACTGACTCCAGCTGAGACAATGTTCTGGGGAGTCTCTCGCAGGAGAGGATGGTACTAAACAGTGACTGTACTTCCCTCAAAGGTTTGATGCCCAAATTTTACAGCACTACTGCATATGCATACATTACAAACAGATATACCCAGAGCTTTGGTAACCATTTCTCTTTTTATAACACAATTTGAGGAAAAGAAAAATCAGACTAAATTACACGTACACACTGTTACTGTGCTCCATGTTAATTTATTGCAACCCTCTATCAGTTCAAAAATCTTCAGAGAGATAATTTTAGAAGGAAACAAAATTATGAAGAAAGCCACAGTGTACATGATGTAGAGCAGTAAAAGAACATAGAAGGACCTTTTCCAAGGAAATCCAAATCTCTACCTGCCAATCTTTTAGGAAACGATTTATACATAACATGTCCTTGTACTACCTTTCCTCATCATTAGAGTAGAAGCAAGCCCATGCCAATTCAAGGAAAGAAAAGAAAATATAACAAATGATCCTGAAAAATATTTCCTTAAGAGGCTTTCTGTGCATCTCTTAAACCAACTAAACTATCTGGATCTTGGTATTTACCCTGGGATTGTTTTCTTAAAGAGTCCTGTCAAAAACCATAAAATAAGCCATTTCTCCTTTCAAAAACACTACCAAAAGCCATTTCTCCACATGCCTCTCTAAATGACACTATTTCTCTCTCTTTCTTCTGCAATAGTACATCTAGCAAATATATTTGAAAAAACAATGAATTCTAAAGTGTTCTAACTGAAACATAAGATTTAAAAACACTGTTATATAGGATGGTATCTATTTACTATTGTTGGCACACATCAAAGCAAAGTATGACTCTATAATCTCAAATACAGTGTTTTAAACACCACCCACACAACTTCCATATGCTTAAAGGAAAATGATTAGTGTCTAGCATGTGATTTTCAAGCAATTTAGCAGAGGAATTTAGGTCCTCTCTTCACTCCTGCCCTGATCATGATTTTCTTAAACTCCCCAAATGTTAACAACATTTTTAAAAAGAAAAGACCTTAAAATAAACCTGGAGATGAAGCATATCTTTCCCAAGCATGAAGAGTACAGCACTTGTGTAAACTGCAAAGATACAGCTATCCTGGAATGTCAAGTGACACTGCTTCCATTTGAACCAGAGCAGACCACAAGAATGTCTAGGGAGGTAAACACGTACCTGTATAACTTACACTTACAGTGAACATTTTTGTCTGCAAGCAACTCTCTCAAATGCTGCCAAAAAATGCACCATGAAAAGGCCATTACTGTTTCCAGAGCAATCTCAAAAATATTCAAGCAAATACTGACCCAGATAGAAACAACATTCTTTGTAAGTCTGCAGTGAGCAATGTGGATTTTGACTTATCACCACTGAAAAGAGCATTTTCTTAAAACTGCTGCTTCAGTTTTAAGTGAGAGGCCATGTTTCCACTGCTTCTGAACTGCAAAGCAAATAACTGACACACAGAAGGCTTGAGAAGTTGAGTCCTAAGGGTAAAAAGGAATTCTGCCATATCACGCCAGTACAATTGCTAAATAGTGACATCATTCTTAACAAATACAGATGGATCTAATGAGAACAGAGAAGGTAAAAGAGAGAAAATCAGCCTTATGAAATGGAGAAAATATACCACCTAAAAATAGCCACTTCCAAAGCTGTGCAACTGGACATTGCTAGAGAGACAGCAAGTTCCTTTAGACATACAGGAACTCTGTATTCCCCAAGTGTCCCCAAAGGGATACACTTCTCTGTATTTTCAATTCTGATTTCTAACCACAAACCCAAAGCAGACTCATGCTTTTGCACGTTCTTTGATAATTAAAATGTTGCCTCTTCTGCCTATCCATGGAGAATGTGTTCTGTCTCACAATCTCGTGTGCCAAGGATCAGAACTTTCTTTTATCTTGTCTACATGACATTTTACCTTATTCTTAGTTACCCAGGACAGCTGTGAAGACTGCTCTTTTCCATTTTCTAATCCTGTCTTGCAACTTTCTACTGACTTACACTTCTTTATAACATTACCTGTTGTCTTATTTAAACTTTTTCATCTTGGCATTTGTAAGAAAGAGGTCTAGAAAGATTCCTGTCTCCAGAGCACCCAGAGAAGAGTGCCTTTTGTTTCTAGCTCAAGTTTAAACAAGTTTATCAATGAGGCTGTGCTACTGCTCAGCCGTGGAAGGAAGGACACTCCAAAAGCTCCGTTTCTGTTCCTCTCCTCCTCTTTAAAAGTTCCTGTTGCTAGAACACCTATCTTGATAGTGATGAAGGTGATGGCATTTGTATCACTGCCTCTTCTGCTTTCATCTCTGTCTTTGGCTTCCCTTTACACTTCAGTTGATACTCAGATTTGAAGCTCTTTGGGCCAGGACCAATTCTTCAGTCTGTATTTTTACACTGTTTAGGCAGTAATGGGGCTCTTGGGCACTATCAGCAGCAAGAACAAAAAATCAAGTAATAAATTAAGGGGGTTAACAAGGTGTGAAAACTTAGCTTATCTGAGGTCTCTTCATCTTGAAAACATTTAACTGTCAGATAAGTTGTGCATTGTGGTCTGCCTGTTTTACTGCTTCTTCTGTGAACCCAAACCACTGAGGCTGCGTCTGCTCAATCCTGAGCCAAAAAGCACTGACCACAGCAGAACCACAGCTACTCAAAGTTTAGAATATCAATTTGAAATGCACTATTTAACTGCTATAGAGAAATCAATAGCCACATTTTTTCATAAATTAAAAAAAAAATAAATACAAAACATGTCAGTCTTCATCTGGAAAAAAGTACAGGAACATTAAAGTAGTTATGTCTTTGATTCCAACAGTGAAAGAATTTCTGTTTCCTCAGCAGGGAAATCAATTTACCTGAAAACGATACCAAAAATGCTTTAACATTTAAAAGTTCCACAATAAATAATAAAAAGCTTAAAAGTTAAATAAATGGCAGAACTATGGAAAAAATTAAAATCTGAGAGTATTGACATTTTGTTGCTGATTCATTCTGCAACATGAAGACAGCCACAAATCACAAATTTGTGTAACAAATTTTAATAGCTATCAAGCCCTGCATGACTTCTGTAGTTTTCAAATTCAGAAGCTGAAAGATCTGTTAGGTCATCTTGCCTACTCTCCTCAGCTCAGGCTTGCTCCCTGTGGTATTTTGCATATTTCGACCCAGAAAAAAACCAACAAACAACTGTAGAAGATGTAAGGTGCTATTAAAACGAGTGAGAAATCAAGAGAAATTCTCATCAAGCATTATGTAGTAATAAAATGTTGGTAATGAAGATGCTATCAGATTTTGTTTTACATGCATACTTACAACCCACTGGGGGGGTTACTGAAGTATCTGTAAACAAATATAACTACTGATTACATGCCTTACAATTTCACAGTTGCACTGAACATTACTGCTTAGCCATACATGTAACTAGCACTTGCTTCAGCACAACTATAATGGTGAACCAGGGGTGAAGATTCACTCCACTGAAACCACTTGCTCCAATCATTGTACTCCAGCAATCACTACAAATTCAAAAAAAAATCACATCTTCTCAACTTCACCACTTTCCTGCTTTTGACATTATCAAGTTCTTTCTGCTATAGATAAAGCTTGTGCCAATTTATTTCTTAGTTCTCTTTCAGTCAGCTCCTTCTTATGCTTTGAGAGGCTCTCTTTTTCCACATAGCCTGTGAAAATGCCAGAGAAAACCTATTCCAGGTATTCAGCCTTTGGAATGTTCTCTCTCATTCCTGATTTTTGTTTTCAGAAAGCAAATCCAAACAGTCTATTCCCCATCTCCCTCATATCTTTTTTCAGTCAGCTTCCTTCACAAAATCCAAACACCAAAAGAATCCTGGGCCTTCTATTCAATACTGCTGACCCCCTCACCTACCCCCTAATTTGGATACATCCTTTGGATACATCCTTGTTTTACTTCATCCTTGCAGAGAAATCAATACCTCCACTTTTTCCTTCTTCATTACGTTCTCCTTCCACCCAGACAATCAAAATCTCATTATCTCCCACCTTGATTTATCAATCCTCCCTATACACTCCTAAACCCCGCACTGTGTGTCCAGATTCCTTCCAAACATCCTAAAGCTTCCAAGGTCTCCTGGTTTTCTCTGAAATGTGCAATACTGGAAAAACCTCGCAATTGTAAAGGCTCTGCCTGTGTGCTCCTTTTACACTTTCTGCCTGTGTGAGGGCTGATGATTTCCATTATTGATGTATCTGCTGCTCTCACAAAGCATTCTCTCCCAGATGAGCTTCTCCAACTGCTGACATTGTCTAGAAGTTTTTTAGGGGTGTACCATAAAAGTGAAAGCTGAGAAGGTACTCAAAGGCCAAGAATATGTGGTTATCTCAGCACTTTGCTCTGAGGGATCCATTCAAATTGCTTCAATGTACACACAGTGTACACACTGTACACTCAGTTCTACACACAGTGTTTTCAACAGAAATCCAAAGAGCAGCTAGATGTATGATCCAAAGAGCCCAGCCATTTATTTTGCTCATGAGTTTGAAGCCACACAAATTTACACTTGACTAGCTCTAAACACAAAAAGAAGGACAGCAGACTATGACACTTACTAGTAACAGGATAAATAAACTTAGTTGCAGCTGCACAATTTTGCAGCAAGTGCTGACAGACAAACGTAACCAACAAAATTAAAAGTTCCCCATTCACTGGAAAAGAGCAGAAAAAAACAACAATCGTCCTTTTTTTTTCTTTTTTTTTTTTTTAAAGGAAAGTACAAACTGAACTCATGAAAACTGTACATATTGTATTTCATTCTTCAGCAAAGTGCAACATGTTCCTTTTTGTACTTTTACAGAAGTGTAGGTCACATTACAAAAACTGAAAGCCAAACAGTCAACTTAAAAATATAAATTACTATTGGTAAAATTAAAAATTAAAAAAAATTCAGAAAGAAATGAGTGTAAAAAGCTGTTTTGATAAAAAAAGCATTCAATTCACTATGTTTAGAAACAAGAAGGTTTTTATGATAATACTATGTTGAAAAAATAATTAATTAATCTAATACTTCAAATTCCCTCCTTCCAATGAGATCAAACTGCAATAGAAATATTTTTTGTACTACAGTTTACCATCAGAAGCCAAGACCCAGCACAACTTTTTATTTGTGCTCTGATCTTGAGCAGCATTAGTCAGTAACCCAAAGAAAGGGTTCAGAAACAAGTGAGGGGTCCAGGCTTGCCCTGTAAACAGAGCTTTGGCCAGGGAACACACAATCAAGTTCCTCCCTGCACTGCCTAAGTAGACTTGGGGGTCAGAAAGTCCCAGGGGCCTACCTTTAGGTTAGAGAAAGGTATTCAGAGTCATTTTCAAAACCTTTATGCAGGCTTTGCTTTTAGGGAAGTGATACCAGCATATTTGCAAACTAAAGTGTCACAACAGGTCCATTGTAAAGGATGTGGCTTGCAGATATATCTGGCATATATTTCTAAAAGGATTAGATAATAATTAATGTAAAGCTTCAGGCATTCTGTTTAACAGAGATTAAGCATAATGCCAAATAAACTATTTTCTTATCTGTCTGTTTGACATATATGCTGTTACATGTTTTATAGTTACTTAAGCCCAGTTAGCTAAACCTGAGGTAATGGCAAGGCTGCCAAGCACAGATCTACTGCTCCTTGCTTAGAAGACAAGCATTAAAACCAGCTTCACTTTATTGGAGAGGAGCTGGGAACACCAGTAACTGTGCTTATTTACTTGGTCTGAAAGTAAAGCATCTGACCAGAAATAACTCAAAAAAAACTTCAGGCTACACTACAAAACCAAAGATACATATGTTCATCTGCATGTCACCAAACTGTCCTGATTCTTAGAAATTTTGGATGAATTGATGTTTTAAGTAAAAAGCCAACACAACCCATGCATCCAGTCACCCTCCCTAAAAAAACAACCAAACAAAAAAAACCCAAAAACAAACAAACAAAAAAAAACACCCTATCAATGCACACAGGGGAGAGCAGAGATGGTCAGAGGGTTTGTACTGAAGGTTCATATTTAAAGTTGCATTCTATACAGGAATTCAAATAAGCAGAAAAAAACCAAAACCTAGAAAAGGCATGGCAAGAGCTCTGGGGCCATGAAAGGTTTTAGAAATAAGAGGTCCAGGAGATAAGTGAGAAGACATTAAGTATGTGCAAGAAAAAGACAAGGGCAGAGCTGAGTTGCTCAGATGAAGCCATGCAGTTGAAAGATTATCCTTACCAGCCTTGTTCTCATAAAAACTTACTAATATGTCCCAGTATCCCACTGTCTGACACCTCAAACATCTACCTGTTGTGTCATCTCCCAGTGGAAAATTGGCAGGACTGGACCATTGGAAGGAAACTTGAAGGAAATCTCTTGAAACTCCCACACAGACAGCAGAAGTCAGTGGGGAATCCCAAAGAGAATGGGGGAGCTGAGGGAACTGGCTCAGATGAAATGATAGAAAGAAACAGCAGCTTGCAGAGTAAATCCCAATGACAGAAATGCAATTTGCAATCAAGACATCTGCTAAAAGTCACTCAAGGACAGAGCCCAACAGGAAAAGAGAAGTACCACAAGGAAATTTAAATTCTGAGAGTTCCTAAGCAAAGGGGGGAAAAAGAGGAAGAAAAAATAGCAGTACTGAACAAACATGATCATTAGTCATTTTATCAGAGATCCTGTTTTTCTTTTCTTGACTGACATGTTTTTGAAAAGCCTTGTCTGATAGAGAGCTCTTCATGTCACTTAAGTTAATCCTTCAGAAAACTTTAGCTGAACTTTGGAAGTTATTTTGAAAATTATATTCACATTAAAATGGGTAACACGGAACATGGTTAAATTCCTTTTCTCTAACAAAACAGAGGACTGATACAGCAACTTCATCACACTCTGACATAACTTACATGGGAAAGAAATCACCAGAAAACATCACCATGAACCCAGAAAGAGGAAAGCTGACAGTGAGTGTGTTTAGACTAACAAAAAATAAACATGGAAGTGAAACTTGCAAATTCACACTGAACAGAATTGATTTGCAAAAGTGCCAACCTACTATGCTGGTATTCTAAATAAAAAATTACTTACTTTAAAGAGCTGTTTATGCTCAGAAGATTCAACAGATTGTTGCAGAAGTTATTCTGCCTACATTGTGCAAGATACCAGAGCTGATACCATAATGACTGCTCTGTTATAATGAAAAATGCACCAACCTATTGCCTCTGGCATGCCTCTTATGGCACTGTTACACTTATAAACATTACACATGAGAAAGTGAACAAGCTGCACATATTCTATTAGCTTATATGTGTATTCTAAATGTTTTTTTTTTTCCCAGAAACAAACCAAAAATCCCACATATGCCTACTTGTAAATTTTCACTACTGCATTTCCTGTATGGATTAAATCACATATCTACATTTCACACACTTCATTCCACCACATACTGTCGTAGTTACAAAGGTAAAGAAACATACTGTCCATGAAACTAAGACCAAGTTCCTAATTCAGATTTAAATTTCGTTTGTAGAATATATATATATATTTAATATGAAAGGATATTATTTGCCATATACTTCATGAAAGCAATATACTATCTTCACCCTATAATGGAACAAATAAACTTCTTGCAGTAAGACTGAACTTAAGCACCCTTAACAAAACTACCTTTGAGCAAATTACAGCATTGGGAAAAAAAAACCACTAACAATAAACTCAGCAATTTCAGCCAATTTAAAGACCTAGATAAGAAATTATCTTCAGAACACCCACCAATCCTTATTTGGATTTGTGAAAAGTTCATTCATTTAATGCTTATGTTTAGAAAGAATTGAGGAGTTTACAAAAGTCACTTACTTATCTCCAAAGAATTTCCTCCAGAAATCTGCAGCGTCGGCTTTGGTGATGCGGAAGTTATCACCCTGGAATTGTCCATTTGGAAAAATAGCCTTGATTTCTGCTAACATGTGGCTGAAGATGAGAGACAGCTTTGTAAGGTTTCTCCTGCAGATATAATAGGGATAAAAATCACATCAAATCCTTTGAATTTAATAAATTTAATCAATCTTTCAGTATTTCACATATCCCATGTATTTGTATAACAATCACTCTGTGACACAAGAAAAACACTGAGCTTTCAACTGAAATCACAAAGAAATACAAATCAGTGGTTTGTGTTTCCATGGACTTCTGAGGACATATTTATCATAAGTCTCCATGAATATAAACTACTTTTTGCAAACAGAACACATTTGAGTTCTCAACTGCATATTCAGATACACTTCTTGTGCATTATGTTTGTGTGTTTCTATTTCATTTACCCATTGCAGAAGCAAGAATTTATACTAATTAGACAGCTTATACATTTTAAAAGAGCCCCAACCAACAAAGAAAACCAAAAACCTACTCCACACTCAAAAATCTAAAATTATAGTTTTGTATGTGACAACAAACCTGCTTCATTCCAGGTCTCTAGAAATATAAACACACCATAGAACTAGATTTGCTCCTTTTTCCTATGATTTTTTTTCAGCGTTCTCTTAGTGTATCTACTTCTTGTTCTCCTTTCAAATGCTCTCTAGTTAAAACTTACTTTCACTAGCATATTATAAACAAAAATCTAACTTGTTGTAAACAAACAAACAAAAAAAAAAGCAAGCTTTTTTGCTATTGTCTCATTTCCATACATTTTCCAGGCTTGTATCAGGTAATCAAAAATTACTTGGCTTTTGGCACAGAAATCCCATCTAGTATAGTGCAAAGAACAAAAAAATTCTTAAATGCAAAAAATCCTTTTGTACAGAAAAATCTGTGGGAAATGGTGAGGAGAGGAGAAAAGAAAGAAGAAGGAAACTTTATGAGAGTTTCTGTCTGGAGATTCCTTAATGGGAAAGAAAAAAAGGGCCATTTCCCAAGATCATATACATAATAGAGGAGACTGAGCAGTTTGTAATGAAGGATTTGTATTCTTGTGAATTCTACTGGAGTATTTTAATGTGTTAAAAGTGTCCTTTCTATGTCAGGCCAGTTCAGCTTCAACCATCTCAGGTATTATTTAAAAATGACTCGAGCAATTTAATGAAAACCACACATGCTTAAAATACTTATCAATCATGTAATTTACAGTCTGTTTAAAGACAGTATTTTAAATAAATTCAAACTTATGCTTAAGTTCCTTGACAGATGGAAATATTAAGATAGACATTTATTTTAGTTGAACATATTTCCTGGGGTCTTCCAAAAAGAACACTCAATTTAGCACTGAGGTGGTAATTGTTTCAACTTCATTTGTGAACTTTATAATAGAAATTTCTGTGGAAGCTGTGTTGCAGATATTCTATAGGTTTTACTACCAAGAAAATGATGATAAAGTTCTTGTGAAAACATGAGTAATTTAAAACAAACAAAGCAATCCCTGATGAATACACTCTCCCTTCCTCAAGATAAAGAATGGCTTAGGGGTAAGTCATTCAGAGTCCTCTAATTCCTTCAGCAAAATCAGATGTCTGTAATAACGATGCGCAATAGTTCCTTGCTATCCTCCCCTTTCTATTTCCTTTGTATTTTAATCACACCCATGTATTCTTTATTATTTTACTCTTCAGAACTCAAGCCTGATGCAGAAGGGCAAGCAACAGCTTTTTTCATGTGGCTTCCTCAGTCTGCCCTAGACCCAAGATTAAACAAGAAGCTTTCTGTACTTGGGACAGACGGGAATACGACTCGGTGCGAGTTCGAGCAGAGCTCTGCCTTGCCTGGCACAACCAGCGTCCCACATTAATGTGCTGTGCTGTGCTGTGCTGCAGGGGCTCTTTTCAGGTACAAATTCACCTGGTGAGCTCGCTGGGTCCCTGAGGCTTGAGCCCTGCAGTGAGTTAAGGGATGAAGCCACACGGAGGTGCCATCTGGGGCATTTCCTTGTCTGTCCCTGCAGAGGCACTGCCTGCTGGGCACAGCTGCACAGGACATGGCCAGGACATGGCCAGCAGCTGCTGGGATGTGGCAGCAAATGCACAGGAGAGACACGCTCCCAAATGGCTCCATCTAAATCACAAAGCCTCTTCCTTCCCTCTTAGAGCAGCACCAGTCACTACGAGCATCAGGACACTTCTGTTCCGGTATACAAAACCGTAAGGAAAGGAGAAAAGTAATCATAAGGAAAAAATTATAAGGAAAGAAAAAAAAACCCTATTTTTGTTTGCATTTGAATAAACAAGAAAAAAATATTTTAACATCTGAGACAGCTTCTTTTTATCTGATGGCAAAGGTGAAACTTGAAACCAACTAGAAGCTTGTCTGTGCTTGAACATATATCACAGCATGTACAAACTGCAAGAGATGACAAACTCCTGGTAATTTATTTGCAGGACATCTGTTTTTTTCTCTTTAATTTTGATTCTTACTCTATGAGATAATTATCTCAAGTCCTTCTTTGGTATCAAAAAGCCATGATAAATCATGCCTCATTTTTTCACTTACATATTTTTTCTTTAGAACCGCAAAGTACATATTGCACCATTTTTGCTCAGATATGCTTATGCGGTACCAGATCTCAGTCCCTTCTTGAGGCAAAGTTACAAAGCTCACTGACTTCTGAAAGGGTTTTCAACTATTATGATGCAGAGATGATGGCACTGGGGTGGGCAATGACTCCCCTCTCTGAGCATTTCATTTGCCTGGAGATATCTACCCATTTCAGCAATGTACTTTTCCTGCCTTGGGGAGGGCGTTCCCAGGACACCTCAGGAAGCACGTACTGCACTTCATCAGACCTGGCAGTGTGGAAAATGTGTAAGCATTTTTCAGCTTAGGATGGTTCCCTTCCTTCTCCCATATGAAGGATGGACCAGTGTCAAAAATTTTCCATTTTACTCTCCATTCATAAGTTTTTCCATCTTACTTTCCATTCATAAGTTTATTCAAGACAAGGTATTCATTTGAAAAAACAACAACTAAAACCATCAAAGTTTGGCAATTTAGTGGATAATTCTAATGG
The DNA here is from genome assembly GCF_028018845.1 of Melospiza georgiana. NCBI lineage: Eukaryota > Metazoa > Chordata > Aves > Passeriformes > Passerellidae > Melospiza > Melospiza georgiana. Next base: position 93,369,976 of record NC_080431.1, on the reverse strand, counting down.
AAGCCAAAGAACCATTTGATCTGAGCACCTATTTTAGGTCTCGTTGCCACCATGAGATTGTAAAGAATCCAGTCTACATCTCTTGCATAATAAAGTAATAAAGGTTTTCTTCTCCAGGTCACAGCAAAGACTGATGCAGGGGCAAGGGGACAATTGCACTGGCAGCCTGGTGGAGCAGAAGAGCTGAGCAGATAGAGATATGCTCCAGAGACCCTTCGACTCACTGTAGTCCAGCAGGAGAGATATCCTAAGGGATCACAATGGAGTTACAGCTCAAAATAACACTATCCAAATTATACATAAATAGTGGTTTTAATGCCTCAGCAGCCAGCTTTAAGGGTTTAAAATTATAATATACTTTCACTGGCAACCTGGGGTTAGAGGTGGAACTTCTTTCCTCAGCTGTGGAACAGAGCACAGATGTTTTATCTCTGCAGAAAAGGGATTTCATGCTGATGAGAAAAACCTTAATTCCTGAAATTAAAATCAAACAACACTGCTTTATACAAAAGTGAACTAAGATGATCATTTGCCAGTATATAATAGCTACTGTGGTAAAATATAACAATATTTTAACACTAAATGATGTAACATCAACAGCATTTTATGTAACACACAGTGTAGGTCTCATCCCTATTACTTGCAACATAGTCAGCACCTCCTAGCTGATGTTTTTCCTATAATTCAAGCTTAGATTTTTGCTACCTTCCTTTCACTGAGTCAAATTAATGCCATACAAGTCAAATCCCCTGTAGAACTTGATTCCTGAAGAACCATTTTGTCAGTCATAGTCTATGGTTTGTTGCCAACCATCTTTGCCCATGACAGATTTACTGAAGACACAACACGGTCTGAATCGACCCCAGAACACCTAAGATACAAAGATTAAATACTGAATTTTCATTTCACATAAACTTGCAAAGATGTACTGAATCAGTAAGCATCTTTTGGTTAATGAGAAAGATGTATTTTTTAAATTTCAAAATGAATCTGTCTTTTGAAATTATACCTCATCAGCAAGATTTCTAAATAGAGATCAAAGCCTGAAGACAAGAATTTTGGGTTTCTTCACTTCTCAGCAAATTACTATATTCTGAATCAATTTTCTCTTCAACTGCCAGGAGTGAGGTCAGGCTAGAGAATACTGCAAAGATTTGATTTGAAAATTGAAGGACTATTTAAATATCAGTCATATGCAATGTGAAAACAAGGCTTGATACTGGAGATACTACAATATCCCAGCTAAAGCCAAACAGCAGCAGCTGAGTAGTAGGAGGTCTGAAAGCAGTCCTGCCCTCCTGGATCTACTGAAAAATGAAGTAAAGCATGATCAACATGCAATAGCATAGATAGGTTTGGGCTGTGTCAACTTTGTAATCACTGCATGAAGTTCATTTCACTTGCTGGAAGGCAGCAGAGTCCAGCAAACAGGACTGGACAGGGAATTAGGCAGTGTCACTTCCTTTCTGCCACTGGCTTTGATTATGAGGTGGAAGGAACACCTGAGCCCTGCATTTACTGCAGGACATGGATGAACAGAACAAAATGCTCAGAGAGCTCTGAACTTGGAGAGCTCTGAACAAAAACGCACAGCAGATCCAGCCTGTGCATAAATACACAAAGCAAAGCATCAATCTGTGCCCTGGTCCTTCAGAATTATTGGATGTCACAGACAATAACCAAGACAAAGTCATTTTAACAATAAATAGTTGTTACTCCTGCAAAAGCTTGAAAATGTTTATCTCTACCTACATACCACATGTATATATAATTTCTGCTTTCATGCCCATGTATTACTATGCCCATGAATAAAAACAACCATTTTACAGCTACAAATATTTCTGAAAAAAACCCCTCTAGTCTGGAAAAGAAGTATGAATGAATATCTCTGCAGTTATTTATGTCATTCCAAAAATTAGGTTATTGCTGGATTTCCTTCTTCATTGCATCTAGTAAGTGTTTCATCTTTCTGCATTCACATTGATACACTTTGTTAAACCATCAGCTGCTGTAATAAGCAATACACCAACTTTCCAACTCATAATATACAACTCAATACTTGGAAAGGAAAAACAGTCTGTAGCGTTAGAATAAAATCTATTTGGCAGCTAAGAATATTTCCCAGATAGAACTTTCAAAAAAGTTCACCAAACTACTCCTAAATAACAGATAATTCCTCCATAATCATTTTATAGAATAATCATACAAAGACAGCTCTCTTAGCTGGCAAAACTGCAAATCATAACTGCATAGGAACTAAGATGTAAGAAAGTTTGAAATATGAATTTCATAAGGTGAATTGTTTACTTTGACTTCTAAAAATCCATCCCCCCCAAATATTAAAGCCTCAAAATCCAAAGCATATGTACAGAGCTCATTTCACTTAATTAGTTCTATTCAAAACAGATCTCTGATCCATATGCTTGATTGTGGTAAAACATAAGGATTCTACAAAATACATGTTACTGATCCAAAGGAACAGAATAGAGTCTTGTGATTCGGGTACAAAGGAGGGAAATGAAGACCCATGTTCTGAGCTCTGTTACTCCACTTTCACAGAGTTCAGAATTTATGTTTTGTGACTCAGATTTCCATTGTGTAAAAAAAGCTCTTTACAAATTCTTTCCCATTTTTATATTGCCACTATAAGGACAGTCATAGCTGCTCATAAAACCCCCTGACAGATGATACTTCTGCCATTAGCTACTGATAAGTGACTCAAATAGGAATGCACTAAGTCCAGGACAAAATGCAGAAGATAAAATCTGAAGAAATATGTGAATTTTTTAAGATCTCCAGAAGACATGGGGAAAAGACTAAAAATTATACATGCTGACAATGGTTCACTCTTGATAATCCAGTACAACCCTGACTCATTCATCTCCCTTCCTCTTATAGAACTTCCCTTCTCAGAGACAGGAAACATAGGAAAAAGAATTAGTAAAACAACCTACCAATAAAAAAAAAAAAAAAAAAAAAAAAAAACACCAAAAAACCAAAGCGACTCCACAACAACAACAAAAAAAAAAAAAAAAAAAAAATCCCCCTCAAAACCAGTAACATTTCCACAAGGAAAAAAACCAACAAAACAAAAACCCCAACACTTCTTTTTTAGAAATCTACAGGTGCAGAATGCAGTCAGATAATCTGAACAATGGAGTATTCCTTAACACTTTAGAGGAAGCAAAGGAAACCAAAGGTTCCTGTCAACAAGCTTGCAGGGATAAAAAATGCCTACCATCATATTTGGCAATCAGATCAACTCTGCTTCTGTGCAATGATTATTTTTAAAAGCTATATAAGGACAGGGTATTGTTCAGGGACCAAAGTTTATGAGCCTATTCTTGGGATGAAATGTCCCTGGGATTAAGAATAATCATGAGCTCTATTTCCTACTTGTGCCACTGACTCATGGAAGGAACACATATAACTAAATTTTGATGTGATGTAGTATTCCTTATCTGTAAGCTGCTCTACAAACAAAACCTAAAAACCTGCCTTAAACATGGCAAAATTCAACCAATAACTAAATTAATCATATATTAAGCAAAAAAAAAAAAAAAACCCCCCAAAAAAAAAAAAAAAACCACCAAAAAGGTAGTATAAAATTGTAAGAAACTAACTGGAGGCAACTACTACATTTCTTTGAGCCATGGAGGAGCTGGGTTTATTATGGGTAGGAAAGCAGCATCCTTCCTTGAATGGCTCTTCATCAGCTTCTTTGTCACAGATAGAAGGAATATGGTACAAGTCTGTGCTATTCACAACGGATACCAAAAGGAAGAAATGACAGACTTGGGGTAAAGATTGGGCAAGGATGATTTGGAAAACAAAAAGCTGATTCCAATGTCACTTTGAATTTTCCTCCATCTTTTCCTTAGCTCAGAAATCATTTTACATTGATACACCAACTTTCACCAGCAGCCTGGATCCTTTTGCTCTCATGTTTTAAAAAAGATATTAAAATGGAAGAAGGCAATGCTTGAAGAATTCAAAATTTCATTTCATCTTGTGAAACTGCTCATCAGCTGTCATTGCTTTTTTAGCAGGTATTTATTGCCCAATTTATACAAAAAACAAGAGTTAACTTAATATACAGCATCTTAGTAAAGAAAGTGAAATATAAACACAGAGGAAGGAAGAAGGCCAGGGTTTTTGCCAATCTGTAACACTCCATAAACATTGATGAGTCTGTCTACTCACCGCTCTTTCATTTGTGAACTGGCACGCCACTGTGCCACCAACACTTCAGCAAAGTTCTATCCAAGGATTTTGTTTGATTTTTGCTGAACAAATGCTCCATACAGCAGCAACTATGAACAGCTCTTGTTAGCTGGGCTTTAGGCTTTACAGTCCAAGTTTTGAAATTTTCATTACTTCCAGTTCTGTCCAAGGGGCATTTATCCACACAGATAAATGTCTCAAGGTACTCCTAAACCATTTTAATTTCTTTCCTCACTAGCTCTCTGGTATATGAGGTAACAAATAAAACCATGAAATGAAAACCTCAGGAGTGCTGGCAGGAATAAGAAGCAACAAAGGAAACACAATCTGCATAAAGCAAATTGTGAGTCATCAAAAATAAAGAGGTATGTTGACAAGCTAAAGATTTAATAATTTTGCCCATAATTATTTTCTTTAATTAGTTATGCAGAAGGACAGAGGTTACAAAAAAAAATCCCTCATCCCTCTAGAGAATGCTACTCTGAAAGCAACTTGCATAAAACTGATCTGAATATTTACAAGTACAAATACTTTGTGAAGGATAGTCAATCCTATAACATTTTAAGTGGCAACATAAACTAAGAGCTAACAGACTTATTGATTTTACTACTAAGACTTTCAATGGACCTACTAGATCATCTGTACAAAATACATGATTTAACATCCCCAATCGAACATGTACACAGATTTAAAAACCCAGCTGGACACTGGCTGTTTAGTTTTATTTGCTACTTTTTAACAGCCCATTGCTTTTGCACTATGGCTCCACTCCTCAGTTACAACATGTTGTTCAAGCACTCTTTGCTTTCTCCAACCTCCTCCCATGGACATCTTTGTGTATAATGGTCCAATATTATTTAACTGAACACTGAGTTAAGTCTAATATCTGTATGTATAAATGAAACTGAGGTTATCACAGAATTCCCCAGGAACAACAGTATACTAAGTCTTTAAAAAGCTGAATTAATTAATTGAATGCAGAAAGACAGAAAACTTGTTAAAAACATGAATTAATTAATGTGAAACCTAGAAGACTGAATTAGCATCCTTTCACCATCTTCCAAAGCCTTTAAGTGGAAGGGATATTCAAAACAACACTTGGCTAAAATAAGCAGCCTTAAAGACAGAGGTGTGGTTGGTATAATTTTTTGGTACCCAATTAGGCCAGTAAGCACCTTGAATTGCAAGAGAAAGCGAGGTCACTTCTATTATTCCATGTACTGGAAGTAGAACTGATACTACCAAAAGCTGTTAATACTTCCCCATACAACCATCTTCCTCATAATTCTTGTAAGGATCACTTGGCTTGAAGATTATTTGTGCCATGGATAGAGCACATCTGTGCCAGGCCAAGCACAGCTGTGTGCAAAAAGGGACCCTGCTGCATGGACCAACTCAAGTGACTCCAGAAGGGATAAGGGGCTGAATTTGGCACAAATCCTGCCACAGCCAACACAGCAGCCAAAGGCCAGGGCTGGCACAAGGAGGTACCAATGTGCTAAATGCTTATCCCCTGACAGTAATTGAGCACGAGCAAAGGAAAGTGGTTTAGTTCTGTGTCATGCTTCATCTAGGCTGCTGTCATGCAAAAACTCAGGAAACTCAGTGGGTTCTTGGTTCTGAGGTGCTAATACCAACAAAGCACGTGTGCCATGCAGCACCCCGAGCAATCCTCTTCCTGTGCAGGTCTGCCTCCCATCTGAGCAGCAAACAACCGATGATGCTTCACTTCACGGGTCTGCAGTGTGCTCATTTCCTACACAGAAATAGTCCAGAACATGGAATCAGGCTTCTCCTTCCAGGGCTTTTTATTCAGACTATGATCTCCCCTTAAAACATGCTGCTATGATGTTTTCTAAGTAAAATAAACTAAAAAGAGATTCATGAGCATTCTTAGCAACAGGCAAAAAGTACTTTAAATTCAAAACCAACTGAATTTTGCAACAGTATGGCTTTTTGAGAAGACAAATATTTATGACTGTTAGAGAGCGAATCCAAAATTTTTCAGGCTTACTGCTCATCACACTAAGTGACTGTGGAAATCTGCAACACAATTTAGCCACATTTCAAAGCAGGGCTGCTAAATACTTCTTTCTGACTTTAAGGACTTTTGGCAAACTAATATCCATATGCATTTTCCCCACTTATACAATTCTCAAGTACCTAAATCCATTTTTGATATTTAACAGGAAATGGCCTTTGGATCCTTTGTGCCTCCCAGTACTCTTGGTGAGACTGACACAAGTTTGGCTAAATGGTGGAACTGAGGGAAATCTCATTTATGCAAGAGGGCCCAAAATTCAAAATTCTCAGCACTGAATTCTGAGCTCATGGTACTTGACTAAACATATGCAGGACAAAACCTAAGTTTGAGCTAGCCTGCAGCTGTGAGACACAGATCTAATTCTTACACAGGGGGCTTTTAACACAAAAGAAGATAGAATAAAAATATTATTCTCATTTCTCTTAGCAAAGCCCACAATTAAATCAGAAAGAAAGATGAGATGTTTGATTCAAGAGCAAAGACAGAAGATAGAGAAAGGAAATGGAAAGAAATAGATGGCAACATTGTACTGAGAGAGATTTATTTACAAGGTATGATAATGCAGAGCAGCATGGGAAAGCCCACGAGAAAAAGCTAACACTTCTACAGAAAAGTTTGAACATCATGAAAAAAATTAAACTATAAGGAGATGTATTAAACACCAGGAACAAATGCACCTGGTGTTTAATAATCTCCTTAAACAAATAATTGTGCAGTTGCTATCTAAGTGAACATCTCTCTGCATTCAGGCCTAGCTAGGCAACAGAGCCATGGAATAAAAAAATCTCACACTGATTTAGAGACAGTGAAAATGTACAAACCCAAAGGGGATCAAGCATGGCCACACACAGAATCATTCCTGGCAATTCTTTTGAGACCTTACCTTTTCAGTTATGATTTTATTTTTGTTTGTATGTGTCGTAAGAAGTGCAGCAGTATTTTTACTGATCAGATCTTCTAATGCAGATAAGGGATCTAAAGAGAAGTTTTGAAATAACATCCACTATCTTGCATTAGGAGTGCATAGAAGTATAAAAACTGCTGTATTTTTAAAAGTGCTGTAACCTGCAGAGGAGTACCTGCTGGTTTCCACTGAGTGCAAGACCACAAGCTGTCCCAGCATTCCAAAGAGCCTGGCCAAAAAGGAATTTTCCTGGTTGAGCTGCTTCTGAGACTTGATCAAGAGAAAATACTGAGCTGCACATTTTGCCATAGAATTCAACTTCAGAGAAAGTCCTTGGATTTTACTTTTTGAGCCTCTTGTGCATCATCACTTCTATTTATTTGCTCTGTGACAGTGACAGAAGCCTCTCATCAAAAGTGGAATTGTTTTACAAAAACTAACCCTCTTCATTCCATGTGGCTTCGTGTCAAAAGTGTCATCATTAAATGAGTAGAGAAACTCTACACTTTAACAAATATATTTTTTACAGACCTTCAAATATATAGGAATTTTGACCCTAAGCCCTGAAATCAGATTCCACGTAGGCAGACACTCTCATTACAGCATTCTAAGTGTTGTCACTAAAGCATTCTAAGAGTATTTTAGACCACATGAAAACATGATATTTATTCAAAATGGAAATTCAAGTGAAAGCTACATAACCCATCAAAATATAATAATCAGTCTTCAAATCATGTCTCAAGTTATTCAATTCAAGTTATTGAATCAAACACATAATAAAAATTTCCATTAGATGTACTCTAATCAAATCCACCTGAAATCATTCACTGAAAATAATTTAAACATTACTTAGAGCTGAGATGCTGCTAGTTTGCAGCATTCAGATAACAGAAGTCTGTGTCCCATAGCTAAGCAGTGTCACACAAATGCATATGGCACAAAAATATACAAAATAAGATACATGAAGTACTGAAACTGTATGTGGGTCTCAGAATAACCACTGGGGTTTTATTTACTGGCTGAGAGACTGTAAAGTGACTTGCATTGAGAGAAGAAAACTACCCACACCAGTAAACAACCTATTCCCTTTCACATACTCCCTGAGGCACTCAGTCACCTGCCCTCCTGCATATGAGGAGCACATCTAAAGCATTTAAATCCAGATACATTGCTGCCACATTGTGTTAGGTACTTTATCTGTTCCTAACAGAATAGCAGAGAGAGAACTATCAAATCCTTGGTTCCAAAATGCCACTTGAAATGATGCTGTACACACTCGTGGCCCTTGAGGATCAGGTCAGTGGGTACCCAACAGGACAGTTAGGAATCATCTGGCATCAACAGAATGCAGCACAGACCTTGGTCAAAGTCTAACAGATTTAATAAGATGTGTGATTTCACACCAACTGGAAAAAAAAAATAAAGCTGGCTGAAATATTTTCATCAGTAATTTGGACAGTAAAAGCAGGCCCTAAAACCCACAAGGATATAGCTAGACAGACAGGTGTGTTTTTCAAGTAAACAGAGGCAGAATCCTTGCCTTCAGGACGTACTGATGTCAAATCTCCAAACAGAAGCTGTCCATACAAATCAAAATAAACCATTTTGCCTCTTCACTCCTTATCTCCCATGAAAAGCAAAGGAAGAGAACTGAATGAAAAAGACTGAGATGCTATTTGCAAAAAATTACTTTCCTTTTTTTGGTCTAAAGTACAATAACCATGAAGAAATTTATACCCTGATCTGCTTATTATTTATTTTACATGAAGCTATTCAAAGGCTATAAGGCTGAGAGATAACTGCAAATAGCTGCAAAGTGACTGCTCAACAAAAACAGCAGATGTAGTTCAATATATGTGAAGGCATAATGTATTTGAACAAAAAATCTTGACCTGATGTAGAAAATGCCAGGCTCTGACCTGTCCATTGTCAATCAGAAGCAAAATTCTCCATTATGATAAGTAATTCCATATAAATATCTCCTCAGTGTTCATCAGCAATAAAAACCCACATCAAATATAATGAATTATTAGCAAAATAAGAGAGGAAAAAAACCAGAAAACATAATTATGCCACCATGTAGAAACACAGTCTCCTGCTATCAAATCAGACATATAAGAAACAGAGATAAAAGAGATACACTGAAAGCCAAGTGAGGTTACCAAAGGTAAGAAATGGATACAAACTGAGGCGGAATGAAGTGTGGTGGGACTCCTCACACTGGATGAGTAACCACAGAGGAACTCAGATAAGAGATCTACAAATTGCAAATGACATAAGGAAGATGGATGAGGACTGACAGTAACTAGAACATTTAGTGAAGGTGACAGGAAGCAAGCTCAAAAAATCCCCAATGCACAGAAGTTGTTGCCTAAGGATACTGAGGAGGCAAGTTTAAATAGGTTTGAGGGGAAGCTGGGAAAACACCAGGAAGAGCTGCTTCACTGAAGGTTACTGGAGTAACAATGCACAACAGGCTCAGGAAATCCCTTGGCTAAAAACGGCCAAAGGCTGAGAGAGTACTAGGGAAACACACTCAATTATACTTATTTGCCCCATTTATTCTTCCTTAGGTATCTCCTTATGCTCACCACTGAAAACAAGAATAACTATAATGATTAGATCAGCCTCTGTCTTAAAAGTAAGACACAGTACTCAAGAACTAAAGCATATGGTTCATAGGTTACCCCCAAAGCTCTTAAGTTCACTCATTTCACTCATACAATTTGATTGCACAGAACTTCTAATACCTGATCACTCATAAATTAATTTTGGATGCCTTGGTGAATGGAAGCATTCTACTGTTGACAATCATCCTTTTTCACCCCCATAACTGAGATTAGAGAGTTGAAGTTGCCCAAATCACAGCCTGTAGCATGAGCGTGGCTACGTGCTTCACCAGGAGGGTGGCCTGGCATTGTCTGGCAGCAGAAAGGGCAGGGGGTGGAGCAGCACTGCTTGAGGCAAAGACTGAGAGAAGCACCAGGCTTGGTCAGGAGCAGAGCCCTGTTCTGTGCTTTACAAGGATAGCTGCAACAAGAACCTGCAAGGGTACTTGCCAACACTGGAGACCTGAGCAGTGTTAAGGGGGCTGGTGGTGAAATTGAATCACAGATGTCTTCCAAGATAATCAGTTTCAACAGTGAAAGCCAAGTAAGACAGCATTCCTAAAATTAGATGAAGAGGCTCATAGAGGGCAAGTGTCCAAAGAGAAAAGGTTACTACACCACAGCTGCAGTGGAAACTTCCAAATTCTGAGCACCAATGTGAAAATCTGTTATGTTTCACTTACTGCTACATTTTATCACATGCAGACCATTGAAACAATACACATGAATAGAATCACAACTAAACACAAAATACACTAAAATTCCTTCTGGTAAAAATAGTTTTGAAGGCATGAAAGTTCCAGGAGTTACACCTTAAGAATTTATTCCCCTGAGACAACACTTGTGCAGTTTTGCCTAGCAAGGCAGTTCACTTTGCTACTTGCAAAAGTAAACACTTTATGCAATTATGGATTCCTGGAACAATCCATCAGTCTCTGAAAACAAATTGCTTTGAAACAGGAGTGTAAACCAAAAGACAATACCGGTCTTCCCTCAAAGACTGGAATGTAAACCTAAAGACAATACTGGTCTTCCCTCAAACACCGAAGCATTTCAGCTCTTGCTACCAAAGCAAGTAAGAACAGGAGACGGAAATTGAAACAAACAAAAATCTCTGGATATTAAGACATCCAGCTGCAAATTTCTAATCACCCTTTTTTTTTGCATGAGTCATCCTTAAAATCACTGCACTAAATATCCTCACCACGTGAAAATACTTATATTAAGAGTGTGTGAAATTATACTATCTTTAGTGTTGTTTACATTCCCAACACTTCAATTTCTCTAATTACTTGAATGCTGCAGCTAAATTAAATACATAAATATACTCTTAAGAGCCATTGGACTAAAATATTCACAGTCAAAAACACATTCTCACTTCAGTTTTTTCAGATCAGCCATTCTGGGATAGGAAAGGAGCATTAACTACCAAAGTACACCATGTATTTAATCACCCTATGATACTATGAATAATGAGAGACAACTGTTTAGATCTGAAGGGAAACAGAAATGGAAAAATAAATCTGCATTCCTTCCATCTCTGGGAAGCTCAGAGCACCAGGTACCACAGCAGGTAGCCTGCTGATGTTTGGCACAGTTTGAAATATCCTCGACAAAGAGCTTCACTCGGTGTGACATACTTGGTGTTGGAAGACCTTCCACCCATATTAGCAGTTTTCATCCCACATAAAAGACATGTGACATGAAGAGAATGAGAAATACTATTGCTGTAATAAGCCATATCTGAGTTACTATAAGAAATACTTGTGATCAATAGCTATTGTTGGCTCTTATAGTCAAACAACTACAACGCCTCTGTCCTCTAGTGACTGAAAAGGATCATTACCAAAAAAAGAAGAATTACACCTAACTACAAGAGATGTAATGCTGGAGAAGCTTGTGCAGTCCTTGGAAGATTTTGTGCCCCAAGTCCCCACACAGCCTGCCCTGTCCCTGGACAGCTTCCCAGAAAAAGCAACGTCCTGTACACCAGTTTCCACCAGAAGTCCCACAGTACTCCTTCACTCCTCCTATTCCCTAATGGCTAAAAGTAAATTTTTCATCTGGCTCCCAGAGAAGAGAATGGGAAGACTGTGAGAGACAGACAGGAAAGGGGAAACAGAGAAGGCAAAGGCCGAATAGCTATCCTGGAGCTTCTTGTTTCCCACCCACCAAGCCACATTCCAAAACCCCACAGGGAGAGACCCCCCTTTACTACAGAAGATAAAGTAGTATCTGCCATGAAGCATTCTCTTACAGAATGTGCATCCATGGAAAAGACTGAGGCAAAATATGAAATATCCAGTGTGTTGTATTCATGTGCTCATACCAGTCTAAAGCCCACCGGTAAACATTTAGAAAGAGAAAGAACCTTACCCTATGTTAATATTCTAACACAAAAATTCCCAAAGACTTCTCCTGAGAGTTTGAGGATTAAAAGGCCTGGCTAGTATGTCATAGTGACTCATTGCTTAAATCCAGAATATTAAAAGATAAGCTAGCCAGAAGAAACTTTACTTTTGCCGTAAGTGATGTTAATTAAAAGGTCAAGAGATCTAGAGGAGGTATTGAGAGAAAAACCTCAGAAGGAGAAAATGAGGAGGACATTAAAAATATATATTTTTAAAAAGTGGGGATTAAAGGAGCATAAAATAAAACCCTTTGAAAGCTGAAAATGAGAAAAGGATGAAAAGGTAGAAATGAAAAGTGCAAAATGTATGTCTCTAATTCTTCCTTCAGAACTTTATAGTTCACATTTTCCTCCAGGTTTAGTCACCTTAATTGCACATATGATTCACAGCAGGCTCCGTTGCTAGTAACAGAAGATTCATGATTAAGAAGGCATAGCAAGTTTCAATTTCAATAGCTAAGACCTCAGTATATCTGAAAGAATTATTTCAGTCAACATGCACAAGTATGTGAAGAATAACTCTCAATTTGATTTCTCCATTTCTTGCTTTTTCTACAGTCTGCCTGCAAAGAGTCTAGTAATAACAGCAACAATGTACTAACACTGAGCAGTTCATCAACATCCCACACTAGTTGTACATAACTCTCTTAGGAGAATATGAAAGCTATTTCTTTCCAAAAGCAAGCCCTTAGTATGTATTAGGAACAATATAGATAATTTTGGATTCAGACTGTGCTAGGCAGCAGCTTCAATTTGTAACATTACTCAAAGAATCACAACTGTGGAAATAAGAAAATGTTTTTAAATTACTTAATTCTGAAGAGTCTACTTTAGCTTCCCTTAAATGTTTTTAACAGTATGTTTAAGGAAAATGCCTTAAAGGGACAACACAGCTTCTTTTGGAAGAATGGGCAATGCTAAATAAATAATTTCTTACCTAAACTCTCAGCTCACTTAATGGTGAATTTTAATGACAATGAAGTGATAGGAATGTGTTCAAGAGGGGGGACTGTTTTTCCTGCAGACCAAAGCTGAGCCCTCAACTACAAAGTTTAATCCGTCAAAATGGAGAACATTAACACTGCAGAGAATCTCTGAAACAGGCATGACCCTCTGGGCAGGTGTGGGAGGTCACACACATTTTGCTGCAGGCTGGGGATTTGAGCCTGTCATGTGCTGTTTTAGCTTTCCACACTTGTGCCTGTGCAAATTAACCACCAGCAAGTGTAAAACATCAACTCCAACTCTGTACAGCTGCAAGTACTAGGTGCTGCTTACCTGTGGCTCAGGGCCAACACATTCAATGCCATGATCCTATACCACCATTTCATCCTCATACAACTCACAGTCAGCTCCTCAACAATGGGTATTTAAACACAACATTATTTTTATCATCAAAGCTGGGGGTGGAGAGAGGGAGCCAGAGCAGGAGAGCCTGGAAGCATTCAATAAAAACATCCACCCCACTGGTACATGGGAAACCTGAGCTTCCAAGCTGTACTGAAGTAATTTCACAGTCAATCCACAGAACTCAGTGGATCCTGCTGTAAACAAGTCTTGGCTGAAAACAGTGTTCATCCCACTATAACTCAGGTGCTATATTCAGAATAGATGGCCTAAATTCTACCTAGCTTTCTGAGTGCTTATTTTTGAAAAGTCCTGAAAGGAAAGCCCGCTGAGAAGCTACAACAACTACAACAACATCTGGGAAAAAAGAAAAAAAAAGAAGAAAAGAAAAAAAAAAAGAGGAAGAAACAGCACTAAGTGCCTTTGATCTAAAATTATGCCTTTTCCCCACGTAATAGGATTGTCATAGAACACTTCCCTTGCTTTAAAAAAATAGTAAAACCATATGCATTTATGCTTTGTTTCAAAAATTTTAATAGTCTTTGACTTTTTACTACTTAGATGTACACTATTACAAAAACCTACAGAAGTGCAAATATATCCACTTAGGATAAACCAGAAATTTCCCTCTGCTTGATCAGCAACTTTCTCTGTCAAAACAAATCCAGACTTATATTTTTTTGTCTAAAAATTAAAGATTTGAAAAAGCTTTGGATCAAATATTTGTCAGGTAAACACTAGAAAGAAGCTTTTATAAAACTTGACTTACAGCTGACAGCATTCTGTGACACCATAAAGTTGAGACCCTTTCAACCTGCAAATTTAGGAGATAATGGAAAGACGCCAAGGATAAATCACCATATGAGTTGCTGTTATAGGACTTACAAACACAAATATGTGTCACTGAAGCATTAGTCCAAAGGCAATCACTCAGAATTTCTCAGACTACAAGGACTTACTCCCAGATCCAGAACTTAAAGTGCAACTATTTTAATAGCAGCCACAAGACCTCCAAATCCATCAGGTTAAGTGTTAAAGGACAAATCATCTCCAGTATTGAGAGTGTGTCTTGTATCCCTGAGTTAATCTGCATTAGTTACTGTATTATAAATTCCTAATCCAAACAGAGATCTCTAATTTTAATGTGCTGAACTATGAGGCAACCTCAGGCAAGGGTAATGCTGTTTTTGTTTGACAAAGAACTTTGTTGCAGAAACCCTGCCTCTGCCAGAGTTTTATGTGAAACAAATATCTCACACTCTCCATCAGCTCATTAGCTCATCCCCCACCATCTATCTCAGCAGCAAAGCCATCAATGTAGATTCAAACAAAAGCCAGAAACCCTTTTTTCATAGAGGACTACAGCCTGCAGCAGGCAGCACTATCAACTGAAATCTTGCCCAGTGCATAACAAGGATTAAAAAGAGAGAGGTTACAAGAAGTATTACTCCACCATTTATTATCTGTCTTCTGACAACAAGTAATAAATCCTTTTCCTAATTATTAATTCTTAACTACTGACTTTTATAATGATTAGCTTCTATTATACACTGAAAGAGTAACAAGGTCCCTCTAAAGGTAATGACAGGAAAGCTGAAAACCAAGACCAAAAATCTGTCCTCAGTTTAAGAATTCCTCATCCAAACTTCACTACTCATACAGGTTTCCTGGGATTTTTTTTTTCCATGTCTGAAAAAGTTTCAGCTTATGAAGAGGGGGAGAGATTTGGCTTCCTGAAAGCCCTTCAGAATAAGTGTGTTTGTTCTGGAATATCCTTGGGGCACTCACTGCCCCTTGCACATCATAATTTACCCTCTGGATGCAGTGCAGCTTGGCAAAACATCTCTTCAGCAGAGAACAAAAGACATGATATTAGATCAGAACAAAAATTATATTAGTTCTCCTTCATTACAGTGGACAAGGTGATCCTTTTATTACAAAATTCATACAAACCATAATACCAAGAATATATGCAATATATGGTGGGATTTACCTGAAACCCATGTCATAAAAACAGAGTGCTGTTTCTGTGTGGTAAATGTCACATTAGCACATTACATAACAAAAATAACATTCTCTTCTATTCCTAACTTTATATTATCTGCCTAGTCTACCACATTCACCTTTGCCCCTTGGTATTTTCTTTAGATTACCTGCATTATTTTTAACATTTATTCAGCTGACTTGAAAAGTATTTTTCAGCTACAAGTAGGAGTGAGGTAAGAATCAGCTATGTATGTAACTAATAAACTAGTTCTGTCCTATATGCCTTTTGGTACCACAGGGCATTGAGATACATGCACGTGTGAAAAATAAATAAATAAATAAATACACAAATATATATAAAATTGGCAGTTAGCTTAAAAGGTGGTGCTGGGTTAAACATTGAACTGGATGACCTTAGAGGTCTTTTGCAACATAAAGCATTCTGTGTATCTATGATACAACATCAGCAGGCCACTTCCTCTCCAACACTGCAAGCAAACTGAAGTGGACATTTGTTGGTTGAGATGCTCAGACTCCAGACACATTTTGAGTGTTGCCCCAGTCCCACACTTCCTTTCGTGCTCTCAGTTGCAATTAAGACTTCTTAGGTGCACGACACATTACAATCAGACACCAACAATACATTTACATACCTTGCCTGAGATAACACATTTTGTCACCTCAGGAATGAAAAGCTTTCCCTTGCACTAACCACAAATTATTCTCATGCTCTGTGCAGCCAAAACAACTCAAAGAAAAGGCAGGATCAGGCAGCAGATCTATTGCTGCTACTGCTTGCCTCAAGCAGTGTCCCAGCTTGGGCAGTGCTCCTCACACAGGGAGAACAACCCACTCCAGTTAAGCCCTCAAGTCCACACAGTCTTTGCTGCTTCTTTCACAAAAGACCATTATTATGTAAATAACTTAATTAAGGGGTTCATGACTCTCTAATCGACAACATGCTGCAAGACTGTAAGAATTTGTTTTACCTAGGGTGTTAAAATGAACATTTTGAACAGTCTTTGCTATATTCTACAGCAGATGCATAGGCAATGTTTGCTTTCCCTCTTGTAAAAGAAAGTGAAGGCAAAGATACATTTTTAACAAGAGTTCAAAAACCCCGACTACCCTGGCTAGTGTGTATTTCCTTGTGATAGGAAATAAAACAGGGTCAGGGCAGGAGCACTCCTAGCTGCAGGCAGGTCCTTGCCATGATGGTCCCAGCCCCACCAGCCTTGTGCCACACAGCTCAGATGGAATTTGGGCAACAGCTCCCGTGGGACAACCATTCCCAGCAGGCCCAGGGATCAGCTCTCCCTGTCTTTAGAGGAAGGCATGTCTTTCTAGACACACATGTCATACTACACCATGAGCATGGACCCATTTTATTAATGAACACAAAAATGGCCATCAGTGTTAGAGTGGAAATCCAGGGTAAATAGGTCACCAGGGATCCAACTCCTAAGGAACATTCTTAAGGCTCACAGACAACAGTGAAACTCAGCAACTGCAAAAGTGCCTGATCAATTAAAAAGGAAGCCTAAAAATACCAGAGTTAACCTGCAGGGAAAAGTTCATAGTAATTCAACTCAAACTTCTGTAATGTTCATTTCTGTTGAAGAAAATATGTCAGTTGTGAATACCAGCATATGTACTCAAGAAAAAAAGAGCAAAGGAAGAACAGACTGAGTTTTTAAATAGAAGGCAAGAAACAATACAGCATACACGTTTGCTAATGAAAATGTACCAGAAATTTTACAGTGCAAAAACCTGAATATTCACTCTCAAAAGCACAAGCCATTTCAGCAGCTGCTGGAAACACTTTTTTATCTCAGAACATAACTATGACACAAATATACAGAACTATAAATACAATTACATCTATAGATTTTATCTAAAGCAAAGTATCTAAAGATGTTATGCATGAGAATATCAAATCCAGGAAGCAAACATCAGATTTTGATAAAGGTTGAGATATTCTAGAGTTTATATGGCATTAAATTTTGCTTTAAAAAGAGACAGGCCCTTAAAAGGGAGAAACATAAAACGTCATGAAGTCCACCAGAACTTTCAGCACTCCCCCTCTTTTTACATGAAAGTAGTCAAATATAAAACCATGAGAGTTTGTATGAAAGAATTTCCCCTTTTCCATATAGATAAGAAGCTGCATATTTTGTTTAAAGTTGACCATAGTATGTTTAAAACAAAACATAACCCAAATGCTAAAGAATTAAAGAACAATGCTACATACTCTAAGATTACCTGTAAGATGAAAGTAACCTTATGAAGAACTGATACTTGTTGAGACCACTTGAAGATTTTTTTCCTATTTTAAAGTGTGGAATTTTTGTGTCTACTTTGTTGAGCTGAACTCTCCTATTACAAATATTAGACTTTCACTCAAATGAAACTTATAGGGAAAAATCTGTCCTCTAGCAGGGGAAAAACCACAGACCTTTCTAAATGTAAGACTGGTGTTGAATTTCTTTTTCTTGTGAAAAACCTGTTCCAAATTTTCCTGTTTCTAAATCAGTTTCCATACTGATAATTAGTCACTCCAATTTCTACCCAATTTAATAGAGTCAGAATTCAAGTGGGTAAGATGCAACACATCCTCTGTGCAAAGTAAGCACATAACTGCCAGACTCTTTTCTGCATGAAGAAACTTCACAAAGCCACCAGAAAAAAATGCATCAAAACTCTATTTGATAATTCTTTCACACATAGTTTATCAGGTGGCATTAAAGTTTCAAAACATTATTTACATCTGGCTGCATTTTTTTTTTTTTTTTTTTTTTGCTCATGCCACACAGGAAATCATTTAATGCCATTATACATCAGAGTGCAGTTTTGCAATTGAGCTCCTCAGCTGATATAAAAGGGGTTTTGTCCCTGTCCCAGCCCAATCACAGATCTTACTGGGAATAAAGGTCTGCATTTTAGGTTGTTTGGTTTGAGGGGTTTTTTTTGTGTTGAGGAGCAGAGGTTGGTTTGGGTGCCTGCTATTGGGTCTTGTATTTTCCAGCATAATACTAAGAACACCAAATTAGTTTTTCATTTTTACATGTTTTTCAGCAAAAAATTATGAGCTAATTATTTTCCCCTGTAATTTAAGTAGCAAGTTGCAAAATCCCTCAAAACAGAGGTATCTAATGGAAATTTGGACACATGCTTAGTTAGAGCCACACTGGTCTGTACCGGTTTGTGCGTTCAGTTTAAAAGCATTTTACTTTCTCATATATGATTTTCCTGTAAAATTCTATATTTGGGATGGTTTTTCCTCTCTATTTAAAATCATTGAGTTGCTTTTGCCTTACAGAGGTTGTTGTCTTTTTTTCTCTCTTTTGGAGGGAGAAAAATGAATACATTCTCCAGTCGCTAAGAGAATCATACGTCTAGCATTTCTTACTTTGCATCCAGCACATGTGAAACACTGCCAAGTCAAGGTGGGAAGTGAAAATAGAAAGCAGGAGCAACTTTGGATATATGAGTTGAAGTAATGGAGAAAAAAGGCTTGCTTGTTAATTGACCAGCCTAAAGCCATATGATATATAGACCTATGTAGATACTTTGATGCCAAAAGTAGCATTTTAAATGTTTTTGGAGAGTTAGCAAGTCTTTTTGCTTATATTCCAATGGAAAAAAAATTGGTTACTTTCCTGACTTCCCACTGACCCTTGCCCTAACACTATAATATTTGACTATAATTCAATCAAATATAGATGAAAACTGTAATTTTACCTTTTTTTCCCCTTCTCTGAATGATTAACATTGAAGCAAAGAATACTATCTACCTTTTCAAATTTCACAAATCAAGACTGTTGTTCCTCTAGTGCCACACACATATTCCTGTGCATCTTAAGGTGGATCAGTTACACTCTGGGTAAGGAAATGGTTAGCACATGTCTTACACAAATTACCAGAGTAATCAGGGTAAACAGAGTAAATACAGTAAACAGAAAAGCTCCAGAGTTCAGCTTCACTAAGCAGCAAAATAGGAATCATGAGGGGTTTAATTATTGTTTTTACCTTTTATAGAGAGCAGAAAGTGGAGACAAAGTGAGTAAGAACATCAATCAATATGAAATTCTGATAATACAAACACACAGCAAATGGAAAACTGCTTGGAAGCTTTATCTCACCACTGGAACAGAAAAGACATATTCCCCACCCAAATATAATTTCCCATTCTCTTCCCTTCCTGTCTGGAAAAAAAACCCCAAAAACAACAGCACAGCAAAACCAAAAGATTCAACACTCCCTTCACTTATCTTATGCATTAGTTTACAAATCTCTTTCTGATTTCCTCATCCATGAACAGGAATGAAACTATCATCATCAAGAGCAGAATCATTTTGCAAAAGCAGGAAAAGGTTATCCCACACCACATGCTACAGAAAGCAGCTTATTCATGTTTATTTTACTAAGCAGACATTTCACCTCTGAAGCTGATAAATAATTCTGAATACATTTTCAGTTTCCAACAAGAGATTAAACACTTAGAGAAATATATATTTTGTAGGTCCTAATTCATTAATAAAAACACAGTAGCAAACTATTACTGAATATGATCTGTACAAGCAAGCCCATGAAGGCCTTTTAAGTTCCATCCAGCCCAAAAAGACGCATCACATTTAACTGCTTTAAAAATAAGTCACTATTGTGAATTACATACAGCAAATTAAGCCAATGGAAACCACATTCTCTAGATAAAAATCAATTAGCATGATGCATGCTGTGTTATACTGTTACTTATAACATATTAATACTCAGCAAATGAAAATTCTTAGGATGAGAAGCCAGTTGTTTCTGTCAGTACCCTCTATAGAATGAAGAAGTGTTGCCCTGCCCTGCCAAGGATCCTAGTTCTACAAACAGGAGATGGACCAACAGGAGGTCAAAGCAAGTGTACCAAAGGTGGCCCAAGAGGCTAAGGTGAAACTGGATGGAGGCTGAAAACCAGGGTTCCAGGCCCTTTCTCTACACATTAAAAATCACTGGCTGAGAAAGAAAAAGGCACCTGCCCCGCTGTTTGAGCCAGACCACACCGCTGCTATTTGAAACAGCACTGTAAGAACAGGTGAAGTTCTGATAGTCTGCAAAAGCTTTTTTGCCACCTCCTAATCTCTAACTTCATCTGAACTATTTCTGCCATGGGAAAAATAAACGCTCACCTATTTGCCAAAGACCCTGCAGCAAATGAAGTAACTACTCTTGATCTGGGACTAGCACAGTATATGATTCACATAACTTAGATCCTTCTCCCCCTATTTCCTTAAACAGCTTAAAGTTCTTAATAACAGCTGAGCCCAGTCTTAATATCTTCACCTGTCATTTTAGATAAAATTTTAATTTCTGATTTCAAGTATTTCAAACATGTTTCATATATTTTCATTTTCCCACTCTACTTATAAAGCACAATCTGTTTGGCATGTACAAAATTTTCTTTAAATTTAACATTATTAAGGTAAAGCCTGGAATGGGCAGAGAGCCCAAGCATGGTTTTGTGGCTTGGCTGGAGTTCAGACAGAAAGCAGTAAGAAAATTCAGAGGCAAGGAAACCCACCTTTTCAAATCAGGACCACTACAAAAACAGCTCTCAAGCTGCTCTATGCACCCAGTTTCTCTACAGATACCCCAAAAATAAGGCCCAGTGTCCTCCCCAGTGTGTACCACCATAAAATTGAAAGATAGGTATGAAAGACCATAAGATACTCATGCTGCACTTTTCTGCATCCTACAGTGGCCTTAGTAAAAAAAATAACCATTACACAGGTGTGTATCCGTGCCCAGACTCTCCTAAGCAAGGCAGGTTAGTTACTGCATCTGCAAATACACTGCCAGATTTTTTCTCATTTGATGATAATGACCACAGGCTTTATGTAAAAAAAAGTTCAATCAAACCACCATAGAGGTCCCCTTCAAAAGCATAATTATCCTTCCACTTGGCTGAAGTGCAAACTAGCAGAATAAGAGGCAATTAATTAAAAAACCACATAAATTTCATGGGCTTTTTTTGCTACCCTGCTGTGCAGCTTCACAGTCACCGAGTAAGGGGAAAGACAAAAGCAGGGAAAATATTTGTATATGATAAATTAAGGACTGTATTCTGCAACCAAGAAGGAGTTAATGATGGAATTATTTTATAGATGTCTCAGGAATGAGGGTTTGTGAACTGGCATGTGGAAGGATTACACAATCTGGCAGAGTAGGCTGGGCAAACAGATGAGGAGATAACACACACCAGGAAGGGCACAGAGAGAAGTTACACACTCATGAAACAAAAAAAAAACAAAAACCAAAAAACAGCAGATCAGTTTAATTAAAACTTTTTTCTTCAAACACTTTTGTAAGGAGACATTCTCTATATGTGCCAATGCATTGACTTTTTTCTTAAGTAACATTTTCCAATTATTTTATTATTTATTCCTTTCCAGCATCTCTGCCATCGAAAGGATAAAATTTAAAATTTCTCTCAGTCTCTCTTCTTTCTCTCAGTGCCTCTGTTTTATTAACTAGTTACAATTTTTTCTCAAATTGTTTCACCCAAAGTTTATTTTTTCATTCCAGCGCAATGACCAAGAAGTCAGACTACACTGTCAGAAATGTCAACAACTTCAACCACACAACAGCAAAGTCTCTCTTAACACATGAATGAGCACCACTTAGTTTTGCTTTCAAAACACTGATCATTTAGCTCTATTGTGAAACAGTAGACAGCACGTAATCAGAAAGAGTGCACTGTTCACCAAGTGAGCAAATATAATCATGGACAAAACATACACATTTTTCAAAAGAGCCCTTCAGTGCCCTGAAGATGACCATTCATTTGAACCAAAAAAAAAAGAAATCAAAAAAAAAGAAAAAAAGAAAAGTGGAGAGAATATTTAGCCATATTTGAAGTACTAAGTACTAGAATGCCTATGAAAAGTCTTCCACAGAAGTTGCACTATATTAGTCATGATTAAACTGTAAATTACAGCATTTCCTTTGAGCAGAATACATATTAACAAAGTGTCAAAGATGACCTTCTGAATTAGTCCACTGTTGATTCACATAGAGAGCTTACAGCTCTTACCCACAACATCTAAATGAGCCCCAGCAATTTTTGCCTAAACAAACTTCAAGCATGTTTTTCTTTGGTTTCTATTCATAAAGTACATGTTTACAAACAATACTACAAAGCAGTACTACTACTTTTCTCAATGAAAATTTATCAATATTACAAGCTTAAATTCTAGCTATGTCCATCTCTATAAGTACAGTTTTCTTCCAAGGAAAATTAAGTGGTTCAAAATACTTTGAAATTTTTACATATTTTTTCCTATGCAAAATATTTCACGTTGAAGATATTTGCTTTCATTTTAGCCAAATTAAATGGAAAATTTATAAAGAAAGACTGTACAGAGCATATAATGCCACAGCATACTCATCTTATTAACTTTGTTAAACAATTAATCCAAGTTAGATTACTCACTTTTAAACTCTAAAAACTCTAAAAGCAAAGCTACCAAAGGACTATTACAACTGCTTAAAAACAGATTTAAACTACTGTAGCAAAAACCTGCCAAATAGCATCAAACACTGGAACTTTACTCGTTTTGCTGAGACATAACATCAGCTCATGGTTCAGGTATTTTTATGACTACAGGAGGAAAGGAAAGGCAGAAGAAAAGTCAACACAGTCATGGCTGGTTTAAACACGCTACTGAAAATGCTTAATTGATTTCTACTATCACTGCTTTTCAGAAATGGTATCTTGGCACAACTTGTTCCTTGTGTGCATCTGTTTTGGCATATTTTGGTGCTGGCAAATAAACTGTTTCATAAAAAAAACACAGCCCAAACACTAAAATTACACCACAAACAGATAATTAATTTTTACCTAGAGCACTAAACTTTTTATTAGCATTAGAAAACTTCCTATGCGTGTGAGACCTTAGAGGTTTGGGGTTTTTGTTTGTTTTTTAACTAGGTAGCCAAAATTTGGCTAAAATGAATGAATTATTGTTTCAGTTAATAAGGAAGCTTCTCAGGACAAGGGGATTCCTAAAAATACTTTGTAAAGTTTCTGTTTGATTTTTTTTCTTGCAAATGATAAACAGAAGCATGAGAGTATAGGAAGACAAGACTAAATTCAAAATTGGATTTTCAATTGTACTATCACATTTCCTGATGCAATATTCTGAGGGTCAGAAAACTCACCATTTGTTTGACACAATTTTTAAGAACTAATATTTGCCACCTTTTAAGCATGGAAGATAAGAAAAGAAATACAATAGTACGATCACTCTTAAAATGTTTTATTATGCATTTACTGTAACACTTTGTTTTAGTAACTTTCTTCACATCATAGTACTTTTACAAATAAGATGAGACAGTAAAAGGCTACTGGCAACAGATCCAAAAATAACAATCTGTGAACAGGGAAACAATGAAAACCTCTTACTTCAGTGCTTAGCAGTAAGTACGTGAAAACTACCAACATCAAAAGTATAAAATAATCATGTATTTGTTTGCATCGAAAACTACTACAGGTTGATTATTTGATTAATATGCAAACATTCAAGAAAATCCTGACAAACATTTAACAGAGTAATAAGGTAATATCAAGTAAAGGAACAATTTTCAGCACGTTCACCCTTTTCTGACAGTGGTTTCTATCAGTAATCCTTTTATTTCTTTTGCTACTGTACATCTCCACTGCCACAAGCATTTGGAACTTTGCACTACATAGAACATAGCCTGGATGCTCCTTGGATCTGAACTGAGTCTCTCAAATGATAACAAGTACTGCAAGTTGGCCACAGAAATGTCACAGCAGCAGCTTTTGCCATGACGTGGAAACACTGACAAATCCAAAACCATTTTTGTAACTGTTAGGTTATTTCACGATATGTTAAGATCATTATGACATTTTTTGGGTAGTTCACGTAGTTCCTTTAATTTTATTTCCCACAAATACCTTGCCACTCCCCTCCTGCCATTTTTTTTTTCCTGATTAATTATCTCAGAAGTTCACAGTGCTGCTTTACCCATCTTTTCCTGGGAGTCCCTCAGAAACATCACCCACCGATTCCTCCATTAATTAATTTATTTGCTGCATGCAAAGAAAATGAAGTGGTTTTTTTCTGAATACTTATTTTCCCTAAAATTATACAGTCCATTATTTATGGCACCAGTAGCAAGCATTTTCTCTAAGGAACAAATACAAGGTCTGGAATTTTATTTTGCCTGCTTCTAATACAGTGTTTGACATTTTCATACCTTGAGATGGGGCTTAGTTTTCATTCCAAATTACATCTCTAGACACAGAAAGATGTCAGCTTCATCTCAATTTTGGCTGCAATTCATTTTTAAGAAATGATTAAATATCATGGGATTTTAACTGTGATTAAAAAAACACTTATCAGTAATTCAAAATTTCATTCGTTTTTATAATAAACTAGTTCAGAATTTTTGCAAGACAGAAAACTGAGAAGGCAAAAGCTGTCTAACAAATAGGTTAATCTTTTTGTTTATGATGATGATGATTGGTATAATTAATGCAGCCTATTTCAGAATTAATCTGGTAAAAAGATGGAAGGTAGGTTTTTTTATTTTTTATTCATGACAATCTGTCTTTTTATGCTATTCTGTCTAGCAGATTAATTTTTATATTAATCCAAATGAGAGATCTTTTCCTCCTCATTCTAATATGTTTCACAAATTATTAGGCTTTTACTTGCTCCTTCAAAAGCTTAAAATCCTTTGCATTGTGGCCAGCGAGCACATAGAGAAGATGTACACTGACGACAGCATTACCTAGAAAATTAAAAACCCACAGCATACAAAAAAAGATCCTCCTACACAAACATACTATAAATGCATTTCTTTAGAGGATAGCAAATAAGATTTTAGTGAATGGTCATGACATATGTGAGAAGATGCACTTCTCTGAAACACTGAAAGCTTTTGCTCTCTGCATGTACCTTTTTCAGTAATAACAGAAAATATTTTTTTGCCCATAATTAGGCACACTATTTTAGATTAATTTTGCAGGTTTATCTTCCCTTTTTGTGTTAAAAAGAGTACTTCATGATAAAGCTCCCAGTAATACCAGTAGAAATAATATGTCCCAGTTGTCCATGACTATATAAACACAGAGAGCAGTATTGAAAGCCCCACAAAGTTCAACTGTGCAGGCAGCTTGAGTTTCCCTTCCTGAAGCAAAAAATCACTGCTGGAAAAAAATCTGTTGGAAAACTGAATTTCAAGGCACTGTCTGAAAGGGGAGAGAAATGAAAGAGGACTCTCCTCAACAGCCAGTAGCAGCAAAGTTGTTTGTGAGCTGCAATACGGAAAGTGGGCTCCAGCAGAGACAGCTTTTATAAAACCAGCATTGCATCACCCCATTCACGATACAGTCTTGCACTCAGGCATCACAACAACTGCATTTCAGAATATACTATAGGATTCCAGATGACTGTAGTAAAAAAAATGCACCTCCTAGCAGTTGGAGCACCTTCTGTTTCTCCTACTTCCTTACCTAGTACTCCTGAGGGATCTCCAAATTAAAGACACATGTTTTTCTGCCATTTGGCTAAGCAATTAATGAGACAAAGATGTTCTTTGGACTCCAACTCAGAGGTCTATAAACAATTTCACTATTTCAAATGCAAGATGAACATTAAAGATGCTCCCAGAAGAACCTCCCCAGCTCTATTTAGGTTACAACAGCGCTCTACTTGAGTTAAACAAGAATTTTGTAGAAGCTTTGTCTAAGTTCAGGCCATTTTTCCCTTTCTAACATGCTTACATCAGAAACCAAAAAGTCACCCTAAATTAAAGCAGGGCTCAACAAAGGACACAATTTTTGAGCCACTTCTGAAGTGGCTCAGCGTGGCTCAGCTGTGCAACAGCATAGCAGGGCAGAACTGACCAGATTCCTGCTCTTTCAGGACACAAAAATTGAAACTCTGAAACTCACCCAGTATTCATGAAGCTCTTTGTGATTATCAAACTCCTGACTGATCTGACATAGATGTGGAAACCCTGAGAGATATTTCAATCAGACTAACAAAATTAATGGCTGCTTAACTTCACCATTACTCTTTCAATTTTCCCACTAAGAGCTATCCTCCAGCAAATATCCTGAATAAAAATTATTACTGCAAAGCACTCGGACACTACTGTGATCAGTTTTACCAGTGCCATAGTAGAAATTAAGAATTTAATATTCAGTCATGAATAAAGCAAGTAGGCAGAAAGAAGTTTCAGATTACACAACGTATAAGTAAAATTAAAAACACCAAATTATTCTGAATTCATTGAAATGTTGAGGTTATGGAAATAGTGTGCATTGACATATAATCCTGAATATGATATAAATGAAAACCATATCCAAATGCATGAATAGAAAAGTGGTCCTGAGGAATTTTATCATGCAGATCATCAGAATAAAAATCTTGTCTTCTGAAAAAGTGGAACACATTTCCAATCTTTTGTACCAAATTCATAAGGACAACTAAAGTAGTTACTCTTGCTTTTCTTAAAAGTTTAAATACTTGGTATCATATCTTCAGTGGTTTTAATATTTTTCAAAGTTCTCATTATTCTAGCACAGAGTCTATCAAAGCAAAGAGCAATAACAAATACAGTCCAAACTTTACTGGACTGTATTTGTGGAATCAGAACATAAATAGAATAGAGAAGTATTGCAAATACATTATTGGTTATACAATAATAATAAAAAACATAAAATATTGCACTAAAACAGAAAAAAAATACTGCCATTGCCTTGAATGTTACTTCAGTATGTGGAGCTCAGGTCCACCTCTTTATGTAAAGCTCAGTCATGAGGTTATATTAATACTGATCCTGAAATTGTGTCCTTCCTATAGAGACCAAAATAATGTAATTTTTCTCCTTTTTCCACAATATTAGGAATTTGAAATATTAGTATAATATTGAAGAAAGCCTAATGACCACTGTACTTAAGAGACCCAACTTGGCTCTCCCATTTAGTGCATGTGCTTCACGTCATGGATGTAACTCATATTTCTCACGTAACAGTACAATTCTGGTTTACCACTGCAGAATCATAGGAAATACTGAGTTGGGAGGGACCCATCAGAGTAATAAAGGCCAACTCCTAGTCCTGTGCAGGACACTCCAAGAGTCACACCCTGTGCCTGAGAGCATTATCCAAATGCTTCCTGAACTCTGTCAGGCTGGTGCTGTGAAATTCCCCAGGGAGCCTGTTCCCCAGCCACCCTCTGGGTGAAAAATTCCTTCCTGATTATTTAAAAACAATTCTCAGCTTAATTGACTGATGTTTCTGTTTGACTAGCCAGAAATATTTACAGAAACTGCAAGTAGCTGTAGTTTTCTATTACAAACACAAATGTTTCTTAAAAGATTTATTAGACAACAACATAATCCAGAAAGCTAAATCAAAATCAAATGCTTTAAAAAAATTTCACCCACCATAAAATAACTCAGCAGGGACAGAATAGCAAAAAAAAGTGCTCCCAAAGAACCCAAACACAAAAAAAAAATACTTTTAGCCTAGTGGCTAAAAGTTTCCCTGAATAAACTGGAAATACTTTGGTAAATATCTCAGACTATCTTGCAACTCAACTTCTGTTTCTATATCAGCACAAGTTTTACTTCATTCTCCTGTTTCAGCAAAAAGAGTTTCTTCTGCTGGCCTGTTCCTGTCACTAGCACAATCATTAGAAGAAGATTGCACTGAATATCAATTTGTGTGCTTATCATTGCTTCTGTCTTATGAAAACACGATTATTTCTGTTAATTTAGCACAGAGAGGCCCCAGTCAAAACTGAGGCCTTTGTTTGTCAGGCTCTGTACAAAACAGAACAGAAAGATCTAAAGGCTTTCAAATAAGGACACAAGACTGCAGACAAGACAAAAACTGGCAGAAGTGGCTGATACACCAGAGGGTTGTGCTTCCACGCAGAGGACCTGGAACATGGGCTCTCAGGAACCTCAAGCAGCTCAGCAGGAGAAATGCCAGGCCCTGCACCCAAGGAGACACCACCCCACGCAGCACTCAGTGCGTGCAGCTGGAAGGAAGCTTTCAGAAAAGGATGTGATGTCCTCCTGGACACCAAGTTGAACACAAGCCAGGAATGTGCCCTTGCAGCCAAGAGGGCCAATGCCATGCTGGCTTGCATTAGGCGTGCTACCATCCAGGGATCCTCTCTCTGCATCCAGACCTGGGCTCTCCACTACAAGAGACAGAGCTACTGCAAGAAGTTCAGCAAGGGGCCAGGAAGATTGAGGGACTGGAGTATTTCACATGAGACAGCCAAGATTATTTAGAGTGGAAAAGACAGGGCTCAGGTGAAATCCCATCAATGTGTAAAAATACCTAAATGAAGGATGCAAGGAGGAGAGCTATGAGCTCAAAGCAATCGATACAGACTGAAACACAGGAGGTTCTCTCGGTACATCAGCAAACACTTTTCTCCTGTGAGGGGAAGCAAGCACTGCCACAGGTTGCCCAGGGAGGTGGTAGGGTCTCCATCCCTGGAGACAGACAAAAGCCATCTGAACAAGGTTGTGGGCAACTGGCTCTAAGTGGCCCTTCTTGAGCAGGGTGTTGAACAGATGAGCTCCAGAGATCCCTTACAACCTCAACCATTCTGCAATCCTTTTTTTATTTCACGGATTCAATTCAACATAAATAATTATGTAAGGAATCACATGACTCAATAATTCCAGGACTAAATGCATGATCAGTAGTATTACCCTGTGACAGTAATCTAAGAACAAAGCTGATGCAATACGAAGAAGATTATGCCTCATTTAATTTAATAAGGTGCAAATATCTATTGGTATTTTAGTTTATCCTGATCCCAGGTCAGTCTGTGAAAGACCTGGAAGTTTCAAAATGTACATTTTCATTTATATTAAAAATCTGAGAACAGGGTAACAGTATAGAAGAATACCAGAGCAAAGTAAGACCATGTAGGAAGCTTCAAACAATATTTATATATGGAAAATTAATTATATCAAATAGCCTCATTTCACTTTGATTGTCATTTACTATTATAAAGAAACTCATGCCTGAGTACTCTCAAATTAATTGCTCAATCTCCATCACTGCATGTCATATGATTGGTATCTCAATTTTCAGAAAATGTTACTTGCTTTAAACACCAGATTTAGCAAAGCATATCCTTAACTTTGAAGCAAAATAGAAGCATCCCTTGTGGAAGCAACTAACTGTGTTTATAAAGACTCAGCTGGTTATTTGCATGCCTGATGCTCAAAACAATATGTTAGTCAAGCAAGGACACAGCAAATATCCTAACAGAATTGTACTCAGGATACAGTCACAGAGTTCCAATAACATTTCCTTATAGACACAAAGAAAAGCTAATCAGCTTAACAGACACAAGAGAGCTGGTCTAGAAGTGAAACAGGGAGGAAAAGGTTAAACTTCTACAGCTTACAAAGTTTCATCCTACATTTGCTACGGGTAAAAGAAACCACAAGTCTTACAAAGTTTCACTAATTTAAGTTTAAATATCTCTCTTAAACAGTTTGAAACCTACAAAATTCCTCCGTATCTAAGACTTCTATAATGCAACAGCCCCTGAATACCTTCCTGTGCACTGCAGTCCATTGACTTTTGTCCTGCAGGGGACAGGAAGTTTGGAACTATGGAGAGGCTCCTGCTCAGCACATAGCCAGTAACAGCTCAATAAGGGGCTGCCCCTGTCAAGGCAAGATTTAATCAACAGTATTTGAAATGTAGTTCAGACTGCTGTGCTAGCAGAATTCATCCAAACATCTCACAGGGAGGAAGCAGACCATGACAAATATTTCTTTTTACTGGCACTATACATAGAGATGAACAGCTGTTACAGTGAGGTATAAACCTGCCTACTATTTTCAGCAAAAGCAGGAGGACAGTCATTCTTTGAGCTCTCTGGCAGTAGATGTTGTTGAACTGACGTGCTCTGTGCTGCTGCTTGGCACAACTTTGGCGTCCACAGAGCAGACTTCCCAGTTCCATGAAAGCTGGCCTTCACTCTGCACTGAAGGGCACAACTGTTAGGATTCTATACACTGACTATGTGCCTTTCACAGCCCAGAACATGAATGGCAGACTGTAAAAGCCAAAGTGTAATAAACAGTGAAAATGCAAAAAATGTGAATTAAGGTAAGCAGTTATGGAGAAGATGCTGTAGACAGTGTCAGGACGACATGGAAATCTCCTGAGGGAGGTACAGTTTTCCTGCAGCTGGGGTTGCTGGAGCAGAGGCTGCGCCCCAGCTTCCACAGCCTCTTGCCCCACGGTGGGGATGGCACTGACACACATAGATCAATCCTCACTGGTTTAATTTACCTTATGTTTTAAGGCATGGATTCCCTCACAGCCTGCTTACAAGACTGCTCTGCTTACTGTGTTGGGATTTATAAAGTTAGAGGGTTTTGAGAAAATGGTTAAAAAGGACAGGTTTTTGAGAGTAGATTTGTGAACATAGAAAACTTTTCGCTGTATTTGCAAAGCAGTACAGCAGACATGAGAAATAGCACAATAGACTTCTGTAAACTGACTTAATGGATTGCAACAAGGTTATTTAATGTATATTTTTTAAAAGTTAGAATGAATAAGTCTCTATGTTTTGTCTTTCATAAATGAACTATTGTATTAACTACTATTACGTGTTTTATATAATTAAATAAAATTCTTGTCAATATGTTTTGCTCTATGTGTGATTAACTAAAATTTAGGCTGAAATAACTTTATGCTATGTTGTAATGTAACACTCTTTTAACATTCTCTTTAGATCAGAGAGTTGTTAATATCTTGTCTCCATTGTCTTAACAATATACTAAGACTGATGTGCTAAATGAATAACTCATGACACTAGTTCAAAGTACCCCATCTCCATTCTTTATATATACCTACCACAGCTTACTGTACCCACATGGAAAGCCCTTTCAGAAGCCTGCTTTACCAGCAATCATAGTGGTATGGCTCTGACAGCAAGCAAATTCAGTGAAGGACCCACTGAATTCTTAAAGAAGTGTTCCTGGGTGCTACAGTGTCAATAAAATCCTATATTGACTGAACCACAGAAATTTCAAAAAAGAAATACCTGTATTAAAGGAGTCATGAAAAGTTTCAATATATTAAAGTTTCATATATTGAAGTCTCCAAGTTTAAAAAGCACAAAGCTAGAACTGCACACTATTGCTAGAAGAGTTATGTTTCATCATAAGGCATTTAAAATTATTTCACCCTACAGAACAGCTTACTTTGAATGCCACAGACATAACATTTACAGTAAAAACACAAAATATAACACTATGACAAGAAGGAACATAGATATAAATATTTTTAAACTTTAGAATATAAAATTTAAATCAACAGCAGCATCTGATCGGGAGTAATGATTATTCAAAATAATAGAGCTTTTCATTGGCAAAAGTTATACAAGGTGACTGAAATATTTTATGGAAAAAAATAAACAGAACATTTACATTTGAAATTTTAACTATCTTCAAAAGCTAATGTTCTGCACACTTTTTTTAACAGAAGGCAATCTAATATTTTATTCTTATATAGTTCTAGAAAAACTTCACACATGGTGCCTACAAGTAATTTTTAAGGTGGTCTGGAAGCATTATATTCATTTTTACAAGACTCAAACCCAAAATATATAAAGAGGAACCTTATTTAAAATTATACATTCTTCTTCATAAAAAACTTAGTTTCCTCTACACACATATTACTTGTCTGAAGACAAGTTTATGCCTTTGCTTTCAAATTCTAAATATGGTAAATTTGAAAGACAACTAAACACACAGGGCAGGGCATGATAATAATGTTCATGTAGAGAACTTAACTATAAACACATCTGGCAATTATGTGGCCTAAGCACAAATAGCAGTATTTCCCAATGTTGGCCAGAAATTATGAACACCTTGTATCAAATACAAAGAAATTATTCAGCAGAGGACTAAAATCCCAAGGAGTTACAATACTTGCCATAAAAAATGAGACATAATATGCAGAGTGGAAGAGAAGCATCTCTGAAATTTAAATCTCTGTGCCTGTCAAAATTTATAGGCAGCTTTCTGTGTTTTACTGAGGAATACACATTTTGCTAACAAACTCGTGCATGTAAATTGTGTTTCTGAGGCTACAATCTCACTGTTTGTAATCTAGTGGACTGAAACCTCTTCTTATGTCAGCAGGCATAAAGGAGCAGCTCAGGTAGTCTTTAGTTACCTTTCCTTGATGACTTGTTTGTATTATAAACTTCCCTTCAGAACATAATATGATAAACTAAACCCTTGGGAGCCAAAACAAGGGACTGATCAAGAATATCTTTGGAGTTATTTCCAATCAGTAGAAGTACATGTGAATTGGAGACCTGAGTTCATTAATAGCTCTTCAAGGAAATAAGCATGTCTTACACACAAAATACATCCTGAGCCTTAAAATGTCAGTCCCTCGCTGTGTTATATTTATAGCCTAGCAAATTAATATTCTGCTTTTCTAAGCATAACTAAACGCTGCAGCTTAAAAATCTGTACAGTTGATGAGTTTTGAGGTACAGCTTTAGAAGGGCCACATTTACCTTCAGCATGAACGGGCCACTTACAATGAAGGACTTCCAGGCACTAGTCTCCCATCCTCAGACACCCCATTCCATGAAATGCCATAGGATTTCTCCAGACATTCTGTAACTCTACCTTTTCTACTAACAGTGCTCTCTCGAACATACCTAGACCACAGGTTGCTTCCATGGCTCTTCCCTATTCAGCTTACGGGTGAGAAAGCCATGTGGCTCTGTCTCAAAGATCTTGCTCTGTGCTCTTTTTTTTGAAAGTCACATGCTGCTTTTAGCTTTAACAGGTACAATAGTCTATGCTTACTGCATGGCTGAAAAACAAACAATTCTATTGAGTTTTTACCTATTTACATCATTTTGGTAAGGCTTTGGTCCTCCATCTACAATCTGCTTCCTTGCAGCTCAACTGTACATGTCCTTCTTTATAAAACATATGCATAAATTAGCAGACAAAATCAATTACCCTTGCATCATGCTAGCTGCTTTCTTCCCTCCAAAATGGAATTGTGTTAGCTCAACAATGTTTGTAGCCTAAAGACTGAATAGAACTCGAGATGCCTTAGCCACTTCCTCATCACCAGGGAGCACCTTTTTCAGTGGACCTTCTCTCACACTACATTATTCCTCTGTGCCAACATTGCTCCATTCTCATATGTCACCTTACCCAAACTAAAGTGTGCAGGGGGGTCTCCTCCAGTCATTTACAACCAAATTTGTCTGTGTGTCCCTATGAGCTTTACCCAGTCTGTTTGCAGTTCTGCTGTCATCCAGCTGGTATCTATTAAACACATGCAGTGGATGCTCAGCAAAGGCAACATCAGATGTATCCTTATCCCAAAGCTCCCCACAGCTTTCCTCCTCCAAAGAAGGAAAGAAAAAAAAAGGTGGCAGGGAAGAAAGGGACTGGAAATCTCTGTTATCAACAGACAACATCCTGTTAACTTCACTCACATGAGTCTATGTGATACATACTCAGTAAGTATTAAACTGAAACCAGAGTCTATTACAAGAAAAAAGAAAAAAAGAAAAAAATCTATCTAATGTCAGCTGCTACAATATTAAAACAGATTATATTTTAGGACAATTATTTATACATAGCTATGACTGCTGCTCTCTGCAAGAACCAAAATAAAGGACACAGACCTTTCCACACACTTGTGAAAAAAATTAATTATTTCTCTCCTCCTGTCTCTGAACAACTGGCTTCAGGTGGCCTTGCTTGAACAGAGCAAGGCCATCTCTTGAACCATATGATCTCCAGAGGTCCCTTCCAACTTCAGTTATGCAAATCCTAAGATCAGCATGCCCACTTGGAAATCCAAGTCTAACAAGAAATAAAACTGAGGAGTTGACTGTTCAATGCTAACATCACTTTTTCAGAAAAAGACTGAATTTCCATTATAGAAAGCTAACTAAATAAATATCAACTCAAAAAGGAGTACGAGATAAGATTCCCACAAGACCCAACTCCCAAGCTGTGTGAACTGAAGTCTAAAACTAGTTTCTGTGTGTTGTCAACTGTGTCCTGGAGGACTATCTCTGTTCAAGAGTTCCAGATTGAGAGCATTTCTGTACTGAAAATGGACATGAGACGCTGCAGCATTCCCTACACTCAGGCAGGCACAGCAACAACAGCCAGCTCCAGGAGAACCACTTCTGTTCTAAGGGCAAGATCATTTTGAGAACAGCATTTCTTCATTCACTATAGCTGAAGACAAAATTCAGCGACCTTTGGAAATAAAACCCATTCGATTTAGCTGTAAAACCTCCACTTTCTCATCACAGACTTCTGAATACTTCGATACAAGAGTGGTAATATGAATGTAGGTTTAGTCATGAGTGAGTCATTGATGCCTACTGCTCAACTCGGCACCTTTTTCACATGCTGTTGCAAATCATTGCATTGCATCTTACCTGTACTACATTTAACTAACTCAAAAATGCTCCTGTTACTGTAGCAGAAACTAAGTCCACTCTCCCATTTTCAAGCAGTTAAAAAGAATCGGTTATAACTGATTAAGTTCACTTACTCCAGCTTTGCTCAATAAACAAAATCAGAAAAATCTAACATTTCATGGAAATTTAGTTATGAAATGTGGTTCTGCTATTATTCATTATATCCACTGTGCATATGATTGATGCCAGGCAATGTCTAAAGAGTCTTTAATCCAGCTTGGTAGCTATCTGCATAAAAAGCAAATTTGTCCTAGTAACCCTATATCAAATGTGCTCGTTTTTCCAGGAAAGATCGTCCTGGTCTTACAGCAAATCCCTAGATCAGAAAGGGGTTTAACAAAGGCAAATATCATCTTAAGTATCCTCCCCTTTTTAATAAAAATATGGAAGCAGAAAAATCTTTAGCATGATATAATACAGAAATCAAAGGAAGAGCCTGAAGAGCTGGAGACACTCCTCCTGGCACTGCTCTGAACAAGCTACATAATCCTGGGAAAATTGGTTTCACACCTCTCTGTATCTCAATTTCCACAATTTCTAGTTGAAGAAAAAATCTAAAAGCACTTTTGTATTAAGAACTAAATACCATATAAAATTCAGGAATATGGCCAAAATCCCACTTGTACCTATTTCACACATAACACTAATAGGTTGGTCTTTGTGTAAAATATATAAACTACTGGCATGTGAGGGTGGGAATCAAATGCTTCCAAGTCTTTATTTACACATTAGAACATTACTAGATATGATTCTGAATCAACTTTCAGAAACACAATGCAAGAATCATTTTAAAATAATGCTTTAAAAAAATGTCTTAAAGTGCATTCATCTTTTGTCAAGTTTTAGACAGAATGAAAACATATATTAACTTTGATATAAACTGTCTTATCATAGAAATTTATTAAAATAATGATGCAGAAATTAAACAGGAGGGGTTTCTTTGACAAAAAAAACTTAGTATTATAAAACTATTTTGGTAAGTCAGATATTAAAATTTAGAGCAGTTGCATCTCCAACAGTGAGATAAGTAACATAATAAAAACCATAGAATGCAACTCTTTGTTTTATTTTGAGTCAGCTGGGGTTACTTCTCCGCACACTCCAATTGAAAACACTTCCATATGACAAAATCAAAAACTCAACTTCTTTCATCATTAATTTGATCCCTACGTCTGTGTTACACATAGAGGATAACTTCACTAACTCAAATACATTGGGATTATACCACCTTTCACAGAAACAAAACTGTGTTGACAAATTGTGATGCATTGAATTCTTCAGATATATTACTGAGGCAGCCTTTGCCCTGAAAATGAGCACATTTTATCCTGTAAATCAGAAGATGTACTGACATCCAAAAGCACATAACACTAACAACAAACGGGTTTTGGAAGAAGTGGTGGCAGGAGTAGAAGAATCAGCAGTTTTGGGTCTCACAATTCAGATTTCTGGACAGCAGCCATTGTTCAGCATTTCCTTTAAAACTTACAGTAAGGGACAGAGAAAACGAAACCAAAGCACTTTAATTAGATCACTTTAAGTTGAAATGAACACACAACAAATTAGAACTTACTGGTGGGTAAATCAGATTTGAATAGACATTCAGCTGTCTAATAAATCTTGCTTCATTCTTCACTGCAAAGAACACTTGAACCCTCCAACTAGCTTTGACTTAAAAGAGGTACATAAACTAAGTATAGTCTTCAATTTAGCCACAAATTCCAGATTAAGTAGGTACCATAAACCAAATGGAATCAAATTAAATTACACACTTGAAGCACTCCTTGGAGAGAGATATTGACTAAATGTTGATTTTTCAGGAACAAAACACTGAGGTCATATATAGCCAAGGGAAATTAAGACATGTGCATTTTGAGTGTTTTTCTCATGAACTCTTAATAAATTTGACTAAGTACTCTAAATGCCTACACCTCTATCCATAAAAAGAGATTCAAAGAGAAAAATCTGAAGGGCCATTTGCTTTTACACAAACTAAACCAATCATGTGCTACTAAATGCTATAACAAAAAACAGAATAGTGTTATTCATGTCATGCTTACTGATTTGCCAGAAAGTCACAGGCC
Organism: Melospiza georgiana; assembly: GCF_028018845.1. NCBI lineage: Eukaryota > Metazoa > Chordata > Aves > Passeriformes > Passerellidae > Melospiza > Melospiza georgiana. The sequence goes on along the minus strand of NC_080431.1, from coordinate 93,332,812 downwards.
ACAAAGATATCGAGTTCAAGCATGGGTCAGTCAGGACTTCATGTATCTTGCCTCTTCTTCACTCTTCCTCTGCAAGCTTTTATCTTCCAACCCTATACCTAACACCTTTTAAGACTGTTACAAGGGCAACACAAAGCCCAGTGTAATATATCCCAACTGTGGCTGCACCAAATTCAGTCCACTTACTTAATGAGAGGAAGTAAATTAGTCTTCTTTTAACACTCATCTCTGTTGCATTGCTTTGCCCCCCAATTTGCAAAACAAATTTCAAATTAATTTGCAGCTAAAATCTTATTAATATTTTGATGGAAACAGAACAGTGAGGAAAGGTTTCCACTATTTAACTTAGAAAGCACAAGTTCAGGCAGTATCAAGTACTTATCCTCTAATGGTTCATGTGCAGATTTCTTCAAACAAATTATACTAGACAGGGTACACTGAATTGTGAAGCAAAGCAAAACTCTCAGTGTAATCAAGTATCTAAGTTAAAAAGTTAAAGTATGGTTTTTTAAAAATAAATCTCTCTGAACATAAAAATCTAACTAGCCTTTCTAAGACCACTTTGAAGAGTTAAAATACTGTACAAATAAAACTGCCATTCAAATATTAACAACATCAAAAAGAATAAAGTAAGCTTTTTGTGAAGGTCTGGTGAACATTTGCTGGACTGGCAAAATAGAAATGTTCTCTAATTATTCAAAGATGAAAGAGGATCTATTTAAGTGCATGTGATTGTTTGAGTAGTCCTTGATGGGACAGCATTATTACTACTTAGTTCTTTCCATTATAAGGTAAAGAGTATATAAAAACTCAGCTGTCAGTGTAAAACTGTGTTATAACACTGCAATCATGGACAGCTGTATCTGCTGACTATATTATTTTTTTCTCCCCAGGGGGCCATACATTCATCCTAAAGCCACTAGGGAATCAAGCCTTGTGGAAGGAGGAACCCTGGGGACATTTTAGCAACACTGCAGTGGGGAGGGAATGCTAATTATGAAAATGAGGCAGAACGATTACAATGGGAGCTCCAGGGTATGTAGGACTTCCACAGAAGTTGCAAAATAAGAAATATGACTAATCCAAGGCAATTCAAACACCTTTTTCTGTTATCATGATTGGTGTGTATTTTATCATCCATCTATTTACTCTTGAAAAGAGCATGCTGTTACAAATGAAAATTAATTTTGTAATATTAAACCCAGAAAGTGTATGGTCTTTATGAAAAACTCCAAAAGGATACATAAAACTAGAATGTTATCAAGTACATTTTATTAAGCAGAATCAAATCTCTATGAAACTTAAATTACTCTCAAACTTCCAGAATATCATCAAACACTCAGACTTGCATATGTTCCCATCACTGTTTCAAGTATTATTAGATGCTATCTTAAAAAGTAAATGCATAAAGAAATTTTGATTTTGTCTGAGGCTTGTGTAAGTTCCTTCTATCTCTGATGTGGATCATTCAGAGGAAACATGCAAATAATCCAACATCAGTGCAGTATGATGCTAAAATGACAGAAGCACTTACAAGCATGAATAAATTAAGTAAACAATCACAATTTGCAGATGGAGAAAATAGGACAGAGACCTTCTAATCACAAATTACAGCCATCATCCTGCAAAGCTATTTACTGCAGGACACAGTAGTGGCTGGCCATCTATGAACATCTATTGCACTCTAAATTAGATCTTGACACGATCAAGATTTAGTGGCCTGTAGACTTCATTCTAGACACACAGTTTTCTTGGACTAACGTTAAAAAGAACTCAGACTACAGTGATTCATCTAACAGAAGGGCAGTTGGATTGCATACCCGACACATAAATGTGCTATGAGCCCTGCTGGTTACCTGATTACATCGAAGACCAGGTCATCACCTGGGTAACTATCTCCCTGCAAACTCCACCCACTCCCAAAAAGGTTCAAAAGGTTACACTAGTCTTTGCTTCAGGGTTTGACCTCTCCAGCTTACAGAGAGGATCAGCTCTTGCAACATCCGGGCTCACTGACCTTTGCAGTCAAAGTTTCAGGTTCCAGAAGATGCTTCAAAGTTTGGGGAGGGGTTATGGTTAGTTGGTGGGAGTACACAGACAGGGTTTCAGAACAGAAAGTCTCAGGTTTCTGTCAATACAATATTCCTTTATCAATATTAACTGGTGTTTTCTAAGGGAGGCACAAAAAATTAAGGTCAGCAATTTGCATACTTGCTGTCACTATGCATATTACCTGATGTATTGCATATCTATCTCCTCTCAGGAGGTTCAAGTAAGTCACAAACAGGATTCATTCCATATGAAACAATAATTAGAATAATCTACCACTGCAGAAATGTGGGACCACTGGATGTGTGGAGCTGCACAAGAGCAGTGTTTTTACAGCAATGTCCTACCCACCAATCTTTCCTATCGGGGATGCACAGAGGAGTGGTGTTGGTTCTCAACTCCGATTTCAAAATGTGGAAGAACATTGCTTTGCTTATCTTCAAACTGCAGGCTTGTCTTGTTGAACCCTTGTCTTGTTGCTCAGATGAAACCATTTGACATTTATATGGAGGGTTGTAGATGGCATTCAGCTAAAGAGGGCTGAAAACACATTCATTTAAAATAGAACTTCTGTCCAGCAAATACAATCACACATAAGTAAATCCCAAGCTATAACATAACATTTTTTTACAGCGTGTAGCTTTTGAAACTATAGGAGCAAGTTATTGTTCCTGCACACAAACTGAAACGTTTGAAGTTTGCCTGTTTCAACATCCAGTGTGAACTCTGCTCCTACACAGCCACCCACATGCTATAGAATCAGCATGTCCTGTCCCATGGCTTGCCCTGCTGAGGGTATGAAACAAGATGGTTTCTTAATTAGGCAAAGCCTTCCAGCAAGAAAAACTTGGGGGAACACAGTTTAAATACTGTCACAGTTTAAACATGCTACAGACTTACACCATTTCTCACTATATTAAAAACAGTCTCATTTGACAAATAAGGGAGACACCAATTGATTATAGACTATTACAGTGATAGAACCTCAATCAGCTGAAAGAAATTCAGTGAAACGGGAGCAAAACACAACTACTAGAAAAACATAACTGCTGTTCAGCTTAGACAACAGTCACAGCCCAAACCCAAGGCCATCTTTTTTTACCACAAATCCCTTACAATTCCTCAAAAACAGTGGCATCCACTATAGCTTCAGGACACTTAATGATAAGATACTTCTTCAGAGTTAAGACTCTATCATGACACTAGACCTCTAAATGTATTCCATTCAATTTGCATACAGTAATTTAATTCAGCTTATATTCACCTGGCAAAAAGTCACACTTGAAAACTACAATGGCTGAGACTTTGTGTAAAGTTCCATCACAGACAACTTCCACATGCAGGCTAAAACAAGGCTCTCAAAATAGGGAACTATTCTGGAAATGCTGACACATCTTTAACACTGTGAGTGGGCGCCAATATAATACACACATTGTGTACACATATGTTGCTGACTTCCTGGGAAGCTTAGCTGAAAGCCCACATGGTTGATGTGGGACAGCAGGAATGCCTCTTTGAAAGCACTCACACTGCTTATTCATAGTATCTCAAACAAAACCCAAGGCATATGGTAAAATTATGCCATTTCACAAAACAGCACTTACAGCAGCGAACAATCCTTTTGAATCAAAACTGCCCTTGACACTTCAACAACGAAAAAACCACCTTGATGACAGAATTTACACACAATAGCAAGCATTCAAATAAAAATAAATCTTAAGAGCTAGTATTGCCGAGGTCATCAACAGTTTAATAAAGTGAGTTATATCCATCACAAAAAACCCTACTTCACTTGTTCTTTTCCCACTAAAGCACACACCCACTATGGAGGGTCAGACTCCCCAAAGAACAATGAAACAATAGATGGACCATCTGCTGTTACACAAAGCAAATTGAAAATCCAGGAATAGAATATATGGGAGCTGTACTAAAATAAGCACTACCTTTCCATTTGCTTTCACTTCAAATTCTTAGCTAAGCTTTTGGAAACAAAAACAAGAAAGGCTACCACACAGCAAAGCTATAAGAGAGAGACACAAGTATACATAAAAGTAAAAAAGAACAGGAAACATTCTTTGAGACTTCTTTTTTCCTTTTCTTGGCAACTCTAACCCATACACCAATTTTCCAGTGACAAATACTCTTCCTTCTGTTAATACAGCAAATGGGTAGCATGCACAGAACTGATGTTCCACAAGGATATAGAAGGATATGACAGGTATCTTAAATTGCATATCCATGAATATCCACAACTTAAACATCTTCACAGCTGTCAATTGACTTTACTCTAAGGTTTACTTGTCATTGCCCCCTCCTAGCTTATTTAGATACATCAAGTACATGGCAAACAGAACTCTTTAAAAGGCTTAAAACAAGTGTGAACAAATAACTGCACAAGGAAAAGACTGCCCTGGAAAGACTTTCTGCACACTACATCACTTGAAAACAAAGCACAAATAAACAAAGCAACAGCACATTTACATGGCTCTTTTTCCAAACAGGTGCTTCAAACTGGTGTAACAGATAAGACTCTTCTATTCCATTATGTTTGAAGTATTTAGCCCCTAGACACTTTTACCATGTTAAAACAGAATCTAAGAGATGGGTTTTGCTCTTTTTTGTTGCTTTGTTTACTCTGAGTAAACAGAAGCTAGTTTATTTCACTAATAATACCTTTTCCAGTAGACTGGGTGCACTGGGCTTATAAGCTTTGAGAAGGTATGTCAAAAGTCCTTTCAGTAATTCACTCCAACAGCAACTGCATTCTCAGAAATCATTAAACAAAGAACAGATTTTTAGAACAAACATACAAAAATCTTTCCTCCAAATCCATTTAAAGATATATTGGAGGATTTAAAAAACGATGTTTATCTTTTAGGTTGTTCATGGCAGTTTAGCATCAATAACACTAAATTCACACAGCACAAACAAATGAAAACCCTGAAAAAACCTTTTGCACTTTCAGAAAAGCATTTTGTATTCATATTCCTCTTGAGCCACTAAAAAACTGGTATGTGGTACTCAAACACTTCTCTTCCTGGCATTAAAGATTATTCCTAAGTGACTGCCAAGATCCATGATCCTCACAGAACAGCTTCGCACCCCATTCTTCTTTCTTCCTCCCAATGGAAGTGGAAAAATGAGAGAAAGCAAGTCTTCCTCAGTGGCACTTCATGAGGCAGGATTCCTTTCAGACAACCATTCCAAGCCTGTCAGTCATACTTGGGTGTAGTTAATGAAGCCACATAAGCACAGACTGGAGGCCAGCTGGGCACTGACTGAGTCACCCTGCTCCATCCTGCTGAGCACCCCCCAGACCAGCACTGTCTTCTTGCACGGCTGTGCTCTGTAAGTGATTAGAGCCCCATTCCTCATAGGGCATTAATTATAGGGATTAACAGTAACAGGAAACACATGAACAGGATGCTACATACTTTTGGGTTTGTGTGGCTTTTTTTTTTTTTTTTTTTGCTTTTAATCTTTGTGTATTTGTCACAGCCACGAATTAAAGAGTAAAAAGGATGTGCAGAGATCTGAACAAAATAGTACAATACAATCTTCCAGTCTGCCATATTAAAGAAGCCCATTTAAAATAAAATACTGGAGGAGAAGATTTCAGCCTGCTGACATATGAGTTTCTAAGCAAGACAAAAAAAATTTGCGCCACATTTTCTGTATCTTCCCAATTTCAGCACAGAATATGTATCATTAAGCTGTAAAACCACTGGAGCATTAGCCACTGGGAATGAGCTGTCAGTGAGATGCACTTATGAAGTGGATTAAAAATTCTTATGAAGCTAGAACAGACACAAGTCTTTATCAGCACTCCTATCTCCCACCATTAATCTGCTGCTATAACCAAAAAGCATGTAACTGTAAATGCTACTCTTAATTCTAGAAAAACCTGGAACTGCTGTACTGTAAATTAAATGGCATAATACTTACATCTAAGTGACCTACTATGACTCAGGCAACCAGTAAAAAATAACCTAACTAGAAATAAAGCATAGCTGTTCTAATTCAGAACAAAAAATACAGAGACAGACTATTCATTATGACCAACTCAGCATTATTGAGTTGATCTAGCAACTGAAAATGTGCTTTTCCTATTATAGGGTTTCAGAACTGAGGGCTAGAACAATATTTCATTTCAAAAAGATTATGGTTTTTTTCCAGTATTTTAAAAGCAAATACTTAGAAATGAAGAGACAAGAACAAGCTAAGTTAACATAACATAGACATCTCCTTTATTGCTGGCACATTAGGCAAGCAGATGTTCTTAACAGAGACTGTCATCATTTTTAATGACAAACAACAGTTGGAACACAGGTTCTCCACTTCACCATTTTCACAACAGGCTGTATATTTGAACAAACCGAAATATTTTCAGGCTCTATTTGTTGAATTATATCTTCTTTTAACATGCCTAACATTTATAGAGTATTAAATACAACTTACACAGCTCTACCCTAAGTGTGCTGATGGAAGGCTTACACACTATATTTGCTGAAACTTTTAACTTTGACTTTAAAGAAATCATTTTTCTTCTGTCAAAACTAAGTGTTCTCCAAAAATAAGAATGGTACTCAGGGATTTTAATACTAAACCTTCAACTAATCTGGTAACATGATAATTTAATTTTTTACAAGTTACACAATGACTTACTCTCTATAGCCCCATAAACTGTTCAAAATGCTGACATGAAAAACATCTGAATGTGTTTCTCTTTGTCTTTTCACATTCTCCCACTGGAGAGCAGTTAGAACTAAAGGCCTACTCTAGGATATGCACCTGTCAGGTCTCACCAATCAATGACTGCTTTAAAAAAAAAAACTGAGCATTGTTCTTATAAATGTTCTTGGGTACAAAACGTTTTATTACTGATCCTGTATTTCATACTTCCCATGACAGACATTCATGACTCAGAATCAACTCCAAAATGAGTTCACAAAATATTCTGTTGGCTAAGGACCATTTTCCATTGGAACAATTCAAAAACAGATGCTAATACATTTGTCTGTCTTACATTAATGCCCTTAAACTTGTAACAGGAGGCAAATTTTTTCTCATGCAGTCATTTCTTAAACAATACTGTATTACCCAAAATATACTATTTTAAGCGGGATAACTAACAAATGAATTTATCACCTCTTTAAAAGTAATAAGACTTCTGATGTAGAGCCAATGAAGGTGTTTGGGTTTTTTCAGAAAAAAAGAGTTTAGAAAAAGCCTTCAGAACATTACTGAGGCCTAACACACACACAAAACAACTAAGATGATTAAAATGTTTCTTTGTTTTTACTGTAACCAAGACTAGAATTTGTCACAGAATAATCCTCTACACAAGCTAGGGAACAATCATAGATTCTCCACTAACTATGTAGGTTTCACTTCTTTGAATGTGTGTCCTGGTTCTGGACAGGGTTCATTTTTACAGTAGCAGGGATGGAGGGCATGGCCAGTTGGGATGGATCAGCTCCACAGTCTCCCTTTTGTAAGCTTTTGTTATTAACATGGTTACTGCTCCTGCTCATTTTCTTATCTCATTGCAGCTTCCAGTAAATTGTTCTATCTGGGCCCCAGATATAATTATTCAGCATTTTCAAGAGACCCTTATTTTACTCACTCATAAACAAGCCCATGGATCCTTCTCTTTCTGCCATCATGTCTGATCCAATCCTGCAATATGTCAAGTACTTTCTCAAGAGTCTTGATATTCTCCACTGTCGGTCATATCAAGATAAACAGACACAGTACAATACAGTGTATTGGAGCTCAGGAGACAGAGAGAGCAGCTAATCAGGAGCTGATAAGACTTCCACACCTTATTATTCAGTATTCTTGCCCACCAGGAGATATTTGCATTGGGCAAGGTAGATGCAAAACTGGAGCTAATATTTAAAATGAGATATGGTTGTGGATTTTATTTCTAAAGACACATTTGTTCGGTACTACAGACAAAACAAAGTAAGGCTCAAATTACTGTTAGTGATAACTTTGTGTAAGACTTGTGGAATAAATAAGGTAATCTTGACACATTTTTGCTACAGATTATAGGAATAATTTCCTTTTTTATTGCTGCTTCAAATTTCAAAGCCATATAGTTTCATCGTTTTATCTTACAGGAAAGCAAGGATATGTTTTGTGAACTCTCCCACAAGTGGTATCAAGTAGAAGACAAAAATTAAATTTAATTATTTTTCCCCAAATTTTTTTCTCCCAGTGTAGAGTCAGAGCTTGCCAAAAATCAGCCAAAGACTGGCTCATCAGAAGGGCTGTCCAGGGCCCCAGTGGAGTCCTGATCTATACAATGCATCAGATACTATCCTAAAATTTCATCTCCACTGTTTGACCATTCAAGAATCATAAATGAAAGTCCTCTTACAGAGACATCATAACAACCTCATTCATACAGAAATTAAATTTAGCTCAATCCATATGCTAGCACGTACTATAATCTTTCATTGTATACCCCAGAAATGTGTTTCTTAGGCATCTGCTACTTCTATGTTTCCCCTTTAGTTTATTGTCTTATTTCATAGAGTTTATTGTCTTATTTCATAGTAGGAAGAAATACAGTTAAATCTACCTCTACATTGGATACACCAGAAGAAGTAAAGTAATAACTATGATGACCAAATATACTGAAATAAAGAAACAATTACTTCCTCACCAATTTTCTGATCTGCCAAGATATTTGCAAGATATAAATACAATAAAATTAATACAATGTTCAATATGTATTTCACCTCACACAATGTTAAACATTACATAATGAAAGAGATTACAGGGAAAATTTTCCATTATGAGACAACACTGCTCCTTAATTCCCACATGAAGTCTGAGCAAATGATGGTGAAAGTATTCATTGTTTCATCATATGCTAGAGACAAATATAAAGACATTTCAATAATTAATACCTTGGTTGCACTCAAGCAGAAAGATTAAAAATGTTTTTAGTCATCTACATTATTAACTAGAACCTGATGACAAGCCACCTGGTTGCTTGCTCAGGAAGTTTTATCCCTCACGTAAATTCACTTACTGACTTCTTTTTCCATCTGCACTGTGGCTTAAGATGTTCTTCTTTTCAGAGTTTACTCTTCATCCTTTGCATGATTACCCATCCTGCTTATTTGGGTTTTTTTTAACAGTTTTATTCATTGCAGTCTTTTTTTTGTGTAAATATCACATTTTCTTTCAAATCAAGCAAATTATATTCCTAAACTCAAGAGAATATGCTTTAAAATTATTTGGAATTGCTCAGTATAAAAGAATGAAACATATCAACATATTCATCTTGCAAGCAACAAAACTGTTTTGTGCATACAACAGCAAACCTACATTTTTAACAATAAATCCTTGTTCCTGCAATGCAAATTAACCATATTAAAGGTTTGTCTCATTCTAGAGCATGCACAGCATTATTGCACCATCTGTAAAGACAAAGTTAGCTTGCAAATGTGCAGCCACTGATAAAAAGACTTGCTAAATAATTATATTAACTCTTTTATTTTTAGTATGATTCAAGTAAATTAACTTTATTAACATTGAAGCAAAGAACAGAATAGGAAGAAAAAAAATTGAAGTCAAATGATCACAAAGTATTTTTTAAATTCCGTAACATTATCAAAATATCCCCTAGCATGCCAGATTTTAATGAATGGAATACAGCAGTTCCACCCATCAGCTTTTCCATCACTATCCCACTCTGTCATTTTGTTTTGAACTAAAACTTCAACTGTGTTAATCAAAACATATACTGCCACTTTTTCAGATGAAGGTTATTTCTTACTCTTTACAGGTTAATGAAACTGTCTCTACTATAGGTTTGATACATAACAAGCATGTCTTCTAGGCTGTTTTTTTGATCAAGCATTCCTTGGACAAAGGATTACCACTACAGCACGTTTGTTTTTACAAACTGGCTTTATTTAACTTTCAAAGAGCTTCTATTGACTAAACAGCAAATGTAGCACTTGAAAGTGATTATTCCCAAACTTTTCTTCATCTTTTATAGAATAAAAGCAGACTTTTATTCTTTCATGTTTCTAGTTTTTGATGGAAAACAATGCCACAGAAAATTAAGAGAAGGAAACCATTTCTTTTAATAGCCTAAAAATAAAATTATATGTGCTTATAAGTTTAGGCATACAATTCATAAAAATGGATCCTTTCTCCTATAATCTTCCTTGTGTTCCTGCTTGCATGGCAAGCAGCTTCCATCATGCAGGCTAGTGTTGAAGGCATCCCAAAACAAATACCTTATCACTGAATATAGAATACTTCTGGAGATAGAGAAGCAGAGACCACATTTTCTAAAAATCAAATGCACATAGAAAAGTGATTGATGAAAGATGCATTCAGGTCCATTACAGGAGACTTGCTAAATTCAGGAGTCAGCACTGCCTGCTGCTCAGAAAGCTCCCAAAGTTGCTACCTTGGGCTGTATGGTACCTAAGGACACAGCTCTATTTATAGCTGGTGACCATGCTCTGCCCCCACAAGCAGAGCTCTCCCTATATAGACCCTGCAGGCAAGTATGGAGCAGGGATGTGAGACACAGAGCTGCTGCAGACCAGCAGTGGGGACTGGTATCCTCACTGCAATGGAGTATTTCCAGACATCTCTGACCAAAAGAATTGTATGTTCAGAAAACCACCTACTTCCCCCAGTTCATTGTGCCATCCCATATTATGCTCTGAAGAGAAATTGAAATTATGCAGAAAACTATGTCAGTCATTTTGCATTATCCTAGCAGCAGAACTATCATTAGCTTTATCATAGAGGAAACTAATATATGGAAAGCCTACAGAACTGATTCCCCCAACTATGCTTTTTGAGAGCTTTCACACCTGCCCAAAATGGGTATAAATGGTATGGCACCTTAAAATTTGGCAACAGCATCATGCACACTTTCATAAGGCATAAATAATAATAAAAAAGACAACAAGGAAAATATCAGACTATGTCTATATCCCCTTACAATCAGCTGAACTACTCAGACATGACTACCAACACCACATTACCTGTAAAATGTTTGAAAGAGACCTTTCACTAACATACAAAATGCTGTTTGACTTTATAAGAGTAAAAAGTAAAAGACAGTGCACATATCTCTCCTCTACACAACTAGATATGAATCAAGGAACTAAATCAATTATAAGAATTTACAAGCCATTATTTTTTCATTAGGATCCTTTGTGGTTTTAGAAATCCTTGTCTTACTCTGCAATCTGAATAAATAGTTGCCTCTAAGTAACTCTGGTACTAATACTTCCTTTGTTCTCATTTGACAATACCCGCCCCCAAGCACTAAAGATGATAAAAAAAAAATCTAAAATTCAAATACGGCCTTACAACAACTGCAGTCACACAGCCTGTTTGCATTTATGCTGAGAACAAGCTGTCATAATACTGCTCTACCATTTGTAACCTCCACGCGTTCTCACCTGCCCTCTGCAACAAGAGTCTCTTTGTCTGAAATGTGTATTTGTGTAACATTCCTTTTTTAATTTAAACTGTAACCAAAAATAGCAAACAGCTTGTGCTCCACCAAATCTGCACTGAAGCTCAACTACTCATGTGGATCAGGTACACCTAAGAGTTTATTAAAGCTGATTGGTTTACATCTGGTTTTGCACCATATCTAAGGAACAGGAGGGGAGAAGAGGGTCGAAATTCTCACCATAACATAAAAGCTTAAAAATAAAAAATTCATTGCATTTCCTGCTCCTATGCAACCCCATCTAATCAGTCAGGCACTCACTTTTCCTCAGAAGAAGCCTCTTTGTTAGAGGCTATTTATTGTAGCCAGGTTCCATTCCCAATTACCTTATCATACATTATACATTGAAAGAAAAAGTGCCCTCCTTTTTCTAGGGACACACAGAAGCAACGGGCCAACACTCCAGAAGACTTTCAAGCACAGTAAGGCAATTTCTTCCACTAAAAATCTAATGAAGGAATGATCTAAAAATACAAATAAACACAAGACGGAAAAAACCAAATACTAAATTCCTTTCTCTCAGCTTCAGCAAGACTAGAGGAGAACAGTCAATATATTGCACCTCTAAAATGTATTGAGACACTTTAAGTTTAGGGGTTTATATATCATGTTAAGCAACAGACTGATGGTATGTATAGCTTAGAGGAATTTACTGGAGACCAAAAACTACATAATATGCTTGGAAAACAGAACAAATCACAAGATACCAAGGAGCCCATAACTTTTATTCAACAATTATGAAGCTATCTATGTGATGTCCACCAAAAGCCAAAACTGTCTCTATGGAAAGGGCCACTAACAGCATCCTTTTCTGAATCTGTACATTCTATTTGTCAAACAAAAAAACATCAGCCAAAACAATCTTAACTTCTCCAAACAAAATCATCCTGAACTAAAACTTTACTCTTCCTGATCCTTCCCACAATCAACAAAACCCGCTCTGCCTGGAGACACAAACAAGTTGTGAAGCACAAACAAGTTGTGAAGCTAGCTAAGTTATAAACTTCCTAAATTCCTATAAATAAAACAGCCAGGTTGTGATATAAGTGGAGGTAATTCAAGGAAGCAGAGTAAGTTACCTCACAGCACAGGACAGAAGTACACAAAGGGCTACTGCATTACAGCTGGCACACCTGACACCCATCCTGATACTATTTTAACCTCTTATCAAGTCTGTACCATCAAAATAAGGAAAAATAGGTGAGAAATTTCTGCAGCAGAAAGAACATTGTGTACTTTAATGCACCAGTTCAAGGACTTGATCCAAGAACCATAACTGACCACAGCAGTCAACGCGGACTTAAGGAAGAGGAATGGAATACTCTATAAACCCAGTAACAGCCATGAACAGTAACAAAGGAGAACTTATCTATCATTTGAATTGCAGGTACAAGACCTCCTTAGAAGACTTGAGAGACTATAAGAATTCTGCACCAACATTTCAACAAGCTGTACAATATAGAAACACGAAATTTGAATCAAGACTTTCTAGACAGAAACAAGTGGTTTTGTGATCATCTTGAAGGACTTTGACATTTCCTTCACACACATCTTCTTCCACTGACCACAAAATCACCACAGGTCTTCTCTTGACATCTTCACCTGTACCATCTGCTACTTTAGAAATATCTATGTTCCACCTCTGGAATACCACTTTAAAACAAACAGCCAACCAACTCTGGCTGAACCAAGGAGCATTTTAGGAGATTATTAAAAACAAGTATACACCCTGGTTTTATACTTTTCTGCCTCTCCTCTTATAAAGGGCCTATAGCAGAAGGCGAGCAATATTAAAAGTCAGAAAATAAGTTCCATTTCAAGACATTCTTCTAAGCTTATGATTTACAGGAAATCACAGGAAACCTTCCACTTGTCTCCATTAGTAAGAAGTGAGGACTATGTCCAGCACCTTGAATGAATCCAAATGTAATCTCCCCACTGCCACTTTATTCCTCCTATAGTCTTATTATTATAACTTCTGTGCTTGATTTCTACACCTGGATAACACATTTGTCTCGAAAACTTCCATTCAGAGTTTTTATTTTTTCTGAATGCCTAATTCTGGAATACAGCAAAAAGGAAGGAAGTTTGGACTTCACTGAAATGATGCTTTCCAGCTTTAGTTTACTTCCCAATAAACAAAGGGCAAAAAGAAAAGCAATGAAAAGAAGAAAAGACAACCCCAAAACCTTCAAAGACAGAGAAACTCTTTTAAGAGTAGACGAGCCTGAACCAGTAATTCTAATAATCTTGCGTTAATAACCTTTTAAAAAGTAAAATCTGTGACAAAAAGTAAACTTACTTCATTCACAGAAAGACTTCTGCATGATCTATATCTAGTACTGTTTACAGAACTTACTGGACATTATCTCTTAGTTCATTAAGCAAGAAGACTGAAAGGACATAATTTTGTAGAAGACACCACACTCAGAAAATGAAGCAGTTAAGCACAGGAAACAAACTTGCAAACCCTATTTTCCCTTAGCGAGACTCATGCAATAGAGTACAGAATGGCAGCACCAACTACTCTTAAATGGCCATCACATGTGTTTGATATGGAAACAAGATACTGCGGCAGTCAGATTATGTACAAATGGCTGACAGAAAAGCTTACAGTGCATTAGTGCTGCTTCTCTAACTTGTTTCATCCAAAGGATCTTTGAAAACTAAAATCTATGATAAATTATTTGCAATAGAGTAATTTTTGTGTCATCACACAAACAAAATCACATGCATATTGGCACTGGTTCCTAAATGTACCATCACTGTAGAAATGAAGATTAGTCAATAATGCTAATAGGCTAAAATGATACCAATCAGATTTATGAAGAATGAAGCTTTTCTCTTTGTCATGATGCCCTTTTATCCAGAAACTTAAATAGAGTAAGAATGAAAACCACAGAAACTGTCCAGGTGCCAACATTTGCCTTACCTTTTCTTAAAACTATTTCCCAATAATTCGACTACAAATTGACAGTCATTTTGGAATAATCTTCAAAAACACAATCTTTAAATGATCACTGCTACAATTACACTATAATGCTAACAAATAAGATCAGTGCAAGCATATTTGGAAGCAAAGAAAACATAATAAAAACTTCTTTTGCTAAGTTACCAAGAATTAGCAGGATCAAGTATATTGAAGATACTGCGTCATATGGCTCAGCAAGCAAGTACACCTTAATTCAACTTAAAACTAGGACACACATACAGATAAAGCATCACCAGTGCATGAAAGATGATACACTGAAATCATAAAGAAATAGACTTTTACTTGGAATGACATGGGTCATGATCTAATGAAGTGATGCTTACAATTTTTTTCTTTTAAGTCAAAATGCAATTTGTTCAGGAAACACAGCCAACAATTTGAACACAAGAAAAACATTTCTATTATGCTCCTATTTTCAAGCTCTGAACTCCATCACTTTGGCAAAATAAGATAGCTGCCACCTTCTGAAATATTGATTTTAAAAGCCTGAAATAATTATGATTCAGTGCACTTCATTAGTATGATTTGTTTTAGAATCCCACCTCTCCAACCATCTCACAAGAATGACCCAAACAGACAGTAAATATGCTAACTACACCTTCTTCAAAAGAAGCACTTTGTGCTTCCCAAAAAATGTCCTTCTATCACCGCTGTTACCATAACAAGAAAATGTAATGGCTAACTGGAAAGAAGCAACTCTAGCAACAAGAGTTACTAAAATACTGCCTGAATGACTGTGCAGAGCTCATAGCAAGTAGTTTGAAAAAGTGACACTGAAATTTGCTTTAATTTTTGCTAACTTTAAGCAATCCTGTAACTAGATTAAGGCTTCATACAACACAGGTAAGTCAAAATAAAACCTGCTTATATAATCAAACTACTTCTGTCAAATTTCCCTTGTCATAACAAGTTCATATTTCCTTTGACACGCAATGACTTCTGTCATTCTTCATACACCAAATGGGATACGTAAAATAGGCAGCAATAGGCTCAGTGATAACTCTCTCAAGAGCTCTGGTAAGAACACATCTGCAGTGAAAACATGGGTTTACACAATTACAAATTCAAACACAAAAACCATTCATTCATCAAAGTCTTTACTGATCACTAAAATACCTTAAACAATGTATTTTGCTCCTCTTGGAGCATTTTTGCCTAAGTATATTCACACCTGGACAGTTTTGATGTTAAGAAAAAGTTCTTAGGTGTCAAGCAAATTTCAGACACCCTCCCAAGCCCAAAAGACTATCACGGCAGACTGAGTAGCTATAATCACTGCCAAAGATCTGGAAGGAACATATGTACAATTCAAACATAACAGCAGTGACATTTACAAGAATGTAGACATTTCACTACTTCTACCAACAATTTCACCAGCTGTAAAACTACACTGCCACCATGCCTGCCTCAGAGCTCAAATGCAGACAGACAGAAGAGCAGGAATTCAATCCTCCATTCACTTGTAATCTCATTCCTCACTATCTCCTTTAAAAAGAGGAGACTTCAGAAAGAGCAATGTCTCCCTCATTTGCACAGATTTACAGTAATACCACACAAGGTAAAGACTAATGGCCACAACAACTTGTATCCCCCTCTTCTCAAAACAAGATTGCAGATCTTGCACAGAATTTCCTGAGATATTATTTTTTAAAATACTAGGCAATCAAATCAAATATTAAAAACTTCCTCAGTTACCAACAAGAGTGCAGATAAAGTGGACATTAATTCCTTTTATTAAAACTGAACCATTACAAATCCATTAGATTTCCAAAAAGGTTTCATGGCATGAAACTAACATTATCATTACCTCACCATAAAATCACATAATATTTGAAAAGTGTGAATATTGTTTTGCTTCATTCCATCACTTGTGAAAACTCTAAGTCAATATCCATCATGGCTCCCAAAGTTTAAGGATGTAGGGTAGGGAGGGAGGTCATGCTCAATCCAAGTGAACAGTCACTCTCTCTACCACAGGATAAACTACATACTGTAAGCCCTGTGAATAAGTAATTACAATGAAATGAATGTTTTATGAAGGAAATGCACTTGGTTTTAAAGGTCACAAAGCGACAGATTAGAGCATACAGTGAAACAAATCCAGCAAATTACTGATTGAACTGCAGGGTCAATGAATCCAAGCAATAAATATTTCTGCTCTTTGAATAATTAAAAATGTCAAAACACAATGACTGCAGACAACAGTGCTAAGAATGCAGACAGACCAGATGATCTACTTCACATTTAAGTATTTAGCTTACCTGTCCTGTGACTGCTCTTCATACATTCTTTCCTTTCCTTCTTTAAAGAGTCTTATGGCCCGTTTGGATTTTTTCATAAGGCTGTCAATGTAGATTTTAAAATACTCATTCTCACTGAGTTGTGCAAGTTTCTGGTTGTCATCGTATTTGCTCAGTATAAGTCGCAAATGTTGGTAAGTATCAGGTAGAATGTCAAGTATGTAAGGTGGGCTGTTTTTGAGTTGAAGCTTTGGGTTTTGGCACAATCTTACCTATAAGCAAAAAAAAGAGGATGTAAAAAACAAGAAAACCATTGAGACAAAAACTGATCTGATATTTTCCAATTTATCAGGTACAACATACTTCTCTAGCCTCCAGTCCCAAAGAATTAAATCCTACTTCATTTATATTCTGTGAAATTCCAACATAGTCTCTAATGTCAAAAGAGGCAAAATTTTACTCAATCTTGTCACATCTATAAAAAGCAAACAAGCTTACCTACATGTTTTGTGAGTTTGCCCTGAAAGTATGATTTTTTCTGTCTAATATATGCTAAGGAGCATATCAAAACACAGCACGCAAAAATGCCAAGAGCAGTACTTTCATACATATCTGTTTTTTGCAGGTTAACCTAGCTACAGGTGTTTAAGTATCTACTAAGAACTGACATAAATTACTTTGTCATCTACTGGCTCTCTTTATCCAGCAATACAGTCTCTGAGACCCTAGGGAAATTTAATTTTGAAAGCTCTGCACATAAGAAAATGGTCTGAACTGTGATAGTGCTTCAAAAATTATTACCTACAACAGACAGACTTTGGGTCACTCAAAACCAGATATTGTAAACCAGGAAACAAAAATATTATAAAGTCATTGTTTTCCAGCTCCTGGCTGGAATAGAAGTTCAGTGCTTTGCCTTAGGCTGGGTGAGGAGGTGCCCACCAAAGCTTCTTTCTCATTCCCCTACCCATAACGAAAGACTTGTACGTCAAGACAAGGAGAGGGAGAGATCATTCACCAAACACTGTCACAGGTACTTTATATTAAGATACTTAGCCTCCACTTGGGGAACTTAATTCATTTAATTAATAAAACCAAACCTTAAAAACACATTCCACCCACCACTCCTTCCTTCCCTCCTAATTTTATGTTCCACTCTACCTTCTCCCCCACAGTAGTACAGTGAATGGGAGCTGTGGTCAGTTCATCACTCCCTGTCTCTGCCACTCCTCTCTCCTTGAGAGAACTCCTCACACTTTTGCCTTGCTCCGGACAGGGGTCCCTCCCACAGGAGACAGTCATCTTTGAACTTCCCCAGCGTGAGTCCTCCTCACAGACCACAGATCTAAACCAACTCCTCTACAACATATCCAGTTCTTCACAAACTCCTCTACAACATATCCCCTCCATAGGGTCTAGTCCTCCAGGAACAGACTGCCCCAGCATGGGTGCTCTGCAGGGACCCAAGTTCTGCCAGGAAACCCGCTCCAACGTGGGCTCTTCTCTCCACGGGAGCACAGGTCCTGCCAGGAGCCTGTTCTAGCACAGGTTCCTGAGGGTATCACAGCCCACATCAGCCTGCTCTGACACGGGGTGCTCCATGGCTTACATGGAATGTCGGCTCCACTGTGGATCTGCATGGCCGCCACCATGGGCTGGGGGGGAATCCCTGCTCCAGCACCCAGAACACCTCCCCGTCCTTCACTGAGCTGTGAGGCTGCAGAGGTGTTTCTCTCACACATTCTCACTCCCCTCTTCCCTGGCTGCAATTTGCTTCTGCACAGAAGCTTTTCTCCCCCTTATTTAAGACATTAAGCCCAGAAGCACCACTGTTGCCAATGGCCATCAGCAGATCCATCTTGGAGCTGGCTGCTCTACTGGGCAGGAGGGAATCTTCTGGCAGTGCCTCAGCAAAACTATCCCTGTAGTGCCTTCACTACTAAAACTTTGCCATTTAAAGCAAATAGAAGAAAACATCTCAATGGACTTGGAATCATTGTGATCCCAAATGGCACAAATATTAATTGAATATATATTACACAAAGAATAAGTTTAGGCTAATAGAATATCTTTATTTGAATCTAGTTCCCACTGGAAATGTTACTGGAAGAGAAAGGTACTGTTTGTTTCCTACACATCCTTAACATAGCAAGATTAGAATTGTTTCTGAGCTATCTACATTTTCTGATAGTTTGTTCTGTAATGCTCTGCTCTAGAAGAAAAAGAGAGTAAAATTAACAGGTAGTTTTTGACTGCTGATGCACTGAGCTACTCAAGCTCAGCTAAAGCATTGCATAGGGACACAATCTAGATGTGTGTGCAGCTGCACATATGCAAATACTTATGAAGAAATTAAGATCATGTGGTATAAAAGTTTTATAGGGACCATTTGGAGATTGCCACATTATATATTAGTGACTTTGACATTCTTTTGAGGTAACTAATGAGGCTATAAAAACATCTTAATACTGCTGAAAGGAGATTCCTATTCCTACTAATCTATCAACTTGAAAAAATGCATCCTTGAGCTTTTCTGGGAGAGAGGGGAACAAACCTGTATCCTGTAACACTCAACCTCTCTACTCAGAGCCCTATCACTATTGCTCTCCTGTAATTTCTAGATCTACACCATTAAGAAATTCACTGCATTAAGATTGCTGCCACTAACAGACCTTCATGCACCCCAAACAGCAAAGCAAACAGGTAATAGTTTGGGTCTAAAACATACAGTGCAAGAACACAACCAGGCAATTACACTGAGGTAACAGGTGGTCATAGAAAAGTGGAGATAGAGTGGACAAAAGTCAAGCACTTAGAAGTTTTTTAAAAGTTCAGCATCATTTGAAACAGTATTTAAAACATAACATTTGCAATAGCTCCCCTCATTTCACTGATTGTTATTTTAGTAATTTCTATTATTCTTTCAACTTTTAGACCAAGTAATACAGCAGGAAGCCTTCTGACATGTTGTAGAACATCCTTATCCCAGAGAAATTTACATCTCAGTAGGGAAAAAAAAAGGAAGCAGGCAAATATGAATACATGAGCTGTTCAACATGCTGAAGAATGGTTCAGAGACTGAACACCAGCAGTTTGGTATTTCTAGACATAAACTGCAAAGTTCCACAGCAAGCTCTCAAATAATTTAATGGCTTACAAAGGAACTCCTTAAAGTTGAGAATGTGCTGGAAATAAACAGAAAAAAAACTAAAGCATATTTGATCATCTCTTGACCAGTAATGAAGTCTGAAACTGCAATCCACAACTGCAAGAGCTTTGAAAATGAAAATAACTTGTTTCTATTTTATGTGATATAGATAAGGTCATCAGGATTTTAAAAAGGGACAACAGGGCCCCAGGTGTGGGTTAGGAGATGTCTAAAGCAGTATTTTCAAAGAATAAAGGTTGGCTATGATAGCATTCTTACAAGATCAGAAAAGCACTGAAGTTAGGCTGACAGGTAGAATTCTCTAAGGAGATGTCAGTAACACAGGCAAAGAATCTTACATGTGTAGCTTGACCTGAAAATCATCCATGCAGAGACATACAGGAATTTCTTTTAGTAGAAGAGTAAGAAGAACTGGAATCCCAAATACAGAAGTGAAAATCTTTATGAAAACCAGATGCTTTTTTTCCTCTGAACTTTGAGTTCACTGTGATTTCTGGTTTAGTGAAAACGTGAAACTAGAATGACATTCTTCACAAGACCAACTACAGGTGACACAAATCTGTCACTGATCAAGCCTCACAACTCTCTGAAGTAACAAGCATAAGGGAAAAAACATCTGAAAGATCAAAATGTTTACTCAGAGAAAAAAGTCAGCAATGAGAGCAGACCACAAGCAGAGAAGGCTGCAATCATTCTGAATTACTTATTTACCCTAACTTAAATCTCATGAACAAAGAATTAATTACCTTTCTGAAGCCTATCTTTTTGATCAGATGTGCCAACAAGCAGAATATAAGTGATTTCATATATATTAGAAATACCATTAAAATATTAAAACAAGAAAAAGCAATTTGCTTATGCTGGTTGCTGTATTTTCAACAATCTGCCCATTCAGCTATACAGAAATAATATCCATTTATAAGGAAGAACTATATTTTCTTCCAGAACTTCTTGAAAGTTTTCTTCAGTCTCACATCATTACATAGAAGATAGTTTACAAGGCTACACTTTATGCTGAATTTGGAGAGATAAATACAGCACATTACCAGAACCTTCCATTTTAGAACAAGCTTTTAAGAAAACCACACAAAAATTCTTCAACACCTTCATTAGCTTTATGCATTATAATTGAAAAAAATACTAATAGCATGTTCAAATCAGAGATCCACTGAAGTAGTATAAGGTTTCCTTCACTTTACAGAGTACACAAGGCTTCAAAGGAAGTAAGTCTGTAAGGAGATGGTTGGTAAACCATATGGTTTCCAGTCAGGATGTCCTGACACATACCACAGCAGTTCACAATTAAAAGTAAGCAGTAAGAAAAGACACCTGCTGACGCAAAAGATTTGCCAAGAGCTTTCTTCAAAAGAAAACAGAACTCAAAACAAACAAACACAAAAAAAACCCCAACATCCCTAAAATAAAGAAATCTATATTGCACTCTACGAGGCAACTCTCACCAACACATGAGGAGCGGACATGAATCATATCACTGTGTGATTTTTGTATTGTTATGACTGGAAGTAAGCATGTATATATTTAGCAAGCACTCAGTGGTAAAAAATGAAAGGCAGTAAGCAAGTTAGTAAAAAATATCTCTCTTATTGAGGCAAACTGAGACAAAATTAAGCTCCTTTCAGTAGCTCACACTCAGGGAAAATCCAAGTACTTAATCCAGAATCACAGAAACAATAAGATTGCAACTCTGTGAAAACTGAGGCATTACCTTAATCTACCAGAAACTGATTTTGAAACAGTTAACTCTGGAACTTCCAGACAATTTACTTCTAGTTCCTTTGCAGAAAAACATTAATCCTCTCTCCCCTTCTTGCCCACCCCTAACCAAAATAAATGCCACTACTCAAAACTTTTGAAGATATTTATCTTACTTTATAAGGCATTTTTCCATAGCATCATCGGAGATGAGTGTAATGGAGGCCGATTGTACACAGACAATTAATTTCTTGCTAAAAACTATGTTCTATCTGATCAGAATCTATTTAAAGCAAAGTTGACAGCCCCTGACTCATTTGACAAAAGCACCCGTGTTTAAGCAAAGGACAGCGGCCTTGACACAATGTGTTTAAACACCTAAGGCTAGTCAAAGACAATACAAGGAAAGTAACTCAGCTAAAACAGAGTGAGTATCTAATGACTAGGACATCCGCTTAACGCTGTTTTCAGCTGCACTGAATGGCTCAGAACAACTGGAGCATCAATGCTCACACACTTCCAAAACTACACTTCCAAACTGGCCAACTGAACAAGCTCTTCTGCCATGCTGCACAAAGCAGTCAAAGAATTAGAAAACGCCTTGACACACCACAGACAGCATAAAGGTAGCTCTGCAGTTAAGAAACCATAACAACTCTTCAGCAACCTACTACATCCAATGCAACAACAAGGAATTCTGAAAAACTTAATCAGGAGGGGCTAATAAGGAAAATGCTGCAAGTTTGAACATTATGCTTCTTTGACACAGATTTTTTTCCTGCCTGAAGTTACCTTAACTGCAATGCATTTCATTTTCCATAGGAAGAAAAGCCCTCATCAGAATACAAGTAGAGGTGACCTAAACACCAATCTTTTTCCTGAGAATACGGTAAGTGCTTGTTCAACAGCTACCACATTGCAACTGAGCCATATGTTTCCACAGTGGAAGAATAAACAATAAGAATGCTGATGCCACAGACACACAAGGAGAGTTGACTTTGGAGGGTAATTTTACTTCCTTCCAATTAGAAAGAGAGAAGCTTCTGTTTCTCTGTTTAATTTTGTATTCCTTTCCCTTAAGCAGCAGACAGAGGACATAAGATTTCCTACCAACTTTGACCATAGAATCAATTACATGAAGTTTTGCAAAGGATAACCAATGCACTCAGCTTCAACTACCATGCTCTGTATACTCAGATGCTGACAGATGTTAATTTAAAGAAAACCACAATACTAAGCTGCAGAGGTAACACAGCTTTTACTCACTAGGTCAATAGTATAAGCTTTGGAGAAGCACTCTAGTTTGCTCGTAAATAATTACTAAATAGCAAATCAATGCCATCTGCATTTATACAGTCAGAGTCAAGCAACTGGTGGGCCGTGACAGTGCACTCAAATAGTTTAGTCAATATTGTTAATCTTCATAGTAGAAAATTTAATTATTTTCAGGCCCCATGCATAGGAGGAATGAAAAGTGATTAAAAGTTGATGAAATACACCCATTTTTAAAAAAAATCCTGTTCAGAATTTATCATGATTTTACCAGCTTTAATCCCACAGGAATGAAGTGTGAAAAAAAATAGTACTGACTACTCTAAATAGACCAAGCAGTAAACAGTCCTAACTACTCCAGTGCTTACATAGTAGTAATTCTCTCCCAAAGCTGTCTCAACATACCATTATTCTCTAATACTAATACATGGCTAGGGTCTAGGTTTTAAAAGCCATCAGGTTTACAAACTCAGAAAAACAAAAGCTCATGTAATTTATGCACAGTTTAAAGGAAATCTTGAGTTATTTGTTAACAATATTCATTTTTTATTTATTTACAAGATAAAACATTCATGGTGGTTTAAAAACAGTAATTTGCTTCCTGAAAGTCCAGAGATATATGGTCAACTTTCGTATACAATGTAAGCATTGAAAAGCAAGGCTAGCCTTCTAAACCATAAAAGAAATATTATCTTTAGCTCTGCACAGAAGTTGAAGTATTCTTGGTTCTCAGTGATAAAGCTATTTCTTACCCATGAGAAAAGCAGTAGAGAAGCTTGACATTGATGCTTAATATTGTTTTCCCTTTAATAATGCAGGTAACATTATAAATTTACAAAAGACACACCAATAAATGACAAAAACTATAGATCCCGCTGTACGAAGTATAAAAAGGAAAGATATATGGACAGATAATAATTTACATTCACTGACTATCGACATGCAGATTATGTTTTTTTATTCCCTGCAAGAATGTTGCTTATAGTAACTTTTACAAACAAGGCTCTAAGCAGGAGCATTATTCAAACATTCTGTCCTGCTAAAGAACTCGTTTTCAAAATCCATTATTATCTTCACACTGATAATAAAAGTTTAAAGAGCACCCAAACAGAACTGCAATATTCTGCCTATTCCAACCTAAAGCATCAGCCCATGGAAAGTTGACATTATCGTGAAATCTGAACAATTTGAAAGCAGGACACATAACCAATTCTACACAAAGAAGTTTGCATGGTGTCTAGGTAGCCAGAATTTTTGCATACACTACAAAACTACTCTCATAGCACAGTTCTCATAGGGTAGGAATGTTTGGTTAATCCCTTATTGTTGAAAACAAGTAATTAATACAGAAAACCTCATCTGCCAGAGGACAAAATTACAGAAAGAAATGAAGGAAAGGTAGAATGCATCAACTTTAAAAAAGAAAAAAATGCAAACCAGAAATTATTGAGCTCTGCCACTAGTTTTTAAGGCTGCTCTTTTTTCAGTGTTTGGTCAAGATAAAAGCTTTGCTTTGTTTCCACTATTCATTTTCTTAACATCATCAAACTGGGGGAAAACTTCAGCTACCTTACTACAGCAATAAGATGATTATCACAGCTACTATAGTCAAAGAATAAACAAGCATAATAACTGTTATTACAACAAGTAAAATAGGCCTCCAAGCCACAACGTTACTATGGATAGCACCCTACTGACTTGGCAGAACTTCTGCCTTTGCTAGGTATTAATTTGATCAGTCACCCACCACAGAAATCAGTCACAGGACACACTCCAGAAATTGGATTTAAAACAACAGTTGACCGAGCAGGTTTCTATTTCTGATTTTAATCCCTGGGTTTGATCTAGATGGAGGAAAAAATGACCTTCCTGTGCCTGCTGCCACACAAGGCTATGAGATTTAAATCTGTTTGCCAGCATATTAAATTTGCTCAAACACATCCTTTCAGTACAAGTACCAAATGCTAAAATCACAACCAACAAGCTTGAGCATTCTCACACTATGACATCATCCCGTCTGGTATACTTTAATACAATTTGGAAATAAAATTTGATTAACTGAGAGCAGCTTAAAGAGGATACATTAAAGATCCAAATTGAGGACACTTATACAGTAAAATGAAAAAGGAAGCACAGTGCCCAGCCCTTCCAGTGTCTTCTACCAAAGAGGCCTTCCTGGCTACTCTGATGGGCTGTGACAAATACAGTTATCATGTATTGGATGAGTGAAAGCAATCCAGAAATCCAAGCAGCGGAATAAAGACTTTCTGGTAACTGTGATTTTACAAACAAATTAGGGTATAACCTTACTAAATCTGTAAAGATCTGTAAATGGCCTGACACAGGGAAATCAGAGCTCTGCATTTCCCACGTGGTTTGAACAACAAACCATATTCCTTGCTCCCAAGCTGAAAACTTCCTCCTACTGAAGAATACCTACTTTCGAGTATTTATACTCACAGTCCTTAACACAAGAGAACTCACTGTTAACAGCATCCTGACCATTGACAGGAAAATTGCAACAAAGTCTTTGTGATAATAACCATTTTAATTAAACCTGGGGTTTCGGTTTATAATTGCTGCCAGCAAACACCGTGGAAATACAGATACTAGTCTTGTAGCATCAATAAAGAGCCTATAAGGACTTCAAAAAATACTTAAACACTTGTAAAGGCATACTACATCAGTCTCCACCCAGTCAGTATAACTAATTAAAAACGTCAATAAATGTTGAACATCTTATTTCACAAGAGCTACAGGGAAAGCAAAGAGCTGCACTAAATCACAGAGAATCAGAGTTAAAAGTGGTAACTGTATCACCATACAGACCCAAGGCCAACAGGTAGCAATCCTCGCTGCTCAGCAGTTCCAAGAAGAAGCTTTTAAAGTATCACACAGTGTGCAAAGCAGAGTGCCTGCCTCTCCTGAACAGCCAGCCATGTTACAATCAACTCTTCCTACCACTGGTAAGGCACTCTCCTAGATAATCTATTATGATACAAGCTGTCATTTTAAAGAATACTAAACAAAATGTATCAGGCTAGTGAGGGGAAACATAAGAGCTAAAGTCTATCCCCCCACTTCCTGAAAAATGAGTTTCAGTACAGTGTATTTCTAGTTTCAAAATTAATAGTAGATGTACTTATAAGTCATTAAAATGCAGAACACATACTTAAAAAGTTAGGCATGCCATACTAATCTGTTTACTAAACTGACAAGAGTGACATCCCCCAGTCCCCACGCACATTCCTAAAAGCACAAACACATCTATGTTGCCATCACCAACATATCTCACAGGACAATTAGCTTAACTGAAGCTTAATATTTCAGAGGTCTTGTTTGCAGACTAACAGTGTGACACAACATGAAACACACAGAATATGTGATTACAAGTCCAAGTTAAGCAGCTTTTGGTTAGGACAGCTCTTCAACTTTGAGTCATTTTAAAGGATCTGAAAATAACAATAGCCTAAGGCAAACACACACATTTGTTTTCCTTCCACAAACCAAGATTTAAAAAAACATAGCCAGAGGCCACTGGGAAAAAAAAAAAAAAAAAAAAAAAAAAAAAGACAAATGATGCTTAAATAACCTAAAACATAAGTCTCCTTACTCCCCGAGGCACATGCAGCACAGCACTCAGAGCTCCAGGAAGAAGCTGTTTGCCCCTGTGGACCTATTTAAATAGCCCCATTCTTCACTGTGTGCATACACGGACGCGCAGAGACACCCACCACTTTGTCCATAAGTTTCCAGGTCTTCTCCACAGTCCTGCGGTCAGCAGCTGCCTGCTTGGGGGGGCCCACAGCATCCTGAATGGCATCGATGAAGCCCAGGATCCGTCCCTTGCGCGGGTTCCGGCCGTTGAGGGAATTGGCCATCTGGGAGCCAAGCTGGCCGCAAGGACAGAGAAACACAGGCTCACAAGGTGCTCCGAAAACATCTTGTCACAGAGCCCGCCGCAGCCTGCGAGGCAACACTTCCTTCTTCACGGGCAGGAAAGGGCAAGATCAGGGCATGTTTAGGAACAAGCTTAACTTTTCATGACAAACAGCGTAAACCCACCTGGCCCGGGTTTACACTGGCAGAAGCGATCTCGGATTTATTGTCAACACCGACATCGGTAGGGGGGAACACACCCTGCCCGTCCCTGCGCCCCGGCCGCGGGCACATGCCCGGCACGGCACAACAAAAGAGGCCGCGGCGGAGCGGGGGCAGGAGCGGGAGGAGGGAGCAGAGGAGGCAGCGCGGGCAGCAGGCAGGCACCGCAGGGCAGGCGGGGCAGCGGCGGCACACGGACCCGGCTCCCGGCACACGCAGGGACCGGGTGCCAAGGGCGAGAGCGGCCGCCGGGAGAGCCGGGAGCGGGCGGCGGCAGGGAGGAGGTTCCCCGGCCCCCGCGGCGGAGCCGAGCGCAGGAGAAGCGTCTCCCCGGAGCAGGCTCTCCTCCCTCCGGCCGCGACGGCTTCAGTGCCGCGGGAGGCAGGCGGAGCGCATCCCATCCCGCCCCGCCGCCCGCGCCCGTCCCGCTCCGCGCCGGCCGCCCCGCAGGACTCTGCCCCGTGCGGCTGCTGCTGGCGGCGGGCGAGGGAGCGCTGCCTCAGGGGGAAGCGCGAAGAACTCCTGCCCTGCCGCCCGCATCGCCCTCCCGTACCCCAGCCCAGCCTGCCCGGCGGGTGGGTGGGAATGTGCGCGCGTGTGGGGAGAGTCCTACAGGCACATGCAAAAGAGACAGAGAGAGAGAAAGAGAGAGAGAGATGCACACGCACAGGTCTGTCTGCGGCACCGCTCGCAGCCCCCGGCAGGCTGTGGTCTCCCCGCACTCCTAGGAAGTGAGGCTGGCTCCCCGGCGGCGGCGGCCCCGCTCCTTCAGCCGCGCCCGCCCCCTCCCCGCGGCGCGCTGGCGGCCGCTCCTCTCCTCGGAACATGCCCACCCCCGGGACAACACTGCGTGCGCGCCTGCGCGCCGCGCCGCCAGCGCGGCCCTCTGCCCGGGGGCGGGAACGCTGCCGCACAACAGCCAATCGCAAGGGCAGATCTGCTTGATTGACGCGTCATCTAGCAAATGGACGTTGGTGCAGGCACGGGGCGGGGCAGCGGCCGGGAGCGGGCTCGGGATGGGGAGGGGGCGGGAAGCCGCGGCCGGCAGGGGAGGGAGCGGTATCGCAGCTGGCCGGGGTCGGGCTGAGCGAGGGGGGGCTCTGGTGCCACCGGGTCCCGCCGGCTGAGGGGCAGCCTGAGGCCTCTGGGGTGGTGGCGGCCGGGTAGGGATTGCCTTCGTGGGGACGCAGATATTGTCCCTGGCTGTGGGATCTCCAGGGGCAGCGTGTCCCTCCCCGGTGAGGCCGTGAGACCCCGGCGTGCTGAGCGTTCAGGGCGTGCTGACAACTGGTAGTCTGGTAGTGCCTGCCGCCCTTTGGCTCTTCCCCTTCGCGCTTTTGGGAGTTCACTGGGGTTTTTTTGTGGCCGCAGAGACAAGAACTTTTTTTCCTCTGTCTGGTTTCTTTTCTTGTTTTGTTGCTCTTTTTTTTTTTTTTTTTTTTTTTTTTTTTTTTTTGAGACTGAGGGAGTTTTGCTGTTAAGCAAGTGCTGAGATTTCCATGCCTGGGAATGGGCTGGAGAGTTCCAACCAAAAGGTGGTGAGGGGAAAATGTAAGCACTTTCTGGTTTAAAAAGCCCTTTTAGATGCCATTATTTTGGTAAGAGCACTTACCCTGGGGATATGGTAAATAAAAGTCAACTGATAGAATGCTGCAAAGAGTGAGGCTTACCTGCATTGGGTGATAGACACTTGACTTCAGATCCTTTTGAAGATAGTCCAGGGAGTAATTATACTTTGCAAGGGCTAATCTTCTAATGAGCTGAAGTAAAAGGAAACAAAAATGTAACACTTAGTAAATTGTATTCTAAGGATATTTTTAAGTTTTGGTTTTCAAAATATCTGCAAATTCTAGTAGTTTTCTTTCCAAAGATTTTCTTTTTTAATGGTTTGCTCTTTTTTTGGTTCTTTCCCTACTTTTTTGTGGATTTGACTTTTTTATTAAAGTAGGAGTCAGGAAAAACAGAAAAACTCGTAGAGTATTTCAGTGTTGCTTTTATTCATATTTTAATTTATAGGTACTTTTAGCACAGGTATCTTCCTGTTGATTTAAAATGTGTCATGTTATTCTTTTGAACACATAAAACAATAAAATCCTGTCAATAATGTCTTCCTCAAAGGTTGTTCCTCTATAGCTTTTAAATATGAATTGGCAGTTACTTGCCTTAAATGGGTTGGAAGCTTCTCATTTTATTGTAGTCTCTGTAAATTATTGTAGCCTCTTCCCTGTGTTGGTTTTAAACCTCTCTGGCTGATGTCCCTGTCCCATTTTTCTTTGGAGCTCAGCTTTCGTGAGATTAAGTTGACAGTGAGTGCCTACTACTCTGTCGCTATCTCTCATTTGGTTGTGAAAAAGGCAGAGGAGCTGATGCTTTTTCAGGACTTGTAAAGTCTCTGGTTCCTGGTCTCGATTGCTTTGTTTTCATTGTTGTTATGTCATTCCCTTCATATCCCACACTCTGCCAAGAGCTGTGATCTGTGAGCTCCTGGTAGCCGTCTGGGGCTGAGTCATGGCACCTTGCAGTTCATCCGAGTGCAGGGCCAGCAGGAGCGAGCAGCCGGGTTCCCTGCCTCCCTCTGCAGCCCTGCTGTGCTGGTGAGGGAGTAGCCAGCTCCATGGGGAGAGTGAGTGGCTCTCAAGCAGTGCTGTCTCATTGCCTGTGCTGTGCAGTAAGTACAGATGTTCTGGGAATTGCAGTCCTCAGAGGGTCATGTGAGTACTTTGGAAGCAAGCCAGCTGGGAGAGCAGGTGGAAGGGATACCTATGGCTGCAGCTTCAAGGCTGTTAAAGATGGGTCAGGATTCTGTGGGCTGTGCTGTGGAGGGACGAGAAGACACAGCACTGCTGGTGTGGCTTCAAGCACACAGAGTGACAAGGCTGTTTGACAGAAGACAGCTGAGAGGTGAGGCTGGGAGGAGTGAAGCAAACAGCCTGCTGTGTTTGAAGTTCAGGGCACGTCTTGTTAGCAGTTATACATAAAGACTGAGCTTGCCTGCTGGGTCCTTGGGGTCTGTAAGGATTAAGGGTGGTGGCTGAAGGCACTGGGCTCCTGGAATATTTTAATACAGGCCAGCAGCACTGTGTTAATGTCCAGGTATTCCTACTCCCCAGCTTCAGGCTCTCTGATAGGCTAAAATAGGAAGCTAACCTGCTATGTATAGATCCACTGAGAGACCACAGGGTGTTTCAATGCAGAAACCTTGGTCAGGTACTTTAAATCTCCAGGAAAGAGCATCTTTCTGTTTGGGTTACATATAAGGTACGTGTGTAAGTTTGGTGTCTAAGGTCCAAAACTTTTGTATATACAGTTAAAATGACTCCACAGATCTCTTTTATTTACAAGCTCTCCAACTGAATGTTGATTCTACTTGTTATTATACTGAAGAATGTTGCAGTTTGGATCTGTGATTTAATCTCTCTATGAAAACAGAATAAAACACAGTGAGTCTGAGGTTTCAGATTTTGAGATTTGTATATTACATGAGACTGATCCTCAGCCTAATCAAGGTACTAATGAGTTATGTAATGATGATGACATTAGAATGTCATCCAGGATTCAGTAAAATTTTGTAGTGAAAATTGTGGAGTAAAGGTGATTGGGAGCCAGGATATGATGAAGGAATCAAGATAGTGTAAAAGAAGCCTTGAATTGAACTTTCTTAAGTCCTACTTTGTAAAGTAGGAATTTTAGGTCCAAGCATTTTACTGGAAAGCAAAATCATGTGACTTCTTGAAAAACCCAGCTGGTTGGTAGGGAGAAAACAGATATAAAAGATTAAGCTAACATTTGCATTTGTCCATTGTATTTTCTTATCTGTTAACTGTTTTGGGTTTTGTTGGGTTTTTGTTTTTGTGGAGGTTTTTTTTGGTTATTTCTTTATGTTCTTGGTGTCTCTCATTCTTCTGGAGTGAGTAGACTGCCTTATGAATGAAACTTTATGTTGGTGCTCTTGAATGAATCCCATTCAATCAAAGAGCAATTGACAGGCATTGGCAGCAAGAGAGATGGTTTGGTTTTCTTTGTTCATCAGCTATTAAAATATTACTGATTTTCTGCAGTCAGTCAATGCATGTGGTTTGGGAGCTTTTGTCATTTGTGTGTTTGTTGCTGTGGTACAAGTGGTTTTGTACCCAAATATACTGAAACATAAAAACAATGAAGAGGACAGATGGAGGTTATATTTATAGCAACATCAATAAGGTTCATATAGTATATGATATGCTGAGTTAAGGGATATGGTAGCAATGCTTGTAAAGCTTAAGCCCTCCATTTAAAAAACTGAATGTGAAGTGACTTCTTGCTAATTGTAACACAATATTCTGGCTATCCCAGCATCCTTAAACTTTCAGATTTATCTCTTGGTGTTTACACTGAATATGTACGATGTGATGAAAAGGCAGCTGTTCATGGGGGTGTAGTGTCCTGTGGTGCAGGGTCAGGCAGTGGTTTAATGGCTAGGCTCTGACAAGGTCATCCTCTTCCCAGGATGTGCAGTGCCCCAGCAAAATGCAGCTGCTCGCTCTATGCAGGGAAACTGAAGCTTCAAGGGCCACTGGAACATACTGGTATCTTGGTGTCTTACCTTTATCTGTTCTTTAAAAACATCAAACAAACAAAACCAGCAAACAAGAAACCCCCACACCACAACCCAAACACACAAAACAACCAAAAAAAGAGAAAAGATAATTATTGTAACAACAGATAAGTTCCAAGACTATTTGCTTAAACACATTTTGGCTAGCCCATTCTAGATACATACAATATCTAATGCTACCCTTCTCTCCTGTATTCTGCACAATCACCTGTAACAGTTCATAAGAATATTAAAGTGCAGTAAATGCAAAATGGTTCCATGTTATTATTTTGCAGTGCCCTCAAGAATGCTAGGATATTTAGATCTAAAACAAATCCAAAAAAGGATTTATAAACTGTAAACCAGCATCATGGATAATTTTTAAAATAGATTGCAATGTACTTATCTGGGATTTATTGTAGCAAACCGAGAGACAGAAAGCAAAACCAATCACCTGTGACCCTCAATATTCTCTTACTGATAATACAAGTTGGTATAATAATAATAGATGCTTTTCCTGCCTTAGTGGGTAAATACTTGGAGAAAATTAGTGACGAGAGTGGCAGTTTGTTGTCAGATTATAATCTAGTTATTTGGCTACCATTATTTTTCAATTTACTTATTATTTTTCTATTTACTTATGGTTTTCATAGTTATCAAGTACTCAAACTTGCTTTTTAAAAAAAATTGTTACTGCTTTCTAGAAGTGAAAACATGTTCTTTTCACACATGAAATGTGAATAGTGTAATAGTTTAATCCACTTTGTTGTTGAACTACTGCAAGAAAGAAAAAAAAAAAGGCTGCCTTTCCAAGTTCTGTACGCTGTAAAGTTCCGTCATTACTCCAGCAGGCTGTTGCAGTACAACTGATAATAATAGTGTTGCAGTATTAGTTCCCCCTGCTGAGTAATTAAATCCTCTTTTTATCCTTGATGTGGCAAGAGCAGCTAAATTTAGCTCTGTCTGTACCTGTAAATAAAATGGGCCAGGCGCTGTTCTTGGGCCCTGAGGCCAGGCAGGCTGGCACAGGGGTGGTCACCACCATCCTTCCTGAAATTACACCCCCTCACCACCCCCTCACACCCCCACATCCAAGGAGTGATCCCTCACCTGTGCTAACCCTGAACCTCCCTGGGATTTGTTTGGGAAAGCAGCAGCTGACATGGGCCAAAACTACTCAGCAGTATCGTAGTAACTGCTACACTTCATGGTGTGCCTAGATCATTGTGGCTGCAGTAGCTAGACAGATATTGTTGGAGTTTGAATGCATTTAAATATACACACATGCATATGCACAATGTAACAGGAGATGTTTCATCTTTGTTCATTTTGGTTGGGCTGCAAATAATGAACTTGTTTTCAACTGTCTTCTCGAGAGTGAAGTCTTTAAAGGGCAAGAATTTAACTGACTGAGGCTCTTGTGCTCACGTTTTCAAATCTTTCCTTTACCCTAGGAGCAAATCTACTTAAGTATGATATTGTTTCCCTTGCAAAATACAGCCCATCCATTTGCCTGACTGTGAGTAATTAAAAATGTATTCTCTGTTTGCGGAATGAGTATGAAAACTAATTGTGGGGCCAGGCCTGTGTTTGTTTGCACACCTCACTAATGAGTTCGTTTGCTGTAAACTAGACAGCCCACTTCAAAACACATCTCCGCCTTAATATATTGTAGTAAAAAAAGTGTGTCAGCTTAATTTTAAAACAACCTACCCCTCAGGGAGTGTTCTTCTGTTTCTTTTCTGTTATTAATTGCATCCATCTGCCAGAGCAGGTGCAAAGGCTTTAACTAAGTCCTGTCATTTTAGTACTACTTCTTGAATTTGCTCCATCTGTGCAATAGCATAAAAAACAATGCCTAAATCTATTTTTTCTTTTTTTTTTTTTTAATTATCCCCCTGTTCTTTCTGAGTGCCATGATCTCAGTTCTTCCCAATCTTGGTCTGATAAAACAGTCTTTAACATCCTTTTTGATGTCTTGCCAAAGTACAACTGGGTTTTCTTGCTTGACTTGATAATTAGGAGGTTTTCCATTCAAATAGCTCCTTTTTTTGCCAAAATTTTTAAGATTTTCAGCTTGTGGTAAGAGGTTGTAAAATACTCCCAGGGACTTTTCATTGCCATCTTTCTCTGGAGTAGGAGTAGCACTTTGACAGGAAACAAGCCTGTGTCTATTCTGTGTCTATTCTGTGCTTCTGCAAGTCAAAATAAGCTCAGTTAGCGGAGATTTGAACTATATTGCTAGTGGTTTTAATTGAAATATTCAGGTGAGACACTGTCATAGAGGCTTTTCCTTCAGAAAACCATGTTTTCAGTTGAGTAAGATAGCATCTTAAAAATGGGAGTTATGCAGTAAGCAAATCATAGCTTAAGCGTGATGACTTATTTGCTTAAATTTCTTCTTCTACATTGTCACTTCCAGTATTTTTGTTCATCCTTCTAAAGCAAGACAACTTTTTGAACTATAATCTGTTTGACTCCTTGCCTGTGAATTTGTAGTGTATCTTGTGTTTCCTGTGTGCCTCAAGTTCTGCTGATATTTTGTTTGTGAGCAATGGCAGGAACTTTTTGTCTTTAGCAGAATAAACAAGTTGGGGTTTTTTTCCCCTCTTCTTGCTTACCTTAATTTAAAATAATTTTTTCCATGCTGAAAAGTAAATCACGCATTTTGTAAGGCAAGTCACTGTTTTAATAGAACTGAGTAATTTTTGACCTTTTGCATGGGCTGTTTTGTAACATAAACTGCATTTGGTACTTCTGATAATTTGCTGCATACTTCAGAGCATTTGGTTATTCTCAGAGTGAGCTGATAAGATTTTTGCATCAATTTCTCACTCTTTATAATGCAATTGGTGACTATTTTTCTACTTCGTCACAAGACTTTTTTTTTTTCCCCTCAGAGGAAGAGGAAAACCAGTGAATCAGACTTCTGGGGAGAACAATAAGAGATTTTTTCCTTTTGAGAATATTCATTTTATTGCATCAAGAAGTCATATTGTGAACAACAGTGAACACTACATAAAAATGTGCTTTTGCATTATTCTATTAATTCTGTTGTGTGGCAGAGTATAACATTTGTTTCCATTAAGTTTCAGATTAAGGCATGTTGTGTCCAAAGAAATATGAAAAGGTCAAAGTAAAACTAATAATGAAGTGAAGCTTGAATTAACCTATTTGGTTGAATTTCTTTAATTTTCCTGTCAAGTTTTCAATGTATCCAGTTCTACATGGATGCCCCCATTGTTTAGACAGTCGGGAGTTGTCCAGCAGAACATTGTGACCCTTGTACCAAGCTGCACAAAAGTAGTTTTAATTACTAGGAATGTGATTATATTTCAGTCTGGGTTTTGGGTTTTCGCTCTGCAGATTTATTTCCCTGTGTTTTTATTTTGTTCAGTTACCATTCACTTACTGGTAAATGCAAAACCAGGTATACTGGCTCACAAGTCTGTTGTGCCAGTATTTTCCTTTCTCCTTTCTATTATTCTTGGCTTTTTAAAAGGGTCTGGTATTTTATAGCTTTTCTTGAAATAGTGTAGTACTATAGGGGATAACAAAAAATGTCTTCTTATGTAGTTCAGTTCTTCTCAAACTCTTACTTCATCAGAACTGGTGATGAACACTCCAACACAATTTTTCTACATACCCACCAGTAATCCACACAGCTCATAGGTTTTATCATGCTTTTCTGTGAATTAACCAGACCATGTCACAGTGCTCACTTTTAAAGGAATGAAGTATTTATGATTAAAGCCTTGTATCTCTCAACAGCTGCATAATTTTGGCACCAGGTACAGTACATTGTTGGTGCTCAGTCTGCCATATTAAATGAAAATTTCTCTTCAGTTTTTCTATGTAGGTATGACTAAACGGCAATAGTATTACCTATATTGTCCCTGGTTTTCATGTTTGCCTTTTTTGGTGTCTTTCTCTTTATGAAAAGAGAGTCTGAATGCTATTTTTCACAAGTATTGTTAATATTCCTACATGTCAGCAGTGTGGACAGTGAGTAGTGTTTTACTCAGTCCTAGTAGAAAGGAATATCAGAAACTGAATTTTTAATATTTGGTAGTTTTGTCCAAAACTTGAAAAGAAAGTTTGGAGGAGGTAGGAAAACCCTGTGTCTTGGAAATTTTTTGCATGAGTTTTCTTTTTCCCTATAGGCAATGCACCCAGAATTTTGAGAGGAAAATAGTGATCTGATTAAGTGTCTATTTATGAATCCTTGAAAGGGCAGGCTGGTCTCATAAAAGTAGATATTTGATAATGAAAAATTTAATGAATGTGAAGGTTTCTCTTTTTGAAGGTGCACCGAGGTGCAGAGTTGCCTGCTAATTCTAAAACCCTTGAATACTTCCCACTGCTTGTGCCTGGTTTTCTGAAGTTGGTTTGAACCAAATACTTCACTTTTTCCATAGGTATATGCCTTGGGCTGTTTATTTTTCATGTGTAGCATACTTAAATATTGTCAGATTGAAGGAGAATAATATGGATTCATTGACTCCTCAGTTCTTTGATGCTATATAAATTGGCTTTGGACTTCTTCTGTCAGGGTCTCAGCAAGACTGTCCCCACACTGTTTGTGAGGATATGACATAATTGCCACTTTGCTGTCTGGCTGCACTGTCTAACATGGCTGAAGAGAGTGTACAACTTCCAGGGAAAAAAGCCCATATGCTAGAAAGATTGGTAGAAGCTTGGCTCAGCACATCCAAAAGACTCATCTTTTCATTCATCTTAAAAGTCATCTTCTGAGGGAGGTGAGTGCTTTAAAGCAGACAACCTGATGTATTCAGAGAGCTTTTTCCTTTTGGTGACAAACAGAAGTAATTTTGTCCCCTTTTTGTACAATCTCAATGAAACTTCTAGGGATGTGTGGGAATTCTTACTGTACTGCCTTTCTTCTTCATAACTCTGTGTCAGCTAGAGCAGTGTAATGGCAGGAGTAATTCACTTTGCAGACCCTGAATAAAAGTACATTCTGCCACTCAAGCTCAAAGAGACCTCACTTGCAAGGCTTTTCAACCCAATTTCATAATCTTGCACAGCCCCATGACTTAATAAAGTCTACAGTTCTGTGGAGTGTCTGTTCCTGTACTAGTGCAATATCTCCTGCCTGTGTGGAATATCTACTTTAACTTACAGGCAATGAAATGATAGGTGGTTGTGAGTTTTATAGAAACAGGCAGATCTGCACTTTTGAAAAGCAGAACATGGTAAGTACTGTGGTGTGTGTGGCAGAGTGCATGCCAGTTCAAATATTTTAAAAATGTGGAACACTTTTAAAAGGAAAAAATCATAATGTGCATCTCTCTCCTTTTTTTTTTCCCTTTGGTCAAAGCTGAAAATATTTTCTCATGGGCTTACTTCCTTTTACTCATTGTGCTTCTATATTTTTTTTCTTTCCACTTGGCTAAATCATGCCAATTGAATTTTTTAACTCTATTTAACCTAATTACTGAGCCACAAAGCCTGTGAATAGTGTAGTTGGTGGAGCCAAAAAGCAGAAATACAGCAGGTAACCTACTCAGAAATAAGATAATTTGGGCAGTAAATAAAACCTTTTAAATATCTTCCAAGAATGTAGTGATTATATAAATGGAAAATGTGTTCAGTTGCAGGTCCTCTTGTGTTACTGTGTAAGGGCAGAACTAGCAGAAGGCTGTTATCTTCATGTGCAGTTCTATCAATGACCTCTGAAGGAGCAGGAAAGGAAACAAAGATGAGGTAAAATAATCAGAAAGCAATCAGAGAAAATATGCTGTAAGCAATAAGTTGAGATTGAAATCTGTTTAAAAATACAGGCTTGTGGCTGTAGTTAAATGCCTTGGTTTCACTGACATTATGCAAACATCACCCTGGGATTTTATATAAAGGCCTCTCATATGTTCATGATTTTGGAAGAGTTGAGAGTTCAGACTTGATGTTTAAATGAAATGCATTTGTTTATCACACTTTCCAGAGTTTCTGAAACCTTCCTGGTAGGTACCACAGCTAAAACTAAATGGTATTTACTAAGGTGTTACTTTAAAAAGATATTTATTTTTGTGAGAGAGAAACGTGTGTTTTTCACTGCCTGTGCAAGTAGCACTTGATCTATTCTCAATTACTTGCATAGCTTATCTGTCAGTTCAGCTTCTGTTCAACATACTATACCTTGATGCTCACTCAAGCTTTCTGCATTTTTAATTTGAGTGGCTGCTCTGCTTGGCATTGCAGAAGTTGCAGCTTCCTTTGAAAGAATGCTCCTTGGCTGAAATAGTGAAACTTGAGTGACTACTGGAAGGAGTGCCTGGGAAGGGAGTTTGAGCTCAAAATCTTTGATATTCTTTGTGAATAGTTGACTGTAATTCCTTCTTTCGCTGAGTAGAACACAAAAATGTCATGAGACTTGGTTGGTTTTTTTTTTAATTGGGCCTGCTAGCCAAAATTTAAAATATTAAAATGCTCTCTATAAGCTGCTTATGAATAAAAAGTAGGATAAGAATTAGTCATAATTTTGGCAATGATTTAGAATCTAATCAATTAGCTGCAGCCACAGCTCTTCTATGAAGTGGTGTATCCACAAACACACTTATGTGAACCTTGTTTGGATCTCACTTGT
The DNA here is from genome assembly GCF_028018845.1 of Melospiza georgiana. Lineage (NCBI taxonomy): Eukaryota > Metazoa > Chordata > Aves > Passeriformes > Passerellidae > Melospiza > Melospiza georgiana. Next base: position 93,294,591 of record NC_080431.1, on the reverse strand, counting down.
GAACAGTAGGAAAATGCAGTAGTGTTCTTTTAGGTGATGTTACTACAGGCTTGTAGAGGGACATTAGGTAGATTTGGTTTTCACTCAGCTGATGATATTTTTCAGAATAACAAGCTTGTAGAGTCAACAGGAAAACCCCATTGGCACTAATTTTGACTAACATGTCACTGTATTGCATGAAGCATTTAAACACCATGAGTCTGAGATATTTAATTTTACATGTTCTCAGTGCCTTTTTTTAAATGGTAGCCTTATTTTTAAAGTATATTGAGCCTTTTTCAGGAGAAATTTAGAGTAAAGTGACATCAGTGGGACTGTCTTGGTTTAAAACAAAATGTAAAATGTGGCTCTCCAGATCGTCTTCTGAATTGTTGAGTTTCCTTGGTTTTGTGGATTTATATCTTCAGTTGTGCTTAATCACTTTCTCTGTTTAGTGCCATATTCATTCTCTCATATTTAATGTAGTTATGTAGGCTTAAGCTTCATCTTTGTCCAAGTGTATTGCTAAAATGAGGGTAATTTTTCAAGAGTGGTTAGCAGCATGAATGTAAGAATGGATACTTGCAAAATGTACATGACTTTGTGGGAAATTGTTTGGGGGCTCTCTGTCTGTGTGTATATATATGTGTGTGTGTGTGTGAAGACCAGAAAAGCAAACTTAGGCAACTTCTCACATCTTCATCTTACAGGCAGAACTTTGTCCTGTTAAAGAGGATATCTTTGGTTTCACAGTTTTTTCCATAGATGAGCTTGTTTAAATGCAATTTGGTTATAGTTCTCAATGGATTTTCTTTTTAAAGTGGACGCTGGGGAATGTCTAAAAAAAACCTGGTCAAATTTCTCTGAGTTTTTTCTCTTTTTGGCATGAAGTTTACCCATCCAGACAAATGAGTCAGTTTCATTTTTTCCATGTACCTCTGATGTAACAGAAAAAAAAATCTTTTTAAATAGTCATGGCAGTCATAGCTATTACAAAAGGGTGAGTGGGGGAGGAAAATAAAACTAAGTGGGAGCAAGTCTAGACCAACAGTGACTATTAGTGTCATAAACCCTTAAATGAAAGCCATATATCTATAAAACCTCATTGATCGTGTGTCCTTGCTCTACATTACACTGGCATGACAACTCGACTGTATTCATCATTAAAATGAAATTTTTAAAACCCTCTTACAGACTTCAAACCATTGATGTTAATCAATGTTTGAAATCGAGACCTTTGCTCATCAAATGGTGAGTAAACCTTTTTTCACAAATATACAAATCATGTAAGGATGGAAATCATCATTACGCAGAGTTTTACTTTTTTAAAGTTAGGAGGATTCTATCCTGAGGGTGGTGTATTCCTGTATTTGCCCAGTCTTCTCCACAATGACTTCAGATAGTCATGTGATCATGCCTAATTTTTAAATTGATCAGAAAATATCTTGTTTAAAGTGCATCTCATTTTCCTATATGAGAAGAAACTTTTTTTTTTCTTGTAAACCCCACAGTTAACTAAGAGCTTGAGTCTGTCAAATTCTCACTGGCATTCTTAGTTTCTCTTATTCATTATTTTAGTAAAACCTATTTTACATGACTATGCAAGGGACAAGAGGGAAATAATTGCCCATCAAAGAAAACTTTTTCAAAATAATGGATGATAGACAAAGCAATAAGAATTAAACTATTTGGAGGAGAACTAAAAAAAAAAAAATCTAAATCCACTTTGAAGAATTGAAAAAGGCATAGAAGTAAGGTCTGCCCTTTGTTTCTGCCACTGTTGTTTTTTTCTTCTATGACCTTTTCTTCTCAGCTCCCCAGAGGCCTTTGCTTACAGTGCGATAGTGACATTGTGTGTATCACAGAAAAGCAAATACAGTGGTTCACTTGTAATCTTAGCTCCTACTGCCCACACAGAGCCATGAGCTCTCTTCCTTTAACCTTGCCTATTGGTAACTGGAAAGCTTGGAAGGACAAATAAGATAGAAAAGGGAGTTATGCACCGTATTGGGCTTCTGTTTATCCTTCTTTTTGAAGGGTGACAAAAATAATTACCCCACAAAAAACAGAGTTTTAATGGTCCCTACCTGGTTCCAGCTGTGGTTTTCTCAAGAAGTGTTCTGGGGAGGATATTACTTCTACTTTGTCTGTTGTCTTCCTGTCTAGCCTCCCGTGTCATAGCACAGAAGTGCTGAGCTCTGTGTTCCCTGAACTACATTATATATACAGGCAGATGGTGGGGATTCAGAGAGGTGCTCGGTTTTGTAGTTTAGCAGCACAGTGTCTGCTAGTTGGTGCAGGAATAGAACAAAAGGTGGTCCTGAGAGAGCTGCTTTTTCTTGCTGTTTACATACCAAACTAAACTGCTATCTCTGATTTCAATTATCTTTTTTGTTTTTAATGACACCTACAGAAAAAGGATAAAGCACATTTCCATATTAGACGAAATTCTGCAGTGTATGTTTCAGAGCTGTAAACTTCCTTAAAAGCTTTGGGACACCTGCTTCATGAAATCTGAACTTCAGTAGAAGTTCAATGCAGGAACTAGCCAGCATTCACTTTTTCAGTTGTTTTTGCTCTGTTTATTTTTTCCTTCAAATGTTGCATTTTGGATGTTGTTTAACTTTTAACCTCCATGGGGTATGCTGGTGTTTAAACTGCCCAGCTTGCTTAATAGGAGGGCAAAAGAAAAAAGAGGAGAATGAGCTTGAGCAGCAGAGCAGGCATGAAGACAATAAATTTAGCTGACTTCTGGAATTGCAGCTGTAATGTTGTGGAATTTGATACAGATGGAAAACAGGAGTTGAAAGGCGCAAAATTTCCAGTGTGGGTGCCATGTTGAGTAGGCTGTGTGGGTGGAGAATGGTGCTAAATGCCAAGCAGGGAAGTAGAAGGGAGAGTCTCTTTCCAGCTAGTAACAGACAGCTCGAAGTGGAGGGGAGGGGGTTGGGGAAGTGGTTTAAATGTCTCAGTGCAGCTATTTTGTAATAAATCACTAATACTTGTGGGTAAAGCTCAGCTCATGAGTGTTTGCTACTTCTTTATCCAGAGAATTCTTTTCCACAGTAGTTTCTGTATCACTTTTATGGTGTCTCTGTTTAATGTCCTACTGTATGTAATCAGATTGTTCATGAGACTGAAGTCTTTTCTGGTTGGACTGCCTGACATATAGCAGGGCAAAATTTTGATTAATTCTCATTCTTCAGTATGCAAGTAGCATTACATTTAAGAGTGGAGTGCTGTTCGTTACAGGACGTGCAATACCAGTGTTAGTGGGCATCTCTGCTTCTGCTTTGGTTTCAGATTCTCAGTCCAAGTTCTGGTGCTTTGTTTTGGCATCAAGCCCAGGTCCAGGAGAGGATATTTTCATTTGGTGCAGATGTATTTCCTGTGTGTTCGCATGGCTCTCCTAAAAAAACAAAATAAATATGCAGCAAACAATTCCTAATTTGAAAAAAAGGCTTTTCCTCCAGTAACATTTAAGAGGCAGTTCCCTGCTTTGAGAGAGCATGAGAATACTTATACTGTCTGGTACATTAACATACAGAGGAAAAGGGGGAGGACAAAGTTATTATGCTTGATTGTCACTAAATATTTGAAAGTGTTCTTGTCTACCTGTCTGTCAGTTAAAGGTGGATTTGTTGTTCAAGGTGGACTCATGCCCCTTTGATGAAAAAAGTCCTTTGTAATGAATGGCCCAACATTTTTCTTCTCTCATGTTAGGTTTTAGATGAAGCCATAAAGGGTTTTGAATATTTATATGTGTAATAGCTCTGGTTCAGTTTTGAGCTAAGTGGAGGTCCATGGAAACAAAAAAAAGAAGGATCCTATGGTTTGAAACACAGAGCATTTCTTTTGTAATGTGAACAATTTAACTCTGTCTTGTGTGTAGGAAATGGAGTATAATGTTTGTAATCATTTGGCTTTCATTGTTCTAGGAGAGCCCTATTGTTAGTTTGCAGCTTCTAAGATGAAGGTTGTAGTTCTTGCCATCCTGTCCTTTAGGAAAGATTACAAGAATCCCACACAGTAACATGTAAAAATCTGCTTTCAGCTACAGCCAGAAAATAAGGTTGTGCTATATGTAGTGCATAGCAAAAGTGGAAATGACTCAGTTCAACAAGTTCCCAAGTGTATTGATGGTTCACTTCAGAGGGAATGACACTGCAATGCATGTGGTAATTATCTCTGTGAAAGAAGCACACGGTCTTGTGAATGAAATTTAGTATTTAAGAGCAATGTTAGGTGTGAAGTAATAGTCAGGAAGCCATTTGGAATGCAAAATCAGTGAAAATAGGATGGGTCTTTATACAACTGGAAAGTATAACCATGGGTTGTTCACAAATACTATTAACATCAAGTATTCCTTTCACTAAATTTTGAATTATAACTCTCAGGCTTGGAGGAGAGAGGTTTTTTGGGTTTTTTTCCAAGAGAGAGGTTTTTTAAGGGTTTAAAATGCAGTTCTGGTGCTTGCAAGTTGTCCTGCTGCAGCTGGAAGAGAGACATCATAATGCTGATGTCCACAACTGGTTGTGTTCTGAAATCATAGCCCAAACAAAGGGAAATGCATAGTTTAACCACCTCTCTCAGCTGCTGTCACAAGAAACACTGAGTCAGACACACCTGTGAGTCAGAATTCCTGTAGCTTCCTTCCTGCAGCCTGGTGATTTGCCTCTTACTTCACCTGTAACCTTTACTGCTGTTCTCAACCTCTGCACTGTCTCTCTTGATGTCAGCAGGCAGCAGAAGTGAAACTAAGCTGTCTCTTACTGTCTTCTTCCAACCCATCTACTCTGAAAAAAGGGCAACCAGTCAGAAAATTACTCTGTTCCTCTGTGCTTGAGGACAACACTTGGTTAGACAAATTATAAAAAGACCCTCTTTTTCTCCGAACTGATAAGTAACCAAGTCATAAGCTACATAAACAGGAACTGGACTGAAGAAAATCAAAGGTCATGATGTTTATTAAATGCAGTGGAGATTCTTACACAAGCTGCTTTGCTAAAGGATAGTAATGTGGTTTATTTAAATTAGGTTTCTTTCCTCTGGTTTCACAGACAGTTGTGTTCTTCATGGGGCCTCTGTTGTTGCATTGCAGTTTTACTTTTCAGAACATAATTTGCTCTTGATTTTTAATGTCCTCTTAAAAGAACTGACACTCAGCTTATTATTTTCAAATGAGCCAATGATTTTGATTCTTTTCTTTTTTGGTTGTCTGTCTTAGATCCTCTGAAGGATCCAAAACAAGTGCTGAATTTCCTATTTTGCAGAGATATTTCAGGTTGCATAACTGACATGAGAGATAATTGCAGAAGAAAAATTACATCTTTGCATTGATTATTATAATGGTAGAATACCTAATTAGACATGCAGACAATAACCTCTAATAAGTGAAAAAAAAAAAAAAGTCCACCCTACAATATATTTAGACATCAGTAAGAAATGAAATGAGTTAACAGCAAGAGAAACAAATGGTCTGTGGTTAATTCGATCACTTCCTTTGCTGCAAAAGGCAACCATCAAGTTTTAGAGGGCTTATTCAGATGTGACGGGGACAACCCCTAAGCAACAGCAGCAGGAGCATCCACCACTAATCATTCTCCTTTGCCAGTTTTTATTCCAGTCCTGCAATTGCTCTGCTCACAAAAAGAAAATATGAAAGACTGTTCTGCTTGAGCAAGGACAGTCAGACTAAATGTTCAAAAGTACAGCCCCAGAAACTTCTTACAGATTTAAATTTTCATTTAAAATATTCTGTAATAAAATACAGCATATGTAACGTAACTAGCAAACCTTGTGCAGAAGTTGTCTTTTGCTGTCCTATTATTAAGCACAACCTGCATCAGTCTGGGGAATACTGGAACAAGAAATAACTGTTAAAATGCTAAGCACCTTTTGCTTTATGAGAATAGTGGGACAGAATCAGAAAATTTTAGGCAAGTTTTGATTCCTTAGAATTCAACATGGTTTGGAGTCCAAGCTATACACAGACAGTTAAATTTGAGGTGAAACCAGACTAAAAGAGGAGTATCTTATGGATCTGATTTTGAGTCCGATGAAGAGAGCAGAAAGCTTATAAAAACAAAAACTCATTGATTTTATCATTTGACCCAAAATCTAAAAATTACAGTCTAACAGCTTGGCCCCAGCAGATCTGAAACACCTCTGATCCTGTTTCAGCTCTGAGTTTTGCTGTTGTTGAAAATACAGATTAAGAGAGTGCATCTGTGGCATATTTTTCATATTAAATGGTGTATTTGTAATTTGATAAGCAGAATCATTATTTCCACTTTACCCCACATACCAGGGCTTTAACACCATGTGGGCATTTCATTGCACATTAACTTTTGCACACAAAAATGTCCTGTTTAATTTTGTGAATTTACTACATAGAATTGTGAATTCTATAGAACTATTTAGAACCACTCTTTATCTTTCTAACCAGTTGGAGCATCTCTGCAAGCATGTAGCAAAAGAAGCTGCAACTTTGGTTTTTTAACTCCAAGTAGTGTGTTGAAAATCTTTGCATTGCTCAGCAAACAGTCCTTTGGGGTGTTCTGCTTAGGTGGAGAGACAGTCTGCCTGGATTAGGTCCCTATTCAGGTCTCCTCCCCTCCAAAAACATGCCTTCCTGAGCAGTTGATAGAGTCTTTGCTTACTTGGCATCATCATCAGCATGCAAGAAATTTTGCAGCAAGTAATTACAGCCCACTCACCAATGACCCACTCTGGAGGTGCTCAAGAGAAACAGAGCAAAGCTACCAAGTTTTTAAGGCAGAAGGACCAGAATATTTAGGGATTCTGGAGCAAAAGTAGCTTCTGTAATACAACACAAGGTCTACTTGTGAAGTGCTCTGTCAGTGGATACAAGTCACAGCTGTATGACATTTAATGAAAGCTTTCAAAAAAGCCTCTTAATCTGATTACTAACAAAAGATCAGCATTTTCCTAATGTTAAGAGGCTTTCAGTGTAGTATTTGTGCACTGCAGTAAGAAAAATGCATTGGTCAGTAGCCTCTGTTATGTGTAGTTTGCTGTATTTCCATCATGGGGCAGAATTTTAATCTTTGCTCTGTTTAAATCCTCTACCAGATATTTGTCTAATTTCCTCTTTTAGGATGTGAGACTCACTTTTGTATTTATTTTGTGCATGTGTGTGCATTTTTTGTGAATTTACTTTGGATGATGCTGGCTGTCTCCAGTTACATCAAAATGGGCATTTCTGAGAGACTACTGGCATTTGCAGAAAATCTTTTCTTAAGCACCTAGTCTTACCTACAGTTCAAAGTGCTTTGGTTTGTTTTGTTTTTTCTTGTTCTTTTTTTTTCTTCTTTTTTGTATAAGGCATGAAAATCTGCTAGGACAATGACTCAAAAAGTGTGAAATAGAACTGGACTTGGAGGAAGAAACAGAATGGTCATTATATTATTTTTATCTTGTGTTTTTTTGTATTTTGTTTGGGGGTTTATTTTCATCTTGGATTTAATTTGAAGGCTAGCATACAGAATCTCCAAGTGTAGGTGGAAATACTGAGGGCAATTGACACGAAATTCATTTGCACTCTTTTGGGTTTGCATGGCTTGGTTTTTGGTACCAGGGATGGCCACAGAGGTGGCTTCTGTGAGAAGGTTCCGGAAGCTTCCACCATGACTGGTAGAGCCAATCCTTGATGGCTCTGAAGATGGACATGCTGCTGACCAAGGCTGGGCCAGTTAGAGATGATGGCAATGCCTCTGTGAGAACAGATTTAAGAAGAAATCAAAGCAAAGTTTGGGGTGCAGTTTTAATTCCAGTCAGAGAAGAGCAGATGAGAGTATGTGAGACAAAGAACTGTGCAGACAGCAATGTCAGTGAAGGAGGAGGGGCAGGAGCAATCCAGGTGCTAGAGCCGAGATTCCCCTGCAGGACACAGTGAAGCAGCTGTGTCCCTGCAGACCCTGGGGATCCACAGGGATGCAGAGATCCACCCACAGCCCCTGGAGGAGCCTCAGGCCAGGCTGTGTGGATGCCTGGAGGAGGCTATGACCCTGTGGGGGTGAACCTGGGGGGGTGACCCTGTGACCCCTGGAGAGAGAAGCCCTGGCTCCCAGGCTGGAGCAGCCTGTCCTTGAGGAACTGCACCCCATGGAAGAGTGACCCACCCCACAGCAGTTTTGGGAGGAATGTTGCCCATGGGAAGGACTCTGGTTGCAGCAGTTTTGGGAGGGCTATTGCTTGTGAGATTGAGCCACATCAGAGAAGTTCATGGAGAACTGTCTCCCATGGGAGGGATCCCCTGAACCAGCAGAGGAACAACTCCTCTCTCTGAGCAGCAGGAGAAGCTTCAGGTGATGAACTGACCATAAACCCCATTCCCTGTCTTCTGCTGGGGCAGGAGGTAGAGCTGGGAAGGAGGGAGGGGTGGAGGGAAGGCATTTTTAAGGGCTTGTTTTACTTCTTATTATCCTGCTTTGATTTTGTGAGTAACAAATTCACTTTACATCTCTAAGCTGAGCCTGTTTTGTATTTTTTGAGTGATGTATGATGGTATTTAATGAGTGATGTCTCTTGGTCCTTATCTCAACCCGTGGACCCTTTGTTAAATTTTCCCTCCTCTGCCCAGCTGCAGAGGAGGTGAGTGAGCAGCTTTCATGGCATCCGGCCTGGGTCAACCCCCAACCCCCAAGTATCAAATCATTCTCACCTATACACTTCTAAAGAACTTTTTCTGTCAAGTGAGTAATGAGTTTGCAAGAGATGTGCTAAGTGCAGCATAACCCATGAACATGGTTCAGTTAAAAGGAGGTATATTGTATTAAAGCATACGTTTTACTTGGGTATTCATAAACATATTAATTTAGGACCTTATTTTCCTTTAGTGACCTATTTGTACAAGTTTGTCTTCTATGCTATTGCTGTTTGTATTGTTAATGACTGTCTTTACACCTGAGTTCTTACCCCCTGTTACACTGAGTGAGAATCTGCATCAACCAGCAGCAGGAGTGGGATTAATAACCCCTTCTCTCTTTTCTCCTTTTTGGACATTTAGCACTATAAATTTTAGGTTTGGTAAGCATCTCAGATAAAGGTTTTGGACTGCCTTCTGGCCAGTCTACTTTCAAATAAGCCTTCCAGGATCTGCAGTCCACATTACATAGACCCTAATGAATAGAGGATTCTTTTCAGAAGCAGGAAATGGTAGCAACTGCATAGGAACATATTTTTACTCTTCTAGAGATTCAAAGCATGCTTTCAATGCCCAAGCATGTTCCTCTCTTTGTATTTTGATTTCTGTAATTTATTTATGTGCTTTTGAAATGTGCCTGGTTTTCTCCATGAATTGAGCCACCAAGTACTTGGGTCAAACTGCTACCTGCCGCAAGCTATTTCATCATGGATTCATAATTTTCAGGATAGGTATTTACAGTTTTGCAAGCAAATATTTAACATATTTAAAAGCTCTTAATTGCTTTTCGAAATCTGTTCTCTGCAAATGTGAGTTATGATATTGAATGATAGAAATTGGTAACAGTAATCTACTGAAAATAAGTGTAGCTCATATCTTAAAACATTTATAAATAATATACATGTGGTTATTTGGAAACTGAAAACCTTAAAATATCTGACAGTGGAAATCTTACGGTTTCTTTGACCACATATGTTGGTCAGTATTGCTCGTAAAGATTATAGTCAGTGTATACTCATGTTCTAAAAAAATTCATCAGTCTGGCAATGTGGCTTCATGAGGCTCTTGACTTATTTTGAAAGATGCCTTTGGTAAGCTTTAAGAGGGCCTCATGATCCCTGTCCAAGTAGGAGTTAGAAGCCCCTATTGCATCCTTTCTGTTAGGTTGTTTATAGAAAGTCATGGATGGATGTTATAAGCTAAAACTTATAAAACAATTTTATGTTATATAGTCCAACTAGGTACATAAGCTTAGACTAGGCAACTTTGACACAGGAAATCACTGATGTGTTTGCAGGATTGACATCTAGAGGAAACAAGAAAATTAGGAACATGTGGTAAGCATAGCCCTAGCATTTTGCTAGATTGTTCTTGTTAAAGATTAATATGTCAATGTGATTTACTGTGAATTGAGTGTTGCCAATCTCTCCTGGTCATCCAGGAAAACAAGGCATATGAGTGTCTGCATGACAGGAGCGAGAAAAAAACTTGGTATCCCATACCACCAAACCTAAAACTGCAACATGGAAAGTAATTTCCAATGTTAAAGTCTTTCCTTCTTTCAAGGACATGCCTCCCCAGTGTCATCTTAAAGATAATAGGGCCTGGAAACCATAATGGATCCTTTTCTATTATAAAAATGTCTCTTTGTCTCTTCTTTGGGAGTGTTGTAAGGAAGTATTCTGTGTATAAAAGAACTTCCATATTTAAGCAGGAAGAGAAGTACAAGTTTGTATACAAGGATGGAATTAACCGCAAACCTTCCTTTCCTCTCTTCCCTCCCTTTGTTTTTTTAACTCTGCAGTTGGCATCAAAATGACAGCAGGAACAAACTCATATTTCTATATACTCACAAAAAGAGAATGGGAATTTAAGGCATTGGTGCATGTCCTTTGTATGTTAGCAAGAAAAATATCAGGACAATTTAGAATCTGTGAGCAGTCCTTAGCACTCTTCGTGAAGCTGCTAACAAAGGGCTTCTTTTTGTTTTGCTGCAGTTTAATTTTAATGCTGCTGACAGACCTAGTTGCTGAAATTCAACCTCTGGTTATTCACAGAGCAGATATAACAGCTGCAGTTGCATTTTCTTGAGAGTGTTCCAGAAGCTATACTTCTCCCTTTGGAGACCACTTACTGAGGCATGTGGAGAAGTTGGTGTCAGTATTGACACAATCCTTGGACTATTTTCTAAGGTTATGCAAAATATTCTGACTGCATTGTCATAGCAGCCACTGCTCACTTGAAATTGAACACTGACCACCAATTTTACATACAGCAACTTTTTCTTTCAGATTGGAAGTAGTGGCTGTGGGTAGGAATGCTTTGTATGCAAGTATTGATGCGCTAAAAGCTAATTTTATTAGAATATAATTGTTGGTGGCAGTCCTGGGAGGTAATGTCATACTTAATTTTGACAGTGGAGTTAGGTGCCTATTTCTCCCAAGTAAGGGTGGGAGTTGGGCTCATTAAATTCGTTTTTTGAATTGTAACAAACAAGTCAAAAATAGATTAATCCTCTTAAATATGTGGTGACACTGTACAAGTCTCTAGTGCTTGTGAATGAAGCTACAGCATAAACAAGTCACCAAGTACCTATCTATGTGCAGTCACTTTGAGTGTAAGCTGCTGAGGACTGGGAGACATTTAAATATTGGTATACATATAAGCATATTTTTATACACTTTAGACCTAATTATTTCACTTTTATTTAAATGCAGGTTCTTAAATTTTGGACTTAAATAGATCGTGAACAGATAGTACCATATTTATGCTTATGGTACTATGCAAATATTTCATTTATTTAATAAGAAATGCAGTATAACCCATTTTACCAATGTTTATGAATTCAAGAGTTCCTGGGGAATGATAGGTAAAGAAAGGAGAAATTGAGGTTTTTCAGTAATCCTGTTCCCTTCTTGAGCTCTGTCATTATTATCTATATTAGTCTGTCGGAAGTATCCTTGTATGTATTCCAGCTCTTAATGACTCATTCTGAGCATAAAAAAATAAAACTTCCATTTGTATAGACAACTGAGTAATTTCTGAAACTCTTAAGGGTTTGGAATTGTCCAGTAGTGTGGTTAATTTCCATGTGGTGTATATTTCTATTCCCTTTTTTTGGTCAATGAGTGTGCTTTGGTTCCTCTGTGACATTTACAGGAACAGGAAGCAATAATGCTATTAGTACTCTGAGCCTGGATTTTTGCTTTGTTCCAGGCAGAGTTCCTAGCCTTGGGAGCAAGTATGTCATTTGGCACTTTGAAAAGCTTTACCTCCTTGAAAAAGTAGTTACTTGCAGAACCCTATAAGGAAATTAGTTCTTTCTTGTTGAGCAACAAGTTTTTGCTAATAGGGACTGTTATTCGTATCTCCTGGAACATTCAAGTTTAACAACTTTATATGTTTTTCATTGCACTTCTGTGTATCTAGAGATGTTAGGCTGCTCCTAATCTGAAAATTTATTGATCAAGCTGCATCTGTAACAGAATAGAAAACAAATCAAACAGAAAGAATATTTTATCATCGCCTCTATAAAACAAAACATTCAAGCCATGATGGAGTTTCAAAGGCTCATTTCTAAGCTGTGTTAGGTTTTAATTAGTGAAAGAACCTAGTGACTTATATTGCCACTTATTTATCAGTAGTTATTTACAAAACTTGCATAGATACATTTTATATTCAATTCTAATTCAAGTTTTTCAAGTTTGACTTTGTTTTTAAAATTTATATCAAGCAGTATTGATAAAAAAAACCCCTTGAAAATTAAACTTTTCTGTCAGAATCCATTCCATCAAGGTAATTAAAAGAATATATTAAAGATTTCTTTTACTGAAATGCCATGCCATTCTTTAGTACAGCAGGTTTTGAGCAACATCCCTGCAACTATATTTCATTCTGGATAGGTTCTGAAATCCTTTTTCTCTCTCAACCCTTTTAATATGTCTTTTTTGCCCTAAACTCAAAGGATTTTTAAAAATAGATTTAAAAGATTTTAAAAAATCCCCCTGAATCATCTTTTGTCAGAGAGTGACTCCGTGGTTTTGGTATTCCCCATTTAAAAACTACTAAGGACCACATCATTCTGTCCACTACAAAGGACACTACTGCACTTTCAGTAGTAAGTGGCTAATTTGTGGGGTAAGAGGAAGGAAATAGCAACCTATGAAGCATTCTGTCTTACTTAGGAGTCATACAACATCTTCTCAGAGTACAGAATCCTCTGTGTGTGACTTGGGAAAAGACAAAGTAGATTCTTGCCTATTTGTACAAGGAGCAGCATTTTCTCTCCTGATTTTATTACATGTTTTTTTACTGCCCAATGTAGTCACCTGTGGTCTGGGAAGCCAGTTCGTTCTTGAAACTGATTATTAAAAATGGCAGCTTCAACCAAAACTCTGTGGTAGCTGAGTTGCCTGGTGCTGCCTAGGAATGTCTGATCTGAAACAAAGAAATTGAACCCAGCAGAGAGGTTGAGAGTCAGGTGGATACATAGCCCACATTTCCTGAACAAGGTGCCTTACAGGGCAGAAATTTTGTGAGGCTCATCACATCCTGAGTCTCAAACTCTGCTCTCAGCATGGCTGGCTCACCACACTAGAAGCCTGCAGAAGCATGCTAAATGTCAACTTGTGTGCTTCATAACTCTGCATGTCTGGTTTGTGGTGGCTCCAAACAGTTTGCTGTGACAGGAATACCCTATATAAAGTAGTTCTGTAGCAATTCAATGAATTTTTGGAAGTTATCTTGCCCTTGTATCTCTCACTCCCTTTCTCCATAAAAAGGAGATATAATAAAGTTTGTAGGTTTTTATTTACTCATGTTTTACATCCTTTCTATTTTGATATGAACAATGTTTTTTTCCTCATGGAATGTAATTCAGCAGAACAACCAAAGATTTCTTTAGCTTTAAAGAAAAGTCCATTTAGAGTTTAAATGGACTCTGGGTTAAAAAGAACTTGTTCCCAGCCTGTCTCTATAAACAGTTGCTTCAGGCTAAAACCTGACTTTCCTTTCTTGAAGGAGCCCAGGGGAGGGATCCTTGTATAGCCAGATGTGATACACAATTATCCAAGGATGCTCGTTCTTCTCCCTTCTCAGCTGAATTCAGTGCTACCTGATCATAAGAATTTCAGCATTCAGTGCTGTACCACAGGCTGTTGTGTTTTGAGTGTGACTGTGTTCCCCATAAATAGTATGAGAATCCCATTTTATTGTCACAAAATGAGGTGAGTAGTGCCAAGCATTTAAATTGTTGCAGAATGTGGGTCCTCAATTGTCCCCTTGATAATATAAATAAAATGAAAGCCATGCTAATGTCATGGGCCATTTTGTCTTGCCTTTCTTTTGCAGTCTGGTTGCTACTAAATGTTACTTATTTGCTGAAATGTCCAAATAGAACACACAACTTTTTAATTTAAACTTATTTTTTGTAAATCCACCGGCAGTCCTTTTTATGTTGATATGCACATTGGATCAAGCAAATGGCTGCTTGAAATGGTTGTTAAAGTCTCTATGATATCAGCAAATGACCTAAGTGTAACTTTGGGAAGTTTTTTACATGACTTCCAGGAGCTGGAGGGCAACTGAAGTAATAAGTGATTATGACTCATAAAGAATAAAAGGACCTGTAGTGGGAAATTACGGGAAAGAGCTTAAGCTCTGGCTTTTCCCTGCTGTGATTTAGGGCTATTTTTATTAGAGACAAGGGAACTTTTCCATGCCGACAGAGGAGGCAAAATAAACAGGGACATAGATGTCCTTAGATAAAGAGGTAAGTGAATGAACTAAGGAAGTAAGGCACTAATAATCTGCAAATTCTGGTGCAGGAAGAACCAGGAACTTGCTTTTATTTTTGTTTTTTTCCTTCTCTTTTCCATTGACTCCCCCCCTCCATCCCCTCAGTAAACAAGTGCACTAAGGTGAGGGTGCATCCATACTGTTTTTATAGTCTCAAAAGCTGAAGTTACTGTTAGTTTGCAACCAAATTCTTCAAACTAGAACTAGTGAAAGAGTTCAAGTTGTCCTTAGTAGGACTGGACTGAGGTTTCACAGTTACTTTACTGTAACTGGGATGAAACCTTCTATTTTACTGTAACTGGGGTGAAAGATGCAAAATGTTATGAGCAATGTCTTCCTGAGCCCTGTGTTACTTATAGAGAAATGCCTGCATATGCCAAAGCTGTCCTTGAGATTAGGATAAAAATAGACACTAATATTCTCAACAAAACAAGCGTGGTAATAACAAAAGCCAGCTAGATGCAATTTCTCATTAACATAACATGCCTTCTCTTCCAGGTCTGCCAGATTTTCAGAAAGCTCTTTTTTGAGATGGGCAGAACTTGCAGCTGCTGAATTCAAGGTGGGTGTTTGTGCTTGTGTATCTGTGGAGGCCTAACAGACAAGAAAGATTTGATCATTTGAAAGACAAAAACATAAAAATATTTTTTAAGGAAACTCATAAGATAAATTATTGTGTTACAAAAGCTCTCTTCCTACTCCTTGCTGTGAATGCAGCAAAAAAGCCTGTACCTAGGGCTGCCCTGTGTGTCGCTTGTGTTAGCACAACTCCTCCACACCCACAAAGGCACACAAAGCTATTTTGCCTTGTGCTGGAGTAGTGCCATCCAGGAGTAACAGCCAAAAGGAAAAAATTCTTTTCAGCAACATTCACTGCCCTAAACCACAAACAAAGCAGAAAGATGCGCTTCTCTCTTTCACGCTTGTGGAGCCGGAGACAGTGCCAACAAAAACCGTGACTGATGCCCTGAAATGGCGCCAGTCCATGTCACTGTCACTGATTCAGTGATGCAACACGAGTTTACACCAACTAACTTTCTTGCAAGTTAAAGCTTTTTAAAGTAGTTTAAAGATTTTGGGCAATGGAGCTGATGAAGGGTCAGGAGCACAAGTCCTGAGGGAGCTGGGGGTGTTTAGCCTGGAGAAAAGGAGGCTCACAGGGGACCTTAACACTCTCTACAACTTCCTGGAATGTTGTTGCCAGGTGAGGGTTGGCCTCTTCTCCCAGGCAACTAGTGACAGGACAACTGGAAATGTACTAAAAGTGCACCAAGGGAGGTTCAGTTTAGACACGAGGGAGAATTTCTTTCCTGAAAGGCATTGGAAAGAGTTGTGCAGGACAGGGGGGAATGACCATTCCTGGAAGTGTTTGAGAAACAACCAGACATGACACTTAGTGCCATGGTTTTGTTGACAAGGTGGTGTTCAGTCAAAGATTGGACTTGATGATCTTGAAGATCTTTTCCAATCTTACTGATTCTGATTTCCCATTATGTTATTATATTTGTTCTAAATTATGACTTCGTACCTATAGTATGCTCCAGGCTCAAAGTATCCCATACCTCAGGTACCTTTTTGATTACTTCCTTGTAGAGCTTTAAAAGGGAAATGAAATTATACTATACAAAGGAAAACTGCTTACCTCAAGTTAATAGGGTCTGTACTTTTCACTCAAATCAAATGTAGGAGACTCATGGATTTGAGGAAAGGGTCTTTGATTTATCTTCATGGTTTACCAATGAAGAAACATGACAGAGATGTATCTGAAGAGATGGCAAAAGAGCAGATAATTTCAGGAAAATGAAAATGAGTAGGGGCAGAAAATTTTAAACTGTATCTGTACTTGGATACTGACCACCTCAGCTTCTAAATCCAGATGAAATACAAGGATTTCAGCTGCAGTCTAAGAGTGGGGTGCTCCCAAGCCAGCCAAAATTCACATGGCCTGACAAATCAAAAATGCAAGCACATAAGCAAATAAAAACCATAACTTTGATACAGGCTCTTGGCCTGAATAATGGGTGGTTCAGCACCTGGAAGTTTAAAAGTTTATATATGTATAATTGATATGCAACCTAAATAAATACTGTGGCTGGAGGTCATGGAGTCAGATTTTGAAAGGTCTCTGGTACCATGTCATCTCTTTTTGATCATCTAATTTGGAAAGTAATGCACAGATACCACTGAGATGCTCAACATCACCTTTAAACACCAGTTTAAAAAAAAGATTTAGGGTAGCATAAAGTAGAGAAGCTTGATTTGGAATGCTGATGTAGGGCCAAGAGCTGTGTATTGGGAAATGCAGCATTGGTGGTCAGTACATAAAATAGTAACAAAAAATGTAAGCTGATTTCAGAAAGGAATTAGAAAATATTTGAATTCATACATTTAGAAATGTAAAGTAGAATACTTCACAGTGAGAAGTATTAAATGAACCAAACCAGAGCTAGTATGTCCGTGATTTATGTAAGGCTCACAAAAAAAAAAAATTCTCTCCCTTGACAAAATCAAAGCTACCTGCTTTTTGTTTGCAGAGCTGTTCATTTTTAGGCTAGCTGCATTAAAGGCAAAAGCCAAGAAAGTTAAAACTTATATTTTTTCTCTAAGTAGTTGCTGCGTCACTGAGAAAAATGAAACTGCAGATGCCTTTGTTCATTATTATGCAAAAGAGTTACAAATTTGGTTCAGCTTTAGACCTTTGTGCCATTTTTAACTTCCTTGATGTTCTTCTCTGAAACAAAATAAAATTACATATATAGAGTTTTTGTATCATATAAACCACCCCTCTTGGTTTGATTTCTTGGGTAATACTGATACTGCATTTTCCCATGTCCTACATCTTGTTTAAAAATTTGTAAAACCATCCAAAATCCAACACCAGTGAATGCAGCCTGTACAATTGATGTGTAAGCTGAGGACCTGACCTCTCCTTTCCAAACCAGACACTATGTCCCATATCACAGCCCATTTTTGTACATACTCTGCCAGCTTGTTACAGGCACCAGAGCTTTTCTAGCACTGAGAGTTGCCCAGAGGCCACAAAACAACAGAGGCCATCACTGTAGCTTGAATGATGACTTCCATCTGGGGCCACTGCAGAAGGCAGAGAGTCTGACTGCAGTCTTATTCCTTTTTTGCTCTGCTCTGGAAGGTACATTCTAGGTGAGATACACAGGCAAACTAATCACTCTCTGAGCTGTTTCAGATAATGTAATAGAGCAACAAGGAAGTTATTGTGTGGGTTCTAGTGGGAAGGTAGAAAGGAAGACTTTCAGAGAGAGCAGACCAAAAGAATTTCTTTAAGTCCCTCCTCCTAGCTATAAATTCTTACTGTTTCTTATATTGAAATAGTCCAGAAGTGGTATGGGTGCTTGTCAAACTCATGCAAATATTGATCATTCTCTTGGGAGAAAATCCAAACAAAAGTTTGATTAGGGTGCAGGCAAGCACATTTTGTTTTAGAGGTGCTTTAGATCACCCTGCAGTTCCACCTCTTGCTGATGTTATTCTAATGAAGGCATATTCAAACTACTGTCTTTTATGCACTTCAGCGTCTAAGTGAATTTTAGTATATTTTGTGATATACTCCCCACATCAGAAGAACTGTAAAACACCTAAACAGGGCACTATGTTTAGGTGAGAGTCAGTTTTTAATTTTTTTTTTCACAATTGGCCTAGAATGTACCATGTTTGCAGTAATCTGCCACCTGCTCCTGTTTTCCTCAGCTGAATCTACCAAGCTCAGCTTTAGAAATTTATATAAATAGATCAGTATCCTATTTCTACAGACTGGCTATTTGATCTTGCAAAATTTTTTTCTTGTTTCTAACTTTAGTGAAATATTTTTCCTACTAACTTCATGTTGTTCCTTGCTGTTTCTTTTATTTTTCTCTAAGTAGATCTCTAGTTCTGCTGTATATGAATGCCAAGAGTATTCCTAGTCCCAGAGCATTGATCTCAGAAAAGCAAATCTAAATGAAATGTCAGAAAAAATAATTCTTATTGGTGTTTTCTTTTTCTGTTATTACTAGACAAAGAAAAATCCATGCGTATAATTTTGCTTTTAAGGGCTCTTATTTACCAGAGTCTGAGTTTAGGCTCAAGGCAAATTTTCATTATGAGAATGACTAGCAGAGATATGACTTCTGGCTTCCTTTTTGTAGCTATTTATTTATGTCAACTTTAACCACTAAGACTCTTTTCAGGGTAATTTATTTTGGTGGCAAGAGTTGATTGGTCAAGCTTGGTTGCACTGAAGCCAAGTGGAGGAGCCTATTCCACAAGGCATCCCAGCCCCACCCTTGTTCAGTGGAATCCACTGGGGCTGAGCTGTCTGAGCTTTGACACCTGGAAGGGTCCTAGGAAATGTGAAAGCGTAGGGATTGTTAACTCCACTGGAATTTGAGGCTTAAGGTGGTTGTATTCTGGGTTTCCTTCCATGGTGAAATGGACTCAGGGTGGTTTATTCTTTCCCCATACTAAAGTGAGTGGGGGAAAGTGTAGAGCAAACTCAAGTTTACAAAATGCTGACATTTTGTTGTGTTCTTTGCAATTGTTTTTCTGAACTAAGTGGTTAAGGGACTTTATTGTGTCATTGAACTACTCTCCCTGTAGGGTGAAAATTCTTACATATAATTTTGCTTTGCCTTTCTCTCATTATATATCTAATATTTCAGACCTATGAAGCACTGATTTTTTTTTTAACAACACCAAGGAGGATTATCACATTTTCTTTTTGGTTTTATCAATTATAAATGATTCTTCTTTGACATGGTAAAGGAAGTTTAGAACATATAGTCAAAACCAAAAGTGACTGGTTGAAGTTAGACCTTGAAAAATATGTGAGACCTTGAAAAATATATGAGATGAGTAATTTAGAAGAATTTTATTTTGAAACACCTTCATTCCTAAAGCATCTAGGATTAAAGTATTGCTCTATCCAATTCCTTGCATCTTGCTAATTTTGGAACATGCTGATTGGAAGTGATAAATCTTGATATTTTCAAAAGCTTTTTTTAAAATTTGAACAAGAATTATTTTGTTTTGGAAAGAAAAAAGTCATGATCACTGTTGTTGATGCTTTTACCATTAAAAAAAAATTAATAGAATGTGGAATAGTGAGCATGCTCGAATTTATCCTTTTCAAAGTATCAGATAATTGTATGTTTATACATAAACATGAACTTCTTGGACCACAACAGTTATTTCATTAGCAGACAAACTGGTTTCATTGTCTCTATATAAGCTGTTTTCAAAGATTTGGGGTTATGGGGATACAGCATGCTTAAATAACTTAAATGCAAGCAAGGGCCTCACCAACTGTGTTGTGAGCTGTGAGTGGCAATGCTTCTGGAGCAGTAGGTGACTTTCACATAGCTGCTTAGTTCTTATAGAGGATCCAGCCTTTATTTACATTGCTTTCAGTTTGTATAACATTAAAAAAAAGTCGCCATTTAAAAAAAAAAGCTGTCATTAAAAAATTAGGGGAAGGATTGTAACTTCAGTAGCCTAAAAATGACTGATTTCCAAGGGTTCCAGTGACAAATTCCTTCTTCCATTTGAATGAATGAGGAAAAGGATTGTGGTTTTATCAGACTGTAACAAAGAGCATTAGTTAGAGGGAGTATTTTTTGATTAACATAATTTAAAGGGTAATAATCTATGTCTTTTATGTTTAGCTTGATCTATTGTGTCAGAGTGTATTCAAGACATTGAAGTGCTTCTTTTTAAAATTCCTTTATTTTGTAGAGTACTTGATCTCAAGGAGTGCTGATGCATAAAGAATTTGTGGTTAATTTTTAAAGTAGTCCTTAGAAATCAATGTGTACATGGAAATCCTTGAAAGTAAAAATGAATTTTTTCTTGTAATTTGTTTAATTTTCCTTTCTCTGGGATAAACTTCAGTAACAAGTTTCTGTGCAGCTGTGGGTGTGTGGCCTTAGCAAAGATTTTCAGTTCTTGCCTTACCCTAAGAGTCATGTCAGGCAGAAGGAGAGGCAGGAGTCTTGGAAGAAAGGTGCCATTTTGCAGAAAAATAAAATGACCTGGTTGTATCACTACAAATAAATGCTTTATAAATTACTTGCTAGCAACGTGTGCACAAAGAAAACTCTACTCAGAAGCTTGTCTTGGTTGCCCAAGGCTAATGCTGCTACAGCAATACAAGTTCATGCACTGGGATAACAAGGGAAGATTCTGGAACTGTGTGGATGTTGTCATCTACATAAAGTGGTGAGCATGGAGTCTCGTTTCCATATCTATAATGTGGGAATAATCATCCTCCCCACTGGTAATGCATATCTTATGATAAGTAGCTGCTTGATATGCTGGACATCAGCTGCAACCTATTTTGATTAGTTGGTTTTGCTGTGATTGATCACAGCAGAAGCAGATGTTAGGTCCTAAGGAGAGGGAATAATTTTGGATGTGCATCCTTTAAAACACTTTTTGTTAAGCCTGGGAGAACTGACAATTGTAAATTCAAGCAGAGTTGCAGACCAGTAGCAGGTACTGGGATATGCTATTCTGTACTTAGAGCAAATAGGTGCATTAGGCCCAGGATACCACGTTCCAAACCATTAAATAGACATAGTGAGGTGATGCATTGGTATAATTACAGCTAGTGGCAGGAAGAGAATTTGGAATCTGTGCCTGGACACTTACAAGGGCTGTGCCTGAGGCAGCTGAATAGAACCAGCTTCTTAAGACTGTGATAGGTACATCAAC
This sequence comes from Melospiza georgiana, assembly GCF_028018845.1. Lineage (NCBI taxonomy): Eukaryota > Metazoa > Chordata > Aves > Passeriformes > Passerellidae > Melospiza > Melospiza georgiana. Next base: position 93,273,422 of record NC_080431.1, on the reverse strand, counting down.
TATCCCTTAAAAACCTTCAGTAGCTTCTGCTTCCTACCATTGCTGTTCTGTCAAGAAATGCTACTCTGGTTGAGTAGTAGATCCATATTATTTTGTTCCAACTTGTTAAAATTCAGGTTAAGTAGTCTTTGCTTTTGCCACTGGTAGTGATTGTAGTCTGCAGAGTTAAATTTTTGATCAAAAAACATGTTTTCAGTGTTTTAAATACCAATCAATGAGATGTCTCTCTAGTAAGCCTTTTTTTTTTTTTAATTAAGAGAAGGAAATAAATCCCAAAAAAAAAAAAAAAAAAAAAAAAAAAAAAACCACCAAAAAACCCACACCTGAATACAGAACTTAGCAGCATAGCTTTCCCATTAGATTATAATAATGGATGTCAAAAATACAGTTGCATACTTGCTCCTGTACTGACATGGTACTTTCCCACTCCCAGACCTGTTCACTGCATTTTGTCTTTGGTGCTGAGCACGTACTTTCAGGCTCAGTCATGAACTATATATTGACAAGAGGGCTCAGAGTGTGCAGATCTGATGGTGAAATACCAGGTGGAACCATAATTTCTAGACTAATTAGATGTCATTTCCAATCATTGTCTTTTGGTTTCTCATTGCCACATTAATTTTAAACCTGGAAGGTGAACTTTCTCTAGAGCTAATGACTGATTTTGTGAATGACTATCTGGAGATTATTCTCCCATAGGAAATTCCCTCATCCTCTTTAAAACTGAACTGTTACCTAGCACTAGATACATGTCTGTGGGTTTGGCATAAAACTCAAGGGGACATTATTTTTGGATGTTCACATATATATGTGTGTGTATTCGTGTTGCAGAAGGAGTGGGAGGGCTGTTATTCACACTACCATTGTTTCTGCTGGCTTTGACAAAAGAGCAGCTGGTTCTACTAATGAATGTTTAAGGTGCCCATTTTTTCTCTCCAGTCTCATCTGTGCTGTAGGGAAATGTATTCTGATGGGAACATTTCATGGCACGATTATTCATTAAATGACTGGTTTATTTCCTTTACAGAGGTCTTCCCACTGTTTCCTTCTGTAGTCAGCCTCATGAAATGTAAGGATGAACAATGATAGAAATCAAAGCACCTCGAACTTTGGACAGATTAATGTCTGAGTAGGAATAGCGTAGTGTTCTGAATGCAGAGTGGGCTTGCAAAGATCACTTGGAATTCCTCTTAACTTGCCACTAGGAAAGTCAGTGGTAAAACTCCTAGGCTTCCTAGACTTCAAGGAAAACCTGGCTATGCCGAATTTTAACCTTAGTCATTCAGGTTTGAAATGACTTGTACAAGCAAATACATCTCCATCCATATTAGCCACTTTTTCTTGGTCAGTGTATGCTGTTGAAGTGAAACTGTTTCTAAATGCAGCTGACTGGCTGATACATTAAAAACTGAAACTATTTCTTTAAAGTCATCTTCTTGAAACTGTAACTTCTAGTAATTTAGGGGATTTTGATTTATATCCTGTGAAAGGAACAGTTACTTAAAAATGGCACATCACAAATGGTACGCTTACACAAAATTTAACTTATTTTAATAAACAACAACAAAAGCTCCACTGCAATAACTATAAAGGATAGATCACAGCTTTAAACTCTGCTGTAATTATAACTTCACAAATTCACAAAATCTAGATTAAGAAATAAAGAGTCCAATCTATGTCCAGATTGGGAAAAATCTATGTGTTTTTACTATGTCTTTAATTTTTTGCATTCATACTTTCAACCTTTTCTCCAGAGAACCTCTAATTTCTTCTACTTTATAAGTATACAAAAATATTTAGTTAGGTGAATTTTTGCTGAATACTGTGTTACTTCCAATAAAGGTTAGAAAATCCAGTGTGCCCTGATACTTATTCCTTCAATTAAAAATTCATTTAGTATCTTTTGAACTTTTATCCTGCTTGCTCTTATGAGTCATGTTGTGGTAGCACCTGTAGGAAATCAAGTGCATTATTAGGACTTTGCACTGCAGGAGAACACCCTCTCTAAAGCTGCCTGCCAATTGCAGTGTAGATTTACCTGCTGCAGGGAAGGTTAGTCACTGCTTTCTTCTCCTCTCTCTGCCAGCTGCCACCAAAAGAAAAGGATTTCTTTATTGTATGCTTATCTTTGGTGTTAAAAGACACCTCCCCAAAAAATTATCATGAGGAAGAGTATAGGCAGTGTACAGGGTCAGTGAATCAGAGATGTACCTGTAAGGAGGTACTGGCACTTTGCTCTGTGGCATCAATCCCACAACAAATCATTGGTGAGAGCAATGGCACTTTAGCCATCCATTTCTTGGGTATGTCTGATGGTGATGTAAAGTTTGAAACAGCCATTACTGAGCTGATAAACTCCTGAGAAATGCCCCCAAACAACTGCCAGTGGCACAAATAATCCTTTTTGTTTGAATGAATGCCCATGTGCTTTTCAGGTATTTTTGGGTCATCCTTAATTGCCTGCAGCCCTTTTCCATTTTGCCCATTTCTGACAGCCTTGGTGAAACCAAGAGAGCTAGAGGATCTGTTTTCAAGGTCTTTCCTGGAGTCTCTGTGCACCAACAAGAGACACTAGGTGAAGATACTTAGCACTGTCCACGTCTTTACACTTGGAAAAAACTTTCATCTTTTTAAAGAATAAATTTTCAAAACAGATACCCTTTTAAGATAATAACACTGATGGGATAGAACAATACACATCTTTTTCATGACCCCTTCTTTCTACCTGAGATATGTAAGAGGAGACCACTGGCTTCTATTACCTGTAATAAATCTACAGGACCCGTAGGCATCTGTACTGCTTTTATGAACACATGTGCAATCACAAACTGAAATTAGAGAGAGTTAGTAACACTGTGCTGTACAAACAGCACTCTCCTTTATCATTTTCAGAACACTGTAAAATACTCCATGTAGCTGTAATGATCAGTGGTAATTTTACCTAGGCCTTTATTTTGCAGTTCGAACATGCATGAAATCAGTAAATACCTATTTTATTGATCCATAAACTGAAGCTAAAAGAGGGAAAAAGCCCAAACTAGCTCTACTAAAGCAAATGGGAAGGTTCTGTACTGCTTTCAGAGTAAATTGGATATTGTGAGCATCTTGCCTGAGGCCATGTAATAAATAGCTTATACAGGTAGGAGTGGAACAAAGGCACCATACTATTCTATAATAATGTTCTAACTGCTCAAAATTAAAAGCATAGCATTAAATGTATCATTTTTAAGGTCATTTTCACAACACTACCAACTGTGCATTTTTTCATGAAGCAAACTATATTTTAATTTTTTTTATTTTGGCTTTCTAATATTTCAGAGATTCTTAAAGATATATGGTCAAATTTCATCCTTTGTACAAATGGAAATTAGGTGTATCTATAGATGGAGTAATGTATAATGTATTTTCAATGGTGTATCAGAGAGCAGAATTTGGCCCTATTGATTTCAAAACCCCCTTAACTTCTCTCTACTGGATAAAATTTAATGACCATCTCTTTATTATTGGCATTAATGCTGAGCTATATATATGGATAAAAGAGTAAATTACTCCTGATTTCCATAGTGCCATAAAGTAGATATTTAATAAAACAATAAGCAAAAACTAACACAACCCCCCACATTTTTTTTTAATTTGTATCTTTTCTCAGCTGTCTGCAATTTTTAAAGGAAAGGACTTTAGGTGGTAAGGAGGATTATTGTGTATGTTTTTGACAGCCAAAGTGGGTCGAGATTTCTGTTCCATCTTTAGACTCCAGTGAGGTGCCTGAGGCAGCATGAGTGGAAGATGGAAAAAGAATCTTTTCAAAAAGATTCAGAAATCATTTTGATAAGTCTGTATTTCCTCGCTTGACTTGACAGTTTTATTTCTTTGTAGAGCCACTGGCTATTGCTGTCTTTGATTCTTCTAACTCAACATACTGCAGTCAAGCATTTAATACCTTACAGAATCTGAAATTGTTTTTACTAAGGCAAAGCAGGGGGGTGGGGGAGTGGGCAGCAAGGAGCAGCAAATATGGGGGATTTAGGAACAGCTGCAAGTAGCTCATTACAGGGCTTTGAGTTTGGTTGCTGCTGAATCTCTGTGGTGATTCAGCTTTAGGCAACAAGTCTAGGGAGGCGGTGACATGAAAGCCTCAAGGAGGAACAGGGGAACAAACTGAAGCAGGTTGAGCAGGAAGGTATACATGAAGCAAAAAAAATGAAGTGTGATAAGCCTTGTCTACATCAATATATTTGCTAAGTGTTTTGGTTTTTAAATTTTTTTTCCAAAGACACGTATAATTATTTCAGTTGCATTTTCTGGCTTTTGACACCTTGTCTCCTATTGGAGCTGCTCTTTTTCTGGTTGCACATTAGTGTGGGAAGTGTTTCCAAGCTGCCAGACTATGTCCCTTTCTTTAAAAGTGGGTGGGAAGTATGTGGGTAGTCCTGGTTTATGCAGAGGAGACAGAATGGGAAAAAAAAACCCAAAACAACAAACACTTGCATCGTTAGCTTCAGGATCCCTACCTTCTGAAATCCTTCTTGTAAGACAAACTGGCAGTCATACCCTCCTGCAAAAAGAAAAAAAGCCCAAACTAATAAAACAGCCGCATATTAAAAAAAAAAAAAAAGCAAAAAACCAAAGAGTATAATCCCCGCAAAAGCAACACTTGGAAGTCTTAGGCCACATGGAGTTATGGCAGTCATGAATTTAATCATAAGCAAAAATAGTGCTGGTTCTCTCACATAGTAGCTGTTTGTGCCTGCCATTGCTGTTCTCCATATTAACAGAGGGTTGCCCTCCTAAGTGGAGGTAATGAAAGTAAATTTTTTGTTGTTTTCTGGACTCTCATTGGAACGTACGGGAAAATTTGATGGAAGAGAAATTTATGTACGGAAAAATTTGATGGAAGAGAAATGTGCCCGCTAGACTTTGACATTTTGAATATCAAGAGAGAAATTTTATTTTCTTTTTCCATCAGCACTGTATTATTCAAGAAATCAGGAAAATGAGGATGTGCACCAAGCTGGCTCTGGGCAGAACAGTGGCACTACTGGCTCTATGGGTATTGCTCATGTGCAGCTTAAATTTGGGCATCAGCAGTTTTGACAATGAAAACTGGAATGGGGAAGGTCCTGGTGCAGCACTGTGTTGGTGGAATGGTGTCACTGACACAGTTGACCAAGGGTTGCAATACCAGACCATTCTTATCACCTTTCTGTATGTTGAGGAGAGAAATAATGGATATGTCCAAAGATTTCCGAGGACTTGCTCCTGTTTCTCACCCTGCTGTCTCATTTGCATGGTGCTTTAAGAGCCCTGGCAGAGTTCTTAACAAGGCTTATGACAGGATGAGAGAGGAAAGAAAATGAAATTTTCTTTCTTTTCTTCTTGTAACAGCAGAAGAAACAGAGGGAGAAAGCCTGGGGGGAAGAAGGAGGACAAATATGCTTATTGAAGATTTTGGAGAAAAATCACCATCCAAGGGAGGTGGTACTCAACACATGCTTTGCTCAGCTACACAAAAGTAAGAACTCCTTTGGAACTGCAGGCCTAAGTCATATGCCTGTGCATACAACATGCCTGCCCTGCTGCATTTGCATCTACTTAAGGATGCAACTGCATCATCTAACAAAAACATAAAAATAATGCAATGAGCCACCACTGCCAAATAACTGTAGGTTTTGAAATCAGCTCCTAACTGCTCAAAAGGTCATTCTGTTTTAACCTAATGCACCACACAAAGACATGGCACCACTTCTCTTGGCTTAAAGGCAGTTGTCCAATTGGTAGATCTAGCTATGGATTTAAATCCAATCCAACCATACTGGGGCAGTAAATAGCTCTGGATTTCTCTATGTCTTGGTAAATCTTTAATTTGTTTGTTTATTTATTTTCCCCCTCTGTAATTTATGAGTTTGAACTTGTAAGTATACTAGAATGACACAAATTTGTGTTTGATTCCTGATATGTGGCCTCTCACCAGTTCTCTTGGTCCTATCCATAGCCTCTTCTGCCAAGATTCTGACAATTACAAGATACTGAGACTATAAGAAATAGAATCGCCAAAGTTAGTCCCCAAGTCAGGTACCCTAAATGCATGTAATAGCCAAACTTTAGGCATCAGGGCATTAAAATTCTTGCTATTATTTATTGCTGTCCCTGTGTACATATGTGACACAGGGTATGACAGATGAGCTAGCACAAGATATGAATGCTGAAGAGTGCTAGAATAAAACTATGGGTGCCTCCCTCGTACCTTAGAGCAAACATAACTTTGGAGAAGAAAGTACATTTTTATTTTAGAGCAGATCTTTGCTCTCAGCAGTAAGAGAGAATATATAAACCATATAACAGCCCAGGGGCTTAATAATCAGTTTTTGGTACAGCAGATTTGTAAGTGGTGGGGAGTGGTTTGGGGGAACATTCTGCTCCCTTTGTTTCTTTCCTTTTTCAGAGTTATAACTTTGGAAATTTAAAAAAAGTTCTCTTTGCTGTAACACTTTTGATATTGGCACTGTTTGGCAAGAGTAATCTTCACTTACCTGCTTCATGCACCAGTGAAGTTCCTCATGGCAGTGCATGTGTGCAATTAGATAATACTTCTGAAATCTTCACTGTCCATTACTGGGACACAGAGGAGAACCTGAGAGCTTAAGAAGTGCAACAAAGGGTGCAACCCACCTACATTATTCAGATCAAAGATAGAAAGCAGGCAGCAGAAGTGTGAAAAGCTTTTTCTCTGAGACAACAAAGTGAATGAAACTCAATTTTAATCTCTTGATTGAAATAATGATTTTCAGATTATATTCAGACTTTTGTGCTGTGCAAGGCTTGATATCCCATCTTACTGTGTTTGGTTCTGAAGAGGCCTTGAATGAAGGGTCCTGCCCACAGAAAACTGTCTGAACAAGAAGGCTTCAAGGTACTCAAAGGTGATGATTGTCCTGCAGTTGCCCTGGCAAAAAAGGACCAAAGTAGAGACAGAAAGTGAATGCTTCGTGGCTTAGAGCAGGGTGAAGTAGAGACAAGTGATAGAAAGAAATTAGTACAGAAGTTTGGGGAGGTGTTGATACAACCTCTGTTATAGGTACTTGTTTCTAATACTAAAGCCTTGGAAGGCTAAGGGGACTAAGAGAGGGTGGGTGGAGGAAGGAGGACTTGCTGTGTTTTGTGGACAATGGGTCAGTCTTGTCCCTCATGATCTTCACACTTCCTTGTCCTGTCATATCTTTTTAGACAAAATTATTAAATGACAGTCACCCAACTGCTTCAGGAGTGAAATACTGCTAAGGCAGGGGAAGCCTTAGCTCTAGTGATGCACTCACATCTATTCATCTGGCAGGAGAGTGTGACAGCCAGTCTTCCATCTGCTCCAAAGCAATTGGTGTCTTCGGGTGCTCATGAAGGCTGACTAGAATAAACTTTCCAAACAACCTATGAGCATGTCTGTGCCCATAACTCAAGTTAAAGATTCCTTATGAGAGATCTGGTATATTCTTTATTCAGTTATTTTCCCCACCCTCACTGCTACAGTCTCTGCTGCTTAGAAAATGAAAGTGAGAGTGGCAAGTGAAATGGAAGAGACATTTGATATGCCTGACACCTAGTTCATTTTTCACATCTGAAAGTCACATACTTTTTTTGAGTAGTGTGCTCTTTGAAAGGTAATTCCTCAGCTGGGCTATTTTAATAATTGCTTCCCACTAAGTGCCCACCATGCCCACCTCCATGTTTTGTGCAATACTTGGAGGTAAAACATTACACTCTGTGCTCTGTCTGAAGCCTGAGTAGAAATACTTGGAAATGTCTGTTTACTTAGGCATGCCTTAAGGCATGGAGAGTGTTGTGTGAACCACAGATAAAAGGTGCCGAAGATGTAAAGAAAAAAACCTTTCAATACTGAATAATACCCTGTTTGCCTGTCAATGAAAATGTTTGCATTTTTTATCTGGACAAGCAGTCTAAAAGTAGGAAGTAACCACTGAAATAAGCCTCATGTTCCAGGCCTTGATCTTCATGGGAACTTTAACCAGCCTCATCTGCTGAGAGGTGAATGAAGAAAGGCACAAGCAGAGAAGGTTTCTGGAGCGGATCCTTGGTAACTTCCTGCTGCAGCTGCTGAGACAAAGGGTCGCTCTTTGCTTGGCCTGACACAAGTGAGGAAGAACTTTCAAAAACTATGAAGGTAGGGGCAACCTTGGCCACACTGAACACAGGATTTTAGGCTCCTGAGAAAATAGAACAAGGCATATAGTAGGATGCAATCCCTGGACTTTAGAAGAACAGATTTTGTCTCCTTTAGGAGTCTCCTGGAAGGATGCTATGGGGTACAGTCCAAGAGAGCTGCTTGGGTGGTTTGTTTTTGTTTTCCTCTTAAGGGTTGCGTCCTCCAAGTCCAAGAGTAGTTCAACCAAACATGCAGGAAATTGAAGCAAAGGTGGTAGGAGACTTGTGTGCATGAACAATGATATTCTGATTAAATTAGATATAAGAAAAAAGCATACATAGGATTCAAAAGGTCAAGTGACCCAGGAGGAGTATAACCAAATATACAGGGACAGGGTTAGGAATGCCAGAACCAATGGAGCATTCTATCTAGTAAGGGACTTAAAAATAAAAAGAGCTTCCTACAGGTCTATGAGCAGCACAGGAGAGACCAAGAAAAACATGGGCTCAGCACTGAATGGGGAAGGAGGCTTGATGACAAATGGCATGGGAAAGACTGACATGCTCAATGCCTTCTTTGCTCTGATCTCTGCTAGTAAGACCTGTCTGCACAAAGGCCCTTGAGAACAGTTGGAAAGTCTAGAAGACTTAGCTTAGGGGATGAGAATCAGGTTAAGGAATTTTAAAGGACCCTTGTCAGGCACAAATCCAGGTGTCTGGTTGGGATACAGCCCTGTATGCTGAGGAAATTGGCTGATATAATTGTACAGCCACTTTTCATCTTGGAAGGCTGTGCTGGTAGGAGAAGGTTCCTGAGGACTGGAAATGAGTACAAGATGCACCTGTCTTCAAGAAGAGAATGAAGGAACAGCTGGGAAGCTAAAGGCCAGTCTACTTTACCTGGGATGGTATGGAGTGAATAATTCTGGAAACACAGCAAGAATAAGTAGAGGATTGGATTAGTCAACATGGATTTATGAAGGGAAGATTTTCCCTGAATTGTGTTATAGCCTTCTGCATGAAATGAGTGGTTGTGGTTGGTGAGGGTGTGACGCAAGCAGATGATCAGTGGATGCTTATCTTCACTTCAGTAATGCTTTCAACACTGTCTTACAAAACATCCTCATACGCAAACTGATGAAGGATGAACCAGATAAGTGAGTGAATAGGGAGATAAAACCTGCTTGAATTGTAAGGCTCAGAGACTTGTGGTCAAAGGCATAAAGTTCCAGCTGGAGGTCAGTCACTGGTGGTGTACCCTAAAGGTCAATACTGTTTAATATCTTGATGGGGCAGAGTGTACACTCAGGAAGTCACAGATCATACAAAACTGGGAGGAATTGTTGATAGACAAGATAATTGTGTTTCTTTTCAGAGAAATCTTGACAGGCTGAGCAAGGCAAACAGCATTGTGGGTTGCATTAGGAGCAGTGTCACAAGCAGTGTTGAAGGAGGTGATGCTTTTCCTCTAGCCAGCCCTTGTGAGACCACCATTGGAGTGCTGTGTCTATTTCTGTGCTCCCCAGTAAAAGGGAGACATGGGCATACAGCAGTGAGTCTCCTGAAGGTCCCCAATGCTGATTAAGGGACAAGGGCATCAGTCATTTAAGGAGAAGATGCAAAATTTGGGATTATTTAACTTTGTTTATATCTTATCATTGTGCATTAATAATAGCTCTTGGAGGGAGCAAAGAAGGTGGAGACAGATTCTTCACAGTGGCGTCCTGTGGAAGGCCAAGAGGGTGTGAGTTGTAATACAGGCAATTCCATTTGAGCCCAGCAGAAATAACCCAGCTTGTTTTTTGACAGAATGGCTTTCCACTGGCTTAGTTCCCAGCAGTGTGTGGAGTCTGCATCCTTGGAGATGTCCTGTGTCCAGTTAGACTTCATCTTATCAAACTTTCAAACTTAACCGAGTTTACTCTGCTTTTTTTTTTTTTTTTTTTTTTTTTTTTTTTTTTTTTGTCAAAGTCAAATAAATTGAAATATGACCACTGTAGGAACCAGAATCCCATTGAGGTCTCATGAAAATTATGCTAAATTGTAGCATTTGAGGATAAAATTATAAATACAACCAAGCAATGTGTTTTCTTTACTTTTAATAATGAACAGGTGTCCTGATTTTTCTTTCAATTGCTGAGTCCCAATGAGTGGACTGAATAGTTTACAGAGTTGGCAGCACTGCACATTCTTTGAGGCCAAGGGATAAGAAATCCCACCCCATCAGAGCCATCCTACCTACTTCAGGGATTTTTCTTCTCATCTAGCTTGTAGCTACAAGATAGAAATTCTTATTATGTGCTCATTCAAGATAGTAAGAGAAGTTTAAAAAAAAGGTTAAAACAATGTATAGCACAGCAGGCTAACTTTTAAAATGTTGATTTTTTTTTCAATGTGCATGTCATAAATGTAGAACAGTTTGAAATGGAAATGACATTCTGATATCCACTGACATGCTAACATTTCAGTCTACATGGTCAAACTGGTGATGCTTGTTTGGGGTCTAGTCTTTGGGACTCTTTGTTGTGTGCAGAGTTTCCCGTATGGGAGATAGGAAATGGTTACTTGGGCAGCTAGCCTGTATTGCTAGGTTTTAGATAAACAGCCATATGTGGACAGAGATATTTCTGCATCTACGGGGGCTGAGATGGGGAAAAGAAGTGGTGTTGTAGCCAAACCTCTTCTGTATGACTCCATGAAAACATTGACTGCAAAGAGAAGAATCAAAATGTGACTCTTTTATTGTCTGGTTCCTTTTAATGTGGGGCTCTTCTGTGTATCCAGACAGGGCTTACTGGGCTTTTCTTTTATTTTTAAACATCTGGAAATAATAATGGTAATATCTGTGTTTTGGAATAGGCTTTAGATAGGTGAGAGTATGCACTAATAAATTTAAGGCACTCATATTTGGATTCTTCTGCTGCAGACTTTCAGCTTTGCATTTTCCACCTCTCACAAATACGATCTCTTCTTACATTCCCTTCCTGTACATTGTCCTAATTTGAAACCTTCTATAGGTGTAAGGTAAAAAGAGGAAATGAATGTGGACATCTCATGTCATGGGAAAAGTTCTTGTCTCCACCACTGTCCCCAGTGCTTTGGCTCTAGGAAATTTCATCAAACTTTAATATTAATGCAAAGTTAGTTTTGCTTGTTACCAGCTCATCTGGCTATTGATTTGTTTGATTCTTGTTATTTTTTTGTTCTGGCAAGTCTGATCAGCTGGAACGACAAAACACGTCTTCAAGTCTGAGGGGAGCACCTATTCTTTCCACATCCCGTTTTAGAGAACTGCTACATAAGAGTCAATGTAGATATTTAGTAACACTGAGTGACTAATGCATGGTTTCATATAGGAAATTCCCAGCTATCCAAAAGTCCATTTATAAACAATGTCTGTAATTCCATCTTCTCTTGACTGCTGATCATTTGAGCTCAGTTTTATCCAAATACCCTGGATAAACCAAATGTGGTTTGGCAGCCAGGCTCCTGTTATATTTAAGCTTGATTCATAACGTGGCAATAGTCTGGTAATGACACATATCCACTTTTCCATAACGCTCTCAAAAACCCATGGACAAAGCATGAGTGCATAAATGCTAGTACTGTTTTGCTTCAAATTATAGTGGTAGGAGAAAAGAAAGTATTTTTAAGATCACACAAGAACACATTTGCAGATTACTCAGTTACCAAGGGCTGTGAGGAAGGGAGATGTCTCCTTCCCTGGAGTTCAGTAAGCCTCCTTGGCACAGAAATGCCCCTTTCAGGCAAGAGGAAAAAGCCAAGGAAGGAAAGATGTTCCTGTACTGTGCAAAGGTGTAGGTGCCCAGATCAGAGCAGGTGTCAGGAGCAGGGAGGCTGGTGGAATAAAATCAAGGGGAGTGAAAACCAGGCCTCAGAGATGGGGAAAAATATATTTCAGAGTCCCCAAGAGGACTTTACAGCACAAAACCCCCAATGAACTGATGGCTTGAAAGGGAGCACTCCTGAAAACAAGGGATTCTTCCTACCAGAAGACAGGCATATCTGGTTAGATTATGTCTACATTGAGATTTTTTTACATATATCTATTTCATGTTTTGAGTGTATTGTTCTATTAAAGCCTAGTCTCCATGTTTGAAAACACTTGTGGTGTATTTTGATAAGTTGAACTTGAGGGAGATGTTCAGCAAGATTCACTAGAGTTCTCAGTGATGATAGCAATTTTGAAGTAAGTTTGCAAAAATTGCTTTCCAAGGAAAATTGTGAAATAGGTTTTCTAGAATACCTTTCCAAAGAATATATAATTTTTAAAATTTGTGGGGATTTTTGTTTGATTTGGAAATTATTTTCTCTTATCTGAAGCAGAGATACAAAATTCTGGGAGTATTTGAAATTTGAATAATTTCAGAATAAAACCATTGAGGAGACTCTTCTGTAGCCTAGGTTAAATTTCCACAAACAAGAAAATGACTGAGAACTTACGGGAAGTACCATTTTTCCATGGAATGTCACCAATTGTGTCAGTTAATTAGAAGATCCTGCCTTTCTAAAAGTTTTATTGGCTTTTTGGATTTTTTCTTCCTGACTGTTAAAGAAATTCCTGATGATGACAAATTGTCTTTGTATGAAGTGTGAACCAGAATCCCTCTGACCAGTTGTGGTTAGCAAAATTCCCACACTATTTTTGCAATAACAATGTTTGACAGAAAATTCAGTCCAAAATTCTATTAACATTAGGTATGCTTTCCCTAATGAACTTACTCTCCAGTTCCCCCATATTCTCAGTCATATTTTTAATAGAATATAATAGAATTTCTCATATATTGTCTAAACCTTTGAGCTTTTGAATTTTGTTTTTTAAAGTAAAATGCAGATTAAGAAAGCTCAGATTCAGACTGCCTCTTCATGACTTCATAGCTGTGACAGTTCACATCATTTAATGCTATAGGGCCTCAAGTATTTCTTTATTTGGTGACACCAAATGTACCATTTGGGTAGTTGGAATAGATAGACCTGAGCCTTTTTCTCACCCTGCAGTTGAGAATGAGCACTTTGGATTTGGTTTAATGTCAATATTTCTGATGAATTAGAGAGCAATTGGATTAATACCTAAAATTGGCTGTTGGATCTTTGGTCTGTTGAAGATGTGGTCAGAGAAGTCTCTCATTGTCTTGCTCAGTTAGTGTGTGACCTTCGATAAGTCCTTCCACTTCTCTTTTCTCTACTTACAATCTGCAAAGGATGATAATGGTTACCGAATCTCTTAGGTTTATTGTGAAAATTAATGGGCTAATAATTTTAAAGCACTCTAGCTCATCAAAAGATACTTCAGATTATTTTTTCCCCCTCTTATTAACGATCTAAGAGAAGTTTGAGCTAATGAATAAGAGGTGAAAATACATCTCCCATTATTAGTTCCAAGAAACATCTACCACTTCTAAATCATAAGAAAGAAGCACAGATTGTTTGACAAGGTTTCCAACACTGGCTGTGAATGATTCTTACTGAAATTGCTGAATCATTCTGCACAATGTTTTATGTTCTTTAAAAACCCACATGTTCAGTAAATCACCCTGAAACTCCAATCTTTCTTGCATCAACAAATGAGGTTTATCAGACCATTAATTTAGGCTTTTAAAAATTTTATACAGCCTCTTAAGACTTGTGTGAAGAATTCAATATGCTTGGTCATCTGGCATTGATTTTAAAATTCAAAAGTATCAGACAGTGCTTTAACTGTTCCTCATTGGTTTGAACCTTCTTTAGCTTAAAGGCCTTAATTTGCTTTAACTGATACAAGTTTAGGGAGGAAAATTTACAGTCTCAAGGAAAAGTGGAATTGCACAATCGCTTTAGGAAACAAAGGATGTGGACAAAGGAAGATAAAGTGGATTTGGACACAGTTAAGTTGGAAAAGAAACAGATCAAAAGAAACAAGTGTATATGATGCTCCCAATAGCCAAACAAGTATATATGAGGCTCCCAAAAGCCACAGGTGGTATGATTATCTTTCTGTCATTTGTCTAAAGCTTTGCTTCTTCTCTTGAATACAACAGCAAATCTCTTTATTAATTTGTTGGAAAAAAATCAAGCTTTAATCATTCCAGGTCCTATGGTATCTTGGTCAGAAAAACCACCCTTCACAGTGGTGGGCTGATGCATTACAGATTAATATTGTTAATGTTCTTAGAGTTGATTGCTTGTGTCTTTTTAGGGGTAGATATCTGTAGTGTTTTCTCTTAGGGAACTGCTGGTTTTGGAGAATAAGTGGTCTTTTTTTCTGACCCAAAACACAAGAGGGAAGACCAGTACAAGTTAAAATTTGCAGCTTTTTTCAGATATTTCACAATCTTTTTAAAGTATACCTGCTTAGCAAATTTGTATCATTTTCTCTTTAAATCCCTCTGGAATTTACATGTTCCAGGACTAACCTGTGCTTTTCACTGTCTAATTTTACCTTTGTGGAAGCATTAACATAGGGTATATTTATAGGAATCTGGTTTGTCCCTCTACTGCTGGAGAATAGCATAGCCACACTGATGGTACAGTATGGCTGAATCCTGAAACAAGGCCTCTCATTGAATTTTGCTGTTCATATAAAATCACTATTATCTTTTGTTGGTTGAAAACAGAGTGATCTCTTCCTAGCTGGAAACTTGTTACATACAATGAAATGAGCTCTGGAGGAATTAACTCTCATTGCTGTCTTATTTTCTGTGCATACAATGCTGAATTTCTGCACAAACATTTGCATAGAATCTGTTCCTTGCCTTGTTAGCATCTTGTTCTGACCAAGGGAATTAGATGTTTGTGAAATCTGATGCATTTCATGCTCCTCTGGTCCTAAATCATCATCGACACAATGGTGGGTCTTTAGAAGCTGCATTCTAAGAACAGGGGGCCTAATTGGCTCTATCACAGCACTGATACAGAAAGTTGACAGTGGTTGCTGCCATTGCCATCTTTCACTTTTAAGGAAAACTCTGGAATCATACTCATATTGCTAATGTCTCACCGTTATTCTCTGGGAAATCAGATGCAATTTCTAATTATTTTTTCTGTTTTATGGTGTCATTCTAGTGAACAATTTGATAAATACACTTAAGTACATTTTGGGTTTTTTAATACAAAATGTGTTCAGCCGAGCACTTGAACCATCTGAAACCCATCTTACTTACTCTGCAACTGGACATCACAGAATCATAGGCTGGAAAAGACCTTTGAGAGCCTCAAGTCCAGCCCATGACCAAACACCACCTTGTTAGCTACATCATGGCACTGAGTACCACATCCAGATTTTCCTTAAACACCTCCAGGGATGGTGACTCCACCCCATCCCTGGGTAGCCCAGATTGAAATGTCTTTTTATAGACAACCCATACTGAAATATCCCAGTCTGAATTTTCACATTATGTATTCCCTCTGCTTTACTTTTTTTTCTCCATACTTCCCTGAGCAAATTTCCAACCTTTCAAGACCTTCACATTTTTAACATTTGTTCTCCTTACTTGGAGAAGAACTATCATTTAGGGTGGTTCTTGCTACAATAACTGGCATGTACAATCAAATTTCAGACTAATAATAGTAAAATATCACTTTTGTTTCAGACTTTTCATCTGTCAATATTTGTAGACTTTTTCATAAATGTGAAAATCATTCCTGTGCAGGCAAACTATGCAGTCCTCTGGTGAACCACTGTGTTTCATTAATTTGTTGGGGCAGGGGAGTTTACGAAAGGCAGTAGCTGTATGATGGCTCTAAGGGGAAAAGAATTTTTTTTTTTAAAGTGAATGTTCCTCTTGAGCTTTCTGCACTTACCACTCTAAATAACATTCTGATTGGTGGTAGGTGTTGAGTACATTTTGGCTTACAGACATACCATGGACCAGTTTTGAACGGCACTTGCAGGAAACACCATGGCAATGGACGGTCGTGCTTTTCACACCTGAGGTCTGTTGACCTGTGGCCTTTAGGTGCAGGTCTCCTGCTGACAGACTACACTGCAAATGTTGAATTCATGGGCAGCTTCTCAGGCAACCTGTGCTGGGCTGCTGCTTCCTGCCTGTTGGACAGCAACAGTGAGAGCTGCTTTGTGTGGAGGTCTGGAGATTCAGTAAATTCTTGCTTCCCAAGAGGACTTTGGGAGGGTCATAGACCATCTTCAGTACTTTGCACTATTCAAATATCTGTACAGAAAATCATTATAGATCAATCTTCCTAAGGTCTCAAAATCCTGACCCCTCTTGTCAGCAGAGTGTGAACAAAAACTTCAAAGTGCTGAAGATAGAAGGAAATTGGATTTGTGCCTGGATAGGACTAGACTAGCTTACAAGATGCAATGGAAATACACCTGCCAGGAGGAAAAAGGTCATTTGTTCAGACTTAGAATTCCTGTGATGTACTTAACTGGGTCAAGTTTTTTTCTTTGAATTGTCTTTTGTATTCAAGGTACTGCAGAGGGCTGTGAATTAATGAATTAGAGCTGCAGCACCTCTGTAAGCGAATGTAGCTCCAGTTATACATTTGGTAAAAACTTGCATCCTGTCTACAGCAAGTTGAAAGTGTTATGAAACACAGAGATGTTTGATTTTGGACTAGAATGCATTGCCCTCCAAAACTGTCATGTAGAATTAAATATCTATCAAGAACCAGTGGCAAGCATCACATTCTCCTAATCTTTCCTGAATATGCACCTTTATTAGATAAAAGTTTATTATATAATGCCAAATATATTGTAATAAAATATTCTAGCTAAATCTGAACCCACAGTGGCCCACCATTTAATGTTTATTATGTATTCTTCCAAAACTATTAATAATTTAATATGTACTTTTATGTAAGCTTTACAAACTTATGCAAAATTGTCAAGAGAATATTGCTTACATTGGATTATAAGTAAATAGGTGTTGTAGGAAAAAGCAAAATTTAGTCATTTAACTATTCACATACTAATGAGCATTTCCCTCAAATTTGTCAGCCAGAGTTTTTTAAAATAAAAATCTTCCAACCCACTGCTTGTAAGGTTAGCCAGGCCTATTTTTTTACACCAGCATAGACAGATACTAGATATTTTCTGTGGCTCTGTCCTTGCTGTGTCTCCACCCTGTACCCTCTCAATGACTACTGAAATGAGGTAATGATGTTGGTCAAGAAAAAAATCTGAGGGAATATATGGCTGCTTTTTATCCACTGGTTATGACCCCTCTCACTTCCAGCTGGCAGAGCCAAATGCAGAGTGGGGCCGTGGTTTTGCTTACCTCTGAGAAGTAAAATACAATTTTGTCTATAATATGGTCAAAAGCTTGCACTAGTCCTTACCTTAACTATTAGCCTGGAAAAGGCTTCTTCCCAAGCCATTGTAATAACAGCAGAAACTGCATGCAGAACCTCAGCTCTTACTCTTGAGCACTTCAGAGAAATGCACTAGTTAATTACTAACTATTATTACTGCCAGCTGGTACCTGGTTAAGTTTATTTTACTACAGCCTGCTGTGGAATAATTCTTCTGTTCCATGGTACACAGATGTTTTCCTTAAATCTGAGAAACTCTGTATATAGGTAAACACGCTGGTTGTTTTTAAAGGGAGGTTCTTTTGTGAATCCTTATTTCTCAGCTATATTTCTCATGTTTCCTGTTACCTACCCATTCTCCCACTGTCTGTGAACTTAGTGCTCCATTCTGTGCCTGCCTTCCAGTCCCTACAGACTGCACAACACAGGCAGCAGTTGTTGTTTCATGCTCCTGCAGAGGTGGCCCCTATAGGAACATCTCCATTTTACAGTCTCCAATACATTCATTGCAGCACTAAATGCTGAAAAGGCAAAACCTGATTCTTAGCTTTACCTCTATCACATAGGAGACCTTATTTACCTATTTCAATAACCATAACAACATCCATGCCTTCCTTCTGAAGGGGATCAGTGTGATAAATAGCTGGTATGAGTAATAAGTTATCCAGTTTAATGGCCAAGTTGGGTTGGAAAAAAATAATTTCACAGGATCCAAAGCATACCATTTACCTCAAGCTAAAATGTTTTGCTGTTTCTTCTAGATTCATAAGATCAGTTTCTTTCTAATTATAAATTTTATTTGTGTTTTTAAAGCACAATGTTTTGATTTATATATATATATTTTCTGGTGGAATTCTCTGTGGAATTGCTATGATAAACTTCAAATAGACATCTACAAATGACACTTTTACTTATTTCCATACTTATTTCCATAATACATGATAAAAGCATTTGCTTGGTTTTATCATCCTGTCTTATTGTAAATATTTCTGTAATCATCATCCCAGCCAGTATTTATGAACTAGTTAGAAATTACTTGGACTCAATAGCAGCTGCATTCTACTAAATGGATGCAATTTAAATGAGACTCCTTTCAATTTAAGAACTGCTTTTCACCTTTCTGCTGAGAATCTCACAGAAGTAAAGTTTGTAATACCACATCCTCTCTTAACCTGAGAGAAATTGATGCCCCTTATATTTAATTTGTATGAAATTAAATGTTTTGTAATGCAGTGGTTGCTAAATAAGTTCTTTAAATGATGTAACACATTCGAAATGACAATTTAAAAAATATGTAAATATATTTCATACAAAAGTTCAGAGAAAGGTGAGGGACATTGGCAAAGAAAATCCACAAGTGTCTTTAGAATGAGGTAGCAGAGATTTTTACTTCCAGTTTTGTGTGATGTATAAAAAAGCAGAAACAAGAACTTTTCTTAGTATCTCCCTCCTTTCTCTGCCTCCCCCTACTTCGCAAACCTCAAAACCTTAAATTGATTTCTAGTTTTAAATAAATGAAATCCTGATGGATTACACAGTGGCAATTAGAACAGGGAATGCAGTGAAGTTTTAGCTTTAAAAAAAGACCCAACCAAGAAAATTTTGTCTCTATGGCTTTAAAGTTTTGAGAGTGTGTGTGTGTGTGCTGATGTGTGTGTTATGAAATTTTGTGTTGGTATTGGGTTGCTAAATTGTTCATAATTGAGCATTTATGAACACTTGATATATACAGAGTTTTTGATTTATGAAATGGGCCCAGTGGTCAGAAGATATATGATTCATTTCAGTAATATATTTGTCTGGTGGCACCTGATCTATGAATCAAGAAAGTGATTTTCCAGTCAGGCAAGTGCTTTGCAAGTAAGACTGATTTATAAGTGTAGAAAATAATGGATTGTTCATGTGCCTGATTTATAAGTAGCATTACTGTCATACAGATGGTTTGAAACACAATACTTTATATGTTGGATGTAAATATCTATTTTATTAATAAAAACTGACTGATTTATGTGACTGATTTGTAAATCTTTATTCTAGATTTCAGCAGAAGTCATGCTCTGATATACATTATTTCTCAAACAGGCTATTTTGCAAGGTCCAAATTTTGTAATCACAGTTTAGCTTATTGATATTTACTTTGCATTCTTCTCACTTCATGTTCTTACCAAGATGAATTACTTTCTTTGTACTTTTTAGGGTACTGCTTTGATGAATGTTGTAAATGGGTGGTTTTCTATCATTTCACACTTTCTCTCCTAGTGATGCTTTCTGCCCAGCCTTCATATTTACCAATTATTTCTGACCTCTGTTTGTGTCTGAATGCCACTTCAAGAGCATCTATTGCTTTTTCTTAGTAGCTGCATACAAATTACCACAGCAAACAAACTAATGAATGGATAGAAACTGTAGCCAAGGCTTGATAATACTTCACAAATCTGTTGCTTGGGAATTTGGGCTATAAACCAAGTACTTTGAGATAGTAAGCTTTCAGTTGCATAATTAAATGGAATAAATTTGTTCTATCTGAGATCAAAAGGAAAAGGTGCCCATAAGGTTGATCTTTCTGCAGTTTTTAATCAGTGTTGGATTATATCTAAAATGTGTTTGTAGTATTTAATCTTTTTTTTCCTTCTTCATACTATTCCTCCATTGAGGACCTTCACAAATTTTTTACTGAAGTTGGTACATCACAACATATGATTTTCATCAGTGGAATTCTTGAATAAAGAGCAAAAATTTTGAACTTTATATTTAAAAAAAAGAGAAGCTTTTAACTGAAAATGATACAGCAGATCTGAGTCCATTTTTGGGATAGCTTCAAAAATATTAGTAATTTGGAAGCCTACAAGCAGTACTTTACACAAACAGTGCCTGATTGAGCTATTCATAGTGGGAATTCAGATCCTTATTGAAATGCTTACTATTGGTCATCTGGCTTTGTTTGCTGTTTTATGGTTTAATCTTCACACAGTCTCAACAAACATCTCACTTTAATGAGTTGTGATTACAGTCACGACAAACATACGCAGGAATCAAAACTCAAGCTTAATAGTTTGTGGGGGAATACTGTCAGAAAGAGCAGGGTGAGTGAGAGTTTGGATCAGCATTGGATCCCTGGATATGGAGCATTGCAGCAGTGCATTGAGGCCCTGACTTAGCCTGTCCATCACTTTGCAAGGAAACTGTCAATGAGGAAAAGGAACAGTTCAAGGATATGAATAACCCAGATCACTTTAACTTTAAAGTTAGGGACAGATCTCAATATACTGTACATGGGATGCAGCAGGCCATGAGAGAGGAAATTGGAGCTATGACCCCTTCAGTCAATGGTTAAATTCTTGACTGTTTGAAGAGATACTCCTGTTAGTACACAGTTTCTTGGGAATTTAAAGCGCAATGAAGGTGAGGAAAGAGCAAGCAAGATTGTCATGGAGTAAATCCAAATGGAAAGAGTCAGGAATGCACAACCTTGCCGGGGCTGCCATACAATCACATCATGACTATTGGTCATATCCTTGATCTGTAGAGTTTCAATGGATAAGATAAATGCATGTAGATAGAGAAGAATTCTGGAAGTCCACAGCAATGCAGTGGCTAGGCCAAGGCACACAAATATCTCAGTTCTGTGATAAATGGACATTCAATGATTTGTGATTAAAACTTTGTTCATGTTCTCCTTTTCTAGTCTTCAGTCACTGCATTTCAAACAACATGAACCACAATAAACTGTAAAGGGTTTTCTGTGGCAGAAACTTTAAGCAGATCTTATGTTAATTAGAATAAGCTAGAGTAGCTTCAGATCTTGTAAAAACCATCATTTTTATGATCAAATTTACGTTGAAGAGATTCACTAACAGCACATTAACTCATTGTAAAAGATCTGATAAAGTTTAGATGAGCTACACAAGTGACTATATTTCTTGGAACATTAATTATAATTTAAACTTTAATATGCTTACAACTGTTACTTTGAGAATAAAAGGACAATTTGGAATGACAAAACATTAGGTTTTTATGAATTGTGCTTCATTGAAGCTACCATATTTTTAAGTTATTTTGGGATTAGATACTGTAACTTCAATTTATAGCTGGCTGGAAAATTTCTGAGGGTTTTTGCACACTGAAAATTTGAAGTTGGAGAAAATATTTAGCAATAATTTTCTCAAATCCTGCATTTAAGAAACTCACTCTGTGCTGTGAAAGATGGAGGGAAATATTTTGGTCTGACTGAAATCTGAACATGTGGTTTCACAAATCACAGAAAAGTGGAGTTTGGTACCAAACTGGTCTCCAGCATTAGCACATAGAAAGAGTTATGTTATCTTGAAAGTCCTGATAAGCTTGGTTTGGGCTTTCTCTCTGAACTGCAGTAGGCATGACACTTGGTTTCTACCTCAGCCTTGCCCTCATCTGTCCCTTCATGTATATGCAGAAGCCCTATCTACTCACTCAGGCAGAAGGAATGGGCAAATATCATCAAACTATAATTTCAGACCTCGTGCAGTAGATTTGGTGAAGGGGGTTTGTGTCCAGTTAACTGAAATAATATATTTTCTGTTTGATTTTAAAAAAACAGTTTAGTCAATTTTGAAATGCTAGAATATTTTTATTTGTGTGTTTCCAGACATATTCTGTATTTCCACCTTTTCTCTTTCAAGTTTCTGCTCTAATCCATCAAAAACCCCTCAGAATTTCTTATAGGACAAGAGCAATGACTGTCTACAAGTTTTACCTCCAGCTGTTTCACAAGTGTTTGAGTAGGCAAAATGCTTTGGATTCACACATTGAGTTACAGCTCTGGTGCCTATATAGTTACCCCTAAGTACCTGTAGTATTTTTTTTTTGGATTCTGAATCTTAAAGGACATTTTGGATTCTCAGCTAGCATAAAACATTGATGACTAGAGCCTCCCAGCATTTACACCAGTTCTTTGTTAATTTAACTGATGTTGCCTTCTCATCCACCCTTTACACACACAACCACTTTAATGGTACTATGTAATTGCCTGAGCACTTCTGTCAATTTCTCACTTTTTATTTTTAACATTTCAAAAAATAAATATGCACTCAGTATGTGACTGTCTTGTCTTCCTTCCCTTTCCTTAAAAACTTTTGTTTACTGCCCATTGTCACGTTGTGAATATAGTGTATGAATTTATCAGAATGTTCCTCACAGCTGTAACTCTTACATTCTGCTCCAGTACCATTTGTCATGAGCCTTTTTAAAGATGAAATTAATGAAAAACATCACTGGACGAATTACTCAGTTCTGAGTGTGTGTTTCTGTGTGCATCTAGGACTTGGGAGGAGAGACCTTTTGGAAATATCTACTGTTGGCAAGCCACAAAATTTCCTACTAACACAAGGAATCTTACAAATGTGACTAACAAGTGAGCATAATGTTGTTTGTACAGTGTGTCACACTCATTTTACCAGAGCTTGCCTCCTCTGTCGTAGAGACACAGTCCCTACGCTATTAACTCGTTTTCTGATGACTAGATCTTTGTGTTTAGGCCCTCTCCTTAAAGTAAAGTACTTCAGTAAAAGTCTTAGTTGTGATCTCTTGGAATATTAAGGTAGATATTGCAGCTCTGTGGTAACAAATATCCTGGCTTTGGTAAAGAGCATGGAACCACTGGAAAGAAACAAAGCTGGCAGAGAGGTAACCAGGATATAATTCCATATGTGTCCTCTCATTTGAAGACCTCGTTTCCTTTCTGCAATTGAATCAGAAGGTAAAGAGATCCATGAAAGTAAACCATGAATACTGGGACAGAAATGAGCAACAAAATTGCAGTTGAAGCTCCAAGGTTTGGCTCCTATCTAAGGCCAAACACAGAACCCTGCCTTGTTTCTCTATTTTACCTAAGTGGTTTTTTGCCCATTTTTCCTCCACACATTTGCTTGTATTTTGAACATCAAGCTGAGCACATTAGCAGCAGGATGCATTGCATTGTTAAACTGCATCACAGTTACTGGGATCCAAGCCCCAGGCTCTGCAGTGGCCACCTAGGAATTGCATATTGCTAAAAGAGCATCATGACCAATGGAGTTTAAATAACACAGCTATTGGACTACAGTGTATGCAATTCCAAATTGATTTCTGACAAAACTGAACTCCAAACAGTGTCGAAATACTGAATTCTTATACTCCACTGTGTTGAGCTGCAATGGAAGTCACAAATTTAAATATTCAGAGAAATATAAAGAACTTTCTTAGAAAATTCATTGACTACAGTAGTTAAACTCTGCTGTGAAACAAAAAATATGTAACATATTAAGGCAATGCTTGCCCTTTGAAGGGTTGTGATGTACAAAATTGTGAACTGTAACTCAAAAGGAGCTGAAGTTGCTTTAGAGCTTTAATGCAGGTTTTGGTGTAGTGTTCTGGAAGAGGTTACTGGGAGGTTTTAGCTTCAGGTGCTTACACCAGCCCTCTGTGGGAGACTGCCAACCCCCCAGTGTGCTCAGCACAATGTTCGCATGCATAACTCAGACAACTTAAAAATGAGGTGCTCAAGGTTGGATGCCAAAGCATGAGATGACACCATTGAATATATATTAATGTATTTTTTCCTGTTGTTCTCCAAGGATGACTACTCAGTAAAATAATGTTATAAATTGCAACAGCATTATTTCCTAGAGTTCAGCTCTTAAATCCATCCTTAGTTTCATTTTAATTACAACCCCCTGGCTTTCTTTATAACACAGTCTGAAGAACTGAGATGCTGAGTCTGTGAGATGACAAACTAGGGAAGTGCTTGAACAAGACGGTTTCTTAAAGTATTCTAGGTTATATTTGTAGATGCACTCCTTTTTCTATAAAAAAGGCTGAGTTTTTGTTTTGGTTGCTTGTTATAAAATATAAAAAGGATGGTTGACTTGTCAGCCTAACATTGGGAAAGCGTTTAGGTCTTTTAGTGACCTCACTTCCACGTTTGTGTGACTAAGCGCCACATTGCTACGAATTTACTGTAGATGCACATTTCTTGACTGGAGTAAACTACCAGAATACATCTGATTAGAGGCAAATGTTAACATTTTTGGAGCACTGAAAGTCCAACTAATGTTTTATTTGCATGTGTCAATCAGCAGAATAAGGAGAGTGTCCATTTCCCAGAAAATCTACTTGTGTCCAAATGTTGTGTCTGCTGCATCCTTTGTTAAAATTGTGCTAGGAAATTGAAAGGGAGCACAGGCCTGGGACATTACTTAAAGAATTTCTAGTGATGCCTGTTATGTCATTAAGTACCAGTGCTTTGGAGAAATCAGGTTTTCCCCCTCTACTTTGTAAGATTAGAATTGGTAGAAGTCAAATAGCTGGCTTGCATCATACCTTTTACTATTTGACTAGACTACTGTCTGTAATAAAATTCAGCTTCAAGCATGACTCATGGTTTGTAGAAGAATGATGAACTTTAGTAACCACTGTAATGAGCCTCCCACTTTTTGTGCCCCCAGGTGTACATTATATATATATAGGTTAGACTTCCTGTCCTTTAGCCAGGAACCTGAGCTTGGATCAATATTGTATGGACGATGTGGCCTTGAAAAGATTTATGTCTTTGCTCACTTTTAAGATTTTGCTGAATATATTCAGAAAGATGTGCTCTTCATTTAAGGAAATGAAGAAGCAGCTGTTGCTTGGAATGAAAATTTTGTTCAACTGAGGCCAAAGCAACATCCTAAAATAGTGCAATTCCTTCAACTGTTAATACAATAGTAACCTTTCAAAGCTGACAACACAGTTTTGTGATTTCCAGTGAATAGTGTTACACATTTTTTTGCTGTGCCAAAACCTGAGAGCAGACATTCTGGATCAGTGAAGCTGGCAGAAAATGGTGAGTGGTTTACTGGTGCCAAAATAAAACAACTGTAGGATAAAAACCCACCACTGAAATCTGTGCTTTTGGGAAGTAATTTGCTTAAACAGCTCATATTTCTGTCAGCAAAACCCTCAAGAATGTTTATCCTTAATTGCATCAACATAAATGTTGATAATCAAGGACTTCAGGAAAAATTTACAGAAATGACAGTGTTCTCTAACTAAATTATTAAACATCATATTACTTTCACATTTGAATCCCAATAAGCTTCTGTTCTTATGTGCCCAGGAATTACTTGGCATTGATTTCAGGAAAAATAATTCTTTGTGAGAAGATGAAAAGTGTGATTTTCCAGACTTCTGAAAAATTAGTGACTTTATTTCCTGTCGTTTGATTAAGGGGGAAAATAGTGTTACTGAGGGTATTTTACATTAGAATGAATTGAAAGTAAAGAGAGCAGGATAGCAGTACATCAGTAATGGGGGAGGAGGGTGGGTCTGGGCCTGAGGTGGGGACATCTTATCCATTCCTCATTACATGAGCCAGATAGTGCTCTGCTGGAGGTGTGTGCCATAGAGTCTCCTTGTAAATCGCTGGCAACTGTAAATAAAAGGAGAGAGAGAATTAAAATGTCTCATGGTTAATGCTTAATATTTTCCCAGCTCATTTTTCCAAGAACAAGATTTAGGAGGTGCATGTGGGATGAGCTGCTTTTTTGGGAGCAGGGAGGGAGAGAGGGAGGGGTTAAGTTACTCCTTTGTGTGTTATGTGGTGCTGAGGTATGGGAGTAGGGAAGAGAAATGACATCTGGTGCTGATCTCAAACACCCACGCAATGAGAGGAATAGATCATCACTCCATCCTTAATTCCTGTTTACTAGGAATCCCAGTTCTTTTCTGGAATTGTGTCACCATGCAGAATAAATCAGTATGCAAGCCAGGTTGCTTTACTTATGGTACTCTTTTTTAATACAAAAAGGCAAAAAGCTAAAATCATCGTGGTTTTAATATAATTTAAACATAGTAGGAAGAAAATAAAAATGGAAACCCACTGTCCTTGAGTGACACCTCATCTTTTTATCACATGCATAACTCTCTTCGTATATTAAGATCCAGAAGAGAATTTGTCTATGCTGGCCATTGTTTCTTTATTCCTGCTACATAACTTAGAATTTTCTCTGTGGGAGACCTGTGGGGATTAGCTATTAAGTGCTCTTTGAAGTCTTGGTCTCTAGGTGAATGTTTTTAAAAATGGCAGGCTTTCCAATATGTTTCTAAGGAAAATGAGAACAACTGTATTTTAACCTCGGAATCTTTCACAACCAAAGACTGTAACTTGAGGCGTTTCCCTTGCCTGATCTTGTTGACAGCCTAGTGTTTTCAAGTGTAATTGAGCAGGTAGGAATGACTGCTGATCTACCTTGCATTACTTGAGGTTTAGTTTGCTTCTGCCAATTTAGGGATTTATGGGGGAGGGTGCTAGGTGTTCTGAGCCATCTGGAGCTGGAGATCCTTTTGCTCAGAAACTTAGACCAGTGCCTTTTTACCCCATTTATTCTCACTGAGCATTTGTCTAGTTGTTTTTCTTTGCCTCAGCATGCTAACCTGCATTTTTTCAGTTGAATTTCATTCTCCTTTTTTTTCAGACTTCTCTTTCGCTTTTTTTTCCAGGATAATTTTGAATTCCATTTGTATCCTCCAGCACACTGGCAATCACTCCCAGCTTGATGTACCTGCAAAATTAATAATCTTACTGTCTTTTCATCAGCCAGTTTATTAAGGAAAGCATCAAGTAGTCCTGTACTTAGGATAGGCCCCTGTGGAATCTTGTGGCGGGTATGCCAAAGATGGTTTCAGAATCAGTTCCCATAATGAACTATACATATTGGCTAATAAACCTTTTAAAATTACTTTTTATATTGCTTTGGGAGCTCTAATGTGTGGTTTCCTCATAAATTTTGTGGCATAGTGTATTACCTTAACAATTAGTTCTTGAGTTTGCTTGACTGAAGAAGTTGACTTGGGTTTTTATTTCTTCTAAGAACACAACCAGCTGTAAGAGTGATTGCAAGGCCCTTTTGGTCATAGGGAAATGTAAGTGAAGGGCAGGCTTGAAGAAACATGCTGCTAGATGCAAGAGTGACAATGAAATCAGAAAGTCCTCTAATATCTGCAGTTATACATGCTGCAATCCAGAGGGTAAAAAAATTACATTGATTTATGCACCTGGTTCCATTGGCTGAGCATGATAAAAATCTTCCTGACCCTTCTTGGATAGCTTATTTGTGGTCTGAACTTGGAACAGCTGATAAACAGAGGGATCTTCCTTGTACCTTAGCAGGGGTTTAATGCTAATGTGTTTTCTTCAGTAAGTTCCAGTAGTTGTTATGGCTAAAAATAGATGCTATTTTTTAATTGCTGTGTGTAGAGAAACTCAAGGGAATGTGTTGTCAGGGCCTCAGAGGTATGAAAATAGTTGCCTTGCAGAACCCATGCAAGGGCCATGTTATTGGTCACCAGAAGTTGTGCAGATGCTGTAAAAGGAGGCAGACCATATTCTTACAGATAGAGGACATCTGATACAGTAAGTTCACCCACTACTGTGCCATAAGCGGTCACTGGTTAGGGCCTGAAAGGAGCACTGAAAATTTTGTCTGTTAAGCTGGGCTTGGTGCCATGTGACTGTCAATAATACCTGGACTTAGGCTGGTTTTTTCCAACCACTCTAGGTGTGTACATGGTACTTTATTCATTTTTCCGTTTTCTGCGTTTCCAGAGTAGTCCACACTGCTCTGGCTTCTCCGTAATCAGTAGCATACCCTTCCTCATACATGCTGACACTGTTCCATCAGTTCAGCCAAAGGCAGGCTTCAAAGTTTACCTCGCTGCTTAACTGAAAGCTGATATTTTGGCACACTTACACATTTGGTACCCTGGGTGTTGTCTTAAGCACAAATCTGAAGAGAGGCTGAAAAAGCAAAGATTTTGTTTTGTCTTTATTTTTGAGTATGGCATCAGGGTGCAGAACGAGCTCTGTGTGTGGATTCAGCCACGTTCCAGTCTCACACTCAAAACACACAAAAGGGTGCTAATTCTGCATTTTATTAGAAGTTCTGCATCCCCTATTAATGAGAATTTTTATCTGCTTTCTATCTGCAAGTGGTGTCCTTAAGAAGAAGAGAGGTTCTATTAACCTCATCCAAGCTGGTAGGACTTTGCAAGAAGCCTTGCATAGGTTTGGATGGATTGAGAGAATTGTGGGGTGCTTGAAACAAAGAGCAAACCTTCTGAGCATGTGAAGTCACGCAGCCCACAACAGCTGTGCTCACAGGCTCAAGTATTTTGCACTTCATGGATCATTGTCTTCAGTGGGCCCCAAGTCCTGCTAAGCCAGACTCAGTTGACTTTGCAGGCCTCCTCTTGATGATGAAATTCCTCGTTGCCACTAGACTCTAAAGATGATTTAGCTGCCAAAATCGTTACAGGATATCAAACAAACAACAGCCTCTTATGATTGCATGCATTTTTTTAAAATTGACCTGTTTTTCTATCACATTTATATTTAATAAGTGCCTTAACAAATAAGTATTTGATATGAAGATCTTTCTAAGAAGAAGCAACTCTGGCACATACAGTGGAAAAGCACAAGTAGAGGCATGAGGATACATTCCTTCATTTGAAAAATGTCCTCCTGTGTGCAGTTTAAGACTGGCACTTAGTGAAGGCAGTTTTCATAGCTGTGGACCACCATGGCTATAAGGGAAATTTAGTACCTCTAATTAGAGAAAATACTGCCTTTCTCTGCAAGCCTGTCCTTAGTAATTGAAGAATAATGTGTTAAACCATTATGGTCATTAAATATATGAAGAGGAGGGTACACTTATTTCAGTTTGCCTTTTTAAAAATGGCTCATTAATAATTTAAAACCCTTTGCTTCAGGGTTTTTTAAACACCTAACTAAAAATTAGACTCCTAATTACATGTTAATAGTACAGTGGCAAAATGGGAGGGAAGAAGAGAATCATAATTACTCATTCTCTCTGGCCTTATTTCAGCAAGTCATTTGAACACGTGGTTTTAAGCCTTCAGTAGTCAGAGAAGAAAAGGACTGCAGGCACTCAGTAGCATAAAGACAGCAGGCACAGGAAAAATGAAACTGCAGTGTGCAAATGCTGTTCTATAGTGCTTGCTGTCAGAAATGTCTGAAGGGTTGTTTCAAGAGAGGCTTTGAATTTGGAATGAAACCAAAATTAGAGAGAATTTTCTTTTCCAAAGCAAAATAGAAATAAGCATACTATTCTGTACAAGTACAGAGATTCCTTGTCAACAGAGTCACAATAGTTCATTTTGAAAGGTGTCAGGAGAAGGCTGTCTGGTGCAGTGGCCTACTTCCATCACAGATAACCATATGTGCTTTTTGGAAAAGCTTTTGTTCCTGAGATTTGGTCCTGGATAAATGTACTGAATTGCTTCAGATCTATACATCTTAGACAGATTGGCAGATACTAGTGGAAAGGATTCATGCTTTTTAAGTAGGTTTCCTAATGCAGTATTCTTTTCTATGACAGAGTGGCTTCTTTTTGCGTTATGTTTCTAGTGAATGATGTATGTACTGAGTACTGGTGGAGCACTTTACTGCTTTGACTCACTCCTGGTGGCAATAATATAGCATTTTAACAGCTTGTAAAGAGCTAGAGGAACTTTTAAATGGGCTTAGACTAACTGGCATCACCAACATTTCTTCTGTCATTAATGTTTGTATTTCTGCTCAGTTTTCTTACTTGTGTCCAGATGGCCAGAAAGACAAAGAAAGAATTCTAAGATAAAATATAGTAGAAAATAAGAGCTCACCCTTTTTAACTCCTCGTCTTACATGTTGTTTTTCTGTTTGCATAAGTACCAGATCATGTTAATGATGCCTTAGCATAGAGTGAAGAATAATACAGACCTGTGATGTATCTGAATATTGTTGGTTGCTTGATGACTGTCAACTGACAGCTCACCTTATAGCTGCTGGAAAATATTGCAGTTTTTACACGTTTTAGAATTTGAATGGATGAATCTGTGATTGAATCAGGGTTGCCACTCTGTCATTTGTCTCAGAAACCAGCAAGTCTCAGCTCCCTACTTTAAGAGAGATATTTTCTTACTATTGTTTATGAACCCTAGATGGATTGATTGAATTCTTTGGCTAGTTTCAGAAATCCAAATCTTTAGCTTTTTCACTCTACAAGCAAAATGACAATATGTTCAATATTTTCCTATAGCAACAAAATGTTTGCAGGCTTTTACTCTTTTTCATGTGAAAAAGAGAACCTATCATCAGATTCTCCATTTGCTTGATCCATTTTGTAAGGTTACCCATTTTGGTCTCCAAAGAGTTGAAAATTTTCCCTGGCTTGTGCAGTTTGTGATTACCTTGTTCCACCTTTATGGCATGTTCTGCTTTCAACAACATTAAAAGCAGAATACTATCATTTTCTGTAATTCACAAAGGTATTGGCAGATTAAAGCTTTCAGCCATACAGGCAATGCTTCATTTTACTGCCACAAAGATAAAGAACCTCTTGTAATAGAGGATATCACAAGAAATAAATAAAAGAGGTGAAAGAGAGAGCAAGAATTCCTTCTCTCCCCTTGAGGATGGCATGGTGAAGCTGTTAAAATGGTGGTGGAGGGAGAAAATCTCATTACCCCAGCAGTTTACATTGCCTCATGCACAGACTGTTCTTGGTGGCACAGCACCCACAAGTTTGGTGTTTTGTATAAGCAAAGGCCATGGAAGCATGGCCATGTCTCAGTCCACAACTGAGGCTCATAAAGCTGGACCACTGTGACCGTGGTCACAGGGGCTTGCAGGTGAAGCAAGAGACGAGATCAGAAGGCTTGATTTATTATTTTATGATATATATACTACATTAGAACTATACTAAAAAGAATAGAAAGAAAAGTTCTCAGAAGGCTAGCTAAGCTAAGAATAGAATAATAAGAATGATAACAAAGATCTGTCTCTCGGCAGAGAGCAAGACCCAGCTCCGCCGTGAGTGGTCAGTAAATCCAAACATCCACAGGAGACCAATCACAGATCCACCTGTTGCATTCCACAGCAGCAGATAACCATTGTTTACACTTTGTTGCTGAAACTTCTCAGCTTCATCAAGAAAAATCCTAATGAAAGGATTTTAATGAAAAGATGTCTGCGACAGACCGCAGTTTATTTCATCAGTTCGACGTCTGATCTTGCTTGTAAATTAGGTGAACGCCTCTATCACTAGGAATGTCGGGACCGAGGCTGTAAGTAAAATCAAGAGCATTTTTCTTTGTCTGTGTGTTGAGTTTGATTTTGGTAGGGGCTTTTGTTTTGGGCTTGTTGTTTGGATTGGCTTGCTTTGGTTTTTCCCTTGTCTTCCAAAATATACTGTTGTTATTTAAGCTCAGTCCGCTATTCCTTGCGGACAGTGACTTCCATGGGTTTGGGCCCACACCTGCCCTGGTGTGGGGCTGAAATGGGGCTGTGTCAGACC
The DNA here is from genome assembly GCF_028018845.1 of Melospiza georgiana. Lineage (NCBI taxonomy): Eukaryota > Metazoa > Chordata > Aves > Passeriformes > Passerellidae > Melospiza > Melospiza georgiana. The sequence continues at coordinate 93,241,647 of NC_080431.1, read as the reverse complement.
TGTCAGTAATGTACAGAGATCAGCTCTGCCAGCTGTTTGTAATGTACAGAGATCATCTCTGCCAGTGTCAGACCTGTCAGTAATGTACAGAGATCAGCTCTGCCAGCTGTTGCTCTGTGCTGCAGGTGTGAGCGAGCAGGGATGTGTCACAAACTCCCCTTGAGGACACAGCCTGCTGATAATGCCATGTGCCTTCCAGGGCAGCTTCATCTTCTCCTCAGCATGGCAGTGAGGCAGCATCTGAGGAGCAATTGCTAAGTAACTCAGAGAGCCACAAAGCAACTGGACTGGATCCCAAGTCTTACTTAGTGAATAACAGCAAAACTGCTCAAAGGATTTCTAGACAGTGCATGTGATTAATCATGATGTGCTCTTTTAAGATTTTTCCAGTTCAAAGTAAATAGAATCAAAAATTCTTTTCCAGGGGAAGCAAAGTGGTCTTATATCCATGTTGAATTCAGTCAAATAATTGCAGATCCTGGATTTTAATATCTTGAAAGAAGCAGTAATTTTTGATTTGTGACAAGGAAGAGGACCAGTGGGGAGAGTTGATAGTTACTGAAGGCAAGTTATTGCTTTCCTTCATGTTTCTTTCCTTCCTTGGTTACCCAGGCTGAGCTGAGACCTTCTTACACACTGTGTGCACTTGCATAACAAACAAAAAAGTTCACCAGAAAGATATGCTGTAATTTTGGGAAATAAGTGGAAAAACTGTTTAAGGAGAAAAAAAAAATGCTCTCCACATAAAGTTATCTTTCTAACACAGAAAAAAAAACCCAAAACCCCTAATTTTATATATACATTTGTCTGTACTTTTTACTGGGCAATCTTTACAAAGGTCTGGATCAGCCAAAAAGGTGAGGCGTATGCTGAATGCTTACCTTTATTGTCATGAAGATAGCAGAAGTAAATTTAAGCCAAAAATAAGAAAATATTTTTCTCAGGATTCAAAGGAGTTTTGACCATTACTTTCACTAAAATGATAGAAGGACCCTGATTTTTTTTCGCCCTGTGGTTTCTTGAGTATTTTTTACCTCTACAGCTTTGGAAGCACTGTAAAAAAATGAGTATGAATAAATGGAATAGTCTTAGAGATGGGGCATGTCATAACACATAGATGAGCTATGGCATGCTCCATCTTAGCCAGTCAATACCAGAGCAGAGAACTGAACCCAGGAGTCTTGATTTTCTTGATTTCACCTTGGAGTGTATCACACTGTCTCTGGTGAAACCCTTAAACTCATCTGTGGCTTTGCCAAGAGAATAAATAGCTGCTTCCCTAGTGTTTATCCTTCTGTAAATGACCGAAGTAATGGGGAATTCTTGCCGTGAAGAATTTAAAGATGGACAAAATTATAGGTAGAGGCCCAGGTAATGGATGTAACTTAACTTTTAGGATGTGGAAATTTGGGAAGTTTTATGGGAATTAGAACTGTAGTACTATAGAACTGTAGTTTTTGCAATGGTATTTATAAGTCACTTCAAGGAATCTGTATAAGTTATCTGTATAAGTTATCTGTTAAGTTATATGGAGAACTGTGAGTTAAAGCTAAGGACAAACAGCTGCAGAAAGTCTCTAAATTTTCTCCTCCTTTTAATTCTTATATTACTATTGGAAGTAGGGATGCAGACAACCTATTTTCAAACAGTTCCAATTATTGATATATCTCTGATTAACCTTTACTATAACAAGTATTTACGTATTCAGAATTTTATGATCACACCAAAAAAATTAAGTGATCAACAACAATATACAGTTGTTAAATTATAGTCCTGTCATTTCTGAGGTGAAACCCAGTTTCTCCATCCTATGTTGGTTGTGCAATGGGGTCTTGGGCCTGGTAAATCTCCGAATAGCTCACTCCAGAAAAGAGAGGCTGCCCAATGTCCTGTGGCAGGCTGTAGGCAAGCCAGGGCTGAAAACCAGCCTGAGTGTGCTACAGCACCCAACAGCCTGGTCCAGGAGAAACTGGGCTGGAATGGAAGCCCTTCCAGTCAAATGAATGCATGTAGGAACTTCTACTGACCAGTGCTCCCCCCAGCTCAGCTAAGACCAAAATGTATGTCAGTGACACGCTAAGGGGATATACATGAAGAAATAGGCTTCATCTAATATATGAAACAGAAAGGGAGAGGGAATTTAGAAAAATGCTAAGCTCTGTTCTCTCCTCAACCAGAGGATTTAGAGGGTGAAATGTGATGCGCTGACTTCAATTCTTGCAGCAGCAACACTTGAGACATCCACAGTTTTTTATTTATTTATCTCTTCTGCTTCTGAAATAGCTTAAAAGCAAATAAAAACCCACCCAAAAATCTGTCTTGGGCATAGAAGAGTAGACCTTTGCAAGCTTCATGAATGTGTCTTTGTGGAAGATACCAGTGAGTCTGCGGAATACTAACACAGCTATTGTCAAGCACCATTAGGCATGTGAAGCAGCAATATTGTCAGATCTTTGGATTTTTGTGCTGGTTTGAATGAAGCCTTAGGTCTCAAAACTGTTTTCGTAATCTGACAATCTGTTCCACTTTTGAGAAATTGATATTCCAGTCCACAGGTGAAGCAGAGACAAAAGTTTCTCCCATTCTCCAGCATCCAAAAGCTAAAAGGAAAACAAGACTGTGAAAGTCATGATTTAGAACTCCAGTGGTATAACTTGAGTGTTTGAGTTTTGGCAATATTGAAAAAGTCTTACAGGGAGATGACTGATTACATCTGAATACAGGGAATTCCTCTTTCTACTTTCTGTAAGGCTTCTTGTTGAGCGCTGTGTAAAGAGCCCCCATACATTTTGTGTGCCACAAGGATGGGCTGTGCCTTGTCTAGAAGGGGTCTGGTGCAATGAGCAATATACTTGTACACAACTTTAAACTGGAGGGTGTGTTCTGTTTGACTTCTTGCATTATGAAGAGTCAAGCTGATTTTAATCTCAATTAATTGGAGTATCCTTGAAAGAAATCTCAGGGAGTGGAAAGAGCTGTTAGTCTTGCAGTGTGCATATTGTTGCTGTGGATTTTTTATTTTTCCTGAAGAAAGCATCTGCTCTTAGATCAGTCCAGATAGAAAAAAAAACATTCTCAGAGGCTGATTGCTCTGAGAACAAGCAGTAGTTTGCTTGAGAATAGATCTGCTGCCTCCTTAATATTGCAATTTACAGCTGACTTCCCTGTCCTTTGCATGAGAAGAGAGTCCTCTGATAGTCCTCTGAATTTAGTGGGATCAAGGTTGCCTGAAAGAGATTTCTTCAAGCTGCAGGCTCTTAAAATGAAAATTGCTGAGGTCTCCTATTACAACTGAACAGAAAGATCAGCCTCTCTTTTGCCTCAGGCAGTAGGTAGGAAGTCTGTGCAGGAAAGAAAGTATAATCTATTTTTCTGATATTTAGTGGTGATAACGGCCAGGGGTAAGGGATTTACTGTGCTGGGGTCTGTTAAGTTAATCTCTGCCCTGCACAGCCCCTGTTCATAAAGACACGAGACATGCTAGTACAGAGCTATAAGTACAGATAAGCTGGGTTCATATTTGCATAAATTAATATCACAATGATCTTAATTGGCACAAGGGAGACACCAATCTGACAATAATGACACCAGTGCCAAGTGACAATAATCCATCAGCACCAAGGCTGCTGTAGAGGTGTGTGGCTCTGGTTCAGCTGTGGTAGGGTGCACACACATCAGTGTTACATTCTGCCAGTTCTGCAGAACCACAGAAGCAGAGCAGTTTTGCTGTCCCAGACTCCCTTTTCTCCTCCCTTCCTCCCCTCTTCCTCTTTTTCTTTCTTTCTCTTGCAGGTGGAGTTTTCCTCCACTTTGGTCCACTTGGAGAGAAAGGTTTGAGGCGGAGAACTGGTTTTCTTAGAGATGGAAAATTCCTGTTGCTGTGTGGCTGAGGGAGGGGTCACGGCCAGCTGGTTCACTCTTAACCTTTCCTCCCTGTCTCTTCAGGTGGAACAACACCCTGCACAGGCAGCTTCCTGAAGGCATCAGACCCCATCAGGACACTTACTCTACTGATCTAAATTAGCCTTGTCCTTTAAGTTCGCTAACTTGTAGAAAGAGCAGGCAAACTAACCAGCTCCTTATGTCTTCGCAGCTTGCCCAGATTTCAGAGGGACTTTGGTGTGGCTGAGAATTTTCCACTTCTCCAGACATTTCACTGTTTTCTTCCATTGCTCTGCTATGCTTAATTCTGCCTCACTGCCATCCATGTTTCTGAGCTTTCAGGGAGAGGGTTTTCAGATGGGATGCTTGTATCCTTTTGCTGAATTGGAGAGGGGTCTGAGCAGGAGGTTTGACAGCCTGAAGTCCAGTTTCTGGTGGAACTCTCAAGCTGTACTAACTTTCTGTGGACATGGCTCTCCTGAGCAAGTCTGGGCAAATGTTTCTTTGCCCAGCACTTAAAATAACAGATTCTAATTCCAATACCAAGACATTGACATAGTAATACAGAGGGAAAAAATATTTTCTTTTTTAAGGGAAGTTGGAGAGAAGGAATGAGAGACAGGTAGATGCTGAGGCATGTAGCCAGGAAGAAAATAAAGGGTCATGGCTTGTGAGGAAGGGATTTTGAAACAAAAAAAAAGAGTGTTGATCAAAACCAGTTTCACTTAAAAATGTTCACTGCAGAACTGCCTTCTGGTACAATGTAGTGTCAGGCATTGTTGCATCCAGGAGAAAGCTGAAGTCGCTGTGAAGTATTGGTGTTTCACTAACCCATTCTTGAGAGGAAGACCAGGGCTGGGTATTGTTCTGATGAATTTAATGCCTGCTTGTTCTAAGAAACTTTAAACATCTAAGGCAGCAAAACACTCCTCTCATCCCTTCAACAAGTATAGCCTTTTTTTTAAAATGTAAATTTACTAACTGTAAGCTAAATTTGTCAACATGAAAATGAGAACTTGCTTAGTAGTTTAAGTTCTCTGTAAAGTTTGCAAGTTGTGAAACCATTTCCTCCCTCTTACTGGTTTCATGGCCTCCATTCCCTCACCTCCTTCAAAGACTTGTGAAAACTGTTGATAGGGAAGGTAAGAATTGATTTGAGCCCACTTGTGTAGAAAGTCAAATTTACCCATCTTGATTTTTCTCCCGCCTTGGCCAGCTGGTGGAAAATTGCTTTTTGCTCCTAGCAAAGACTAAGAACTACACCATCTGGAAAAAAAAAATAATATGAGTTCATGCTTATTGGAGACACCATAGAGCTGTTAGCTGTTTGGTTGCTGTAACTTTTATTTGTAGGTTTTACTTCAAAGCTTTATACATGTGGGCTTGAAGGATTCCTCCACTCAGAAGCATTTGAATTGAATTGATTCATAGACTTGATTGCTAATATAAGTTTTTTGCATGTGTCCTGTGGGTAGGAATTTTCCATGTCCTCTTACAGGAAACTTTTGTGATCTTCCTGGGCAGAACTTGTGCAAGGCCTATTTTTAGGTACTCCTAATACCACTGCACTTAAAACACTGGGCAAAAGCGAGAGGGATTCTCCAAATGTGAGGTGAAACAATTTGGCAGTTTTCTCCATATTTTTTGCAGGGAATTTACATCTTAAGCTGTTACCAATTGCAATAATATCCTCATCATGAGGTGGTGGCCAAACCTAGTGACTTAACCTGGTGTGAGCACGACTCTCGCTGACTGCAAGCCATCTTCTAAAAAGCCATCTTCTAAAGCCACCTCATTCCAAAGTACTGCTTCTCATAATCTTCTCTACTGTGTCATAATGTTTCTTTGAGGGATTCAATACCTACTGCTTCCCAGAACAGGGCTGAGTTTCACCACAGGGCACAGGAGAAGATGAGAATATTTGCTTGGTTTGTGTCAGTGGGTTTAGTGGGAGATGATGGCCTTTAAAGAAAGCCCTGTGATAGGACTAGAGAGGTTGAAGACCCCGGATATAGAGAACACAGGACAAAATTAAATTAGGTGCTGTGATGAAGGGTGCAAATATAAAATGCAAGTGAATCAGAGACTTCTCTGTGGACTAGCCTGAAAGAAAAGAAAGGGGACAACTACTGTTTAAACTGAATGAATTTTCAGTTCAATAATATTGAATACTGACTGTATTGTAGGGTAGAGATTAAAAGCAAGTTCTTCCAGGGGAAAGAGGTTATTTTTTCCACTTTTCACTGTACTGAAGGGACCTTATCAAGTTTTGTCTGCTCATTTTTGGTCTCCATTTTCTGAAAAGAAATTTCAAATTACATGGAGCTTGGGCTAAAAGGAGAGTTCTAGTTCAGCTAGAAGAGTATGCTCCCAGAGTATGACCCAGGAAAGGCTTCAAACCCACTGTTCTCTAAGGTTTAATGAGATAAAAAATGATTGACATTTCAAAAAACAAAAGAAAAGAGGGAAACAGTATAAGTTACTAATTGACACTTATGGTGGCAACTTGTGTATAGAGATAATGGGGAGAAATAATAGAGCTTTTTCAGAGTTAAAGTGAGATATACTTTAAAGTAATAGTGTTGAGTTTGCCATGTGTATGAAGATATGTTATACCTGTCATCAAGAAAATAAAATTACTCTTTCATGTGTGCATCAGCTAGACACTTAGAAAATAAAGCATGTATTTTGACTCTAATTCCTTTAAAGTTAGCTACCTCTCTAAAAGCCTAGAAATAGAGAGAAGTAGCACATTTGAAAAAGTCTCCATAATAATTTTTAAGAGAGGTTTCATAAATAAACAAGAATTGGAGCTGACATCTATCTATATTCAGAGGAAGCTGAACCGTATTTATTTTCAGCTTTGTATAAACTACCCCACCAGCCAAAAGTTATTAGAAGATGCAGCCATATTATTCTGGGGCTCTTTCAGCTATCTTGAGAAAAAAAAAAAAAAAAAAAAAAAAAAAAAAAAGTAAGCATATGAATTTATAATCCTTTGTTTTCTGGATTTTCTGTGAAATCAAAATACAGCTGTATGTTTATATATGCATACTAAAGATGAGTAGGTGTATGATGCAGATTTGTGGATTTTTTTTTCTGCCCAGATGCAAGCATGAGAAGAGGAATAGTGCTATGGGCAGACTTTGCATGCAAATCTCAGTTCCAGAACTCAGTCATCACATCTGTTCTACAGCTGTCCTCTACTTTTTAAGAAGCTCTCACTTAGTTTGAGAAACCAGATATGGAGATGAACTGAGCATTCACATTTGAGAGTGTGACTGGAAGTGTTCTGGACTGTCAGTCTTCATCTGTGGGATCTCACATAGGTAATATGGCCATCCCCAAACTCCTGAGAGATTTTACCGTACCATCCTTTGTGTCCCCTCAGAGCTGCTGTAAAGCAGTGGTGTCACCCAGACTTGGGTACTGCACTCTGACGTAAGTGAGGCCCTAGAGGTGCATTTTCAAGTCTGTTTTAAAGTTTTCTAAATCAGCTGGTCTTGCTTTATGTCTTCTAAACACAGAGTATCTGCAGATAATTGACTCATTGTTGCAGGACAGTTGTTATGAAAAGGCCAGAAGGCACATTCCTCCCTCAGGCTGGGTTTGATATGAGGTCTGCTGAAGTCACATCAGGCCATCACGTAATTTATTTTTAATTTACTGAATATGTTGCCTTGGGGTCACATAATTGCCAGAAAATCTGAAGTGATTTATGTCATGTCTGCACAATTTCCACACACAAACTTGCTGCAGACACACTGCAAAGACAGGATCATCAGTAAGGAAAAGGGAGACCCCTCAGAAGACAGTGTGTCTCTCAGGCTTCCTCTGCTGACCGATAAATCACAGGGACACAGAAGAGCTGAGGATTCTCTTACAGCAATTTGTAGAGGTTTGCCCTTCAAAGCTGTCTGCTGAAGTGTCAGGCAGTAAAACTTGCCTTCCAGGAGTGCTGGCAATTTTCCTCAAGCCTAGGGGTCTCAGCCTGTGGGCGTGAAGGTGTTCACTTTAAACAGGGGCTATGGATGACAAAACCGAGGAGGCTGAAGCCCCCCAGTGGAGCTCTGCCTGATGGAAGCTGGAAAGCAGCACAGCTCAGAGCAGGGCTCATGAGTCAGTGCCTCATGTCTCACCTATGGGATACCCTGGGATTCCAGAGCACCAAATGTTCCTGGTTGGGCTGGCCTGGAGTGATGGCCCCTTCTTTATTTCAGCTTTAGGTTTTAAAAATAATCAAAATCAAAACAAGCAAACAAACAAAAAGCCCTCATCCTTACCAAAATAAAAGGAAACATTCTTAAAAATGTTTTGAGTGTGTTTAAGTAGAAAGAAGTATCTTGGGAATTATAAATTTGCAGAAGGCAAGTACAGGTGTAGGGCAGCACAGCAGGTATGAAGAAGATCCTATTGGATTAGAAAATCCAGGGACCAAATAAGCCTGTGTCCATCAAAGACCGTACTATAGTGAGAAGAGTTTGGGTGAGCTGGGAGAGACAGAGAACTTGTTTGCATCAGAAAGGCATTTGTGCATAGAAATGAGGACAGATGTGAAGCTGAGCTTCCTTAATTTCAGATTCAGTGGCTGAATTTATCAGAAATATTCTTCCCCTTCCCTCTTTCACTGGTTCATCTATTTTGTACCTTTTGACCAAAGCAAAAAGGTCCTCAACGGTAGCAGTCAGCCAGCTACCCTGTATCATTTTTTATTCATTTGCCAGATTTAGAATGACCATAACCAGACCATGCATAATGATAATCTCTTCCTGGAACATGATGAGAGGTTAACAAACAAATACTGTGAAGTGCTAGGGGATTCCTAATGAATGCAAGGACTTCCTGATGGCTTTCCTTGGAAAGGAGAACATGGTGATGAAAGTGGCTTGTGTATGGTTCTAATTGCACTAAAGGCCTTTGGAATATATCTTGAAGTAGCCTCTTTTGAGTTGTATTTTTGAAGGTTTCATCTCTCTCCTCTGTAGCAAAACTCATTCGTTGGGCAGTTATGACAGGAAGAAGTGCTTAATGTTCACATCTGTATTTTCTCAGCATCAGTCCAATACTTAGCCTGTAAAAAAAATACTGTCTTTACAAGGATCTAGAGGCATAATACCCTGAGAATTTAGTTTTTCAGTTTCAAAAACACACACACAGAATTCAAAAGCCAAAATGTTCATATTTCCATGGTTTTTGCATGTAAGGAGGACAAGCAAATAGCCAGAAAATAATTTTAGTATTGACAAAACCCAGCAGATGGCTACATTATTCCTACTATGTTCTTCTGTCACTCTTTCATGTTAATAGTTCTCAGTGTACAGATAATAGCAGGGTCATTGCATGACTCTGTTTCTGTGAACCAATGGCACCTGTGATGTATTGGCTTTAAACCTGCTTTATTAAGTTAATTCTGCTGAGTCAGATCTTCAGATGTTGACAATAACTGTATCCTTTGCAGAGCATCTAACCCTTGTTATAAATTTTTCAAGTCAGAAAAACAAATCAAAGCCAGTTGGATTGTCATCTCTGTATTCCTTGATCTAAATGACCAGTTTGTGTACTCCTCTACTTTCACTTTGCCACTTTGGACAACTGATATTACAATTTCCAAGCATGCTTGGCTAGATAACAATCAAGTATGGCCCATTCTGGGTAGAAAACCACATATAAAAAGGATTGGTGCTGCCTTATCTAACAATCTGAGCATCACCAAGGAAGCAATGAAAGTTGATAATACTATAGCTAGCTAAGAGAGCAAAAATAAATTATTTCAGCAAGTTATCACTCCATTATAGTCTACCTGGCTGGGAATTTAAAATATTGTTGTCACAGAAATTCAAAGTGAAAAGCACACAACTGTGAAAAAAGACTAACTTAGCTATTGCTAAGAGTTCCAGGTGGGAGCTGTGTCAGGGAAATGGGCTTATGCCACCCATGTTGGTATAGATTATTGTCTTTTCCACCTAGCTGAAACAATTCCATTTGTTTGTGCCGAGTTATTAGTAGCTGGCACTCTGTGCTGCAGTTTGAAGGCGTTATGTGGTGACCCAAAGTACCAATGCCTGTGTGTGACAGAGGAAGGGCCCACAGAAGGCCCTTCTGTGGGTTTTGAAGGGTGCTGGCAGTGACAGGATGTTAAATGAATCAGTGAGCACCAGGCTGAGAAGTTTGGACCGGAGCCTGGGTTGCTTCGCTCCCCCTCCCTGGGGCTTCCTGTTTGGAGAGTTTGCTTCTCACCAAGGGCTCAGGTCCCAGATGCCTCAGCTGAAGTGAGCACTGTAGTAGGCAAGTTTTCAAGTGGGCCAAGCACCATGACCTAGACTGTTGTTTATCTGTGCTTCGGAGTGATCAAAAAGATGAGTAGGAGGGGATGCAGAAAATGTGCTGGGTGACCTTCACTGAGGGGCTTAACGTCATTGCATCTCTGCTTCCAGTAATGGGAAATGAAGATTGCTGCACACATCACTAAAACTGCTGCTTAAGTTTCTGGATATGATCCATTATTTCAATGTTGATGATAACTCTAAATGCTTCTGACGTTTTGAGATGATCTGTCAGATTTACACTGCACATCTAGTTTTGGGAAAGGGAGTCAAAACATGCTTAGTAAAATGACCTGATCTGATGCTAAGTAAGAAATTTCATTCAAAATTGATAGAACTTGTAAATGCCCTACTCTTAGAACTGATTTAACACTTCTTTGCAACTCCATACTTAAAACAGCAAAATTGAGTTGTGCAGTTTTGTGTGCAATGACCTACAATGACTTTATTCACAGTACTGAGAGTGGAAAATATATATATGATGTATCTCAGCTTCTTCTTCTGCATTGTATGAGATTCAAAATGACAGAACCTAGAATGTTTGAATCTTTCTCACCCTTCAACTGCCTTCCTCAAGCATGTTTTAGTTAAAGAGTTGACTTTATGCTTTTAATGAGATGAAGCATGTCCTAAAGGTGTAGTGCTATAGGAAGAGAAAATAGTTTGGTCAGTGATCCAGTACAGGTGCAGACTCCAAAATCTACCATCTCTTGATTTGTTTTGCTTTTGAAATTCAATTTACCACTTGAGAAGCAGATGGTGGATTGTAAGCCAACAGCAAAACGGTCAGGATCATGGAAAAAAAAATCTGTAAAATGAACCTCAGAATTATGGAAACTCAGTTGTCTGGAAATCTTTGACAATTGGTGGTTTTTAAGTGCCTGTCTTAATGGAACAGGATATATTTGGTTATACTGCAGCACTTTTATGCTAGGATATTGCTTATTAGGAAGATGAAATGTTGCCTGCTCCTGTTCCTCTTTACAGCTTTTGTTTAATTCTACATGAAGTCTCATTTACACTTGCAGGAGGTCTATGTCTGGATTTGAGCCCTGTTGAGCTGAGTGCTGCACTTTGTACAAAAGCTGTGCTATCTCTGAAAGAGCTTGTGATCTAAATGATCAGTAGGAGGTAGGAGTATCTTCATTTTCTGCAACTATGTATAGTTGTTGATGTTTACACAGAGAAGATAGAAAATGCTAACAGATTTCAATTAATTAGCAAATTCTGATATTTTAGTGAGATTTTGTCTCCAGCTTTGTGGAAATAAGAAGGACATGCAGGACAGTGGGAGCAATGTTTCATATTTGAAGTGTAGGGTGAGATTTTAGTTTTGCAGCACAGGAAAAACAAGAAATGTGAGGATGTGATCGTACCATGTTATCCTGCTATTCAATTAGTGTCATTGCAGCCTTACCACTGCAGGCTGTGATTTTTGTCAGCTGTTAAACTGAATTTAAATTCATCTGTTTTGGATGAGGGGTCACCCAGGGAAACTCACAGTGAAGACAGTTATGAGCCACTGGTGGGAAATGTTCATCTCTTTCAGAATTGACAGCTTGGTGACATTAGTGACAAAGGCTGCTTAACACAAATCATGGGCCTGGCATGGCAGGTGAGCTGTGTGTGAGCTCTGACTGCAGAGGTGGGCATCTGTGTAGATGAAGAGAGCAACCAGGGCTCTCAGCTCTGCTCCTTGTATTCCCAATAGCCTGCAGGGTGTTCTGGAGAAGGCAAATCCCTTCCCATGCCATATGTTACACCCAGGACCATTATAGCAGAGACAGGGCTGTCTGCTACAACTTTCACCTAATTGTCTTTCCTCCCATCCCTATAAAGGAATTTTCCATCTGCTGCTTATGCCAGTTGGCCAGATGCTTCTCCAATAAGCATTCACCTCCAGCAGAACCACCGGTGATGAAAGTAGTTCTGCACATGGGATTTCCACTAGGTAAACCTCCCTCATCACTAGCTAAAAGCTTTGCCCTAGGAGAGTGGCATTTACTGCCCCTGGAGAAACCACTCTGTGCCTTTGAACCATTGAGGCCCGAGGCTCAATGGAAATGAAGAAGAGGCAAAAGACAGAAGCTGTGCTTTTTTGCTTTTCAAATAATTAGAGAGGTAGGCTCTTTACAAGCTGTTTTTCATTGAAAGTCTTCGTGTGCAGCTGTGTTCTATTCTGATTTTCAGGGTAAATATAAAATGGTAGCCATTTTTCAGGAGCTGTCCCTGTGTAAATGGCCAGCATGTGATGGAGTGATCCCTTAGGTAGCATTAGTTTGCATGCTCTTGCTTTTCCAGTGTGTACTCAGATTGTGCCAAGGCAAAGTCATTGCTTGTACTTGGCTTATCAGGTGTCTTATTTTTCTTCATACAGCTTTGTCTTAGGCCATTTTTTCAGAGGATACATAAAAGTTGTCAAGGTTCATTTTCATCAGTGTTGAACTCATTTATGTGAAGGTTTAATCTGTGGGGAACTTACTCATTGTACAAAATTCTCACATTGTCCTAATAAATTTGGCCCTAACAGTGAGCATAGTTAAAAGAAATCCGAACATATGCTGAAAAAAATGAACTTTGGCCATTCTTTCCTAATGGCCTGTGAACAGTTATTGCTATGGGTTGTGTTTGCAGTTCATGCTCTGGTAAAAGTGTCCATTAAATGTAAGACCTGCAAGCTCATTTTTTAGGAATTAATAGCTTTGTCTTGTGCAGTCTGTAGCAGCATTTTACTTAACAGCAGATATTTCCTTGGGCTACGAGGGATTGTTTACCAGCCTGTGCATTTCTTCCCTATTCATAGCCTGCTCATATAGAAATAGATGTCTAAAGCAATAGGAGTGAAAAGGCCAAGGCAGACTTTGGGCATGGCCTATGTTGCAGACATGCACTGCTTATGCACAGACTTTTTGAAAGTATATTTGAGAGACTACCTTTTGAGAAGAAAAACAATGTAGTGTCTGTTATCTATATTCTATACTACCACACTAAATCAGAGTGACAAAACTATGCACCCAATTTCTAATGCAGCCTCAAAGTTTGCCTGGTGGCTGGAGGTCAGCTGCTGGGTTATAGGGTTGGTAGCTTAGATGGCAGATAAAATCCATATGCCTCCCGAAGGGGGCAAGAGGGGAAAGCACAACTATTTAGTTTCCTAAGCAGTGAGTATCCAGAAATTTCATTTCCCACTCTGTCAGTGGCTCAGCACATGTTCTTAGTGCAGTCACAAGGTTAACACTTCAAAGTTTTGAAGGTCTCAACATCTGGAAAATCTTTTTATTTTTTCTTGGAAGTGCTGTGAACTTTTAAAAATGCTGTTGGAACAAAAGGTATCAAAGCAGATTGTACGTTACTTAGGAAGAGATTTTCAGTTAGAGTACTCCAAATCCCCATGATTTCCAAAATTAGTAGCCATTTTTGAGAATGTTGCCTTTATCTTCTGTGGGTCTGGTTTCATCCTGTACAATGAACATAGCCATGCCTTGTACTTTGCACAGCTATTGCAGTGTATGATTAGTGTACAGGAATGCTTCACGATCCTTGAATGATGAAATTCCCAGATGAAATTCAAGGTTTTTGCACTCTCAATAGCTTTGATGCATTTGTTCTTCAGAGATTGGTCCAGCCTCCATTCTCTAGAACAATGATGCAGCAGACTTTTCTGAGGAAAGGTGTGCATGTATCAGTGGTGCTCAGACCAGGACAGTAGCCCTGGCTCATGTCCATTGCCGTGTAGGGATGCAGTGGAAGCTGGGGGCTCACAGGGCCACATTGTGAACTGTAGTTCTTGCTCTGCCCTGACACCAAGTGTGGCTTTAAGTCCCCCTAATGCTGGGTCAATGCCATGAGCTCCTGTTTCCTGTGTGCATCGAGGGAGGTGTTTGCTTCTGGTGGGTGAAGGTATTTGCTGTGGGATCATAATCTGCTCCTACTGCGATGTCACACGTGTTGGTATTCCAACTCCAGAGTTAAAAAGGAGAAGAATAATTATCTTATCATTGTTTTTCAGTCTGTTTCAATGGAATTTCTCCAGCTTGACCTATCAATGGTGAATGCATTGTACAGAAATGTATTAATAATAAAAACTTACTATATTTGTTTAGATTCTGTAAAAAAAAAACTTAAAAATCTTTTTCCTTTGCTTGTAACTTTGGTATAGTCTTGAGTACCTGGCTAGCTGTTAATTTTTCAAATTAGAAAAATTCTAGTTATAGCCAGAGGACTTAGGAGCCAGAGTCTGACCGGACATCTTTCTCTTCTTTTGCAGTGGAGCTACATCACTGCACTTGATTGTTCTCTTACACCAGAATTCATAAGATTAAAATCAAGCTTACCATGAAGTTTATCCTCCCCAGGATAATGCATGTGACTAGAATCTGACTTGTGTAAAAGGAGGATATTTGTGTGAGCAGAAACCCAAATACAACTGGAAACACATCAGTGGAAACTGAAGGAACAGAAAGACCAGTGTTACATTTAGCAAATGCTTGTGTCTGCTGAGGTGTTAGTTTTCTTACAAGTTGAAACTATTTTCTGCTGCTATTTTTTTTTAAGCTGTTGTGGAAAAAAGTGGTGTCTTGAGTCATTCTGCTGTTTATCACCATCCAAATCAAAGGGCACAGAATTAGGTTTGTGTTTTCACAGAGAAGATTGATGCTGACACACAGCTGTCCCTTCCTCCTCCTCAGCACATCAAGACTGAATGTTTTGCAGATTATAAGCTTGGTCCTCGTGAGGAGTCTGAAATAAAACTTCTTTTGTCTCAAGTGTTTTGGTGTTTGCTCTAAAGAAATCAAGAAATCATCAACCTTCGTTGTTTATTTTTTCTTCTGCAGAAAAAGAGGTGGCTGGGAAAATCATCCATCCATGTGTTTTCAATCTTAGTTTTAAAAGTCTAAAAGTAAACAGGCCCCATAGTCCACCCAAAAACTGTGTTCATGGGCAGTTAGAACCAGGGACAATGTATACTTCGGAATATACTTGAGTTTATCTCAAAAATTGTACAGACTGGAAAAGAAAACAGTGATGGTGTTTACCACTTAAAAGTAAAAAAAAGTGTTTTTAGACATCTGCACCAACACAAATACTTCTAACAAGGCCAGGACACTACTATTTAAATTCCTCTTTGTAATCCACTCTTTCTTTCATCTCTTGTCCTTATCCTTCAGTGGATTGTGTTGGATATGAGGAGCCACTAAAATACTGCTGTGCTATATGAAAGGTTAAGGAAGGTTATCTCAGAGACAGGGTGTGTGCTCAGATGTTTTGCACACAAGGCAAATTTAGCTTAAAACATGAAAAATCTTTTGCAGAATAACCCAGTGAGCTGTGGTATGTATATTGCATAAGAGAAGGCTTCAACCATGATGTCTACAATGAAATATTGATGGTTTAGGGACAGTGGTAGAGATGGCTTCAGAAAAGACTGGATGCTGTGCTATCTATGGCCATAAAACTATTGCTAACCTACAAAGTTGCTATTGTGATTTATGTAATGATAGAGCAACAACTCTGTGTGTGTTTGTGTGCCGCCCCCCTTAAATTTCCAAGGAGTTAATTCTATTTCCTCTGGTGTATAGACATATTTGCACAACTGCAAAAACATTTAAAGTATTAAGAACTGTAGCACATGAATAGACACTTGTTGGAATGTATTTATGTTCATGCACATACATAAAACAAACAAAAATTGACATTGTACTTGTAATTGAATTGGAGAGGTATTCAGTGTTAAGATTCCCACAGCATCTGTTCACAGGCATGAAAAAGTTTGTTTTCTATGCAACTTCTCATCTCCTTTTTTCTCTTGACTTGTTCTTAATTTTCAGTCTGTTTGAAGCTTCCTAGTGCAGGAGAATCACAGCCTAAAAAGCAGGATTGCCTAACTGGAAAAGCCCTACCATTGTTTTGATTAATTTGGCTCAAGTAGAAAAGCTGCCCACAGAGTAGTACTGCTATCAGTAGTTGACTTGATTTCTGTGGATGGGATCCCTGAATAAAGCATGAAGGTTGCAGGGGCTCTTCATTTTTCTGTATTATGAGGGCACTTGTGGTCTCATGTAGAGAATATTTATGCCCCATCATCTCTAAAGACAGAAGCTGTTTAGCTGGGGAAAGCAGTAAGAGGCCTGCACAAAGACAGAGAGAACCTTAAACTCTGGAGATGAAGGAGGGCTCCAGAGGAAATCCCCTGTGCAGAGTCAGCAGGCTGTCTTTATGACATTTCACTCTT
The DNA here is from genome assembly GCF_028018845.1 of Melospiza georgiana. Lineage (NCBI taxonomy): Eukaryota > Metazoa > Chordata > Aves > Passeriformes > Passerellidae > Melospiza > Melospiza georgiana. The sequence continues at coordinate 93,225,210 of NC_080431.1, read as the reverse complement.
TGCGGCTCTCTCACAAGCCTCACTGGATTGGTCGCTCTCTGCTAAAATTCCTGCAGCACGTTCCAATCTGCTCTGTCTTATTTCCCTCAAGCAGGCTGGTGCATTTTTTTGTTTACTTAAATCCTTGTCTCTCCATCTCAGGGTAGTTTTTCCTCTCTGTATCTGTTAAGTTGCGCACAAGGTCAGATGATTACTCAGAACTTCCTGGAAAGCCTCTTGTTTGTTTTAGACAAAAGTACTCAGGAAGTTCCTCAGCTCTTCCAACAGAGCTGTACTGGCAGAGGTTGCCAATCCTCCAACTGCCCTTACTGCATTCTTTGGAAGATGTGCTAAAATAAATTTTAATACAGTACTAAACTCAGCCTATGTCAGCATTGTCCCATATATTTCAAATGCTGAGACTATTTTCAAGATCTCCGGCACCTCAGTTAATAGAAAAATGTCTCCTCACTCACTATGATGGCAGTGTGACAGTCAGGCTTTTCAGTGGTCCCCACCAAGCCCGCCATCTTCTGATTAGAATGTTCAAATCTAGGCACAAATTTGATGCCTTTACAGCTCATCTTCCCTTTCTACACAGAGGCTTTCAGTCTTACTCAGCTGGTGAGGTTTCACCCTGCTTCAGACACTTCCTGCACCACACAGACTCAAGGAGCTAAAGGTAAGTATATTAAAGGTAAAAGGATGGAAAAATCAAACAAAACACAAACTCAAATGGCTTGGCACACAGATTCTCTTTAGGCTCACAGCCCCTGGTGGCTCATCTCAAAGCACTTTAATCTATACAATTAGATAGACTATTTCCTGTGATGTTGGGTTATGGAGCAATCATTTTAATGTATTTGTATCTTGATACAATATATGCTCCTCTTACAGCCCTCTCTGAGCAGAGACATAGCAATACGAGTAAGGTAGCACCGAGGGGTTGTTCTGTGTATTCGTGTGTAAAGATTTAATTCTCCAAAGAGCGACCACACTGGGAGGATTAAAGACAGATGGAAGCTTCTTCCTAATTCTAACCTCTGAGTCCTGCACACCTATGCCATGAAAAGTTTTTAGGAAGGCTTAATAGCTGTTGAATTCAGCTGTTACCTTGGAAATAAGTCTGCAAATATCACCAGCCACTTCCAATATGAAAATGCTACTGATGTGGCTAAATTAGAATTAGTTTAGAGACTACTGGTGCATGAGAGTACTTGCAATACTACTTTTAATCACAAAGATGCTGGCGTCTCAGCTTCAGCTATCATCAACTGTGCAACACTTTAAATTGATTCTGAGAGCTCCACAGAAGGGGCCTGTACTGACTTGGTCTCCATGAGCTGGTCAAATATTGCTGTTGTAGACAAAATCATTCTGCAATCAACTCTTTGGTTTGCAGCATGTGTCTGCATTCCCTCTCCAGGAAAAAAAGGTGGGAGGACAGGAAGCTGTTGGTGCTGCCACCTGTGCTTAGCAGCAGCAGGATTTGGAGGTCAGAATGACTTTGATCTTTCTGGCAGCCCTAAACCTCACTGGGACTCAGGCATCTGAAGCAGAGTGAATCTCAAAATAGACTAACAATTTCCATGAAAAAACTCAAAATCACAAAACTCAAGACCACCATGGAATAACTGTGCCTCTGCTACATGAACCACTGCTCTTCAGCCAGGTGAGTCTTGCTACCAAGTAATATTTTGTGGAACTTAATCCAAATGCTTTGGGGCTGAATTGCTTTCCCAATTATCAAGACTTTCTATTTCAGCTTTTTGGCAAGTTTACAAGCCTATAGTCTGTAGATACACCACTGATTTGTTTGGGTCTTTTCCTTCACAGAAAGGAGGATGCTGCCAGCAGACAGAGCAAGGAAAAATAACTTTGTGTTGAGCTCAATGAATTCAATTCAGCTGGTGCTGGAAGAGTGAGGTTTTTCTGTTTTTCCTCTCAACATGCCAAGAAGGCTTTTGCAGTAAGGACTAGCTAAAATGTAAGTGCAATTTATCGTTCCTGTTCTTTTATTGTATCAGGAAGCTGGGAAACTTGGTTTTGTAAGTGGCTGTTGCTAATTCTAAATCCTCATCTTTTCTCATTGAAAGCAGGTCTTGGAAATTTGTTCCAAAGTGTCATGAAATACTGAGTTATAGTGAAGCTGTGGTTTACTTCCTCTGAGAAATTATTAGTCAAGGCTGAAATGATGAGAACTGGTAGCATTTAGTGTAATCTGCTCTTTAGTGGTCGAAGGACATCAAAACTGGGCCATAACTTGTGCTCACGTAGAGCTTCCCTGACTCACTGCACACAAAGTCAAACTCAGACCCAGCTTGGGAAGTGTCTTTAACATTGAAACTACAACCTTTGGATTGTGGTTGCTTTTAAAATAAAATATTTTTTTAATGATTATTGCAGAAAAAAAAATTGTATATATCATCTGTCTTTATGAAAGATTGGTGCCAAGTTATAGTAATTTATAGCTATTTCGAAACTGGATCCAAGCCCCTCAAATATGTTCACAAAGTTTATGAAGAATGTATCCAGTTAATACTTTACTTGCATGAGAGTAAAAATTCAATATTTTAGTGCAAAATTTAAACATTCTTTTTGTTGGAAAAGTTGTAAGAATTTCTGAAGTTAGACCTTATAACATTTTTTCATTCTGACATGTGGAAGAGGATAACATCTTTTTCTAGTTCAGGATTTTAGCCTTAATGTTTCTGAAATAGAGAGATTAATATTATTTTGGATCCCTAATAAGAAAGTGGCTAGACATTAACATTGAAAATATGACAGCAATTCTGTAATAACAAGAAAATTATGGTTCGACCAGACAAGTAAACTCTGCAGAAAGGAGCTCATTACATCCTTGAGTAAAATAGACAATAGTTGTGGATGCTCATATTTTGCTGTGCTGATTCTAATTATTGCATCCATGGCTTCTATGAGCTCAGGAGTCAGTTCTGTGCAGGCATTCACAGGCCTTGGCATTTATTAGGACAGGAAGAAGTCTGCCAGCTGATTTCCTCTGGACCAGTTCACAGTCAGATGCTGGAAGTTTACAACTTCATGCCTACTAATACAGATTGGTTTCAAACCAGTAGACCAGAGAAAAAAGTGATTTGCTTTCCTTTACTAGTTCCCTTAATCCTTTCAACTCTTGCATTCTCTCTTTCCTAGACTTGATTATATTTGTCATGCAACACATTGGTGGCTGCATGAATATGCATGAAGTATGCGCCACTTGTTTAGCAACTGAGAATTGGTTATGAAAATTGCCTGCTGGAAACATTTTCTACCTAGGTGGCTCTGCTTATGCTGTGTTTTGTTGTTTTTAACTTGCATTCCCTCCCCAGTTTAATTCTGAGTAAGTGATCCTACTAATAGGTGTGCACTCAATTTGTAAAATTTGTTTATTGTACATGAAAATCAAAAAGGATGGATTGTTTGTTCAATAAATCTCGTAGTCATCTACTCTGTAGTTTAACCTAACAAACTCTACTAGTATTTTGCCTAACATTAGTCTGAGCCTCTTCCTTACCTGGATGTATATTTTTTGAGATTTTTAGCATATTGCCTTCCTTGAAGGGGCATAACTTCTTTCTGCACACAGTCTGTGAGCATTCCTGCAAATAACAGAAGCTCAGTGTTTCCATGCATAGTAAACACTCATCTTCAAGTTCCTGGAAAAATAGCAAGAGGGGAATGAAGGAGGCCAGAACAAATTACAACTGGGAATGCATGACTATATCTGTGGATATCATTTTCCTGCTATTCTGCCATTCCTTTTATTTCACACCGTCTTACACTTTTTAAGACAGGGACAAACTCAGTGTGACAGAAGGATAATGGCAAATGTCTAACAGCTTTGGTGATAGAAGCATGATATTCTTTAATTCAGATTTCAAGTGATTTGTTTGGCTTATATTTGAACTATAACTTAATTTGTTTCCTTAGAAGACTAAGGTTATGAAAGAGGTATTGCTGAATGGGTTGGTTTTTTTCATAATGGGTAGTCTAAATCTTCCCATAAAGACTTGGAAGCACAGGAGTTCAGTACTAATAGCGACAACCATGTGTTTTATAACCTTTCCTTGGCAGTACATCAATCCAGGGTGAAAGGAATTCATTACAAGTATCTCAAGGAATGGTCATCCAAGTCTCACTTTTCCAGCAGAGGCTTGGCAGTATTTACTTAACAGCAATTCACCTCAGGAGACTCCGTCTTGTAGATTTGAAGTTAGGGTTTTCTATATCAATAACCTTCAAGGTAGGCACAGAATAACATTTCTCTTAATGCTCTTTTCTGCTTGTGGTGGGGAAGCTCTGCCAGTAATGCAGGAGGGTAGTGAGGACCCCATGGCTCAGATGGCTCAGCCAGCGAGAACCATTTGTGATGTCCGTGTCAGGTCTCTGAGCACTAGACCAAGTTATTTTACACTCTCTGTGAAACCCTCTGTCAGAAAAGATAATTTTGAATCACCACCAATCAGGTCTGAACTATTGGTTAAAAAGGGTAAAGTTTCATATGCCATAACCTTATATTAAAAGGAGGAATGTGTCACTTCAAAGCCGGAGGAGTGCTAGCCTTGCTTCTGAAAATGTATGCAAAGTTGCAAAAAACCTCAATACTGAACTCAATTTGGAGAGGCAGGCAAGCAGAGATATGTGCCTAATTCTAACACTTAAGCTCACTTTGCTTCCAGATTTGTAGTCTTTGTACTTCACTCTGTCAAGTAACATGCAAGGACTAGATTTGTCAAAACCATAGATGAGCTACAAGGGATGGACTCTGCAGTCTTTTTCTGTTTGATGCACAATTTTGGGAGTCTAGCAGTTGCTTAATACTTCTCAAAATAATGATTTATATAATAATATTTTTTACCTTCCTGTAGTCATTCATCTTTGTCTTCATTTTTGTACTGTGTATCTTCGGATCGGGAGGAGATCTATCTGAGGGCAGTTCTTCATTCTTGGATTATTCTGGCAGAGATACCATGTTGTCAAACAGATGATTTCATTGGTAGAAGGAAAGAGAAGCTCTAAATTTACTGTGTGGGCTTTTTAACAGAGACTTGCCAGCCTAATCTTGTGAAACTAAGACATTTGATTAATTCTGCCACTCAGTGGAACTGCCTTATCTTTACTGTGTTTGACATTTAAGAGAATTTGCCCAAAACGATGGGGAAGGGGGGGAGATGAAGGTGGATGGGGGAGGGGGGCAACTGAAATCTACTTTCCTGCTAAATGCAAATAAAATTTAGCAGAAACAAGTCATTGTCAAGATGCAGGAGCCACTATTGCTTGCACTGGTAAGAAGAGCGAGCAGCCACTATCATTCAGGTAAAGGAAGAGTGGTCTGCAGCCCTTGAGGGGCTCACTGAAGATAGACAAATCCTGAGCGGGCCTGAAGTGGCATTTGTTTTAGTGCTGCTGCCCTGGAGAGTAAGTGGGCATGACAAGAGCAGGAGAGGGACCTGAGCTGAGCTGAAATCCTCGCAGCAAAGCCGCCTGTCAGCTGAGGTGCTGATGCACAGTCTGCTGGACTGCTGCCTGCCAAGCACTTCCTCAGCCACGGTTTCGTTTGTTCACATGTGTCTCTGTGTCTCTGACCAACCCTGTCAAAGTTTCAAGAGGGCTTTTTGAGGCTGGTTTATTACCAGAGATGGTTTCTTGTTAGCCCTCTCTTGGTAAGTGGATAAGGAATTTTAAAGCCCTTTTCCATCTGGAGGGCAGTTGTTTGAATCACCAGTTGTTACCTACCCTCTGGAAGAACCTCTTTTATTGTTTCCATGACCCAGACTGGAAGCTTATTTATATTTGACATATGTACAATTATTACCAAGGAGTTTTATGGCAGAATAAAAAATAGAAACTTTGCATTTCTACAGGAAGGCTTTGTCTGTGTGTTTGATTCAACATCTAGTATCTGGAGTTGTATGAGCAAAGAACAAAACTATCAATTTGTAAATTATCTTTTCCATCAAGATGCATTGTATCTGCTTTTGAGTAAAGCCCCAACTTTTGTTTTTCTGTGCTTCAAAAAAAATTTTTGTAAGTTAAAGTTTTGGGATTTTTTAAAATTTATATCAAAAAACTGTGGCAAATCTAGGTGAAACTGCTTCTTGTGGGGTTTTGCTTGTTCAGCCAAAGGTAGAGGATTGGGGTAGAAAAAGAAGCAACATTATTTGTTCATTATTTTAAGAAATGTAAGCTAAACTTCAAGAAAAACAGTTTAGTGGGGACTCTCCTAGTTTTAGAGTCTGTATTTTCCTCTGTACTCAATCTGACACTACAGGTGTCACTGTATGTCACTGTAATATCTGCAAAATATGGATTTTAAACTAATTTAATTATTTGTTTATATATCTTAAGAACAAGGAGTACGATCCTTAGAGGAAGTATAACCTGGCACTAAGTCAGCATGGCTTGGAATGGAGTCTTCTGGAGGGTTGGGCAGTGTCCCAAGAGGCCTCAATAATTTTTCATAAGGTATTATACCAACACTACCACCTACAGGAGTTCAGCAAAAGGGATACAGCATTTTACAAAAATTCAAAATAGAACAGAAATCAAGGTTCTTTGAGTATGGTCTGATCTTCCTCAATATCCAGCATTTTGGGGAAAACCCTCAGCTCTATCTGGAACTATTAAGACACAAGCCTTGCCTCATGAATCCAAACATTTCTATGGAGAGCCATACTTTGTGAAAGGCAGCTCTTGTTGCACTGCAACCCACTCTGCTAGAAATTTAAAATCTCTTGTTCTTCAGATCTTACGTGTGAGCATGTATCATTAAAATTTAAACCTCACAAACCTCCATAGATCAGAGGCCAATCTGCACAAAAATTTGGCTTGGTTTAATGTGTAGGTATACAGCAGTACCAGTATTTTAGCCTGTGTGGAAGCTGTATTTCTTGCACAAATGTTGTATATACCTCATTGCTTTTTAGTAAGCTGCCATTAGGCCAGCATGAACAGAACCAGCATGAAAATAGATGGAGGCAATTGAAAAGAAAATTCTTCATTACTTGTGGTATCTTTCAGTCTACTGGACTTTGAGGGATTCTGTCTCCAGTCATCCACTATCATTGCTTACAGTAGTTCAAATTATTTACACAAAGAAAGAAAACAGTGAGGCTGTACCTTTGAAAAGTATTTACACTGAATAAATGTCAAGTTACATTTCCTCATTTTATCACTTTCTTGTCAGTCATTGCCAAGCTGAGAGAGATGATCCATAAATAGCAGACAAGTTTAAATGTGCATCTATAAAAGAAAGGAGTGCTAAACATTCTTGTTCTGGGTAGTAAAGCACTTAAAATTGTGCTCAAGCTAGTGGGTTTCAGAGAAGCTCAGGTACAGAAAAGCAATAGGCATAGTTCCTTAGCACTCTGTGGAACCCACTTTTCAATAAAATGCACCAAAATGACAATTACATGAAGACTATCCAATTTATCAGTGAGAAATAAATGTATTGAGAGTTGCTCTATTCCACGTTGTCTCATATCCTTATTGGCATTTTAATTTCCTCTTTCAGGTAGAAAAAGCTAAAGTTTCTGAGTTGATACCTATGAGATTTGTTCCCAATGGCCTGTGTTTGTGTATTTATATCCCCCAAACTTGCTAGGAGCTTCATTCTTGCCTTGACAAGCATATATCAAGATTAGTCCATTAGAGGTGTCATCTCTGGAAGCAGCCAGAGCATTTGTGCAACCCTGACTTTCAAGTGTTTGGCCTGAGTAAGAGGAGATGTGTGACAAGGTTCCTGGTTGGCATTTTGTTTGTGGAGTGCAGAGGCCAGCCTTAGGAGCTTTACCTGCAGCTGTTGTAGTGGCTGGCTGCACTTCCCAGGTGGCTGAGGGGTTTTCAGTGCAGGCACTGCTCAGAAAGAACATCCTGTTAATTAAAAGGAGGTTGGAGGCACCTGGGAAAACAGGTCAAGAAACCAATTGATTTCAATAGTTAATCCATAACTTCACTGCTCTCTTTTCTTTAGCTTTTCTGGGTTAACTATGATGTTTTCAGATGTGTTTTCTAATTAAGGAGATAAAATAAGAAGTTCTTAAAAACATGTGAACTGTGAAAGGAGGCAATAAAAATCTGTGGGGGTGTCAGGCAGCTAGCCTTGGGCCAGAGCTTAGATGCATCGGGAAAAAGCATAATAAGAGAGAAGCAAAACTGACTTGCCCAGAACTGCTGAACAATACTTCCTGTCAGGTCTGAGAAAAGCACTGACACCAAGCAGTAGAATATAAGGTTACTGATGGTCATCATGTCTATGAAGGAGTCTTTAATAGCTGCAGTTGACAAGTTTTCAAACTAAATGTGAAACTATTGCTGAGATATCAGAGGAGTTCTTGGGAGTGTCTGCCACAAACTCCAAGCAGTAGTGTTTGGGAAGCTTGTCTTAATTCAAATTTGAGACAGAAGCAGACAAAAAACCCCCAAAACCCCAAACACACAAAACCCAAAGGCATGAAAGAGAAAGAAAACCGCTCAAATAATTGTGTCTGCAAAGTCAGACATCCAAAAGGTCACAGTTCTTGGTTCTTCCCCGAGGTCCCTTGGGTGTTTAAACCTAGTACTTTCACAGTCTTCTCTATATTAAACCTTGTAAACCACTTAAGACACTTAAAATTAGCAGTGCCAGTGTTGCTTTATCTATCCTTGGTGTTAGATATTCAGGTTGACATATATTACTTCACATTATAACCTGGATTGAAAAGTTCTGATATGGAAAAGATTAAAATTAACAGGTTTACTCAAAATAATTTAAAACGAGCAGTAGAATAGTAATAATTATAACCTCGGAGACTCATAATTAAAGTTTACCATTGTCTCAAAATTCTCTCTTCCTTTAATTTTCCCATGATAGGGAAAGTATGGCTTTTTAGGCAAGGGGATAACTGGCTCATTCTATTGGGCCTATGGCCAAATAATGTGCTGTAAATCTGAAATACCCACATGCAGACATCTCACACTGCATGATGCTACTGAATTTTTATACCTTTTTCTTGAGAGTAGTTGACTTGAGCAATGCTTTCTATCGATGTGTTACAGGTTTGCAAAGCACACAAGGACCGTGGCCTTTGTGTCAGTACTTAACAGAAGTGGCATGTTTTGCTTTGGGAAAGCCAGGTGACACATTCTGCATGTGGTCAGATGCTTGCAGGATCAGGGCTGAGTAGGCTTCATTTCTTTTTTCCTTTTTCCTTTTTCCTTTTTCCTTTTTCCTTTTTCCTTTTTCCTTGCCTTGCCTTGCCTTGCCTTGCCTTGCCTTGCCTTGCCTTGCCTTGCCTTGCCTTGCCTTGCCTTGCCTTGCCTTGCCTTGCCTTGCCTTCCCTTCCCTTCCCTTCCCTTCCCTTCCCTTCCCTTCCCTTCCCTTCCCTTCCCTTCCCTTCCCTTCCCTTCCCTTCCCTTCCCTTCCCTTCCCTTCCCTTCCCTTCCCTTGCCTTGCCTTCCCTTGCCTTGCCTTCCCTTGCCTTGCCTTCCCTTCCCTTCCCTTCCCTTCCCTTCCCTTCCCTTCCCTTCCCTTCCCTTCCCTTCCCTTCCCTTCCCTTCCCTTCCCTTCCCTTCCCTTCCCTTCCCTTCCCTTCCCTTCCCTTCCCTTCCCTTCCCTTCCCTTCCCTTCCCTTCCCTTCCCTTCCCTTCCCTTCCCTTCCCTTCCCTTCCCTTCCCTTCCCTTCCCTTCCCTTCCCTTCCCTTGCCTTCCCTTGCCTTGCCTTCCCTTGCCTTGCCTTCCCTTGCCTTCCCTTGCCTTGCCTTCCCTTGCCTTGCCTTCCCTTGCCTTGCCTTCCCTTCCCTTGCCTTCCCTTCCCTTCCCTTGCCTTGCCGTTGCCCTTGCCTTTTGCCTTTTGCCTTTTGCCTTGCCTTTTCTTTTTTTTTTTCTTTTCCTGCATATTACCATAGAGTAGGTGAAAGGATGGAATAGCAGCTCTATGCAGCCTTTCCATAAAAAGAGAAATACAGTTGTCAGTCCTTCTCAATCTACCTCTACCTAAATTCTAAGAACGAGTACAAGGTTTCCTCAAGATGTCTAAAACTGGCTTTAAAACTGAGTATCAAACACCACCCTTCCTAAACACATTGTGTGCTTTTTAGCCAATTTGCAACTCTCAAAACACTATATTTATTTTGCTAACCTCTACACTTGCACTGAACTTCGTAGATGGGGCTTTACAAAGTATGATTTTATTTCCGTGCTGATGGAAAGCTGCTCTATTGGCCAGCCTTAATGCCTCAGCATGATTTTGCAGCTGAATCTCAGCCACCATCCAGGAACTTCTCAAGAACCAAGAATAGATCTGACAGGCTGTCTGCCTGAGGGATGCCCAGTGCCCCTCTTACACGACCCATTATACTGAAGTGCCCTAAATGTGACACTGTTGTCCTTTCTGGTAGCACTTTGTCTGTGTGCTAAGCAATGCCAGAACTCTGAGCTGGCTTCCTAAGGATGGACAAAACCAGCAAGGGAGAGTCTGAGAGGTAGTAACGTGTTTTTTGAATGTGTACTAAGGGGATGTTCCTGTTAAAAGAGTGATCACAAAAAAATGCAAACACTTTTGCAGTAACATGAGCTCGAAATTGTTCATAGGGAGTGAGTCTGGTTCAAGAACTGACTCTAAACTCTGAATTTAGAGAGGAATTTAATTCTCAAGCAGCTTGCAAACCTTCATCTCTAACATCCACTGTTTCTGGGGAAAGTTTCAAAGAGCATAGGTGAGCAGCAACATAGCAGCTTTTCCTGTGTTTTCCCAACAGGAACACCCTTCATACCGACAGCTGGCAGTGGCATTAGCTAAGCACTGGGACACACAACTTGGTGGGCACAGGGTAAGACCTTGTCATCTACTCCATGGAAAAAATCTGATTCTCAACAACAAACTGAAAGAAAGCTGGAGCAGTCTGGCCCTACCTGGGCAGAAGCTGGCGTAGACTTGACTTTGCTACAACTAGAAACTCCATGTGATCAGATGATAACCAGCTGTTGGTGCATGGTACCTCATGCACATGGCAGAAATCGAATGAACCTGTAGCCTGAATTTTGTGTCATAATGCAAAAGGCTCAAGTGCCTGATTAAAGAATTAAAAGATGGTTCATGACCACTCTGTTTGATTTATAAAAATTACTGAGTTTTGATAACTTCATTTTTAAATTGTGAGTTCCATTTACTAGTGGTGTGGGTTTGGTGAGCATGTTGTTTTCACCTGCTTTACATCTCTGTGAGGAAAATTACCTGTACATGGCTAGGTTAAATTCCAGTTTACACTGGAGTGAAGTCAGAATCAGGTAGACTCTGTGTTTTAAATGGTGTATGTAGTGACTATTTGCTATTTTTCAGTCATGAAAGTCACATGTATATACTGACTGTGGTGCTGTATGTGGCAATTAGGAAGATCTTTAACTCTGTTTATCTGTTGATGCTAAGAGAATGGAGAAAGAATTAAAAGGTAGTTTGAAATGACACTAATTTGCTTGTTCCTCATTATTGCACCTCATAAAGATGTTGATTTGCATACTCGATATAGTCCTGATTTGTATTTTGAGGTTATTTCATTTCCTGTTATGCTTGCAATGCAAATTACCTTTGTATAGGGAAGAATACTCTGCCCTTTGAAAAAAGGCTAGAAGATATTATTTTGGAAGGGCAGGCTGCAGGTATATTTTTGTTCTGTTCTGTTCTATGTATTTTCTGTTCTCATTTTTTGTCAGTGAAAGCTCTTCTTAAACCCCAATGTGTGCAGCTCTCTGCTGCACTCACCACAGCAAACTCTTCCAACAGCAGCTGAATTCTTTTAATTGAGCCTTTCACAAGATCAGAACCAAGCAGACAGTAGGGGAAAAATACATTAAATCAATCTCACAAAAGTGGACTTCACCAGAGGAAAGAGGGTAGGATCAGACTAGGTAGACTTCAGGGTGTTGGGGGAAAAAAAAATAATTCCTCCAAATTGGGAATGAAACTATGCAGGCAATCTTAGTTGTAATTATTACTCTGCTCTTAACGATAAGGATGTTGGGATTTATGTAGCACTTTTCATATGTAAATTGCTCATCAGATTGCTAATTGTCTCAACATAGACAGTTCCTTGTCTGAATATGGCTGCAAAAGAGTGCAAGGATCTTTCAACAATGTCACATACAGGCAGCTATTACAATTTTCATTTTGTGCTCTAAAGAGGTGATGCTTTTACACCACACACCAAACAACTCTGTGTGCATGCCTCATAATGTCAGAGCACTTTCAGCCAAATATGACAGAGCACTAGAGGTCCAAAACATTCACATTTCCCAAATATTTTAGGGAAATAGAAGACTAAATTCAGGGAAGAGACTCAATTACTATTTCCACTGAGGGAAAGCCTGCATTGTTTCCTGTTTTCCATGGGATGCCAGAGAGTTTTTCTCTCTGTACATGCTACAGACAGGTAAACAATAGGAAACTCATCAGTCAGTTTTCACCTCCTTACACATGAGAGAATCCAATCACAGGACAAAGAGTGATAGGAAACCAGATTTCATTGCTTGAGGTATGGTGGAGTGAGAGTTAATTCTGGCTTTTAAAAACTCAGTGATTTTGAAGCAGCTCTCCTCCTGTGAAAAAGCAGAGAGGCAAGGAGACAGAATTCAGCCTCCACTTTTTTAAACTTCCAGTAAATTACTTTCCTTGTCATCCAAAATGTGTTCATGAAAGGAGCTGAGGCTCTGGAAAAATTAGCTGAAAAGACATTTTCCCGTTGGAACATGCTATTTAACTGAAACATGTGCCATTTTCAGTGCAATTGGATGTCAAGAAATTGTAAAGCAAATGTCAGTAAGTCTGTGCCTTTTTTGCTTCCGCATTTTTCTTTTCTTTGCAATCTATTTTGCATTGTATTATACAGTAAGAAAAACATACAGGAAAAACTTCTAAATTTAATCAAAGCAAAACTTTTGGAAAAGCCCAAAGGGGATCAAGTTAGGTTAAATTTAGAAAAAATGAGGTTTTTCTTTCACATTCAGAAGAAAAATAAAATTCAGAAAGCTCTAATTTCTGCTAGGCTAGAATTTCAGTTTCTAATTCCAACCACTATCAAACATTATGACTCTAAGGAGATTCCTTCCTGAGCACTCTATCAAGAAACATGTCTAATTCTATCTAAATAATTTATATCTTGTATTTAATGAATTTAATGATGGAGTTCTAGCAAACTTTCTAGACTAAAGACTAACATGATTGTTTTTTTCTCTATGTTTGTGTGTTTTCTCATGCCACCGAAGGCTGTTTCCATAGCTCAAAAATATATGCTAAGGGGGAAAGTAATGTGCATAAGTGTACATATTGCTAAATGCAGCCATGGACTCAAGTATAGGATGACTAGTAAATTTTTTAAAATTTCTCTTTTATTCTTATAAATTAAACATTTGCTTTGCTAATAATATCACTCTTACCAGGATTTTATTTCTCAGTAGAATTCAAAGAATGTTTCTGTACAAATACATCATTGTCTTCCTTTAGATTTTCTTAACAGAGTTGTAACAGTGAGGAATTCTTATGAATAGAGTAAGAGACCAAAAACATTGACACGCATTTTAAAATTATTTTTCTTTCTTTTAGTTGCATTTTGAAAATTTTGATGGCAGAAGCAACAATTCCTAAGTCTGCACTAAAAACTATTTTAAAATTGCAAAATCATGAACAGGGTGAAGTTTTCTTTCTTTTGAGTTTGTGTATGTATCACAAAGTAGTGATGGTGGCACTGCAAGCCTCTGTAATCTTCTAAAAATCAAGCACTTTCAAATAAAGGGATTACTCTGTCTTGAAGCTTTAGAAGCCAGGTGCAATGATACCAACTTCCTCAGCTTTTGTAGGGTCATGTGAAAACTGAAATAATCAAGATGTGCTGCACTTCTCTCCTAGGAAAGGATACTTTTCCACAGAAAATGGTTAAGCTCTATTCAATGTATGTAGCACTGAAGGAAGAAAATGTGTGCTGTTACAGGGAAATAATCCTATAATTGCCTAAAGTTTATGTAAGAAAGTATGTTAAAACCAAGTGGAAGCTTATTGTTTTGCGACCCTGTGGTTGAGGATTTTCTCCATCTGGAAGAAAGTGTAAGAATAGAACGAGAAAAATAATAACCTGTGGAACTGTAAAGTGTCCTGGGGATTTCGTTCTCCTAGGCATCACATTAGTTCCAGAGGCTCTGATTTTTTTTTCCTTTCTGTTTTACTAGGCCATTCCTGTCAGCATCTCTGGGTTACCCAGTTTTGGGGGAGAAATCAAGCTAAAATAAAGCAAGAAGGTGATAAGACTAGGCAGTAATTCCATGCACTTAACTGCAGTCATTTAGAAATTACCAAGTCAGTGGCACAAGTGTAGTCTGGCAAAGTGCAGCAGCAGTCACTGGCAGAGGAGAGCCAGTTTGTGCTGTGGGTATGAAGGGAGCTGGTTCACTTTTTCCACCTGTGAGCTGTGGAGGGTTGTGTGGGACACTGCCAGTCTGGTCTGACCTGAGTAAAAATACCTGGAAACTGTGAGATCTGATTTGGTACCAACCCCACACCCGCCTGCGCTGCCACTCCATTACTTTATTAGTCACACAGGGCTGGATTGCTCATGGGGTTCTTGTGCACTGGTAGATTGGAGGTGCTTCATGGTGCACATTGACTTGACCCTGAAAGGAATTGAGTGTTGTGCTCTTAATTTAGCCTAACACATCAGTATGTGTATGAATTTAGTTTCAACACTGCTCGCTGCTGGAGGGGAAGGTTAAGGACCTTGTACCCTACATAAAACTTCAGTAGACCCATAAATACAGAGGAAAAGTGGAATTCTGCTAGTTAGACATCTGAGCTGGACTTCTACATGTCTTTCTGAACCAGAAACCTAGACTAATAAAATATTTCACACCTGCATATTTACTGCCTTGACCTTCACTGTTACCATCTAGCTTTTTTCACCTCCCCTGCTATTTTTCATCAAAGAAGGAATATTACTAATATGCTATAGCTTCCTACCCTACCCAGAAGCATGAAGGAAGTGTGAGTTCTACATGTGAAAACACACTGCACTGATGGTAGGACAAGTGTCGCTGGTGGTGTGAGAGGGGTGAGGTAATGCAGCCATTGCATGGCTACAGGGGTGGACAGCCTGGGAATTGGTGCTGGAGATTCATCATCTGACTCCCAGCACTGGGCAGCATGCTCTGTGCAAGTTGCTGGTCATAAATAATTATTAGTAGTAATCCACTGTAGCTACAGAGTTCAGATGTCAATATTAATGAAGTGAAACTACCAGCGGCTTTTGCTGTGAATTAAGTGTTGACCATGGCAGTTGATGTAAATCAGTTGTGAACAGCAGTGAGGTCAGATGCATGCAAATGAAAAAGATCTTTCTCAGCTATTGCCTATGGCTTTTTTGCCAGCTATCTCATTTCTTTCCAATGTTTACCTTTTGTCACCATCCAGTTGGTAGGTAGAGTGGTACAGATGGGTCTGAGTAAAAGCTCATGTGCCAAAAATTGCTGCTCCTGCTTGCTTTTGGAAAAGGATCATCAAGAGTATGCTCTGCAGTGAGATGAGAGTGCTGGGTGGCATATTGGTGAGACAGAAATTGCATATAAATTAGGTGAAGTGGGTTATTTTCTGGGAAGTTTGAAAGCGTAAAAATGTAGATCTCTGTGGATATACAGTTCAAGAAGCATAGGGAATTCCTGTAATAAAAAGAGAAATTATCTAATCCGTTTTTACTAGGCAGTTTGTCAAAATCCACAGCAATCTGGGGTAAGATGAAAGATTAATGTTAGAATCAGGCATTTCCTTGCATGTAATCCCACTTAGTTACAATGAATATTCATTATGGCCTTGTCCATAATTCAATCTTATTTTCTAGCCAGCCCTTATCAGAGAGCCTTTTGGGTTTTTTTCCCCATAGGATTTCCTTGGGGCCACATTTCCTGAGAGTGTGCTGGCTATCTTCATGGGGACCAGAGAGTCATGGTTTGGATCAGACTGTGCTGCTGCTGCTGTAGAAGTAATGGTGGGGATTGAGAAATGGGTACAGGAGCTGCATCTTTCTTACTCCATCATGTAAATCATGTAGTACTCTATGGCTTTCTGCTGCTCAGTTCTCTGCTCCTTTGGTGATTTCCTGTTTTACTTTCTGCCCTCTTTTGTGACTCATGTACGGCTTTGTCTCTGCGGCGGCCCTTATAGATTGTGTGATGGCTCCATGAACACAGTGGGAGCAGCCTTAAATGAGAGGTGAGACTCTTGGGGAGCTTTGTTACAGCCTGTTCTGTGGGATAGCAGGCTCAACAAGGTTTGTTCACCCAGAGAAAGCAGATGCAACAAAAATCAGAAGGGAAAAAATTATATTGAGAAATCTGATAGATCATTAAATCAAATGAGAGGGTGAATTTCCCAGGTTAACTGGGGATGAGTGTGTGCCTGTATGATTTGAAGAGCTTCTAGGTGTCAGCTAAGGCTTCAGGGATCTGGAAAGCTGTCCTTCAACCCATGCTCACCTTTCCAAGGGCACAGTGGGGATATCTGACCTGCTGTTTTGCTGTTTTTATTTCAAGGACATACATTTCCATCACCAGCTGCTGGTGCTGTCTCAGTTTTCTGATTGCAGGTGCGTTCAACTAATGTAAAATTCATCCCTTCTAGATTTGTCACACTTTGCAACAACTTGATGTTTATATATTGATATACTGTATATTGGTGTTTTGATTTTTCCCATGATGAAATTCTAGAAGAAAATGCAGTTGGACAACACCACTACCTACCCAAGTTACTTTGAAATTTGGGGAAAATCCTCATTCTCAGCAATTCTCTCCCCCATAGTCTCCTCTGTTCATCCTCTATGAAGAGCCTGACAAGCTGTAAGAAGGCTGACTAGACTTTTACCCAACAAGACCACCTCAGTGGTTTTTTAAAGCACTGTATTTTGAAGAATCTACCAGAAAAGAAGGAGGAGAAAAACCTGGGGGAGGGCTGCATATTGTTCTTAGAATAGTTATTTTTGCGGGGTTGAATTCTGTCCTCAGCCATAAGGTACAACTGTCATCTGTGCTTGAGGCATGCTGAAGTCAACTTTGGCAAGATTTCTTTGTTAAATAGTGGCAGAAATGCCCATTCCAGTCTGCAAGATTTCCCTTTCCTCAGAAAAAAAAAATCAAACACAGCAGCCATCTCCTTAATCATCTTTGCTATTGATCTTTAGAGGCTTTGAATGCAACCATCAGAGGCATCACAGACAAAAGCATTTTCTCATTTTCTCACAAAGAGATTTTTTTGGCCCTACGATACAAAAAGTTTAAAGTCTAAAAGAAATGTTTAAAGATACTGTCATTTCATTTGAATTGGCTCAGTTATGGCAAAAGGTTCTTCATTTTATGGTATTATAATTTCTATTTTAAGGATCAATTGAGCTTTCGAGACTTTGGCCCTTGAAGAAAGCATCACCACAGGAATCACTGTTCAAGGCTTTGTATCTCACAAAAGCTTTGGGATCCCTATGGCTGCAAATCACCAATCCATCTTAAGAGACACTATCTGTTGAATGGATTATTTCCCAATTTTAGCAGTCAGATACCTCAGGACAAACCTGCATGTCAGTCTAGAATGTCCCACACAGACCCCAAAGAATCACAGGATCAATTAGGTCAGAAAAGACTTTGGAGATAGTCAAGCCCAACCTATGACCAAACACCACCTCATCAACTAAAGCATGACATTAACATTGAGTGCCACGTCCAGTCTTAAACATCACCAGGGATGGTGACTCCACCACTCCACCTCCACCCTGGGCAGCTCATTCCAAGGCCCAATCACTGTTTCTGTAAAGAATTTTTTCTAATATCTAGCCTAAACTTCCCCTGGTGCAGCTTAAGACTTGAAGCCAAATCCCGGAGTTTATGAATCACAGTGCAGGAGACAATGTGCTTCAGAGGAGGAATAATCTTTTTGTTCTCCTCTTCCTGGGACAGCATAGAAATTGCATCAGTTCTTGGCATATTTTAGAGCATTCAAGAAGCTCTGCTTATCTCACATCAGATGAAACATCAGCCCTGTACTCTGTTCTCAAATATTCCATATTCAAACTCTTCTCCATCTCCTACCACAGCCACTGCAGCTGTTCTTAGGTAGGAACCTTATTACTTTTATATTGCTTGAGGAGTACTTTTATACTGCTTTTGTGGCAGGAAAACCCTTCCCTTGTGATAGGACACAGCAGTAATACAGAGGAGAAAGAGTGTGGGGTAAGGGTTTGACCCTTAGGGTGTGGTTATAAGCTGTAGTAGATGCCTCAACCTTTCAGGGGTGCACAGAAATCAATGATGTATGCAAGTATAGACTTCTGTCCCTCTTCATAAACTTTAGTACGTTCTTCATTTGATTATTGTAACTTTATAGATTTCTTTTTCTCGATTAAAAGAATGATAATCGAAACAGATAATGGCTGTGCCTTAAGGGTTTGCTTGATGGCTGGCATGGTCCTTTGGCTATGCATAAAGTGTCTTTGTCCAAGGTCTTTTTAACTGGGATATTTACTAGAGGCTGCAAAAGCTCAGGATTCAGGCAATTGGTTCCTCATGCCTTAATCTGTTTCTGAATGTTTCAATTAGTGTTTGCCTGAACCATTTTTTCATTGTGAATTTTTTCAGGTAATTCTGCAGAGCCCCACAACCTTGGAAATCACTTTCATATAGAACCACAACTAGGTAAGGGCTTGCCTGGAGAGAGCAAGACAAACAAGGTGAGAGACCCTTTCCTTCAGAACTTTCCCAGGTTAAGTGTTAGCTGCCAAAGCATGTCATTTTAAGGACCTACAGAAACAATCAAAGCCTAGTTTAACTTTACAGTTAGGTTCCACCCTTGCAAACAGCAGACTCTGGCCTGAATGCCACATGTTGTTATGCTAAAGAGTTTGCTCAGGAGCTGCATTTCTATGCACTGACCCCTAAAATATTCACTAGAGATCCCATCTGCTTCCTGCTGTGACAATATAACATTGTCCCAGGGAGCAAGAAGATGAGCTTACATTTCCTTGCCAGCACTTGAAAGCTGTCAGAGGAGACATGTGGAGAGATATTTGGGTCACATTTGGTAGTTCCACTCTCTAAAAAAGATCAAGAAAGGTCTTTATGTATGGAGAAAAGTCTGAATTCCCCCCCCCCCCAATAAATTATTAACTGAGATTTCTCATTGATGGTAACTAAAAGAGTTTGCATGACCTCCATGGATGTGTAATTAAATTATAAATGGTGTGCTCTCCAGTCTTCTTTAAGGACTGTCTTTGGGAACAATGAAGTCTAGTCCAGAATATGTTCCAGACTATCCTGCTAGGTTTGGAATCACCACAGACCTACTCACAATAGCTTTCTGTTGCCACACTACTTGTTCAATGCAGTAGCATGGAACACTGCATGGGTTAATTGAACCTGGGTTTTAGACCCTTGGCTCAGTCTGCCACGGCTACTGTGGTAAGATTCTGAGCTAATTACTGTAAAGTCAGCAACACTGTGTTACTGCAGCCACTGAAGTGCAGGCTCACCCTGAGAAAACTTGCCCAGAGGATTTGTAATAAAGAATTTATTAAGCAAGTTTTGTCCATCTGGTTACAAATTCTAATAGCTGTGATGTGGAGAAACAAGGCTCATTGCAAGCTGATTTCATTTAGAATACAAGTAAGTGGGATCTCTGAGGTCTTACAGTTCTAAGACAGCATGTTCCTGTGAAGGCAGAAACATGATCATCTGTTGTGCCCTGTTTTGATTCTTTTTAAGCTCTTAAACCCATAAAGAAAAGGGACATTTAAAATAATATGAAGCATAATTTATAAGCATTTCAATAAGTTTTATTAATACAAAAGACCTTAAAATATATATATTAAAAATATTCCTGTGCATCAGATATTTACTTGTACTAATCTCACCTCCATAACCACATTTTTCCATTACCCTAGCCATGCTGGTAATCCTAGGAATAGGAGTCTTGGTCTGTTGTGAAGTGCTTTGCATGCTGACAGAGTGTTCTAATTGATTGCCAAACTCTAATTTTGTTTCTTTTCATGAAAAAGACAAATTGCAAAAGCAACCCTTTAACAAACAAACCCCTCTTTCTTCTGTAGCCTTCTGTCACAGGAGAAGGCAAGCTTTTTCCCACATGGGCCTCCAGAGAGAGCACAGAGTCAGAGGCTGATTTACCATTGTGAGGGAATAATGACCCCAAAGGGTAAAACGTGGAGCTGTCTCACCAAAATTTGCCAATAGCACTGTGATCCACAAAAGACTTGCCAGGGAGGAAGAGGAGGTGCTAGGAGCATTTCTTTTCCTGTTCCCAGTGGACCTTTAGAAGATGGAATGGTAGATGTATAAACTGTTTGGTTATGCTGGGTTTTTTCTTCTCATGCAGACACTGTCCACCCCAAATTCCATATGATGGGAAGTAGAAGTGTTTTTACCACGCTGAAAATCACTTCATTGACCATGAATCTCTTCCACTTCTGGATCTTGCTGACTGTTAAAGAGCCCAGACAGTGCTTTTAAGAGCAAATCCCAGCTACAGGACTGACAGCTTTTTCATAATCCAAGCATTTTAATTTCAGTTATTCTTTAAACCACAGGAGCAGATGATTTCATTCAAGACAAACCTTGGAATTTTTCATGGAAGAGAAGAAAAAGAAGAGAAACTCAAGAAAAATATAGTAGAACTGTAATTTCTCTAAACCAGAATATTTTCCAAGAGACATTAGTATCTTTTGAGGCATACTCAGTCTTAGCAGAACACTTTGGAATGTGCTTCATTGTGAGATTGCAGTTTTATTGAGGCTGTTGTCCAAAAATTAAGATGAGCCAGAACATATCTTTTATTTATTTTCTTTTAGATTATTTTCTAGTATTCTTCACCCAGATTGCTTCATTGGGCAGGTTATTTTGTCATAAGCACTCGCCTCTGAAGGATTTCAGTAGCAAAGTGGGAGCTCCCTGCAGAAGGAAAGTAAGTGAAATAAATGTTTTTTCTTACTTGCCTGTGTCCTTTTTTCAGAAGTATAAGATAGCCCTTAAAACAGACACAACCAGAATCTGTCTGCACCTTGTTAAAAACCATGCTATTTTGAAACTTCCTAGCTAGACACTCAACTTGTGTGATTTGTGCATCAAAATATTATGGGATGTTAGTTTCCAAAAGGAGAAAGCATACAGCTGTCACCTGATATGACTCTGCTGGAGACAAGGAGTGAAAAGGTGTTTCTCATGATTGCCATGGGAAGGTGAGGGTGCACGATTATCCCACTACTACTCTAAAATATTGCAATTATAAATGGAGACATCCTGGAGCAGAGGAGATCAGAAATGCACTTGCTAGGAGGCTGGTGGAAACACATGCAGAGGAAATTATTCACTCTCAATGTTGCTGACTGATATAAGCTGGGAAGAGTGGTGGGTTTTTTCTCCTCAGGGTGACTATAGCCTATTGAAGGCACAGTGTGCCTGTATGCACAAATACACAATGATGTCCAGTTATCCTTACCTATTGTTCTCCTCTATCTTTCATCTGAAACTGCCAAGGCAGTTGTCAGTGCCACTCCAGGCTGTGAACCACTCTGAAGACAGTGAAGGAATCTTTGAACCTGGCTTATTTCCCCATGGCAGTGTGTTGAAGTTTTAATGCATTCCTGGTGGCTGCCTTGCTGGAGAGGCCCAGGGGATTCTCCTCGTAGCTGGAGTTTCTCAAGGACTGTGGCTTCATGCCAGGTCACTGTGCTGGAGTTTTGATAAGAAGAGAGAAAGCCAGATCAGCATTTGTCCAGATGGGATTGAGTCTCTTGCCAACTGGAGATCACAGTACATGGATGCTGCCAAGATCAAACTTACTGTTTTCTGAAGAATCCAGGACTACTTCTAAGCTAGAGATTGATCTGGTATTGCTGTGCTTGTGCTGTAGGGCTCTAAAAACTTGTGGATTTTTCATACTGTAGAGCTACTGCTATCTGATATGTAATCCAAGTCAAGCAGGAACACAGCTTAGTTACAGACCCTGGGATACAAAGATGCCAAATCTAACAGGCTCAGCAAGTCTAAAAGCTGTATCTTTGTCTTGATTTTGTTTTGAAAACAGAATTACTGATAAGTGCAAAAAATCAGTAGATAAGAGTGGGTTCTGAAGCTGTCTTTACTGAACAAAGACATAGAGTAACCAATTCAACCATGTCAATAGAGGCTTTATATTCCCATGTGGGAAAGTCTTGCTGCTTGTTCCAGTCATTTGCTAATTTTGTTGATGGCAATTATACTTGCTAGCTAGAGAGGTGTTTAACTAAAACATTTCCAACTGTCGGATGGCCAACAACTGATACTTACTAACATCTTGTTCTCTTGGAGAAATGATGCATGCAAAGGGTTTGAAAGAGTGGAGTGACTCAGTCTAGACAGTGAAGTGCGGTGTCAGAAAGGATGGGGGCAAAGTCAATTTACATATATGCTGCTGTAAAGAGAAAAGGAATATTTTTTTCATGCAGTCTAGCCTAGGTAGAGCAGGAAAAAAATGGGCTTCAATTGCATTGAGAGAAAAAAATATTCAATTGCATTGTTGAGAAAAACAACTTCTTATTAGAAGTGACTTCCTAGAATAGATCAGCTGCAAAGGTTATGAAGTCTCTGTCAGAAGTTTTTAAAAACAGGTCAGACAAAAATTAGAAAAAAAAGAAGTTGAGGCGAGCTTGGGACTGATTAGTTGTCTTCAAATCACTTTCAGCACTTGGCTTGTTGCTTAGCACGACAAGAAGAGTATAAAAAGGAACTTTTTTCTTACATTAAAGGACCATAACAGCAGTTAAAAAAATTATTGTGAGAGACACTATCTTAATCTAATCAATGCTATTTACTAAATAATTAAAAAAAACACAGATATGTTTGTGGGAGTAGGGAGAGGAGCAGAGTGGCATATTGGAGGGGAAGAGAACAGAGCCTGTAATGTGCTAAGCCCATGGTTCCAATTTAGAGAAAACTTGCATGTTGTCTGGCTTTCCCCTTAAATTACAGGAGGGAAAAACACTACCAGCACCACAAACCCAAACAATCTTCCCAGCTTGCAGATCCATTCCATAGCAGCAACAGAACAAAAGGCAAAGGCAGAGCTTTGCCCCATCACAAACTGTCCAGAAGGAAACAGGTACGTTGTGTCCACAGGAGATGCCACAAGGATCCTTAATTTTTGATCACAAAGGTAATCCAAAATAAGATTTAACTTGTGCCTTTCAGGTCCCATCTGCCCTGGCAGATCCACAAACAGGCCTGGAGACCACAATTATCACAGCTTCTACAATTTCCAGAAGGGGCTTTATGTAGGTGGAATTGCCATGTTGCTGCTACAGCCACGTCCATGCAAATACAAGGGAAGTTCAGAATAAAGCCATTTAGCCTTGATCCACTTTGCTCATGGGGTATTTTGCAATAGGGTTGTGGGGGTCTTTGGCACTTGTGGGATCTCGCCCCTCTGAAAAGTTCTCATTATTCTTCTTTTTAATACACGTTGCTAAAATACATGCTTTTAAATGTAGAATATTCAGCAGTGACTTTTTGCTCCTTTGCCTTTAAAGCTTTCTCTGCAAGTCTCATTGGCATTTAATCCAGGAAGATGTTAAAATTATATCATAGAGGAAACCAGTTTAAAGCTTACTGGAAAAGAGCTGATCTCTTTTCTTTAATTTTGGTTTATGCCTAAGTAAGCATAATCTCTTGGTTGCAAAATTAATGTGTCCATAGAAAACTATTTTCACTAAAATATGTACAATGCATCATAACCAACCCAATGTCCTACTTAGTACTTAGTGCTTCAGCTAATATTTTCCTGTTGATGTTCAGGAAACCAGACTGGGAAAATGGGAAGAAAAAACTGTATTTTGGTATTTCTGGTAGCAAAATATACTACTGCACTTTTTTGTCTTGAAATTTCTGTAAGGAACAACCATGTCTCATGATTGCTGCAGCCAGGGCCCCATGCTGCAAGTGATCCTGACAGTAAACAGCTGGAGTGATCTTATCACATGTGTTTGTGTAACAAAATAAATGCCTCCCTTGATATTCCTATTGATATTTCCCTGGACTTCCACTGCCTCCCAAGAACAACTCATGCAACCCTGACATGCCTTGAACCTATAGCAATGTGTGGTAAAGCAAAAAATTTCACTCTTGATTAACTTCTTAGCTAACTTCTTCGTTCTGAGAGAAGAGCTGTATAGCCATAAATATTGCCTCTAAATTGAACCATGCTGTCTTCAGACCAGGAGGCTGAAATGTGACCTGTTTTGCATGCAGGGGTTTTGGGACAGTGTCTGCTGAGGGAGGTCTGGCATCTGGGCATACTATTGTTTCCACTGCCCGAGAGCTTTCCTCTTATAGACTGAGTAACCTCAGTCTTGAACTTTGTTTATACCACAGGAGTCATGTTCTCTATGACTCACAAAGCCTTTGGCAAACAAAAATATTGAGCCTTTTTTTGAAGACTGAAGAGGCTCCAGAGCAGTGTTGAACTGACACTCAGTAGAAAAGGAGAGGAGAACTTTGGCAGAAAGCTGCTAACATGGGCCTCGGGTAAAAGACAGAGAGTCTTAGATATTGTTCAGCAGCAGGAAGAAGTGAAGGAAAATAGAGGTACCCTCTATCTTGGAAGCAGGAGTGACAACTCATAAATTAATTGTGTGCCTGCCTGTGGTTGACAGGGCAGAAGAGAGTTTCCAGGTGTGTGATCCTTGAACACAGACCATCCACATCAGATATTAAGTCTCTGGATCTGGCCTGCCCTCAGAGGCCACAGAAGGATGCTGTAGTTCCTCAGACGGTCCTTCCACTTCTCCAAGTCTACTCATTAGATGTCAGACAGGTCCTACTGAACCATATAAAACAGATTTTCAGTGTAAAAATCACCACTAATCTGAAATTGCTTGTTGTCTACCCCTATCTCGCCCCCTTAAAAACAGTAAAATCTCTAGAAAACTCTAAAACACTCATAGAAAGACAACATAAACCATATTTTCTGCCATTAAAGTAATTCTTCCAGTATTTATGTGACCCAAATAATACAATCTGTGAAAAGCTGGTAATTTGCTCTAATCTGGCTGTCCTGTAAATAGGGAGAAAAATGGGTGAAAGGTAAGTACCTAGAAGAGTAGAAATCAAAATAGTGCTGGGGAAACAGAGAGCAATGGAGAGCAATAAATCACAAAGCTCTCCTGTATCATCTGAGGCACCCCAAGTTATTGATCAAAGCTTGTTGTCAGCTAATGTGGAAAGAGAAGGGAGGACACAAGGAATCAGCCAAGTGGTGAAGGACAATCTGTGGTTTCCCACAGGTTGGGAGGTGTGTCTATATAAATCACAGCCCTAGGGATTTGTGCCTGCTTACCCACTGAATGGCAAAGGAGATTTCCCCTTCTACATTCCCTAAGATGTCCCTGGGGGTTTCACAGAGCTGTGGAGCCCAGGTCCCTTAACACAACTGCCATGGGTCCTAGGGAAGCTTATCTCCTCTATTCAGGGGCAACCAGGCAGGAAAAAGCTATCAGTGGAGAAAGTGTTGGAGTCCTTGGCAGTTATCTTCTCCTTGGAAGCCCCTGTGGAGCAGAGACTGGAAGAGGTGCCTTGTCTGCCTCCAATATCTGCAATACCCTCACCTCCCTCCGAGGGGTATGAAACCTAGGGATATCATTTTGCCTTAAAGAAGTGTGGAGCATACAGAGGACAGTCAGGACAGCCAGTCTTGTTGTGGAGGGACAAAGGACAAGGTAAGAGGCTGACAGAGCTCACATCAGGAAGTCTGTGTTAAAGGTCTTGTGGATGTGTGTGCTGGAGACGTCACAGTTCTCTGAAAGAGCTGGTGAGGTGTGTCAGCTTTGCTCTGCTATTTTTCCACTGATAGGAAATGTTTCCATTGGGCAGTGTCCCAGAACTACTGTGACAGTTTAGCAGCTCCTGTGTGAAGGTCATATTCTTTTTCTTTTTTGCAAGAAAAATGCAATAAATGGCATTACAGTGCTATGAAAAAATGGTCTAATATCAGAATATTTTGGAACAAATTAGATCTGGGATAAAGATAACTCAAAATAGACCAGAATTGGTGTTGACTGTGAAATTCATGTGCTCATGCAACCAATTAACACAACATGATGTTAGTAATGGTACTGTCAGATTAGTTTCAGTCTGGCTTATCTAGCAATTCCAGCCAGAGCTGTATAAACCTGGTCTTCCTTGTCATGCCATTGAATAATAAGCACTGAATGGTTGACATCTGTTCATATGCTTACTGTGTTTCATGCTGAGTGGCTTTTTCCACAGGTAGGGAAAATAAAGTCCCATATTCACCAGGGCTTAGTGGGGCTCTGTGGCAGAGCTCTGTAAAGCATAATAAAAAGTTATTTGCTGACTGAGGTCTATTCTCAGTCACAGCAGTTGGTTGAAGTCTTAGTTTATATTCACTGGGGATCTGGCTGTGAGACCTGGTGTGGCACTCTTATCCCATATTTACACTAGCATAAGCCAGCTGAAAATCACCAAGGATGTGGGGTGTGGTTCCTCTCAGGAAACACTCTGACACCCATGTTGGTTTAGTTTTCTTGTTTGGAGAATTGAGCACATTCACAAGCAGAATGGTAGAGAAAATTAAGAGTCACCTTTTGGCAAGAAAGCTGCTATTATCATAAACCAACAAGATTTATATACCAATTCTTGTTTTATTGTCATGTCTGAGTTGCAGTGACATTATTTGAGATGAGAATTTCCCGAGGCCAGCATATGCATGCTCCAAAATACAAGATTCCTTTGCTTTTGTGTTCAAATTAATCTGGTTTAAAAAAATTTTTTTTTAGTCTTGGGGCAGAGAAAATAATCTCAGTGCATGTATGTGCTCTTCATCATACACCAGCTAAGATGGTCTTTTATTCTCAGTAATTCAATGACATAATTTCACTGTTGTTAACCAAACAAAGTATTTGTCTTCTAATGAAATCTAAAGAAGAGGCTGAAAATAGGGTTTGATGGGAGTAAATTCAGTCTTTTCTTTCTGAACTGTGGACTTTAAAGCATGAGCCATATTGTGTACACGCTGCCTTGCTGAAATTGGAGACATACCCCCATCACCTTCTGCCTAAGACTTACTGGAAGCATCACTTAGAGGAGAGAAGGCAGCCTACCTGCTGCATTGAGTCTATTACAGGGTGAAGATGGTGGAGACCCTCATATCTGGATTAAGTTCAGGTTCCTTTAGAAGCCCAGATCAAAGGCTGATGGTACTGCAATAGCTGAGATCTGTTTGTGTGTGTCAGAGCTTACAGATATTCCTTCATTGATCTTTAACAAGACCTCTTACCCCCTGTTATTCCCTGAGCCTAAGGTGCTCTCTTGCATTGATCAATTCCATCCCCAGGTCCTCTCTCAGAGGGTATTTTGGGTTCAGATGCACACGTTGTGGCATGGAATTGTGAGCACCTTGAATGCAGCTGCTGGGGTAACTTGCTGCTTGAAATTTAAATTGCATCTTTCCCTGTTCCATACTTTGCCCAAGTGCCATTCAAAACCTGCACAAGATTACGATGCAGTTTCAGATACTGTTCCTGGAAGCTCCTGATGCTCAGATACAGGTACATCAGAGGAAATTCAGCACACAGCAACACAGATGATTAGAGGGCTGACATGATTGCCTACAAAGAAAGTTGAAAATGTGTAATGCACCTAACTTGGCTAAGAAGCAGCTGGCTCAAGTGCCAGATGAAGACAAATGAGAGGAATCAGAGTGGGCATGTGATATGAGACAAATCCGGAGGTAGGAAGCATTTTGGCTGAATAGCAGCCAGCATTATGAGGAGAAAGATTTAGGTGATCAGCAAGTCCCGACCTTTTTCATAACGGGAATTTCTAGAATCTCAGTCTCCTCTCCTGGGAGGAGCAGGATGGAAAAAGAAAACAGGCTAAATAAGAAGGGCAGACAGGTTGTGACCCAGCCTGTTCCAGGTTGTATATTTTAGGTATTAGATATAGGATGATTTTCAAAGAAAATGGTGGAAACTCCATGAAACACAGACATTCTAGTGTGCCAGTGAATGCTCCACAGGGGTCAATTAGGAAACTGTAGAAGGATATATTAGAATGTTTATTAAGACTTGTTCCATTTCTAAATGGTAATATTTATGCCAAACACACTCAGCAAACAAAAAGAAGTTAAAAATAAAATCCAAAAGCATAATGATTTCCAGCTGTATTTACTTTCCATCTCATTTCAATGAACAGACAAAGTTGGCAGGTTTTCATACATCTGAATCCATCGGTCAGTGAATGAACCAGTCTTAAATTCCAGGGCTAGGTTTGTGCCACATGGACTTCTCTCCAGTGAGCAGCTCCTATGATAGAATTTGCAAGTTTTAAAAATTTTCTTTCTGATTTTTTAAATTCTTTTGAGTATATGCAGCCAATTCATCTTTCCGAGGTAATCGAATATTCAGAATATCTAAGTCATAGGAAAAGAGGTAAGAGTAATATCAATCCAAAGAACATGATGGGTACCCGCTCTCTATTTAGTCTTGTCCAACAGTTGTTTTCAATCTATGCAGGTCATACAACACTGTGATTTTGTGTGTAACTATTGACAATTACCATACCTTCTAGTACCTTTTGCCTTTGTTCTAGTACCTAGGGATATTGCCAGTCTAGCAATGTCCATACTTACTCTTTTCAGCCTTTCTGAATTTCAGTCTGCTGCAAAGCTACAGGTAATTTACAAACCACGTGAACAGCTGTACAGAAGTCTAATACAAAATTGTTGCTGTTCATGTCAAGTTGTGATAAGGAGATTATGTGCCCAACAAACAAGGAATGAGACATATTTTTGTCTTTTGTACGCTTATAATATCTGGTGCTGCTTACCTCATTTTCCTGTTTAAAAACCAATGAGATTAGGAGAGGTGTACTTTCTTTTCCCCCCATTCCTAAAACACTTTTTGGGAAACCCTGCTGTTGGAATGATTCATGCTAACAGATCAGCATTTTTTTGATGCTTTTCAGAAAGCACGTGTTTCTGTATCTGTATCTGTATTTTGTGGATTCTGTTAACACAGTTGTTTAAAAGTTAAAACATAAAACTTTAGCAGCAGGAGCATTACCTCTAGGACTCTGTCTGGCTAACATCAGTCACACAAGTCTGGAGAGAATCTGTCAACAGAAGAGTGAAGAGTTAAATTCTGTGGATGTTTGTGTGTTTGTTCCAATTGAAAACAGTATCTGTATGGAAGTAATAGAGCTGCACGTGGCCTTAAGCCTTTCTCAACAGCCAAAAAGTGCTGCATTATCTGGATTTTCTCTTGCAGACTTTCTCCCTCCAGGAGAAAACTCTGTGTACTGGATGTTCTTAAAATGAATAAATAACACTGTAAACATCCTCATAATTAACCCATCCTGCCTAAAATGAGAGTCTTCCTAAAACATGCTTAACCTTGCTGGGATTATGGTGTTTAAAATCAAGCTGTGGTAGACAGCTCTGATCTGCAGCACTGTAATAAGGAGAGAATTTATAAAAGGAAACCTGTGAGATGAAAAAAAATGTGATAGATGAGAGAGAGGAGGCTAAAATCAGATTAGGACAGTTTCTTTCTTTGCCCTGTCTTTCTGTTTGTCTTTGTCTTTTTTCAGGGGGATGGGGTGAGGTGGCACCTACCGTGCAGTGCTCAATTTGAAGACTTAAATTCCTAAATAATTTTGTAGGAATTGTCAAGGATCCTGGCTGGAAAATAGTGCCAAACATATTCATCAAAGGGGCAGGTGAGAAGAGTCTGGGGTGTTTTGTTCGGTTGGTTTGTTTTATTTTGTGGGATTTTTAATGTCTTGTGAACAGTCTGAGTGGGGACTTCATTATTTATATTTTGCACTTCATCCCATGCCCCTTGCACATATGTTTTTGAAATAATAGAGATGAAGTAAAATCGTTTTAATCTTTTCCTTTCCTGCAGTGTATTTAGATGAAAGAGTCTGCAGTAATTACCATCAGGCATCTGGCTACCCCCACAGAGCGGGCACATGCCTGATTTTCCTTGTTCTCCAAAAAATGTTCTTGGATTTTTCCCTTTGCTTTTAAAGATGTGGTGTTTACAGCACTGTGCCTCGAGCTCTGTTTATTGAATTTCATGCTAGGGTGTGTGAGGGGGTTAATATACCCATCCTTGTTTGTCTCCATGAGCTCTTCCCTCTTCCCTGAGCTGCTTGGTACAGCTCACACAGCTGGCAGTAGCTGGAATGTCCCATACTGCTGCTGCACATTCATGTCTGACAAGAGTAAGTGGAAACAGGGATTCCTGGAGAACACTGAACACTCACTCTATCCTTGTGTTTTATATTTTTTACCAGCAGCTAACAAGGAGGACTGATGCAAAGGACATTTAAAAACCAAATTTAAGGGGCTTGTATTAAAACAGGGGAAGGGGAAAGTTCTGCTCTCTGCTCAGTGTGTATGTGTGCAGAAGAGTTAAGGCAGCTTGTCTAAAAGGAGCACATACTGTGGATTTAGTTTTAGCAAGGTAATTTTCTATGTGGAACTCCTCCTAAATATGATCTCTTCTGTCTGAATTTTGTTCTTATAACTTTAAAACTCTGATGAGAAGGTTGAAGGACTTTTGCCTTGATTTATTGTTCCCTTTAAGTTGTTTAGTTTTAAATGAGTTGGGAGAATAAGAGCATACTTAGAGGAGGTTAATTGTGGTGACTTCTGTGGCAGCAATTCTGCATTGCTGGCTCTTATTTCAGCTCTGCTGACTGGCTGTAGCTTGGACACAGAATGTTAAGACTGTGCTTGGGAAGAGCTTGGGATGGAATAGGATGAGCCTGCTTGGTCCTGGGATGATTTACCCACATCACCAGGAACAAAAAGGTCATCCTGTATGACCCCGCTGTCAGTTTTCAGGCTCCACCTCAAGGAGTTCCTGAGACTGCTTGTCCTCAGTCTGTACCCTGGTGTATGTATAAACAACAGAGTGAACAAGTTTGACCTGGAAAACCACTTCAAACTTGGCTTGACTTGCAGTGTAAACATACATTCAGAGGCATTTTGAGAAACAGCAATCCATGCTCAGAATGGCTTCAGAAACTGCAGAAACTTGTACCAACTTCAAATACAAGTCTTAACAAATACTGGCTAAATACTTACAAAGTCATTGACAGGAAGAGTGTGGTATGTGAAGGATGTGTTTAAGTTGAGGTTAGTCTGATTAAGAGTAACTTAAGATCAGTAGCTATGTATTCAAGTAGCTAATCAATAAAATATTTAGGAATAGGAACACACTGAATTTCCTAAAGGTGCAAATATAAACTTCTTTAGATATTCATAACATTGCAAAAAAATCCAACCCACAAGGACCCTATGTCCATCTTTGAAGTTTAACTGTCTCTGTATATCTGGGCCACCAGATATTCCAGAAATACGAGCTGTATAAATGTCCTGCAAACTGACAGGTTGCTAGGTCAGTGAAGATTGGAGAGTTGGGAAAAGCTCAAGATAGCCCAATAGTGAAATTGTAATTGTGAATTTCTATCATTGATGTGCTCTTCTTCACCAGCCAGTGGTGTAGAAAGAACATCTTTATGGTGTCCTGTCAGGCTGTCAATGACAAAAGACATTGGGCTCTGAGAGCTGTCATGAAAACATTAAAATCTTCTGTGCGCAAAACAAAACACAGAAGAGAAAAAAGATTAAAAAAACCTCCTGAAAACACTTTTCTCTCCTCCTCCTGCTTCCCCCCTCCCCGGTCCAATTGAGAGAGCTACATTTTCAACACTCTGACATTTCTCCAATGAAGAAACCACTGATTTCTCATCTATGTGTTGTTTTTCTTTAATAGTGTTCTAGGATTCTAAAGTTAGCACATATCATCTTGTGTGAAAAAATCCAGCCCACTACAGAATTTGAGAAAACTGCCTGTATTTTAATTTATTTAAAGTAAGTTATTTATTTAAAGTAAGTAAAGTTACCACATTTGGGGATTTTGCTGTTTGATTTTTTTCTTGTGCAAGAAGCCAACATAAGAGCAGGAATATAAATGTTTGTATTCTTATGTTAGAACATATCCTTTCATGTTTGTACTGTATTTCAAAGCTGAAGGAATAGTGAAGTCTCATTTACAATTCATTAGCTAAGAATATGTTCATTAAGTTCTATAAAAGAAGAGTTTGCCCAAAAGGTAGTGGCTGCAGCAGTGGGAGAGGCATCTTAAGAGTCTTCCACAGACATCTTCCACTAAGTCAATGGCAAAAGAAAGATAAACTTTCCATCTCATTTTTTGGTGAGCATACACACCTCTTCTTGCACACATGAGTAGTTTGACACTAACCAGCAGACAGCTTCCAGGCAGCAGAGATGGAGATGCCAACATCCAGCAGCTGTGATGTGAGGAACCAATGTGGCATACTTATCTTAGTTTTAATATTGCATCTGTGGCTTGGTGTCTAGGTAACTCACTTTGCAAAAATGTGACCTTATCTGCCTTCTCTTACAATTTTTCTGTGTAAGTGGACCACTGCTGTTTCATTACTTGTTCAGTTTTTGTATGATGTAGTCATAATGTGACTGCAGTCATGTAAGTGGTTTTGGGAGGGCAAGCACATATCTATACAAAGAGATTTAAGTGCTTGTGCCATTTTACACTTGTGCAGGTTAGCATGCTTCATTTCAGCTTAGAGTTGCATTACAGTTCATGAGATGTTCACAAGTACAGATGACTCAATCCAACTGGCAACATTTTCTGATTTTGTTTTTTTTAATGTTCCATTTCACTGTGTGCAAGTGCTGCTGAAGGAGTATTGTGTAGGTGGAATTACTTAAAGGTTAGTAAGGGTGATGTCACCTAATAGGACTGTTTGTTTGGACTCAACAGGATAGCTAAGCAGTAAAGTATGTCTGATTTCTTTCTTCAAGCAAAACTGATGTGAAAAAGTTCTCAAAATACAGTTGTTCACACAACACATGGAAAAGATGGACAGTAAGAGAACGGTTCTGAGATTAGAGAACCAATTTTATGTACTAAATTATACACAAAAAACAAAGCCCAACCCATTATGTTTATCCACCCTTGCTCAAATTGATCACTTTTGCTCCCAAGAATAATTGCATTAAGATATTTTGGTTTTTTCCCCAAAATCATAGGAATTAAGATGTTTTGATTAATTGGTGTCCTAACTGTTAAAAAAGTGATGATGAGTCTGTGAGAAGGATCTTCAAATAAGATTTAATAATTTCTTGTAAGTCTGTAACCTCTTTGCTCTTTTTATGTGCCAGTATAAATTTTAAGAGAGACATCCCTTAATCAAATCTCAGACATATTGGGGACATATACACAAATGGCAGGGATTGATAATCCTTCTTTACTGAAGGATTATGTAAAATGGAAGAGAAGAACAGAAAAATGTGAAAAAATAAATTAGCCAGGAGAGTTGAAAAAAGAGGAAGGGGAGAGGTAGGTGAGAAAGACATGAGCATGAAGGAAGGAAAATAGTCTGAGAGGAAGGAACTGAGAAGCCTCAAGGGAAGTAATCTTTGACACTCATAAAGTTATAATTTTCAGTGTGATTATTCTGAGACTAGTATCTGAGGCTAAGAGAGTCCCAAGTGCGTGTGTTAAGATGTTCTGTGGTTGGGTTTCTCACGAGGGGTGGGTATTGCTGGGCACAGGATACTCCCCTCAGCTGGTGAAAGATACGTCAGAAGTGTACAGGTTGTACAAACACACATCCAAGCTACTGGAAACCACTCGCTGCCAAAGTTCCTTTATATTCTGAAAATGACCAACTGGAAACCATAATACACTCTGATGCAGAATTGAATAAATCCTCTCAATGAAAGTAATCTTGCTGCTAGGCTCTGGAAATGAGGTGAGGAGAGAAACCTCCCAAACTAGCTTAAGAAAATGCAGTTTTCACTTTTCCAAATTCAAATAGAAGTTTTCTTTATTCTTGATAAGGCTGAATTTTTTTTCCCAGATGACATGCTATTAAGGTGGGCTGCCACTACACTGTCTACTGCTTCCATCCAGGTCAAAGACTTACATCTCTGAGGTACTCTGACAGCAGCCTGGGGCTTTTACCTTGGAGTGAAATGACAAGACACAACTATATTTCAGGGGATCAGAGCAGGGAAATAAAATATTGAATGTATCTATGCAAAGTTACACAAAACCTGCAAACATTTAGTAGTCCAGTGAATGAACACTTTGACAGAACAAGGCATGAGTGTTTCTAGCAAGATTCTATTTAGGATGAGCAACTTTTACTGGGGTTAACCATCAAATTGGTCAAAATATCTTTGCTACTTTCCACACCATGTATGCACACCAAGCCTTTGTGATTCAGCACAGAAAATCTAAAAACTGTTGACACAAGGCCACTGTTTGCAGAATCATTTCCTGGGGTATATCAATGTTGTAGTCATGCTGTCAATTCACTCATGGTGATCGAAATGGCAGAGTAAGAGTGAAGCCAAGTACATGAAGAGTGATCTTTTTTCACACTTCCCTCTTCATTTTTGAATAGCCATGTTGATATGTTGTTTTCCTTGACTGCTGACATCTACCTCTGTCTCGGGGTGGGAGGGACAGTGCAGATCTACTTATCTTTGAAGAAAAGAGATAGGATATTGCATTTCAGGGCACCAGAACCATTTTGCTGCTCTGAGGTGCACTAATATCACGCTCTTTTGCTACAGCCCTGTGACCTCCTCTCCCTGGTTTAGCTGCTCAGTATTCTAGCGATTTACCCCTCACTCATGGTTTTTGCATGAACCTACCACTGTGTGACTTTGGACAAATTTTCATTTTTCCCAAGATGCCAATATAGTATGAAGGTAATATACAAGATAATTTGCTTTAGAAAAATCATGTCTTAATCCCTTTTATTTGATAAGCCCTTCCCTGTTATAATGCTTTCTATAACTGGTGAGGGTATTTCCTTTACAAACATAGTTTTCCAGGCATCTATAATTATAATCTAAGATTGTACTGATACATTGCAAAAATAAGTTTTTGTCTTGAAGTTACAGAGTATTTATCATGACTTAAAGGAAAATAGCTTCCCAATTTTCCCCTTAACTGTTTTGGGTTTTATGTCTTTTTTTTTTTTCTTTCATTCTTTTTTCCTTTTTTTTTTTTACTCCTTGGAATTAGCAGTTTATGTGGCATGGGTAAATGGAAGTTAGATATCCTAGTAACCAGTGGAGAAGGTGTCCAGTCATTTTTTGTTTCCGACAGTACTGCTGAGAGTTCTCCCTCTTATTTGTCATAAAAAGTCTTTTGTGCAGTTCCCCTCTTCCTTTAGGCTTTAATCCAGCAAAACACTTCCAACACCAAGTGGTCTCATTTGCTTTCAGTACCAATATTCACAGACTTAACATAAAGCATGTGTTGGAGTGCTTTCCTGGGTCAGGGACTGCATTACTTGAGCTGCATATCAAGTCTGCTTGTATGCTCTTCTAGAAGTTTCATAAACCCACGGTACTAGCTTTTCATTGTACTTAGTATTTTTGTACAATACACATGTGCAGAAGATTGCAGGTTAATGAAAACTTGTGAATAGCCACACAAATGCGCATCTAGCTGTGCTTGTTAGAGCTGTGATATTCAGGGAGTCATTTTTCATACAATTATGTTTGCAAAGAACAAACTTCAATTTTTCCTCCAATTTGTTGTGTTTCATTTTGAGATTTCAGAATGACAGGTTAGGGAAATAATCAATAAGGTAATTTAAATAGCCAGTCTTTGCCTACAATTGTTCAGGCTGGGCAAAGTGATTAGTTGTGAATTTCCCACTGAAAGCACCAGTGCATACTAGCGTTACTTGAACCTGATCCCTGGTTTGCTGAGGTCTCACCATCTGTGTACTTTATTTATTTATTTTTAAAAATAGTTTTAAAGTTGTCGTATCTTAACAAAGGATTGAGAAAATAACTTCTGAATGAAGAGGCAGGTTTGGGGCAGCCCTCACTCGTGTAAGCTGAGGGCATTCCTCATTCGACTCCACGACCCCTCTCTGCAGCATGGTGTGGACGCAGGCCATGGTGTGGACTGGCTGCCCTGCCCCAGTCAGGTTCCTGCCCTGCGAGCACCTCCAGGTGTTATCGCTGCTCAGGCTCCCAGGATCCGCACACACCTGCGGGCGTAGCCTGAGCCCGGGCATGCCGAGAGCGTGTCTGGACCAAGGCAAGGTGAGTAGCAGAGCTATGGGGAGGCACCCATCAAGAGGCCATGGAGCCATAGCTGCTGCTGTCCCTGAGCTGCTCTGCCCAGCAGGACGCGGCTCCAGGAGCCCCTGGCACACGGCAGCACCAATTCCCCACGCCAGAACAAACCACGCACTTATCTGTGCTCGGGAGGGAAGAAATTACATATCCGTGTGACACACAGAGGGAATTAGTCTCAAGGTCAAGTGTTCCCTGAGTCATTTGAAGCGGTGACTTGTGCTGATCTCACCTTCTATTTTTGCCATTTGGTTCTTTATTAATAATATTCTAATGAGAACTGACAGCTCTGGTGTGACATTTGGGATAGCTCAGATTTGAAACAGTTACCTGGAAATAATTAACTGACAAGGAGACTTCAGCTAAGATTTCTGTTAGACAGAAAAAACCTCACCAAAATCCTGGACACATATTGGATTTTCATCCAATATGTCTAATTGCATTTTTAAGTACCACATTGAAAAAAAACCAAACCCTTAAATAAAAACAAATAAAAACCCACAGCCAGTCAACACCATGTCCTGCATGGGCAAAGCTCCAGATGCTGCAGAGAGAGGTGGTAGAGTCAAATGAGGAATGCCCTCAGCTTACTACTGACATGAGTGAGGGCCGCCCAAACCTGTCTCTTCATTCAAAAGTTATTTTCTCAGCAAACAAACAAAACCAACCTTATTTCTAGTTAAACATTTTTCTTAAAAGTTTTAATTTTCTATTTTATCTACAATTATTTTGGTTTTCAGTTGAGAGCTTAGTTGAGACTCAAACCTGAAAATTCTGTTCCAGTTCTCAGTACTGTCGATATTTTGATTTTTATAATACATGTTTCAGTGGCCACTGTTCCTGAGGGGGGGGAAGAATAATCCCTCTTTTGCATGTTTGAAGAAATGCTTTGACCTCACAATTTCCAAAATAGAAAAAACATTTTTAAATCAGGTCTTTCTTTCCTTGAAATTGCCTATACAAGATCATACAGATGAAAAAAAAACAAACAAAAAAAACCCAAGAAAAGCCCCATGATTTAACTCAAAGCATTATTTAGAGCTGGGACCCTACCCTGCATAATGACAGTGCAGCTGTGGTGTCTTGTTATGCAGGAAACTGAAATAGAATCAGTCTCTACTTCCCGCAAAACCTCCTGTGCTCTCTAGGGCAGCATAATCAGAAGTCTTAGCAGCCTTCACCAGCCAGTAAACCAACTCTAGTTCTGTCTTAATATAGAAAGAATAGCTATTTTACACCATGCTGGGCATGGTGCTGGTGACCCAGAAGATGGTGAGGTGCTACTGACTTCTTTTGAGACATACATAAAGTTTGACCACTTTTATCAACAGAGGTGATGGGGGAGACAGTTTCAATATGTGTTACTGTGGTTAAAATTCTAGTTTTACTAAGTTTGTTCTTGTTGAATTTTTCAGTAATTGCAGATACATCTGTATTTTTCACTGCTTGTAGTGGTGAGGACAGTGTCGAAGTGATCCAAGAGAGGATCTTTATAGTCTTCTCTTTTTGTTCTGCAATGCGCTATCTTTGGCAAAGAGAATTATGTCTTATTCCTTCATGGTTGATGAAATGTGTCTATAAAATGTGGTTTTCAAGGTTCTTCTAGTGTCGTTCTGAATTTGAGATCTTTGTTTTCCTTCTAACTCTGGATTTCTAACAATCCATTCCAAAATTTTGTCTCTACTGTCATCTCCCAGAAAGGGACAAACTTTGTGAGAGTGAAGGTACCACGATAAGACTGAGTTAAGCTGTACCTTTAATGTGATTAATGCATTATATGTTTAGCCAAAGTAGTGTGAGGAATGATGGCAGATGGTGATGCAAGATTCAGCTGGGGAGGCTGTGTGGGACCCTGGGATGTAGTGAAGAAGACACTCTTGGCCTCTGTTAAAATAAAGAAAGTGGTGTGTTAACTATAATTAACAAATGTAACAAATACATTTTAGTCAATGATTTTTAGACAGCATTTTTGTGTTAATCTCAGATGTGGTTTGACGTTTTTACATTAGAATCTGTTGAGTAGCTGACCATGGCCTGTTAAATATATCTCAAAGATGTTAAACCTTATCTCTACATGAAGACAAAAATAAAAACATACTTCCTTTCAGTCCCATCCCAACTATCTGGGTATTTGCCTCAGGCTTCTCATCATTACCCACAAAATGTGAAATTACTGCCTCTAGCCCAGTGATTAGTGTGAGCACTCCCTAAACCAAACAGTCAGAGAACATTAGCTAAGTTTGGTGAACCACCCAGTTAACATTTTAAGCTAACTTGCTGGTTTTTTCTGAGGCAGATTAGGAGAAGTTCCTGTGAAGCAGGTCTTCCAGCAGAACAGTGTGTGCTTGTGACACACACTTTGTAACTTTGAAGGAGTGGTTTCCAGCAGCAGGTAAAAACAAATTGGAAATACTGGGTAAGAGAAGACACGTTTTTTAGTGTTGCTGTCTGAAGGGTGACCAAATATCTGCGGTCTCCAGAGCCCAGCTTGATTTGTGTGAGACAGGAGATAAGAGCTGCTGAGGGGGAGACAGAGATGGGATTTGTGGAAAAGTATAGCTTTATTTGTGAGGGTGTTTTTCCATGATCTCTGTCTTGCACTCAAGAAGTGTTCCATCTCCCATGTGCCTTGTCTTGAAGCTTGCCTCTTCATCTTCCTGACCCTTGTGTCTGCAGCAGCTGAAGTAGCAGCTTTTCCTAGCTGATGCCCCCATGATTGCCACCTACTTTAAATCAGGCCCAGAAGGTGTTTGAGAATTCTGCCTCTGCTGTTCCTCCTCTCTCCTCTATACATCACCTCCAACTATTTCAATGTTGGGAGTCTTAACGAGCTGAAGCCAAAGGTTTGAAACACAGATAAGAAGATAGAGGATGTTTATGCCTGGGGAAAGCAGAGGTATATATTTTTAATATTGTTGTTAATATTTTTTCTCTTAGTTGTACAAATCCTGCCACTTTAAAGTGGGAAGTTTATTCACTTTTAAAGAGATTGGTAGCTCTTGCATTGGGTATGCCTGCAAAACATTGTAAATCATTTATGTCACTCTTCACACTTCAACCGTTCTAATGTTTCTTCATTCTGAGATCAAGGGGTGTGCTGGGACAAAAAACTTTCTCATTGGCAATTTAAAGAGGATCTGAGAAACACATGCATTCTCAGTTGTCACAGCATAACCCCAGATTATCTGAAAGTATGTGAGAAAGACTGAACAGAGACACAAGCACAGGGGAAGAAAATCAACCTCCCACGCCTGATTTTCACTTTCCTTGAGTCAGACAGATGAAAATCATGCCCATGTCATGTCTATATCATATCTGATGTAGTTAAAGCTTTGAAGAGTTGATACTCTAGTGTTAACCTTAACCTGAGTGACAGAATCTTTCCTGGAGTTGACATGAGCAAATATATCAAGAAGAAGATAAATTAATCACTCTGGTGAGTTTCATTAGTACCATCGTGGGCAAAAATGAGATTGCATCTACCACACTAACCAGGAGTCCATTATGCTGCTCTTGTGGAGGGTTGTGCTTGAGGGAAGAACAGATAAAAATGAAAAGAGTGGATTTGGGGAGTGAAAAAATCTTGACATTAAGTGAATTCAGGGGGGAATAGTTAATGGGACAGATGACTGTGTTCTCTCTTCTGGAATTAAAAATACATTTGCTCTCTGAATTCACCAAAAAACATGAGCCTTCTGCTTTCCCCCAACAAATCAAGACAAATTTATGAGTAATTTATGAGAACCTCTGGAAACAGTAGAAACTCCTAAAGGAAGTTTGAGCCCTGACCTTTTCTCAAACTGTGTGTATAGATCTGATTGCTGCTATATTTGCAGAGCAAAACCACCCCTTCCTGCGCGTCACCAATAAGAGCTGCCCAATGCAGGTGTAGGTCTGCAGTGTTTATGTAGACCAGTGACTTTGCACTCCAAAGGGTACAACCTGATAGGGATGTCAGATTAGTTGTATGGCCTATAGACAAGACATATCTAACATTTCCTACCCAAAGCATTTCAAAAAGGTACTGCTTTACTTGCTTTGCAAAAAAAAGTGTGTGCTGTAACAAACAAGTTGAGTGGCTGTGGGGCTGGAAAGAAAGTTCATGGCAGGCTGAAAAGAGAAGATCTGGTTTCCTGACACCCTGGGTAGTTGCTGGTCACCTGAGCTTGGCACACCAACCTTCTCTTTCCTCGTGTCCTAGAGCATAGTGCTCTGCAGCCTCCAGAAGTTCCACACCAGTGAGTGGCAATGGAAGCTCTGCTGAGCTACAGCTTTTTTTTTTTTTCCGTGTGCATTTTAAAATCCTGGTGAAATGCATTCCCATTATTTTGACTTTATATTTTTAGTTCCCTCATCTGTAGCATCTTCTGAATATCCCTTATTCTGGGGAAATAATTTTTATTAAAACCACAAACTAAACACATGTGCTGGGTCCCTAGGCACTTGTAGGAAAAAGTGGAGACTAGCATATTTTATGTATTGGAGGGATGACAAAATACCAGAGACTGCAGCATACAGAAAAATGGTTAGGTGAACTACAGAACTACAGCTCCTTGTTGGATGCAAAAGCTGTGAAAGATGAGGACTCTCTAGAAAAGCAAAAGCAGTCATATAGGAGTTATTTACCAAACAGTAAAAAGCAGGATTTGTGAAGTGTCATGCTTTTTTGCCTTAACATTGGTTTTAGAGCCTTGATGGGGAGGAAGAAGATATAAAATGAAATTAATCTGATCATCTGTCAAAATGTTTAAGTGAAAAAAATATATGGAGGTCTGCCTGAATCATCAAAAAAATTGATGGACTGGGTTTTCCTCCATGACTAAGGAGTTATAACTCATGACTGCCAAGTGAGAAATAGCCTATTGTTCTTTGTTGAAAACTGGAAACAAAAAGGTAACCACATTTCTGAATCTTTTTTATTTTCCTGGAATATTAATGCTCAGTATAATGTATTATTACTTCAGCTGCCCAAGGCCCTCAGGACTTTTTTAACTTCTAGAATGAGCTGATACAAATATCAGTATTGAAAGAGGTCTTCTTCTTGTTCTAAACTGTACAGAGGGTTCAGGACAGAAGCACATACCTAGCACACACAGCTGTACAACCCTGTCTGTCACTAGCTGAAAAGGCCCCATTTTATTCCAAGTCTAGAGGGATTTCTGACTTGGTGATGTCTTCAGGACAGTCAGTTTAAGCACTGAAATCTGAGCTCTTCACTCTGTGAATGTGTGTCTAGGTTAAGGATCTGCTTCTCTAATATATTTCTTAAATTTTCTTCTGCAGGTACTGGCAGCA
The DNA here is from genome assembly GCF_028018845.1 of Melospiza georgiana. Classification (NCBI taxonomy): domain Eukaryota; kingdom Metazoa; phylum Chordata; class Aves; order Passeriformes; family Passerellidae; genus Melospiza; species Melospiza georgiana. The sequence continues at coordinate 93,183,694 of NC_080431.1, read as the reverse complement.
CCAGTAGGTCACATAGTGGGGAAGTAGAGGATTTCTTGCTCCACCAGAAAATTTTCTGAGCTTCTACCTCCTTGCTGTAAATTGAGTATTGATGCCTTGTCTCACACACAGTGAAGTCAGATACCCCCATGGAGCATCTGAAGCAGTGTTTATTGATACACATTCTAAGGAGAAGGCTGCATTGCTATTTCACATTCTTTCTGCTAAACTGGTACTGGATTTTCCAGTCATGCCCACATGTATGCCTGTGTTCTGGACCCCACCAATAAGGAGTTTTCTTCCCCCACCTGTTGGTGAAGCATAGGGAAAAGAGCTTATGAGTGATTTTTAGCTGAAATGGCACCTCCCAGACATTTCAGACATATGGGTGAATAAGCTGTGACTAATAGTAATTTTGTTGTGTGATATTAGAGGTAATGCACAGAGAGCATTGTGAGTGAAGATGTTGCATCAGGTTATCTCAATTTTCTCTTGTAAGGCGTCAAGGGCAAGCCACATGTAGCACTGATTATTAACTGTGGTGTGACTTGTACACCAGGATTGTGAATGCTAATGAACCTCCCTGTTGACCACAATAGAGCTGATGTTTGATATGAATCTGATTAATCTTTCTTCTTTATCTGTGCTACAAGAAGTTTTTTGATCAGGAGAATTAAAACCTGGCTCTACTGCTGTTAAGGATCATGAGAGGTACAGAAGCATATTTTAAAAAGTTTACTGAAGGACTGTGTGAAGGCAGCATTCGTGAGAGTAGCAAGGTAGGAAGAGATGAAAGAATTCAAAGGAGGACACATCCTCTCAGCTACTACAGACAGAACTGATTCCTATCTTCTGACTGATAGGGCATGTGGCAAAAATGTCATGATGTAATAAAATATTCCAGAAATTCAGGACAAGAGCTTTTCTGAGAAGGTGGGCATAGACCTGACTTGAATGATTGTTGCTAGTGTTTGCCAACAAACTGTGAGGTGGTAGGCAAATCTGGGATACAGAGAAGGGGCAGCACTAGCAAATAAAAAGGTGTTTACATTTGTGAAGCAACCAAAGACTTATGAGGAAAACAAAGGTAGGGAATACAGTCAGGAATACTTGAAAAGCAGGTATTTACTGTTCATTGATATTAACACATAAAAATGAAGATACTGGGGTTTTTTAGTTTTCTACCATCAGGTAGTACTTTCTTTCCTCTGCCTTCACATTTTTTTCCTTTACATCCACACTTACTATTTCCAAAGGGCTGCCTAAAGTGGCTAAGGAAGCTGTTTACATTTTTCTACATTCCTGATGTTAGTTAATATTTAGAGGAGCCACTCTTGAGGCTCCAGAGGAGCCTATATTTGAACACAGAGCTTTCTGCCAAATACATCTGGCAGAAAGGTTACCAATATATTTGGTTTTGAAGACAAGCACCTGCTTAAGGCTGAAATGTTGACATTTAGTATCTTTGCATGTGGTGTGTTTGCTGCTCTGCTGTATACACAGGCTGCATGCATGTTGTGCTGGTAAATATTTCTTCACTCTCTGTCCTGGAGTGCAAAATTGTTTAGCTGTAGAAAAGGGAGAATTCGCAATTGCAGTGCACTCCTCTGTTCCAGCAGTGACAAACATTTGACTGCCATTATGTTCAGCTTGGACTATTTTGTAAATACTCTGAGCTCTCCATGTGTGAGTAGTCATCACTGTAGTAATCTAGGTTCATCTTGCAAACTTTTATCCGTAAAATTAAACCCACAGGCCTTAATGGAACAAAATGTGTGAGGAAAGGGTGTCAGCAGGCACAGCTGAAGAAACAGGCCCTTAGAGAATGATGTAGTATTTAGAGTCTGAGATAATAATGTATGGTGTAGCACAAATTTCTCACTAGTAGATGGTAATGTGTTATGAAAATTAAAATGCCATTCCTGGAGTACTGGGCTGTGTGATACAGAATTTCTGGGACATGCAGTGGCAACAAACATATGCTTTTCAGATGGAGTCAAACTACATTTTGACAAACATTAAGTATTTCAATTTTCATAGTTTTTCTTTAAAATTATATGTTAGGCAATGTGTATGAAGCAGCTGTCATATTCCCGATGAAATAAAATCTCTACTTTTGTATTCAGAGCTCATGGTGCCTGTCCTGGTACTAAGAGAAGATAGAAACACATCAGTCAAAAACATCTGTTCCTTGTGGTGCATTAAAAAGTACCTGGTCTAAATACGCATCTTTACAAGGTTAGATTTCAGCCTAATTTGGAATTTTTTAAAGCTTTCAAAGTTGAGGTTTTTACTGAGGCTTAGGCTCATCCCTTTAAAAGGACACATGATTGTGGTTAAGTTTACAGGAATGAGCTCTAAAGCCTCAGTAAAACATCCCCTTAGCTTCATGAATCAAAATAGGTTTGTTGCCTACTGAAGTCTTTCAATCCTTGAAAAGTAAAATGTCTAGGGTTATGTTTGAGAATGAGTCTATCATTCATGAGTCTATTATTCAAACAATTGCAAGAGTCTAAGTTGACTAGACCAAGAGTTTAACTACAAATAAATTCAGCCACCTGCATTAGCAGCCAAGGACTGCAGGTCTCTCCAGTGAGGCCTCACCTGCAGTGCTTGCCCTGAGGAAGCCTGTCAGATCCCACAAGAACTGTTTTCAGACTGATAGGTTGCCATTGTTAGTCCTTGATCGTTTAATCTCCCCTGCACAGATGGGTGAGAGCCTTGCTGGAGGGCTGGGGGAGCAGGATGGGAATGGTGGTACCCATGTGCTGGATGTGGATCATTAAGGCCAGCATTAGCAGATGATGTGGGGCTCAGGTGTCTTCCTGGTGGGATACACAAGTAAATCATTTATATAAATAAATAGTCATCCAAGACAATTAGCAGCCATAAAGTGAAGTGTGGTTTATGCTGGTCTGTCTCTCTCCCTTGCTTACAAAGCCAAACTCTTTTAAACAGGGGTGTTAGGGGGTCAGTTGGTTATTGGCCCTGCCAAATCAGAAATTGTACTTTGGCTCCGTAGGAACAGATTGGTTGTGACTGCAATCATCCCTGCCACCCCTCTCTAGTGTATTCCCTCGGATAATGAACCTGGGAAGATGTAAATTAACTCAGCTCCTCTGACAGCATTGCTTGTGTCTCTTCAGCAGCTGTGCTGTTAGCATGGATGTGTATGGATTAATGGCATCTTCGTGTCTCCTGCATGGCTGTCATCGTACGCAGCAATGGGGAGCAAAAACATCCCAGATCATGGAATCTTCGGTACTTTTGTTTCTGAATGAAGGGGGACTCATGCAAATCAGCTCTGGTGTCTCTGTGCTACTCAGTGTGCTGCCATCTGTAAGGGTTACAGGCACTAATGCCTGGAGGCAGCTTTTGTCCTTGTAAAGGGTAGTGATGCAGAGATGGGGCTGCACATGTGGTAATCCACCCTGTGCATGCTGGAGAGCACTGTATGGAGACTGCATGGAGTCAGCCAGGACCAGCTCTGAGCCTGAGCTGGCTCCACACAGAGCAGCACAGAATGTCTGCACTGTGCTCCATGTGTTCTGAGGTGCCTTTTCATATGGACATTACCAAACTGTTCCCACATCTGCACCAGCTCTGCATGCAGTTAGGGCCACATAAACACAATTAGGTGCCTAAAATAATAAGCCAGTCTGGACATTAACAGCCTCAGCAGGATTTGCATCCTCCACACAGGCTCTATTTCCATATGCACAAAGGTCTGCTACATGCCTTTGGAGCACTAAACCTGTGTCCACACTAGAAAACAATAAAAGTGCAATCATGCCAGTTAACATTACATGGGCATGGTCTGCTCAGTTTTCAAATGTGGAACAAGATTTTGAGATACATGTATTCAGTTTCATTTTTGCTGCTGTGCTTCCTATGTCTTGGTAAAGACTTGGGCTGAAAGTAGTAGGCTCTCCTTTGAGGCATAGGGCAGAGTATAAAGAACAACTTCTTCCAAAAGCCGCTTTTAGAATTCCAATTTAAAGCAAAACTTTTCCAAAGCCCACTTCAGTCCTTTTTCTTCTGTGAGAAGAGTGCTTTACCCCCTCCCTGTGCATCATACACGAGCAAAAGAGGCCTATTTTTTATGGCAGAAAGGTACTTGTTTTCTTAGTTAGTTTTGTTTCCCATGTGTGTTTAGCTGCCCTGTGGAATGTTGTGAAAGAGGCTTTTTTTTAAAGTGTGTCTGTCATCTCTGTCAAAAGGCTGCTAGAGGTTTAGGCTGCCTGTATTATTTTAGCAGTGATTTTATGTCACTAAATAACAAGCTATTAGCACAACCTTGCCACTGGGGTTTGTCACACTTTGTGTGTCAGTGTGTGCATGTGCTTTTCTGCTAAGTCTCATCTCTCCCAGCCTATAGTCTGGTCATTGGAGCTGAAGTTCGCAAACAGCATAATAATGCTGGGAGTCACAAAAGAAGAAGCTAATGGCTGCTGTTGCTATTGTAAACCTGATTTCCACAGGCTCAGCAGGGCTTGGCATAGCAGAGGCAAGCTCAGTGAAAGGGACCCTGCTGCTGCAGCTGTGCCTGAGCAGTTGGATTTTTATTGTCAGCCTGGAATGGAAGCTGGGCTGGGGAAGCTCCTGACGCTTCCTGCAATGCACTGAGTGGCCCTGCCCCCAGTGGGAGCCTTACATGCTACAGCTGAATTAAATGGATGGTGTTACTGTCCAGGAGGCCTGTATAAGCTCAAGGATCCAGGTGAGCACTGAGGAAGCTTCAGGGATTTGGCCTCCAAGAGAGCACATCCCTGCTCCGAGTCAGGAGGAGAATGGAAGCATTCATTTAATGCCAAGTTCTGTGCTTCTGTGAGAGCTGAAGCAATCCTCCTTTTGAGAGAGATTGCCTGTGCCAACTCAAAATTGATAGTGTCCTCCTTAGACTTCTTTCAAACATGTGATTTGCTTAATGAGAGAAGAACATCCTTGTACTCCATATGCTTTCTGAGTACCTGCTACTGCTGCACTACCCAGTAATTCTCCTTTTTGTATATAATCTCCCTTGATGCCTTCCATTTGCTGACAGGGCCAAGGCTGGGTTCAGGCTCTCAGTAACTTCCAGAAGATACTGAATGGAAGGACGAAACAGTTTTTCTTTGTGCTCTTCTGCCCCTCTTCTCCCACGTTATTGCTGTTCACTCCATATTATGTGAGAGAGGAGAGTCTGTGCAGTCCCAATGTACATATCTCCCCCCTAAATTAATTAAGTTGTTTAGAAGCACCTGTGACACTGAGACTAAAAAGGGAGGCTCAGTTTGTCTCCAATAATATCTCGGGTTTCTATATAAACACACTGTTCTATTCTTGTATGTATACTGATTGTGCTGTGACATTTCATGTTGAAGAGGAAAATTTTCTTGAGACATTTTGACAGCCAAAAGCTAGCACTTCCATGGACTATGGTTTGGAATGTGATGGTGGCTTTCCTTTCCTCTTTTCTGGTCTGCATAGCTCTCAAAATGTAATGCAGTGCATTTGTATATCAGACATACCAATGGGTAATATCTAGTGCCCCTTGTTAGATGATTTAGGCCCAGAGGGTTGTGGTTTAGAGCCACCTCTCCCCATTTGAGGCAAATTTGAAATTGTCTTAAAGATAATTAAGTCCTTATAAACTGGCATCAGCAAGAGAAAATCCATCCAAATGCTTCCTGGAGTATGGGAAATGGGAGGAAAATTTGGCAATTGCATAAGCTTACTAATCATTTAGCACAAACACACTGCTCTGCCAATATGCATTCCTGTATTTACAGATAACCCACAGCATATGGCATTTCTTTCCTGGCAGGTATTATGTGTGAGGCTCAGGTTATTGCAGTGGAGGAGAAGGAATCCCAAACAGAAGGTGCAAACCTATAGGAAGTAGGTAAAGATATTTACATACTGAAGAGATTTTTTTTTTTTTTTAAATGAAAATACTGTCGTTGCTCTATAGCACGGGCCTGAATTAGAGATCAGAACCTGCTGTACTTTCTATGTCTGTGTTGTGTATTATTTGAACTCCTCATAACTTGTATGCATTTGTCTGGTCACACATTTTGCCCTTCCTTGCATTGCTGCTGTAAGCTCTATCTTAGTGCTTTGATCCGTCCAAGCGCAGTCGGTATCATATAGAAAAGCATTACAATTGTAAAAATTTAAGTACATTTAAAACTCTGTCCTTACGTGACTGTCTCAGGGACTCCAAGGAAGCCTTCTGTAGGGGAGGAACAGAACCTGATTCTGCTGAGTTGCAGGGGAACATTTACGTGTGCCAAAAGCACGGGGTGCATTTGCCAGCACTGAGCCAAGGAGCCTGGCAGGGGATTCATTTGGTTGGTGGCTGAGTCCTACCAGGCCAATCTTACATCAGAAAAAACTACTCTGTTGTCCAGTTCAAGCCAGAGACTCTGTAATGCTACTGCTCCTCATGCAGAAAATGAACAGCAGTTGCCCAGTGCTGCTGCCCATGCATCCTCCTCCCTGCAGGTAGCAAGCTGAAATAAAGGCATGGCTCCACTCCACTTACACTGTGAGGCATTGACTCATTTCCACAGAGAGCTGAGTGCTTTCAGCTCTCCTTAAAGTCAAGTCAACCATCAACAAATCAGACTCTTAGTCCTTCAAGTAGCAGGGTAACTTGAAGTAAGGCAGTATGGGATGGTGAGGAAGGAAGGGCAGAGATGTTGTATTTAATCCAGAAACCATTTTCGGCCTTTTACTGAGAACACAGCTGAGGGTTTGTGAAGGAAAGAGCACTTTTTTTTCCTCTCTAAATTTTTTGATTATGTGTGTGTAAAAATTTGAAAACATTTAAAGGAAGCTAAACATATTTTAAAAATGTATATCTATACAAAAAAATATAAAAAGAAGTTCTGATTAAAAACTTTAACCAGCTTCTATTTACTAATTTCAATTACCAATAATTTGTTAAATTTTTTTTTTTTTTTTTTTTTTTTTGTCTGGCAGTACTAATTTGATCAAATCACATCAGTTCAGCTTCAATGAAGAAGACGAATGGATTGTATGATCCTGCCATTTGACTCTGTGTTTGCTCTTGGTGTGGCTGATAATTTCATTACCTTCCCTGAAGTTACATTTCATCCTCCATAAATTCTTTAGTGCCTCTTTAAGCCCCTTATATTGGAGCACTTTTTCTTCTGTAATGCCCTGGTTGGATCTGTTGTTATGGTGGCATGTCACATTCAGTTACTGCACGTATCTCACCAGGTGCAATGCAATGCTGGCTGCCACCATAACTAATTGTGAGTGAGTCTTGTTCATGGGACAGTTTGCTGGGAAACACAGCTAGGAACCCTGGTTTCAGAGTATGTGCTCTTTGAACTGTCTTGGCATCCATGAAATGCTTCATTATAGAGAGATATGACAGAGCTGTGGGCTGTGTCCATACCAGCAAACTCCTGCCCAAACTCTCCATAGTGGCCACCCTTGGTGTGGCTCTCACAGCAATAGCAGCTGATGGGATAAATGAACTGACAGCAGCTTCCCAAACCCTCAGAGCAACATCCACAGTTGTGACTGCCTCAACTTTCTGCTCTGTTCATGCTTGCTGTCTCCAAGCCAGTGTCCCACTCCTGCTGTCTGAAATGGCTCCTGCTGCCTTCCGGTCTGCCCTGGTCCTTTCCCTCCCACACACCATGCCTCTTCATAATGCTACCAGTGCTTTCTTACACCTCTGCTGGCCCTGACCAGTGAGCAAGCCCAGCAGAGCAGGTTCAGCTTGATTTGGTGCCTTGCTCTCAGCTCTAGCGTGCTTTATCTGTTGGTGATGTGAACACAGCTCCACTTGCAGCTTCTGCAGCTTCTAGCACAGACATTTCATCCTGTGCCAAGCATGTCAGTGTGACAGCCCAATTTAGCATGCCAGTCACTGATACAGCTTCCCCTGATACATCTCAGCAGAGAGAGTGGGAAATTGTGGCAAAAAATACTCTGTTATGTTGAATGAGAGATTGATAGTGCCATTAATAAAGCTATTGCTAGCAAATAACACCTCTGTATACAGAGGGACTGAATTGCCCATCACAGCCATCTGCCCCTTCTTTGTCTCTTTTCTGCACTGTCTTTGAGCATTTTTCTGTAACATCTATTTGGAACATTTCTGCTTTATTGGTTTCCAAGACTTATCAAAGTCGAGTTCTCTCTCCAAATAGAAGGAATTACACATTGCTTTAACCCTGCTGCATAGCACAAAAGGTTTGGTGTTTTAAATTTTAGCTTTTCGAGTTCCCCTTTGGTAGCCTGAACCACCATGAATGATGTACAGGTAGTTTGAATGATACAAACCATGCCTCTTGTAAATCTAGCTCATGTGAGCAGTCCTCTCTTTTCTGCCTGAGTGGCATCATAAGCAGTGTTGTCACCTGAACTATCATCCTTTGCATCTGAAATAGCAGCACATGAAATGAAGGTTGTTGTTTGCAGGCAATCTTCAAAGTCAGGTCACACTGCCAGTTCCATCCCTTGTCACACTGTGAGATGCTTCTCTTCCCCTCCCTGCTACCAGCCCCATACTGTGGGGTTATACACAATAAAACACTTTGGATTTCCTTCCTCCCCAGTTTCTCAATCAATAGGGTGCTTTTGAAATACATTTGTGAGACCATTTTCTCTGAAACCACAGATGATAAAAAGAAGTGATTTCTAATGGAAATGGAAAACTTTGCCTTATCATTCCCTTATCCTCTCAGGATGTGCAGCCTAAAGAGAAACATTTAATTTACAATTCTGTGAGAAAACTGGAAAAGCTACAGTCCTGTAGCTCATTTATTTCAAGGATATTCTCTGCCTTATTAACAGCTAGATGTGGGGCTAGTAATAAACACAAAGAAGCCAGGAGAAGCTGAAGTTTAGAGGGAACCAAGACCTGTCCTGAACTTTGGCTGGACACACCCCTGTGCTTCATAGGAATGTGTATCTTCCTTTCCCTTCACTGTCTTCTCGAAGGCAAGAGTGCTTTTACTTGTTAAGATTTAATTTTTAAAATATTCTTTGGCCCCAAGCATATAGAAATGTTTCTGAAAGGGAAGCATGAAAATTTGAAAAAGGCTTCCTTGAATTTCTCTACACCAGCTATTAGCTCCTTTTCTAAGGAACTTATTACTGAGTACAGACCTGCCTGGGAGCTATAACTTAAATTTGTTTTAGTGTATATATTAACCGCCATACTCTGCATTGTATATCTGATTATGGTTTTATGCAGAGATCATAAATTATATAATTTCCAAGTCTTCTCCTGTCCTTTCCAAGTCTTTTCTCAGTAAAAGAAACCCACCAAAGTATTAAGTACCTGCAAGAGAGTAGAGCCATTAGTTAAGAGTTTTGTGCAAGTACATTTTGACCCTGAACCTATACAGTTTTAAAAATAGTGTTCATTGGGTCTTCCAGAAGGTACAACAATAACTGTGAGGAGCAGACTCTAATGATTTAACTTCCTGCATGTGTCTGCACACTCAGTGTTGTATCAGTACTGATAATTCTCAAGGTCAGGGGCACTTGCTGTTCTGAGCTTAGTCTGCTTTTGCTATGGAAGTGGGATGACAGCTGTGTGCATGTGTGCTGTGAGTGCAAACTGAATTCAAAGCACACTGTGCACCTGATTTTCAAGGGCAAAGCTGAAACTAGGTCCTCTCCCTGCTTTATTTTTCAATTAAAAGGAAAAAGAGAGAGAAAATTCAGGTGGGGGGTAGTCCGACAGTTGAGCTTTGTTATTGCATTATTGACTTTAGTAAAACCATAATACTAACCACAAGTAGCTTTGGAAATATTTAATTACCTCTTTCATCAAAGGCATTTGACACACAAATAAAGGAAGAACCAAAGGGTTGTGAAATGCAATGGAGAACTGTTACAAATAAACAGGCTTGGGGGCCTTGCATGAACTCAGCTTTTAACATCACTATGGTATTAGATCTGTACAGGCCTGTTATGATATTACAGCCTTTTAAAATTTCAATAGATTAAATCTGTTTGTTTAGGTTTTATGATGTGTTTGAGGATGGCACGGTTTGAGAGTTATTAGGTGGAAAAGCCCTGGGAGTGACAAATGTGACAGAGAGGTATGTGAAAAGAAGATTTTACTGTGACAATTTTTCCCCTCTTTTAAGTGGAATGACTGTGATTAAAGGTGGGTGAGTATCATTTTTATAAAGGGAAGGTTTTCAAGTATACACTCACATAAATTGCTTTACAGAATGCCTGACCCCTTTTCTCTTACCACAACAGATTTATTTCCTAAAAAGCTTTAGTTCTGAGGAAGGGAAGTGTTATAGTACTCCTGCCAACATATTTCCATCTGTGAATGCTGGTGTGAATATTTCTACGTTTGAATCAGAGCATGGGGAGCTGCCTGTGGCCTGGGAAGCATTCGGTCAGGAAGCAGATGGCTCTGTGGCAGCTCCGAGCACACGATGAGAGTGACTGGGGCCACTCAGGAATGCTGTCTGAGCAATGCTCATCATAAACACTGAATATGTTGTGCAGTCTGGGGGAGAAGTATGTCTATACAAATGAGTTTTTCAGTATGCCTGCATCTGTAAGTTGCACTGTTTCATTACATCAGTTCTACCATTGATATGCAAAGGCAAACGTGCTCTGAATATTCAGGCAGGTGCCAGTTAAGTCAGATGCTGCAATATAGCAAACTCCACGTGTGGAATTTTTGTTAAGAACTATGTGGTACATGTTCTAGATATACAAGGGAAAAAAAAAATGCTTTGATCAGTATTTAATGAGAACAGTGCTAGATTATTCTGGCCATTTCAATAGCTGGCTTGTCCCATGTTCCAATCCCAGGGACCAGAAGTTCAGTTTTCCCTGATAAATGCTGCCTCAAATTTGGAACCCATTCTGTTCTGCCATGTCTGTTACAAGTTGTGGCAGACCTGACTTTTCTATCACCAAAACTTCCCTTGCATTAAATATTTTGCATCTGTCATCTGCGTTCTATATTATGTTTTAACCTCTCCAGCTTGAGACAGCCCCATATGTGTTTCTGGATCCTCTTAGATCCAAAATAACAGATTAATTATAATTAAAAAATGCATGTACATGATTATGATTTTGCTAGAGACTAGGCATAGCCTTTTAAAATCTAATAACAGGATAGAGAGTAGACAAAGGATACTTCCCTTTGTTTAAATATGTTTTCAAGAGCAAATCAGTTGTCTTGTGCTGGGTCAGCATTGGAACTCCTGGATCTTAAAATTCGAGCATGTCCTTCAAATAAGATACTGTTTTCGTTAGGTGGTCATGGAATTCAATGCATCTTTCACAAACCGAAATTGCATAAACACAAAATTATTGTAAAGGAAGAATTGGGCCCAAGGTGTTATTTTTAGTGAGTATTTTAAATGCTGTGGTCATATTTTCTCATCTAGTAATAATGATGGTGATTGGAGCCTGCCTGCCCTAAGCTGGTTTCCATCATTCATTCATCTATAAATTGAGTTTGAATGCAGATTGAGTTCTGGTGGAGAATTACTTTACACAGTTTTTCCTCTACTGATCTTTTATTCAATTGAGCTGGTGAGATGCCCTGCTTACATTTCCAGGTTTTGCCTTCAACATTGACTTTGAATAAAGAACTGAAGAATGCATTGTTGCTTTCTTTCAACCAAAAATGCTTTTCTTAATCTTTATAATACTTGTTGAGTTTAAGACTAGCAGAATTAATACTTCACAATGTTTTTAATACTGTATACAAGGGGAGTGAAAGTTTTTCTCTTTTTCTTCCAGGCATTCTCTATTTCCTCCTTGGAGTCTGCCTTCCTGGGACAGGGATAAGTGGAAAGAACAGGCTTGCAAGCCCACAGACTGTGCACTGAACCAGCCTTCTCCTTCTCTAATCAGTGTCACCACCACTTTAAGAAAAACAACTGGTCCTGTAGTTTTCCCAGTGTAAAAGATTGTGTTCCCTGGATCCACCCAGGATCTGTGGCACCAGCCCTTCTCTTATGTGCCATGCACAGAGAAGATTTAAATGTTCTCCAGATGATTCTGGGCATACCTCAGTACCCAGGTTCTTCAGTGAATCTTACTCCAGAATCAAGAAGAGCAATGGACTCCATTATAAAATGTTGTGTCAAGAGTAGCTGTGTTGATACCCTCCTTCCTTTTTGCCCTCAGGAGAAGGGCAAAAATTGCCACCATGAAGCAGATCATTCATGCTGGGGATGAATGCCATTGCTTTTGTATGTTCCAAATTATTTGCAGATTCCAAAATTCCCCACGATGATCTGGGAAGGGGTCTGTCACTTCAGTTTGCTCTGCAATGATATTGACAGGATTACCCTGTAAAACTGTAACAGATCTGAAATTAGAAAAAATGAGTACCTGAGTTCTCACCAGGCAATGTAGGAGGACCTCAATATTTTCTCTTGGGACAGCTGTAATGCCTTTGTTTTGCCCTGAGTTGGCTGCACTAGAAAAGAAATGTTTTCGTGGTCAAAAACAAAAAAAAGGACTTTCTTATCAAAAAGCTTGTTGTAGAAGTGGTTTGCTGTGAAGTCCAGTTTTAAGGTCTGTTTTCAGCTTCTTGGTACTCTGATGACTTTAAGATATGTATCAATCAGAAATTGTATCTCCTCTGGTGGAAATTTTGTATTTTTATATCTTCTACCTATGGCTGTGATCTTGCACCATTGAGCAATCTACAGAACCCGAATTCCTTGACTTTGTTTTTAATTATCCCACCTGATGAAACAGGACCCCCATTATTTAATTATCTCTCCCACACATACCCTTGACTATAGTCACCATTATTTTATGCAGCACCCTTCTTTCCCTTTGGATGTCCTGGATTCCTGGTATCAAGAGCTTTAATCCCACAACCATAACTACTTGATTTTAGCAGGTTTTACACTGGCATTTCAAATTATTTGATTAATAAGTGACAACTTGTGTAAAGCCTGAAGGCCAATTTTCATTATATAATGCTGTGCAATTTAATGTAGGAGTAGCTATGATAATACAGCACTGTATCATGCAGCAAGTAACACTGCTTTGTCCCAAAAAAGACATAGTCCAGAGGCCTGGATGCCAAACCAGACATCCTGTACTCTAGATAATGTATCTTACACAGCCATGTATAAAAAGTATATTGGTTAGGAATAAATCAATAGTCCTCAATTGTATCCCAGTTAGAGTGAGTGATATTTTGTTGAGGGTACAGTTCCAAACATCCTCAATTATTGTATACAACATACTCCTGCTTGATCCCAAATTCCTGCATATCTTAATGCAATCAGGAAATGATGGATTAGCACTTTGATATGGCATGCCAATCTGATGAATTGTGAGGTAATATCATTCCCAAATTGCCCATTTATTTGGAAAACAACTTTAGTCACTGTGTTACCAAGGAGGACATTGATTTTCTTCCTTTTTTTTAATTCAAGGTAAAAGTTAAGAGGAGTCCTGGGGAATTGGTTTTGCCTAAGTTGATGCATTGGGTCTGGCTGGGCAGGAGATAACTTTCTTCATATCAGGCTCTATAGTTCTGCATTTAGAATTTGTGGCTAAAACAATGTTGATAACCCACTAGTGTTTTGGCTATGGCTAATCAATGTTTGCACAGTTTCACAGCTTGCATTCTCCTGCTCCACCAAGCAGTAGGCTGATGGTTGGGAAGCAGGACACAGCAGGACAGCAACCTGAATTGACCAGAGGGATAACCTTGACCATATAACAACATGTTCAGCAATAAAAGCTGGGGTAGAGCAAGAAGGAGGTGAGAGCTTTCTCTTCCCAGGTGGCCATTGCTCAGGGACTGGCTGGGCCATCACTTTGCTTGTGGGAATTGGTGAGTTATTGCTGCTTAATTTCTTCTTTGCTTCAGCTATTTTACTGTCTTGAACTTGACCTATGAATTTACTGGCTTTTGTTCTTCCTATTTTGTCCCCCATCCCAATGAACACGGTGGGGTGAGTTAGAGGCTGTGTGATTGCTTGGCTCCTGGCCAGTGTCAATCCACTGGGGTAAAAACTTTTTAATTCTCCTCTACATAAGAAACAGCCAGCAAGATATTCCAAGATGCTCAGCCAGGCTCTCTGGTCAGGCCGGTTCCTTACCCTCCAATTTTTCCCAGTGGAGGCCAGTGCAGTGTTTGTTGTATTCTTTCATCTTTCTGATGGCAAAATCCTGTTCTGCATCCAGTATTGAGGAGAGCTGAATCAGACCTCTGTTTACTTACTACACTAAAGTTAGCATTTTCCTAGCTGTATTAGTTGTAGAGTCCTTGAACAGAAATTTTTAAGGGACAGAATGTGACTTGTGATAATATAAACAACTATTTACTTTTGAGTGCTGTGGGGATATGGTGGTTCCTGGCTGCCAGGTTAGAAGCGCCATAGGCTGGAACTTGGTAGCAGTGTTCCAGTTATATACCATCTGCATTTCCTTTAATGACAAAAATAATCACCAGTTTCCTGCACTGCTTTCAAAAAGCTGAGCCAACATGCCGATCTGGGAGTGTGATCTGGAGTTCTGGTCTGGCTACATCAGCTGTGCTTTTCAGCCAGTTCCAGAAGCAGATTCTGTAATATTGGTGAGGTTTGATCCAGGAAAAGTACAGATGTTGCAGTGTGTTGCAAGTACTTTGGCAGTCAGAAAGATTCAGTCCAGTCCTTGGACCTTTTTCCATTTGTCTCATATGACATTTGTGCCATTGAGCAGAAACAAAAGTAGACTATCCGACAAAAGTTGGATTTTTCCCCATAGAAGCATCCATACAGTTGGACAGAGTCCCTAACAGCTCTTAATATTTACTCTCCTAACATTTGCACTACAAAACGAAAAGATAATTGATTGCAACAGTGGATCCTTGAACCAGAGACAATGGTTATAGCTGAGTTAGGGTTCTTAGGCACCCACAGAAATTTATTAGCATTCTCTTTGCCCACTTTGTTTTCTCTCAAATGTACAGACAAACCACTTCTAGTCTTCACTGACTCTGCAGTGACCTGATGTCCTCTGACAGCCATTACAGCACCAAACTTAGAATCCTGTGTTGCAATTTTGGAGTGAGATTAATGTACACCATTTACCTTTCAAGGAGGAGTTAAGTCAACTGGAGAGCATACCTTAGGCGAACTTGGGTAAGTCATACTCTACGTTTGTGCTGGTTTTTATCAGAAGTGCATTAGCACTGAGGCAAAGAAGCCGATGAAGTTGTTTCAACATCTGGCCAAACCAGTCTGTTAAGCACATTCCACAAGCTTTACATTAACACTGGAAAGTTTACTGCTGTGCTTTCTTATGATGTGTGTGTCTGGGGGTAGCCATAAATCCACCTGCTGCACTCATCTGGGTGGTATTAAACCATAGAGAAAATATCCATTTTTTCCTTGCACTTTATTTGTTCAAGGCCATGTCAATATGAGACATAGTTTTATGCAGAATCTCATGAAATGTAGAAGTCAATGAGATTGGCTACATATAAACATTTGGATCATACAGGGATATAAAGACCATAGTAAAGAATGGATCAGATAAAGTGATACTGAATGATTATGTTAATGGGGCTATCCCATCATGAAAACAGCATGGAAAATTCTGCTGAAACAAACCTTTACAAAGTCAGTGACAAACATCTCTTGCCAAATGCAAATGCCTCATTCAGACCTGACCTCCAGCAGTTTCAACAAGGTATGGTTCATAATTTCTGCTTGTGTTGCTCTGTGGAATTTGCGAGTGCTGATCTTGACCTTGGATTTGCTGCTAAGCTTAAGAATAGTCAAAATATTTAGTGCACAGAAATGGAAACCACTTTTGGCAATGCCTTTCTTCAGATGTTTACATTATTTAAATAAATAACTGAGAAATTTAATTTTACCTGTGTTACAGGCAGAGAATTGATTCTTAAAAGTCTTTTGCAAAAAAACAGATCCAGCAGGAGATGATGTACCTCACTTCTATTCATCTGTAGCACTGCAATGAAATATGGAGAAAAATGCTTTTATGAAGAGCAATACTCTCTACATTTTAAAAAATTAAATTTAAAAAAATCATCCAATTGTGTCTCTTGCATCAATCCATGACTATGAAGCTTTTTGCATAAACACTGGTGCTGGCAATATCACATCTCTAGCTCTGCTATTCTTTGGTCTCTAGTGACTCCTTAGTACTCTCCAGAACCTGGCCACCACATCTTTGTACAGAAAAAATGGACAGCTTTCCATAACTTAATGTGTGATTTCTCATTATCACCCTCCATAAAAAGGCTCCCCTATCTCTTCTTTCCCTTGAGTCCAAAGTCTTGAGAGCCTTAGAGAATAACTTCAATATTCTGTAATCCTTACACATTATTCCTTCAATTTGTCTCAGGTACTCTGAATCTTTATTCAATGCAGTCTATAATAACTTGGACTTAGCTTCTTTCTTTATATTGCACAGAATAAAGTGCCAGGACAGCACTGTAAGAGAGTTGTGTAATTACTGTAGTGATGGGTGAAGGATGGCAAACTAGGTTCATGCATGCACTGTGCTCCCTCTTCAGTAACAGGAGACTCAGAGAGGCATAGATAACAGCTTGCATGCTGGAAGCAACATTCACACCCAATTCAAATACTACAATGGGATTTAAGATGGCAGCATGCAGAGGTATATACTGGACTTGAAATCTGTTGAACTGTTTTGTTGCATTTTCAACAAAATTTCTTAATTCGTGCTTTCACTGTGCTCTAAAATTTTGTTCTGCATGTTTCAAGACAATTTTAGATCCAGACCTGTGCTATCTCTTTTCAGATAAGCTTCAAGGAAGAGCCAGGTTCAGGAATACTTGGTGCAGCTGCCAGAGGCAGGGAACAACATTCCTTTAAAACCACCATGAGATTCAGTCTCTTCTCCTGCACACACAAGGTGTATTTCCTAATGCTCGCATCATAAGTAAATAACAATGTATACATTTAAAAAACAACAGCACTACACACAGCTATCCTCTCTAGAGCTAGGGAAGAGCTAACCATTTATAAAACAGAATAAACATGTTATTTAGCTGAATATACTAATGGAAAGGCGGCGTGTGTAAACGGAGAAGAAGCTACACCTGTTTGCCAAAGGGGCTCTGCCACTCACTCACTTTGGTTTGGAATTGGTGGCTATTGTGCATTTCATGTTAGAGAATCCAGCAAACTCATCATGGAAAGTTTAGAAATTGGCATGCCTGCTGTGGCTATACTGATTTTTAGGGCAGCTCTGAGGTCTCAGGACTCCCTTCACTGGCACAGTTGAGTGCAAGAAGGACTGGAGCACACCCAAGAGAGGAGGTGCCCAAGTGTGCATGAGCTCCTCTGGAGGCTCCACCTGCACAGGCTGGGCAATATGGGCAGGACATGGAGCATGCAGTGCCCACAAGCTGTTGGGAACTTTTCCACTGTGCTGGAGCTGTAGACATGTTTTTTGTCAAGGACACCAGGAAATGCTCAGCAAAGGAAAAGATCTTGGAGCATTGTGGAGCAGCCTTCCCAGCACAGAGAGTACAGGCTGGCCTGATTCATTTACCCTGGTTCTGGAAATACTGAGGTAACGTCTCAGAGATGTCACATCTCCTCTATATCACTCTACTAAATCTTAGAGGTCAATAACAAAAATTGTTATTGTCCAGTAAGCTGAAGATTCTCTTGGGGCTACTGCTGTCGTGGGGAACAGACCAAAGTGAGGCAATTTCTAGGGTGGGGATATCATAAAGAGCTGCTTTGTATTCTCACAAATGGAGCTGAACCCAGAACTTATTAACTGCAGCTGGAAAACTAGTTCAAAATAGTAACATGCCCTCTAGTAAAAGCATATATCATCTGTGTTAAAGACAGGTTTCATTGTTTTTCTTTAATCTTCTCCAGGCTGTTGTGATTAGTTCAAAGTACATTATTCTGTAGGCATTAATTTCCTGTTTCTACATAAAGACACATCTTTTTAATAGTTCTAGGTCTCCTTATCACACATCCCCATGGCACTGAAACTTGCAGGCCTTCTGTTCAACTTGAGGTCGTTTCTTGGGTCTCCCAAACTGTCCCCAGTTTGCTGGTGGGTCTCACCTCATTACACACTTTGGGGACAACAGAACTGTATACTAAAGGAAGAGGTTTAGCAAAATAAACAATCACAGGGTTAAAATGCAAAATATTACAAATCTATATTAAGCACCCAATGACTCTGGTTTTGTCCCCAGGTTTAGTTTAAATTTTCAGGGGAGACTGAGCCTCTCCATGTTGCCCTCTAGCAAGAAATTACTCCTTTTTGCTGAAGAATTCTCCTTTGTTAAACAGTTCCCATCACTGTTTGGTGGAGTGGAGAATATTGCTTTAACTGACACTATTTCAACCTAGATATTTAAGCCCTCACCTTTAGTGCATTTTTGCAGAGCATGTCCAAAGACAAACACATTCTGTTGGCTGAAGGCCCATTGCTTCCCTCAACAGACCAGGGAAGGAATTCTTGATTGCTTGATCTCACATTTCTGGGCAACCCTGCCAGTGTCTAGGTCTTCTTACCCAATGGATTATTTAGTTCCCCAAAAATACAGGGTACAGATAGCATCCACAGAGACACGAGAAATTCATAGCAACTGTATAAACTCTTTTCTCCAAAGTACTGCACTCTGCAAGTAAAATTCCTATGGCAGTTAGTTGCTGGAGGCTCATTTGATTCACTCATTGCTCTGCTGGCAGTATAGAGTAGGTCTGCTTTAGTTTCATAATGTTATGGTGAAAGAAGTGAGCCTGCTTCTGCAGACTTCTGCCTTGGAACTCGGCCCTGTTGCCTTGTTCACCCTGCACATATCTCTATTCAATCACAAGACTTCAGAGATGCACCTGCTGCTTCCCCTGCTGTGATACACTGCTGTTTGCTGGAAGGGACTAAGAGAAATTTTCTGAAATTGCTTAAATTTCCTGGGAATGAACCTTTGGGGGAATACTGCAACTCTGGTTGTATTCAACTGGGTTTTGCTGCCCTCCCTCCAGTATGGTGCTTGGGTGGCCAGGAGAATAAATTGCACTCAGCTGAATTTTGACCCCTGGCTTCTTGGCTGCCCCCAACTTGGCTTTTAACCATTGTCAGGCTTTAAGCAAAGGGCTCTTTGGATAGGATCCATTCCTGAGACAGCAGTTCACTTATGTTGGTTTTGCTGTGAGCACAGCCCTAAGGAGGTAGATTCTTCCTGTTTCCCTTAAAATGTTTTTAGACAAATCCTGTCTGTTCTCTTAGGAGGAAAATATCCTCTTTTTACACTTCAAAGAGTGTAAAAAACCACTCGTACTAGAAAGCAAAGATGGAGAAGGGTAATCTCAACTTGTAAATGCAAGGGTTTGGGTGGTACAATTTGTGGTTTGGAGGAGGGGGTGAAGGTACCCTCATAAATCTGTCTGTGAAGATTCTGTTTCACTGCAGATTTTAAATTGTAAAATTTTTTTGGATTTTGCAGAAAATTTCCACATACTGGGTAGGATAATGGATTGCTTTAAACCACAGCTTTCTTTTGAAACATAAGCTTAACTTTAGTATTTGTTTCTGTAGCTGCTAAGAGCTTAAGACATTGATTTCTCTGCTCAGGCTGATTACCAGAAATAAGAGATAGCCTAAATTCTCTATTGCTCTGTCTGAACAAAAGTAGCCTGACCTAATAATATTTCCTCCTTTGTCTACATATTAACTCTAGAATTACATTGGCTTTTGGTGCTTAGCCTCAGGATGTAAAAATTGTTTCCTTTCCCATGTGTTTGGCAGAGCAAAATACAACTTGAAAAATATCTTTCTTGTTTAGAAGTTCTAAGAACTGAGGTTCAAATATACTTCCAAGAGGATGATTCCTTGTGCCATCCTTTCTGCTGTCTTTTTACCTGTCCCTTCCCTGTCCCAGTGTTTAAAAGGAGCTTATACATTTTAATATTTTCCAAGCTGTGCAGGAGGAGAGGAACATGTAGCCGTGGCAAGCGTTAGAGTTGCTGAAGTTGCGTGGAAGGCAAAGTGAATTGCAAAGCCCTGTCTCAGCACCAAAGGCCCCAGGGAAGCTGCAGAGCCATGTGGAGAGAGTTATGGTGTTTGCTTCTGATGTGCCTGTCCAGGGCGGGCTGAGGTCTCTGGTAAGCAAAGTATCCATCTGTCTAATGTCCCCATGAGGTGGGGCAGTGCTATTCCTGCTTCACAGATGACAAATGCATCTCTTCAAAGGCTAACTCCAGTCACTGAACACCAAAAAGCATCCACAAGATGTAGGAAAACAAAGATTTGCTTAACTATAGTCAACCTTACTTTCACCCTCCCCCAAAGAGAATTTTTCTAGGTCATGCAGAAATGATTAAATAGTACCTTGGAGCAAGGAATGTCTCCCACTCCTTATAATTGCCAGCCTGGCATGCTGGCCACTCGACCATCTTTCCTGACTATTGTTCAGCTTCATGTAACCATTAAATAAAGTTTTCATGTGGATATTTATGTAGAGTGCCTATGGTACTTGAATAGAAGCTGGCAGTAAAGTCTCTCCTGAATCACTCTGTTACCACTGACTCCAGACTTCTTTAGATAATGGTTGATAAAGTTCAAAACATTAATTTCCACCAATAAACAGAAACTGGAAGCCTAGGGAGTTAATAGGGCTTTTTATCTCAGCCTAACTCTCTGATCTAATTTCAGATAGCAGGAAATATGCCAACTTTAGCCGCTAATTAGAGTTACTCTTTGGAGATTATTTGTAGCAGACCTCCAAGCTTCTTACAACAAAAATGCACTGACAGTCCTGCCAGCATAAATATGTTAGCTGTTTGTAGTGTAGGAGCCATTTGAATTATGCAATGAATTGTTACAAAGTGTTTTAAAATATATCAGACTTCACAAAAAGCAATTTTTACCCGGAAACCATGGTTCTGTAATTCCTTGGGAACAGTAAGTGTGGCAACGTTGCCATTTCATCTCTTTTCTTGCAGGTGCTGAAAGTTTTTAAATAATAAAGAGTGAGGTGGTATTAGTGATTGCATTTTATTTTTCATATTTTCTTTGATCCTGTTCTGGAGAGTGCTCTTGGCACCATATTTTGCTGAACTCTGGTTATATTTACTCAGGATTTGGCTTCTACTCTACTCTAGAATGCATCTTGCTCTCACAGAAAAAAAGGTACACTTTCATCATGACAAGCAATCCTCTTGTTGGGGGCCTGGCTCTTGATACCCTCACAGAGAGCTGCAGCTCTCTCAGGAAGTTATGCTTCCCAGTGTAGCTGTGTTTGCTGTCCCACAGAAGTAAGAGATACAGAATCTCACCCAGAGAAATTAAGAATATGAATAAGTGTGTGGTGACAGGTGTGATTATCAGATTCATTCTATTAATAGCTTTTCCTCTTGTAGCACTCTTATTTTATCCTTTTACCTCACCTCTCATTCAAGGTTGAGCTCTTTTATGTGCAGTTTCTGTAGCATCTAGGTAATGGTGGTCATAAAGCAGTTTATAAAAATAACCAATCCTTGCATTTCCCCTTTGAGAAATTCCCTGAGATTTCTGGCAGGTGTAAAGTGATGAGCCAGTGAGAACAACACTGAGAATGGAATCACATCCCCACTTCCACTGCTGCCCATTGCTCATCCATGAAGATGGAAAAATGTGCCATTACTGGTTGCAGCTCCTGCTAAATCAGTAGGATTTCTAAAGAGCTTTCTACAGAGCACTGCTGAGGAACACAGAGTGCTTCTGAGGCAATGGGAGAACAGAATCCCACAGGAGAAAGGGAACATTCATGTCCTAGACCTTTGTGGTTTGACTGGTTTTTCTTCATCGCTATTTGAAAAAGGTGTCAGAACACCTTGGGTGCTGAATTCCTGGGTATTTCTTCTTTCTTTGCCTTCTCTAAACTAGATTGCCTGGCCAGTCTACAGCTTCCAGGGTGATTTTCACATTAGTAATTATGAGAATTAGAGCGTACAGGTAATTCAGAAAAATGAGGATATGAACTAACAACTACAATATGGCTGATATATCAGAAAACATTTTTAAAGAAAAATATTTTGCCTTTAAGGCTCTTGACTGGGGAAATATTTAAGTTAGGTGAAAAACAGCTTTTCTAACAAAGACACTTTGTGGAAAATGTTGTCCAGCCCAGGCCCATGCTTCCTTTATGTTCCTCCTTTAAAACAGTGATTTGCTATTTCGCTTTGTTTTGGTTTTTATCCTACATGAACCTTGCATTTAAAATTCAGGTCTTGTTTCACCTGAAAATTTTTGGACGACTGGAGAAGTGGAAGGATGACAGAGAAAGCATGCAAGTGAAACCAAATTAATATGAGTGGTAAAATTGATTTTATTTTGATTCTCCATTGCCAATCAACTGTATGGCCATTTAAACTTTCATAATATGCTAGTACTGATATCAAATGAGGCAGGGATTCTGAGCTGGTAGTGTTTTCTTGCTCTACCTAGTAATCTGAGGGGCAGATTTAGATGAAGTAGGTTGTGTCTTTGTGGCGGAACATTTTAAAGTCACGGTCCCTTTCCTCAGTGAAATGAATTTACAGGAGCTAAGAATCCCAAAAGCTGAAATCCCCTGCCGAGCTCATATGCCCTCCTCCTCTGAGCTGTTTCAGTGATCAGGCTGCCTGCCAATGCCGTTGTGTCAGTCAGGCAACTACAGGTGATCTTTAAGTGCTTAAGCATTGCCTCAGTAGTTGTCTCCTCTGTCCTGCCCCATATATTTATACAGCCTGATGGCCCACACTGGAGGATGTCTGAGGAGCTGTGAATCCCTGTCTGAGTTGTGAATGGATGCATGTCTGCAAATGACTGTGCAAAACAGAAGGCAGTGGAGTATCTGGCCCATCATTCTTTTTAATTAACCTCTCGAAGAAGAAATACCTTAGAGAAAATGATTTCCATCCTGACCTTTAATGCAATGATGGAGGAACTGACAATCTAAGGGGAACTGTGGAAGCATAAAGAAGATAAATACTGATACTCCTGGATTATCAAACAGGGGGAAAAAAGAAAAAAGCAAAGACAAAAGCAACAAGTAGAAGAATGTAACTTTATTTTAATTCTTATAAAGGATATGATGTCCACTCCTTTAGATCACTTTAAGGCAGATATGCAGCAAAACTCAAGAATGAAAAGTTTTCCCTTTCTTCATTTGCAGATGTACATGTCAGCACTGATGGAAATGTAACTGTGGGCAAGTGTAAGAAAGGGACCTTACACCACCCAGGGAGGTGGTGGAGTCACCATCCCTGGATGTGTTTGTGAAAAGACTGAATGTGGCACTCAGTGCCATGGTCTAGTTCAGTTGTTAGGGCTGGCTTGGACTCGATGATCTTTAATGTCTCTTCCAACCTAGTGACTGTGAATTCTGTGACCTCAGCTTGCAGAGCTCAGAGGTGCAATGCCACCTGCCAAAGCTGGGTCCCAGCACCACGATTGCCCTGCAGCATGGATGAGAGAAGTGGGGAGAATGCAAGGGCTGAATTATATCCTAGTGCAGAAGGTGCTTATGTACAACATAAGGTACCGTGATGCTCCCAAAGGAAACACAGTTAGGAAATTTAAGTAAATTGTTTCTTGGTCTCTTGGAGAAGACATCAGGGCAAACAGTTTCTTTGAAAAAACGGTATGTGGGTGGTTTGGCCAGCAGCAATGTTTTGGTTTTGTCTACTGTAGGGAATTACTTTTTTCCCCAACTTCCCCAGCCAGCTTAATTTAGAGCAGATTTCAGTTACACTAGGGGTAGTGCATTAAGAGAGTGCCAGGACTGTGGAGGTCAACATCAGCAACAATGTGTATTAGATACTGCTTATAATCTGAATCCCACTTTAATTCATTAGAAATCTAGTGTAAGGAGCCATAATTTTCACGGTGTGAAATAAAAAGGGCAGAAATTACAAGTAGTGAGCAGGACAGTGTAAAATAGTAGGTAGTGTGTACATGAGTGACAGTTTTATCTTGCTGCTTTTAGCTGCCATCTTTGATGTCCTTCCCTTTTTGGGTATAAACTTGTGTGCCTACATAATTTTTACTGTTGTATTCCAGAGAACATATTTCAGAACACATGATCTGCCTGACCTATTAAATGGCCTCCCTGATCTGCTGTAAGCATAGGCATAGTGATGGGTAGATGCTCTGGGATCACTAAAAGGTGTTACCTAGCATCAGAATTAATGTATTTTAGTCAATATTATATATAGGATTTGTTTCCAAGTATCTGGACTGCCTGATATTTAAAAATTCAACTTTTGTGCTACCGGATATTTATCACATCTTAGTTTTGAGAAAGTGGTGAGCTCACTGAGTGGGAATTGAAAAGAGAGAGTTTATAAAACGAGATGGGAGGAGCTCAACTTTGCAGTCTCTAATTTTCAAAGGCCAAATTGTGGGCATAAATTCCCAATTGTAGGTCAAGCCCTGCTACCTCCCTTGGGAGCAGCAAAACCCCCAGATCAGATCCAAAACTACTGCTGGTTTGAAAGCTGTTGGAGATGTGCAGTGTACAGAAATGTGGGGGTACTGGAGTGCTCCACCTTTCATTCTGTGGTCCTATGTAAAAAGAGCAATTGCATGAAAGAGTGTCTGTAAAACACAAATGTGGATTTGAGCATTAACACCCAGTTAGAGATGAAGAAAAGCAGCTCTCAGGGTTACATGCCTGCTTGGCATTTTGTCTAAGTATCACTTTCAGTGCCTCAGTTCTGTGTCCTTTTATGCAAAATCCCTGAAAATTCAACTCTTTTTTCTTGTCTTGCTAAAACATATGACAACAGAAGTTTCCAAATGCTTTTCTGAAACTTGACTGGGTGAATGAATTGCTCTGCAGACCTGCCCAAGGTCTTGAATGGGGTGTGAGCTTAATTGTGCTCACCATGCCAAGGTGCTCTGCCAGCAACCCAGTCTGTGTGAGCACTGTGATGTGGGTGAGGAGGAAAGACTTCTCCTTGGGCACTCAGTGATGCTCCTGCCCCAGCTCTCCCACAGGAGCCTGCCTCCCTCCTCTCATGGCACAGAAGGCTGGGGAGGATGGTCACTTCACTTTAGAGCCTAAGCTGGATCCCAGCATTCCTTAGTGTTCCCCAGGGCCTGAAGTGAGGGTGGCACGGCCTTGTGGCAGGGCTGGTGCCTGGGCTGACCTCACAGCTCTGTCCCGGGGCAGCTGCCAGCCTCTGCTCGGCCCAGGCCTGCCCGATGGAGGCTGAGAGCAGCACTGGGCTGCAGCTGCCGCTCTGGTCACTTCACTTTAGAGCCTAAGCTGATCCCAGCATTCCTTATTGACCACTCTTCCCTAGGGCCTGAAGTGAGGGTGGCACGGCCTTGTGGCAGGCCTGGTCCCTGTGCTGACCTCACAGCTCTGTCCTGGGGCAGCTGCCAGCCCCTGCTCAGCCCTGGCCTGCCCAATGGAGGCTGAGAGCAGCACTGGGCTGCAGCTGCTGCTCTGGGCCCTGGGTTCAGCTCAGGAGAGGCATCACCACAGCAGGTTCCGTGTGAGGTTCTGCTGCTGCCCAACACCCACACCATGATGACAGGCACCAAGGTGATGGGCTGTCACCACAGCAGCGTCATGCTTTCACAGACCTTGAGACCTGAAGAGCAGCAGCTAAGCACAACAGCCTGTGGGGAATGATAAGCCACAGCCATCATTTATTACAATTTCCTCTGAAATCGGCTGTGCCCCTGCCTGGTGCTCAAGCTGTACTTCTGTGTTATCTGCCTTCCCAGACAGGAGAATGTGGCAAATGCAAAATCCCAGTTCCATTAAGATCTTTGTCAAGCTCACACATGTAAAATATCTGGAAGAGACAATCTCAAGCTTCAAGGCTTTATGTTAGCACTTAACAGCGGGCTTTGAAGCCTGTTGTTATACCCAGGGTTCAAACCGAGAGAGAGCAAATTGGATAAATTGAGATTATTCAGGAAAGTTCTTGGGTTGTTTAAACTATAGGCACCATCTTGTACTGTCGAAATGTACAGCATTAATGGCCCTTAGAGAACAAAAATCAATAGCTAATGAAAATACTTCATTTTCTATGCAGATCACTTGTACTCATGCTAAGCCTTGGGATTTTGAAAGCATCTTACCTCTCACATCCTGACAGACACATTTGAATTCTGAATAACTTAAATGTTTTATTCACTGTGGTTTCATTATAACTTAATCACTACTGATAAAATTTTTGTTTCAACTACATGTTATTCAAATTTTATATCAAAGAAAGAAATATGACAATTTCTTTTAACAATAAAAAATGTCTTATCCCTGGAGGAGCTGTTAAAGCAAATCTTCAACAGTATAATATTGGATTCAAAATGTTGAGCTCTTCCAGTCCAGTGCAATGTCCAGTGATGGGGCTTTTTCCCAGTCTCTTGCCGATTTTTACATAACTAATCCGAAAATATTTAAATGTTATTTCTGAAGCCCTGTGAAAAGTGGTTCCCTGACCTTCTGATACAAGCAAAGAAGTATTTGTCTGCGCCAGAGATGAAGCAGAGGGGTGTGGATGCTGAAACCCCGATATGATAGTGTGAGCTCTGCATCTGATTCAGCACACGACCTTCTGAAGTCACTGTGGCACAGCTTCTGAAAGCCATGGAGCTGTCAGCAAATTCTGCCTATTCCAATCGTGTTTGCTAAAGACTCTTACACCTGTTCCCAGAGTTAAACCAGCTTTGCCTGCAACATTCTCGTGTAACTGTGTAGCTGCATTTCTATCAGAGATTTTCTTGACCTAGGAAAGTAGGTTGCAAATGAAGGGCAAACAAAACTAGAGACACACCACTCAGCTTTTTTATGTTGCAAGAATATTAAATGTTAAGCCAGGTGAATGCTGCAGATATAGCAACCTTACTTCCAAGAAGTTTGAAAAATCTAAGTCCATATAATGCATTGACAGCAAGCCTGTCTGGCATTGTTGTTTTCACTGGCTTCAATATTCTGTATTCTTCACCACTACTAAGCAAAAATTACTCCTGAACAGTGGAAGGTTGCAGTTTTATGAAATGTCATGTTTTTCTGTTTAAGAAGAAACAGAAGAACTCCGTATATGGCTCCATCTCTAGCGCAGCAGTATACTGTCGTTGCAGTCTTACTTTTCCAAAGTTTATAGAAAGAAGGACCTTGGAATTTGGTTTTCCAGCTCTTGTACATGTTAGTGCACACACACTTAAATATAAACATGCATCTACTTATTGTTTTACTGACTGCTCAGTAAGGGATGGTAGAGTTTGAGGCATGGAATTTGTTTTAGTAATCTGAAAATTAGACACATAGTCTAAACTTTATATAAATAGTCAGGGCTTCTATACTCAGTTGAGAGAGATGGTCACATCCAGGAGATTATTCATCACTTGAAGTTTAATCAGGGGATGATTACTTAAGACTGGATGTGTCTTTCTGGTCATTAAAACTGGATGGAGTGAATCCCATACCAAGTGGCTAAGGAAATTGCCCAATGAAGTTGTCTAAATACCTTTAGTTCTTGTCAACATTCCTTAAGATATGATGGTATGCAGCATTCCAGAGTGTATAAAGTATAAGCAGGTACAAGAGGCCTTGACAACAATACAGAGACAGTGTCCAAATATGCAGGACTTGGATAAGGAATGTTAAAGTCCACCCAGAATTGAATCTGATGAAGGACAGGAAGGGCAACAAGAAAGACTTCTACCAGTAGATCAGATCAGCAGTGAAATAAAAACTGGAGAGAACCCAGTGTTAAATGGGTAAGGGCCTTTTGACAAAGAATATTAAAAGACTGAGGTGCTAAATATTTTGTTTATCTTGTCTTCAGGAATCCCAAGTTGTTGAAATCATTAAGGAAGTCTGGAGCAAGGAAGACTACTACCTGCTAAAGGAGGATCAGGATAGGGAACATTTAAACAATTTGGACATACATAAGCCGATAGGAGCTGAGAGAATGTGCCTGTGAGTGTTGAGAGTTTGGTCCAATGTCATTGTGAGGCCACACTTACTCTTTCAAAAGTCTTTGAAAGGTTATGGCAATTTGTTGAGATTCCTGAAGGTTGAAGAATGCAGATATCCCTTGAGTCTTCATGAATTACAAGAATGAGGATCCAGCCTCATCTCTGCCCTGAAAGTTTATAATAAGATAGCAAATAGTCCTGGAAACCATTTCCAAACATAAAAAGAACAGAGGCCTTTGGAGTTCTCAGACATATGAAGTGAGGAGTGATGTCTGACCATCCTTCCTAAATCTAGTTGAAGAATGAGGTTCAAAGGGTTGTGATCAGTGGCTTGAAGTACAGCCAGAGACCAATCACTAGTGTTGTGCCCCAGGGACCAGTGCTTCTCAATGACTTCATTGACCACCCCAATAATGGGGCAGAGTGTAATCTCAGCAAGTCTGCTGACAATACAAAGCCAGGAGGAGGTGTTGGTACATGAGATAATTGTCTCCCAATCAGATGGACCCCAACAAGCTAGGGAAATGGGAAGAGAAGAACCTCATTGAGTTAAAGCAAAGGATGTTCAGTTTTGCACCTTGGGAGTAATACCCCACGTCAGTGTAACAATCACGTGTGTGTGTGCTGGAGATGTGTTAAAGAAGCTTTTCAGAAAAATACATGGAGCACCAAGGTGAATGTGAGCCAGGAGTGCCTGCATGAGGAAGAGTGTCACAAGCAGGTTGAAGGAGGTGATGTTTGTACCTTTTATGTGAGGAAAACCTGTAAAAGTTGAGATTATTTAACCTTATGTTTATTTTAATCAATGTGCTTGAATGCCTGTTGGGAGGGGGGGAAAAATGAAATCGGAGCTAAACTCTTCTCAGTGGTGCTCAGTCAAAGGGTAAAAAAGCAATGGCCACAAATTTAAATACAAGGAATTTCATTTAAACATTAGAAAAAGGCTTTTACATTGGTATTGTACACTGGAACAAATTCTCCAGAGAGTTTGTGGAGTCTCCAATCTTGGAGATAGTCAAAACTCACCTGGAAATGGTCCTGAATGACATTTTCCACCTTACCCTTTTTTCAGCAGGAGAGTTAGACTAGACAATCTCTTTAGGTGCCTGCCAGCTTCAGCTGTTCTGTGAGTCTGTGATTGTGGAGAGGTTTAGGAGTTTTCAGAATTGCAGCCAAACCTTTCTTTGTCTCTCTTATCATTAACAAAACAGTAAGAGCTCTCTCTTCTGCAGACAGTTTACTTCTGAAAGTAGGAGAAAATGAAATCCACAGAAATATTGTAGAAATGCAAAATATGTACTTGTTGCTTTCTTATTATTAACATGTAATTAATTTGATTTTGTTTAATGACAAAGGAATAAATAGCTCCTCAATGTGTATAGTTAATACACAAACAAAACACACAAAAACTGTTATGGGATAGCAGCTTCACAAAGGAACATCTGTTAAAGGAAATGACCTGAACAAAGTCATTGCAAGACCATTATTCACTAACTGACTGCCTATTGAGAACTAAATTACACAAATGCCTTATACCCACTGGCTTTTCATCTCTAGCAAAGTGGGCTCAAATCCTTAATAAGGCACCAGGTGAAAAGGAGTCTCTTAGGCCTCTGTTCCAAAACCCCTGTTACACACCATATAAATTAGCACATTAGCAGGCTTGCCTCAAGGGAAAAGCAGGGCTAGGACAGCAGGTGTGTCACGCAGCATAATTGAGATGCAGCAGCAGAGCAAGCTGGTGCTTTTGTACAGTGCCAGGCTGTTTCACACCACCTCCATTGATTTGTAACTTTCATGAGCACTAGGCTGGCTCCTAGTTCTAGAAGTCCTCTCTTCTGCTACATCAAGGAAGCCCTTCAAGGGGAAAAAAAATTCACTGTAATTTATGGTTGAATAAGCTAAGTAATATGGGATCCTCAGGTACAAAAATGTCTGTCAATAAATAATTTGGAATACACAATGGCTCAGAAAACAATCGAAGGCCAGTCATTTTTTTTCTCATCAAAGGCTACTCAGGCTGTTGTGAAGACTATGCTTTGAGTGAGCAGAAAGAGGATCTGTCAGGCATTAGCATGTTATTGTGCAGAGAGAGAGGTTTTTACTCTGCTGGTGCAGATCTGTCAGTGGGGTGAAAGAGTGGAGTGAGGCTGAGGGAGGGAAGGATTTCTGTGAGCAATATTAATAACGAAAGGAAGTGTAATCTTAGCAGTATAGATTGATAAAAAATAGTCTTATTGGAACTTCCAAAATTCTGAGAATTTTGGAAGTCACTACTACACAGATCAACCCTGTTACAATACTGAGCATTCCTGTATTGTAGGCCATTTGTTATTGCTACAAAACAGCCGTGAGGAACAGTCAGAGGAATTCCTGTGAGCCACCAGACCTGGCGACTTGCATTTCCCAACCAGCTATGCTAATGCAAGGTGCCATCAGCTCCAGGGTAGACAGCACTAAAACCCTGTTTGATTCAAAGTTCAAGGCTCTGATACCACATATATTTCCCTGATAAAGCACCAGAGCAATGTGGTTACTCTCATAAAGCACAGGGAGAGGGTTTCCTGGTAGCTGTTTGGATTCAGAGTCCCATTTCTAAGGCTCAGCTGAATTATTCCTGTTGACAATGCAAGGTTGATGTGTTGAAGTGAAGTAATAATAGGAGCAGCAGAAACATTTTGTTTGCTCTTACCAGGAGTTATTTGCAAACCTGCCAAACTGGAATAGTCATTCCCCCCCCGCCATCTTTTGCTTAGTAATTAGAAAACTCTTATTAGTGCATAACTCTTTTTCCTTGTTGATGATTAATAGACTGTCTCCCAAAATTCTGGATTAAATTGATGTGTTCACTGCTTTAATCTTGGGGAAGCAAATTATTCTGTCCTGACATTCTGATGACTTTACCAGTATGACATAAAGAATTATATTGGCAGAATGATGCAGGTGAAATCCAAAAGCAGAGATCCCAATTAGCTGTTGTGGAATAAATCCCAGCTGCCCTTCAACCTTTCAAACATGATACATTGGATTCCATATACTCTATCTAGCTTTGGATCTGAAAAAATAAAATGCAAGTGGGTATTGAAAATGCATGGATGACTGGAAATACTGGGGAATATTCATTAATATGGTCCTAAATTTAACTCTGCAACTGCCTTGAGTTCATGACAAGAAGAATTCTTTTTCACAAAAAATGTCAGTGTGTTGCTCTTTGCCTCCTGAGACAGAATCAAAGGGAGACCTCCTGAATTTATTTACATGAAAAGTAATGACAAGAGAGAAGAAATACGTAAAAGTTGAAGATTAAGAAACATGGGTTAGTACAGAACAAATTTGCTATCATTTAGGTGCAAACTGGAGAAAGCAGCACAAATCTCTGATTTCAATCTTCAGTCTCCACTGAAAGTCCAGACACAAGCTTTGAAGATATCATTATTGCAAATCACTTGTGCCTAATTCTGAGTCTCTGCTTCAGCAAATTACTATTATCAGACAAATAGTAAGTAAATGCATAAATTATTACTAGCAGCCTCGCATAACATTGAGAATTTCAAGATCTCAGTCTCTTAATAACTTTAGGCACTATGATTGAAATGCCATTGTTAGGGTCTTGTTTCTTTGCTGTATGGGGATGTTTTTCCATCTGGAGAGAGTTACAGAGAAGCTTTCCACAGGGTTGTGGAAAACTCCAACCCTCTACGTAGTTCTTAGAGGCCCAAACTGGAGATCCCTTCTATAAAAGTGCATGTGTGTGTAGCACGAATGCCTGAGTCTATTGCTGCCTTCAGTAGAAATTTCAGGTAAGGAATTTTGCTATCTAAACCAAGGTCTATTTACTTGCCTTGCATCAAGTTTTACAGTGTGACTTGTTCTTGGTAAAGCAGCAGCAATAAAAAATTTCTTGTGTAATGAGCCAACAGCTTCACTGGGTCACATCCCTCAGTTAATGTCTTGATTTGAAGCAAGTAGGGAATTTGAAGATGGAAACTCAGCTTTTCACTCCTGAATTTAAGACTGGTTTTGTTTATCAAGGACCATGGAGTCAATATTTTTTAATAGCAAGAACTGGTTCTGATAATATAGTTGCTATGGAAAGATTAGAATTTAATTTGACACAAATTGTGTCTATGCTATAGCATCAAGCTGACATTATAGAGCAGTAATTGTTCTCCAGTGTGTTGCATATGAAATTCTTACTTTGCACATGATCACCACAGCAGTTATATGCCATCAGTCCCATGGCAGTATTTTGAAGGAGGCTTGGTGGGCTGCTAACACAGAAGGAAACCACATCATCAAAGGAAGACCTTGAGACCCATATAATCCCATTTTAGTCCTTTAGTAGAACATTAAATAAGGTCTGAGGTGGTCTTAAATAAGACTAGGATAGTTCATTAACTTTGAACATCTCCTTTGATCATAGGAGCATTTCAAATTTATGCAGTTGTTGCTATCAAAGTTAATTCTTAAAAACAATTGCTTTACTGTTTTATCCAAGATTTTAGTGCTATCTGTAGCACAGTAATGTGAACTGCTGCAATGACTTAGAGACTAAAAACATAATTCTTTTACCTAAAGAAATATGAGATTGCTCTTTTCACAAATCCTTAGGTGTAGGTACAGAAATCCTGTTGACAGTCATAACGTGTCCTTCTGCCTTAAGGCAGGATAAGCAGTACATAAATTATTTCTGACAGATACTGTCTAATCTCTTTTTAAAGAACCGTAATGAGGGAGACCCCAAAATCTCCCTAGGCAATCTTTTGCTGTAATTCCCTATCCTTAAACTAAGTTTACAGTGGGGGCAAAAGAGTATTTAAAAATAAAGGAGAATTGAGGAAGCGAAAGGGAGAGTAAGAGTGAGAGTTATAAGCCCCTCCAACTGAAGTTTCTAAAAGCAAGATTTTTTAATGTGGGTCATCCCATAAAGGATATTTGAGGACAGTGAGATGATGTAGTATCTAGGGATAAAATGGTTCCTGTGAAAACCAGAAAAGGTATCTTTCTTATTTTTCCATCCCACAAACTGGCATTTTACATTATTGGAAAGTCTAGGAATGCAGAAGAAAATGTATTCTTTGATCACGGTCCTAACACTAAGCCAATCTAAGAGAGAATTAGAATTGTAGACGCATTAGGAAGAGTTAGAATGCCACTCATGGTTAGATTAAAGTGGAAGCTCTTGAACAATTTTCTCCTTCACATCAGAGCAAAAAACTTATCTCCCAGAAAAATCAAAACACAGAAAAAAATATCCATCTTGACTGCTTTGTAATCTAATTCTGTGTTATAGGCCAAGTTGTGAGGAGGGTGTTTACAGCAATGAGGTACTAATGTATTCATTGGAAGCCAAAGTGGTCTCTGAAAAATACTGAAGTACAAAAGCAATTACCATTAATCATTATACACAATAAAAGTAGAGTTATTGTGAGGTACTAATGCCTTCTGAAATAACACATTACCACCTAGGATAAAAGAGCAGCTTCTGCATTGCTATTGCTGCTCTCTCATGAATGCTTATGACGTCCTTTTTATGTACGTTTTGCCATCCAGGTGGGTTCTGACCTTAGTAAAGAGCATGGTTCTCCAACAGAGAAAGCTCATTTTCCATAATAACGAAGAGCATAGTTATTACAACCTCTGGGCATACAAACTGGAAATATTCATTTAAAGCCCTCAAACAGGCTTTTTGCAAAGGAAGAGAATGGCTTCTACCCAAGTGAAATTCAGCTACTGTGCAGAAAAGCAGTGCCAGCTATCTGTATCTCTGCACTGCCAATTTCTTAAGCAGACCACGTGCCAAGGGCTGACCTTCTGCACCAAGCATGAGGAACTGCCTGAGTGCAACTCACAGTCAGTTGTAGCACAAGTGAAGGAAGGTGGAGTCAACCTGAGAAAGCAGAATTGACAAAAGGCTTCGTCAAAGAAGGAGGATCCTTTATCTGATGATGAGGCAAGGAATGTCAAGGGAAAATGATAACCAGCAGTACCTGAGGCACCTACAATAACGCCATGGACAAGGAGCAGCATTGCCTTGTAGGCAAGTTCAGTGCCACTGATGAGATGAGCTGCTTAGCAATTTGCCCTGACAGCAACAGCCCCTCCTGTACCTGCCCGAGTATTTTGTCAAAATAAGAGGGATGTTCTGACGTGCTACTTGAGTGGAAATGAGCTGATACAGAAAAGGCACAGGAGATAGCAAACAAGCTGTGAACTTGAAATCATGCCTTAACTTGTTTTAATCCCTAGGCCTCAGAGAAAAACTAAACCTTTTGGGCAGTGTTAGCAGTGTTACTTAAATCCCTTTACAAAAGATGGTGTGCCCCTTCATGGACTTCAGTGCAGCACTTCAGGGAAAGCTCATACTACCCCTTCAAGAGTTCTTCCTGGCCAGGTGCCTCTAGGCAAGTTATTTTTACCTGTTTTCTAGGTAATTTGTGGGTCTATTGATTTCAACCCCATTATACTAAGGTAGAGTGGTCTACATGATTCTAGTCAGGAGCACCTGTGAGTGACTGCCTGACAAACTGCTAGCTATGGTGGAACAGCTTGGGAAATAACTTTACAATTTTTAGCTTTCTCCTTAGACCTTTAAATTCTCTTAAAACTTGAACTAGAGAGAGTCACTTGCAAGAAAGAACTGTGTATTTCAGTGCTGTGGAGCTGGGGAGAGAAAGAAGAAGAAAATCATGTTTCCTTCAGGAGATTCATTATGTACATAAATTTCTTGCATTTCTACTTATCTCAGTAATTGCATCCTTTTATTTATACAAATACCTTTTATTTCAAGGACTCATTTCAGATTTCAATTATTTCTGAAATTCAAGTTTACCAGAATGAGAACAGCAACTGTGTTTAACATCTCGCTGAAAGGGCTTCTAGAATAAATATTTTATTGCATAAAATGAAGAACTTCATGTTTGACAAGTGTAAAACACTACATAGATTTTTTTTTTAATACTGTATCCTTAAATAAATGGAAAATTTAGGAAAAGTAGGGATATTGGTTAGAATCTTTTCAGCACATTCTCCTGCATTTAATAAAATAAATCCTGGAAGGTTGTTTCTTCTTTGATTTAGTAATAAATGTATGTGCCCTTACTTGTTCAGCCTTTGATAATGTTCATATGAAAAATAGATTTTTGGTAGAGCCCAAAAGGAATGTTGTGTTGATCTGAAACTGGCTTTTTTATGGTTTTACGTTGACTGTTGGAAAACACTGTTTTCTTGGCTTCCTGTAAATTTCATTAAATTACACTTATTCAGACTTGGAAAGATAGCTTAATTTTATACTTTTTTGTACACTGAGCTATTGTGTTTGGGTTTGTCAGACATACTTGAGTTAACTTCCTTTCCTTAATTTCAGTGTTGTTCCATGTGTGGGTAATTGTGTGTGCCTAACTGGAGATAACAGCAAAATACAAAACTGCTGACAGAAAAAAAAAGAATACTTTGTTCATAATCAGAAAGCAGATTATTTGTTCCCAGCAAGGTTTCAAGTGAATTCAGCCTAATACTCCTCCAAAGTTGCAACAGTCCTTGAAAATCTTTCACTTCAAATATTTAATACTAAGTAATAATTTAGACACAACGATTCAAGAGTACGAATTAAGTTTGCATGAGTTCTCTTTAAGGATTAACTACAGATTTTAAAGCCTTCATAGTTGCTGAAACTTTCAGGTGCTGCCAACACATTCCTGACCCATTTAAAGAGAAACTTGAGATGCTTTTTATTGGAGGAAATAGCCAAATATGTGTGACTTGCAAAGAGTTCTGCTATATTTAGATTTGACTTCTATCTCTGTTTCTTTCTCTTTTTATAAAAAAAAATTAACAGAATTATCATCTCTGGGAAGGAGGTCATTAGGGAAAGGTCTTCAGTGGTCTCCTGTGGCATAAAACTAAGTTTTTTATCTTTCTCTAGAGTATTAATTTTCATTCATCCATTTAATTTATTTGCATTTAGGTTTTGGCGGGTGTGTTAAGCATTGTGTAAACACAGAACACAAATTCCTCCCCTCTGGTACTAGGTGCGTGTGAATTTTTTAATACAAAAAATTCTGAGCACACAGTGTAAATATCAGGATATTTATAGACCACAGCTAAGCTGCTATTTCTTGCACTTTTTGATTAGTAAATTGAAGAGAATGAACCCAGCTCCAATTCATGTCCCAGCTATGAGGAAGGCATCTTACCCCATTTAGACTCAGGGATATCAGACATGTTCACACCACTGACTTACCCAGGGCTTCTTAGGGTGATTCCTAACACCCTGCCAGCCAGAACCATAACGTCTGGACCAACCAACCCTCCTGTCACTGAACGAGTGGAGATTCCCATGTAAAAAGTGATGAGTTTCCAGTCCTTCTTGCTTGGAGTGAACACATTCTCTGATAGCATCTAGCAGAGATGCATGACTTTGCAGGAGGTCATCAAATAACATAATCTCTGATATTTAGCCCCAAAACCTGTGACTGGACACCATATTCATTTAGGGCTACAATTTAGCAGTGCACTTCATGGTGATGTAGTTTAGAGCTACAAACGGCACATTTCAGCTGCTACTAACTCGGAGGCAGTGTGTAGCAGTCGGAGTCTGGACTGAAGGGATGTCCCGAGGTCTCACAGTAAATGGATGCCTGAAGCATTCAAACACAGCAGGTTCACTAGATAAAGCTGTGGCTAACAGGAAATGGGCTAATAGCCAATGCATTCTGGTAAGGCAGTGGAGCAGAAAGAGAAACAAGGCTGAAAATGTCAATTAGCTTTCTCTGTGCTGGGGGAGGAGAAGGTAGAGGAGGATCTGTGCTTTGGCTTGAGTCCATGGAGGTGTCTGGAGAGAAATGGGAGCAAAGGAGCTGTTCTGTGGAAGAGGACACAGCTGGCTGGGGTGGGACCTTTCTAAACAAAAGAAAAAAAAACCTGAAAGATTTCTGATTTGTTTCTGCTGCTTATTAGGGATCTGTGGTATCTGTGCCGAGTAAGAATGAAGAAAGCAATGCTTAGAAGATACTTTGAAAGATAAGTCTTGTTGACCAAGAAGCTTATCGAGTAACTCTCATAGTTTCTACTAGTGGTTTCAGGTACAAGTCAGTTCTTGGAGATATTTGTCTTCACATTCCTTCTCCTATCAGATCTTTGATTACTGCATGAAAAATGGTTTATTTTATACCACTACAAATACTGCAGAAAATCTGTTCATTTCCTGGGAATAGTAAGGATGAAGTTATATGGAGTGTGATATTCATTGCTATCGAAATACATCAATATGTCATTCCCTAAATGGTGTTCTAGGCAAATGTATTGGTCTTTCTTTTGACACTTTCGTGCCTTCTCTGCAGAATGCTGTGTGAGGGTTCTCTGTTATGCATTTCCTTTATTTTTATGTTGGTCGGATCTAGAGAAACTGATTGAGAGATGAGAGGCCAAGCCTTGCTCAAGTAAAAATGTATATGAAACATGAAACTATATGACCTTGGGGTCATGTAGTTAAGGGTAGGTTAAGGTGAATTGTCATAGGTAATAAATTGTGGAATTGCTGAGGAGAGCAGAAAGATTGAGGATGTATTTAACTGCAGTTTGGTGAATTTGTTTCATTAAGACATGGATGTCAACTGAGTTGTCTTCAGCAAAGACTTTTTCAAACTTTACCACATGATTTCTTGGCTGATTAAGGTGTTGCATCAAGCTGCAAGAGCAGTGATGTTGTGTTTTGTGCTGAGGCATTATGGGTCTTGATTCTGACAGAGGCTGAACTCTATGGTGTGCTCACTTGAAAAACTACAGTTTGCAGAATACAGCTTTCAAAACAAAGTACCTTTGTATTTGATTTGTTTGTAAATATGCCTGGGCTGCATGCATAAAGAGTGAGGAGTCATGAGCACTTTAGGGATGGCAGTGGCATTAGAGGAAAAGATAATATCATCATATTTGCAGGTCAAGGCTGCAAGAGAATAGAAGCAATGGGTGACAATATATTCTTACGGCTGAGTTAGGTTTGAGGATTTACAGCAGTTGTAGTCCCAAAGCAGACTAGAGATTGATAATAAAAATCATTTGGATGTCTCTGTGAACTAATCTTTGGGTTATCTGGTGCAAAGCTGGGGTCAGCCAGAAGAAAGCTCCTGGCATGGGGTGAAAGGAAGGATTTCCATGTTTTGTAGAATTTGCTTAGTAATGCTTCTGGACTTCATGCTTGTTTGGACACTGCAAAATGTCTGGCAGGGTAAGTGTGCTGCCAGTAAGAGCCCCAAATAGATGCAGGATCAAAACAATTTCAGCAGTGAGAGAGAATGGAGCTGTCACAATTTCAAATTGTCAACATCGTCCCCTCTGGACAGGAGCATTACTGTTGGGGAATTGAGGCATCCCAGAACTTTCCTCTGGAAGAGAAAGGCAAGGCTGTTGGCAGAGGGTGGCCAAGCTGAGAGCCAGGCGTGCAACCAGCCAGAAGCTTGGAGCTGTGAGCTGCTCCAGTGGCATGAGAAGGCCTGGGGACATGCCAGCATGGCATGAGCACATCTACAGCCACATGGCTCCTGCTGTGTCTGTGCCCAGCCGGGTGTGGGTGTGCACAGCTCCCAGTCTGCCCCTGAGCCCACAAAACAAAGATGCCCCAACACCTTTCTGCTGAACCTTCCTCTGGCAGGCAGCCTGCCTGTGGAGGACATAACCCACAGCTCATTTTAATTCTGCGATTTATTTTTTAAAAACATCAAAGGAAAACAGTAGCTCACCAGCTGGCTAATTTCTAACGTAATTCTTCCTGGAGACTTTTTTACCAGAGAAAAACTAGGGATTATTCTTATGGATTACATTTTAGAGGTTGTTCCCTTATATAGGAACATGGAAAATGGTATATGAGATAAGAGTATGGTGGCTGAATGGTCAAAGCTGGACAGGCAACTGGAAGGGGCAGGCTAAGAAATACAGGAAAAAGGACATGAGAGATCTAGACGGTGCAAAATCCTCCATTCTTAATGGAGCAGCATCAGGGGGCAGTGTGCTGAAACAGCCTCTCCTGTCTGCATAACTTGTTTCCCAGTAACTTAAATGAGAAATCACTTGAGAAGGATTTCTTGTAAGTTTATCAGTACATTGTATAGTGTGTTGTTTGTGCAGTCAGTGAAACCTGTTGTAATGTATCATTACTTCCACACAGAACACAAAGAGCAATCATTTCCAGAAATGAGAGCACTCTGTATAATTATGTGGAATGAGTTATGCATAATATATACACACTTCAAAAATAAAGATTATCTGCTCTGCAGATGTCAGTCAATATTAACTGATTGAATGCAGGAATCTTTCCAGTGGCAAACAAACAGGAATTGCAACAGTGATAAAGGTGAAGATCTTGTAGTGAAAGATGGGAAAGAACTGTCAAAATAGAAATTAAGTGAGAAATTTCTTTGTCTTCTGGTGAGATGTTGACAATGAAAACTTACAAATAGGACATTGTGTATAAAGGCACCATAGCTGAGAAAGAGGGACATGAAGTTGGCAAAAGGAGGGGAAATTACATCTTCTAGTCAGAGCTGAGTGGCACAAAAAAAAGGCACACAAGGAAGCCTCATTTATTGCACTTGGAAGAACAATCAGGTGAGAGAACTTGTAAAAGTGTAGAGATAGAAGGAGGGGGAAAAAAATCCAAATGTGATCAGAGAGACAGTCCTTAAACACAAGTGCTGTCTTGCCACCATATAACCTTTGAAAAGTCATTTTTTCTCAGATTTTGAAGGGAGGGTAGTAGCCACTCTCTTGCACAGTGCCACAAGCCCTGCCTCAAATTCTGCCTCAGGGTGTTATGCATCCTGCTGTCCCATTTTATCTTCCCCATGTTGACAGCTGGCCCTTACAGAATGGTATATATATATTGATGAATGTAGCAGACATACCACTAGCATCAGATGATGTGGCCTGACAGATAAGGATTGTGTAAAACCCAGGGTAAAGCCCCTTCCCATGAGCTTTTTTCTATTTTGGCAACTATGACTACTTTGAGCCCTGCATGCTATGTACTTTGTATTTAATGATGGTACTGAAGGGATAAATACTGCCTTGTTAAGAGAAATTTTGTTCCTGAATTGTTTTAGACATTTATGCTTGTGACTAGATGCTGAAAGAAAAAGGCAATTATTAAATTCTGGTATTGGCCAACCCTATTGCTACAGCTCAGAAACAAGGTGATGCTCAGATGGATGTCCAGCTGAACCCATGGTTTTGGTTTGTTTTTTTTTCTTTAATGATGTGGTCAAAGCCAGGCTGAGTCTTCTAGAGACTGACTAGAACATGAACTTGGCACCTCTTGCTCCGTTCACAGTTCAGCAGCCAGTGAAACCTTACCTGAAGGTATCTTGAGTAGGGCTGCTCCTTGTTTGGAGTTCAGGTGTATTCCACTTGTTCTCAGACCTAATTACTGTTATAAATTAGCCTCTTGACTTCCCTTATGTAGAATTGATCTCTTCTCCTTTGTGCTTGTTACCACAAGGTAGCTGGAGTTGAACTTCTGTCAGTTACTTGTAAATTGTTCCCTTTTTTCCCTAAATACTCCAGTATTTGGCTACAGCACTTGTACTGGATGCCATCTGCCTTATCCTCTTCTGTGCAAAACAGCAAATAGCAGCCTCTTCAGAAGCATGAAAAACTTTGGGTAACTCCAATACTATTTACATTTGGCATTGGAGGATCCATGAAAGTGAATTTCATTTTTCTGTAAGTGTTTCAGTCACACCACCAAACAATGTCTCGGATGTTTGAGCGAGCTCTTTCAGATTTCATCAATTGGACCTGAGTAATTTAAAGAAGTCATTAAATTTCAGACCCTCAGCATTTTCCTTAGGTACTTTTTCTTTCTCACAGTACTACTGAAGAAATCAGTTTACACTGTTGCTGGTAAATCTGCTGGTGTCTGTGAAATAAGATCCACACATACTCTGACTGGAACTGCCTCTGGAGCATTGCTGCCCTGAGACACCCTCCCAGCAAAGGCCTTTTACAATGGAAAGTTCAAGTGAGGGCTTTCAATAACCTTGCCCCTGTTCCATGCTAGCCTAACCAAGTGCCACTTAGCTTTCCCAGTCTTTCTAAGACAATTGTGCCATCTCTTTAATGATCTTTTCCCTTTTTCCTGAGTACCCACCAGTCTGGGCTCAACACAGGGCACAGGTTTTTTGGTGTGACTGCATCAGCACTGCATTTTTCATTCAGTGATATTGTTAGTCATCTCTGGTTGCAGTACAGAGGGCAAATGGACTGAATTTTTCAGTTTAGTTTTAGTCATGTATTGAGCCTAGCATGTAGTGTGCACCCTGTAAAGAGCCAGGCTCAGGAGTTCATTAGCAAACTTAGCTCCTTCTTCCAGCCAAACACCCCTGGATAAATAGAATTCTGTGCTTTGTCATTTTTGCTGCTGCATATTAATATAGATTCCTCTGTGGGGGCTGAGAAACTGAAATTCACTGAATGTAGTTAAACTGCTTTTTCTGTGATTATAATGAGAGGGTCCTGGTGAGATCACAGGAAAGCAAGCCACACATGCAGGGCATTTTCGGCAGTTTATATTAAAATTTGAAATAGTTGCAGAAAAATAGGATGCTTGGGAGATTAAAAGTGTGCATTATTTCCTTTATGGCATTGCTTCTTCTGAACTGGCAGTAGCACTGCACTATTTTCTCTGCAGGGCATCAATCAGAGGTTGGGAAAGTGGATGTCTACTCCCTAAGACAATTTGTTTAAACAATGCTTTTGAAACACAGCTCAGGATTATGTTTAATATGAAAGAGAGGCTGGAAGCATTTGAAAAGGCAGATGGAGGATTTTCCAGAACCTGACATCTTCCATGTTTTCCTTTTGCATTAGCAATGTTTCCTGCTACTGGCAGGAAAGGCACACACAAGTTGTTGAACCACACCTAGGTTTTCACCTGATCATGCAAGGAGTGGCTGCCTCAGTATAAGAACTCGTTTTGCACTCTTTGGTGTGTATGTTTCAATTCAAAATCCACAGGACTGTTTTTGTCTCAGCAGTGACTGGCTTTTAGCTTGCACAGGAGAGAGCAGTACCTGAATGGGCTAAGTAGCAAGGTCATCATCCAAAGCTGTACAGGCAGACCAGTGGACCACCAGAAGTGATTACATACACATTGGTTCACATTCAGTGATTAATTCACTTGTTCTTCTCTCACAATATGAAATGCTGCCTAATTTCTGTGGGGCTGGATTTTTATTTTCCTGACCAAGAAGCTGGCAGGATATTCAGGAGAAAATAGTATATTTAATTTGTTTTAAAGAAGGAAAACAACTCTGGCAATTGTTTTTCTGGTGCCTAGTTTTCACAAAAATAACTGAGGGCCTTCATTAATTTCTTATTGAAACAGCAGTAATGTTCTTTGCTTTAGTTGAACATACTGCTGGCATATGTTGAAATGATGTCTGATTTGGTTTTGTCTTGTTCTTGTACTGAAGTAATATACTACTTGTAAAAGGCAAAATACAGGAGAGGGAATCATGTGAGCAGGTACTCTTGCAAATATACTAAATTTCCTTCTGCTTGCTTTTAGGAAGTGCAAGAGTTTCTGACCGTCATGGCAGCAGAAGAAACGCTGGAAACATAATAAAATGCATCCTCACCATTTTTAAAATATCTTGGATATGTTGAATGTTATGAAAAAGCATCATAACAATCAGTTTCTCAGTAGTGCTCATCCACAGAAGCCAGCTGCTAACAAATTTTGCCCTACAACAGGAAAGGCTGCCAGAGAAAGACTTATGACAGGAGGGGAGGTTGTTTGTCCCTGCATTGGATGCCTGTGTTCAATGTCCAGTATGGGTTCTTCTGTTGGAACAATAACTTTCAGGACTGGCATAGGTGTGTTTGGACCCAGGTGACAGCACAGAGGTGTATTGGGCAGTCTGATATATCTCAAAACACCTGTTATTTACAAGCCTCTTTAATGCTTGCCAGGCCCATGAAGGGCTGGAGCACTTTCTCTGGCCACCTGTGTAGAGCAAGCCCAAGCTCTCAAGAAAACAGTAGGAATTCATATCTGAGGAGCCAGCTGATGGCACAGGGAAACCCAACTGTCCTGAACGGCACCGAGTTTCTCCTGGTGTGCCCCAGCCTGGCCCATCTTGTCTGACCTTGAGCTTTTGCCTTGTTTTTGATACCAGGAGATAGAATTCATGACTGCCCCTCAACAGGGTGGCTCTGTTCTACTTGGCATAGTATCTTTCAGTTTGCTCTCTCAAGGCTGTGTGGGTGGGTTAGAGTTACAATCTGAAGCTTAAATCAAGCTGTAGAAAGACCCTTCCTGAGAATCAAAGGGCTCGCATTTAAATATTGGTATACGTGATGTCATGTCTACAGTTGCTGGTAATAAAATTTATTTTTGTCCAGATTTATATGTTTAAGAAGCCTAATTTACAAAATTATAAAAACAGTTAATAGTCTTCAGTCAATAGAGGCACAATTGTTTGCTGTGTTCAGTATTTTGGTTGTTCTGCTTATCATGTTTGAGCAGGTCTGAGCTCTAACGCTGCCATCCATTACAACTACACAGACTTGTAGCTTTGAAGATGGCCACAATATCCTTTGCCTCCGATCCTAAAGCTCTGGATTAATGAATATACAGAGGACATGAACATCAGCCAGATTTTCTAAGAAAGGTGGAAGATATTAGAGGCTTTTACTTGGCACATCATATATGCTTAAAAAATTTGGGTTTTGAGAAAATAATCCTGATGAGCGTGTTTGTCATGTCTCTTCAAATCATACAAAAGCTTTTATACCCTGTGGGCTTTCAAGCCTTCCTTTATTAAATACTCTGTAGCCTGTACTGAAGTAATCTTCAACATGAGGATTTTGAGTGTAGTGAAAATAATTGCTTCTTATATGATCCTGGTTTGTAACTGAATACAAAGTTATGCTGCCACTACTGGTTTTGGTTCTTTTTTCTCCTTAGACTTCTTTATCCCTCTTTCCCTTTTGTTGTTCAATTACCTGCATTCACCTTACACAGCATATCAGAGATACAGGTCTTATTTTAGATTGTGTATCGCTACTGATAATTAGGAATTCTAACCTCCTTTTTTTTGTGTTTAGACAGAACATGTGAACTTCATTTTTAAATAGGAAAGAGATAAGATGAAATAAAGAGATGGAGCATTGGTTAAATGATGAGTCTTGTGAAGCCTTACTTTTCTTTATCTCCTTAGACTGTTCAAAG
This sequence comes from Melospiza georgiana, assembly GCF_028018845.1. NCBI lineage: Eukaryota > Metazoa > Chordata > Aves > Passeriformes > Passerellidae > Melospiza > Melospiza georgiana. The sequence goes on along the minus strand of NC_080431.1, from coordinate 93,139,596 downwards.
CAGAAATTGTATGAATAGGAGAGTTGTGGTGGTTATATTAGTAGATTACACTTCACATTATTTTGTATGCAAAATACAGGTGCTCCCTCAGAGCTGTACTTATATTTGATGAATAAAAATAACCAATAACAGCACACTGGAACGACCCATCCTTTTAAAGAGCTGCAGAAGTACACAACTGTTGGACTCCTAAACATTGCAGGCAGAGCTGGTGTTTTTTTCAACACAAACCAAAGCAGAAGCACAGTTTGCTGTCATAGGGACTGACTCTGCAAGCTTTCTCAAATGACACAGGAAGGTAGCTGAACAGCTGCTTTCCAAGAAAATGGCTATAAAACCTCCTTTAAATCAATATCTGTGTTTGCCTTCAGTCCTTTCTGCCTTTCCATCTGGCATGTTTACTGCCCCAGCAAGTACAGAAGATGTAAGGACAGTGAAACATGCTGGGTTAGGTCTGGAGAAACTCCAGCCAGTTCTCCAGGCCTCTAATATCTCATCCCCATTTCTATTGATAGCCTGGGTTCCTGCCCCACCCCATTGCCAGTAATCTCTTTCTTGCTCCTGCTTGGCAGCACTCCACCCTACCAGAGCTTTTTCATTTATATTTATACACCCTGTATAATACTGCTGCTTCCTAGCACATGCCTCCCTGAGGGTCTAAAAACCTTACCCTGTCTTATTCACAGCAGCTGTTCTCATTCCAGGAGTCTGTGTGAGGGCAGCCAGCATTGCCTGCTTTAGAGAAAAGAGCTTTAATCATTATGAGTGACAGGGAATAAAAGTTGTTTCTTCTTAACCTCCTCCTCGTGATGGGGAGGGTTACTCTGCAGTGCCTCTTACTTCGCTCACAGTCTGTTCCTACCAATACCCTTTAACTTGCTGTTATTCTGTCTCTTGCACAAATACATCCCATGAATGTGTAAAAATAAATGCATCTGAATATGCATTCATATTAGCTCAGCTGTTAATTCTAGTTATTTGTTAATCATATATTAATAGCTGTTCCAAATATCTCTTCCAGTGCTTGCATATCTGTCAAAATCACTGGCATTTCAACACTTAAAAAAATATTCAATCTTCATTTGTTGTCTCTCTGTAAATATGATATAACAAAAGTTGGCTCAAAAAAAAGCCACTGGGACAAAATTCCATCAAAAATGCAACTTCTAATGAAAATGAATACATTTGTTGAGTTGGGTACACATCACTGTAATGCAGTCTTCTCATAACAGAATCTCTGTTTAGATTTTCTCCAAAAATTAATTTGTATTTTATTTCTGTATCATACTACAGTACAATAATATAGAAGTCAATTGACTCTAAATATTTTAGTCATTGAACGTTTTCCTTTGAGAATTTTGAAATACTTCATCTTCATTCCTGTCCTGGAAGCAGTGAGGTAACAAAATAGCAAAATCTTTCATGAAAAATCCCCTCAAAACCTCTTCTTGTTAATAAATCCTGATCCTGTGGGTTTAGTTAAAGCTATACTCCCTTAATTTCAGCGAGCTCACATGAAATCCAAGATGTCACGTTCTCATTAAGTACAAACAGATGGGTAAAATGCCACTGATTCATAATATGAAACTTTGCCCACCAGCCACGTAAGAAAAATTAATTTTCATGGTGTGTGGAACTGCTTCATACCCTTCTTTGCAAGACACATTAGTTGAAAGCCACCAAGCCCATTTACTAGTACTGGAGCAGTCTTCTTTTCCAGTACTGATTTTATGTCAAGCTGCAACTGTTCTGATTTTGTTTCTCATGATCACAGTTTTAACTGTAATAGATTTTAGGTAATTGAGGGATGGAATTCCATGCATGAATCTGTCCAAAATGGCTGAGTAACTGTCTAGCAGAGAAACTTACCTTGATTGACCTGATTGACCCTCTCAGAGTCTGGTCTCATCTTAATACTGTCTGGCCAAATTTACACAATCCATTTTAAAAAATGGCAGCCCTGCTTTCACCATCAGACCAAAATCAATTACAGACTATTTTAAGCTAATAGCTTCAACACATAAGAAATGAATCTGATCTTTTTTTTCAACTCATTCTAATATTCTGTCAGCTGGGCATTATAATTAATCTCAATTCATGTAAGAAATAAAAAGGCATTTTTCAGTAGTAGTGTCTTTTTACAAGCTCTCTGCTTAAATAATTGAGTCTTAACCTCTCCACCGTGACTGTGTAGTGTTGTGTGTCATTTTACCCTCATGTCAGAGTGTAATCAGTGATTTATTTCCTGTTTGTATTCTTTTTCCCAAATAAGTGTCTAACATTAAAGTGTATCAAACACATTGAGATTACAGTGAGGGAAAAAACGGTAAGAAAATCAGATGCAGACTAATTTTTAATATCTCTCATGCTCCTTCTACAGAATCTGACACAGATCTGCTTGATCTGCTTTTCCATCACCACTGGTTATAGTAAAAATATTGGCAGTTTTAGATGGAGCAATTTCTTAATGGTAATTTCCCCTCTTAAAGGTTGCAGCTTGTACACAAGCGTCTCCAATGCCAGAACATGATAAATTTGACTGTATATCTCTGGGGTTATAAATGGTTTGAAAGATTGATGAGTATAGTCTTACTGAAACATCAGAAAAATCTAATGAATCAATTTCTGTCCATAGAACATCAATTTAACAGCACTAGATTTTCCACATGGAAAAGATCATTGGACTGTAACTTCAGTGCCCTACTTCTCACTCAGACACCTGACCCAGCCTCCTTCTCCTCCAACCCAAGGCATCAACTATCCCTTGTATCCAGGCATGGGGAAAGTTTCTTTTCTCAAATTGTGAGTTTTTTCTTTCAGCTTTCTATCTTTTTGCTCCATGTCACTGGGCATATTTCACTGACTACAATAATAGCAGTTAAAATCACGGAAATAGTAGGGTTTGTTTTGAGATTTCACACTATATCTCTCTATTAGGGATGGTGCATGTTCCAAGGCTGCAGAAAAGCCTAATACATCCCAGAAAATGTGCACCTGCTTTCTGTATAAATTCATAAGTTTGTAATTGGGACAGAATAGACAGATCTCATGGGATTGCTCAGTACATAATTCCAGGCAAATTCAGGCTTAAATCTCATTCAGAAAAAGACAGACTCATTTCTATGGGAAATGGGAGCAAGGACCACAGGCTGGATACCAGGAAGCGTTTTGCCTGTTCTGGATTTCTCATGTGGCTGAACCTGAAGGAGTCCCATGATCATCACTAGTGACAGCACCCCGTGTGGGGAGAAGCTCAATACTTAGCTGCTCTTAGCTTGCTTCATGAAAGTCAAGGCAAAAAATGTGTGTTGGGATTTTGGGATACTCAGAACAATGATATCCACATTTTTTGTTTTTCCAGGACCTGAGAAAACCATATAAACTACACCTAAATTCTATCCATCCTACAGAAGATGGAGCAGTTTTGGAGAAGTATGGATATTATTTCCTCCTGGAACTTATAAGTAAATAGATACATTATTTATGTAATGGTTACTTTATAGATTTTTGCTTTATTATGCCGTCTCCAGAAGAGGCTGAACTAACTCTGGAGATACTTGCAAGTTTATTCTCTCTGGTTATATCTAAACTGGATATACAAGAATCCTTTCTGACTCTGAGTAAATATCATTGTTCTAGCTCCATCTAAAATTTATGCCAAGATTTAAGAGACAGATTAATCCCTTTATTTTCCTCAACTGTGCATCAAACTCTGCTATAGAAGTCATATAGATGATACAGACTTTAAACATGTACAGTGAGTCCCTTCTTCCTTCTTTTTAAAGTTGTTTGGTTCTCATTGGCAGTATGTTTGACCTTCTACATAGGAACAGGTAAACATCAAGAGAAACACTACAGTTTATTCATCCTGGATGGCGCATTTCTTAAGAAGTGATATTCAGAAAGACTGCTGGAGACATATCGGTCTGATGAATACATGGCATCCAGTATTCCTGTTTCTATCAGAAATAGACTTGTCAGCTTAGATATGAAATATCGCTCTTTAGTACTCAAAGCCTGGTAAACTGAGGAGAAGATCCTAGAATACTTTTTGCATTTTAGGGCAGTTCATAAAAAGGAAATAGACTTATATTTCACTGCAAGCTATTTGGCTGTCTGACACTTGAAGAGGACCGGTTAAGCAAACAAAAAAGGTGATGAAAAACTGAGTTCAGAGATGGTTATGTTCAAAGTGAAAGGGAAATACATTAGTTACTAAGGCAACTGTTTGTTTAATGCTTAATCATTCCCTCATTGAAGGGAGCAGCTTCTGTTTCAAATTAATCCCCTAAGCTGTTGTTGCACCACTCACTCTTACCATGTTTCATGATAAGCACAACCCCTTGCCAACATCTATTTTCCAGCTTCCCTGTAACTGTTGGATCACGTTGCTCAGTGAGCAGCCAAGGTGCAGGTCTGGGGCAAAGATTCTGTGATTTGTAGCCCTGGTTCCAATCCATCAGTGACTGCACACCACCAGCCCCTGCCTCACACAGGAATGACTGCCACTCTTAATGGAAAGCAACCTGAAGGTACAGTTGCCATGCAGAGGAAAAAAAGTATAAGGTTGGTCATGGCTCATTCCCCTGGCTATTTTTGAAGCATAGATGGTGACAATGAGAAAAAGTAGATCTTCATAGACCAGGCACTGTACCACTTTCTGAAGAAAACATAATAGAAAATGTCATAGGTTACCATGTTAATCCTTTGCCTAATCTACTCAGCATGCTCACTAATATATTTTTAAAAATTTATTTATACTCTTTCCTCACTCATTTTATCATTTAAGGGTTTAATTCAACTATGTATTTTGTAAGCAGTTCAGATATGCTCCATTTCCTGACTTCAAATTTGGAAGCTTTGCTTTTTAAAACTGACCGTGCAATGCCTGATTGAAAGTCTTTATTACATGCAGCTGTGTGTTGGGGGTTTTTGTTGGATTTTGGTTTTTTGGTTTTTTTTTTACTTTAAGGTATTGTAACCATACTTTGGAAAATAGAGTTTTAATTTTCAGGGAAGAAAAAGGTTTATATAATTTCTCATTCAAAATATTTTTACTTCTTGATCTTTTAAGAAAGACTGCCATTCTTATTTATTGATCAGCATATGTTTCTCACTATCAAATACCACAATTTCATAAATAGTATGTGGTGGGTTTATTTATGAAAATATTCATGACTTCTCTGCAGTTTTAGAATTCAATCAGTTTTAGTGTTTATTGAGTAAGGAATTTAGATGAAGAGAGAAATCACCCATATGTAAGAGCATAGTGAGAACATATGTCAGAACTAGTGCTAAAGCTGCATTTGAGAGGTCAGAAAGAGCAGGGGTAAAATGATAACTGCCAAAAGTCAAGCTGAGACAGGAAATTTAGGCAAATTGTGAAAGTTTTTTCAACCATGAAAATAAAAAGAACAAGAAAATAAATGGAAGCACTGTGAAATGAGGATGGGGATAGAATTAAAGAGGATATAACTTCCCATGTTAAATATTTTTCTTCATTTCCTTTGAAGTTGAATTTTGGGGAAAGAGAATGAATGATAGAGAAGATGGCTAATGGAAAGAAAGATATGGAAATGTCCACAACTAAGACATGAAAACCTAATTTTGTGGTCTTAGTTCACTCCAGATTACAAGGACTTTTCACCTTAGAAGGCACTGGCATAGGAAAAACGGATATCCAGCACAAGGATCTTCTACTGTGGAACAAAGTCATAGTGGGCTTCTATAAAGAGAGAACAGCAAAAGTATTGCCAGTATTAGGGATTGACATAAATGGAAAAAGCAATCTAAAAAGATGCAGACCTAAGTGCATTTGTATATATTGGCTTTGTACTCATTTTGAAGGAAAGAATAATAGAGTACATACACATAAAGGAAAACAGTATCAAATGCAACCCAAATACATTAAAGGACAAACACAGACTAATAACATATGTTTATGTTTTGTTGGTTTTTTTTTTTACAGTAATGTGCCTGAATTTTAGGCAAAGGAAATTCAGAGAGTATTACTTAACCCATAGGAGAGAATTTGACAGATTACAGAACATGAAATTAAATATTCCAGTGAGGAAGATGTGGATTTTTTTAAGAAATGTACACTGCTAAAGTATCTGCTCTAGTGCAGAGATTACACAGTTTATTAAGGAAACATTTAAGCTGGAAGGATGCTATTAGTAGTGTTTTTTAAAGATAGGTTTCTAAACCAATGCTACTTAGTATTTTCACCAATAAACCTGTCACAAAATGAGGAAGGAGCAAATAGACTGTAGTGATGACACAGCCCAAGGAGGGGCCGTCAATGAAGTGTAGGACCGGAGTGTTATACTCTGAGAGTTGGACGACCTTGAGGACAAGAAAAGAAATAGAATGAAGATGAATAGTCAGTCCAGGATAGTGTGTAAGGCTAGACACATTTAGATTCAGAGCAAAACCCTCAGCTGTCAACAGGGTTGCCATCAGCTGAGTTCAAACCAGCATGATGAGGGAGAAACAAGCCTGCTTGATCACAGGATGACTATGTACCACAAGCATGAGAGAGCAGAAAAAAGGGTGAAAGCAGGGGCAATTTCAAACTACTGTGAACAGAGAGGAAAAATTTATTAAATTCTGTGAGACTCAGCTGAGGCATCATCTAAAATATTGTGTGCAGTGCTCTGCATGGCCGGGTAAGATTAAATAAACCTTGACCAAGTGGAAGCTACCTGAATAATATGGGTAATGGAAATCTATAAGTATTGACTTGGCTAATCTAATGAAGGATGAGAGGAGATTGATTACCCTAAGTAAATACAGAACTACATGAGGCAGGGAGAAGAAGGACGTATAAATCACGTGTAATTGCATTAAGGTTAAAAGTGAATAGGAGTTATCTAACCCTAGTGTAGCAAGTCCTTAAACAGTCTTTAAATAGGAATGGGAGATGTAAAGTTTCCACCTGATCTCTAGATAGGCCTCAGGTGGCTTGTGGAAAGATTTTTGGGATGCTAGTACAGAGAAGGATTGAGTCTGAAACCCAGGACAGTGTGTCTCCATGGCTGTCCACCTTCACATTGGTCCACAACCCTGATGCAACCTACCAGTTGAACCCTCTGGAAGATGGGTGATTCTGATTATGCAAGGAGGACCTGGTGGGCTCTGTATTTATCCTGCAGCACCCACACTTCCTGTAAGGAATTATGTTTGTTGGCAGAGACAGCACTCTGCAATATGAGTATTTATGCATAAGCATTTGGTTTTATGAAAGTAAATTTTGACTGCATCTTTGTCCACAATTGCTCTCCACTTCCCCTCTTCCCCCATTTTACCTGTTCTGCCATCTACATTAATTCATTTTCCTCCCAGCCCCCACAAATGGATTATTTTCTCTAGGGCTTCCAACCACCTTTACAATATTGCAAGTGAATAACAGTCAATATGGCCCATTGCCTCTAGGCAGGATGGCCATCTGTAAAGGCATTGGCGTCGTCTCTTTTAAAAGAAGTAAGAGTCTATGTTATATATTTTAGACCTAAGTTATATCAGCAGCTTAAAAGAGATTATCCCAGTGTACTGTATTATTTTTTCCTAGGAAGAAGCATCCATGCTTTACAGGGCCTTAAGGAGAAGAAGTTCAGAGGCACATCACAGCCTTGGTTTTCTGAGTCCTTGTCAAGGCACCTTTCTCCAACTGTTTTTTCCTGCCAGCATCTCTCCAATGCACAAACAGATTTGAAGTAAGAATCACGAAATAGGAAGGTTGTGGCTTTACTGCAGGGCTACCAGCTGGAGGCTTGTACAGATGAAAGCAAATGAGTCCCTCACAGACTAGCATTTAAGAGATGCCTTGCAGGTGAAACAAAACATTCACAATAAAACAGTATGTAACCTACTGTGTTGAATTTTATGAGCTGTGTGTTGAGTACCACCCAAAAGCAGATCCAAATGAGGGAAGTCAGTGAGAAAATGTTCTCTTGAATCACAATCCTGGCCTGACTGAAAAATATGGTTTTGAGATTTCAGTTTGTGAAGCTTTCAGCCACACACTTGCATTTTCAATTCGTTCAAAGAAAGTGGATTTGGTTTGGATCAATAGATGAAAATTTATTGAAAATCTCATTTGTTAACAGTAGGTGCATTTGTGGTAACTCACAAGAAAATTTACAGTGTGCCCCAAAGGACTCTAAGTTTCCTTTCGTGCTAGTATTCTGAAGTACTTCATACATCAGCAAACTTTCTTAGTGGCATTCAGCACTAAGAGCTTGAATAGTCCTAGATTTTATGTATATTCCTGTCTCCTTCTTGTTGTTGTTAAGTGTTTGTGAATATATTATTAAAATACCTAGTAGGAAACTCCAGTTCACTGATGTCAACTTAAATGTAGCTACACGCAAATAATTTGCTACCCTAAGTAGAAGTCTTGGAGGTTGATTTTCATGTCTCTCATTGACTTAATTTGAAAATATGTGTTGTGGCTTCTGCTGAAATAGGTCCAGAATTTTATGGCCAGCAGTACATCTCTGAATGCTGGAGAAATATAGGCTGTAAAATGCATTGATTTTGTTCTTCCTGGGAGCTTATCCTTAGGGCGGATAGATGCAATGAGAGGCCTTGTTGTCACTGAATATTCTCCACTGAATATTGACCCCTATTTCCAGTAGGAACAATAACAATGACACTGCCTGGCCAAACCTGCCTGATTCTGAGCTTCTCCTCAGGCTGGTTAACTCTGCATCACACCATTCAATGTCACCAGAGCAGGCCATTTGTGAGCTAAGAAAAGTAGCGCTTTATTGTGTGCATAAACTTCCATCAAGAGTCTGCTGCAAAACAGCTTGTGTTTGGGGTTGGAATATTTATGGAGCATCTTGCAAACCATTTTCAAATTCTGCCGTTTAAAACCTTCTTCACGCCATATGTTCTGCTGTATCTCTCTCATTTTTCTAACTGAGATGTTAAAGTCTTGGTGTACTAAATCTCACAGTTCTGGGGAAAGTGCATGAGGGGCAACGGATGGTTTTTTTTCTTTTGTTTTAATTTACAGTTGGCAAGCTAACATATTTGATGCTTCTCCTACCCCCACCCCCAAAATGAAATGTAGTTTACACTTCAAAGCTGTGCACACATTTGGATAAAGCATATCTATTTATGGCTAGCCTATTGCATCTTATGAGGCAGAAGGGAAGGTGTGGGTAGTGCATCTTGTATACTCCCAAGTATACAAGTGCACATTGTATACTCCCAAGTAAGCCTCATCCTTGGCTAGCATGGAAGCTGATGGAGTTGTGAGCCCCTGGCAGGAAGGTGACTTAAATGGTTTCCAAGTCCTGGTTTTTCCTCTCCTGAAAGCTGTCTTGAAGTGGAGCAGCTTTAGAGGAATCTAAGCTTGTAGGATTTTTGTTAAAAAAATTATTATTTATCTCTCCTTCAGTGAGGGGTAAGCTGCCTTGGAATACCTTGAATTTTTCATTCAGTAAGAGCATCCCTCAGTGCAATTTGCTTTCCAAGCTCAGCTCAGCATCTCATCAGACTAGCTTTACTCGCTGTAACTCTTCTATGCACTTCAAGTATATAATATTGGCCTTGTATTTGGTTAAATAAAGCTCAGCTTTTCACAGCTCTACACCTCTGTTTGCATCACATAGTGCTTATCACCAGCACCTAGTTAAGGGATTAAAAGTAGGAAGTGAAGCAATCAGCAAATTTTTCAAACTACGTTAAAATTCAACTATTAAAATGTTGCGATTTAGGTTCATTTGATGTAGTTTTTGGAACATATTTATGAACTTATAAACTTGAATCTAGCTTAGTAAGTCATTTTGGCCCATATTGTTTCTACACTGTTTAAAATTTTGTAAAATCATGTTGGACAGTAAATAAACATAAAAAGATACCACGCGGTTTTTTATATTATTAAAAAATGGACTTTATTGGGCAGCTGAGGACCTAATCAGTGTAGCTCCTCTACTACACTGGACAAAAATTTTGACCTCTGGGTGCCAAATGTTTGTCTGGTGGCTTCATAACCAGTCATTCTGTTGTATAGACTCAGGGCTTTTCGTGCTCCTGAATTTCTAACTTCTCATGTAGGAAACTTTGCCAATGTTTCCAGCAGGTCTGTCTGTCTCCAGCCACTCCAAAGTGACAGTTTTAGTCTGAATGATTGATAGGAGATGTCTTAGCTCCATATCCAAAGCATAACACTGTAAATCACTGGTTTTCATTTGTAAGGAATAAAATTATATTCACCTTTTGCCACCATTTATTATTCTGAGGCTATGCTTGATCTGTGTTCTTGGCTAAGCTCTGAGGGCATGTATCTTGTGAAGATTGTGCATGGCACCCTTTTACACTTGTATATATGTCAGCAGAGGAAACAGGCTTATATTTTCTTCAATGCTTTCTGCATGTTAATGTGCTCCAGCATATGACTGCATAAGCCTGTTGCTCAGAATGTTACCAAGTTGAAATTTTTTGCTTTTACAAGTACAAACCTCATCATGCCTGCATCTGTGACTTCTTCTTTCCTTGGGGATGTGAAAAAGTCTGTTTATCTGAAACTTTTTATTCTGCAAGCTAAAGAATGGAATAGCAACTCTATTTCTCTTCATTACTTTTTCCTGTGGGAAATAGTTTCCTTGTATTTCCAAAGGTCTTGGTCTAAACCAGCTCTCCAGAGATTCCTTAGGAGCCAAAACAGGTTATTAGAGATGTTCCTCTGGTTATAGATTTTCTCAAAACCTCTCATTTCATATGTTTTTATTCATTTGAAGTTTTCCCCTTGCGATAGAGGCTGCGAGCACAATTTCTGTTCAGAGATTAGTCTTTCAACTGAGTCAATGCTAAGTTTGAAGGAAAGAGTATTAACCCCTTTTCTTTTGGCACGAGTGAAGGGGTACAAAACATCCCAGAGGAGCAGGTTTCATAACTGGTAAAATAAAGGGGCTTACAGGCTGCAGATTTGAACCTGCCATACCACTTTTCTTAGAGGATACCATCCTGCCTCAAGAATGCCCCAGAGTTTAGTTTTATGTGGATGCAATACAGAAGAGCTGGGAAAATCCAGATTGGAAATGAAGACATTATCTCAAGCCCCTGTATCAGAAAGGTGGCTTTTTTCTATCAGGATACAGCAAAGTTGAATCTGCAGCTTCCCAGAAATCTGTTCCTGGTACTTGGATATCTTTCCACAATATACAGGCAGAAGCAGCACACAGATAATTCCCGTCGTCCTAAAATAGGTTGAGTGTGAACAATTAAACTTGTGTTTCCTCTACCTAGAAAGAAGTGGTTTTAAGAATGACAAAGGGCTTTGTGTTTGCTTTTTGCTCCGTTGCTACCTCTGGGGATTTGATGACCTTGAGCTTGCATCCAGAAATAAGAAACACTTCATACAGAAAAATACATAAAACATTAGAAAAAAAATTGCCCTGTGGAATTAAAGGTGCAAAACTTGTAGTAAATCCATCCATTAACTTCATTAAAACTTTGCAAATTCTTGCCACACTCCACATGCACACATGTATATCAGCTCATAGTCCAATATCTGCAAGGTGATTTGTCATGATGTAGGTCAACAGATTACAGCAAAAATTTAGATCTGTCCCCACTCTATTTAATCTTCAGCATTAGACCAGAATATGCGTGGTTTTAAAAACAGAAATCAGGTCATGAATTTTTCTTCATAGGTTACTGGCATGAATAAATGGGAAAGAGACTTTCAGACAAAACTAAAAGGCTGTATGGAAGCAAATCCTTGAAGAAGTCTACCTTTTGCATAAGAGGGTTGTAGATACAATTTTTTCTTAGCTTTTATTTTTCAGTGTACTTCTGAAAAACAATATATACCACAAATGGATGAAAGCAAATAAATAAATGAACAAAAGCTTTTCACAGTGATAGAAGAAGGAAAGTCAAGGGAGGATGGGAAAGTACAGACATGTCATAAACAGATCATGCATAAAGGTCAACAAGCTACCTAGATGACACCACCATTCTTTTTTTTCAAGTATAAAGCTTATGTATTCTCGTTCACAAAAAGCAGGTCAAAAGGATGTCTCATTTAATGGCATCCCATGTAACTGCATTTTGTTTTGCATGATGAGAGCACTAGGCACAGGACTGGGCACCAGCTACTGCTCTGCATTCTGAGTTGGATCCTCTGTTCGTTTGGTTTCTCACCCCTCAAGTCACTTAGCTGGGAGCAGTATCAAGCTTGGATTGCTTATGTTTACACAACTGAACCCTTGTGTGTCCTTGTGTTTATAAGGCTGGACTTTGTCTGGGCTGACTGTTTTTCTATTAAGTGAAATGTGTAAGAAGGATAAAGCATAGTTTCACAGCCTTTGTCACTGCTATAAATGGTTTGCTTTGTTTTTGAATTTCTCCTGTTCTTTAGGGACCCTCCCTGAGGCTATTTTCCACAAATGCCCTTGTGCTATGGCACTGGTGCATAAAATGCGCTCTGTTTGGTGAGGAACCAAGAAAGTGTCTGCTTCTTAGGGACAAAACTAATTTTCTTTTAATCTTCACTATCTTTGTGATCTGTATCCTTGTGATCCGTGTCCTTGGTCTAACATTGGCAGCTGTACCATAGTTCATACCCCTGGGGGCAGGAGATGCCATGAGGAAGGACTCATGTGGATATGGTCCCAATTACTCTGAATTACGGAAGCACACAGACCCTGCAGTGCTGTGTGTTGCTCTTGCAAGAAGGGAGGGGGTGAGGGTTTGAATTGAAATGGACATTTAAGAACCTTCCAGCCCAACTGCCTGCAATGAGCAGGGACATCTTCAACTAGACCAGGGTGGTCAGAGCCTTGTCCAGAACATCTGCAAGGGTGAGGCATCTACCACCTCTCTGGGCAACCTGTTCCAGTGTTTTACCACCTTCACTGTAGAAAAGCTCCTTGTGTCTAATCTAAATTGACCCTCATTCAATTTAAAACCATTACTCCTTGACCTGGTGTACTTCCCAGTAAGCTGCAAGCTGGGAAGATCAGGGTTTGGCTGCAATAGGGTGCCATAACCCAGCGTGTCACAAGGCCAGCAGCAGATCCTGGTGCTGCTGTGGTCATCCTCAGGGCCTGAAATCCAGTGGCTCAGTCTCTCTGAGCTTCCTGTGCCAGCAGAATAATATTTCTTTCTCTTGGTAGGTGCCAGAAGGAAAATATATTCATGCTTATGAGGGGTCACATGCTGCCACTGCATGGGATGTGATTACTCTAGCTATTAATTACAGTTATTAGTTTGGACATTTTCCAGTGTGCTGAGGGAGATTGCCTTTCCACAGAGCAAGAAATATTAGCAGCACACTTTTAAATTCAGTCAGCATACTTTCTTCCTTTCCTGAGTGTCATCTGGGTTTTGTGAGAAATAAAAAAAAGAATGTGAAAGGGGCTGAAGTTTTACAGAGCTTTGGAAAGGAACTTTTTAAACAGCCTCCAACAAACTGAGGAAGTAGATAACATTTGACCTTTCTAGTCATGTAGTTTCAGAGAACATGAGGAGAGGATGAAAGAAGACAGGAAGGAGGGGACCTGGAGGGAAACCCAGAGCAAACACAAGAGGAGCACACAGGGTATGTGTCTTTCTTGCCCTTCAATACTTACTATTTATTTTTGAGAGGCAGAGGGCGAAGCTGGGGCTAACGAGGAATTTTCAGGCTCAGCTAAGGTCTATAAAGTAGCTGTTAAGACAACAAGTTTTACAGGTGTCTCTAAGATCATTTCACATGTAAAATCACATTGGCAGAGATGGTGGACAAGTGCTTTAAACGTGATGCTTGAATCAGAGCATAGAAAAAGTTCCACAAGCCTCAGGAACACGTATCCTTAACTGCACAGTGCTGCAATTCTACAAGTGGCTGTAGAAGGGAGTTTTGTCCTAGGTTAGTCTGTGAGTTGATGCAGTTCTGCCTGATCTGAAAATTTGTCTCACTGAAAGCAAATATGTCCGTAAAGCAAATGTCAAACATGTGTCACAAAAAATGTCATATCTAGCTGCTGGAGATAACTCCTATAGTCATGCTGTAGTCATTAACCATCAATCTTCAAAAAGGACATGAGTCATCATATGGATAGAGTAAAAATGATCTCTGTGTATTCTTAGAGAATAGTTTTGCAATTTTTCTTGCACCCAATACAGTCAATTTTCCATGAAGTCAGGAGAAATAAAACTCAAAAGTTGGAAATAGTGGCAGGGAAGGGTAAGAAAACTCTGGCAGAACTCTGTTTTTAGTGACAGCTGCCAGTGGGACTCATTCAGTGTTCATATCTAAATTTACATATTTTAGAAAATTACTGTTAGCACATCTGCTAAGAGTCTCATGCTTGTTGCATCGTACCTGGTTGAAGCACGCAGATGTTTGATGAATAGAACTTAGTGCACAAGATCATTACAAAAGAACTTCAAAGATTGTTCTTCCACTGTGTTTCTTTTTAGGACTCACTCACATGGGTACAGATGGGTCTGCTCCCCTCTGCTCCCATGTAACATTTTTGTTACTTCCACTTTCTGTGGAATATTTGTGAAATACACCTGTTTGTAAGGGAAGAATCATTCCCTTAAATCAGATGTTAGCCTCACTTAGGAGAATGGTAGTTTAGTAATTTATTAAATATAGAGAGATTAAGCTGTTTTTATGAAGAAGCAATACTGTACAATTCTGGAAGTAAGCAAACCATTTGCAGCGCTTAAATTGAATATCTTATTTGCCCAAGCTTCTAGGTTTTATCTGCATGTGAAAATGCCATAACAACATGAGTGAGTTATTTGGCCACAAACTGATCAAAAAACTGGAAGAGATGTGATCCCAAACCTCCACATTTTGGCAGTGCAAGACAGGAATAGTGACTTCATAATAGCTTAAAAAGTCCCCTTTAGTTTCCCCTTGTCATCCGAACTTCTGTCACTGTCTGTGTTGAGATCAGTTTATGTTTTTTTCTGTTAAGGAAGTTTTACTCCCAGAGGTCAGAAAGCAAGCTCTGCTTGTGAGCTGCCTGGACACTGAGGTCAGGATATATCATATGCATTTTCTCTCCCTGATTGCAGCAATACAATTGTTCTTTCAGGGCAACAGAACCTTTCCATGACTAAAATCAGCATAGTGGAAGGTACTAGAAAGTAATTTTCTGTCACATACGCTGCTCAGGAGCTGAGTAATTTACCCAAAAAGACCCACTAATAGCAGTATGCAGTGACTTCCAAGAGCAAAAATGTTCAGGTAATTCTCCAGTGAGATATCAAATGCCATTATTTTCCCTTAATGTTACTGGCAGACTGGGAGGGAGAATAAGAAGATACTTAATTAAGAACAAATAGATGTTCTGATCTCCACCTCTGCCTACCATTCCACTCCTACCTTCTTTAATATGACTCAGCTGAGATGATAATACCAGCAGCTGTAAAGCAAAGAGCAGCTGCCCCTTGTCTTTTGCTCTAACAGCCAGACTGTACTCCCTGGCACTTGCTACTGTTCCTTATATTTACTGCAGAAGAACAAGAGCATTCCTTCATTATCTCTAAATGATGGTCTGAGATAATCCCTTGGGCACAAACTGCATACCGTGTCCCAGCATGGCTTCTCAAAAGGAGACAAGATAAATGACAGAAAGTCAGCTGTCCTCTCCCGACATCTTCTGATCACCTCACTGCTTCTGTCAGTGGTTCTGTTGTTCAGAGTTGAATGACAAATTGTTGGAGGGGTTTTAAGCCAAAGTATTAATAACTTTCCATCCCTTTGCATGGCAGGAGCCCACTTAAATGACAATAAAACATCACCGACAAGGAAAGCATGTCCTTATAATGATCCAAGTCCCTAAATTAAAATGGCATTGAGCCTTGTTCATAACTCTTACTAAGTATTTAATCTCTTCTCCTTCAAATATCACTCAAATGATGTTTGGCCCTGCTGAGGATGCCTTTTCCACAATAAGGTATCTGTGAGGGGGTTTCTATTGAGAGAAAATAGAGCAGTCAATACTGCTAATGGTGCTGCAGAGAGACATTGGGGTGTTTTATCTAGAAGATGCTACTGAAAATGGTATAGCTACTGACACCTATTGTGACAAATGGAATTTAATATTGGCTCAAGATGAAAAGTTATAATAGAGTGAAAAGAAATTGCCTGAACACAGGCTGATGATACAATATCATTTATGATACCCTGACATTTTTGACTGGAGGTGATTGATTAACTGGTATATGTATGTCTGCAAATTTATGTGCATAACGCAACACAGCCAAAAAACGTTGCTATGGTTTGTGCATTTTTCTAGCTGCCCTGCTTCTGTTGAATGTTTTCCCTTTCGGTTTGGTTCCACAAAGCCCTAGAAGCTGAAATTTAGAGAACTGTTTACAGGAAACTTCACCAAAAGCTCTGTGAAGTTATTCAATATTTTGACTAGAGGTGGAACATTTATGCAGATTTCAATGGTAGATGTACTTCTGCACCACTTGGAACCATTGGCAAAATTCCCACAATTTTTAGTGGTATGGGTTCAAACCTCAGGGCATTGAGCATTGTAGGAAAAATATTCTCTTGGTTGTTGGCATCTGATGTAGTTGTAGCCACTGGGAAAAGCATCCAGTCACTGAGCATCTGGAGATGTAACTAAAAAATATAATTAAGAGAAACATATCTAGAATCAGAGCTTGAGTTGAATAGATATTGGGTACAATTGCAAGAGCTAAGTGAGTATTTTTACCAAGTTATTTACTAGATAAACAAACAAAGCATTTTCTTAATTTTGTGGAATACTGGGAAACAGAATGGTTTTCTCAAATTTACTTGATAAATCACATCTTACTATGTATTTCAAGGGTATCTTTTTAAGCTTTAAGTGTTTTGTGATTCTGTTTTACCTGAGTTATCTGATTTAGACTATGATTTCTTATGTAAACCCTAAAAATATTTAGTTTTTATAGCATTTTTCTATTTTAAAAAGTTGCGTGATTTTTACTATAGTCTTGGAGAGCTTGAAAAGCATCTGCTACTTTGTAACCTTAGGGCAAAAAGAACATCCCCATTTAAATAAGGGAAGAAAATAAACATGACAAAGATACCAGAGAAAATGTTTTGTGTTTCTCTTGTCTCTGGGCCACAAGCCAATTTGGAAACATTTACACAGCAACAACTATAAAAAAAAACAATTCTAGTGCACAATAGGAACTATATGAGCTGATTCCTACTATTGTCATTTCCTTTAAAGTATTTGGCATTTGCTCTATATCAGTAGACGACTAAGTGAAGAATTAACCTGAAGGATTGGATAACCCCTATTGATAACCCCTGCAGAGAACAGATAACCCCTGTAATTGAACACACGTAAAACACACACCCAACAGCACACATGGTTTGAGTAAAACTGATCTGAAGTGCAGAGTCAGACATTGCTAATCTTGGAGTACACAGAATCTCTTTTCTGTGGTACATTTGTGATATACTGCTCTGTCAATTTTTTTTCCTCTCTTTGTCTCTACTTCTTATTTTTTCTCACTTAATTCTTTTTATTCAGGAAGGAGCCTTCCATCTGCTCTCACTCTCCCTTCAATCAATGGCTTTCTTTTCATCTCAGCAGCTACTGTTTGTAATCTGCAGTACCTGGAGCATTCACACACCAAAGTGGAAGCAGTCCCACGAGCACGGGAAGTTCTGACTCAAGCCCCCTCCGACAAGGGACAAGTTCTCCATGTCGAATCTCCCCCATCTCACCCTCACATTTACAGAAGTTGATCAGATGCCCAAACACTCACATTCAGAGAACTTCCACCTTCCACAGCAGGCGAGCAATAATCAAATACAACCCTGGCTGAGCTGTTTTGCAGTGTGTAGTGCTATTAAACCCCTGCCTGCCAGAAGAGGCCTGTAAGCTACTGAGAGTGTTGAGCCTTGCAGGCAATCTCCACTGCCTCTCTCTCTGTAAACATCAAAGCTACTTGAGCTAATTAATTACAGGCTGAGGGATTTCAGTGATTCAAGATATATGTACCCAACACAAAGAGTCTCCCACTGAGGAAATGAAACTTTTGACTCTGTATTTGAGTTAGTTGTTTGAAGAAAAACATTGTCACTTTCAGGATGCCAGCATTTCTTTGGTGTTGCAGCAAAAATTTAAATTTTTCCTTGAGATATTATTTAGCATCTTCTGACCCAGAGTCTTCACACCCAGAGTGCCTCTGACCAGACCTGTTATCAGATAGTCCAGCTCATGCCACCTCTGCTGTCTTGAAAACTAGTAGGTGTGGGGCTCTTTTTGGCACAGTGAGGAGCAAGGACTGAAGGTGGCAAGTTCCTTTCACACCCATCAACTTTGCAGCTGCTGAGGACAGGATGCATCATTTACTGTCACCATATGGAATGCAGACTGAGAGAAATCAAAAGAAACCATATTCCTCATGGAAAATATAGCAAAACATACTCTTAAAAATTCAGAGGTGAGAAAATGTCCAGAAACGTGTGAAGTTTATACTCATCCCCTAGGTTACACTAATACACACAAAAATTCCTCTATGGCTTTGAATTAAATTTGCATTCTCAGTGATTACCCACTTCACTCATAAATTTGGCTTAAAAAGTATGTTTATTAATTTTGTCCCTCACATTTCCAACTCTAAACAAGCCCTAAGATGAGCAAAAAAGGAAATTATCTCAGGTAAATAACAAACAAAACAAACTGAACAAAATACAAAACCCCAAACTAAAACATCCAAAACAACCTAAACAATTCTCCTGAAGGAGAGATTTTTTTAATGCTTCTCTCTCTAAGATGATCCCAGAATTCAGGATCATGTCACACAATGGACAGCAAGCGTCTGGGGCAGTCCTGTGTTTTGAAAACAGGTCTGTGGAGAGGAAATTCTTGAGACTAGACTGTCATCAAACAGGAAGCAGGATGTAAATACCATAGCAAAAAAATAATATATGGAAGAACTTCAATCTGGGATAACACTTCTGGTCCCTGTTAAGAAGGACTTGCTACAAACATTTGAAAGGTTTTAATGAGCAAATCAGTGCAGAATTCTCTACTGCCTTTCACTGTATTGACATCCAGTCATGCTTGGAGGCTCCAAATAAGATTGAGACCTGCAGTGTTGGACAGTATGTATAAACCAGCAGGATGAGTGGTCCCCATCTCTGCCTTTATACATGAGACAAACAGAGCTACTATTTTCTAGGCGGTTATCTGAGACACAAGCAATATAAGCCATTTAACCAGAACAGGAAAGAGCTGAGATCCCAACCTGTGTCCCAAGAGCTCCACTCCCTGCATCACCCCTGAGTTTGTTTGCCTCTTCAGCATCTCATTGTACAACAGATGGAGGCAGTTGATATCAATAATTTTTTAGCATCATATGAATATAGATTGCATTGCTGAGAACTGAGCTGAAGGGGAATGGGCACAGACTCTAATGTTCAATAATATACTGTCCAATTATCATGCCAAAAAAACTGAACTATATTGATGCTTTAAGTTTGATTTGTAAAATTAAATCACAAATGTCACTGCATACAAATGATCATGGGCAGAAGAATGAGTCACATTATAACAGACAAGATCTATATGAAATCTGTGAATTTGCAGGCAGACACATCAGTTACCTCTGAATTATTGGCACCCATCTCCAATATGTCTACTCAAATGAAAAAGTATTAACCTTTGATGCAGCACATGCAAATAAAATATGATGATTCAACAGCAAATTCAAGTATCTAACTACCATGGGTTTAAGATAAGTAAAATTTATTTTAGGCCTTTCATGAGTGCATTAGCTTGGTATCGGAAATCAAGGATTTATGGAAATTGAATACTAGCTGACATCATAAAAATGTCAATTATTATACTATCATTTGTAACTGAATGCTACATGATGGAGGTGCTGAGTTCAAAAATGCATCAAAATGTTACTCATGAATACATATACTGCCTCAAAGTTCCAAGGAGCCAGTCAAGCACTGGTAGATGCACAGAAACTAGAATGTCACAATTGAAGCTCAGATAAAAACTCAGTTTACAGAATTATTTCAACTTTCAGCAGAACTCTGCTACATTTGTCTGTCTTTAGCTCCTGATGGCGGGAGTACAGTCTAGAGCTGGAGGAATATGTTACTTATGGCTCAGACATGCCAGCCCTGGAGGATTCTGTAAACACAGATCATTGCACAATGAATGGCAGTATGTGACTTTTCCACTATATATTTAAATTTCAGTGCAGATTTGAACGAGGCTTCCATTAAATTTTGGTGAGTCATTTTCTAATTGGTTCAATACTCTGCCTGGTGACATGACCTTGCATCTTCCCAGAATTCGTTAGCCTCAGGCATCTTGAAAAATGGTAACTGCTTATCTCTTTTTCTGATGTTTATTTGTATCTCTTCCCTTCAGACTAATATAAAGGGGTCAGCAATTTGTACACTCTTTTATTCTTTCATATATGTCCTCAGAGATTTTGAGTGGTCAGGAAAAAAAAGGCAATGAAAATATGTGTTGGGAAACCAGCTATTTTTCACCTGATTTCACAGATGAGGTTGGCTGGAAAACTGCAATGATGGCCTATTTTAAGGTAAACATATAATTTTATTTATCTCTGGCATTTCTTGCAAACCTGCAATTTTATTCATCTTTGGTATTATAGGCAGTGGTCTGAAAATGAACATTCCCTCACCTGCAGTTTCAGGAGAGATACTATTAAAATCAGCAAGGGCTGTGGAAATGCTATTTACTTGTACTCAGTTCTCAGAAATTAATCAGAAGCAGGGAAGGTTCACATTCCTAATGTGTTAGATGAAACTGAGTCACCTTCTTTTGAGAAGGGCTAATGCATATGTGGCATGTGCTGAAAATTCTCATGCAGGAACTAAATTAATCCTTTAGCAGGAATGTACCCTTTCATAATTGCCAAGCAGTTACAAATGAAGTAGCCAAAGGATTAAGGTATTATTCATTTCAGCTGCCGAAGAGTACAAAGAAAGAAACCTCATCTCTCAGATAAGCACTTTCATCCTATGATTACCTAAAAGATCACAGATGCTAGAATATGGGTCCAAAAACCTGTTCTGAGGAAAAAGCCTATGTAATATATATCAGCAAAAAATCATACTTTTGCCAGATATTTTGTTAATGCCATTAGTGCTTTGCCAGTTAGTGATGTGGTGGTAGGCACACTAAAAAGTCAGAAATAGAGATGGTAAGAGTGAACTTAAAAATTCAGCATTTCTTCTCCTTTTGTGTGGTTGATAATGTGATATTTTAGTTGTAAAATGAAATTCTGCCTAATTATAAGACTGTCAATCCACAATAATTCTCCTGAGGAAGAGTAATAGATTTCATGTTCTGAAATGATCTTTATTATTATCTAACAGGACTTCTTAAAAAATGCTGACTCTTTTTCAAAATTTCTTTTATAAAGCCCATGTTTTTATAGTGGAGATGCACTGAATCATCAGGAAGGCCTCCTGATTCAACTGAAAGGTTCCACAGCAAGGAGAAATGGCCATAATCCTATGTAAGTTATTGTGGTACTTAAAAATCCTCTATCTTAGATGTAGCCATGCAATTTGCTATGAAAAAATAGCAAATGCCATTTGGAATGGGCTAAGAAACAGGGAAAAGCTTAACTGTTCCAGGTACACAGGCTGGGTCAGCAGTCTGTACTTTGTAATTTTTGTGCAGGTACATCCTAAGAGACAATGTGTAAAACCTGCTTTATGATTCTAGTGTTTCATGGCTTTTATTTCAAAAATTATTATTTGTATTCCTACCAGCAAAGATTAACAAACGGAAAGAGAAAATGGCTACAGTGCTGGGTTTTGGGTTTTCTGGCAGCAAATGGAAACACTGAGATGGCATTTTGAGAATTCCTATTAATTTTAGCCTCTGGTCATTTGGGTCTCCATCTTCCCATTGCTGTGAAGCAAAACTCACAAAATGCCACTTTTTGGTAAGTCTGCAGGTAAAGCAAGAGTAGAGATATGACCTGTGTGGGCTACCTGTGGTAGTTATTAACCCCATCCTTTCTCCAGGACCTCTTGCTCTCCTTTTCATCTTCTAAGTATTCTCATGTGAAGGGGAATTTGTTCCAATCCTCACCTAGAGAGCATTTTACCTCCAGAGTAATCAATCAGCAAGGAAATATTTCCTGCTGCCCTCTGAAGTGTCCTACTGGGGACGAAGAATGGTCAGGCAGCCAAGTGTTTAAATATCGGTTGTTGGTTGCAATTTCAAACTGCTGGAAATGAAGGGGTGGAGCTGCAAAGAAATAGTGTCATATAAAAGGGTAGACAGTGACAGAAAGTAACCTCTCTGTCACCAGAACCTGAGGCTGCTCTAGCATAAAGCCATCTAGTCTATCTAGTCTACAGCCCACCATCCTGCTGGCTCTCCTCGAGCCCTGGCTGGGGCAGTCCCAAGAATCCATTCAACAGTACCAGAAAGAAGCTATTTCTGGTGGGAAACCTGCCCATCATCCTGTACCTGGAGCTCTGGCATTCTCTCTTTTGCCTGTTTCCTACAGGCTATTGCTTAAAATCAGAAGACTGACAGAAAAATGTTACTTTTCTTTTTTTTTTAATCCATATAATAATAACAAGAATAAGACCACAGTCAAGATGGCATAATACGTCAATGCTGATGTTTCAAGCGGGTGTTGCTTTCCATCCAAGCATTATAGACATAGTTCAAGTCTGCAAACAGTTATTTACAGAATAAAACACTGCTTTTCAATACTTGTACGAGTTAGAGTATATAACGAAAAGAGGTGCACTGGTAGAAATCAGTGAACAAATGCATCAGAAACAGCAATAAAGAAATATCTGCCTTTTGACCGTAGTTCAAACTCTCATACAAGAGTAGGGTCTCCGCCTCTGTGAAGAACTAATATCCTTCCCAAATGGAAACCAACACTGGTCAGTCTTCAATTGTCAGAATGAATTTCAGGTGAAAGGCCTTTAATGTGCCTGTCTCAAAGTTAGGTAAACTAAGGAACAGAAGCAATTGCCCCGCTTTTTTTTCTGGCTTTGCTGCTGCAAATTAAATGGCCACATGCGTGGATCACAGGCGTTGTTGAAGAATATCCAAGGAAATGTGATAGCGAGGACAAATACACACTGCACAATGTAATAGCAGCTTTTTACATATACATCTATATTCTCAGTTTTAGCTTAAACAAACTAGAAAATATTTGTTTAGAAAACTGGTAAGAGGGTCTAGAAGGCATGCAGAAATTCAATGTAGCCTCAGATCTCTTAAGCAGGGTACTGAAGTTTATCACCAAGACAGGAAATTAATACTTTTGAGGCTGTGTCAGCCTTGTTTCACAATGCAGTTAGGAGTGAGGACGTAGCTGTAGCTGTTTCTCAGTAGCACATATGTTCTCATTTAGCTGTCCTTCCAACAATGCAGCCACTGCCCTTCTCCCAGTCCCGGATTAACTTCATGACTAATTGTGGTAAAGTTTAGGATGACGTGCTGTGGGCTGTTTATCCGATAAGCCAAGGGGACACATCACCAACACTGGATGACGCTGATTTCCGAAAGAATCCGTATTTTGGAATTTCTCATCCCCTCCCACAAGTCCTCTGCTGAGAAGGCAAGATCAGGACATGTGCTTTAGGGCCTGGGGGGGGAGAGGGGGGTGGCCTCATGTCAGACACAACAATGGATGCAGTGCCCAAAAGTGTAGGAGTTGGGCTGATTTATGACGGTGCTCGGGGAGTGAGTATTCCAAAAGGCCTCTTGCCATTTCCTCCTAACGCAATGGCTCTGCAGACAGGCCTTGCAGCAGGAGAGAGGTCAGCAGAGCAGGATTACATAAGGCTGCTTGCTATGCAGAAAAACGCAGATGGCCTAAAAGTGTTTCATTTTTTTAAATGAAGTCACATGCCTGAGAGCTGCAGTTTGAGGAAGAAGAGGAGTCTCTGAAGAGCAAGTACAGCAAAAGTTGTTTCATTCTTGTTTTAATTGAAAATAAGTCTGGAATCCTTCCAGGAAATAAGTTTTGAAGAAGAGTTGGCTCACTCACAGTCCAAGCAATTTAGAGTCACCTCCCATTACTTGTATTTTATCTTCAGGCACTTTGGAGGCGTATTTGGATACTTGCACAGATAGTCATCTAGAAGAAACTAGTTCCAGGTTCAGATGGGATCATCTGGTTGGTTTGAATTTCACATGGTGCAGCAAAACAGAGGGTCAAAAATTCTCTGCTTCTCAGTAGAAACACACTCACCATTATTTGGTGTAAAATGCTGCCTCTCCTTTATATCCTTGATATTATTCTATCACACCTTAATCCAGAATTTTGTGTTATTAGAAGGCAACAAAAGGTCACATCATTACTGAAATTATTACCAGTGCTATACAGATTTTAAAAAATGTATTTTAAGTTTCTTTGATATTTTTTCATTTTTATTGCATGCTTTCATTTTTTGATGTTTACTACACTCTCACTTAACTTCTTTTCATCTCTTATGGTTAAAAAGAGACATGATGTCCTGATTTACAATAGCTTTTTTACTTCTTTTACTTTAACTCACTATTGCATACAGTATTCCCTTTCTTTAAGAATGCATTATAAAAAAAAACAAAGGCAAAAGAAAAGTTACTACAGAGCTCTAGTCATGGTGTAAATCAGTTTCAGACACAGATGGGAAAGCAATAGCATTTCAACAAGTTAATTTATAAATTTAGGGAATTACTATGCTGGACATTGTATGCTTAAGCAAACTAAGTGTTTCTGATAAGTAGAATGACAGTGATGTAAGCTGAATTCTTCTCTTTAGTGTGACTATAGCACCATTTACACAGCACTTCCCTTTCTTTTTGCCAAAGATGTTTTCTTCCTTGCCTTGCCTTTCAGCAGACACAGCACACAGGGTACTTGTGATTTTCCTAGGCATCATCCCAAGCCTAAGGCAATGTGCAAGAGCTCTCAGTTCTGACAGATTGTTTCGTAGCCTGCTTTGAAACACGTCAGAGGAGGGAGACTCCATAGTTTGCTTGGGTGAATTATTCTCATGTTTTCCTACCCATAAGTTATTAGTGAGGTTTTCAGACTGCCTATCCTACATCTGCATTACTGCAATTTACTTGGTTCTTTTTGATTCACCAGGGACATGGAGGATAGCTTATTTTCTTCCTCTTTGAAGCAAGATGAACACAGGTTTAAAACTGAGAGAGCAGATATAATAGTATGGTAACAGTGTCGACAAGGAGAAAAATAGTGAACCACCTGTAGAATATCTAAAGTTTATGTGTATTAATGTGTACATAAGATGGAAGGAGTTTGGGAATAAGGCAGAGGATCAGGGCGTCCTCTACATGATTAACATCATGTCTGAATCCTATCTAAGAGGTGGTCTGAGTTGCTGCTTGGGAATCGTTTTAAGAAAGAATAAACCTGTCAAGGAAGGTGTACAGTTTGAAGTTTTCTTTTAGTTTTATCTTCTCTACATCAAACCCACCCAATTTATCAAATATTTCTTTGCAGATCTTGTCTTTCAGACCTTTTCTATTTTGTTTGGAGTTTGGTTTTCTGTTCTCTGGAAGACTCTTCAGGTGGGAAAATATACTGATAATGGAGAGATTGTCTTATAATTAGTCAGAAAAGTGGTCTCTGACCCCTAAATGGATGCTTCTTTTTAATAGAGTGTCTTCATTTTCCATGTGAAAATGCTTCAGCTGGAGCCCTAAAGTACATCCAGGCCAGGTCAGCCTCAGTATTTTTCGGTGGATGCTACCAAAAGTGCCCATTAGCACAGCTCTGATGTGGAACACCTGCTCAACAGGAGCAGGCTCACATCTCCAGTTCAATGAGGCATTCAAGCAGATGTTCAGTAGCCTTAAGTCTCTCCTTCCATTCAATGGAACCACTCAAAGTTCATGCCTGAGGAAGCAAAAAAGGGTTCCTGAGGTAATTAAGCAGAGTTTTTAGCCCCTTAGTTATTCACAAACTAGTTACTCTATTAGTTTAAACAAGGAGGTGTCTAATGGTGTCTCAGAGAAATGAGAATGCTGTGCCTGGTTGCATGAAGGAAAGCAACACCAAACCGGGAGCCCAGACAGGGATGCTACAGCAGGTGGTGACAGAAGGATGTGCCATGCTTTGAGGCCCATGGCCTCTGCTGAATGTCACCTTTCCAGCTGAAGTTTGGTGTCACAGCCTCCCTCTGTAGTGGGACCCCATATGCCCGAGTGAGCACAGTGAGGGAATAATAAATCAGAGTGACCAGCTGTGCCTGCCTGGAAAGGTCAGGCAGCAGGAGAGGGGCAGTGATGCAAATGCAGGCTTTGTTGCATGGAAGGAGCCTGAGGTAGAGTCAGCTTTGTGAGTTGTGAGTGGCAGTACAGGAGGCATGGAGGGTAAGACCCTTCTGGGGAGAAGATGAAGGAGAAAAGATGGTGTGCTCATGCAGTATTGAGTGATTAAGTATTGAGTGATGAGTTCTGTGAGAGAACCCACATTACTGTGCAACAGGAAATATTGTTTAACAAAGGAAAAGAAAGGTGTTAAACTGTAAGCGATGCAGTCTCTTTAGCAGAATCGGTGAGGTGTTTAGAGAGGCACAACAGGAAATTGTCTACACCTGGCAAGAAGCATGCTCAACCTCTCACATTGTGCAAAAAAATTAAGCTCACAGAAAATAGAAGGACTTGTTTCTAGGGCCTCATTGGATGTATACACAAGGATTTCTTGGCAGGTTTTGGATAGAGGGTGGAGAGAATAAGGGTTTGTTGCAGAAATCAAGACTTAATAGTAGGCTAACAACAACAACAACAAAAAAAAAAAAGCCCGGCAATATTTAGAAGCCATATTTTCTATCTTTTCCCTCCTGCATTATTTCCTAGGTTTAGGTCCTGCGGCCAGTTTCATCGGGGAGCTCACTATTTCCGTTGGAAGAGCAGCAGAGCTGCAAGGAGCCGGAGGAGGAGGAGGGCGATGCTGCTGCCCTTCCTCCGCCCGGTCCCCTGCGCGCCGCGGGCTCCGAGCGCCCCCCGCCGGCCGCTGCCGCCCGCAGCCGGGGGAGGGGAGCCGGGAACCGGGGAACAGGGAACGGAGAGCAGGGAACAGGGAGCCGGGAACAGGGAATCGGGAACAGGGAACGGGGAACTGGGAACAGGGAGCCGGGAACAGGGAATCGGGAACAGGGAACGGGGAACTGGGAACAGGGAGCTGGGAACAGGGAGCCGGGAACAGGGAGCCGGGAACAGGGAACGGGGAGCCGGGAACAGGGAGCCGGGAGCCAGGAACAGGGAGCCAGGAACAGGGAGCCGGGAGCCAGGAACAGGGAGCCGGGAGCCAGGAACAGGGAACAGGGAGCCGGGAACAGGGAGCAGGGAACAGGGAGCCGGGATCCTCCCGAACCTCCCCCGGTGCTGCTGCTCAAGGCTCGCATGACTGCTGCCCTGGACCCTGTGTGCGCTGCCTCGGGAATTTCTTATCAGCGGCCGGCTCCGGGCGGGGAGCGAGGGCGCGGCGGGTTTTGTTGGTTTTCAGTATGGTCTTTTTCCTTTCAAGATTCTCCCCTCCTACAGGGCAGGTAAAGGTGAATGTTGGAGGGCTTTCACACAGAAAGTTATTTGTAGCTAAAGGGACACGATGGCTCACAAGAAATTGTTCTGTGGCATCCCTCTCACTTGTTGAGCCTATGGCCCAGTCGCCCCCAGCACAAATACCCACACCCATGGATTATCACCAAGGTGTTTTGGGATGGAAACCCCCTTGGTCAGTGAACAGATTTGTCTGGTGCATCACCTTGCCAGCAAAACTGATCTACTGACACACCAGGTGTGTTTGCCAAAAAACTGATCTACTGATAACACCAGGTGTGTACAGTTAGGGGGGATGGAGAGGTCTTTGCTTCTGACTTTTAAAGTCTGCTAATGGATTTTACCAGCAAATGCAAATAACATGCTGAGTTTGTTACAGCAGCAGCTCTGTTGTCTTTATCCCTCAGACAGCTCTTACAGAAGCTGCTTTTCCATGCAGAGAAGCCGTGCTGCCTGGCTGACAGTTTGTTGGTATCAGCTCCACAGTAAGAGCCTCTCAGCGCCTGACATCTCCGGAGGCTTTGCTGTTTCACCTTTCTCAGGCAATGTGGTCTGTTTATCTCTCAATTGCTTCTGTTGAAGTTTTCTATTCTTCAGCCAAAGCAGTTTTGCAAAATTCTTCCCTTATCTGCTAATTAACCCTTTTCCTCATCAGGCATCAGTAATACTCCTAAAATATAATTTAATTTTTTTTCCCTGAAGTCCATCTGTTTGCATTCCCTTTGAGATTTCTATTTTCTGCTGCTAAATTGTTCTTCATCATTTCCATTCTCCTCATGGTTTCCCTCTTTTGATTAGTCCCACATTCTCAAAAAAATTCCTTGTAATTGCAGTATCATTTGGGGAAAGGGGAAAAAAAGTAGCCAACAGCTGAAACTTGTCCTTTCTATCATCTGTGCCAAAAACTGCTCACAGCCTCCTGGTTTCATTCAGAGACTGCCACTTAATGACCTCTCCAAGGGTCAAGTATTAGCAGGGATTGGTATTCATCTACAGAGTATTTTCAGCCTCTGTATCCTGAAATGGGAATTACAGTATTCTGTATTCCAAGAAACAGCGTCAAGATTTTTATTTGTCTAAGTATGACACCTCAACTCGCTTGAGGAGAAATATTTTTTTTCTGAGGAAGTACTTTATCAAAATGTCCTTCTTTGTGGGTCAGCAAATTTCAGTGAATTTTGAAGGACTAAATGCTTTCCCCCTCTTCATGTTATGCTGTGTTTGATATTATCTTGGCTGTGGTTTCATCAGAAACTGTGAGCAAAATAGTGTGGCAAGGCAGTGAGTAGAAGACCTTCACAGGAAAATTAAATGACACAAGAAGTGGCATTAGAGATTTGCAATGAGGAGGCTGCTGAGAGACGGCTACCAGCATAAATGTCAGGGAACAAGCATGCTGTGAGAGGTGTGATTGCTCAAATGAGCATTGAATCTTCATGGTTATGAAAGCCCCACGTGCCATTTTCCATAAAAGTAGTGATGTTAAATTCCAACAATCCACCATTTTCTCATCACAAGATATGCCTTATCTAGTTGCAATTTGATGTGCAATTCTTCCTTCTTTGTACTTTATGCACAAAGGAGGTCTCAGCACTGCAGAAAGAGCAGATTTTCTTCCCATTTGCTGTGAACAAAGCCTGATTAAATTTCCTAAACAAAACATATTTTGGACAATAATGGTGACTTTGGGAGTAGTAAGTTTTTAATATGCTTTTCCACATGCTAGTTTTAAAAAATCAAGAGTGCAGCTAAATAGCTCAGTTGGTGAAAACTTTAATTGGCTGATCCAAAGGAATTGGCTGTTGTCTCAATTAATCAGTTTGGAAAATGGATAAGTTCTTGGTGCAGAAGAATTTGATCAGTTTTGCAGCCTAAGTCTTTGGGTGTAGGTCATCTCTAAATTCAGGTTGTAGGAACTCCATTTCTGGATGAAAGTTGCATTTAAAAAGTTGCTTTTTTAGCATGTATTGTGAAATCTGTACCCATGACAGTTCACCCTTCAGTAAACTCTGCCATCAGCAACCACTTTAATGTATCCCCAAGTCTTGCACTGAAATTTTGCTTGATCTTTATAGGGTATCTCTGTTAGGTGGCTGATTGTGCTGGCCCAGAGAGCAGTTGGATGAGTGAGGCACCACTGGCAAGTAAAAATCCTTGTTTTGTCTTCTGTAAGTGCAGCACTGAAAATTTCAGTTCGTGAGCTGACTGCTCCCTAACCAGAAGTCTCAGCCATGTCTCAGCTTGTACCACCCCATGCAATCTCCCCTCTCTCTGTGTGTCCTGGAGAGGACAATCTGATGAAGGACTCTTGCAAGAAGCGAGTGAAGGTTCATCTCTGTTCTCTTAGAATCAGAGGCATTTACATGGGCAGACAAATGGAGACTCAAGCAAGCAGCTCTGCTTTCGTTTGGCTGGGAAAAAAAATGGGTCCTGTTCATTCCCTCTCATTCCCCTTCCCCACAACAAATCTTGTCCAAGGGGAACTCTGCAGCTGTCCTGGGAAATGAGAGTGCACTCACCCTGGCAGGCTGGCAAAGGAAACTGGGAAGCACCCACATAGAGGCACACTCAGGTAATGCTGGATTAATAAGAGAGGCATTGATTTGGTGCTGCACTGCTCAAAACCCCTGGAGCTGAGAAGGGCAGCTGGAGAGAAATACAGTAGAAATTATTTTGATCCAAAAGGAAATAGTTTGTTCAACTTCACCCTTCTTATTTTTGGTGCAGAGATAAAGGGAATATGAATTCTGTTCAAGCTTTTCCCTTCATTTTATGTCAACTTTAAATCAAATTAATGTGAATATGAATAGGATTCCAACTGAAAAGTGGAAAACCAAAGAGCTCCTTGGAATTGATAATAGTAATGAAAAAAAGTATTTTCAAAACAAGGAGTTTATGCTGCCCGCATCTAAACGAACTACTTCAAGGCTTTTGAAATCCCTCAATACACACATGCACCCATATTTCTTATGGGCTGCACGCTGAGTTCAATCATGTTTTAAGGTCATCTCATCCTGTGCTTATTGTTTGTTAAATACAGGTGCCAAACTGAGTAGGGAAATTACACTGGCTAGTGAATGCAGAATGATTCTGGGAGGAGAGAGAGTAAGTTTGGTCCTAAGACTAAAATATATGTAATTAATTGCTGTGTTTATTGGAGAAATAGCAGGGAACATAAAATTAATCATCATATGGGGGCTACCAAGGAAAAGAGAAATGCTTGAC
This sequence comes from Melospiza georgiana, assembly GCF_028018845.1. NCBI lineage: Eukaryota > Metazoa > Chordata > Aves > Passeriformes > Passerellidae > Melospiza > Melospiza georgiana. Next base: position 93,108,850 of record NC_080431.1, on the reverse strand, counting down.
TTTGTCAGGAAGCTGAATTTTTCCTACCCCAGGGGTTCAAATCACTTGGCTGTACAAATCTGGGAGAATTGGCAATGCTCCATCAGACACACAGGAGGTAAAGCAAGAAATAACATCTGAAAGCCAGACCAAAAGTTCAGTGCAATCTCTGTCCATATTATCATGTGGGTCCTTTTTTTAGGAGGATTAAATATTTTTAACGGTCTCAGTAATTTTCTTCCAATAATGCACTGGTATTACCTAGTGTAGGGAACATAAGTCAAGTGACTTAATTTTTGGCAGGTATAAGGGCTGTAACAGAAATTATTACTTTTATTTCACATCATTAGGTCAAATTAAGTTTATCAGCTGGAATTCAGGCTGGTGACCAGGGAATGTGAAGAGCCTCTTCATACTGCCTCTTGGATTTTAAAGGAAAAAAAAAAAACCTCTTTTCTCTCAAGACTACTGCATATGGCAGGGGAAATACTTAGACTTTTCCGTGACATTTTTCTTGAATGGTCCATGGTACATTGGGGGCTGTGAAGCAAAACTAAGTGAGCCTCTTGTTTACACTTTTCTTCTCCTTTTTCAGGTTATTGCTCCCTTCTGGACCTAACTTTGTTTTCATGTCTTCTCTCTCAAGTAGTCCCTTATGAATCCTCTTTCTCCTCACAAATCTTCCATGGACTGCCTTGTTTTTCCCATGTCTGTAATAATCATACCTATAAGATGTTTTGGTGGTAAAGAGGCGGTTGCATGGAGTAAAGATGTGTGTAATTAAGAGGTCAGAGCTTGCACCATTAAATAAATGGCGCTCTGATAAATGACTTGGCTCTCAGTGATTGTTGAGTACTAACAGAACTGAACTAAAGAACTACTGTTAGCAATCTGCCTCTCTGAAACACCTGGAAGTGTGGATGGTGATGGGAATGTGCTCAAACAGTACTAAGAGTTGTAGGAGCCAACAACAAGGAAAACAAACAGAATATAGCCTCATCCTTATGGCAACAGATAATTCATATTTAAAATATCTTACCTTTAACTCAGACAGAGATGAGGAATGGATATTCCACATCACAGAAATTTGAGGAGTGAGTTCTGCACTCAAGGTAAAAGTGACCCGTATGAGAAACAGATTTTAAACTGAGTAGACAAAGAAAAGGATCCTATAGAAAAGGATGTTTTTCTTCTGAGGCCAAAGAGACAACTTGTCAATTTGCAAGGGACTGCATGAGATCCTGATCAGTTCCTATGATTGGCTTTAAGGGAAAATGTCAAAAGAGAGACTTCAGGAAACCAGCATTAACCTTCAAGAAAGCATGGGGTTTAGACAGGGAATGGCAATCACAAGTGCAGAACTGAGAGGAGAACAATGTTCTGACATTGGGGTGATTGCAAAAGCCCAGAAAGGAGATGTGGGGAAAAAGGGAATTAAAGCTTAAAGTCTTGAATTCACAAAACCCACATGCAGAGCTGTCTGGACTGGGACAAGGAACAAAAAGCCACACACTCTGGAAAGCATCCAAACATTCTGCTGTGTTACGTTGACTTCCACAAATTTGCAAACACTGGCTAACCATGAAAAACTTGTGTAAGAGGACATCTCCAGCACCATTTATGAAAGGCAAACCTTCACGAAAGCAAAGGGCAAGATTTCAGTAGAAGATAAATGAGCTCTTACCCAGAAAGTAAATGGAACATTTATTTGTTTAAGCTGTACACAGGTGTACAAGCCAGTGTTTTGTCAGAGACAATGATAGCTGCAAGGAAAGAAGAGCCCAGGTAAGACAAGTGGATGAAATTCAAGTTTGTAGTTGTGATCTTATTGCTATTAGAGAGTGAGTGAAGTAAATGTATGAGGAAATATCATACTGCAGAAATATGGTTTGTAATAATACCTAGCACAAAAATATCTTTTACTGATTTTAAAATATACCAAGTTCTTCATCTTAGGCAGTAGTGCTTCACCTCAGAAGAAAAGGTGACCAAGTTTTAAGAAGAGGTTTAGGATGCAGTGGAGAAGAAAGCATTCATCAGAATACTAAATACATCTGAAAGCCAAACTGTTCCCTGTCCAATGGAAAAGCAAAGGAAGGAGCTGGCTAAGTTATTAGTGTAGGGGAAAAAAGAGAACAAGGAGCAAAAGAAACAGAGCACTGCACTCATTTTCTTTAGAAAACAAACCAAGAAATTCTCTAAGCGATAGGATGAAGAAATCTCATAAATTATGTGTCTTGATTAAATGTGGGGCTTTTGACTGAAATATGCAAAGGTATTCTGCTGTCTCTGTAAACACCAAGAACATTTTCCTCTGCTTTCCCTATTAGCTCTCTTCTGCAGAGTATTGACAAACTCTGGGTTGACATGTTTGGCTGTGGGATTGCCTGAAAAGATAAAAATAGAGGAGTGAACTTCCAAAAATTCTATTCCCAATCTTCCTTCTTCTCTGCTCTGTCTTGTAAGAAACCTGTAGGAACTGGTCGTCTTTAAACCCTCCTCCTTGTTCTGTAATTTTTGTGCCAAGGCACACACTCTGCCAGGGTGAAACATTGTGGCTGCTCCTGCAGGAAATTAGGCTAACTCCTTCTCTGTATCTTGCATGAACACAAACACATCATCAACAACAAAGTGGAAATAGAACACAAGCAGATCCTAGCTAGGTTTCTGTAGCCAGCCCATCCACGTGGCTGTGGCAAATGTCTTTAGAGAAGAAAAGCACACGTGGCATGTAAGCATGGCCATTGAGAGACTGTGTCTCCAACAGAGGTTTAGACTGTGTCTGAGGCCAAGTGTTTTGCAGTGAAGTACATCAAATGGAATTTGATGGGATTAACAGAGTAGTTACTGTAGTTCAGCCAGATGAAAAGATCTCATCGCATGTTGTTTTATATATAATTGAGAATTTATCCTTGGATATATGATTGACTCCTTTTGCTGTCTACATGCTGACCTCTTCACCCAGTTTACTATATTTGCTAAATATATGACTGCATGTAAAGTCTCAGCAGTTTAATCACAAAGCCAAAACAACACAAAAGACAAGTCAGTATGCAATACTGCATTTCATGTATTAGGGAACAAAACCAACATTTCCTCATTTTACAGGCATCTAGTATTTTTTCTGGTTTTTGCCAACATTATTTCTGCAATGTTTTTTTCTGTGTTTTCTGGCTAAGATAGTAATTTAGAAATTTTTAGTTCAGCTCTAAAAAAATGAGTTTTCCAAGTGTCATTAATGTGAAAAAAATGGGAGATCATCTTATTTTCTGTCTTCTTCTTCTTCTTTTTTTTTTTTTTTTTTTTTTTTTTTTTGGCCAAATTACTTTTTGAACACAGGTAATCTTCTATCTTTTTTTTTTTTTTTTTTTTTTTTTTTTTTTTTTTTTTTTTTTTTTATCAGTAGCATTCTGTGTCAGGAAGATTCCCTGGGCATTATATGACAAACAATACATGTTTTGAACTTGACACCTGCTAGTTTTCTTTGACATCCTCTCGTTCTTTTTTGGAAGAGACAATGAATGGATCTTCCCTGTTCATCTTTACTTAGTTTCTGCTGGGTGAGCAGCATTACCCTGCCTTACCTGCTTAATGTTCCTTGAGTATAGATTAAAGTAGGTAGCAAGGGGAGTTATGTGTCATGCAGTGGTGCTTTCTTAAAATAATGTGTGGGAAGAAGGGAAATAGCCTGGAGTTTTCTGCTCCCACTAATTGCCTTTTTCACCAGCTTACTGCAACTTGTTCCATACCCTGCAGTTCGTGTTCATGCTGCCACAGAAGTGAGCTGACAATATTTCACTGTGAAAGGCCTTCTGTTGTGTGGTGAAGCTCTATTATTTGTCCTGCCTTTTTGGAAGATAAAGACTCCTAACTAGCTTATTCTATTTTTTATTCTACAGCTGTGATAGCCTTAGCTGTCTTTCAAGCCCACTAATCAGTTTCCCAAACCAGAAGCAGGGCATAGATGTAGAGAATTTTCTATCCTGAGCCCACAGTTTCCCCAACCTCAACAACCAAATTAAAGCCATCAGTTCCAGATTAGAAATGCAGAGAAGCCTTCATAAGCCTTCCCCTCCGCTTATGGTCCTTTAGATAAAAGGAAAGAGCCTCTGTTCATCCTTTCTTTCTCTGTGTACTTCTGCAGCCAGGTAACCTGTTCCTACACTTCTGTCCCAGACTAAACCTGCTCTAGTAATGTCCAACAAGGGATATGGAGTGAGATGATGGCTTTTCTGCCTCTGGCTATAGGGCAAAACTTCAACAACTTGGCAAAGAATAGGGGAGATTGTATCACAACCAGCCTTATCCTTGAGTTGAGACTTCTGTTTTTCCTATCCACTTGTTTAAATTAAAGCATTTTTAAAGAAAATGGAATTGCAATGTTCTAATTTAGCCTGTTAGATTCTTAAAGAGTCTTTAATTAAGAAGTGTATTAAAGATGTGAAAAAAAAGATAATGTTATTGTTCACCTGACTTGTTTTAGGATGGATGTGTACTCAAGATTCACTTTCCCAGAGAACCTTCTTCTGGACTCCTCCCAAGTCATGGTGAGTTCCATGGTGAAACTGGAATATGTCCTTCACTTTGCTCCAAATAGGTTTGCAAGCTGGTGTGAGGTATCTATCTATTCATTAAATAGAGGGCAAAATGTCAACCCTCAACTTGACTTTTTACTTCCCCTCTTTGCGATAGTACCTTTCAGAATTAACAAATCCAACTGCTGAATTCTCTGTTTTTTGTTTTTTGTTTTTTTAATTCTAGTGTGATGTAATCCTTCTCTTCCTGTGTGCAGAATAGAAGCATTTAGCACTAATCTCACCTTTTATTATTGTTCTTTCCATTTGTAGACAAGTTTTTAAAAGTGGTAGGTAGCATTATGACACATTACTTTATACTGCATTATAAATTTCTTGCTAATTACCAGCTTCCAAATGTTACCCTTCATCCTTAATTTTTCCTTGTCCTGTTCATGTGACCAATAGATATTAAGGAAAGCACAAGGAATTTGAGGTGGGAATGCAATAGTAAGGGAATTGGCCTTGGAGGAAAATTTTTCAGTGAGAAAAAAGAATTACAATAGGGAGAAGGCTGTAAGTTGTGAGTCTACATTAAAAAAAAGCAGGTGAAATAAGGAGCACTGATAAAAATTCTGGTTGAAGCCAGCACAGTTAAACTTTGTGTAAACATTAGGCAGCTGTCCAGAGCTAATTAAATTTCCCAAGAGTGATGCCCAGTGAGAAGGGATTAAAACTGTCTTACTCAGAAAGAAAAAAGTTTTCAAAAATATTTTACTACAGCTATTGATTGTTTGGCTTCCTGATTTTTAGTGCAGTAATGTCCCAAAAGCTCCATTTTGACCAAATGGAATCAGTTGTTTTCTTTCTTTTAATTACTTTTCTGATACTACTTGTGGGTGAGCAAGTGCTTTAATCACATAATGCCAAGTCAACATCTTTCCATAAACAAATTACCAAAGTTCTTACACAGCTTCCATTACCAAAAGATCTGTGCCCTGAGTTAATCACTCGCTATGCTCAGTGCTGTTGAGCACTGCTGAATGGAATCTCTGGATCTCACTGAACATTATTAAACATGGGCAGCATAAGAGTGATGTGAAAGTACCAGCAGCAAAAGGTTTGCCAGCAACCAGCACAGGTAAGATACTCAGAGACAATGCTAACAGCCTTCTTCAGTGCTAGTTAAAATATATGGTTGCTTATACATAATGACCCCAGGCTAGGAAGGCAAAGTGAGGACAGTAGGGCAGACCATGTGCTTTTTAGTATTATGGAGATATTATTTCTTCAGGTTTTTTTACCTCCTTTAGTGTCATGAAAGTGACAAATTACACTCATGGCTGACAGTGATTACAGCTGCATAATGGGATTACCACTTCTGTTACACAGGGCACAGCTGGAGTCATACCTGTAGTTCCCTCATAGATTCTTATGCTAAGACTATAGGGGAAAACAGGGCATGGAGTGGAGGTCAAAGGAGCATAGTAGGGTGCAGGAGCAATTTTGCAATTTTATATTTGGAGAACAACTCAAGGTGCTTTTATGTTACAGGCCTGTATAGAGATGTCATTTGGGCTGGCTCTTTGACTGGTACACATAAAAGCATTTTGGTTTGAAAAGACCCTTAAGACCATAAAGTCCAACTGTTAAGCCAGCATTGCCAAGCTCACCACTAAACCGTGCCCCAAAGCACCATGACTACCCATCTTTGGAATATGTCTGGGGATGGTGATTCAACCACTTTCCTGGACAGCCTGTTTGAATCCTTGACTTTTTCCAGTATCCATTCTAAACCTTGTGGCTCGGCTTGAGGCAAGTCTTTCCCCTTGTCCTATTACTTGCTACCTGAGCAAACCCCACCAACCTGGCTACATCCTCCTTTCAAGGATTTGTAGACAGTGACAAGGGCTGCCCCTCAACTCCAAGCTGAACATCCTCAGCTTCCTCAGCTGCTTCTGATAGGGCTTGTGCTCCAGACCCTTCCACAGCTCATTGCCCTTCTCAGGAAGTGCTCCAGCACCTCAGTGTCCTTCTTGTAGAGAGGGGCCCAGAACTGGCACAGGATTCAAGATGTGGCCTACCACGCTTTCCCTAGTCTTGCTAGCCACATTATTTCTGATAATCAGGCCAGGATGCCATTGGCCCTCTTTCCCACCTGGCACATGCTGGCTCATGTTCAGAAACTGTCAACCAGAACTCCCAGGTCCTTTTCCATTGGCTTGCTTTCCGTTCTTTCTGAAGCCTGAAGAATTACATGGGGGTGAAGTGACCCAAGTGGAGGAGCTGGCACTTTGACTTTGTGAACCTCATACCTCTGCTCCAAATCCAAATCCCTTTGGGGCGACTTCCTACCCTCAAGAAGATCAAAAATCCTGCCCAACATGTTGTTGGCTGCAAAATGACTGAGGGTGCACTCAATCTCCTCATCCAGATCATTGATAAGGTATTAAACAAAACAATATATTCCAGAGACTTGAAAATGACTGATAAAATAAAAAAGATTGGAAACATCGTTGAGATAGTTCGTTCAAGTAGTTATATTCTGACAAAAGGAAGGGAACCTTTATGTACCAAGGAATGCTAGACAACAAATGACTGATTTAGCTCTGCATAGTTTCCTTACTCATGTCAGCATCTGAACTGCAGCACAGGAGAAGGCAGAGCAAGTTCTAAAAGAAGTGCAAGTATAATCAGAGATAAATTTAAAACAATAGGTACTAAAACCCTTTTCTCTTTTCAAACATCCAATATCCTCTGCAAGCAACTCTGCAGCAACACCCCTCTCTGAGAACATCATCCATCTTCTGTCTTTTTACAAGCTCTATTTTGTGCTGCATTTTACTTAATTAGCCAGGAAGACTAGGAAGTACAGAAAAAAAATTCAAAATCTGCACTTGTTAAAAGATCAAGGCACTTTTTTCCTCTGTTTCTGTAAGAAGAAATAGCCTAAATACTTTGAATTACCTGGGTTTCTTAAAGTCAGTATTCTTAAAGTCAAAAAGTCAAATTCATGTTTTCCTGTCTTGGTGTGGAGGGCATTCCTGGCAGAAGGAGGGTTGTAAATCTGTACTGCAGCTGGTGCTACTGGTAGCTGGGTATGATTTTGAGCAGCTGTGCTGGGCTTAAAGTCTACCTTAGCTGTCTTTAAAATAAAAAATTAGAGAGAAAAAACAAAAGTAAGAAAAGCTGTTAAGTTCATCATAGCTCTTTTCCACAGAGTCATAACAAGAGCCAAGCAGCTGAAAGGGCAATGCATGAACATGAACATGAATACCAGTACCTGCATGGTTTTCAGCCTCCCTGTATGAGATGTGGCATCCTACTGAAGTTGTCGAATTTTGGATTCAGGGACAAAAAAGTGCTTGTATTGTGATAAGACAATTTTCTGTGGCAGAGAAAGGGCTCTTTGGGGAGATTTTATCACTCATGCGGGTGTCTAACACTTCTGAAGAGAACGGGAAAAGTGTTTTCTTGGCCAGTGGCAGTACTAAGGTCTGGTTCTCAGTGGTTTGAAGTCCTGTGATAGCATTCTTGTGTCACATTTAATAAAAATATGACTGCAGATGGAAACTTTTCCAGTGTTGGGACACTCAGCAATTCTCTAGCCTCTGTAAATACCCTGAGGCTTAGTATGAATTGAGGTCACACTGTAACTCAGTTCAGGCAAGGGATGGCCTTTCATCTCTGCCTAGCTACCTGTTTCCAGTAATTTTGTGGAAAATTTGACATCCAGAATATTGAGACCTAGTTCAAAGACCTTTACTCTCTGTTCAGTGTTGCTGAAATTGGCTTAGGAGTTGCTTAGTTGGATGAGAGAGGCAGATAAAAATACACACATACAATTGAGTTTGATCAAACTAGGCTAAAAGCAAACACCAGTCTTAGCTGGCTTTTTGTGTGTGTGTGCCAATGCATATTTAGAATTTTGTGATCTCTTAAATAAAAAACCAAAACTTTCCAAGATAACTTAGAGTTATTCTGTTTGGAAAGTGATTCTACAAAGAGCTTCATGGAATACCTGTGTTTTTATGCTCCACTGGTTATCAAAGCAATGTGAAAATATTAAACCCTTCAGCAATAATAAAGATTATGCTGCCTGAATAGATAAGTCCTGTAGAAAAACCTCAGAAGGTCAAGGGTGCATTTGCACTCTTGCAAGATTGAATAATTAACTGTTCTTTTTGCAGGCTGTGGTGTACATGGCTTGGCACATTTACATTCGGTCAGATAAAAATTAGACTAAATTTTAAATAATCATCCAGCACTTGTATTTTCTCTTCTTTTAAATTCTTTCCTTCATTTAATGGGTAGGAATATTTCTTTTTCTAAAGTGCTCTCGCTCTTCTCCTCAGCCCTTTTAAATACTTTCTGCTGTTTTGCAGATACTGGGTGGTTTGTACACCACAAGCCAAGATCCTCTGGTTTCCAGGTCAGCCTGTTGACCCCAGATAGTGTTTGTTTGTTTAGCACTGATAGGAATAACAGTGAAAACTCATCTTGTCAAAGATGGTTTCCAGTACTTGCTGGAACAAGTCCTGTGCTGTAAGAGATTTTCCTGATAGGTTGAGAGCATAATTGAATATCAGAAGGCCAAAGGACAATGTGGTTAACATATGAGTTTAAAGATCACTCTTAATAGGTTTGTATCTACAAACCTTAAAGAAACCATCATTTGTAAAGACTTGGATTTTAGCAGTTAAGAAAACAATATGTAGGAATCTCAAATGAGTTGATATTCTGAATCATTCCTATAAAGATGCACTAAGAAAACTATTTTCAAGTGTCATTCTATGCATAGACATTCTCAGTTTTGCTGGATTATTTGTGAAGACTCTTGGAGTTTTGTCCTTCTGTTTAAAAAAAAACCTAAAAAATCAATTAACCAAAACTAGCCCTCTCTTACTCCTCTGACTGTTTATCCTTTATTTGTAGCTATTTTCAGCAATCAGAAATTGGAAACAAATTTTGCTTTCCAGTTAGATTTAGCACCAAGCAGAAAATGTATGTAACTTATTTTGGATGCTTTCTGGTAAATGACTGGTCTAAAGACCCTTTGAATGACTTAGGCAGTCAGGTAAAATTCCAATGACCTATCTTGAGAAGATTGGTAGAGAAGAAGTTTGTGAAATCATTGCTCACTGTGGTCCCTCCATGGGATTTTGTGACAACTTGTATTGAAGCCTAGGCATTTTGGCTATTGACACTGTAAAAAATAATTAGGATTTAAAAGGTATAAAAACTACAAAGTAGGCAATTACCTCAAGTCCATTATAAAAGCCACAAAGCCAAACATGTCTTTGGGGAAAGGATGTTCTTGTTAACTGATATCCAGTCAAAGTAGCTGAGGTAAAGCTCATTTCACAGTGAGACAAAATCCGTACGCCTTTTTGTACCTGTCTCTTTTGTACCTGTCACTGTACTCTATGCTAGCTGTGTTTGCAAAATCCTATCCAAAAGGTATGTCTTGCCTTTTAGGAAATAGCATATGTAGTACTAGTGGGGATTGATTAATGCTCCCTGCTAATCCAACTGTTCCTTTAACACGGGCTAAGGCAATAGGTTTCCTGAAAGAGAAATTGTTGCCAGCAACATGTCTTAGTTTTATTCTGGTGATAACAAACTCCAAACAACTTGAGAGACACATTTCCAGGGCTTCCCTGATCCATATTTGTTATTTCTGCTGCTACAGCTTCAGAAATAATAAACAAAAGCAGGATTTGTGCTGGAAATATCCTTAAGGAGAAAACTTTTATAACATGGGATAGAATAAAGCACTTGAGAAGCTCCAGCTCAGATCAAACTGTTATTGAGGGCCTGGGAGCTATTAAAGTTGGGTTAAATTGCAGCCAGAGATAAGTTAGCTTGTGCAGGTTGTGGATCTCACTGGAGCTCATAAATCTCTCCATCAGCTTGGAGAATTACAGGCAACAGCAGCCAGCACCCTTTTTGAGAAGCAGATTTATTATTTCCAGTTCCAGTCTTGCTTTGTGGGATTTCTCATAGGTGGGATTCATGGCCTTGAACCCTGTATGTGGCCTGCTTTCCCACACTTCCTTAGTTTCTGGATGCTCCATAGGTCCCTTCTGTAAAGGGAAATAGGAACTGGAGTGAGATTATTGTGAGCCACAGAACCACAGGGTGGAATCACCCTTTATCCTCCTCCCTGTCATGCTTACCATGGTTCTCTGCATGCAACTCTCCATTTCTCTAGAGACCAAAAGCGAGCTCAGGTATCCGTGGCTCAGGTATGGCTGTCTGTAGGTAAAGCATTTTGTTCTGAAGCAAGTTTTTTTGTCTGCTGTCAGATCAAATGATGTTGATGGCTGTGATCAGAAAACCCTCTGGGAGACAAATGAAATTTTCTTCCATGTCTGAGAAGACTGCATTGTAGAGTGTCAGGTGCTTCTACACAGTGCTATGCAGGATAGCCCAGGTTTTTCTTAAACTGTGAAGAGAACAGCTTTGTAGAAAATACTGAAAGGTGTCAAATTTCCAATAGCTGTCACTGTGCACTGGAATTGGAGATGTGGAAATCTACCAATTCTAGACTTCCTTGCTTCTGCTCCCAGCAGCACATGCTTGTTTTGAGGTAATAGGCTTTTATGAATCCTTGAACACAGAACAGGTGTCATATTCACACAGATTCACTTGGGTTTATTCTTGAAAATTTTGTAAATTTGGAAATTTTTGGAAATTAAAAATTTGGAAAATTTCACTTGCAGAGTCCAGTCCTCTCTTCTGATAAGCCAGTGACTATTTAGGAAAAGAATGGTTATGGTGTGTGCACTGGTATTTCAGCTGAAGATACATGAGTTATGAATGAAATTTGGTGGAGACAAAACAGGGAATTCAACTAGGAGTCAAATGTTTCCATGTAGTTTAATGTTATGGAAATTCATTCAATATTCATCATTATCCACAGAGTACCTCAAAAGGTTTTTAAGGTAATGTCATGGCAAATCTATTCAGCTTTTAAGAAGAGACCATGCTCACAGCTGAGCTAATTTATATTAATACCAGGCCTAACAGAAGTTATTTCACAAGATCTTTAGGCGTTATGTCTACAATTAGTTAAAGAGTACATACTTTATTACCTTATCTCATTTACTAAGGGTTTGTTCTCATCTATTTGCAAATTTTACAGGCTTACAAAGCTTCAAGGTCTATTTCCAAAATAGCACATCTGCTAAACTGTGCCCCTACAGAAGATTAATTATTTTAAGGAGGTTTTAGCAGAGAAAACAAGAAAACTTCAATACTGATAGGTTGGGGATTTTTGCTCCTTAAATTTGCATCTGTAAATTTCCCTAGGTACCAAAAATTTATTCCAGTTTTAAATTCTCAGTGCTAATGCTAACAATAGATACATTCACTACAGTGTGATTGCACTAGATAGGCTTAATATCTTAAAAAACCACTTGGGTCTATTATGCCTTTTTATAAATACAAATTACCTGTGATAGAATTTGTCAATCAATTATAGAGTATAAATAACTCCAGTATTGGGACTGTATTGCATTCCTTCCTTTGTACATTCCGAATGTCACCATGCTGTAAGTCAGAACCCCTAAATACTTATTTGCTTAAACAGAGAATATTAAAACATGCTAGTGCATAAGAATGGCTGTCCTACCTGCCTCACTTAGCATCAGCCATGGGGGAAAGTCTGCATGAGTCCTGTTATACCTCATCTCTCAAACCTGCAGAGTTAGGACACTGCAGGAGCTGTACATTGTTTGTCTTCAAGGTTGTCTTTGCACAATGAAAACAATGAAAAACTGTGTTCAGCTGCATTTATAGAATTCTCCAAATGTTAGAGCATATTGAGTTTGTATGTACAGGTTTTGGTAGCAGGGGGCTACAGGGGTGGCTCCTGCGAGAAGCTGCCAGAAGCTTCCACCCTGTCCAGCAGAGCCAGTCCCTGACGGCTCTGAGACAGACCTGCCCCTGGCCAGGGCTGGGCCCATTAGAAATGGGGGTAACACCTCTGTGATAACACATTGGAGAGCAAGAAGAAAAAGTTATTGCACAGAAGTACTTGTGACCAGGGAAGAGCAGAGAGAATATGTGAGAGGAAGAACAGACCCCAAGGTCAGTGCAGAAGGAGGGCAGGAGGGGCTCCAGGCACCGGAGCTGGGACTCCCCTGCAGCCCCTGGTGCAGCCCATGGTGAGGCAGCCGTGCCCTGCAGCCCATGGGGATCCACAGGGATGCAGAGATCCACCTGCAGGAGGGAAGGAGACCCAGGCCAGGGCAGGTGGGTGCCTGAGAGAGGGCTGTGAGCCCGTGGGAGAGCCAGGCTGGAACAGGGTCCTGGCAGGGACCTGCAGGCCTGTGAAGAGAGGAAGCCACACCGGAGCAGGTTTCCTGGCAGGACTTGTGCCCTGTGGGGGACCCAAGCTGGAGCAGGCTGTGCCTGAAGGATTGCACCCATGGAAGAGTGACCCATGCAGCAGCAGTTTGGGGAGGACTGTTGCCCATGGGATGTAATCACATTGGAGAAGTTCATGGAAATTGTCTCCCCTGGGAGGGACCCAACAGTGGAGCAGGGACTACTGTCCCTGAGCAGCAGCAGAAATATGTGATAAACTGACCATAACCCCCATCCTCTGTCTCCCTGTGCTGTTGAGGGTAGGAGGTTGAGCTGGGAAGGAGGGAGGGTGGAGGGAAGGTGTTTTTAAGGTCTATTTTTGGTTCTTATTATCCTGCTCTGATTTTGTTATTAATAAATTAAATTAATATCTCTAATTTAAGTCTGTTTCACCTGTGATGGTATTTGGTGAGTGATTTCTCCCAGTCCTTATCTCAACCCATGAGCCCTTTGTTACATCTTCTCTGTCCTGTCCAGCTGCAGAGGGAAATGACAGAGAGGCTTTGGTCAGTGCCTGGTGTTCAGCTGGAGTCGATCCACTACAGCAATTTCCCAATATCCCTAAATGTCAAATTTTGGAAAAGGTCATTCAAATATCCATGAGATGAGATGCTGGACTTCATTTCATCCTCCAGGAAATGGCACAGCAGAGTAGTCTGTAGGAAGTGGGCCACACACTAATGAAGTACTGAGCTAGGAGAAACTGTGCATACAGAAAATGAACTCTGCAATAATAAATACTAGTGATAGGGGTTTTTTTAAGGAAGCTATAATCTTTATTTTTCTTTATAAAATAAGTTACTGACCTCTGGCTAGATGGTTTACAAATTATAGGAGCAACAAATAGCTTACTATTTGAAGTGGGTGAATATCAATTTTATTTAGCTGTTGTATAAAGAACATACAGAAGATACATTTACCGACAATAAATGATGCTCGTATCAAACCTTATCGGAAGTGATTGCATTCCAGCAATTAAATTAGATTTCCCTGAAGCAGGATAATTGAACTACTATGCAGTGTTTTGCCAAGATTTATGCTGTTCTGTAAATCTACTTGTGTCAGCTCTTATGTAGCCATTCAGATGATTCTAAAAGATTTGGGAATCTCCAAAGATATACGTTTGTCTATTTTTGTAGCTTAACCCAGATAGATATGCTGGTGGTACCTGGAAATTCCTTATAATGGTTCAGTTTTTATACACATTTGGCTCGTTTAACTATTTGAGGGTGGGGTTTATTTAGGTTGTTTGGTTTTGTTTGTTTTTTAACCTTGGATAGTTGTAGGCACTGAAGCACATGTATTTTGCACTATTCTTAATTGTTTGAGACATTTTTATATAGGGATCCTGTTTATTTAGTTCAACACTATGGTTTCTGGGTAGTAAAGTCCTCTTGTGGATGTAGAATCCTTTTTTTTCCAGCTGCCTCCTCTAAAGATTTTGTATCTGTCAATAAGAGTAGTATTGCTTCTCTATCCTAGACATCCTCACCAAGGGAAAGGGAAAACTGTTATATGTATTGACAGTTTTTAAAATGTCTCAGTGAGGACTACAAAAGTAAGAATCTTTGTAGAAACCAGGGCTGCTTTTCTATCTGTTTGTGGGCTCAGGAAAATGGGGTATTCAAGCTGCATGTTTTAACATGGAGTCTTCAAATGCAGCTTGTCTGAGATGGTTATTTGTGCTTCAGACTTCTGGTTTATACTCCAAAATATTAAATGAAATGTGCTTTACCTAAGAGCCAGTTTTTGTATTTGCCTAAGGAAGGATCTTTATATTTGGTCAAAATTATAATGTATGATCAAAAGGCACCATTGCCTTTGCAGGGACACTGTTGCTTCTGCTTAGTGATGGCAAAGGTGTCGTGGCTGGGACAGCCTCTGTGCTGTGATACGTCCAGTCATCAAGCAAGCCATCACCTAGGAGCTCCTTTGCGGGTTTTGGGTTTGGCCCCAGCCACATGCAGGGTCTCTGAGTGCAAGAAAAAAGTATATTGAATTCACTAAGTTAACCTTAAAAAGAATATTAGAAGAGTTAAGAATGAAATAGTGCATGCAAAGGTGAACAGCTTGGAGAACAATCCCTTCTTGAGAAACAGCTTCTAAATAGCAGGCAGAGAAGGAAGCACATAAATTACCTATGCGCCAAACTACCTGAAAATCATTTGGATACTCACTGAAGCAAAGTATTGTATCCAATGGTTCACTGCTAGGGCAGATCCATCTGCTTTCACTTCTCTTTATTTCTATCCCCTGTAAGAAAATCAACATAATTCTGATACCTTAGTCTACAGTCCATAAAATCACAACTATCAAAATTCCTTCTGGCTTGAACAGAGGTCTGAACAGTTTTTTATTAGAAAGTGCTTTATTTTTCATAGAATCATAGAATGGTTTATGTTGGAAAGGACATTAAATATCATCTAGTTTGCAGTTCACCTGCCGTGGGCAGGGACACCTCCCACTAGACCAGACTCAGACACTTCCAGGGATTGGGCATCCACAGCTTCTCTGGGTAGCTTGTCACAAAGTCTCACCACTCTCACAGTAAAGAATTTCTTTCTAATATTTAATCTAAACTTACTCTCTTTCAGTTTAAAGCCACTCTGTCTTTCCCAGTCATTTCATGCCCACTTGTAAAATGTCCCACTCCAGATCTCCTGTAGGTTCCCTTCAGGTACTGGAAGGTGCTCTAAGGTCTCCTCAGGGTCTTCTCTTCTCCAGCCTGAACAGCCCCAGCTCTCTCAGCCTGCTGTCCCCTGCTTTGGAGGCAGGTCAGGACATGTTTGGCTTTCTGGGCTGTGAGTGCACATTGCTGGGTCATGTTGAGCTTTTCATCCACCAGCACCCCCAAGTCCTTCTCATAAGGGCTGCTCTCAATCACATTTTTCTGTGATTACTCCACAGGTAAGGAAGGTAGAAATGAGTAGCTCACATTTAGCTCTCAAGATCAGTCATTGATTTATCAAACTGAAACCTAAAGGTTATCAGGTGCCAGATTGCAAAGACTGTGTATAGAATGCATTTAACTTGACTGTGAGTTTATGGTTTATCCGCTCTTAGAGCTGGAGCATTGTAAGATTTTTAATTCTACCTGGCTCTAGCCGAGTTTCAAATACAGATTTCAAAACTGCTGTCCTTGTATAGCAAATACATATCTGACTTTTCCAGTAGGGAGGTGCAGACACAAAACAGAAGTGGGAAATGGTTTTGGTTTGGGGACAAGAGTATTAGCAGGTGAGAAACATAAAAAAGGACAGAACAAAATATAAAGACAGGTTACAGTATATAGAGAAACTCACTGGTTCATTAGACTTTTTTTGCACTATTGATTAAATTTGTAATGTATGATAAAATCAGCATCCTGTTTACTTTTGATAATTGCTGATCACATTAGCCTTTTTGCAAGAACAAGGTGATATATAATTGTTTTGTGCTAATTGCCTTGGGAATAGAGCTAAAATGAATTTATAAGAAGCATCTTTAAAATTTTAAAATAAAACCAAATGATAAAAAATCACACCAAAATAGCTGAAACACTTGAGTTCCCACTGCAAGGTGAGAACAGGAATTTATGTTTGGATCTCTTGTATCTTGCTCAGAGTTTCAAGTTCTAAGTTGGTGTGTTCTCCTTCCATTACCATGTATTCCATGTGTTATTGTAACCTTTGTCATGAGCTGTCTTTGGCATAATCTTTAAGCCTCAAAGATATTTTAAAATAACCTAAGTAAATGAAAAATATTTTCAAAAACATTTTACTCTCTATTAATCAGAAAAGGAAGTTTTACACAGAAGTAAAAGTGCCCCACTGGCTAAATTCTGTTCCTTTGGAAGGCAATAGGAGCTGTGCCTCTGCTCTCAGCATGAGCAGGGAGAAAATGTCTCACAGTGAGTTTTTAAGATACGTAGATAGGTGCTGTGCTTTGGCAGATTGCTAAAGCCAGCCTTCACGATTCATCCAAGGCAATTTTATTCAGGGGATTTAAGCTTCAAGCTGCAATAGACACAGCACATGAATCTGAAAATCCCTATCTGCATTGTTTGATGCCTTGATGCCTTTGAAAATATATTCTCAGAAGGTGAAGTGGAAAAAAAATCCTGACTACAAGCAGAACAAAGCCCTGTTTTGATATGACCTACACAACCTTTTTAATGTGACAGTGTCATGGTGGTATATTTGAATGTTTCCATATATTTTTGTTAGGACTGAGGCACAAGCACCTTAAATTCAGAATAGCTCCAGGACCTACTTTTTTAGAATTCAGGAAACATCTATTCATTTGGTAAACAATGAATTGTACATTTTTGCACTTAAAAGTATCTCTTTTTTTTTTTTTTTTTCTGGAGTAAATATGGTCAAGCTAAGGTCTGTGTAGATAATTCAGGGTTAGAGATGCCAGATTTGGAAGAAAGGGGGCAATAGTTATAGAGCAGGGAGCTTTTTTCCAGTTGACAGCTGTCTGAACCACTGAGACACTGATAATGTTACAGGTGATCTCTGCTGGGATGGATTATTGAGCATCACCTAGCTAAAATGACTGGATTCTCATCACAAATGTAATTTGTCTCACAGCTATTGCCACGTTGTATGTGGTAGTGGAGTAGAGAGAATTATGCTTGTCTCTAATTCACTGAGAGTCACAATAGATAAATTGGAGGTCAAAAAGGCCTTTTGGGAGAGCTCTTGCTGAAAAGGGTTATATAAATGTAAAGTAGTGTTATTATTATTTATGAGCAGTTTGAGTCAAATGTCATGTTGGATGCATTTCATCAATCTGAGATTAGACTTGGGCCTGTGGCTCAGCAGCAGCTCAGTGATACAAACAGATAGGGGATGTTTTACCAGGCTAAACAGAATCTCAAATAAAATAGCAAGTACTTCTCTACAACAGCCCTCCCATATAGTGATATTTCTGAAGTCTGGCATTTGGAACAGCAGATGGGATTGCACAAAGCTTTTCCACCAGGGCAAGAAATGACATGCAGTCTCCAACCCATTGCAGAAGTGTTTAATTTAGATCCCATTAAGATTTTTGCTGCACAATAGAATTGTGGAAATAGATATCAATATTTTATTAAATGCATGGATTACAGCTGTATAGAAATGTAAGAAACACTGACAAACTCATTGCCAACATGTGTAGCATATTCTGTCCTTTCAAAAACCCTTATCATGCAGCGAGCTTTTCTCCCCCAGGAGAAGGGAAGGGTCCACTCACCCCCATCTTCTCTTTGCTCACCATGATTGTGTGTGTGAGTGTAAATATCCTAGGGAAAAAAATAAATAAATTAAGCTTTCTCCCACTAAGACTAGGGAGACATACCTCTAGCCGATAGGTAGATAGATAGATAGATAGATAGATAGATAGATAGATAGATAGATAGATAGATAGATAGATAGATAGATAGTAAATACACTTGATTTCTGAAGTAAAATCTATTTCCATTCTCCTTTTGCATTTTCTCTCCACTGGCTTTAATTAAGTTTACCCCAGAAAATTTGTGAGGTATCCTTGTTACATGAAAGAGAAAGATTACACACTATGGGGTGGTTCCTGCTAGCTTGACCATGATTTGTAAAGCCAGAATTTAATATCCTTTAAGCTTTTCTGTTTGGAGACTCATTTTATTTAAACTGCATTTATATAAACTGCTCAGCAGATTAGAGAAGCAGCACTATAGCCTTAATTTCAATGTCACTTTCCAGCTGTTTTGGTCAGGTTTCATGCCTGGATTTAATGTATTTGTGCACTAAAATGAAAATACATCTCAATGATAAATCCTCTCCAAAGCAGAGTGAAATAGCAGTAAATAACATCTGTTGAAACCAAATGAAAATAAAAACCAAAAGCCCACAGGAAGACCAGATATAGTAGGGAGCTTGAAATCAAACCAAATGTGAAGCTCAGGCTTAAAAAGAGTGATTAAAAACCTTAAAATTATCCTTAGATGGAGAATAGGGAATCTGACCTACTATTTGTGCAGGTTTGTCAGTTCCACATGTACAGGAGATCAGTTATTAAAAGATGACTGTTGCATCGTTGGGACTGATCCAGGCCTCCTTAATTCATCTCAAGGATGTGCAAGTTCATCACAGATATTCATGACAGATATTCACTGATATTCATATCAGATATTAACTGATTATCCCAGAAATAAATTCATGCAATGATATGTTCTTGAAATTGAATAAATGGGAAGAACAAAGAAATCTCTTTTTCAGCCAACTCTTAAAAGAACAAATCTGGGTATCCCAGATGTTCCATTCCTGTCACATTTACAGGCCCAGAGCTAAGCACTTAAATATCTGCTCCCTCTCATATTTATTTACTTTATTTCCCACAGGCTCCAATAACCTTCCACCCGAGATTAAAGACAAGCACAGTCTGAAATCAGCTATAAAATCAGATGTAAATCATTTTATTCAGCTAGCCATTGTCATCTGTATTTGAAAACTCTTGGGTTAGTTCACTGTGTTACAGACATGAGCTCTGTATCTATGGTTCTAAGCTTGAATCTATGTTCTTCTTCATCTAACACTTCCATTTTTTTCACAGGTAAATGCCAGACACTGCAGCTGTGACATTCCCACAGTGTCCAGTGGACTGTAGTGTACTTGCAATCAAAAAAAAAAGATACATGGAAGGACTTGGCCCTCCCAAGATTCACTTTGGTTTTTCTCTTATATAACAGTATAAATGAGAGGTAGAGGAATGCAATACCTTCCATAAGTATCCACTTGCATTTAAATAGAATTTTACTCTGGCTTTAGCTTCCAATTATGTACATATGATTTATCACATTTTACCTGGGCAAATGAAAGAGACTGTTAAAGCCTGACTTTTCCTGATGTGCTGTAGACATCTAACATTACTTTCATGTTTAAAATAGCTTAAAGGTCCCTTCCTTCATATTTACAGGACTATTTGAGTTTACAGGTATATTCCATAATTCTTGTTTCATTGTGATTTATATGAAGAGGTAGAAGGACACAGCATTCTTGAATGGACAGATGTTATGGCATGTCCCATGGGGTTGCATTAAATTGCAGTATGGGTTTTACTAGTGCAAACTTAAATCTAATGCAGTTTGTGGATGAGGAAACAGTGACAAGTAATAAGTAAGCCAAACAAAGAGCTAATGCTTACCAGCTCAGAAAAAGAATGTGTGCTTTAACACAATGAAAGCAAGTTATGTTACTTAAAGTCTGGAAAATATCCACTTCAAAGAAGATACTTCCTTAAAGGAAATAAGGCTTAATCCATAACAAAGGTAGTATATGGTGACTTTGAACATGTTGCAGAAATTCAGTGAACAGTAGTTTCAATTAAACCATGGAAAAATTTATTCCCTAAAATAAGTTTTCTGTGGATTTTTGATTAACCATTTTTATTTCTTAATAAATAAAATTTTTCCTTCCTTGTTTACACATAGTTCTAGGCAGGAGGGAAGGAAAAAAAAAGAAACAAAAATGCCTGCACTGACCTACCATGTCTGCTAAATCCCAATTAGTCCATGGAAAAAATCTCAATTCCTCTTTATCATTTTGAGTATTTTGTTTCAGTGGTTCTATAAATTGCAAGCAAAGTCATTTCTACCACATCCCCAGGAGACTATTCCTCAGTCTAACACACCTCATTCTAGGATGCTGGGATTTTTTTTTCACAATTGTATTTTAATTGATCTTTTAGACTAGCAGGTACTATCTCAACTAAACTGAAGAGAATTGCAGAAGTCACTAAGTAAAAGCCTGCTCAAAAAACAAAGCAAGTCCTTGACTGGAGATGTGTTGTGCAGACCATAGAGTATGCAGAGCAGAGACAGGAGGAAAGTAATAATTCCTTCATAAACATCATTCCTAGAGAGGAAAGAAATAGTGTAGGAGGAATTTGGTGTTATTTCCTTTGATATGCTGTTCCTGGTTTCTCTGGGTGCAGTATAAGCTGTCTGCAGAAGTCTTGTGTGACTCCCACTGGCACAGGAAAGATATTTCTGTTCCAATTCCTGCAGCTCTCCCGTGCTTGTCCTGGGAGCTCCAAGGTGCAGCAGCACAGCAAGTCTGCAGCTTGCTCTGGCATGAGGAACTGGAGCAGCATGGAGCCCATCAGACAGAAATGTTTGTGGCTCATGTATCAAACCCCTTCAAAATTAGTGTGATGGATCTGGGATTAATTCTTTATCTTTCCCCTTGCTTTGCTTTCTCCCCAAAGAACAATTCTCATATGAACCACATAAAGATGACAAACTGCTGTTTTGGGGTGCAGTGACTGCTGGAGAGGAAAAGGTAAAATGAAGTGCACAGTTAACAGGAAAAAATTTCTTCAGAGATCAGTAACTCTTCTTCTTTAATAGTCTGTCTGCCCAAATTAGTATAAGCATCACAAACAAGGAGCTTTTTAAAGGGATTATAAAATTGTTACTCCACAAAAAAATTACTCAAACACATAATTTCAGCATTCTCTCACAGAAACTATTGAAAATGCCCAAAGCCTCAGGACAAACACAACCCCCAAATGCCAAAAGCTATGAAAATGTGTGGTATGCCAGTGGTGAAAACTCTTTCTGCATGACCAAGAACAGAAATTATTTTAGCAAGGGCTAAACAAATAGAGCAGCTGAATAATACTAGAAGTGAATTCCCACTAATATTTATGGATTATATAAGTTAACTCATAGGAATCATGTTTTCTAATTTTGCTGAGGAAACTTAGTAATGAACCTTGCATTTCTGAAGTTTTGTCTTTGCTTAGAGTTACAAGAGAAGGAAAGCTGCAACTAAAATTACATTATTGATACCACTTTCTGTTCAACAGCACGTAGAAGACAAACCTAAAGGCTGCCAGTTTTCCAAACTTCTCTAAATGCATTGAATAACAATGACATTATACAATAGTATTATTGTACAATATGTTGTAATACAATTATATTATTGTACAATACAATAATATAAATTGTATTACATAATCCCCTGGAATCTTATGCTTCTGGTGCAGTCCTGACTGAGCATTTCTGTACTCCGAAAGGTGAATCTGAAGACTGATCAAATGAAACTGGGGATCAGAATGTAGAAGTCTGGAGAAATACAGATTCCAAGCAGCACCCTCCCATGCATTTAACTTCACCTGGTTGTAACTGAAAGTGTAAAATACTTTTCATGCCTTTTCTTTAAAGAAAATATTTCTGTTGCCACTGCAGCCTTTTGGAGTCTGACAGGTTCCATCTGCAGGTCTCACACCTTGCTGATTGTCCCTGCCCTGCTCTGGCCCTTGCTTCACCTTGCACAGTGCATGTGCTCATGCCTTGCACAGGGCCAGGCACAAACAGGAATCTGTAAAGGACAGAGAAGAGGGAGAATGTATAAATAAAGATCTTAAAGGAATCTATACATACTAACCTTAGGCTGGATGCTAGGGATTGTACCAGCATGGAAACAAATCAATGTATTGCACATTTCTCAATGAAGTAAATTGCTCTTCAGATGTTTGAGTGCTCTGATGTGTCTGTGGATGGAAGGGAAAAGCTGGGAGGTGACCATCTGCCTGTGGATTCGGTGCTGCTTACTATCTAACTTCTGTTTTTCTGACAAGAACAGATCAGACCTGAGTGACACATGAGCTTACATGTATCCATCTGTATTCATCTGACCTCCTTGTAACCCATGGACAGGGTTACAGACAGATACAGAGGCGTATTTGTCTCTCTTGCTAAAGAGACACAGAGCACAACTCTTGTATGCTGCTCCCTGGTCCTTCAGAGATTTAAGCAAGACATATCTGTTGAGTAGCAACTCATCCATCCTGGTCCATAAGCTGCCAAGGTTGTTGAAACTCCCAGTGGACTGGATATCAGAGCTCCAAAAGGCCTGGAAATTATGCAGAAGCTGGCTTTCTTCTCAGCTTCTGACAAAGCCAGTGGCACAGCATGACTTCTTATTATATGGGAGAGATGGGAGGCATCTTTCCAGCTGTGTAATGGAGCACGATGAAGGGGTCTTGACTCAGGCTGAGCAAGCTGGTATGTGTGCAGAGTGAAGCAGGGCAGAGATTGCTGGCTGGATGCAGGATCACAGCTGGGTTAGCACGGCAATGTGCCAAGATTAGCCCAACTCCCCAACAGAGCTTGCTGTATTTGCCAGATTCAGGAATTAATTTGCTTAGTATGAATTTTGGGACAGCTTGCCCTATCCACTGGACTCATTAGAAACTCTCCTTGACCAATGATCAGTGGACAGTATGTTTTTATTTCTTCTAAAATGTATTAAATGGTTCTATTTTATTTGAATATTCTGTCCACAAATCGGGGAATTCCCATATAGAGAATGCTTCAGGAACCCTAAACTCTACCATGGTTCATGTAAGATGAACTGGCTCCATGTAGAACTGTTCTGCCTATCAGGCATTAACAATTATTTTTACATCCTGGTCAAGAAAGTAAATGCAACTAAGAGCTATTGGACTTCATGAGAGTGATGCTGAGCACAATGTCTAACTGCCCTGACATGTTCTTTTATATAAGTCCTGGCCTCTGGAATTTCTCACAGAAATATAACAATAAACATTATAGCACTAATTAAAATAGCAGTCCTTCCAACAAAATAAAAAGCTTTGCATTTTAGCAGGAATCTGTGAAGTTCTACTGGCTTCAGTTCTTATTGGCAAGTTAGATGTGCAGATGTGCAGATGGCCAAAACAGCTAAAGCAGAAAGGTAAGGAACAAGGAACCTCCTTTGTGCAAATTATAGGTACAGCTGGCTTGGGCCAGGGGAGGGATTGGTGTCTTAGTTATTTGTATTTATAGCATATGTCTGCATTAAGGAAATAAGGATTTGTGCCTTTTAAACACTTTTTAAAAATCATTTTGTACTGATTTTTCTTTCCACAGAATCCACAATCTAGTCTTTTTTTCCCCTGATTTTCCCAGGAAAACACATTCTCTAGTTCCTTGCCTTGAAAACAGAAGGGTTTAGAAACTTTTATTCTGATTCTGTCTTACTGAAAAAATTAGTTTGCTGGAGGAAAGAAAAAAAAAAAAAAGAAGAGAGGGAGAAAGAATCTCAAGATAAAAACAAGAATTACACAAAAAAGCAGTCTTGCTAAAAAGTAACATAGGGTAGATTGGGAAATGTGTAATAGCTTCATGGATTGTTGCTCTTACTGAAGATCAGCTTTTTCTATACCACAGCTTAAAAATCCATCTGACTTGCCAGGGTATCATCTAGGATTAATTGTTAAATTATGAAGAAAATCTTCCTTAAACAAAAGTGTTACCACAGGTAGCACTGGTTAAAGGGCTCCAGAGCCCCAAGTTTCCCTGTTTTCAGAGAAGTTGACTGCCAAACAATCCATTCACCTTTCCCCTCTGTAATTCTATCACACATCCAGTACCCTTTCTGATTTCCTTCTCCAATGCTTGCATTTTATATATGTCTTTTTTTTTTTTTTTTTTTTGTCTTCTCCATGACTACTTTGAAGAAATACAAGACCTTTGAAATGGGTTTGTTCATTTCATTCCAACATAGTAACCTCCTGCCCTTACCTACTGATTAGTGCTGTTGGGAACGATTAAACACTTGCAGCAGTCTGTCTTTGAGCTGGCTGCACTTCTGGACTGAGAGAAGTTGCACTCTAATATCTCTCTGGAAGTGAAAGTCTCTGGATAAAGAGAAAAAAGTAAAAACCAGTGGGAAGCTTTTCTGGCTTAGCATCCTTTCATGCCACTTTTGCCATGTGAGAGCATGTGGTTTTGAACTATGGAAAACCCACAGGGGAGATGGGAATAAGAAGAGGTGGATCTGATATGAATTCATAACTACAAAGAACATGATTTGATAATCACAATAAGAAAACATTGGGAGTGTTTACAGTGATAACTCTTTAATATAAGTGCTGATAGAAAAAGCAGAGGAAATAATAAGAGAAGAAAAAGAGACAGAAACATAAAGGGTATTGGTTGTTTTCCTAATTGCATCTATCTATTATTAGAAGAACCAGTTCAACACCACTACCCCCAGCAGTGGCAACACAGCCTTCAGGACTCTGTGTTGCAGGGTGCATCCCTGCCTCGGCCCTTTTATGCATCTGGATCCCAGGTATGTTGTTTGTCTAAGCCTTCTCTGAACCTGCTTCCTCAGGTTTGACAGCAAGCATTCCCTGCCACACCAGGTAGTATTTTCACATGTTTTAAGTATCGCCTGAGTATTCCCTATTCCTAGTATTGCAATCCACCACCTGAATTATTTAATCAGCTTTAATCTTATTCACCCTGTTGTCATTTTTAATTTTTTATTCAGATTGAAGAGTTTCTGTCTTTTCAGACTTCCCTCATAAAGCAGATTCTCTGACTCCTCCATTGTTTCAGTTGCCTTTCTTTGTACCTAAAAGAGCATGCTATCATCCAGAATCCAAAATGTTTTGTGGTTTGTTTTGGTTTTTTGAACAAGCAAAGAAATATAATCAAACTTTGGATGCCTCTTTAGATATTTTCTGACACATTATCAGACGACTTTTTTTCTGAATCTTGACTCTGTTTGAAAGCTACAGACAAAACATTGGGTATCATTGCATGTTTTCAAGTGTGGAAACCATTGAACAGCACCTGAAAAAAGTAGTTCACATATATTAGAAATGTTTGACTACTTTTTCTTTTTTTTACAAATGTCACTAAAACTTTGTGATCTGTGTTATCTATACTGCTCTTATATATCAAAGTGTTTAAGCATTTTCATGCCTACAGATGCAAATGGAAACTCTTTTTCTACTCATTCTTATCACTTACAGATAAGGTCCTGAATGCATTTGACTTGCCTGCCACGACTAATGTACCTTAAAGTAAAAGTAGGGTCTGACAGCTCACTTAAAGCCATTTCTCC
Organism: Melospiza georgiana; assembly: GCF_028018845.1. Taxonomy (NCBI): domain Eukaryota; kingdom Metazoa; phylum Chordata; class Aves; order Passeriformes; family Passerellidae; genus Melospiza; species Melospiza georgiana. Next base: position 93,083,115 of record NC_080431.1, on the reverse strand, counting down.
CATGTTCTCTCTTGCTCTTTGAGTATGCCTGTATCCACTCTTTGATATTTTTCTACTCCTTCAGATTGCCATTATTTTTTTTTCTGTATTAGCAGTTTCAGCAACCAGTAAGGATACAGACTTTTCCACCCACCCTATTCACAATTCCCATACATCTTTGTATACTTCCTTCCTGTGCAGATGGAGATATACTGACCTGTAAGTCATGGACATCTATCTGCATTCTTTCTTCAATCACTTAGAGGAGAACTGGGTTATTTCTTTACATTTCTGTTTCTATCCAGAGACTTTAAACTGCAGGTTTTTGCCATCTCTCTGTGTTTGTCTGTTGTTTGTTCCAGTCTTAAAATATAACCTATCTCTATTAACTCTAACACCCTTTTGCCATCAAAATTTTATTCTCTTTTGTTTTGGAATACTTCAAGCACAAGATATGAACCAAAATATATTTTAGGTAAACAGTGTCTTAGTGATGGCTGCTCAAAGTCCAAAGACACCAATTATTTTTTTGTGGAAAAATAACCTGCTGTTTCCCCCCCTCCCAAGTGTAATATATCCAGAAAGGCTTTCAACAATCCAGTCTCATTACTTGGGCCTTGAGCAGTCCCTATGCAGTGTGTCTGTAAGAATTGTGTGAGTCTTGGTGTGACAGAGACAATATTTTTAAAGTGTTTTTCAGGAGAACCCTTCCCTGCCCCCCCAGTCTTTTTGCTGGCAGAGACCTTCTGCAACATGGTGCAAGGAAAAGAGAATAAAATACAGACTCATTAAAATGCCTTGTGGATAATACAGCCAGTCTGATGTAGTGTGACACACTGACCCACATAACAGCAGACAATCTATCTCCTCCCTGAAAAGGCACACCCCTTAAGAGCCTGGACATGGAGGAGCAATGAGGTTCAAAATAAAAGAGAAAAAAAATCCTACGTAAAATATAGAAAGCTTCCATTTCTTTCCCTTTCCCAAACATTCCTCAGGCAAAATTAATACTTTGAGTTTTTTCTTTTGGTAATTCTCTACCTGACTGCTTTGTACCTCATAAACCTGGTCCCTGGCTGCTTTTATAGAGGCACTCAGAAAAATGTGGCCATTCTTGGTGTTGTAGATAATTGTTAAGCATTTTCTCCTCTGCAGAGATAGTGTTATCAGCACAGGTAGTATTCTCGGGTGTTCTCCCAGCCTTTGGAAAACAGTTTTACTATAATCTGTAGGCAATTTTCCCTCTAATGCCGTAGGCATGTGCTGCTCCTTTTGTGACTGTTTACCGATTCTCCAACAGATTAATAGGAGAATAGTTCACTCAGTGACAATCTGAAACTTTAAAACACCCTCAAATGCCTCATTATGGACCAAATAAAATAGTTTGTTGTCTGTGAATGATTAGTCCCTCTCATATCTTCCTGGCTCTATTGCTTTCAGAACGCTTATCTCAGGGTGCATTTATTTGCTTGTGCTGGCCTGTTTATAGCTACTGTATCCCTTCGGTGGGAGCTTACTGTATTTTCCTCATTTGCAGTAATCAGTGAATTTCCATGATCTATAATCATAAAAAGTCAGTTGAGGCATGTTCTTCAGGAAACTAATTTCAGTTTCTAGGGCTGGGCTGTCATCTCTGCTTCTGTCATATCATGTAAGATATAGCAAAAGAAATCACAATGCTGGACAAAGTGTTTGAAGAGGAGGGCTAAAGGGAGAAGGATTTTTTGCATCACTTTTCTAAGAACAATGCTTCTCAGCTGTACTGCAGTGGATCTTCGTAATGGTTTACTTGGTTTTCATTTAAAGGTTGAAGCATCGTTGTTCTCAGGCCTTTTCAGGCCTTTGGGGTTGCCATAAGCAGCTTTAGGACCAGCACAGCTCCCCTGAGTCACTTCAGTGCATTGCACAAGATTCTCACTGCACTGCTTCCCCAAGAGTCCAAGACACAAGGGACACAAGGGAGAAGGTGAGGTGGGAATGGGAAACAGCTGAGGTGCACCCAGGAGCTCACACTCCTTCAGATCCCCTCCCTCTGCCAGAGGACTTGCATGGGACTGCCACCTGTAAAAGAGCCATGGACAGGGATTTCCTGATTGGCTTTTTGGTTTGGTTTGGGGTTTTTCCACTCAGACACAAGGTCTAAAGAGAAAATCTAAGATCTTTCCAGTTTGGGGAAGAAGGCGCTGGCTGCCTGAAACCCAATAGAAGGTAAGGGTAGGATGGGAAGTACCTGCAATAACAACTGTGCTTAACTTTTGCCAGGGCACCAATATTAAACCATTTGCACTCCAGAAGCTTTGAGGTGTTCTCTGGTAACAAGACAGACACAGGCACTATTCTTGGTGCACCTCCTCCAGCATCAAGAACTGGTCTCTGGCACTGCAGGCCTGCTGCTGAAGGAAAAGCATAAGTGCTGCTTCTTACCCTGAGGCAGTTCCCCAGCAGTTTTCAGTTCAAGTATTGATCAATTCTGGTCCTATAACTGAGCATACCCTTAGGTAGCATGAATATAATTTTTTAGCTATTACTGAAAGAAGTATGAAAAGAATAGATCAAGTCAGCCAATTTTTTACTGATCTCCTAAATAATCCTCAGCTAAGTACAACAGAACATGGCAGAAAAAAGTGTCTACACACAGATAGAGAAGAATCATAAATTTATAATATTTCTGCAGCATATGATATAGCATATATTAACAAGTGTGACACAAATTTAGAATAATGGGAAAATTTTGACTCTTAAAGACCTCTGGAGGTCATTTAGTCCAGCCCCCAGCTGAAGCTGGGCTCAGCTAGAACAGGATCTTTGTTCAATATCTTGATCAATTGAGTTTTGAGTATCTCCAAATTTCAAGCTTCCCAAACTTCTCTAGGTACCTGTCCTGATGTTTGACCTCCCTTATGATGAAGAACTAGAGCTTGAACTAAAAACTAGAGTTTGAACTCCCTTATGGTGAAAAAAGAACATCCTAGTATGTTCTTTTCACTACATGCCTCCAATAAAAGTGTGGCTCCAATTTCTGTACACTCTCCTGTTAAGCGGAACACAGAAACTTGAAGAGGTGTTGAAAAGAGGTGACAAAAAACTTGAAAAGAGATGACAGTGAACCTAGGAATTACAAAGAGTAAAATTTTCAAACTGGCTAGCTTTATTTTCAGAGTTACTGACTGTTGGCAGACAGAGAGCTTGGAAAGACATGATATTAGATGATCTTTCACATGAAGAATCTTGGTTTGCAGATGTGCTAGGGAAGTAACTATAAATCTATGTTTTGTGTCCATTTTCTGTTTATTTTGACTCAGAATAGATTTTGGAAGATAAGAATCTCCAACTCAGATTTTTTTTATATTTTCTCTAAAGGAAGAAGAGTGTCTGAATTCCCTAAGCCTTGGGTGGTTTGGGATTTTGCAGAAACATGCAAAAGAAGAAAAGACAACTTAAAGGCTGGATGAGAAGTTCAGCTGCAGACCTGCATGCTTAGAGAGCCAGTATCTCAGAGAACCTTCCAGCCTGATCACATCAGGAGAAGGAAGAGGAGGGCCTTTTGATGGGTCACTAAACTGTCCCTTTCATTCAGTTTTCATGTTAAAGGAAATTAGGTATTCCAGTAGGGATTTACAAAATGTGCTTCAAGTCGCTTTCCAGCCATGCACCTCTTCTGCCTGCACATCCCTCAAAAAGGAGGTTAGGAATTGCTAGCACCAGGCTGGCAGCAGTGGGAGCAAGGACTGTGCTAGGGCTCTGTGGTTTCTGCAGGATAGAAGCAGAGCACCACAGGGATAGGTAGTTGTAAGCCATGCAGGGATAAACCCGGTGCTCAAATTACCATTGCTAAGGAAGATTTCACAGGATGAAACCAGTACTGCTGTGCAAGTGCTTTGACTGGAAGGAGCAACTTTTACTACATTTGTAAGGAAAAAGGCTCAATTACTTTATGTTCTTTAGATAAGTAAACTCTCTTCTTTCTTCAAATTACCCTTGCTTGTGCTTTGGGTTTTTCCCCCCAGAACTCAGAGCAAGAAGTTAATATAAAACCAAGATGGTTGAGCTCTGACCTCCATTAAAAAGCTTGCTTACTTGATGGCAGTTCCTTGCTGGTGTTTTGATTTCCCTGGTCACACCCAAAGGATTTCTCTTGTACAGTTCTTCAGCTGTGCCTCAATTTGCTTTAATGCATAATCTCCAAGAAAAAACATTTCCTTTTCCTTTAATTGCTACTTCATTCTGTGTTTGTTTCATTAAATTTGTAAGCCAGTAAACATACTGACAAGCAACCTTTAGGGAATTTCTAAGGTCGGTTTAGAAAAGGATAATTTGTGATGCTGCTAACCCCAGCATAGTGTTAGCACTTTCAAATAAGCCTAAATACACTTTAAAGTAAGGGTATTGATGCCATCAATCAGCACTGATAGCTTGCCATCACAGAATCAAGCCCTTTGGCACTTCTCACATGTAATACAGCAGTGTAATCAATTATTATAAATGCAACATTATGTGCAACATAGTATTTCTATCAGTTAGTTTGTAATCTTAAAATACCATGTAAGCGAGGTTAACAAGCTAAAGACGCAGTGCTGAGAACGTCATTCAGTCCTTCGGCCTCAATTAATATGAAAAGAGGGTTTTTTAAAAAAAAATCTTTGGCTTACAAACCAGTGAGAGAAATACTTGAGTTGTTTTCCACTGCATTCTTGCCTGCTGGAAGTCTAACGGTACCCATGGATTCCTTTTGGAAATCGAAAGGCAGATGCAAACGTGTGTGAATGCCACCAGTGCCACCTAGTGCTGCTCGGCCAGGAGAGGTGTAGCGGTGCCACGAAAACTCTGCTCGCTTTCACATCAACGCAACCTCACCTCATTTGTCCATCCCAAACAGGGCAGGATAGTGTTGCTCCCGCGTCATCCTCTTTGCCAAAGTCTTAAGAAATGAAGGCAAAAGTGCCTGAAAATCCATGAGGTATCGTACTACACACTTCTGGTCTTATTTTGCCAGTAGGTTAGCAGGTTGGTAAAGGCTTAAGCATCTGACAGTATTTTCATGGGAACACTTAGGGTTGGGATTGCCAGTGAGCAGCATCTGAGCAAGACTGGGACAGTGACTAGCTGGCTTCTAGCAGGAAAATTGACTGAATATAAAACAGCAACAAAAAACCTCTCCTCTCTGCTGTGTTTCATATGCTCTCACCCTAAAGCATTGTTTTTATCTACTACATCCTTGCGCACGCTCTCTGAATAAATTTGACTCTCTTATACTGACTTTTCAGCCTTGGGCTTGGTCCTTCCCTTTTATTCAAGAAAATAAACAGAATATTTACTGTCAAGCTTAGAGAGAAGGTCATGCATGCACAGTAAATCAGAAAGAACAGTAGCTGAGAGCTTTACGTATGAACAAGTGTCAAGGAATAACCATCCCTGCCTATAAAAATTATTTCAATTCAGTAAAATACATGAGCACTGGGTTTATGAGCTGTCAGTGTGTTGCTTTACTTTACTATTTCCTCTGTAGAAATGTGGCTCCTTTTGCACTGCCATGTTCAGGCTTTAGTTGCTGCTGAGATCTGGGTACTGCAGCAGGGGAGGAACGGGGCTACTGAAAGGACCTTACTTTGCTGTGACTTCTCTTGCCCTTGTGATCATGCCACGCTTCAATGTTCATGTCTAAGTTCTCCCCACATGGCTCCAAGGATGTGTGTTTGTGTTTGTGTTTGTGTTTGTGTTTGAAGCCTGTCCATCCCCCCTGCGCATGCTGGACAGTGGCGCAGCAGAGAGAGTGGCAAAGCCTGGAACTGAGAAAGCTTTGTGTTCTTTTCTGACCCTGTGTAATTTATCCAGCTCATGGAGGCATATTTATACTGCAAAAAGTGTGTGCACACTGCTGAACACAAGAAGGAATTGCTGTAAGTGCCCTCAGATCAAATGGGCCATGGCATTACCCTGCAGTGAAGCAGAGCTTGGTATCCTGCATGCAAGACTGACTCAACGAGCCTCTCTAGCTTTGGACATTTGAAGAGGCATTTCTGAACAGCATCACACTGATCTCATAGGCAGGCCAGTGCAGCTGATGCTAAGGCTTTTACCTCTAATAAGGTTCTTCAGAAAAGTATGGAGCTGTCTTTTAGAAAGAAAGCTATTTGTTCATGGCAACATAAGGCTCAACACAGGCTAATTTGCCTGAAGATCAGTGCTTAACTGAAGTTCATAGGAGACATCTTCAGAATTCTGCTCTACTTGATTTAGCACATACTTTTAACTGTTCAGTCTGAGAGTTCCTACATTACCATGTTGCTGCCTTTTACTTCTTCTCTTCAGGAGTCTTCAAATAAATACTTGGAAATATCAGGTTCGATCTGACTTCTTGGACTAGATGATCTTTAAAGGTCCCTTCCAACACAAATCATTCTGTGTTTCTTAGATCACAGAACCACGGAATAGATAGGGTTGGAAGAGACAACACACAAGTTTAAAGCTGAAATGTAAAAGATTTCACCATTAATCCCTTCAGCCTCCATTTCATGCATCTCTGAAGTCTCAGTCTGCAAAAAAGGAACACACATACTTTCAGAAATCTCTGAAAGGGAGAAAAGCCTCATCTGGAAATCTTCCTTTATATCCTCCAGGTTCTGATCTAGAGCTCCAAATGGCTCATGATTAGCTATGTTTTGTCTTCAATATCTTGTCAGTTTTGTATGTGTCACCTTGAAAACTTGGGACAGCTTTTAAAGTATTACAAGTCTTTGAGAAGTAGCTGGAGGGAAGATTTGAGACTGTGTAATCTAACCTGAAGCCCTAGTTGCCAAAAGCAAGTTTTTACACTGACTGTGGCATCTAAATTTTAGGTCTAGGACCTCAAAAAAGACCAGCCTAAAGAGCTAGGCAGTTTCTGATGTACCTTTGAACATACAACTTCTACCCATCTCTGCCTCAGGTGCAACATCCCAGGAGTGCTGTGAGGATAAATATTAGATATCAGTGCTCAGGTCCTATGGTAAAGAGGGATACATCTTTTTGTGCCTTAATGTACTCATTTTATCAGGGCTTTGCAAAGTCCCCTGTAGTCAAGAACAGCCCTGTGTGATGTGTGCAGATCAGTGAAGCTCTCAGGGTATGCAAAAGGAGCACAGTAAGTCTTTTTATCACACGTCTAACACCCCTGAATGCAGGAGACAAGTTGCTGCACAATCCGTCACTTTACCAGTTGTTTTGCCCAAGAGCAGCCTGTTCTTATTTGAAAGGAAAGGTCCTTACCAGCAGTCCCCAATGGTGCCTATGTGGAGCTAAGAATCTGTGGGAATTGTTGTCCAAACTATATTCAACCCTCTATGGAAATTCTTAGGTGGCTTCTTGGGCAGCACCACCTTCTCTGTCCACACCACTGTTTGTGTAGTGCTCTACACAAGGAGACATCCCTTGTATGATGTATGTTGCTGATTGACATCATGTGCCTCTTCCCATCATTCTCTGCATGATCCCATAGCTGTCATCCCATCCTGTTTTCCAGTACTGCCACCTTTGGGGTATGAAACCGCTTACATCTCTTTTCCTTTTGACTCTATCTAGTTCACGCACTGCTGGCCTTCTTCTTAAGCCATGTGTCTCTGATTGTTGATGCCAGGTATGTGCATGAATGGATCGCTCAGCAGCACAATTTTTGATCCAGATTCAGTGTTGAATTTCTGTCACATTGCTGCCAAATTAGCAAGAGCTTATGTGGGCTTAAAGCTTTATGCCAGCTTTATGCTGGCTGTGGAAGGACAGAAGATGCCTAATTTGAATAAAGTTAAGCAGGTGAGGACAACAGGTGACACTTGATCTGTCATAGATCATGTTGGTGCAAAATTAACCTATTGGAGCAATTTCTTAAAGAAATGTAAGTAGGCAACTTCATTTCTTGACAGATCAGAGTTATAGCTAAAAAGAATTTCTGACATGGTACAGGATGTCTAAAACTCCATGTACTACCTAGGTTATGGTCTTATATAAGATCTTTCACAAAAGCCTTGTTCTGCTGTCATTCTAGAAACTTGTTAAAATTAAGTTAAAATTAAAGACTTTTCCAAGTATTTAAAATAAAAAACAAACAAACAAAAAATCCACCAAACTCTACCAACCAGTAAATCAATATTCTTCTCTGATATTTCTCTCTATGATGGAAAATTTTGCGACAATATCTTTGTATCTTTTGCTTCATTCATTATATGAGGGTTTTTTAACTTTATGCTGCTTGATATTTAGAAAGAACCAAACGATGCTTTGAAGCAGCAGACAAAAATCAGATTTTATTGTTCTTTTAAATCAATATTTTTAAAGAGTACTAGAATAAATTTTTATGGCATTATTAGTCTTGCATGGCATCGAATTTCTAATTTATATGATAATAACAACAATGGAAAACATCCTTCAGCATGATGAAATACTAATGATAATGTATCCTTCCATCATACTTCGGCATTTCTAACAAGAGCTAGAACCACAGAGGTCTGAAAATGAAAGATGCTAATGGCCATCACCACAGAACACATCCAATTTTAAACTGAGGAAAGGATTATCAGAATCAATTTTATTGGCTAGATTAATAAAGATGTGTGGCAGAAATCTAGCCTATAGGTGAGTGCCAGTGTAAAGAAACACTGCATTTCTAAGCAAGCACTTCCTGAGATCTGTTGAATGTTGCAATGTCCTTTTCTCAAGGGCATCTTTATGGTTCTGTTTCTGCTCACCTGGACCATCCCCAGGCTCATAGCAGATATTATTGCTTTTCCAAAAACAGTCAAACCCAGAATGTTGTGGGCCCATTCCTTCTTTCATTCTGCACACAACTCTGGGTCACTGGCTCCTGAGTTCAAACAGACAAAAGCAGCAAAGATGCCTTTGGCTGAAATCCTGACCTGCTGAAAGATAAAACTGCCAAACTATTGCTTAGATGGCTCTTTAGCCAAGGCCTACATAAAGTATTTCAAAATTCATTTTTTCAAAGGAGCCTAAATTTGTCTTTCAAAGAAATTCTGGTGAGGGCCCTGTTCTCACATAAGTCTAGAATCACAGAAGATAGAAGACTTGAAAGGCCCCTGAAAAATAATCTTCTCCTCATTTCCACAGAGAGCCAGGACCCTGTTATGCCATGACCTTCTCTCACAAGTTGTTTGTCTTATTGATTTATCAAAAGCATACACTAAAGACATTTTTCATCCTCTTCTGATAACCAGTTCCTGCCTGTCACTCACCTTCCTGGTGTTTCCCTCAGGTCTCCCTTAGCTCTTCTCTGCTGGAAGCTAAACCACATTGTTCCAGTCTTTTAATATAGAGAGCCGTTTATGCACTGAAATGCACATCAACAATAGCCCTCTGCATTTTATAAATCTCAAATGTGTCAATATGAAATGTATAAATTTATTTATTGATTGCAACAGCATCACATATTTTCTTTGTGGTCTGTAACACTGAAGGTCCTTATCAGCAGCATGGTCAGTTATTCCCAGCTTTTATTCAAGCATTTGGTTCCTCTGTCCTAAAAGCAGTCCTCCCTTCCTGTCTCTAAGGTGTCTTGCAGATTTCAGATATTTATCCACTCTACAAAGACCACTTAGCATTCCAGTCCTGTCATCCCTCTAGTCTGATGCCTTCCACAAATGCTGTTCTTTATTCTATGAAAAAAATGCCAAAAAGGGCAAAATTTAGGATATTATTTGCAAAAATCATCCTGGAAAGGTCACCCTTGATTTGCCCAACTTTTACAATGTTAAGAGAACAGTTCTTCTGAGGGTTGGGTTTTGTTGTGGTTGATTTTTTTTCTCAGCAGCTCCTATCCACACTAGGAACGTGTATTCCTCATATGTTCATAATAGTGGCATACAGGACAGTGTCAGAAATCCTACTGACAATAGGCTTCATATGTCACTGTTTTTTCCTGAGCTCTTTGGACAGATGTAAAGTAAAATAAAACAAACTAAAAAACAGGAAAATTAAAGGTTTCACAAAATTTACTTTGGACCACTCCAATGGAATGTTTCTCATCACTTTACAAAATTCAGGTTTTGAAACAAGTACTTAGCCATTTGTTTCAGAATTCTTCTAAAAAAAAAGTACTGTCATTATTTTGTAGCTTTCTTAGGTTCTCCCATGTTTTCGTTTTCCTCTTTCAGTCCCTCAGGTCTCACCATCCTTCATGACTTTTTGATGCTGACTGCTTTAAGACTGTTTTTAAGTATGGATGGATTTCACCATACATCACTCATGTAAGTATATCTAATTCATCTAAATGTTCTTCACCTTTTACTTGAAGATGCAGCAAAAGGCAATATCAACCCAATCATCTCCACAGCAGCTGTTGGTTGCTTCCTTTCCCATTAGGCATGAGGTTTGTATTCTCCTTTGCCTCCATGTGCTTCTCACATACTTTGCTTATTTCATTCTGTCTTTTGCTGGCTTTCTCTTGTGCAGTATTTTTTTAAATTTTGTATTTTCGTGCTTGGGCTATTCTTTTATAGTCAGATGCAGCTATATATCTTGTTTCTGCCTTTTTTGTAGTGCCTTTTTGATATTCAGATCTGTAATGATCCTGTGATACAGCTGTAATATTCTCTTACAGTGCTTCTTATCTTTCATCTGTATTGGGATACTTCATCACTGTGTCTTTAATAAAGTGTCTCTCAGTACTGCCAGCTCTCTACAGTACACCCTTATCCTTGGATTATATTCTTAGAAAAACTCTTCCCAACAGTTTTTGAACTTATTTTTGTTTAAGTCCATTGATCCTTACTTTCCTCATTTCAAACCATCCTTTACTTAGCAGTTGCCTTTTGCAATACTTTACAAATGTTCAGACTTTTCAGCTAGTCCTTCCCAGTATGAGTGGGGGCAGAAATAAATAGCTATTTCTCTTAGTACCATATTTCCCCACAATGCTTCATTTCTGTTTAACTTTGAGCTTCAGGGGATCCCAAAAGCCATTTTGGCCTCATGATTAAGCTAATTAGGCATACGTGTTCTTTTTGGCAATTGTGTATATGTTCAGTCTTGCAGCAGGTAGATGTGCTCAGAAAAACTTCTACCCTACACTTAGTGCAGGGCAGAAGTACCAGGGCTGCTGCTGCCCCACTGTGTGAAGCACTGCTGTGCACTCCACTGCTGGGTGATTTGGGAACTAGGGCATTCTTAAGTGCAGAATCTGTTTGATAAACTGCAGATGGCTTTTGCAGAGATGGGTGACACTAAATGCTCCTCTGTTTGGCAGAGAAGAAAACTGACTGCTTGGGGACACAGATATGTATATATAATCATGCATCTCAGCAAAGTTATAGATTGTTCTTGCTTTACAGTACCAGCCTGGAAAATATAATGTGCTAACTGTTGATTACCTGTTCTTATCAATGCATGGCTTTGTATCTTTTATTCTGGTCCCAATAAAGGCTGAATCAATTCTCTGCTTCCAGCTAAAAATCTGTAATAGGCTGCCACTGGGAAATACTCCTCTCTTTCTTTTTTTTCCTCCTTCATAACTTCTTGAAACTCTGACTCCTGTCTCCAATGTGACCTTAGAGCAATCATTTCCACATATGTTTTGAAGCCCTTTCTCCCTGTTTTCCTTGCCTGTAATTCCTGGTCATGCTCAGTACTAACCTGCCAGTCCTACAGATTGGGCTGTCATGTTCCTGTAGCAGTGGCAGTTTCATCCACATTCTATGACTTCAAATTCTTCCTGTTTTATTCACCACATTGCTACCACATGGGAATAGATGGCTCAACATGCCACCTTATTCTCTCCCTGGTTTGCCCTGTCCACTCAGCATCAGCTGCCTGCTTGCAAGGATGGTTTTCTGTTTTATGCAAAGTCTCCCCATCCCTGCCCTCTTGCAGGCTGCTGGTCCATGTTCAGTTAGGCCAGTGCTCAATGCCACCCAAGTATCCTTGCATCCTGTATCCTCAGGATCCATGCTTTGGAAATCCACTCCACAAACTCAATGTTGTGCACCAATATGTAACAATAAATGAGACTAAGGCAGCCGTGCAAATCCCACAGGGAAATGGTGTATCCCAAGCACCATCTATGCTTGTTTGCCATTTATACTGATAATTAAAAACTAATGATAGCTGCATGTCTGCCAAGAAACAAACTCCCTTGGTTGAACGGGTGAGAAGAATTTTGCAAGGCAAGATTAAATCATGCTCCCTTCTCTGCTGGGATCTGAGTGTCAACCTATTGTTTGTGAACTGAGAAATTAATTGCTCCACAATGGAATTGGACTTTAAATTAGTGAGAGATTGTGTTCACTTTCAGTGGCTCAGCTGGCAGAAATATGTCCTTGATTACCTAGACAGCAAGTACTGTTCATTGTTCCATCCTTCCTCACCAATTATGTTTTTCATTCTCATAGAGCATCCTATTCCTATTAAAAATTTGAATGATTTACATCTGTCATCAGAGAAAACTGGAGTCTTCAACTCCAAATAGGCCTTGGGTGCCCTTGTGTGATGTCCAGTATTTTCCTGGAGACTGTGATTTTCTGGGCTGTGGGCAACTCTTCACTTCAAACTTTACTGAGACCACTGAGTTTACGTCAAAGTGGACCAACTCAATTTTGTCTACTCTTCCCTTGCACACAATTTCTGTCAGCTTTTGAGAATAGAGATCATCTAAGCTGTCAATTGTATAGCATCTAAAGCTGCAAAAACAGTACAATAAAATGTCCATTACATCCACCTATAAAATTATTTTTATTCTGTTTGTTGGTATCATGTTTGTTGCTCTAATGCTACCCAAGATTGGCACCCTTCTGAAAAGGAAATTCTGAATAACTTCTAAATTTTTGAATAAGTGGATTCAGAATAAGTAATGAATTTAACTGAGTATTTTACTGATTTCTCTGCACCCATTTGGACTTGCCTACAGCCTTTACTTATCCTGGAATTGCCCAATTTTGGTTTTCTTTTCTTGTTGCCATGGCCCTGTTGCCTAAATACACAGTTCCTCTCTCACCTCTTCTCCTCTGCAACTGCAACTCCCTTCAAAGCTGAGCCAATGTAAGAGCACCTGCAGAAAAGGGAGAAGAGGAAAGTCGTCCCTTCTTCAAAGCTATTCCCAGTTGTATGACCCCCATGGATCTTCCCTCTCTAGAAAGAAAAATAGCAAAATGGAAATTGTCAAGCTTGCTCAGTAGAGCATCCTGAGCTCATGGGAAGAGTGGTCCATCTCCAGAGACACAGTGCACATGGACTTTGCATGGATAAAGGAGATGTTCCCATGGGTAAAAATTACTTACAATTCTATTCAAAAGAGCCCCTGTGAGCAAAAAACAAGCTCACAGAGACATCTCTGTGTTATGGCCTTTCTTGAAATATCAGTGCTGTAACACCGTGCATTGTCTGTCTCTCTTAATCTCCTTTATAACCTGGAAGATTTAATTGCAACCTAACAATTATCAGAGAGCAAATATTTATACATATAAGAATTTGGAAACCAAAAGAACTTTCAACAACTTGCTTTAATTTTAAAAGATTTAAGCTTAGCCCCTATTCTTCGTATGTCCCTCAGCTTACCACAAGCTTCAGGAGCTCAGAAGCACAAATTCTGAAGGTGCTAGGCAGCCACAGCTGCAATCAGGTCTCTGTTTTTGAAAGGGTAAAACTTATTACACTATTCTGAAAAGCAATGAGAAGAATCTTGTCAATCTGTCTAACACTTTTAACCTTTAGCAGGTAATTTTGTGGTTTATGGTACAATTACAGTAAAGTGTTAGTATTTATATAATTGAATAAGATTGATGGTGTTCCTTTCACATAGAAGCAGCGTATAAACTTGTTCCTCTATTCAGACAGTTAATGCACTAAAACTGCTGAGTAAAACCAGGCCTGCTACTCCCTTTTGGTAGAGATCATCACTCCCCATTAAAAAATGAGATTTACAGCTATTTACAAATGCTTTCAGTTCAGCAGTCAGCTTTAAATACAGACTATTATTCTGACTTTTAGTCCAGAAACTAGGCCTGTTCTGCTTAACTTTGCATAAAGAATGCTTTCAAAAGATTTTATGGATTATAGATTATATTACTTCAGACTGGCTTCTTGTCTTGATGTCCTCATCAATTCATTCTCATATTCTTGTGACAGTACTCATATTCTTCTAACAGACTGTAGTGAACCTATGCTGATAATTCCCTTTTTTAATGAGCCAATTTCTCTATCTCTTTATAAGGAGATTCCCAAATATCTCTTTGGGACAAGAAAAGGGCAACACTTCTCTCAAATGAGATACCTTACCATTAAATTGTTTCTGTCACCCCAGTGCCTCTGTTTTCACGGTAGACCATGCAAAGAGAAACATGAGTACGGAATGCAGTTGACTAAACATTTAAGGAGAAAGGATTATTTCCTTCTGTCACACTGTAACCCTCATGTCTGTGGGTGACTTTTTTGTGGGAACTTTGGGCAAGGCTTGGAGATGTGAAGGCAGGATGATAAACTTTAAAGTCCACCATGATAACATGGCAAATACCTAACTTTTGCTAACGCTCCCAGTAATGATCTGAGAGGAACATGCTGCTATGCTGAGCATTAATATATTTATCACTCAATCAATCATGCACAGAGTCTAGGCAGGTCAGGCACTTGGCATGTGGGGAAGGGTCAGTCTGCAGAGCTCCTGGCAGTGAGATAACCCTTGATCTTGCAGAGCTGACATTTCCTCCTTTGCTTCTCCTATTAGCCTTCTTTATCTTGGTATGTCTTAAGGGTTTGCTCTTTTCCTAAATCCCGAGTGCTTTTACTCCTTTGCTAGAAATTCTTTAAATTTGCTTATACTGACTTTGCCTCATCTCTTCATCTTTTTTTTTCTATTTTTCCCCTTGAATGGCTATTAAAAACATAGGTGGCAGGATAGCTTTGGCTTACAGTTAAAATTCTTTTGACTGAAATAGGTTCAGATCACAACACACAGGCATATGTCTTTGTAGTGGCTCATATGGAAAGACAAGTGACAGAAAAGTAGTCCTGTGTCTTCTACAGCCAGAGACTGGTAACAGAGACCTTCAGAGGAGAAAAGAAAAGAAAAGAAAAGAAAAGAAAAGAAAAGAAAAGAAAAGAAAAGAAAAGAAAAGAAAAGAAAAGAAAAGAAAAGAAAAGAAAAGAAAAGAAAAGAAAAGAAAAGAAAAGAAAAGAAAAGAAAAGAAAAGAAAAGAAAAGAAAAGAAAAGAAAAGAAAAGAAAAGAAAAGAAAAGAAAAGAAAAGAAAAGAAAAGAGAAAAATAAAGGGAAAGGAGCCTTAGGAGTATCCTTCTGAAATATAAGTGCAGTTTATCAAATTTATTAACCTGATCAGAAAGATAGGATATAGTCAATTCAAATAACTCAAATTGAAGATGTAAAAGGGGAAAGGAGAAAACAGAACCTTGAAATTTTTTTGATTGAAGCTCATTTTAAAAAGCAAATGCTCTTGAATATTTGGTACTAAGACAAAGGTGCCCATTTTTCACTCCTATGGTGTACTGCAATTAGAGTTCTAAACCAAAGTGTAAGAAAATCTCTCTGTAGACATCCCAGGAAACTTGACTATGAGATTTCTTTGCCTGTTCTCTTCCCTGTTATTTTGGCCAGTTAAGACAGTCCTGCAGTTTACTAAGGGGCAATGCAATGGTTCCAAAATGTCTACAGTGTTTTAAACTTTCTGGTTTTTGGCTCTGCATATATTATTGTGCACTGAAGTTGGAGAAACACTATTGGCAAAGCTGCTAACATTAAATGACTTTCTACACGAACAGTGTATTTAAAAAACAATGACTTTGGACTGTATGCTACAAATAAAATTCTATGACAGATGAACAGAATTGAGGCTCTTAAATCACCATTTTCTATTAAATAATCACATATTTCATTGCTCTATTTGGCTTTCTAAATTGTACATTTCATTTTGGATTTGATGAAACTGATAGATTGTCTATTAGTTATGAATCCAAAAGCAGTCAGCATGTTTTAAGCAAATATGCTCATTAAATAGGAAAGAATTACTGGATCCTCCTACACAGACCAGAAAACATAAATATATTTTTGCATCTGAGGCCTATTCAGCTTCCCACAAACCATCTATGTGAATCTCCTGCAAAGATTAATATTATGGTTCTTAGTTCAAAAGGGAGCATGTGGGGTGACCATAAAAATTTTAAGGTTTTAGAGTTGAAAACTTAACTGCCATAGCCTTATTTTGGTCTATCATTTCCACAATTTTCATTCTATATACACACCCTAAAAAAAATAGAAAAACCCCATCATCACTGAAACATCTCTTCATTTTCTTGCTTCACTCATCTTTTTCTAGAGATGTGTCAGGAAATTGGCAGCTTTCCATAAAAAGCTATTCCCGCTTCTGCTGGAAAATTCCTTATTCTGATGCATAGCAGTGTTGTAAAAAGAAAATCTCCAAATATAATTTAAATGTACTATTCAAGTATTTCCAACTATTTAAAGAATCTCCGTATGGTTCCCAGCGGTATGACAACCATCAAATGCATTCATACTTGCTCCTCCCAAGGAAAGAAAAAAATGGGCTTATTTAAAAATTGATGGAAGATGGATGCTTCAGCTCCATCGCAGATCAGCGGGATCAAAGTGCCCATTTCCCTTCAGCACCCTTGGCCTCCATGAAAGCCCAGTGCGCACAGGAATTGCCTCTCAGACACCATTCAGGGATAACACTGTTGAAGCAGGCAGTCCTATCTAAGATCTGTCTCCATATAAAGTAATGAGAGGCTTGAAATCTGTCCCCCAGCTCTGCTAATCTTGCTAGGATCAATTTGTTTGGATGTAAATGGCTGCTGTTCATCGGTTGTTTAATACTGAAGCCCCACAGTCCCTCTCATTAATAAGGACTCTCAAAGAAAACATGCTGCGCTTTTATTTGTACATCTTCATCTTCTTACTCATTATAAGTAACAGTTTTACTGAGTGTTTCAATGCCTAATCATGTCGTTGTGGGTTTTTTTCCCTTCCAATCCATAGTTGTGGTTTAATATACCATTACAATTTAAAGCCCCTGTAAAGAAAAAGTGGTTCTTATCTTCTGCAGAAATGACTTTCATTAAGCATCTTCCGACAGTGGATGGGAGTGTGGAAGTACTCAAAGAAAAACTGTAAATTGTGGTGCTGTTAACTGCAAGCACACTGGAAGGCATAGAAGCCTCAACAGCTTTGGGAATAATGAGTCAAAATGATGGTTTTTTTGCATTAAAGCTGATTGCAAATAAAGGCAGAAGTGTTTTCAGCCTGGCATTTGACTCCTGCTAAGCTTTGATCAGAGTGTGCAGTTTCAGGGACAACAAGGAGAGCATGTCCCAAAGCCTGAAAGACCCATGCCCTGTGACACCACACACCTAGCAGATTGCAGCCTGATTTCCTGGGGACATTGTGTAGTTTGTCACCTTATGTTCCAAGCCAGTTGCTATGGTCTGGAGATCTTGGCTGACTTTTGGCTGCTCTTAAAGGAAAAAGTCAACAGATTTATGTTTATTCTCAGTTGTGACATTCCATTATCAAGTTCAGCAGCAATCTAGTGGCTGCAGAAGCAGCAGAGATTAGGAAGCTACTAGAAGCTACAGTGAACAACCAGCATGGTTCCCATCCAGCAAAAGAAAGTTCACACCCTTGCTCTTCTACTTCCCTGTTTTTCTTTCTGCACAATTGTCCTAGATAGGAGAGAAATCTTCTCTGCAAAAGATCCAACATTCCTCACTGCTAGAAAATTGAAGTGGTATTCAGCCTAAATGTCCTGAATTCTCTTCATTGTTTTCTCTTCTGTATCTAATTTTGTGAAAATTACAATGAGAGGGTCATTTAGTTGTCTTGATAATACACTACTCTTGATGATACTCTTAGTCACAAAATACACAGACACAAGGATATAAACCAAGGCAAAATCCAGCTTATTAGCTTTTTTTGTTGCTTAAAGCTTGTCTTTGTGGATTCAGCTGTAATCACTTGAATTCTGGGGCCTTCTTATTTCACATGAAACAGTGACTTCCTAAGCAGCCCAAGCAGCACCAAGTCTGTGAGGTGACCAGGAAAATGCAAGACTCATTGGTCATTTGTGACAGGCAAAGCCCCTGCATAGTTAAATATCAGAGATCAAAATAAAACCATGAACATAGACAGAGAAATGGGTAAATCAACTCAGAGGGTCTACAAGGCTCCATGACTAAACATCCTGCGCAGTACTGTACAAGATTATTAACCCCTGAGAACTTATTTTCTCTAAATTGAGTGTAAAAGCAGTTTCCTATTTCCAAAAAGTGTCAGAGACTAAAAATTACCGGCTAGTACTTCAATTCATCTTTTCAAGTTGAAGATGGCATAGGAGTGTGAAGCACTCTTGCTATCTAAGATGTAATCATCAGCAGCTTGAGGAATGCACTCCATGGCCTACAGAGAAAGCGGAATCTCAATGAGGAACCCATCAAAGAGTTTCTGGTGCTAATAGGTAGTAGCTGAGGAAGTAGCACAGACTCCTGGTGATCTTTGGTTTCACACCACCAAGGATGTGGACCATTACTTTCCAAATATTAAGATGCATTATTTGAAGGAGGATACTGCAGTGACACATATCCAGTCTCAATGATTATTTACAAATATCAAATAAGGCTTAGGCATGACAGAGATAAGTAATATTTTTTTCATAAATATATATTAATACCTATATATGTACTTGATTTTGAGGAAACAGCACCAAGTGCATCAATTTATTTAACAATCGGAGTGACACTCAGCAGCCAGTGTAAGAAATAATTTAGTCAATGACCAGTTGTGACTAAATCCTTTGCTGTGTGGTTTACCAGTTGTAAGCACCACCTTCTACATAACAGCACAGGGGCAATTCAACATAGCTATGTTGCCATGATTCTACCAAAAACCACAGTAGTCATTAGAGTTATTTTCAAGAAAAGCTCCAGAGGTTAATAAGCATGCAATTGTTTTATACCCACGGGCCTATTAACCTACCGTTTCTTACAAGATTTATGCACAAAACTCAGTGGGAGTTCTCTAAGAAGATTTGCATGTCTAGTCCCCATTAGTGTTAATAGGAGGCATGCATATCAATGCTTTTTACACGATAGGGAATAACCTTTCTTTGAAGACTTTAATGAGAATTCTTTTTCACTCTTACTCTACCGTATTAAACCCAAAAGACAGTCCAGATATTTGTACTATCCTTTATCTTTCTGACTAAAATGTTCAGCTCAGAAAACTCTCCTCCCATCCATTATTTTCTTCTTCCTATTATCACTTTTTCTTGCTTCCACATTCTTCCCCTCCCACTTTTTTCTTTCATCACTAGATGGACACCTTAAGAATCTCCACCAATGTGAAAAACAACATTGTTCTTTTCACCTTAACAGTGTTATACCCTTTCAAGCCATAGGAGAAGAAAGGAAATGCTCTGTTCAACTTGGTTCTTAAGGCAACAAGTAATAGGGGGGTGCAATTTCTTCCCAAATAAACTTTCATTACAAGATATGTGATACAGGGTTTCAAAAGGAGAGTGGATGAGAACTTGAGAGAGAAACAGTTTGAGGGACATTAGCTAGACAAATAGTAGGAAGATCAGGAAATCCCTGACCTGAGTATAGCTGATGGCTGGAAGAATACTCAGGAGAAGTATCACACATCATTGACCTTTGGCTGTTTACATGGGGTCACTGTTGGAGACAGGATACTGAAGTACTCTGCTTGTTTCATATTATGTTGGATGTTGTGGTATTAATCTGTCTTTATATCACCATATGCTGACCCTCCACATCAGAAGTTTAGTAGATCAAAATCTGATAAGGAAGGGGAGAAGCTGCCTGCCTATTGCTTCACCCAGTGCCCAGGTGAGGCTCACCCTACAGATGGGCTTGGTACAACAGACATTAGCTCACAGTAACTTCCCCTGCTTATTCTGAAGTTTAAAGGAAAAAATAGCACCGGGCTGATCCTAGGAAGGAGGGGAGAGATGAACACATTCTCTGACTGACTTTCCAGATGAGGAGGGGCAGAGGAATAGGAGCTGACACAGTAAAAACCACCGTGAAATTAAGCTGTTAACGTGAGTATGTGCTTTTGCTAATTGTCAGAGACTCAGCCCTGCAAACTGCTTCTGAGGAAGGAAAGCCCAAGGAAAATCAAAGATTAGGGGATTTGTGGAAAGTAGTGGTCTTCCTCTGATGGAGAGTTTTGCTCAGATCGCAAATAACATGTCTTATCCAGTACGTTGTTGGCAATTCCCTAAGCAGCTGGCACAGCTGGAACATACCAGTTACATGGACTTCATTAAGCAAAGACAATTTTTTTCAAGGTTTTGATAAAGTAATCAGTGCTAGGATTTTCATGATATCTCCTTGACACAGGCAGAAGACTTCCCTACTAGTTTCAGCTGTGGAGGTGAGATTTTTCCTGACTCAGTTGTTTCTGGGAATGAAGCTTCTGTTTTACCTACTATCAGAGAACTGTGGTGTGAGGTTTCGTTGTGAAGCTGAACAGATGTTGTGTAGCATCCTAAATATACCATATGTTGCAAAGCAGGGGATGTTTATTCTTAAATGCGTAATTTGCAGAGCAATTTTGAAACCCCTTGTGACAAATGATTCAGCTCTTCAGAGAGCTTGATTGGTGTATATCATCTAGCAGGTAGTACTCTAGCTCATATTTGGACTTTTTCTATGCAGTGTTTGTTGTTCTCACTTGATTTAGTTAGCTTCTTTATCACCTCACAGCACAGTGCATGAATCCTCAAGAAAGGGCTATAGGTTATATAATTTAGAAATACGGTGTAGCATAGGATTTGAGGGTGTTTCTCTATGCTTGTTTTCTTACAGAGGTCAACAAAAATACCCCATGACTGTGTAGGGTTTGGAGCATGTACCTGCATCTTCCTCTTTCTCCCTCAGAACGGACTCCCTTCTTTTTCTTCAGACTAATATAAAAGAAACAGATGCTTTGACTTTATTGTTCCCTATAGTGTTGCAGAGTGTTTCTCTTAAGGGAACCTTTAAGGTTGTTCAAGCAATTGCAGTTTCCAAAAGATGGCTACCTAAAAAAGGCAAGTTTTAAATAAAAACAAAATTCCAAACAAACAAAACCCCACACAAAACCCCCTCCCACAACCAACCAAAAAAAAAAAAAAAAAAAAAGCCTCCATCCAAACAACAACAAAAAACCCCAACAAAACAAGACCCAACTACTTTTTATGTCTTTGGATCCCAAAATGGATGTATAATTCATTGCACCTGTAGTCAATTATCCATTCAAAACAATTGCTATTTCACAGTGATTAGCTGATTTGCCAGTATGAGAGGCAGCTGTTTTTTCCATAGCCAAGTAGTAAAGCACAATGAAATCTTCTGAGCCCAGATCCTTCTCTTTTTAGAACCACACAGAGAAATAATCTTTCTCCTTCAAAATAAAACTTTCATTTTAAAATAAAAAACAGCATTATTTCAGGTTTCAGATGGAAAGGCAGCAGTATTTGATTTGAAGGTTTTCTACATGGACAGGTGTTCTCAGTGGAGACATGGAGACTAATTTCTTGACTCTTTCTAATGGACAATATTAAAACATTTGGCATACTGTGTCCCTTGATTCCTGGCTTCTGTAATGTTGTCAGTGTTGTCATGAAAACTCTTCTCTGTCCTTTCTGTGGTTTTTAAGCCTTTGGGATTTTTTTTCTCCCAGCTACCAAGGCTGACTCTAGTTGCTGAAATATGAGGAACTGTTGGCCATCTCTTGTGTATAGTGTCATAGAATAGTTTGAGTTGGAAGGGACCTTTTTAAGGTCATCTAGGTCAAAATCTCTCCAAAGAGCAGGGGCATCTTCCACTAGACCAGGTTGCTCAGAATCCCTTTCAACCTGTCTTGAGTGTTACCAAGAAAGGGGCATCAACCATCTCTCTGGACAACCTGTTTCAGTGTTTTACCACCCTCATTAGAAAAAACAAAACAACAAAACAAACCTTATTTCTCATTCTCCAAATTAACCCTCCTTTATCTTAAAACCATCACCCCTTGTTTCATCACAACAGGCCCTGCTCTAAAGTTCGTCCCCATGGTTCTTACAGGCCCCTTTCAAGTACCGAATGGCTGTGATAAGGTCTCCCAGTAACTTTCTTTTCTGTGGGCTGAACAATCTTAATTCTTTCAGTCTTTCCTCATAGTAGATGTCATCCACCCCTCTAATGATCTTCATGGCCCTCCTCTGGATTAATTCCAACAGGTCCATGTGTCCAGGTCTGTTCTGGGATCCCAGAGATGGATGCAGTTCTCCAGGTGGGGTTTTACAAGACGAGAGCAGAGGGGCAGAATCACCTCCCTCAATCTGCTGGCCACACTGCTTTGGATGCAGCCCAGACCACAGTTGGCTTTATAGGCAAGTATTTTAGGCATCATAAGACATTTTTGTTGAAAAACCCGTAAGTTTAGGAAAATAACCTGGTCCTATTTCCACCCTTAGTCATACTGATATGTAATGGGGTGAATTCCACTAGGTCAATAATATTACACAGAATTAAAACAGATGAAAATAATTTAGAAAGAAGAACATAAAAAGAACAAGCTATAGCATTTGGATATTTATTTTTAAGAGGTGTAGAGTAATTCACTACAGATAAGCATTTGATGGAGTTACAGCTCATAAAAGTGGTTCTCCTTCATCTAATCCTTCTGGATTCATTCTCTGCATGGGATCCACTCATATTAAAGCTCAGCAATGAGGTTGTAAAGGACAGTTAATGGAGGGAAAGCAACTTCTCCCTCTGTTTGCTTTAACATGTTGGTGCAGTTGTAAGGCTGAATTGTACTTTTGGTAGAGACTTCCAGGAATAGTTATTACTTTCCAGGCAATAGTGAAGCTTTAATTTCTTCCAGTTTCTGAGAGTTTGATGATCATCTAATCTGATGAGCCTGTTATAACCTAAGATGTCAACCCCATGGGAACAGCCTCATGTGCTGTTGGAGCAGCACTCTTAGGATGTACGGCTTGGAAGAAAAATAATTGTTGCCTGACACTTAGGCCTCAATTCAGTTACCTGAGCAGAGGCATCTTGTGCTCAGGCACTGTAAGGTACCAAAAAGATGCCTGGACAGGACTAGAATGTTTAATGCTAGTTTGTTTGATGCTTGTTTTAAGAAAAAAAAAAAAAAAAAACAAAAAAAAAAACCACAAAACAACAAAAACCCTAAAACCAACCCACTGGTTACCCATATCCTTCTGCAGCATGAGCTAGAGATCAGCGGGGATACCCTGGGGCAGGAGCAAAGCACTGAATCAAGCCATGATATTCTGATATCTCTTAAATGGCTAAACAGGGAAACTGCAGTCAGAGAGCTGAGGAAAGACTGCAGCTGACCAAGCAGGCAAAAAAAAGGGCTGAGATACCTCATGGTATTTTTCAGAACTGGTAACCAGTATTGTATCTGTTTTTTTATTATTATTTAATTTGATTGTGTTTTATTTAATACTTCATTGAGTCTTTTTCTCCAATTAGGAATAGAATAGAATAGAATAGAATAGAATAGAATAGAATAGAATAGAATAGAATAGAATAGAATAGAATAGAATAGAATAGAATATTAACTTCAAAGGCTTCTAAAACTGAAATCGACTTACAGATTTTTATGGAGGCTAAAAGGAATGTTCAAAATTAGTTTGGTTGTCTTGCAAGGATAAAATGAGAAGAGGTTCTTCGGGAGAAACTGATTTCTTTCTGGAAGGAGATGTTCTAAAAGACCTAGAAGGAAATATTTTGAGACCTTTTCTCTGGGATAATTTGGGGTCTTCCTTTGGAGAAGTTAGAAGTGTAGTGACATGAAAGCATAATAATATAAAAGGTAAGTAAGAATTATTTTTTAAAATGCCATAGATTAAATTATTTAATTAACAATTATTTATTAATTCTTCACAAATTAAATAATTTTTTTTAAATACCAGATTCTTTGTTCAAATTTGGCTTCTCCATTTAGTGCAATATGGCTATTCTTCTTAGAACAATTTCTGTATGCAAATCATACAGTAAATCAGCTAATCAGAAAGGCAATGTACATTCTTCTCTTAATAAGAAAGATGTAATCCACATTTGAATCCCAGCACAGGAGGGTCAGTGGGAGGAAAATGCTCCCTGACATAGCAAGTACAGGATTCTCAGAACTCAAAAAGTTCAAACACCAGGAAGTCGCATGATCTAAACAGTAGAAATCTTTCATCAGTGCTGAGTCCTCACCACAAAAACTTAAAAGGGTGTCTTGCTTTTCCTTTTTTCCTCTTCAACTACCTACTTGTTTCTCTGATCTACATCTGAAAGAAGAGCTTGTTCAAAATCACTAAGATATGACAAGAGAGCAGCAGATCTCTATCTGAAGCATTATATTCAGTGGATGCACTTTCAGTCTCCTTATAAAGCCAACAAAGGAAAAATTGCACAAAATGTTTTGCAGTGATCATAAGAAAAAATTTTTCCACTTTCATGTTCTTTAGCAAAACTGACAAGAACAAGGAAAACCCCACATGACATAATAGATGCCACTTTCTTCTTTGAGATGTCCTTTCTACGTTTCTACATAAAATTTGAACTATTCAACTTTTGTTGCAGGGTTCAGTGTTACTTTTGTCAATCACAAGGATTTGTCAACACAAACCAAGCTCAAAAATGGTGCTAAGATAGAATACATACACTTGTATGCCCTCTTCCATATGCTGACCACATTTTAGAAGCAGTAAGTAATGGGGACATAGCAGGGATTTACTTGCCCTTCTCATTTTAAAACATTTAAACTCCACTACTGATTTCACAGGTTTAAGCTTTTCTCATCAATTAAAAAAATTGCAACAAATTTTGCTCTAAAATGAAATCAAATCAATATTGTTATATGATTTTAACCTTAAGATCCAACCTAAATCTAATAAAAATGTCAAGAGCTATCATAAAGTCATGAAGACTTGTACCCTTCTGACCAAAGCACATGTCTTAATCTTGTAGACTCTAATAATTGCTGATAATAATTCAGTAAAGCTACATAACTAGAAAAATAGGAGATAATACAACTAAAGTGAATCATCTAGTAAGATAATTTGCTACCTGGATAATGTTTGCAAACATATATATGTATATTCTATCTATCTATATGTACATGAGCATGATGTGAAATTTATATATATATGAAAGAGCAGTAAGGTGTCATATATTGAAGAAGAATTTCCCTGCTGAGAAGAGAAAGTAAGTGTATATTTCCTGGATGTGAGAATTTAATGTCTGGGTGTCATAGGCAAGAGCTTCTCCATCTCTTGATCAGGGGGAGGTAAAAGTGCCAGAAGATCTTGGTTAAGGAGGGTGAAGGGAACCCTATGTACATGACCCTGTATTGCACAGTACAGCTCAGTTCTTGACTTGTGATTGCAGAGCTTCCTGGATTTTACTAGAATGAAAGAAAAATCCTGCTTTGGAAAAAATCCAAACATGTTTGTTCTTCCTTGTATCAAAATTCTTCCATGAATATCCATGAAACATTGGATGTACTTAGTTCTGTGATTTCTATCACAGCTGGTAACAGGGAAATACCTGTACCATTTTTGTTTGTATTCCCTTTCCTGTACCTTTTAGGAATATAAAAGGAGGGTTTTGTCTGCATGAGTATCTTGGGAAGCTATTCTGTGAATGACTTTCTTCAATGGTAATCTATGCTTCTGTCCCCAGTACTCAGAGCAATTACAGGACAAAACAGCGGCTCTAACCATCCTCTCTCCCTAGCAGATTACATTTTCTCACTACAGTTAAGTGAACTTTGACCTCTAATCCATTTAAAATGCAGCTGCTGAGTTCTTCTCTTTTGCCTGTTGCTCTCATTCTCTGAGTATTTTCTTTTTCACTTCTTTTTTCCCTTCCCCCTCCCATTTCACTCACTGCTCTACCTTATCCTACTCCTCACAGTATGATCTGCCTCCCCTTGAAGGTCGTTCACACCATTCTCTCCCTCCCTCCTTGTCTAGTCAAGTCTCTTATCTCGGAACATTAATTTAGCTTGACTACAGTGAGTGAAAGTAATAAAAAATAATTGGCTATTTGCAATACTCCTAATCAAGGTTGTATTCATGTTTCTTTCTCTTTAGAGTTATAAGGTAATAAAAACAAGTTGCTCTCTGTGAAATGTATTGAAATCCGTTGCTAGATAAACATTATACAAAAATGGAAATATAGAAATGTTAAATTTTAACTATTCTAGAAATGATAGGATGCTTACTTCCTAAAGACAAGTTCCAATTTAATTGCTTCCCTCTCAGTAGAGTTGTCAGAGATCAGCATTTGTGACTGACATGGACATTTAACAATATGAATCATAACATTTCTGTTTAGGTTGGTAGAGTCATGACTATTGTGAAACATCTACATTTTAATTTCCTAAATTTGTATCCTTTTAAATTGTGATCGCGACACAGCAATAGAAAGGAAATTCTGTTTAGATGTTGTCTTTCTAGACAAAGTTCTCACTGTCCTTCTAGAGCTTCATGATCAAAGTTGTGTCCAACTCAAACCCTACAGTTCCTGACCTTCTGCTGAATTATTCCAGCTGGAGAAGAAACTGGGGATCAGCTAGTGGCCTCCATAACTGATTTTCTGTTCTTTGGGGTAGACTGTCTCTTCTTCTGTTTCTTTTTAAAGTCCACAAATGCATGTCTTTAAAATGGGATTAATCCAAAAATCCCAAAGACATTTTTCCAGACCACAGAGTCAACTCCCTTAGTCAGCAACCTGGCTTACGTTTCCTGCTTTAGACTGGTATCATTAGAGGCTGGGTAGGCTTTCATTTTAGTCTCCTCTTTCTCCCTGTTGCTCCATTTTTAGCACTTTTCACACTTTCCTTCCCATGAAACAATACTCTGAAATGCTCTCCTTAATGTCAGTTTTCCTTTTTCCCAGCGGACTTGCATCCACCTTTGAAAAGAAAAAACGTATCTAACTTCTTTCTTATCCTAAATAAAAACACCAGTTTCAATGAGGTTAAAGCCAGTCCATAACAGAAACCTAATGTCAATGCTACACATTCTTACGTGGCTTCAATAGTTCGCAATCCTAAAAATCTAGGTGTAAAATAAATGACATATTTCTATTGATCATAAACTCAATGCTACAGCTACAGACTCATATAACTTTATCCTTTCCTTGTCCTGCACCACCCTTCAGTAGCTAGGAGATTTCTCAATCCACAGCAGTCATATAGAAGGGATTACTTTGCAATTTCAGTTGTATCTAAGTAATCTTTTACAGAAAAAAAGAAAAATCACTATTAAAGCAATTGGGAACTATTTTACTCACCTATAAATCAAAATAGGTGATGATATTTTAGTTTATTTCACTGAAAAAGCTCATTCTAGGACTGAGACTAAGTATAGGGAATTCATCTGGAAATGTGTTGTTTTTCAGAAAGGTGAAAGAAAATGAAATACAGAAAGAAGCCTTGAAATAACCTTATTTCAGAACACAGCAAATTAGTGTCTTCCTGAGTCCTCTTTGAGCTGTAGCTTTGTTTATGAAGAATGGAACAAGTGGTAAACTTTGGCCTTGTGCTGTTCACTGTCCTCGACTTCACAGAAGCATAATGTACGTTCTTGTTTAATCCCAGCATCAAGCTTCCCCTTCACTTCACTGGCAGCAGCCCATGGCTCTTTGATGAGGTGATTTCATGAGTTTTGTTTTGCTGAGGAGGAGCCAGACTCTGCAAGTCTTCCTTACCGTCACATGTACGTTTCTTGCTGAGTCCATCAGCATGGAATTGAATAAGTGAGAAAGTAACTTTTGGTCCCATGGCTGGAGTAAAGCCTTTGTCAAGATGTCAACCAGTCAAGAAAATTTAAAAGCACTATAGAAAAATTTAGATTCTGAAATTAGGCTAAATGAGTGGACTTCAATATAACATAGTTGTTTTACAGACTGATTTTACATTGTGACCTAACCATGATAAGATAATGAATCATCCTTATCCACTTAAGGATTAACTAACTCTGGTCTGACACATTTCATGAGAAACGCTGCCTGAGGGTTACCAAATCCATTTTGTCCTTTGCATCAGATCCTGCAGGAAAGGAAGGACACATAGAGCTATATCTAAATAATCCCAGGCACAGCAGATGGACCTTGAGCTGTCTTTTCTGCTGTAGATCCATATGTAGAATTATAGAATTGCTTAGATTGGAAAAGACCCTTAAGATCATTGAGTCCAGCTGCTAACCCAGCACTGCCAAGTCCACCACTAAACCATGTCCCTAAGCACATCTACACTTCTTTTACATACCCCAGGGATGATGACTCGGCCACTTCCCTGAGCAGCCTGTTCCAATGCTTGACAACTCCTTCAGTGAAGAAATTTTTCTTAATATCCAATCTAAACCTCCCCTGGCATAACTTGAAAGAGGAGAATTTCCTAATGCTTCCACTGAAATCCTATTTGCACAACGTAACATTTTCCTTTTGATTTAGGTATAAAGGATATAAAACTCAAGGCAATGAAAATAACATTTACAGGGTTGGTTGTTTTTTATAAGCCTCAGGGAAAAAGAATATCAGAGTTAAGGTTTCCTTCCTTTTTCTTTAAGCCATACTGTTAGTCATAAGAAAAATATGATGGTAACTTGTTATCTTTTGTAACTCTTGCTGTAACACCTACAGAGAACAATGTAAAGCAAGGATGCAGTGACATGTCTTAAATTAGATCTCACTTTAGCCAGCTTCAAGAGGGTATTATATAGCAGCACAATTTCAAAAAGCAATACATTCCTTGGACTTTTTTTTATAATAAATCACGATTTCCAGGGCTGGCAATTCCCAGTATCCCCTTTGCTATTATTTTAGCAGCAGTACACCCTTGGAAAAAATACATGTTCCCTGAAAGTGCCAAGATCCTTCTTGCAGTCTGGTCACAGGCTGCACTTGAATGCATCAGCCTGTGGGTTACCCCAGGAACCCCTGCATGACAAGGGTTGTTCTCAGCCACACTCTGCTGTCAGCACACATCCTGGGCACTGCCATTGAAGTGGCTTTATACAAATAGAGAAGGGACAAGTACCTTCTGTACCTTCAAGTTCTCTCCAACACAGTTTTGGCACGGATGAACACTCTAGGGTGCTGCCTTAATGCAAACAACATTCGCAAATTGTTAGTGTGACAAGAAGAAAAACAAAAAAAAAAAGACATCAAGATTTAAGGCACATTACTTTGTTAGATATGGATTTTCCAACCTCTGTCTACCGAAAGGTGAGAAGGGTAATGCAGCAGCGCAAGCACCATATTTCCAAATATCATAACTTTTGCTGAGTTACACATGAGCATTCAGGCTCCAAATGAGAGAAGGGTAACTTCTTCTTACTTTTTAGTGGTGGATGCAAATGGCTTAGATTCAGCAAGTTATCTAAGCACACAATTGGCCATTGAATTAAATGGGACTTACCCACTTAAAGTCAGGATGAGCACTATAACACTGAGATATTAAAAATAAACTAGGGTACAGCAGTACAAAACTTGAGACCATCCACCATCTAAAGCACAGGAAAAATTGAGAGGCAAAGGAACAAATCCAGCATACAATGTTTAATACCTTTAGGCATGATGAGATAATAAGTAGGTTATTGTTTTCTGAGCCATTAAAGGAATGCATTGGTTTTAAGGATGCTCTTATTTTTAGTGAAATTTTAGTTCTCACAGGAAATACAGACAGGCTCTTCCTATGGCTTGCAATGTGTTTGCTAGAAACAGCCATCTGCTTCTCCTGCTTTCTCCTAAGGGGAATAAATTCCTTACATCTGGCCTGTATAATAGGACTTAGTGCCAGATCCTAGACCAAATGAAGTTAAATGATGTCTTTCCCTTAGTCAGGAAAAAATCAGGATTGTATCGCTTTTATAGCTGACATCTCCTGCTGCTTTTGCTGTTTTTTGTTTTGAGTCTTATCCTATTCCAGATAATGGGCAGATGTTGCTGCCCATATATCCTTATTTCTAGATTTATGCATAGGAATTCTCTTGCCTTGCTCAGCATAGACGCTCAGTACTACCTATTTTCCACAGAGCTTTTAAAAACTTTTAATTGTCTGAGTCCTAGAGAAAAAACTGCTTAGAAAATCCAAAAATTTAGCAAGTAGGAGCTTTCTACTTTCCCAGTTCCTTTCTTGTTTTCTATTCAGATAATTATTTGTAATTTCTTTTAGCTTTATCCTTTTTTTTTTTTATATATTAATATCTCATTCTCTGTGTTTTATCTGCTGTTCAGCTCCAGTATCACAGAAACCGCCCATAGTCATTTATTCAACATAGAACTTTTATTTTCTCTACTGAAGGCTTAGATTTTGCAGGTAATTTCTGCAAGCAGGTCAGAATATTCCACAGGGAGAGAGGTTCCCAGGATTTTCCTTTCTCCTAAAACAGCTTCTGTGGGCAAGAGCAGGTCTACATTTTACATAGAATAGACCTGAGGAGTTGTTACATTTCTCCTTATTAATCATATAGCAGTTGGTAAAAAATAGAGATATATGCTTGTCTTAACACAGGGAAAAATTTAATTATTATGTATCTAATAAGATTTTATACCCAGCCAGTACTGCCGAGTTAATTGCAGAAGAAGTGGGGAAATAAAATCAACCAAAAAGTTACTGAAGTACAGCATGGCGCAGTAAAATGCTGCTGCCATGCAGAACACACTGTGAGTTTCTGTTATGAAGCAAATTGTATATATTCAAGAATTAGTGGGTTTGGTGAAAACTTTGCTGATTTGAGATACGTTTCTATTAAAGGACGGATAGTAGTAGAGTATGGAACAGCTTGTACATGGTAAAGAAAGGAAGAGTCTCCCTAAAATGCAAAAAAACTGAGAGGAACTGTGGCAAAATCAAGTTTATAATTTTGTAGGCATGTCAGACTTCACAATGTAATGCAATACAGTGTTTTCTAAGCAGTAAGGATCCTGAATCTGGTTTTAGGATTGGAAATGAATGCTGCCAGTGTATTGTACTGTTAGTACTTGTCACTATTTCATCTTTTTTAGGACCATCAGATAACTTAGTATATAATCAGTTCTCATGATGTAATGAAATCACCTATCAATTGTTTATTGAATTCAGCAAATTCATCCTTAAATGTTTTGGTGATTCTTTTCAAAGCGACAATTGTAATTTGTTGTCAGTCCAGATCTAATTTAATCTCTGAATGTCCCCTGGGACATTCTGTTCCTTCAAGACAATCTTCACTGCAATTATTAGCATTTAAATGGTAGCTTGTTATTACTGTAAACAGCAATAAGCATCATCCAAAGAACATTCATCACTACCTTACTCCCTCAATGCACGAATGCAACAATAAAAGCTCTATGCCACTTTTACTTGTGTATTTGCTGCCATAGCTCCTAATTTTTAAATAGCAACATATTATATTTATGATACATATTCAAAAATATACAGTTTTAGGTTTGACTTTCAAATCTAGAGTGTGGATATTGACATTAAATATATATACATATGCATGTGTGTTGCTGCCTTCTCATGGAGAGTTCTGATTTTAGTCACACTAACTAGTGCTGCTAGAACTGATTGTCTGTCTATTTTTTCAGGAGATTGGTGTCACCTCTGATGTTCTGGTTTAGAACATCTTTGTAATGCCATGGAACATGAAAGCAGACATCGGGGAGAGTGGGTGTCTGATGTGAAAGAGTTTTTCCGTGCACAATGCTAGCAAATACACAGTATGTGCTCCAAAATAGCTCCTCTCCTCCATTCAGCTCTTTTTTATACTTTCTTTAATGTGTTCTTGAATTGAAACCAGTCCCTCCATCCTCTGCAGCAATGCACTGCTCTCTCCTTATTCAAATCTCATCTCAAGGTGTTTTGAAGAACTCTTAATAATCCCTAAGCAGGGAAAGTATGTGATAAGTAGGACATACAATTCGTGGAGAGTGCCAGCTTGTGGAAGAGCTACCCAGAGTCAGAGGCAAAGGATGTCTTGCAGTAATCCTTACACCTTGGCCTGCATCTGGCTGTCATTTCTGCTGTTTCCTTTGCAATTAAGAAGGATATCTTTTCTTCTGAAAGCACCAAGGCAATTAGCGGTTCCAGAAAACCAGGCTTTTAAATTTCCTCATGTTCAGCCAGAACGAGGAGGGTACAGGCTGCAGGGTACAGCCAGCAGCAAATGCCTACCTAGTGGTCTCCAGTGTCCATTTAGCGATCCAGGTTTATCCCACCCTGCCACCCTCCTCCTCGCCATTTGAGCTAAGTGACAGATTTCTGCCTTACATCCTGTCACCATGGAGAGTCCTTCTGAAAGCAAGGCACAGGTGTTTCACTCACTGAGTCCTGAAAGCAAGGCACAGGTGCTTCACTCACTGCAAACACTGCTTAGATGTTTCACACTTCATAGTGTGGAGCTCTCCTCTCGTGTATGAGGCTCTGCAGGATCTGGTAATCAAAGAAAGTGATTAGGGTGCCTTAGCTCCTTGTCCACCTGCTCTGGCCTCCCTGGAACATTCACTTCTCCTTCTGCACTACTCCTCAGTCCTGCTTCAAATGTCTGAAACTACTTATAGCTAAGCTGGGAGGCTCATAACACAAGTTACTAACTTCATGAAGTAAATGCAGAAAGGTATTAGCAGAGATTGAGTATTACTACCAAGCAGAACATGTAATGCTATGAGTCTATATCTCGATGCTGTTTCAAAACAGTCACTTCTCCCTCCACATCGGACATTTTTATTCCAAGCACCTGCTTTTTGAAATAAGCAAAAAAAGGTCTAAACTTCCACTCCTACTGTTCAGTGAGATTTGGGGTTTATTTTTGTTTAATATATTTATCTTAGCTATTTTCTGCCCTTCTAAAACAAACAGACCTTCCTAAAAAGGTCGTATAAGAAACCATCTTCCTGCAGAAAACATGTTGGTGACAATTTTTTCATGGAGTTGAGTCAACTAATATGAGAGAACAAGACAAAGTTTTAAAAATCTTTCCAAAAACTAAATTACAAAAATGGTACTTGAAAATAAACCAGGAGTACAAAGGGACACGAGATATTTAAGTGTGAGGAAGGCAGAGATTTTGGATTTTGCAAGAAAATTGTATTTCTTAAGCTAAAATGGCATTGCTTTCTGTTTTCAGTTAATAGGTAATAGATGTTTGGGGCCATAGAACCACAGAACAGGCTGACTTGGAAGGGACCCACAAGGATCATCAAGCCCACAAATGCTGTTTCTGTACAGGGCAACCAAATTGTTAAACCTTGTATCTGTGAGCATTGTTCAAACACTTTTTGAACACTGATAGGCTTGGAGCCTTAACTGATGCCAGCAAGGGGGTTTATTTACAGACACAAATGAGATGGGGTTGCTATAGAATGTGTTTTGAGTTGTTTATTTTTCAGCATCAGTCTTATTACATGATTATGACAAAGGGAAGATGCTAGCAGCTCCCATTTTAGGAAGCAGGCTAGAAAACCTAATGTTACAACATACTTTATAAGCTTCTTGACTAATCACACAAAGCAAAAACATATTGACAGTAGTTCTATCCAGTCACCATAAGCACACGTATTTTTGGTTAACACAATGCTTGCTTATTTCGAATACAATACCTAGTTGTAAGCCTTAAAACACAACACACAGAGCTCTATTATTAAGCTTTAACCTTCCTAATATCTTGCTAGATAAACTTTCTGCAGCTTAAAGAACTATTCAGACAAACGTTAATACACAGACCATTGTTCTATTTGCCCTTGCTTTTTCTACAGTTTAAATAATTTTTCTGCTGACCTATCTCATAGCTGCTGCTTTAGCTTTACTCACAGTTCTGGTGTATCTGAAGTTTGCCTTTTGCAGCTTTCTCCAAAACCCTCTAATTTTCCCTCTAATTTTGTAAATTCCCACATTAACCACTTCCCTGGAGAGTTTGTTCCAGTGCTTGACCATTCTTATCAGTGAAGAACTTTTTCCTAATATCCCATCTGAACTTCCCCTGAAGCAACTCTAATCTGTTCCCTTATGTCCTATCACTGGACACCACAGAAGAGACGGGCACTACCCCCTCTGTTTGTCCACATGAGGACATTGTAGGCAGCAAGTAGGTCACCCTTGGTCTCCTCTTTCTGTGCTGAGCAAATCTAGTGTATTTTAGGTATTAAGGCCAGATTAATGTGTGCTGTGAGTTTTAAAAGCTTTCAATAAGGAAATATTCGGCCCTTCATATTAAGTATTTTACTAATCAAAATACAATAAAATATCTTGGGTTTTTTTCAATTAAATAGATAAATAATACTAATACCATGAAAGAAATTTACATTTATGTAACATTTCTCATTGACAAAGAATCTCCAAACAATTTATTGATAGTCACAGAAATTTCTAATTAGGAGTACTTCCTTTGATTATTTCTGCTTAAATATGTGTCTTTTTAATCACCAGAACGTCAGGCTAAAGTATATTAACTGTGTCATTTTCCAATCTACAGCCTTAAAAGTGATGAACTAAATCTGTAACCTCCTACTGTGCTAGCTGAGTCCTTCCTGGAATGAGTAATCTCACTGAATTCAATGATGCTACTCATACAACTGATTAGAAGTGTATTAAAATGTTGTGCAGCTTAGATCTATTCATGTCAGGGGAAATTCCATCTTTTTAAACTCAGTAAACCACGATTTAATCCCAGGAGAACATAAGGTCATTTTTCCTCTGGGAATAACAGAAAAATAGAATCCTGAAAGGAAGAGGACCCTGCTCAGAGCCACATTAGTCTCATGGTCTGCTGGTTGTTGCTGGGAATGGTGAAAGTCATGCTTCTGACTTGCTGTACAGAAACAAGAATTATTTTGCAGACTCACCCGTCCTCAAATCTGCTGTCCACTCTTACACAAAGTGTCATCTGGTGTTGAAAGTTTTTATGTGCATCTTGTTCAGGCAGATGAAGAAGGAGTTAAGACACTCAATTTACTTTTGTGAAAGTTTCTCTTTAGGGTTTTTGCACAGATCTAAAGCTTGAGAGAGGCAGTTCCACCAGAAAGATATGGATGAACTGGAGTCTTCTTTGCTCCCCATCAGCTAGAATAACTGGTTGTATAAAAAAAAAGGTTATAACCTAAATGGTGGAAAAATTGTCACTAGTTCATTAAGGTGGAAGCAGGAAATGCTACTTTTGACTTTAGCAAGTGTTTTAAAGCAAAAATACAAATTTAACTTTGCAATTGAAAAATTACACATTTTAATCTCTCTATATATAAAGTTGATGAATGTGTTCAGAAATTAAATGAGTCCCTCACCACAAATGTACTGTGGCAGGAAAGAACTGGAACATTTATGGGTGTTGCAGTCACCTTTCAGAGCTGTTAATCACATTTCTCATGGATCTGTCAGTTCTGCATTTTCAGATAGTATTTTCACTTCTACCTCATCCCAGACACTGAAGAGCTGTTATGGAGCCCCTCATGCACAGGGTCACCTTTGTAAGCAGATTGCACCCTGACTTCAAACACTGTGATTTCCATGCACCTGCCCTAGGTGCCAACCCTCCCAGAGCCAATTTAGTCTCTTATTCACATACTTCATGTTTGCCAAATTCAGCAAAACTCTTCTGGATTTGCCATCAGAGCAACATTTCATTCGTTTTGCAAGAGAAATTGCTTGAAGCCGGAATAGATTTTACACTGATACTTTTCCATGTGTCCTACAAACCTAATCATTGTTAGGAATGTGCCTAGCTATAGACTACCAAAGGAACAGGCATTGCTGTGTGTAGGATCTTGTTTTGGATCAAAATTAGAGGGAATACTTGTGTGAGGTGTCTTCCTATGGGAAACATGGAAATGAGAGGCTCTGAGTGATTTTGCAAAGGAGAGACCTCTTCCAAAGAAGTAAAGGAGAATGGTGGTGAAAGAAAAGCTAAAAGGAAATCAGTTTATTAAGAATTATTATGAACTGAAGCAGGTGACTGACCATACTCCTTCTCCATTTGATTTTAGCTCATCATCAAATTGAAGCATTAGGTTTTACTTTTTCCAAGCCCTAAACAGAGATAGCAAACCCTTTCTTTTCTTCACATAAATTTCTCTTTTCACTTGCTGCTTCTGCACCACTTCTCTCTCCTGAGGCAGGCTGCAAAAACTGGAAGCCCCTTCATGTCTTTAATATGCAGGTGAGCTGCTATATGGAGGCATCAAATTACTAATGCAGAGCTAAGAACAAGATGATTCATTCGTTCTTAGCCTTCCTAGTTCTGCACAACTATCTGATCAAGGTGATATTCAAGGAGGATAGTTTTACAGTTGAACAATAATTTTTATGTAACTTTTTTCAAACATTTTGTATTTTAATGCTGATGCTAATTTTTGCCAGAGAAAGTACATTACTTTAAAAAATAAGGTGGTGAAGTGAATCCTTTACCAAGTCTCTCCTTCATCTCTCACAAAGCATCAGGATAAGTGTAAAAGTCCCCAAAGTTGAAAACCAGTTAGATTTCTGGTGTCCTTACATTAAGGTATACACAGAGGAAACAAATGGGACGGACTGCAGAGACCCCTGAGCTAGTATCCAAAAATCTGGCTTCAAAACTGGGACTAGACCTCACCTGATGGGTGTGTGCCTCCATTTGATGCTGCACCTGAACTAACTCCCTCTTCTGCGAGGCAGTGGTGCTAGTAAAAGATGGCTGTAACACTTGTGGCTTTTATTTTAGCCCTGTGCCACATTGTGCTTCACAGACTTATTGGCTCTTCTGGAGACAGCTGCAGATGTGGGCATCTAATCCATCATGTCACTGGACACACCCTAAAGGTGTAAGAAGGTCTTTCTTCCACAGAAAACAAGCTTTTCCACAAAGTTTATGGAAATCAAAATTAGGCTACTGAAGCTGAGATACTTCTGGGGTGGCAGTATTTAACTAGCTTGTTGAAGCTTTAATTTCTTGTTGAAGCTTTCTGGAAAGCTTGTTGCTTTTCAGAGTGCCTCAGTGAAAGGACACTGTCTTTCAAGGAGAAGGCAGAGACAAATGAGTCAAAACAAAATGATAGATTACACAGACAAGGACAAGATGCTTTTGCCTGGTGATACAGAGGAATAGCACCAGGGAGCACAGAGCACTGGAATAAAACAACCTCAACAGTTGGGTTTCACCCTACTACAGGCATAAACAAATAAAATGTATCAAGTGAACTTGCAGAAAAATCATAATAGGGGTATCAGAAGTGTACTGGGACATCACAGTTCCCTGGCCTGTGTTTATTCCATTTTACTGTGTGAATTAAACCTACAGTTCATTTTTTGGCAGCTGTAAACATTAATTGACATGCCAGTTTGGAGATCAGCTATACTGCTTTTATGATGTACAGGAGAAGCCATCATGGAATTAACTCTCATGCAGTGAGCTGGGAAGAGAAGGTGGGTTAAGGGTATCATTTCATGCAAGCTGTGCAGCTGCACAGAGCCTACATGGCTGAAACATAATTGTTTTTATGGGCTTTTGAACGCAAAAGAAAGAAAGAATTGGCAAATTTGAATTGGCAAAGTATCTCCTTAAACGCCCTTAAATTATCTGATTTACTTGGTTTGTATCTGTAGAAGACTAGATAAACAATTTGGGATTTTGCTACCTGTTTTCTCATTTCTACTTCTGATTAGCAAAAGTTCATATTAACTGAGTAAGAAGTGCACAGCAGCCAGGATTTTGATGTTTCCACAATAAAGAATACCACACGAATGATGAACCATTTCTAGAACTACAGTGAACTTTGACTCCAGAATATTTGCAATAGCACAGGCCTGGAAACAAAATATTCAGAAATTTTGAACTTGTATAACCAGGTATATATATTACTGTATAACCAGTTTCATACATCTATGTATACATATATATATACATATATATACACATATATATATACATATATATATATACACACACACACACATATATATATGTATACATAGAGAGAGAGAGAGAGAAAGAGATTTTGAACCTGTATAACCTGTTATACATGTAACTCTGACTTCCTGACATGGAATATGCAACTGGTTTGATACAAGTTATTATAATAAAGACCAGTTACAGGTCCTGAAGGATGTCACTAGGATAGTTATAGACCAGATCAAAAGTGTTCTACAGCATCGGAATGATGGCCAAGATGACTATGTTTAAATGCTTTGTTTGTCTCTAGGAATAAAAAAAAAATCTGCTTATGCTTTTAATTTTTTTATTAGTCACTAGTTAAAGGTCTTATTTCCTTCTTTTGTTTTTTTTTTTTCCTTTCTTAAACTAGTTTCATCTTGTTATACCTAATGGAATTATAATCCTTTTTACTCCATGCATTTTTCAGAGGATGCAAGCATTTTCATACTAATTGCCTGTGCAATGCTAAATAATCCATTTCAGGCATAGCACAGTTAATCTTTTCTGTTTCTGGCAGAATTAATGGTAAGAAATATTTTGCTACAGTTGAGTATAAATTCCTATCTGGAAATATAATTACTGTCTGACAAGATATTAGGCAAATATTGAATACTGCGCTGAGAATGAAGCCTTCCAAACAGCTTCTAAATTTACATAAACCATATTAATTAATTAATCTTCTGCTAAAAATACAACATGCACATCTGTGTTCAGCATTAAATTTTTCAGTCTGGTAGCATCTTGGAAAGATCACAGTGGAAACTCTCAAAAACTAGGAAACAAATCCAAGACTCTAATCAGTCAACTGCAGCAAACTGGATCAGAGAGCAGGAGCTCTCCCTGCCACTGTGGTCATCCCTGCCAGACATCTGGCTTTTCAACCTAAGCCAGCAAGGAGGAGAAGCATGGAGAAACCTGAGAAAATATTTTAAAATCACCAGGGATATCTGAGTATTCAACAGATTTGTAACACTTCGTATGGTGCCTGTTGTTTAACAGTGTGCCCAAGAATAAGGTTTGCAAACATTTAGCATTCCTCTTGTAGCTGTATTTGTCAGGATCCTGAAAGGTGTAAAGCTGTCTTCCTCTCCAGGAAGAGGCTTGCAGTCATAGCACTGCAGGGAAGCAGAGCCTCTGAACATTTTGCTAGAATGTGGTTTTGCAGCTCTCAGTTCTGCTACAGTATGGCAACAGGACTGTGTCCCTACAGCCCATTTCAGAATTTAGGAGCAACTAAGCAGATGATCAAAAGATATAATGAGCAAAGAAAATGCAATTAGATGTCTTTTTATCCATAAATGCTGTGGTGTATAAGGCAAACAAATTGTGAAACAGGGACTGGAGATCACTTTATCACAGTGGTCAAAAATACCTCACAGCTTCTGCACTTCTTACTTCTAAAATATTTCTTTATATGGCTTGTATCCTTGAAACAGACTTTAGAGTTATCTGAAAATGCCATGTGACAAGGAATGAATTTACCATACTACCATTGATGGCTGAAGCCTGCTGGCCATCCAGAACCCACAGGAGGCACAGCCAAGTGTCACTGCACTGCCAGACTCGCCTTCTCATTCCTTTGAAAGGAGGCTACCCTTGAGAAAAGGAGAGGCATCAGCCAAACCTGCTCTGCTCCAGTGATTCGCGGCCTCCCGGAGCCCACAAGTATTGTTAGGAACACAGCACTAGTTAGAACAGAGTTTCTTTGGACTTCAGCATACACCTAGACTCAGGACTGATTTAGCATTGTTTATAGCAATTCTTTCTGCCATAAATGGGACATGGCAGGGACGCCATAAAGATTTTTCGTAATAATGCCCTCCCAACCTAAAGTTTTTGAGGTAATATTTGTCCATAGCTGTCAAACACCATTCTTCTAGATGAGCCTTTGGGGGTATGTAAATATTTACTTATTTTATAATCTGAACTATGTACCTTTTGTTTCTACATCACCTTTTAATTTTCTGATTTCAGTTTCTAACTAATGCCTCACCTGTCTGTCTCTAATCTTTCCTCTGGCTACCTGAAGACTTTCCTTATTTTGCGACCAAATTTAACCACATTATTTTCCTGTAATCTGCAGGTGATGCTTTTCTGTGGGTCAGGATTTGTGCTAAATGAGTTGTGGGCGGACTAGATGTTTTTCTGGGCTTTGGTTGCATCCGAGTTTAAAAAGCAGTTTAAAAGACAGTTCATTCTTCTGCTGCTAACAGTATGCACCTCATTCTCCATCTGAAATCTAGATTGCCTATGTTATTTTTTTTCATTAACTAATATATTTGTGTGCTTTAAAACTGGTTTACAGGCTGGAGGATTCAGTTCAGAAGGTAAATTGCAGTTACTGATGATGTTTGTAGAATCAAAACGCAATTCTGAACTTTTACAAAATATTTTCTGTGGCAGCAGCTCTCTGGCCACAGAGAGCAACAGGCATAATTTTCCCAGGCATTGCCCTGGGGGAAGGCTGTGAGAAGATCAGAGAAAAGAATGATAAAAAATTCTTATCTTTACTTGTTGCTCCTGTTGTTGTGAACATGTGGAATGTGTTATGGAGATTTGTTTACCAGAGGGTTTTTCTTAATCAGCCATTGGTGATGGTGTTTGAATTGAAGGACCAGTTGGGTCCACCTGTATCGCGTCAGTCAGTCCTAAGCGACAGGCGAGCGCTGCTCCAAAGGGCAGCAGGGTTCCATGTGAACATCAGCTGAACATGGGTCAGTCGGTCCTAAGCGACAGCGAGCACCATTCCAAAGGGGAGCAGGGTTCCATGTAAGCAGCAGTTGAACATGGCTCAGTCGGTCCTAAGCGACAGGCAAGCACTATTCCGAAGGGAAGCCTTCTGAGAATCATTGAGTCAAGGCTAATTATTACTCGGCCGAGGGCTTGTGGTGACATTTTCACTGGTTCTTCTTTGCTTCCTTGAAATTCTGGGATGACAATAACCCAGTTAATAAAATAAAACAACTTCCTTTTAATAGCAAACACTATGATCTGGAACAGCTTCTGAGAAAGAGGAAGGAGACAAAGCCACCCAACTGGATATGTGACCATTGACAGTGATGTGTCTCTGTAGGGTGGGGTGAAGGAGTAGAGTCAATTCTGCACAAGAGGTACAGGCATCAAATGGTGTTCTTCAAATAGACTCTTCTCCTCGAACAACTTGATCGATCCCAAAATCGACGGGCAACTCAAAAGCTTATGTTCACACAAGCACATGTTGCCTTCACTTATCATTATATTGGGCTTCTCACTGGAGCTGTTTCGAGGGTGGGGTGGGTTTGGCAATTTTTTTTGTTGGGTTTTTTTTTGGTTGGGTTTCTTCTTTTTTGGGGGGGGTGGGGGGCCGGGACTTGATTTGGGGTTTAGGTGGTTATTTTTTCATTATATACTAGAGCATACAGAATTTTGCAGCTGTGTGTATTCACTTTGATCTAATGTGAATAGAGAGATACCAGACTATAAAATTACCAGTTGTTTGGTTGATTGAAAAGGGAAAAAAAACCAAAAAGAAAAGAAAAGGAAACAGTGTCAGCCTGTCTATTACAGTTCCTCAAGTGGGGCTCCAATTTAGGCTTGTCTGATATAAAGAGGGATTCACACTTACTGAAAGTTAATAAGCCAGCCTGACACCCGTTTTGGATCAAACTTGAGCAGAGTTTCAAGTTGGATGGGAAGACACTAAGGATGAAGAAAATCAAAGAATAAAGTAATTAGTGTCTATGTTACGGTATTGTATTTTCAGCACAATGTTTTTATATTATCAGCTGTGGAAATTCTCTGCAAAAGATTTTTTATTGTCATCTTACTTCAGGGACTAGAGTCTACAGATGGACAGGCAGAACAATACTCCCTTTTCAAATGGCATATGATTAGCTGGAAGTGGACAGTGGCCTCCATTTCCTACAGGGGCTGTGGTGACACTTCATTCTCCTGCTAAACAGATACTTGCATTTTTTTCACTAGGACAGAAGGGTTAGATAGGTGGCTGGAAAAATCTGTAAAAAAGGATAAACCCATTAAAAGCATTCAGTTGGCCTACGTTCATGTCATCTGGAGAGTTAGAAGAGAAGGACTTGCAATGACTGCATGTCAATATTAAAACCCAACAACTTGAAAATTATTCTGAAAGGGATATGTCAACCCAGAGGTAGTATGAAAATTTTAAA
The DNA here is from genome assembly GCF_028018845.1 of Melospiza georgiana. Classification (NCBI taxonomy): domain Eukaryota; kingdom Metazoa; phylum Chordata; class Aves; order Passeriformes; family Passerellidae; genus Melospiza; species Melospiza georgiana. Next base: position 93,041,071 of record NC_080431.1, on the reverse strand, counting down.
AATGTTGGAAGCAAAAGTGTTCCTTCTAGTGTCTCACTGAAATTTATTTGGTAATGTCCAATGAAACACTGAAGCATAGATGCAGCAAAACCATTTTTCTATTTTTAAAACTTTTCAGGGACTTCTTTATTAGCCTTATAATGGCATGGTCCTCACTTTCCCTGCTCTTCTTTCCTTGTCTTGCCTCATAACATTGATGTATCTTCCCACTTACATTTGGGCAGACTCTGGTACAAACTTTGGAGATGAAAAATATGCCTGCTAAAAGTTTTCTGTGGGAAAAGATGAACTTCAAGATTTTCAGTGAGATGAATGGAAAGAAGAAGGTCAACAGAATCCCATCACTCCAGAGAGCAGATCAGTGAAGCACAGGGAAAATCAAGGTGTGTTGAGGTGTGCCCAATCTTTAACAGACTGTAAAGGGACTCTGAAAAGAGAGTGTGGAAAGGAAGAATGTGAGGAACTTTGAACTACATCTGCCATGACGCCACAGGAGGCTTGCACTATCATGGAAAACATTGAGGACCCAACACTTAATGTACTTTTACAGCATTTTTTTTCAGTTGACACACTTTGTAACATTTTATTCTCAGAGAGGCATTATTATTTGCTCTTTCTATCTGTAAGAACTAAAGATGAAATAGACTTTCTGAAGACAAAAGCTCTGTTTTTCTGCAATCTCCAGTCCTGATGGCACAGTCTCACAATTATTTATTTTCTGAGGTCCCATCTCATTTGGTGCAAATGAGCAGCACTGAATGAAACAAGATAGTGTTGTGAATGCCTGTCATTCTTTGAAATATGGAATTGAGAACCATTTGCAGAAATCAACATTATTTATGGCCACCTGTAGAAACCCATTTTGTGTGTTTCTAATGAATTTGATCTATTTTTCTCTATGATCATTTCTTTACTGGTAGAACTGACAGTTTTAAACAATTCTAAATGAACAGATCAAGAAATATGTAAAATAAATAGAATTTCCTGTGTACAAATGCTGATCCTGCTTCTTTTACTAAAGGAAAAGACCTTCATAATTCATCCATGCCTTCACAGTCATGACTTATGGAGCTTTTATGCTCATGAGAGAAACATAATACTCACCCTTCATGGGTGAAATATTCTGTATGGGCTGGGGATTTTTCTCTACTGGTCTCTCTTAAAGGCCTGATGAGAAGTGTTTTTCAAGGGTTAGATTTCTTTACAGAAATTAGATCACTACAGATCACTGGCAAAACATAACCAGTTTCACTGTTCCAGATTATCCTGACTTTACAGCTTTACTCCATATTTTTTTTCATGCTCACGTTGAACATGAAATACCAAGACATTTTGTATGGCATTTGGCTGAGGACACTGTACACAACTGTTTCCGGACACAGGTGTCACTGAGTACAGTATTTACAGGGAAACATGAATTGAGAGCTTATCTCCAGGCACCCTGAGGAAGAGACTCTTATGAACAGTTTGGGCCAGCAAGAGGGTGTCAGCACCTTGAGCCAGGTTCCACCGAGCTGAACTGTGTGCTCTATGTGACTGGTGTGGAAAACTTCAGATGAGATTTTGAATTAACTACTTCAGAATGGTAGTTTTGTGAGAATAAAGCCAAACAAAGTAGGCACATGTCTCATCAAGGACTTATGAATAGTACCAGTACAATTTATTTATATGTAATTGGAATAGTTTAACCTCAGGCAGCGGCCTAGCCCCACACAGCCCTTCCCTCCCTCCCCACCAGTGGAATTGAGGTGAGAAGTGGAATGGTAAAAACTAGAAAACTTGTGGGTTAAATTAAAGGCAGTTTAATACCACAAAAGCCACACCAAACAAAGCAAAACAAGAAAATAATAACTGTAATCATAATGGTTCCCTGATTCCCATGGCAGGCAGGTGCTCAGCCATCTCCAGGAGAGCAGGCCCCCATCACAGGTAATGTTTACTTGGGAAGACAAACATCATCACTCCAAATGTCCCCCCCTTCTCCTTCTTCACCGCACTTTTTACACATAGCATGATGCCACCTGGTCTGGAATATCCCTGTGGTCAGCTGGGGTCACCTGTCCTGGCTGTGTCTCCCCCCAGACTCCCATTCACCCCCAGCCCTCTCAGCATGTGGCAGCAGCAAAGCAGAAAAGGCCTTGGCTCTGTGCAAGCCCTGCCCAGCAATAACAAAAACATCTCTGTGTTATCAGCCCTGTGCTCAGCACAAACAACAGCCACTGGGAAAAAAATTAACCCTGTCCCATGTAGAGGCAGCACAGTGATACAGGGCACTGCCTTCTGGCAGGATGTGTGTGTGGGTGCTGCTCAGAGCCATGCAGGAGGGAGCAAGGCACCAGGACAGGTATGGGATACGGCTTACAGCCCACTGCTCAAAGCCAGTGCTCTCACTGCAACTCCAGTCCTGACAACACAGTCACCTGCACACTGTGAAATTATGTTCATGCATTTTTAGGTACTCATATGGGTGTTTAAAAAAAATCAGTTGAAGGAACAAATACACAGAACTGTGTAGGGACATGAAGATGTAAATATGCAAAGTGTAAAAGTCAAAATAGTGATTTTTGCCATGAATTGCTGAAAACAATAGATGCTCTTCAGAAATTGATGATTTGGGCAACTTCTTTGTGCCTCAGCTTACACTTACATACCTTAATGTATTAATGCCATTTTCAGACGTATTTTGCAGCTCACATAATGCTCTTACCGTTTTCAGAGAAGTTCTGGTGAACTTACAAGTACAAATTACGGGACAAAAAGATCAAAAGTCTTGCATAAAATGTTTGAGCCTAAAACAGTGATTAGACATTGATAGTATTTTGTAATGCAGAGTTGAAACTTTTTATCATTTTGGAGAAAGTTTATCTTTTTTTGTTCTGTTTCTCACTTTACTGCGAGCAGGTGAAAATGTATTGTGTAACACCTCATTAGATAATTACTTGATTACAATTTAATGTCTTCTGCAGAATCTTCCAGAACTAATTCACTTACAGTGTAAATTTTTATATGGCTGGTATTATTAAGTTATTGTATTTTAAACAGATTGCATGAATATGATTATTTCATTAAACTACCAATTGTTCTTGTGTGTATGTGTGCTGGCAAGGGAATAATCAAATAATGGATACTAATGCCGCCTTCTCAATTGCACACTACTCCTCAGCCATCTAACCTGTAATTTTAATGCAACGTTTTCTCCTTCACTAACATAATCTGCAGTTATATTGAAATTAGAGCTAAATTGTGCAAAAGTTAGAAAATTTTGAAATGAAGCGTTAGGTAAAACTGGCAGTTCTTTGCACATGCATAATTAAAATAAATTTTTACTACTGGAGGAGTGTTCCAAAGAAGAGGAACAAGGTGAGAAAGAGCTATCTGAGCTCTTGAATCTTCTTACACATCATCAGCAAGAAGACTTACTAAATTCTTTGTAATGACACCTGTCTGGTGTCACCATTAACCAGTAAGGAGCTACAAACATTGAAAAATCATAAAATCTGAAGACCTAGAGTTCCATGGGTGGGAATGGACTCACCCAGTCTCTGAAGCCTTTATTTTCAGAAGAGCCTTGTTGAGTGAGTCCTTGGTCCTTTTGTAGGGGTTTGTGGTTGATTTTGATTCTGTTTTTAGGACAGACTGAGTGGTGTTTTCACGTTTCTCGTGGTGTACTGCAGGGAGAGAACCAGAGCTGGGATTCAGTGTGGCTGTAGAGCAGTGAGGAAGGGATGTGCCCTGGGGAGGACAGTCTGACTATCCATCCCACAGGCTTACAGTGTTTGGAGTGTTCCAGACACAACAGTTTATTCAGACAGGAGCAGGAGAAAGAAATTATAAATGGAAGAGTAGAAAGAAAAGGAAAAAAAAGGTGATGGGATAAAATACGGACCCTCAAAGTGTGAAATACAACACCATAACAGTTTTTCCTTGTTCCTTTCACAGTTTTAAAAAGTCTTTAAACTTACTTAGAAAACACGATGTAAAAATACAATCTGGAGGAAACATTATAAATAATACATAGGGCAAAAACTGACAACAACTAATGCTGGCCTTCATCTAGAAAACTTAAAAGGTAAAAAAGGGGGATAAGTAAAATGCATTTATGTAGCAAAACCAGAAATGTCATCTAAAAATAAAATTAATTAAAACAAATACTTTTTTTTGCTTTCCTGCTTGTCTGAAACATTTAGCAGCAAGAACAGTATCAGATTTTCTGTTAATAGTTAAGCGGTTTTTGTTAAGGAAAGTATTTTTCTCAAGGAAGCCAAGACTTAATCAGAGGTGGAAACTGAGCAGCACTCCCACCATTCAGATGACAGTCTGCCACAATGTGGGTCTCTGGGAGAAAGCTGTGCCAGGCTGGCTCTCCTTCTGCTCCGGAGCCACCCCACCAAGGGGCCGCTCCCTGCCCGACACCGACCGGCACGGGCAGCGGGGCAGATCCCGACTGCGGATGGATGGTGAGCGGCACTGAGGGTAGACACAAAGGAGTGAGAGGAGTCCTTTGTGTGAGTCTCCAAACGGATTTACCCCCCAAAGGTGCACAGGAACAAGTCACGACTTTGGCACTTGTGCAACAACTTATAAAGGGAGGAGGTCTTAGGGGTTGGATACACTGCACCACCCAATCGAGAGGAGTGAGGGGGCAGAGCACAGGGTGGGGATACATAATCTCACAAGCAATGAGGGCTGTGAGGGAGGAGAGCACCCTCCCAGAACCAATGGGAACTCAGGGATCACATCAATGACACAAAAGGTTCTGCAGGGAGAGGCTGGGTTTACACTACCTGACAGGGGACAGGGGCAGGGTTACAATGACAGACATGGAAGTATCGGGAATAAGGGGCAGGTACTTGGACTGACAGACAGGGAGAGGGGAGGAGAGGAAACAATGCTGGACTAAACCAACTGCATGGCGGTAGGTAGGAACAAGCCATTTAAACAAATTGAACAAAACACAACAGTCAAAAGAAATATTACAAGAAAAATGCACTACCACAACAGTCAAAGCAAATTAGTGAGGTGGAAGGAGGAACGGTGTGGTATTGTGTGTTTTTAAAATATTTATGTTGGTTCTGTTGTAAAGTTAGTTATCTTTTGTATAGTTTAAGAAATGGTTCGATCCTCAGTTCCCCCCATGTAATCCCCTCAGAATGGTTACTCCCTAAGTTGTTTACTACCTGTTTCTCCCACTAGTGGCTTGCCCCTCAAAGTGATTGATCCTTTGTTCGTCCCCCTATGCCCTTATAAGTTTCTTTCCATCCTCGTGGTGCTGCCCATTTCCCATCCCTGTCATTGAAACCACCCCCCCCCCCTTTATTTCATGAATTTTCAGTGCCAATCATCCCTAACCTGACACATGATTTGCCTCCGGGGCTTCTTCCCTCCCCTGTGTAATCCTCATAGCTTTAACTGTGTTTCGCACTGCTCCCCTGGCCTTTGCCTTCGGGTTGCTTTATGTCTCCTCCTATCGCGCCCACTCCCATTATAAGTGCCTCCCCAGAACCTTCCTCTCTGATACTTGTTTCTGATCCCTGGTGGGAGTAAAGTTTCCTTGGCGTCTACACAAGTGTCCACTCTCACCTCCCTTTGCTTCGGGACTTCGCAGCACGCTCTCATCTGTGCCACCCATGCCGCAAACGGCACCATTACCCAGAGGTTCTCCGAGAAGAGCCCGGGAGTGGCGAATCTTGTGGCCCCCTCTGGTCGCAGAAGGAGAGGCCAGCTCCTGTGGCCTCAGAGTGAGCAACAGAACGGGATGTAGGATGATGAAGCCGGGTTGCCACCTCAGTTCCCTCTCTTTAATTTTTTCTACGTGTTCCCTTGTCAGCAGCCTGTAGATATGTTGAGCATATTTTTGCGCAATCTATGATTTAACAGTAGTCAAATACAATTTCTTAAAAACAGAAACAAGAGCAGCATATGAAAATAAATACATCTGAGTTTTCTTCCAACTTCTCCGATTTTTTTTTTCCTTAAAAATTGAAGTCAGTTGTTGCTGGAAGGAGGGAATGAAGAAAACACAATCTGGTGACAGCTGGTTACACTTTGGTTCATATAAAGTGCTCTTAATCCTTGCCACAGCACTGAGAAGTACATATTAAAGAAATGGACTGCATCAGATGCAGGACCAGTAAGTAGGATTGTAGCTGAGATTTCTCAGCACGTCCTTTTGTTATAGCGGTATCTTTGATTTCCCTAATTGCCTATAACTCAGATGCAATCCTGCAGACTGACACTTAACATTGTCATGTTGAGCACATACATCAGCTAGAGTTACTGAGTAGAAATTTTCAGCAACAGCAGTTCAGGTAGTTCAAAGAGGAGGAAATTTTTTCAGTGCCATTTGAAAGTGTTATGGGAATTCCTTTTCAAAATGAACCTATACATAGAAAGGAATCCTACTGAGGCTGCCCTTCCAACCTTTTTTTTGGCTTTTTGCAGCTGCTGAGCATTTGACTTTCAACCTTAATGTTTTTGTCTAGTACTTTATGTTGGAGATACTATGTAATTTTTTCACAGTGAGTTCCTGCAAAAGCATAGATTTATCTGAATGTACGGTACACAAATCACAGAGTAATGAAACCATCCAGTGCTTTTAAAGGAAACCTCAATTAATTTCTGCAGCTCACCTGATTTCCTTCTAATAAACATGAATCTATCTCTTAATACAATCTAACTGTGCATTAAAATCTGTTTATTTTTGTTACAGCGTAGGGCCTGTGCAACTGGTCCTGCTGTTTCTTGTCCCAGTTTTGGCTGACATCTGTATATTAGATCATTAGGGAAAGAGTAAAATAAATTGGCTTCAGCTGCTTTTTAAAGTATTAGGTTATCTCTGAAAAGTGGTTTTCTCTTCACTCATGCCTATCTCTTCCATGATTTTGCTAATAATTTGGGGTTTTTTTTAACATTGGAGTGTTTCCTCAGCCATCTTCCCTTGACAAAGCAAATGATATAGAATCCAAACATGAATTTTCCTGTGTTTTGTGCCAAGAATACTGGCAAACCATTCCAGATCAACCTCCTGGAAGTCAGACAAAATATCAGATTAAATTAGCAAACCTTCTCTGGCCATGGAAGTTTTGCTTGGTCCAAGGGTGTGTCTTGGCGCTGACTTCAGAAAAACATTCTTCAGCAACAAGATGGAAAGTGCATATCTTTTATCAAGGCAAATAGGTCAGAGTCTAATCTCTACATCTCCTGACTACTGGTATTGCAAAATCTTTTTAAATACTGTGCAGATAGTATTGACAAACTATATATATAAATATAATAATTTAATATTCACATTGATTAAATACATCCAAAGTTTGGCTAATCAGGCCCTTCCTAGGCTTGGTTTGAATGATTAGAAAATACTTATTATTCCTTCTTCAGATAAAATAAGGCAAAATTGTTGAACAGTTAGGAGTGCATGAATGTAGAGTGAAAATCCCTCAGATCATCCAACTTCTCTGCCATTAACTTTGACACCCTAATCTGATAAATTTTTCCTGTATGAAAGGCTGAGATACGACTTCTTGAAAGAGCCATATTTCACACACTCCATGAGAAGCTTTGGCAAAAATATTTCTTATAGTTCCCTGCTTCTCTTTGCCAACTAATGTATAGAGAAACATAGAATGCAGAGCAAAGTATCAGAAGGATATAAATCCTTGGAAAAATGAAATGCAAGAAAGACATTTTTAAGCACCGATTTCAAACTCAGGTCTCCAAAAGTCACAAATAACGAGCAATGTTCTTTGAACAGAACACATGTATGTATTGAGAGTAAAGGAACCAGTGGATTTTCTCTGAAGTTTGGTTTGTTTTTTTGTTTTTTTTTTTTTTTTTTCGCAAAAACTCTCAGGAAGAAAGAGGTCATCAAACCTCTTCCCAGAGTTTGTATGATCAGACTGTAAAGTCAACACTAGATCTATTAGAATTAGCAGTTACAGAATTGCCCATGGGATTTCATCATTAACATTTATTCCCCTCTTAAGAATTTGTTTTCAGGAAGGGAGCAGTAGTGTATTTTATGGAAGGAAATTGTGAAAACTGGAGTTCCAGATACGCTGTCTACACAAGTTGAAGCAGTAAGGCACTAAAGTAACCACAGAAGGGAGCAAAAGTCTAGAGGCAAAATGGCATAAAAGCAGAACCAAAAAAAGAGGTAATAAAAGGAAGGGGTTGTAGTTCTGGGTTTGAGCTTTTCTTTGTTCAGTCCTTCATGCTAAACACATAATTACCAATCTTACAGACTGAACTGTGTTAATCAAAAAGAGGTGGTGGTTAGTAGCAGCTCAGCAGTTGTATGTAAATAGAGTTTTAGGTATTAAATGACAATTAAAGGCTGTTAAAAAGTAAATTACCAAGTGATGAACTAAGCCTCATGAGGGCTGGAAGGAAAGTAGTAAAGCTGAATTCAACCACAAACCACTAACTACAAACAAACTACTGGCAGCATGTCTGCTTCCTAAAATACCTTATTAACATCCTCTTTAACTCTTTTAAAAGTGATGGAAGAAACTCACAAAGAGCTATAGCACAATACTGAAACCTCTCTCTCAGCTTCTGAAACCAGCAAATCTGGAAAATGCTTTTCAATTTATAAGAAAAATAGCAATCTAAAAATGGGATTATTCATATAAATTTCATCTCTACCTCATATGCTTATGCTTATGCTTCACCTGAGCAGTCTTGACATTTTTTGGGTCATCCTCTAGTAAAAACCCAGCCTAACGTGTAGCTGATGACAATCAGTGCCAACCAAGAAGAGAGGAAAGAACGGCCAGAACAGCTGAGCCCAAAGGAGAGTCCTGAAGGTCCCAGAGTGACTGAGGACTTTGCTTTGATGGTGTGAAGCTTGTGGCATTTTCTCACTCACCTTGCTCATTTTGGGGGGCTAAGGATGGCCGTAGCAGGTTCCTAGTGGGGATCCCTCAATCAGGGAGCCTGTGGAAATGGCTGTGGGAATGTCCCACAGCAATGCAGCTGCGTCTGCTCCCCCCAGAGAGGATCACAGGGGAGAGGTGGAGCCATGGTTCTCTGATGAGGCAGTGATGTTCCACGCTTGTCTCACGTCCTGGAGTCATCCTGCCTTCCCTCCATTTCATAACTGAAGTTCCTGTATTGGAAACTTTATTGCCAGGATAAATCTGGGCGAAAGAGGGACGGTCTTAGGAATTACACGCCCCTTGTCTATTGACAGAAGGAAGTCTAGGGTGTGTGGGACCATGAACGAAATCCTTCTGATAGGTGCCTAGGTGAAACAAACCCAGATCTGCTAGTTGAGAGCGCTCTAACCAGGAACCAGGCTCTGCATGCATTTCTTTTTGCCGGCATAAAGGGGAAGAATTAAGTTTTTAAGGTGCAGTATCATGTCTTAAACTACTTTGATAAGTATTCCACATTGGCTTTTTTTCAAAGGCCCTAATTTCCATCAAGCATGTCTGTTCTACCCACTGCAGCTTCTCTTAGATCCAAAATCACAGAGCATTACATAAAAAAAAAAAAAAAAAAAAAAAAAGGCAAGCTATCCACTGGTGCTTAAAATTGAATGTAATTTTGAATGTCATTTTTAAGGTCTTGAGCAGGAAAAAGAGCTCCTCAGGTATGAGGATGATAAGAGAGGTAGAGATAGAAAATAAATGTGAACAATGCTTACACATACTCAACCTTTCTGTGCCAAAGCCCACTCCCCACACAAGCTCTCTCATTCACTCAAGTTGGATTCCCTGTTTCTGTTTCTGCTCAACTTCTGACCTCACCACCTCTCTGGTAAGGTCCTGCTTTCTTCTGCCCACCTTGTTCTAGTATTTTGTGATTGTGATCCTATCAGGAAATGTGCTCTATATAACACAAGATATTGTAGCTGTTTTTAAAGATTTAATGAAGAGAAGTTTATAAGGACAATAACAGAAGATGCACAAACTACAGAGGACACCATAATTCTGCCTCTTTTCTTGTTTTATTAATAGCCTCACTATTTTTTCTGTCATTGTAGAGTGCTCCAGGGGCTCATAATGTCCATCCTTTATAGAACTTAAGAAACATATTCACTGCCTGTTTCAAAAAGAAGAAATAAAGGCTTTTTTTTTTTTCCTTTTAAGTTGTCAGTGGTATTAGAAAGAACTAATCACATAGCCCTGGAAACAGAAAACTTCTATTGCAGTATTGAATCAGGAACAGGAAGAAGGTGCTTCAGTATGCTGTCCCCTGCACACTTTGCAGAGGTGCTTTTTTCTCAATTATAGAGAGTCTATTAAAAGATGATGACTTGATATGAAGGAGAGACTTGTCCTTAAGGATATGGATTAAGATCACCAATTTATTTCTATGCTGGGCATTCAACAAATCTCAGCATCACAATGTAATGATTTAGTCCTATCTGAGCTTTCATTTGCCACTTGGTCACCTTCCCAGTCCCTGCAGAATACACCTCATTTAAATTTTGTCCATTTTCTTCTTACTGCAGACTTTCATTAGTTTATTCTTTATCTGCCCTGAAGTGTGTAATGATAATAGTGTTGCTTAGATAGCTCCTTTCATTCCAAAATGCTTTACAAACATTAACTAATTAATGGAGAAGGCAGAGTATCAAATAATGAATCTTTTAATCTATTGGTGAACTGATGTAGACAGATAAGATGATTTGTTCACTACCTGAGTAGTTCAGAGGTGGACATTAATTTAAAGTACTGGCCAATTTGACTGTCACTGATGATGACAGAAAGAAAAAAAATCAGTTTATATTTTTCCTACATGAGGCATCTTTTTTCGTCTGAATTCATGCTTCAACACTTCATTTAAAATTAGTTCCATTGGATGGGATGCCAGAAAAACAATAAACTGATTTTCACAGGAATGGAGACATTAAGATCCACACAATTATTTCCAAATCAACAAAATCTACAGATTTTACATTTCAGCTGAAGAAATAGTTTCATACAATTTTGAAGCTGTTTTTATGCTATTTCATGCTCCGCAAAAATCCATTTGGATACAGAACCATGATGTTTTGTGTAAATGTATCACTTTTTGGCTAATAATAATGTTAATAATAATGGTTTAGCTTGAGCTTTTTTATCTTCACTTTCATTCCCTACCTACCATCTTTTTCTACTGAGGAGCAACAGAAATTGCCAATTTCTTATGAAGGTTTGAGGCACATGATCAAAGTAAACTAAGCTGGGGGAAAAACCCTGTTGGTGCTGTGATATGGCAGCAAAAGAGTGATCTCCAGTCTTCCTTTTAAAAAAATTTATTTTCTAATTCATTATGTAATAGGAGGAAAAATGAGATAGTATCAAGCTGTGTTTCTTGTGGTGCACATATTTATATGTATTCAGGAAAAAACTGAAAAACTTGGGAGATCAGCACAAAAATGTGCAACTTTTTGTCTCCCAAAGTTACAGCATGTCCGTGCTGGTTAACCAAGATGAAACTTTGCAAGGGCTGCTTAGTGGTGCAGTTTTGTTCTCAGTCCCGAGGTAATTCTATTTGGAACAGTTTTTCACCCTATTCAAATGTGCGTCCATAACAGCCAAGGTTGGAATAGATCATGAAAAAGAGATTAATCATTCCAATAGTATAAAAACAGTGGGAAGGAACAACTTAAAAGTCTTCTTTAAAGAGCCCAAACCCACAACCACATTTGGTATGAATTAACTTGTGGGCTCCCATTACTCATGACTGATGGCAACTGTTAGGTGAGTGTCTGAATTGCAAAGGCATGGAGGACATTAGCACAAATTATTTATCCAAATGCTGTTCCTGGAAGAATGGTTTCAGCAAGTGGCACTGGGTATGGGTAAGTCAAGCTTCTGCTTGGGGCACAATGTGGGTCAGAGCCACACCACCTGCTTTACCTACCACACAGCCCTGCAAAGCCAAGATCAGGGTTTGTGACATGGCAACTACTCCCAAGGAAAGGTCTTCTTCTAGAAAGAGTAATTTGTGATCCAGTTCCATCCACCTGCTTCCTTAGCCATCCCAATAAGAAGTCTTCTCAGTGTCCCTCCTTCCCTCCTTCTTTCCCAGCTCTATCCCTTTTTTGCCCTTTCTGAGAACAGAGCAGCTTAGTACTGGCTCCATCTTGCCTAGAGGATCACAGAAGCTTGAGCCAGTCTGGTTATTCATTAGTGGCTCTCTGTCACTCTGCTTTTAAAGGGATTCAGCCCTCCAGCCATGGACCAGGAGCTGTACCATGTAATTTACATGGCCAAACTCACCACAGTGAACAAAGGCACCCTGACTGAGCAGAATAACTTAGCAAATATTTGTGAATAGGGAATATCTTTCATAGTCAGGTTCTCATTAGCCTGACAGCGTTCAAGAAGCATTTGCACAATGCTCTTGGGCACATGCTGTGACTCTTGGGGATGGTCTTTTGCAGGGCTTCAAGGGAGTCAAAGATCCTTGAGGGTCCCTTCCAACTCAGCTTATCCTGTGGTTCTGTGACTCTGCAAATGTGGTTTATAATGATTCTTCTCTGCTGTAAGCAGTTGAGTCACTTTAAGGTTTCTCTATAGGGATAGCTTCTTTGGAATTGTAGGGAGATCTGTGAAGAGCAGTCCTTGTTTAATCTCTATTTCATATCTGACACAGCAGGTTTCATACTTCATAACAGTCTATCCATCATATTATCAGGGAATTGTAACTGCAGGAGAAAATCAGTTTTAGAAATAAATCCTTCTACTACCTCATCTTTGCTATCTAATAATGAAGAAAAGTCTGAAACAATGTCAAGCTTAAGTCAAAACAAAATTTATTCCAAAAATTTGCCTAGAAAACTACTCTAAATTCTTTTTATCCAGACAGTGAAAGGGAGAGGGGAGGCAAGAGATGTCTGCTTTTAATTTAATTCTTGATTCATTTGCAAATTGCTTGGCAAACAAGTTTATGCATATTAATTACATTTCTAATGAAAAATATTTGCAGTTGCACCTGTTTTCATGGCAAAGTATAAACTGGGCTTGCAAAGCTAATATGTCTATAATTTGGTAAGTGCTGACACAACCATTTGGGTGGAATATATATGGCTGGAGGAGCAAATGCTGTCACATGGGGATTTTTCCATCAGACTGTACAGGACACACAGTGGCTCGGGCTGGTTGCTTTTGGGGAACCCAAGGACAAAGCAGCCTGTTCAAGTGCAGGTAGTGGTGGAAATGTCTCATAGTAACACCACAGAGTCATTTTATCTCAGTAAGGATTAACTGGAAAAAAATGCTGATAAAAGTCCCCTAGTTTATGTACACAAAGACTTGCCAGGTGTGTTTGCTGGCTGCTTCTCAGGGTGTTTTTTCATGAGAACAGGGTTTTTAAAATATGTTGTCAGTGTTGATCTAGTACCTGACTTGGGTTATATTGGCAAAATAGCCCATGTGATACCACAGACAGGAACTGCCACAGGTTAAAACCTGATCCTAACAGCATTTAGAGGATGGTAAGTACATTGTGCAGATAGAGTTTGTTCCTGTGGGTATCTGTAAGTAATACACTTCATTTTTACTGCTATGGGGTGATTTGAGTTTTTCAAATCTTACTTGGTTTTGTTTTCTAAAAAAAAATTAAAGAAAAATGCTTAAATTAATTTTAAGTGTTTATTTCTGCTTCATTATTTCAAGTGTTTATTCAGTGCCACAATTTAGTCTTCACTGAGCTTGTAGTGCTTCTTGTATAGAATTGCCAGAACCATAATATAACATTAGCAAATTTAATGCTAAGTGGTGCTTTTTAATGCTTGAAATTATAGTTTAGACCCTGAGAGTATAAAAGCATCATGAGATCCTTTGCACTTGGATATGGGGTTTGGAATTCATATTAATGTTGATGAAATTTATGCTTGGGCATCTGGGAGAAAATATCCATTGTGAAAACGGAATTTCCCATAGCTGTGCTTTGCACAAAGCAAAATGCTCAAACGCTTCCCGCCCACTGCAAGCTTCACTCAAGGCACTGTAATTACAGTAATTAATGGCATTGTAAAGCACTACTTATTTTTAGTAGGTACAATTGCCAAGGATGCTTCTCTTTAAAATTCTTTAAACTGCTTTGTCTGTCAGTAAGCACAGATGCTGACAGCTATTTTTTTTCCTAATTGAGAAAAATAAATCAGTCATCAAAGTCAAAATTCTTCAGAATAGTGGAGTCACAGTTCATGCTGAGAAGGGACGTGCTCCCACAAGAGTGATTGATTTTAATGTGTCTGCTCATGAAGATACTGTTTTAACACCTGAACAAGTCTGTGACAAGTGGTTGTGACAAGCGATGTTCGAAGCTTACCCTGTCACCAGGGTTCAGCTCAGATCGTGCTTACAGGGATAGCCAGAGCTTTCTAAAGAGCTTTCTGAAAGGGGAGCATCCTGTTTTCTTTGCAGCAGCTTTGTTTGTTTCCTTCACTGCAAGAAACTCCAACCTTTTTTCTGCAGCTTAATGGGCAGAGTTGAATAAATGCAGAAAGAACAAAGGAAATATCTAGGCACAAGAATGGCTTTTGGTTGAAAAAATGGATTTTTACCTCTGCAAAATCTAACAGAAGCATCGTGATTTTTCTGTAACATTTAAATGACTGACACACAGAGAAACAAGAAAAAACAGCTAGGTGAAAAATACATGAAATTATTTACACCAGATAGCCTAAACCCTAGGGGGCTTGTGAGGAGAGAAACAAAAAAGCACAAAAAATACTTTCTTACCGAGTTACAAGCAAGCTCATTTTGAAAAACAGAACCTAACAACCGGATGCAAAAACCACAATCTCATAAAATAAATTTGATTTTAGCTAAAGGAAGTAGCTATTTAAAGATATTTAAATTGGAAACAGTGGATTCCTAATTATTCTTTCTTTGTGGGTCGGGAACCATCACAGTATCTCCCTCAACAGATGTGATAGGACTAGTGGGTGACAATGTCAACAGTGTTTTGTTGTATCCATGTCCAAAACATCCAAATGCAGCCTGCCAATTCCTCACGTTGCAAGTCTGCCACCTATGGTAGAGTAGCGATAGGATCATTGCACATTTTTACTAAGTCCTCAGCATGGAGTCAAACCAGTAGAACTTTGTTGACTCACAAGAAGCTAGGCCTATCCCAAACAGAGAAAGACTCAGCTTTAAATAAAGAGGTTTAGTTAACAGCTAGTTTATTAAATTACCATATATAGCATAAGGAGATTAGCACTACCCTGATCCTGATTTTGTACCGTAGTAATTCATCTGACTCCAAACAAACACCTCCTACATTTTCTGTATTCTAGTGAATACATCTATTCCAAAGAGGAGCAGGTCTTTGTCGTTGGTGGGGAAGACACCACGCTGCAGGGCACAGGCAGTGGTAGAGATTGTTTTGAACTGAGAAAGTTTAAGGGATTTATGGAGAAGTCTGAGAAAGGAATCATAAAAGTCACAGTGAAGAGACAGCAAGAATTTTCAGGGGAATAAGCATTTACCAACTCTGATTTCCACTACCGTTTGTTCCCTTTTTAAAAGAATAACATGTAGAATGACCCATGCTGTCTAGAGAGGGTGTGTTGGGCTCTAGCATGGAGCAGATGAGAAAATCAGCTGCTTGTGGTATTAGAAAAACCAGTCTTCACTAGCTGCAGGTCAGTGTGGAAGCAGTGATTCGATACCTGATGCTCTGCAAGGACAGCTGTCAGGTGAGGAGGACAGGGTCCTACAAATGAAATCATTAGATTTGTTCAAAGCCGTCATTTCTGTCACTACTCCTGGAAAGTTCTACCAAGCATTCATTGACACAGCAGAATACATTTTCAGCTACACTAATGAGAACCAGCACTCAATGGAGAATTCAGAACATTACTTTCAGTGTGCACTGAGTCTGAGGGTACTTTTGTGCACTGCTTGCTCCTTGTTTTGGGGTTTTGGTTAATTTTTTTTTCCTTGACGTTGATATTTTTGTTGTTGTCCTCAGAGAAAAAAATCTGTCTAAGCAAATGAGGGTGCTATATGTGGAAAGGGTCCTGAAGCAGCCATGTAGGCTGACAGAGTAGGATCCTCTTTGTTGTTGTACTCTACATCTGATTTAATATCCACATCTCACTGAAAACTCAAATGCATCTTACAAGGAGGAAAATGGCAAACTCACTTGTGTCAATATCTCTGCTTTCTGGTCATTCCTCATGCAGGGTTGCCCATGGTTGTGTTTGCAGTTCAAATAAAACTGTAGGAAATAATGCGAGAACACTAAGGCACTAAAAGGGATGGTCAATAAGAAAGGGCTTGGCATGTGTGCATCTTAATGAGATGTTAATTGAGAGCAGGGTGAAGGTAAACAGCAGACTTAGAGAGGAGGCTTGGATTTGTTGGAGAGCAGAACCATCTAGATGCTGTCCTCTCCAATACAGAATAAGGACAAATTCAATTCTACTTTTTTCTGCTTCAGGCTGTTTTATGGTTCTTTGGGTTGGAACATTTGTAATAGATTTACTAGGAGCTATCACTCCAAGTTCAAAAAACCAGATGGGTAGTATTTAATTGCTGAAGCAGGACTGTTCACATATTTACATATAGAAAATGCAGCAAGCAAAATACTTGCTGTGACCATGTCCCATTCTTTAATCCTCTAGTTAAACTGAAAAATTTGTGTGGTGCTATATTCCCAAATCACATCACAAAACACTGAAGTAATTTTATATCCTTTTCCTCCTGAAAGAGTGTGGCAGCACTCTACTTCTACATTTCAAGCATTTCAACCAAAGAGAAAGTCATATAAAAGGTTCTCAAAAGTGTTACTTTATCTCCCTATTCACTTTTCTGGCTTGAAAGCAAATCCTTTTTTTGGCTGCCTCACAGAATAAAATGCTAGAGACGTGCCTTTGATTTCCTACTTTAAATAGAAAACAAAAGCACTGTTTTTAGGAAGCTAAATCATTTTTTAACTCTGATACTTCATTAGGCTCACTAGAGGCTTGTGTCTGTCTCAATTTTCAAAGCACTGCCAGAGATTTTAGTGTTGTAATTCCTCTTTGACTGAACCCCTTATTCCCTGCTTGGAAATGTAGTAAAGCTAAAATGTCTGTCCTATAATAACTGGAAAGATTCTTGTGGGCTTTTTCCCTGCAAAACTAGCGTGCATGTAGTCAATAATATATTTTTGAAGTGCTGTTAATCTGTATCTGTAACTTGAAGTAAAGCATTGTAAACATTTTGCAGGGGGTGGTATTTTTTAACCAAAGTGGAACTCTCTTCCGCATCTGCTCATTTAGGGATAAAGCTGGCCCATAGACTGTCCAGCTGCAGAGGGTCTGCATGAGTGGGCACAAGCCTTATGATTAGGGGAAGGGGAATCCCTGAGTGGCAGAAAGCCAACATGAACATGTTGTACCTCCATGATCTCATGGCAATAACACCCTTAAGAGTAAATTGTAGCCAAACTAAACATAGCAATCCTTTCAGAGTTATTGTCACTCTGTGCTGAGTGGAGCTTCTTAAAACTCTTCTGCTCACAGCAGAGGTAAGAAGCCCTTCTGCATGGCCATTAATTGGGGAGAGTGCAAAAGTCTGTGATCCCAAGATCAACTCTGCCCCTTTATTGCATCCCACGCACAAGCAGGTCAAAAAACAACTACTTTCAGCTTGAACAAAAATGCCACAATGCCACTAGGTGGGCTGTGCTTCACATAAGCCTATTCCAGCTGGAAGGCATCCAAGACCCCAGCATTCCCAGCCCCAGTGGCTGCTCTCTGGGGATGGCCTGGCTCTCTGACACCTTGTGTCTCCAGTGGGGCACCTGAATTTCCCACTGGCCTGCTCAGAATTTCTCTACTCCCACAGAGCACCAGTAGGCTGGTGGTCTGCTCATATGGTTCAATAGAGACTACACCAAACCCCTGTGGAACTTAATAGGAAAAAAATCTTATTCATAATGATTGTTGACCTGCCTGTTGAATTCTCTTCCTAAAATGTTATTCCCTGTTAAATTTCATCAGATTCGGGAAATTATTCTCCAGTTGTTGTTTTCTCCAAGAACTGATAGCACTTATTAATAACAACAAAGGTAAGAATCAACAAGCAAAAGAGTATGGAAAGATATGCCAGCAGGAAAAAAAGTCAAGCAAAATGAGGAATGGTTCATATGTCTTCTCTTGTACTTTACTCCTACACCCAAATCCTGTAGTCCTTGGCCTGCACTCTACCTTAGGCACAGATGTCTCTGAATATACTGTGCTGGTAAGAGGTGATGTGGAAGCAAACTTCATTTGTTCATTCTTCTACACAGTCAGTGGCTTATATAATTTAAACATCTTTTTTTCATGTACTTTCTCTAATCTGAAATTTCAATATTACTAGCTTACAATGCCAGCTACTCTAAACATTGGACTTCTGTCATTACACTCACCTACAACATGCAAAAACCTGGCATGCCAGGATCTGCTCCAGCTAAGAAAGGGTTGATCAACAAAAGATTTTGCTTTTCAAAAATGGACAAAGAATCCACAAAACATGGTAAAGTAATAATCCCACAGAAGTGGTTTGCAAATGATAACATCTGATTGAATACCTCTTTACTGGAGATTCAAATACTATGGTAACAGACAAAAAGCCTAATATATTTTGACTAATCAGGATTGATGTTAATTAAAGACGAGTTCAAGATAATGACTTCTCATTACTATGTGATAGCTAGAAAGAGATTGTTCTACCTCCAGGTAAAATAAGCAATTAGATAACTTCTGGTTTTAAGGACTTCTTTTTTAAGTCTTATCTCATTCTCTCTTCTTTTTCTGATGACAAAATATTAATATGTAAATGTCTGATTTTTATTGCTGCTCATCTAGATGGATATTTTTAGTGGTTCTCAGACTGCATTATTTTTTCACTTCAATGGAATTATATTTTCCTGTATAAGGGGACCATAGCTTATTGGTTAAAAAAAATTAAAAATAGAGACACTAAGAATAAACCCTTGGGTTATCACTGGAAAAAGCAATGTGAAATAAAGGCAGAGCTGAATCTCTCATAGTAGTGGTAAAGCTTTCTTTAGAAAATGAAAAAAAAAATTTCTTTTTCTCTCCTAGTCATTTGACTGTCCTAATAGGAATGATAAAAACCCCATTTGAAAGGTGGTTCTTGTTTCTGCAGATAGGAAAAGGCAAGAAAACAAAGGCTCCCTGAAAAATCATTGGCTTCCTCCTAAAGCCACCAGCAGTGGTGGTTTCAGTATCATCACTTATATTTCTCATTTATGAGGGAAAATGGAAAAAAATAGTCCCTCCAAATCCTACATAATTGTGACCTGGCATCACAAAACTTCCTGGCAAGGAAAACAAAACAGGCTTCACTTCAATAACAGACTGGTTCCACCAGATTTCTTCTTTTTTTTCTATCTTTCCTTTCTTGGACCCTAGATTTTTTTAAAGTCCATATATAGGTATTAGGAAAAGCAGCCAGTGCCACCATGAACTTGTAATCATCCTTAGCAATTGAAGGACATTGATTTAAATCCTTCCTTTCCACGAGCCATTCATCAGATCTCTACTGATACAAGGGCAGACTGGAGTCACTCTGTGGAATTAAGTGGTGGCTCTTTTGAAAGAAGCATTTTTGAATGGTGGTTTGATGATACTAGAGGTTTAACAAATGCTTACATTCTGTAAGCAGTCATAGTCATTAGAGCTCAGCAAACCAAATCAAACTGATACTCACTGGAATGGAAGTTTCACTGGAAACCAGCTAACAAATATTTTGGAAAATGCAATTTAAGACTTGAACAGACAGGATGACTTTGAGAGAAACTGTGCTGAATTTTCAATTAACATAGAGTTTCTTAGTAGGGGAACACTTGTAAAAAAAAACAAAACAGGGGTTTCAAGGACACTATTACTACACAGAATACAGTGGCTTTATTTAAGGGGTTATTTTGATTTATTCAAACCCATAAATAATAGGTGATACTGAAGGTACATTAGTACTTAAGAAATAAAGCCAAAGATTGGCTGTTGCAGTGCACAAGAAAAACAAAAACAGCAGAATAAGTTGCCGTATGTAACTTGCAAAGGAAAAAAGCAATGAATTTAACTACTCCTACCTGTTTGTATTCATATAAATCTGTTCCTTATGCCATAACTTTCACTGTTTTATTTTGCTGTGCTGTAATCCCTCCTAGAAAGCTCAAATAAGCAGAGCCTCATGAAGCCCATACCATCTATTACTAATGGTTGGAGTGCAATTGGTTTGGAAATCACTAATTTGTTTAAGAATTAAATGAAGAGAAGCACGAAAACAGTAATGGAAATGTAGTTTGTATTAACTGTGGAACTGCAGTAATGTATCTTTGAATGTAGAATTTAGATTAGAATTACATAGACTCACAGACAAAAGAGAAAATATTTCTATGTTATCTGTAGAGATAGAATTAGAAAACATTTGCATTAAAGAAATTAATGAGTTTACATTGTGTGACTATGTTCCTGGTGTTCCAGGATACAACTATATGGAACTAAATAGCATATATATTGTTCCTTAAAAGTAGAATTTGTTGCCACCTGAAATAAATGGAAAATGCTCCTTAACTACTGTCAACAGTGGTGCACAGCTGAGGTGTTAATCACACATGAATTCTCCAGCCAGAGCTTTGGAATGTTTTGGAAAATTGGGTCATATTATTTAGGTATCAACAGCACTGTTTCAAACTAATTTCTGTGTTGCTTTTTTAGCAAGGACTGATGAGTAGGCCATTCCAAATTGGATGGTGTGATAGCTTTTTAAGTTTTGCAAATTTAACTCATGTAGAGAAAGTAGAAACCAGTGTGTGGGGAGCATTTGGTGACATATAGGGATTCCCAAACCACTTGAGAAACTTAAAAATAATTTTAAAATAATTTAATTATCCCATATCAGACTGATTTCCCTCCTGAGCTCCTGGGAACTCTACAGTTACCATCTGTGTTCATCTTAGAATATTTAAGGCCTATGGCTAGGAAATCCATGGTTTACTGTGAGATTCTGTTTTATCACATAAATTATTGCCATAGATTGAAAACCTAATGGAAGTCTTTTCAACCTTCAACAATACTAAGTACCAAGGAAAATTTATCAGCTTTGATGAGGAGGGGGCAAGTGTAAATTTTAGGTTACAGTCATTACTTGACTGGGAGAAAAAATAATTAGTGCTACAGTCTGTGCTGAGACCTTTAGAACAAACAAAATTAGTTGGCTTTAATGAAGAAGCTAAAGCAAGAGAAGGGTCCTTAGAAAAAGGTGAATTAGGTGCTGTTGGAAATCTCATTAGTGAGAAACAATCAGAGAATGAAATGGAAATAGCAGTCCACTAATAACTTCCTTCAGTTACTTAGGTGAAAGAGAAAATTATTTTCAGTGTATTTCTTTATGAAAGAACAGATAAAGTAATTTATCCCAATTTCAATAGTCTGGTTCATAATATGTTTTTCTGATTCCAGATCAGGCCCTTCAGGAACAGGCAGTAAGTACCCTGATGCTTTTGTCTGACGCTTCTGCAAGACTCAGGGTGACAGTGAGGCCGCTGCCTTGTCAGTGCCGTGTGAGAAAGGAGCTGTGGTGGCTCCGTGTGAGCACAGGGGCTGGAACTGGGGGCAACTCCAGCAACATGCTGCTGGTAAGAAAATGAGAATACCCTGACTGAGCTGTGATGTCCAAGCTGTCTGGACTTTGATATTAGGGAGTGTTCCTGGATAAGTGTTCTGACTGATGGCTACATACCCAGACATATGTCATTCTGTCCAACCATGGGGTTTAGATTATTTTTCCAAAGTTTACGAGCTTAGCAATTTCTCTCTCTCTCTTTATTTTTTCTTTATTTTGAGCATTTCTTTTTCCTGTCAGTTTTGAGTTCAAGGAATGAGTCATCTTTCTTTTTCCTTGTAACTTTCCAGCTCAAGTGAAGCAAGCAGAAATGGAATAACTATTTTTTAAATAGGACGATTTTGATAGAGATTTATTTAGAAGCCAACATATTTCTCATAACATTGTCATGAACATACCGTAGAAGTTCCCTTTTCACTTTATCGCTCCCAAGAATTTCTTGGATGCACCAAGAGGTTGTTGAAAGCACTGAAGCCAAGAGCAAGGTTGGGGAGTAGAGCAGACCACTGGTGAACACCATTGTAAAGGATTATAAGTGAACTCCTGTGCTGGTCTCACAAACCAAGAAGCAGAACCTCATATAGCCCTCATATCTATTTTGTGTTTCCATGTGGCAGTAAAACTTAGTAGATCTGAAAGCATCTAATGAAAGTCATATAAAACTACGTCTAATGTAGCTTGTGGTCAGCCAAATATGCAGTAATGTGGTTGTTAAAATTGACAATAACCCCTCCAAATTGGAAGGACTTGGAGGTCAAATGTAGAAAGGAAACTAGACCAAAATATCTCATTACAGGGAAAATGTAATAGAGGAAGAAAAAGCAATAGGGCTTCAGCTGCTTTTTTTTTTTTTTTTTTTTTTTTTTTTTTTTTTTTTTTTTTTGTAGCAATCAGAAGTAAGGAAACAACTTTGTAAACACTGACATGATCTCAGGCAAACTGCTTTCCTTGTGAAGTTCTGGTGTTTCCACCTGTAAGATCTGAGAAACACCTGGGAATTTACAGGAAAATGGTGTTATATATCACATCTAGATGATGTGCTGTTCAGAAGGGCTTGATCTATGAGCAATATGTGATTCTTCACACATTGGTGTAGCTCCTTCTGAGGTTAAAGATTAAACTAAAACCGGCAGCTCAGATTTTAGTCTCCAGAAATTTAAAGGTAAGGAAGCTTTAAATTTGAACATGCAACTGCAATTTGGAGCTGGGGGAAATCTAAAGGAAAGAGAAATCCTTTGAATTTACAAGTAACATAGATGTCATACTGCTGTGACTTTGGCCTGCTGTTAAAGTTATGCAGGGTGCATAGAGTACTATCTGCTCTTCTAGGAATTAGTTGTCAAATTAGATTAATGATAGTCTCCAAAATTTTATGATGGAAAGATTTGCCAGACTTCTCTCTACTTTCACCATTAGTTTTGACCATCTTCTGTAATTTTCAGCTTCCAGAGGAACAGGGAAGATATTTTGAAATGTTGATACTTATATTTCTCTGTCAAAGCCTTGCAGTGCTGAGCAGGAGTGGAATCACACAGCTCTTCCCTTGTCCTCTCCTGCTGTACTTTCTGAATGGTACAGGGACTGAGCAGCTGCTAATGTCAAATGCCCCCTATTAAAAGGGTCCACTACCATTCAGTTAAGATGAGGGAAATTAAGATACAGGATGTGGCAGCTGTCTGCATCAGGGCCCTGCATTATCCCTTCTATGGTCCTGTGCCAGCCACACTGCACAGCTGATGTCTGCCTGGGGCTGCAAGATGCTGGACGTGTTTACAGAAGCATCTCTTCTAAACCCTTGTCACACAGGGCTGCTGAGCAAGCCTGAAAGAAAAGAGGGTGACTCTGACTCGTACCAACCAGAGTCCAAAATGGAAAAAACTTCATGGGAAATTTCAAAAGGGTGGTGAGAAGGAAGCTCAGGAAGAGCTTTTGGTTTTGCTGTTGTTGCTAAAGTTATAAAAAGCACCCCTGTCTTAGTCTTAGTCTCTGGGTGTGCTTTGGGAATTCAGCAGTCCATTTATCCAGCTAAATTAAATTGTTAAGCTCTGCTGATTTCAGGAAGATCAATGAAGATGTGACAATTTGCCTTGGCTGATGAGATGGCCTAGGATACCGCTTGCAATGCTGAGTAGGAACTTTGTCTGCTGACAAAGAGCTGTTAGCATTGAATAGTATTGCAAAATTCATTGCATGTCCCTTGAAGAGGTGGTAGGGGGAAAGGAGACACCAAAAAGTACTGGTTGTGGGCAGAAGGCCAGAAGCAGTTCTTTTCAATGCCATATCCATTAAAAGAAAAGGGGAAAAAAACATCTGTGGCAGCTAAATTGGTATAATAAAGTCAGCAGATGAAAGCAAAAAAGAACAGAAGAAAAGAAACACAAACCAGAAAAATGTAACTGAAGAAGTTTAAATGTGCTTTTTATTGCCGTAAGTTTGCAGTGGAATAGGAAGTAGAGGAAAAGATTTTATTAAAAATAATACAAAGAATGGACACTGTTTCCTCCTCATGCAAGGGAATTGCTCTCAGAAGGAAGGCAGGGTTGTAGTACAGGGTTTTCCTCTGCACTCCCAGCTGTGAGGAAAAGATCCCGTCAAAAGTGAGATCAGGGCATGGTTGGTGCTGGAAAATCCCCAAGGAGGTTCCATGATTTCCAGTAGTTCTAGGGTTTTGTTGTCTTTAGGGTGATATTTTTAAAAATAATCCAAATACTCTTTGGGAACAACTTCATTTTGTAAACATACTGATCCTCATATCCTGGCAAAATTCCAGTTTGGGTAGTTGTCTGTGCACTGGGAAATTACATCTGCATAGTTCAGCTATCTGATCTCTTCCTGCACAGGAACAATCCTGCACACAAGCTTCTGACCTCACCTTAAGAAACAACCCAGAAGCTTGTGTGTTGTTAAATGGCATTGTAATTTTTACCCCAAAGGGGGTAAAATCAGACTGTGTTGCAGTGGGCTAATCACTGAAAGTAAAACTATTCACTTTGCAGAATACTTTTACATTCTTCTTACATTCAGGATAGCAAGTTGCAGAAATGTATTCTGCTTCACAATGACAAGAGTTGAGTGCATGTGTTAGGGAAGGTAAAGAAAAGAGAAGTAGGAAAGGTTAAAGCTGCAGGAGAGAGATTGAAAGAAAAATGACAAGGGAAAGAATCATTGTGCACTTTCAATGTCACATTCAAGGTACTAAAATTAGTCTGGGATACTGCTATTACCAAAACAATTTACTGAAGACTCACATAAAACTTAGTTTTCCTATTTTATTTTAAGGTTTTAATATACTACTATGCATTGAACTTAAAATACAAAAGCAGAACCTTTCTTGCTAGTACTCAAATACAAGTAATGCTTGATGGCTGTTGTGAAACTCCAGTATGTATTCTTACAAAAGGTGACTTTTGTATGCACAGTACCACACTGAGGTTCAGTCCAGCTGGCACTGAGATTTTCTCAAAGAAATTGTAAATATACGAGGCTTATGAAAATGTTTATTCACATTTGTGGAGGAAATGCACTTATTTATGAAACATTGGGAGTTTGGTTATAAATAGCTAATTGTATTTTTACAACTGACATCATCCATAGAAGAGATACATTATGGTCAGTGGAACTGATACTGCTGCAATCCATGCCAGTTTAATTCATGGATCACTGACAAGCCAAGGTGTGATTCCAAAAGAGACATAAAAAACACAGAAGTAATACATACTGAACAAAAGTTGTTAAAAAACCTGTGTAATGCATGGGACACTTTTTTTGGGAAGGATTGCTGAAAAATAGGACTGTAAAAAAAGATAACTCAGTAAAGTACGGGTTTTGTGTATGCTATTTGAAATTATTGCAATGCCACAACCAGGCACCTCCTCTTGCAGTGTAAAGATATCCAAATAACGAAACCGTCTCGATATAAACAGACTATTTGCACTCAATTCATTTAAGCCTAGCCTAGTCTTATTTGGTTCCAGAAAATGGAATCAGCCTCCCAGAGCAGTCACATGCCTTCTCTGTGGTGACTTTAGCCACTAATCTATTGCTTAAAAGAAAGAAGGGGCTGGTCAATTCATATTTCTCCCCTTTTATCACTGCGCTATAAAATGTAAGTGATGCATGTGGTTTTGTTTTTCATGACTACGCATCAGAGCACCCCTCAGCTCATCAGATGAGTAAAAGTCTGCTTTTTGGATCTTGTTGTGCTGCATGGGCAGAAGCAGCTTCTGGGTAAGTTACCTCTGACAAGACTGAGGAAGTCTTGGATGTGTGGAAGACCTTTGGATAGCCCAAACTGCTGTCAGACATGATTGTATATACCTGAGAACATCAGGCATCTACACACATTTGAAGGTTTAGCATCTATAAATTTTTTGATCAGGGACCTAATTAGCCTAATTGTAAATTGCAGAGATATAGAAAGGATCCTAATTCTATAGGTTGAGCAATGCTTAGTTAAGATCATGTCTTTTATATAGTATGCATACTCATAGACCCAAATGCATTCTGCCTAATTGTGAATAACTTAGGAGTGCAGACTCTGTGTTCAGTAAAAAATAGAAAGTAGGCACTCTCAGAGATAGCTCATGCCTTAATGGGGCTCAGTTATGCTCAGGAGGTGCCCATGGCCTTGGGCAATAGGAGGATCCTCTATATTTATACATTTAAAGTACTTAGGTGAAATTTTTCAGCCACAATTTTAAAGCCAGAAGGAAGAATTACGTTCAGCCTGTGGACCTCCAGTGCAACCTCAGCCAGAGAATTTCACCAAGTATCAGCACTTCTGTGCCAAGACTTCCGCTGGAACAAGAGCCTATCTCTTAAAAAGATCAGCTGGGGAAACTGCCTGTTTAAAATCAGGATATTCAGTTTTATTATTATGGCTCCAGCATATTTCCTAAAGTTGTTGGAATGCCAGATGCCACTTCGGTGAACTCCAGATGGTGGAACTTTAATCAGTAGTGAGATGTGATTTACTAGAAATGTTCCTCTACAGCAAAAGTAGCTCTGGGGCTTCTCTTTTTTTGAAGTATTCTGGGTTTCTCTTCAGACCATGTCTTTAAACTTTATTCACTGTACAGATTTATGATAAGTATCATTATTGTAAAAATGTACCACAGATCTAAATACTGCTTGCAATGTGCTATGGTGAGAAGTACAAATCTTTATCATAAGGATTGTCTGAGAATCTAGAACATCAGACATCAAACTTTTTTCTAGGCTGAAAGCCTTATTTTGCTCAGTGATCACAATAAAATACTTTCCTTAGCTTTTAAATGTCAGGGTGTTGTTTCATATGGCAACAGCATGACTAGTTTTAAACATTTGCATAAGGACAAGGTTCTCTGGTTTGCTTGGTTTTGTGCTGCCTGTAGCTTCCCAGCTGGGGTTCCTGCATTGATGAGAGAGCATAAAATCAAAGGCAAACCTCTACATATTTTCCCTCTCCAGCCCACTCACAGGAGCAAAGCAGTGGGCAGCAGCCAGAAAATGATACACTGCTATCACATCAATCATCTTTATTCAAAGAGACTGAGTTGCTGGAGGGAACACAAAAGATTTGACTGCATTTTTCTGTTGTGGAAACCTTCTATATTTCTTCTTTCAGCTAGAAGTGCAACTAGATAATGATGTGTGTTATTGCCTCTGTGGGCCTTAGGAATAACATGAATTTTGTGTCATATAGAGAGATAAAGAGGAAGGGTGCAGAGAGCTGGTGTGGTTCCCTCATTATGCCTCCATAGAGCTTATTTGTTTTAAACACAATTGAGGTTTTTAAATATTTTTTTTAACTTTTAAATCAGTGAACACTGTCCAGAAGGTACCAGTAATCAGTGGTGATAATTTTAACAATTATAACCTGTGAAAATATCTACAAGTAATTTGTAATAACCTACAATAACTACAAGTAATTTGGGGCTGGAGAAGACAGAAAGAGATCATACTCTACAGCTCAAAAAACCCATAAAGATGCAAAGCCAAGACCATCCTTGGAGTAGGTATAACTTGGAGTACCTTGGAGTTACCCCCACCATAAATTCCAGTGCTCACACTTTTTCTTTCACAGGCTGTGTCTGCTGTGTGGTGCTGCTTGTTGTGTGACTGTGCAATGGACCCTTCAAGTCCATTAAGCAGTGAACATGGGGGCTGATGTGAAGCCCAGGTGCCCAAAAACCTGGCCTGTTTTTCAAATGGGTCCTGAGCTCTGTGCTGCCATAGTTGCCCAGGATATCAGCAACAACAATTTTAATGCAGGATTTGAAAAGCCCATGGAAGAACTCACTACCAGAAGCAGCTGCATTAACAGCTGCATACATCTGGCATAGATTTTTAGAGAGTCTAGGAGGCACTGCATCAGAGGCCTGCTGTCCTGCTAACCTCATTTCCCCTCCAGGCACACTGAGGCTGTGTCCCCACTTGACAGCACACCTATAAAAACCAGCTAGGTTAGAAATATAGCTGAGGTCAACTCATCATACTCGTGGGTTAAAAACAATTGATTCCCCCATTTTTCTCTCTCTTCATTTCTCTTGGATAAATAATAAATCCTGTTACAGCGAGAAATTCAACGTATTGATTTGGTCTTACCCAATTTTTGTTTTCACTCCCCCTCAGTTATGGGGGTCAATGAGCAGAAAATACACTGAAAGAAGAAGCAGCAGAGCAGAGGATGGTCAGGTCAGAGGATCACTATTTGGACTGAACTCTCTGAGTCTCTCCCTCTCTACCAACAGAATCATATGACATCTTTCATCCTCAAACATCTCGTTCCTGAGTGTCTTGTAAAACTTGACCTGTCTCCTTAAGAATGACTTCAAGCTTTGCTGGAACACAGCTCCTCTGGGACTGCAAAGTGCTGCCTGCCAGGGGGCATATTGCTGCAGGATAAAGCTGAAATTATTACTGGGCTGTCTGAAGTGTTCCAGGAGGCACTTGGGTCAAGATTTTGGGACTGAATCCCCAGTCAAGCAAAAAGGTTGGTGG
The DNA here is from genome assembly GCF_028018845.1 of Melospiza georgiana. NCBI lineage: Eukaryota > Metazoa > Chordata > Aves > Passeriformes > Passerellidae > Melospiza > Melospiza georgiana. Next base: position 93,012,521 of record NC_080431.1, on the reverse strand, counting down.
TTTAATTGAGGACAAGATGAGATCAGTTTTACAGCTCATCTGAAGAGTGGCATCAGTCCCATCCTTTTTCAAGGTGGGGAACAAATGAAGTCAGTTCAGTAGTCACTAATAATTGCTGCTATCTTAATTCTGGCAGGACCTGCAATATTTTAAGGTTTTCTGGGAAGTTACTGATCCTAACACCAGCTCTTCTCCTATTACACTTTGCACACTGATAAAATCAGCTTTCAGGAACAATATGGTAAAAGTGCACTTTCTTTGTACTGTATATCTTCTGCTGCTACACCAGTAACCAACCATTTATCACATAATCAGATCCTTGCTGAACTATGTGCCATCTGTGATCAAATGAATGATGAATAAATTCAGAATGCAATTTCAGCTAGTCTATTTTTTGTTCATATTTCGTTCCTATTGGATTTAAGTCTTTTTGACCTTGTGAAAAATAGCTGCATTTGAACTAAAAATGTGGAGTTTTTCTAGATAATGGACTATGCCAACTTCTATTTCTTTTGGAATTCAATAGAAACTGTTTGGTATATGAGGACATTTTCTACATCCTTATTTACTTTTTCTCCCTTTCAGACTATACCCTTTGATATAGCTAAATCTTTGCTCATATCTCCTGGCTCCAGGAACTCCTTTTTGATTTCCATTGTCTTCTGTGTGGAAGTAACTCTTGCTATCAAGCATTACATTTAGTTTTCCACTCATGTAGCTGTGAGCTAACAAATTACACCAATTTCTTGAGGCCTTCTGAGCTAAGTGAATTTGGCTCTATTTCTCAGCCATCAGCCCTTTCATTATTGCTAGAGAATGCTTCAGTGATATTTATTCGTCATTCTGGTAATGCAAGCTCTTTTGCTTTGATGCTTAGACTTTGAAACCTGAATTTCTGACAACATAGAACTTCCTTCAGAAAACATCTAATTAAAATGTGTTAATGCATTGACCCTTGGTCACTTGCAACCCCTGAAGACATCTCAGATGGATGTCTGGTTTTGTTGTATGTTAGCTTTCAGCTAAGGAAAAATGTGTTGTGTTTACTCACCATGTAGTGCAAGGGGTGGTGTGGAGCTTTACATAGGGCAACAACTGCATTCCAAATCTTCTTGGGTATAGGGTGGTCTCTGTGAGCCCTGGGAAAGATGCAGACTAGGTTATACTTCTGCACCATCATAGAAAAGTTTAGAAAGGACCAAAAGGCAGTCTCATCAATCCTGTGACCATAAAGGAAGAAGAACTGTAAGTCATCAACCATGTTGGTTGGGTTTTTTCCCATTTCTAGTCTGTAAGAGGTTAGAAATTATAATATTGGCTTGTTATATATCCTTTTAAAGGATATATGTTTGATTTTTCTGATAGAGAGGGGGTGCTAGTTTAGGATGATGTATTATTGAATAATTTCACAAGAAACTAAGATGAATATTTTAAACAAAAGGTAAATTGGTAAGGCAGCGTCATAATATAAAAAAAACCTTACCTAAAACTAAGATAGCTCCTTCACAGATTACAGTTACATTAAAGTTTAAGGCTTCTTACCAAATTCTACACTGCAAACTGTGTTCAGCAAACTTTGTTATTTTTAATGCCAGTTTTTAACCATTTGTGTGTCTTTGAATGCAGGCATTGATGGACACTATTCACCCTATTAGTTGTTCTATCAGGGGGTAAGGCTGAAAAAAAAATAAAGCACTTTTAAGAACTGGTCTCATTTGAAACAAATTATGTATGCTTTACTTTATATTTATTAACAATAGATGCAATCGATCCAGCTTATTTTGGCTTGGATCTCCAAGCAAAAATAAAGCTCTTCTTATGACTTCTGGGACTGGATTGCAAGTTCAACCTTACTGATATACTCAGATCTACCATCATATGATGTCCAAAATTAAGAAAAAAAAAGTTGACTTTTCAAATTCTTCCTTCCTGTCTCTTAGAAATGGTGACAGGCTGTCTCTGTACATTGTAGATTGCTGGGCATGTGGATCCAGGAGAAGTGCTCCTGGGGAGAGCAGTTTTAGTTCAGTCTCAAAAGGAATGGGAGATCTCTTTGTTTCCAGAGGAGTGGCTGCATGGATAAAGTAGGGCTGCAGATCAAATAGAAGGAACAATAAGTGAGATGATGCATTTTAAATTGCACAATGGGTATAATAGTGGGGAGGTGCCAAGCTCTCTTTGGAAAGTAATTTCAGATGTTTCCTACCCAGAACAATACAGATTTTGGAGACTTCATTTAAAAGCAATCACAAGGCAAAAGGTCACCAGGCAAACTGACTAATTGGTCACTGGCCAGATGGAAATCTCTGCTTAGTTCATTTCAAGGACAAGTTGCTGCTGGATAATGTATGGCAGATGGGGATCCAGGGCAGTTTATTTTCATGAATCACACTGCTGTGAGGGCTGTATAACTCTTTGTACTGGGGGTCAAGCTAGATCTTGTCTTTCTCATCTGAAGGACAGTCTGTGTTTGCCCCATGTTAAAACAAGGAAGGAGAAGAGTACAAATCATAAGCAGAGATCTCACCACAGATTCTATTTCTTGCAACCACCTCAAACTGAAGTACCATATGTTTGCTGTCAAAATACACTATAGGTATAAGCCTTTTTGTTGTCCTGGAAGGCATGTGTTAATCTTCAGCAAGCATTTTGTCACCGTCTCCACAATACAGCACGTAAATGGAAACATCTTTCCAGAAAAAAATCTAGACAACAATTTAATATTTCCCTCTCTCTGAATCTTCCCAAAGACACACTTCTACTAGGAAATTTTCAGACCTGCATGATAGCTTACTAAGGAATAAACTCTAGAAGATTGTAAGAAGGAATGGTTAGTGTACCTTGTAAATAATTTTAGTAATACTAAAAAGAAAGATTATTGCATTATCTGACACTTAAAGAAGATCCACCCATTCCTTCCTTGAAAATGGACTATGTTGCATTCCCTTCCACATTCATTGTGTATCCTTCAGGTTAGTGTACATCTTCATTTGTCAAGATCTTAAGAGTATCTCCTCTTTTCTGCTGTTTCTTTGCTGTGGAAGTAGCTTCAGGCAAAATGTGTGATCTGCTGTTTGTCTTTCAGAGCTTTGCAATTTTTTTTTCAATTCTGTTGTGGTTTGTAGTATCCTAGGAACAAAGAGACAATAATGTTTGAAACATCAAAACTTATCAGTTAGTCTGAGTTAAAATGCAAAAATCTAGGATTTGCCAGGTAAAGAATGGCCAAGATTGCAAAGAAGTCTTTGTAGGTTGTGTGGCCTTTATTTTGTTAAAATCCAGCTTACTGAAGGACAGGATTGTCCCCACATGCCTGTGTCCAGAATGCTCTCTCATAAATTGCATGCACATTTGGCAATGTTTCTTCCTAATATGAATCCTTATTTTATGGGGTACTTTAACCCCATTCTCTTTCTATACAAAAGGCTCTCTACAATGTCAGCTGGCTGAAGAGAATACACCATGCTGTCCATGCTCTCTGCAAGGGGCAGCTCTGGGCGCAGCACCTTATGTTTACATTGTAGAGTAGGACTTCCATAAATATTTTTCTCTCATTTACAACTCAGGTTGTAAATATATTGATATGGAACTGAGTGCCAACTGGAGAGCTGATGTGGGGAGGCAGCTGCCACTATGGGTTGCTGTGGATATAATGTTTGATCTATGCCACACTCAGAGGTAGCTAAGTGAGTTAACTAACTTCTGCAGTAATAAAGAAAGTTTTGTACTGTTTATACCTAGGTGCAATTATGACTAAATCAAGCATGAAGGGAAAGGGAATAAAATCTAAAATGAGAAGCAGAAAATACATTTTGGGTTGTTTTTTTTCTGAAAACATTGCTTGGCAAATCAAGATCTTAAATTGAAAACTTGAATCCATTTGCAAAAAAATAAAACAAAAAGAACATTTAGAAAAGCCTCTATTGTTCCATATACTTTTTTCCATCTAAAAACATACATATTTTTAAAAATTTAAATTTGGATGAACCCTTTTTAAATTTCTCATTTTTTAAATAGATCTTAGCTCTGCAATCATAACAATGAATTCTGTCAGCAGTAAGAATCTCTATTCATGTCTATCAAGCTCTAAAGACTTTACTTACTCTAAAAAGCAGGATTTTACAGAATGCGCACAAATAAGATGTTTCATTCAGCAGCAGCAAACTTTGTGTTTGGGGCATTTTTAATTTTACTATTTGCTTACTCATAAAGGTATTGAAAAATGTCCTTTCAAAGTCAAGAATAAACAACCTACATAGTTAGTACTGAGACAGCCAGCCTGTAAATACTAAAAGCTAAGCCCAAGGGAAAAGAATTCAATGCTTAGCTAGTTAGAGGAAGGGGGAAAACAAAAATAATTAAGTCAAATCAGGAAGAGATAAAAATAGATAGGAAAGCTAAAACAGGAAATTATTTTCACTCTGATCATTTCAATACTATCTTGATCCCTGTGGTTATAGATCGCCTCAAGAGTTGTGAGTTAAACATTTTGAAAACTGTCAAGAATCTGTTCTTTTTATGTTGTTACTTTATTCCTGAGCTTTCAGGAGTGATATCTTGCAGAGTTTCCCTGAAAACACGAGGTCAGACATTTACTTTCAAAATAAAAAACACATTAGAAGTTATCCTGTAATCTGATGACAAAGAGTAAGCATTAATGGTACTTCTGCCTGAAATTTTCTCCCTGCTGAAATCTGTGCCCCTGTGCTTTCAAGGGCAGCTGTCCCTGCAATTCTGCAGCCCGAGGTGAGGCCCAGCCCTGCCAGGAGGTTGCTGGTTTGCAGAGTGGCCACAGCACAAAGCCTGATTTCTTTGAAGCAGAATGTGGGGGAAAAAAAAAACAAAAAAACCAAACCAAAACAAAATAAAAAAAAAAAAAAAAAAAAAAAAACACAAAAAAAAAAAAAAAAAAAAAGAGACTTTGAAGTGAGGCAGCATGTGGCTTTTTGGGGTGCTCCAGGAAGTGTGGAACAGACCCCTCTGACACTGCTGGTATCTGTGAGCCACCCTGGGTCCCCCTTGTCAGTGTTTGTTTTGGTTCTGAGCTCTTCACATGCGACTCTGACTGTAGTTTGCAACACAGAACAATAAAACACAGCTAAAACCAATTTAACCTTATCCCACACCGCACATAAACTCCCCACTGATCTGTCTCCTTTGGCCTGATTTGTCTCCTTTTTGGTCTCTTGGGGAGCTTTCCCTGTTGGTCTCTGCACAGAGGGTCAGTGGCCTCAACTTGTCCTGTATCAGAGCAGAGCAGGAAAAGGAAATTGATGGACTGAACAGCAAAAAAAGCCTTACAGTACTTTAAAACCAGCTTTCATCATGTGAGGGGCTCCTTTGGCTCCATATTGATTTGATTGTGTTATCTTCAGGAAAGCATCTGTTTTAATTTACAGTTAATGTTCCAAGGGCTTGAATCCTGAGTCACAAATCCACCCCCATCCCCTCAAAATTAACAAAGGTAATATTAATCTCAAACACAGAAAGCGAATGAGTGAATGGAAAAAACCCACAAACATGCAATGACTCTTTGATTTAAGGATACATCATACAAAATCCAAAAATCTTTTTTTGCTGTCACCCCGAGGTCTTTGCTGTCTCACTGTTGTTTTACCAAGAGTAAGCATTAGCTGGAGATTTTGATCAGATTTGGGAGAAACTTAACTGGGGTGTGATCCAAAATTGTTGAGGAAATTCAATTTTGTAGATGCCAAAACTCATTTGAATCTGTTAGAAAACAGTTTTGGATGGAAGCATAGATGGAGAATTAAACAGTTCAAAGATTTCTTTAAAAAAAGTCTCTTGTTCTCTAATGGATCTATTTGTTCAAAACCAAAATAAGAGAGAAAATATCAACAACAGTAAACCAGAGTAAAACCTCTAAAGAAAAAATGCTGTAAGTAAAAAACTAAAAATGTTTTATTCAGCCCAACACTATATTTTCAGGTTGGTGACTGTGGTTGTTGAAGAAAGTAGTCATAATTTCTGGTTTAGGACAACCCAAATAAAAATTAATGTGGGATTCTTCAGGTTAGCAGCAAATCCAGCAAAACCATCATTCACATGGATATGTTTTTCTTGACTTTTATTATAGTAATATGTTTTATCTGTACAGCATGCGGGCTGTTATTCTAATAACTGTTGTAATGCCTGAAAACATCTTCCACATCCTGATTCTGAAATTTTCCTATGCAAAGAAAATTGGTATTTTCATAGCTTAGGCTTTTTTTGTGATCTAATCTACCCTTTGCTGCTGACTAACTTAAGATTTTCAGGGTAATTTCACCCACAACTTTGAATGCCTTGGGCCCAGGCAGAGGAACGAAAGGCAAATGTCTGAATTTTGGCACAAAGCCATCAGCTGTGCTTCAAACTGCAAAGCCTTACTGAACCCTAAGGACAATTTCAATAAATGGGCGCCCAGTACTGACATACTGGCCCTCCAAGAGGTTTGTGGTCTTTGAAAGATGAGCACAGTGAACCTGTTAGAGGGAGATAAAGAAGAACATAAGCCATGTGTGTGACACTGAGGCATGGCCAAGTAGGGGCCCCAAGAAGGTTCACTCTAATTTGCAGCGTGCAAGTTGAAACAGAGCATGGTTAGATTGAAGACTTGGCTTCCTTAAAATAAAGTCAAATATTGGTGTTAAAAGACTCAGCATAAAGGAAGAGAGAGTGGGATTGGACAGCTTGAGGAAATTTCTGCCATCTGACCCTTGCTGGCCTATCCTATCAGGCAGTAAAGCCATCTCAGTTGCTGGCATGTTTGCCTGTCTTCCAAAAACCAAACTGATGAAAAAAAGAAACCACTTTTCTTTCCTTCTGCTGATGTTTCTGTTGGAATTGCAAATGTTTTCCAAAATGCTGATATAGAAGTTTTGCAGTTGGGTACAGCTGTTGACAGCTCCTTTCCCAAGTGATGAAGTCTAACAAGGGCAGTGCCTGCTGCTGACCAGAGCCCATTTAGCAGGCCAACAGCTGAAATCTGTACAGCAACTCTTTTTATGACACACCAAACAAGCCAGGGAACAAGGGAATAAAGTATTGATTTAGTTATGGCAAAACAGTAAGACAAGCCAGGCTGTATCTCCCTACAAACTGCCAATCTGCCATCTGCTGTCCTTTCATTTTTCCTCGCACCACTGATGCAAGGAGTGTCCAAACTTCAGCACATGTTTTGCAAACAGCAGTGCCCAGTGGGCTGCTGCTGTAGGTCTGCCATCAGCATCAGCCCTGCTCCAGCCTACTTAACCATTTAATTTGGTAAATGTCAGTGCGGCCTCTTTGTTCTCCTCGGCACCATATGCTATCCGATTAAAAGTCAATCAGGTTTCTCTCAGGTCCTCTTTCTTTCAGGAAGATCCTTGGCAGCTGACAGCCCCCCCTGGGAATCTTAGGTAAAGAGCTGTGTTCTGTGGAAGTGCTGCAGTTATTGTAAACATTGCAGCTCTGCTCCAGGAACACTGATGTGATGTGGGAATCATTGCACAGCTCACAGCGCAGACATGTGATGGAAACATATACACGCCCTGCAAGGTGGGCAAGGAGAAGAGTTCAGAGATAAAGTGCAAAGCAAAAGGGTGGGTATGAAACTGTGGAGTTTTGTTCATAAATCAGATAATAGGAAGGACATGAGACTTGTTCACACAAAAGCGCTTAAGTGTTTTATTCATTTCTCCCAAGACTTCAAACAAAGTTACACAAAACAATTTTTATTGGGCGAAAGTCAAAGGTCAATGAAGACTGGAGGTGAAAAGGGGGGAACAAGATAAAATAGAAAGAGGCAATAATAGATCCCAGCATCGTGCTCTTAGAGACATTGCTCATGAATATTCAAGATAGAAATCTCTCTTTCACAAATTCTGTGTCACTTTACTCTTCTTGCTCATATGAATGCTCTGTGCACACACTTCTTATTCTTTGAGGGCCATTAATTTACCTTCTCTTATTCATGGTTCTCTGAATCATCTGGCTTGATTTTAAAGTAGGAGCAGGCAGGAGTGCATACAAGGCAGAGGAAAAGACAGGGTTTATCTGCAGAATGAGCAGAGGGATTTAGTTGAAAAATCAACAGTGTTAGACAGGAGAGAGGCAGCCTTAAATCCTGTTTCTGGCAGAGCCATTTAGTAACTGAATAACTAAGGTTATTCAGACCTCCTGAATAACCTTCACCAAACCTCACCTGTCTGATCAGTCCCCCTATCTCCTGTGACCCTGTCAGATCAGTCCCAAGGAGCCCGCTCACTCACAATTGCTCTCCAGCTGCATGTTTGCCTAATTCAGCATTCAGTCCACATGGCAAAATTCTTCTTGGACTTTTCTTCCCTTCACACTGGAAGTGAAAGCTTCTCTTTCTCCCTACAGGGTTTCTCTTTGCAGGGGAGAATGTCTATGAGATTTTTTCCTGTAGGTAAAAGTGATGACGTGTCAGAGGGCAGTCCTCTGCTCACAGGCATGCTCTGGGGCACTGCCAGGGGACCATGCACCAGCTGCCTGCAGGAGATGGAGAGAAAAGCAGTGGTGAGAGCAGGGGCCAGAGCTGACACAGCTCACCTGCCAGTCTGCTCCAGCTCTGCTCTAAACCTCACCCACCCCAGGACCCAGCTCAAGGTCAGGTCCTTACAGGCGGTGTGTGCTGCGGCTGGATCAAAGACAAAACACTCAGGTCTGCAGTTACATTTGGAAAATGGCTTTTCACTGGTTTTGTAATATGAGTAGTGGGGAACTGGTTATAAAGATCTAGCTTTTCCTTTCCTGCTGTATTGAATTTGCTCACCAACAGTGTTTTTTTCTTTTTAACTTGCCCATTTGGAAAATGCAATTCAGCCCTGTGTCATCACAACTGTGCTGGCAGCTTCCAGCTGAAAACAGGGGTCTGAGCTCCTGCTTCAGGAGCTGAGTCGTGCACCTCGAGTTGAGTCATGAAGTTCTAGACAGTGTGTTGTGAACATATGGTGGCTGCCAAGTCTGCTGGCTTTTTACCTTGTGGATTAAAATAGGAGTCAATTTATGCTTCCTAATGAGGCACTGGGCAGCATTGTTGTGTCTCGTGGACGGAATTTTGAGACTTAGCTTCTATAAAGGCAGTTTCATATGAGCATTGTTACTTGAAGATTTGTTGTTGTTGTTGATTCGTACTGCTGTGGAAGTATCTGTGTATTTGGGTTATTATTATTTTCTTTGTTATTCTGTTTTTTCCATGCCTTTCTTTATACATCTCATCTTTTGGACTGCTCTTTTCAGGGAAAGACTAATGCCTCTACATTAAAATATAAAGCAAGCAAGAGGACTGATCAGGTTACAGCATTTTGGATCCTATCACAATAAACTGTTTGCTATTAATTATTAGTAAATGATAGGTTACAAAAGGTTATGTTCAAAATATAGAACAGAACTTTCATGTTATTCATTAATTGATTATTTATATTAAGCATGCTCTGGAAATTTAACAGTCATTAATCAGGCCAAAATTTGAAAGTTGATAGGCAGCCTATGTCATGCCATTACTTTAAAATGGAATAATAGGGGTTCTCTACCCAGGTTGTTAATTTATATTAGTCCCTGAAAATCACTGTCTTGGATAGTACCAGATTCTCTTGCTTGCACCAGAAAAAAGAGCTGAATACATGCCAGTCTTTAAAAGCTGAAAAGAAACCTTGTCCTTCTTTCTTGAAGGCAGGCATCTTATGCAGTTGGGCTGAAGTAGCTACAATCATAAAGTGGTAAAATATGAGCTTTTGGATCTTCTCAATGTCAAGCAAGCCAAAGAAGCCGTCCTTGTTCTTCTGTCATGGTCACTGCAGCTCAGAGCTGAGTTACACTGGTGTGGGTTTGCAGAAGAGCACTGTGCTCCCTCTCAGCCTCGTGCCAGAGCTGTCACTCCAACGCCACCGAGCGCTGTTTCATTCTCTTGAGGGATGTGGACTGTGTTGCTGTCTGCTTCCTACAGCAGCTTTATTGGCTCTGACTAAGGCACTTCCTCACTTGGTAGTTAGTGTAAACTGAGGGGCTAAGGGGAAAAGAGTGACTAGAAAGGTCAGGATGCAGGATTAAGAGCTCTTTCTATGAATGGATTGAGTGGGAAATTAGAACTGCAGTACACATGGAGCTGGTCTTCCCCTTCTCAGAATTAAGTGCTTGCCACTGACCAGCCACAATTAAACTCTCTGACCTTTGATGAGTAGAGATGCTGTGGTTTGTGCTAGAATTATTCTGCTTTGGCCAAAATGAGAGGATGAAACTAGATAATCACAGAATGCAACATTAACCAGCAAGACAAAAATGGATAGTCAATTTAGTGCAAAACTTAGTGGTTCATTCTTTCAAATCACCTGTGTCTTCAAAAGAAATTACAGCATTTACTCAGTAGAAACTGGAGCTTTCCTGGTCGCAACTCTCCTAGATCTTTTTCACCTCAAGAGGTGTGTTTATATGTGCATTTTGTTTTGACAAATGAGGCAAATTGAATGTCCTAAGAGATTGACAGATTTTGATACTTTGGACAAGCTTTTAAAGTACAGTCAGTAGGTAACAGAGAATCTGCAGACACCCCAAAACTTGGGGACTTCAGGGTAAATTAAACATATTTATTAAAAATGTGAGCCTATGTACATAACATCCAAAACTAAACCAAGAAGAAAGAATGTCTGGAGCTCAGGGAAAAGGACTACGTTTGTCCCTGGGCAGGGCAGTCTCATCTAAAAGACGGAAGGGAGGGAGGGAGGGAGGGAGGGAGGAAGGGAGGAAGGGAGGAAGGGAGGGAGGGAGGGAGGGAGGGAGGGAGGGAGGGAGGGAGGGAGGGAGGAAGGAAGGAAGGAAGGAAGGAAGGAAGGAAGGAAGGAAGGAAGGAAGGAAGGAAGGAAGGAAGGAAGGAAGGAAGGAAGGAAGGAAGGAAGGAAGGAAGGAAGGAAGGAAGGAAGGAAGGAAGGAAGGAAGGAAGGAAGGAAGGAAGGAAGGAAGGAAGGAAGGAAGGAAGGAAGGAAGGAAGGAAGGAAGGAAGGAAGGAAGGAAGGAAGGAAGGAAGGAAGGAAGGAAGGAAGGAAGGAAGGAAGGAAGGAAGTGGCGGAAGGAAGTGGCGGAAGGAAGTGGCGGAAGGAAGTGGCGGAAGGAAGGAAGGAAGGAAGGAAGGAAGGAAGGAAGGAAGGAAGGAAGGAAGGAAGGAAGGAAGGAAGGAAGGAAGGAAGGAAGGAAGGAAGGAAGGAAGGAAGGAAGGAAGGAAGGAAGGAAGGAAGTGGCGGAAGGAAGGAAGGAAGGAAGGAAGTGGCGGAAGGAAGGAAGGAAGGAAGGAAGGAAGGAAGGAAGGAAGGAAGGAAGGAAGGAAGGAAGGAAGGAAGGAAGGAAGGAAGTGGCGGAAGGAAGGAAGGAAGGAAGTGGCGGAAGGAAGGAAGTGGCGGAAGGAAGGAAGGAAGGAAGTGGCGGAAGGAAGGAAGGAAGTGGCGGAAGGAAGGAAGGAAGGAAGGAAGGAAGGAAGGAAGGAAGGAAGGAAGGAAGGAAGGAAGGAAGGAAGGAAGGAAGGAAGGAAGGAAGGAAGGAAGGAAGGAAGGAAGGAAGGAAGGAAGGAAGGAAGGAAGGAAGGAAGGAAGGAAGGAAGGAAGGAAGGAAGGAAGGAAGGAAGTGGCGGAAGGAAGTGGCGGAAGGAAGTGGCGGAAGGAAGGAAGGAAGGAAGGAAGGAAGGAAGGAAGGAAGGAAGGAAGGAAGGAAGGAAGGAAGGAAGGAAGGAAGGAAGGAAGGAAGGAAGGAAGGAAGGAAGGAAGGAAGGAAGGAAGGAAGGAAGGAAGGAAGGAAGGAAGGAAGTGGCGGAAGGAAGGAAGTGGCGGAAGGAAGGAAGTGGCGGAAGGAAGGAAGGAAGTGGCGGAAGGAAGGAAGGAAGGAAGTGGCGGAAGGAAGGAAGGAAGTGGCGGAAGGAAGGAAGTGGCGGAAGGAAGGAAGGAAGTGGCGGAAGGAAGGAAGGAAGGAAGGAAGGAAGGAAGGAAGGAAGGAAGGAAGGAAGGAAGGAAGGAAGGAAGGAAGGAAGGAAGGAAGGAAGGAAGGAAGGAAGGAAGGAAGGAAGGAAGGAAGGAAGGAAGGAAGGAAGGAAGGAAGGAAGGAAGGAAGGAAGGAAGGAAGGAAGGAAGGAAGTGGCGGAAGGAAGTGGCGGAAGGAAGGAAGGAAGGAAGGAAGTGGCGGAAGGAAGGAAGGAAGGAAGGAAGGAAGGAAGTGGCGGAAGGAAGTGGCGGAAGGAAGGAAGGAAGGAAGGAAGGAAGTGGCGGAAGGAAGTGGCGGAAGGAAGGAAGGAAGGAAGGAAGGAAGGAAGGAAGGAAGGAAGGAAGGAAGGAAGGAAGGAAGGAAGGAAGGAAGGAAGGAAGGAAGGAAGGAAGGAAGTGGCGGAAGGAAGGAAGGAAGGAAGTGGCGGAAGGAAGGAAGGAAGGAAGGAAGGAAGTGGCGGAAGGAAGGAAGTGGCGGAAGGAAGGAAGGAAGGAAGGAAGGAAGTGGCGGAAGGAAGGAAGGAAGGAAGGAAGGAAGGAAGGAAGGAAGGAAGGAAGGAAGGAAGGAAGGAAGGAAGGAAGGAAGGAAGGAAGGAAGGAAGGAAGGAAGGAAGGAAGGAAGGAAGGAAGGAAGGAAGGAAGGAAGGAAGGAAGGAAGTGGCGGAAGGAAGGAAGGAAGTGGCGGAAGGAAGGAAGGAAGTGGCGGAAGGAAGGAAGGAAGTGGCGGAAGGAAGGAAGGAAGTGGCGGAAGGAAGGAAGGAAGTGGCGGAAGGAAGGAAGGAAGGAAGGAAGGAAGGAAGGAAGGAAGGAAGTGGCGGAAGGAAGGAAGGAAGGAAGGAAGGAAGGAAGGAAGGAAGGAAGGAAGGAAGGAAGGAAGGAAGGAAGGAAGGAAGGAAGGAAGGAAGGAAGGAAGGAAGGAAGGAAGGAAGGAAGGAAGGAAGGAAGGAAGGAAGTGGCGGAAGGAAGGAAGTGGCGGAAGGAAGGAAGTGGCGGAAGGAAGGAAGTGGCGGAAGGAAGGAAGGAAGGAAGGAAGTGGCGGAAGGAAGTGGCGGAAGGAAGTGGCGGAAGGAAGTGGCGGAAGGAAGTGGCGGAAGGAAGTGGCGGAAGGAAGGAAGGAAGGAAGGAAGGAAGGAAGGAAGGAAGGAAGGAAGGAAGGAAGGAAGGAAGGAAGGAAGGAAGGAAGGAAGGAAGTGGCGGAAGGAAGGAAGTGGCGGAAGGAAGTGGCGGAAGGAAGTGGCGGAAGGAAGTGGCGGAAGGAAGGAAGTGGCGGAAGGAAGGAAGGAAGTGGCGGAAGGAAGGAAGGAAGGAAGGAAGGAAGGAAGTGGCGGAAGGAAGGAAGTGGCGGAAGGAAGGAAGGAAGTGGCGGAAGGAAGGAAGGAAGGAAGGAAGGAAGGAAGTGGCGGAAGGAAGGAAGTGGCGGAAGGAAGGAAGGAAGGAAGTGGCGGAAGGAAGGAAGGAAGGAAGGAAGGAAGTGGCGGAAGGAAGGAAGTGGCGGAAGGAAGGAAGTGGCGGAAGTGGCGGAAGGAAGGAAGGAAGTGGCGGAAGGAAGGAAGGAAGGAAGGAAGGAAGGAAGGAAGGAAGGAAGGAAGGAAGGAAGGAAGGAAGGAAGGAAGGAAGGAAGGAAGGAAGGAAGGAAGGAAGGAAGGAAGGAAGGAAGGAAGGAAGGAAGGAAGGAAGGAAGGAAGGAAGGAAGGAAGGAAGGAAGGAATTGCCTCTGTCACTCTGGGTGGCATACAGAGCAGGTTTATTTCCCACTTGCAGCAGCCTCATTCTAATCCTCTGAAGGGAGCAGTTATTGTCAGATGTGTCCAGAAGCACATGACTGGGGCAGGTACAGGTTATCTCTGCCTCTCATTTCCCAATGCCAAGTGGGACCTTCACTGTGACACATGGGGATTGCACTGAGCTCTGCCTGGGAGGGAAAACAAGATCTCACTTGAGTGATGAGTATTTACTCAGCTGGCAAATGTAGCTTTAAAGTGGAGCAAACCTCACCCCATCACACCACTCTTGTTTTGTCTGTCTGAACCTGCCCTTGGCTCAGTCTAACTCTGCATGGTCCTCGAGGCAGCTGGCATCATCCCTGACAGCAAGCTGCTGTTCTGCTAAACCTCCATCCGTGGCTGCCAATGTTTTGGCATGACTGTCCCAGCAGCACATCCAAAGGCTTCAGTTATAAAGCCTAAGCTCAAACCATGTTCAGCTCAGTCTGGGCAGCCTCTGCTCTGTGCACAGTGCCTGTGCTGAGACTGACACGTGCCCTGATGCAAAGCAGGAGGGTGTGCTAGGAGAAACCTCTGCAGCAGCTCAGAGAGGAGCTGAGTGATGCCAGGAAGCACAGAGCAAAGGACACCAGATGTGCCTGCCCTTGCTGGCTCTGAAATCAGTCTCTCTCCAGAGGGCCACGTGCTGCAGCATTTCACTCTGACCTTAATTGTAGGCTTTGCTTGATGCTTCTGCTTACCTTCCAGTAATACTGACAAATGGCTTGTGCTTGTAAGTGAGCATACCTGTGCGCTTTCCATGACCTTAACAGTTCATTTTACCCTCCTCAACCTGCTGCTGAAATTTTAAGACATTTTTAATCCACTTGCTGGGCAACCTGAGCAGTCACAGGTCTCCAGTGAGATGACAGTGTGTGCCCCCTGAGGCAAGGAATTAAATGACATTTTTATACCTTTTTCCTTCCACTTGCATTACTCCGCCTTTTTTCTTTACAACTCCTACAAATATTTCTATACGACTGTTTGCAAAAGCATCAGTGTTTTTTGCTCTTTTTTTCCTGACCTGTGGATACTGCGCACTGTGTGATGTATTAGTACATATTTTTGGTGATCTTATTGAGATTCATGACTCCTTACTATGCACAACCCTTTTACACTTTTTTCAGCATTTAAAAGGGGCATCAAACCTAGCAAAAATGAGGAACAGTTTAGTGTAAGGGAATTATTTGAGAGGCACCCTCAGAAATATGAAAGGGGCATGTGGTATTCAGCTTGTTACAACCTGTCTGGCTCCTGGAGCATGGAAGTTGTTAAAGCAGGGTTGAACTCACCCTGTCTAACACCCACTGCTCAGCCCAGATGGAAACTCTCATCTCCTCCACTCTTTTCATCCTCCCTACCCCATTACTGCATTATTGTTATGTGGAAAGGTCCTACTCTTTGCTAGGAAGTGAAATTAAAGGATATAAATAGGAAAGGGAAATGATATGGAAGGACAGTTCTCCGGAAAATGTACATCCTCTGTACAAGGACTATAATGTACCATAAGAATTTTGGTTTCTCATTTCCATAAGTGTAGAGACTTACAAATTTTTTAAGGCAACATGATACAGCTGGTTCTGCCTAGGAATTAGTTTTTCCCCAGTCAATAGAAACTGGGCACTAATAACCTTAATTAACATTTGCATAATTGTGATTAACTTACAAAGAAACTGTTGTAGTAACATTATAACAGATTATTTAGCAGTTATTGAATTATGCTTTCTTTATTTAATTTTTTTTAAGTAAGAGGGAGCAGCATCCAGGAGGTGTCTAGTTGATTAGCAATTAAACATATTAAGAAGCTGTAAGCTGAAGTAATTAAGAGAAGTTTAAGCATTCTCTAGGTCAAGCAAGATCCACAAGAAGGCCGAGTGTTTCCTGAGGAGCCCAGCTAAAATATCAATGTTGTCCAGCTTGAAGCTCAATTCTGGGTTGTTCGTCACTGTTCACTGATGGTGTCATAAGCTCATTCTCAAGAAGTGCTCCTGGAGCACTAATGCCTAATTCAATTAGGTGGTACAGTTCATTATTTACTGCTCAGCTTCAGCAGTGCTATGAGAATTGGGGCTTAGGATAACTTTTTTCAATGTCAAATTACCTCAAGTGTCAGTTGTGATGGATCCAGGACTAACTTCCAACCAAAATTAAAGCTCCATGACTTTGCCCTGTGCATGCTTTGAATTTTAAAGAGGATGATCAGAAAAAAAGCCAGTAAAGGGAAAGTGAGAAGTGAACATGAAGGGAGATAACACCTGCAGGTTCCTCTGGAAGGCCAAAAGAAACTAGTTGTGATTAACAATCAGCAGCAGGTTACCAGAGACCAGAAACAAGGACAATAAATCTCCTAAAAAGGCACTGTGAGAAGTATCAGCTCTGATTTTTAATTTGAAGTTTGAAAGCACTGAGGTGATGGTGTTGAAAAATGCAGACCACTTTAAAAAGAGAAATCTGTATTTTGTCTTGCAGAACTCTAAATATATCATAATTTTAAAAAGATCAGAAGGAAAAACATGCAAAAAGCAAAGGAAAAACAATGTTTGTCAAACATGATAAGGAAGTTCCTTTCATTTCCTGAACTCTAGGTTTGGTGTTAGAGAACCACTTGCACACATGGGGTTTCTTCATTATTTACAGACACTGCAACAAAGAAATATTTGAGTGCTTTAGCAGTTACAAGAGCTTTCAGCAAATGAGACTTTACAGAAAGAAAATTTAAAAATAATGATAAAACTTGAAGCTTCCCACCTTTGGATTTATTACAGTTGAACTGTACTTACAGTCTGATGCGTGTTCTTCACATTCAGCCTTCTAGACTTTATTCTACCCTAATCTTTCCTGGACTTATTTCCTTCTTTCCTCTCATCATCACAGTGATCTATGGGATAGCACAGTGCCAGAGAAGTCCTTGTAACTGGCTGCACCCAACTTCTCTGCCATCTCAACAATCTTTACTCTTGTCCCTCTGGTTTTGTTTGTTCTCAGATATTTTTTGGTTCCATTAGGAAGAGATTGATCTTTCCGGTCCCAGCACGCTAAATTATTCTCATTTTTGTAAGGTGGAAGTGACAAAAGGTTTATATTTTCAGTTCAATTTTAAGACTCATTCTTTCCTAGATTGCACATCTCTAAACTTGAACTTCCTTTTTGCTTTGACAACAAGCTGAAAATGAGACCACTTAGCTGAGAAGGAAATGAATTATTAACCTTTTCAAACATCAAGAGAATCAGCTAATGAAAATTCCATATTTTAGAGATTTTTGAGAAGTAAGGTTTTATAAGAAACAAAAGAAAAGTGACTGAAATATGAACTAGAAACACAGAACATTTATGTCATGTAATGAGCTCCTAAGCGAAAAAAAAAAAAAAAAAAGGAAAGAAAAAATATCTAAATTATGTGTCTTGAAAGTGAACCACATTAGGGTATAACAGACCACTACGTGCAATGATTAGTAAATGCTCCAATGTTAGATTAGAGTATTCAAAATATTGTTTCATTTTAGCATATAGGAGACCCACAGTTCTTTTTATTGCATGCTTTGGCTGTGCTTCTGTGTGTTCCAACTGTGAATTTTCACTGCACATTAGGTATGAAATAATCCAATTTTGCACAGCAAAACTTGGCAGACTTAAATGAGTTTCCCTGATTCAAACACAAGATGTTTCAGTTTTGCACAGATTTCACATCAGACTTGAAAATTCTTTTTGGGGCAAAAGCTTCACCAAAACAGACTGGATTTTTCTGAAGCTAGTCACCAATCCATTAAAGTTGATAATCAGGAGAAAGTGCAGTGAAAGCATAGTAAAATAAGAAAAATGTACCACATCCATTGGAACAAATGAGAGAACAACAGCTTCTATTGACAGTTGCTTTATTATTGGAAAAATCTTTTGGGGGGGGCAGGGAGGGTTGGATTGCACAGAACCATCCTGTAAAGGCAAAGCCTAGCTGCTGTTAGTCCTGGCTTTTGAGGCTGAAAATTTGTGCTCTGGGTCTGTTCAGTCCACTCCTTTTTGAGAGCAGTGGGAAAGATGATAAATTTTGCACTGCTGCATGCCCAGCTCCCAGTAATCACACACCTTCAGAGATTCCTCCCGCAGCAGTATTTCAGCGACCTGACGAGGGTCTTCAGGGTGAGAGAGAGATGGACGAGAATCTTGGTTCATGATCAGAAGGCTGGATTTATTGATATATGATATATAATACATTATAACTATTCCAAAAGGAATAAAGAGAGAAGTTGCAGAGACTTGCTAAGCTAAGAATAGCATAGAATCTAAAAACAAGAGAGTTCTCTGTCACTGTGTTCCAGAGAGCTTGCCCTGTGATTGGCCCTTAATTGTACACATGGAACATGAGCCAATCACAGGTGCACCCTATTGCATTCCACAGCAGCTGATAATCATAGTTTACATTCTCTTTCTGGGGCCTCAGCTTCCCAGAAGATGAACAAATCCCAAAGAAAGGATTTCTATGAAAAAAATGTCTGTGACACAGCAGCACCGCTCCAGCGTTCACTGAGCCAGAAACGGCAGGGAAATGTGGTGGAATAATGCTTTCTGCCTTAAGCAAGTCCCTCCCTCTTCATGAGCTGGGCAAGTTGGTTCTGTTCTTCTTCTAAGCAGCAGGGGCTGAACTGGGCATCAGCACAGTGCAACCAGCGCTGGGTTTGGCAGCATCCCTCCCTCCAGGCCTGGCCATGTGGGAGCAGCTCCCTGAGCATTCAGCAGCTCCCTTTGGAGCCTGGGAAACTGATGGGCAAGTAAAGGAGGCGGCTGGCACAGCTGCCCCAGCTCCAGGCTCCCAAATCCTGCTCACAAATCTATCACTGTGTATTTACTGGAGCTGTGAAGCCTGCTAGTGCAGGGGATTGCTCATTAGCTTATATTCACAATTATCCCTAAGGAAAGGAAGACTACAGCCTCTGCTTTCAGCAGGCAAATTGAGTAAGTTTGGAGCTACTGCTACAGAATCACCAAATGGCAGGCTGTCATTACTGCAATTGGTTTTCAGAATACCATTTTAATTGAACTAATTACCACAGACTTCAACAGGTATTTTGAGGTTTTAATGAATGCTTATAAGAATTTTAATCATGCTCCCATTGAAGGCAACACTAAAAATGCTTCAACGGCTTAGCATCACTACACACAGTGGAGAATATTTATTTTTCTTGTATAACTAAATACTGACATAGATCTGCAGCTCATACAATGGAAAGCTTTAAACTCAGGTACTCATAACCCATTCTATTTGCAATATTTAGAAAAATAGAGCCTCAAATCAAAAATAGATAAAGCAAATTAATAGCTAATTTAGGATGTTACCAAGAATAACATCATGAAGACACAGAAGCTAGAAGATGGAAGACACACAGAAGATGGAAGCCCCACATTTCATTCTGATAACAAATGAGAAAACCTGCAAGCACCAGCCCTGCTTCTGCAGAATCCTCCTGACAACACCTGTGCAAAGGCAGAGAGAAACTGTGCCCTGCACTTACTAAAGTGAGTGTGACTAACTCAGTCACAGTAATTAGGACTCCAAATGAATCAATTGGGATAATCTCACTGATTTCAGCAGGATTATTCATCAGATCAGTAGCTAATATGTGCAAACAAAGGAATGTGCTGCCTGGAGGAGGGAGTATGAATAGCAAAAATGTTTAGATCTAGTTTACTATGGAGTTTTGGCCTTTTTTTTGCAAAAATGTTTAGATCTAGTTTCCTATGGAGTTTTGGCTTTTTTTTTTTTTTGCACCTACAGAGAGAAGCATTCAGTTCCATTTTTGGTTCCATTTTTGACCTGACCAGGTGTTACTTTTTGCCTGCTCTGCATATTATTGTACAGTGTGCTGAATCAGGGCAGTCTCACCATCCACAATGTCAGAACATGTGTAGGACAGTAGTTGTTGCTCTAGAGAAACAGATTTTTTAACTATAATTTGCAACTACCAAAAAGCTGAGTGTGGAATTCCCATGCTGAGGTGTGCCCTTAAGGGTGCCCTTAAGTGTCTGAGTACTGATGCAGGGCACACAGATATGACCTGTGCCCTTGTGGAGTGGCAGCTCAAGACCAGGGAGGGTGCTCTAGAAACAGATCTCTGGTGTAAAATGAGACTAAGCACCCTCATTTAGCCACCTGAGCCTCTCCTCGAATATCTTTCTATGCTTCCCATTTTCTGGTAGCAGTAAAAGAGGCTGGGGATGCAATCAGATGTCCTCAGCAGAAAAATGTGTGAACAAAAGGTAATGGCAGGTTACACATACATTGCTTTAGCTAGAACATCTAGAGAGGGTAAGCTAACTTAGCCGAGCTTTCAGGGAATGTGAGTGGGTAATCTAGGAGGAATATAATGTCCAAGGGCAATAAAGATGTAATAAAGGGCAATAAATGAGATCTAAAAGTAGTCATCTGGCCCTTCTCACAGACTTACCAGGATTTCTAACAGATGTTGGCAAACTTTTCATTTAGAAACAGCTTCTACACAGAGTCCTCAGTTTTCCCGAGAAAATCATTCAAGTGTGTCTCTACTGTTTACATTCCAATGCTCTCATTTTCTTTATTAACCTCCCTTGCTGTAGTTTAAACCCATTATATTTTGTCTTAGTCCCACTTGTGGTAGTTTTTTACATATGTGAAGGCTTACTGTGGCATCTTCCCACTGTTCTAATCAATCAAATTGGGCCACTTTCTTTATTTTAGTCTTTTTTTCTGCTGCTAGACCTTGTATTCTAGACTGCTGATAACACTTTGTGCTTTCATGTGGCTGCTCTTTGACTGCAGAAGCCCTGACTCTTCTCAGTCTCACATTTTCCTCCTTAGTGAGTGCTTTGCAAAGTGTGTGGGGCTGGTCCTAGCCCTCAGTGCCTCCATCATTTGAGTGAGTGGCATCAGAACAGCCAGGTGTTATTTGTGCGGCTTATGCTGGCTGTCCCAAGGGTTTCACCTGGTAATTGCCATCAAGAAAAAAGGTCAAAAAAAGATCAGCTAATGAAAACTGAGCAGAAATTATAGAAAAATCTGGAGTAATGAACATCCTTTTTTACTCATTGTGTCCCACAGTTGATATCAAAGTTCAGATTTGATTCTTGACATCATTTGAACTTCAAAAGGTGTGAACCTTTTTTTCTGTATGAAGAGAAGGCTTCCAAGGTTTCCTGTAGTTCTGTTCAAAGAAACCCCTTCCTTTTTCATTCCTCTGTTCAATATTTGACCTTGTTCTTGTTCTTGTCTCTAGTTCTTCGTGAAACATAGAGCAGTGCTGAGTAGTAAAATTATTGCAGGGTCACTTCTCTCTCTCCTGGAAATTAGACACTGCTGTGAACTAAATTCTAGTGTACTCACCTCTAGAGGGCCATCAGTTTCTGACAACATTAATTTTTCATACTCTAAAAATTAAGTTTTTAATTGCAAAGGAAATGTATCTAAACCAGAGGAGCACCATCTTGCTGCATCTACAGCAGACGTACACAATAGCTCAGGGAAATGTGAACTACCCTCATTTAACTCTGCCCACCACTGGTAAGGGCAAGTCAAAATTCAATATAAGACTGTGTAAATGTTGTCTGGGTAGGAGAGAGGGGCAGCAAGAGGAAACAGTGTTACAATTCCAGACAATTCTGGACTAATAAATCATCATTATTTTATCCATGAACTCTCACAGCAGCCAGAGTTCAAAGCTGTCAGTCTACCTAGCCACTAGTTTCCAAACTAGATGGGTAGGAAAATTCTCTAAATGGATTATTTTAGCAACTAAGTAATTTCAAGGATTTGTTTCTCTGGTATAGATAGTAATATGCATGTGATTGGTGTCTTGGAGCTGCAACAAATAATGGGAATTAAACATTTTCTTCCACATCCCAGCAGGATTAAATAGAGAATAGATTGATATAATATATATAATGATCTATGTATAGTACATACCTTTAAAGATGTCTCCTTAGAGAACTATCACCAAAGACACAAAGGGTCATATTAACTTCTGGTATTCCACTTGTTCAGACCAGCTGGAGTGATATTTGCATCTCTTCCAGATGAGATCTTAAAGCTGAAAAATTGTGATAGGTAAGAGAGCATTGTTGAAATAGCTAAATTCTGTACTAGGCACTTTAAAAGCATCCAAATGGCTTATTTTTCAGCTGTGAAATAGAAGTCTTTTCCACTGTTCTGGAAACATGGGATTCAAGGTGACTTCACAGGGTGTTAATGGAAGAATGATCTGCACCCTGCTAACAGTATTTCATGAGCAATGATGTAGCAAATAATATAGTCTATTATACTGTGCCACCAGATGCCATCTGAAAAACACATTGCTAGCTTTAGCATCCCAGATTTAATCAACTTTCCACAGAAATGACACTGATGCTGACTGCAAAAGACAGTGTGTCCTCAGCCCTGACTAGCAGCTCCTTGGATGTGGCAGTAATGTTGTCCCTTTTCTAGAACCTCTCCCACCAGCTGAATTTCTGATGGCTAATGAATGGTGATGGCATTAGCCTTCCCTTTGATAGGGACAGGCACCCATATGAATGGGGCACTTGTTTCAGTATGGGACACCTTGAACATCCTCAGCACCATGCGGACTCACCTCGCTTTTGGGTTCAAAAGATAGGTAAGGGAAGAAATGAAGCCGAGGGCAAAATACACTGTCTTCAGAATATACTTCCTTTTGCCTTTTCAGTTGCTAGACACTCTCACAAGCCTTTCCTTACAAATCACTTCTCCTGGAGCACCATTAGAGTGATGAACGTTTTAAATGGAGTCAACCTATTCTGCAGAAGAATAGTTGTAATGACATGCATGCTCAAGTTTGCCCGTAGGGGCTTACAGACTAAAATTAAAGAGACAGAGGACAGACTCACTAGAACATGAAAGGAATTTGCTCCAAATAAATTGGCAAGTAATTTGTTTGAAGTTTGAAATATATTTTCAAAGGTCAAGGCCTTGCTGCTTATCAGTTTTGTTTATCAATTGGCACTGTTGTTAACTTCCACCAAAATAAATTTGCACAACCAGCATCAGGAAGAATATCTCCTGTAATACCTACTCTACTGGCTAAGGGGAAAATTCTTAAATTAGAGTCTAGGCTCTCTGCTTAGACCTTGCCTAGGGTGAGTGTTACATAGAAAATAACAAACTTTAATAACATTTTAATGGAAGAAAATGAAAACTTGTCTCTGATCTTCTGCAGATCAGCCACTGGTAGCTGTTGTAATTGTATTCTTTTGAAGTTGTATTACATCAGTATGAATAAAAAGAGATGTATGTTGCCCTGAGCTATCTGAAGGTAGGTAATGCAAATAACAGTGCCAATAATAGTTAGTCACTGGTGATGGGCAGAAATTAATAGAAATTCAGGAAGAAAGAGGTGAGAAGAACAGCTGAGGAGAAGATAACTATAAGCAATTTATAAATTCTGAATTACATCTTACAGAACACAGCATATTTTCTGTTAAATTTATTTTAGCATTTTTTCTTGTTCTTTTCCTTATCTTTCTTTTCCCTATCTTTCTTTTCCCTATGTATATATATAATTTAAACCATGTATGTTTAGAAATACATACAGATAAATAAAGCCTATATATGTGGTTTTCATTTTAAATTAAGATTTTGAACAGAAAGAGGAAAAAGCTGCAAAGAAAATAGTAACTCCAGCTTCCTTTTTCCATGACCACTATCTTGGAATTTTTAGAAGTGTGAAACACCAGTGGGAAGATTTCCTGGAGGACTGACAAATACAGTGGCAGGCATGCAACCCCCTCAACAAACTCTGTCTTTGCTCCTGCCTTCTCTCCCACTTAGATGCCAGTAAGCTTACTTCTCCAAGGGAGCCAGTCGCACAGAGCATAAGCTTCCTGTCCATTTTAACACATAAAATTAGCAGCAAGAGAGATTTTATCTTGGAGGGATGTATCGCTTTGCCTCACTCCTCTTGCAACTCAAAGCAGAAGGCTTGGTGATCACTCAGTTTTTGCCTACCTTTTGTTCCAGTTCCCTGAAAACTTTCACTTTCATACAGCTAACTTTTTCTTTTCACCAATAAAATAGAGCAGGAACATCTTCAGAAGCAGCCAGAAAGGCAACGTTTTCCCCACTCAATTAAATTTCTCTTGGCATTTTCTTTCTCTGCACCTCTCGGTGCCCATGCAGCCCATTCCCCTGCAGGGCTCAGCGTGAGCCGAGGCAGAGGAGCTGCATTGAGTCTGCAGCAGAAGGGCTCAGCACTCAGTACTTTCCTAACACTTGACTGGGAAAATTGGCTGGGGAACCAGAGACCTGATGCAAGGAGTGTCTACAAGATATGAGCAGAAACCTCCATGTTTGAGCACCTGGAGATGAAGCATACACAAAGTGAGACTGAAAGACTTTTCCAGAGGGGCTCTGCCCCATCCTGACCTTTCCCTCCTGTGTTAACTCTTCAGTTATGTATTGTCATTCTACCTCCTGTGAAATGACAGTGCCTTGTCATATACTGAGAGCACCAGCATCCCTGTGGGAAAAGAGCAGGGCTGAAGCTATACAGCAGGTCCTGCCTGGCAGGAGGTCACTTTCATTCACAGTTTGGTAGGGCCGTGATCACTGCTAGCTCATCTTCTTTCCCCCAAGTTAGTATTCTGACAGGCACTGGGCAAATAATTGCAATACCTGAATTTCCTTTACTGTAAAGAGGAGAAAGATTGTAATTTTCTCCCCTTGGAAGTGTGTTATAAAGAATCATTAGCCCCTGTTTGTAAAGCAGTTTGTAAAGTAGAAAATGTCTGAGGAAGGGCTAAGCACAATACACTAACGTTACTGAATTGGTGTTCAAGCTAGCAACTCTTTGCTGGTCTTTGTAGAGGAAAGAGAAGGGAAAGGTCTCCAGTCCATCACTTTGAATCCAAAGTTAGTTCATTTATCCTTTATTTGCTCTCAGCTATTTCCCATCGTTCTCCAAAGGTTCCCACAGGCCATGTTTGTAGCATGAGCTGCAGGGAGTGCCACCTGGTATTTCACAGAGTCACACCAAGTTACATACAAGCAAGTGCATCCTGGCAGTCCCTCAGTGCTGGGCCAGCTGCAGGCCACTGTGGTGGCCAAGCTCCGTGCATGACACCAGACTAACCCTGGTCCACCCTTTCTTTGAACTCAGCCTCAGCACACATGAACAAGAGGTGTATTTTCTTTTAGTTCTGAGACGTGTGAAATTCATCCAGATCTCTTAATTCTGCTTTGCCCCGTGTCTCACAGTAGGTCTTTTTAACTCCTGTCTCTAAATGAGGCAGAGCTTCCCAGCCACAGGCAGTTCATTTAAATATAAATGTAAAAGCTGTGCTTGAGGAAATGCTTTCTGCTCAGCTATTTGGATATGAAATCAAATCATTTCTCTGCTGTTTTCAAATTGGTGGCTAACGGACAGTAACAGTGAAAAAGGGGGACTGCAAACCTGGGTTTACCTGAATTAAAGACATTCATTCCTCTGTGTGTTAAAACCTATATTGAAAGTAGTGTGTTTTCAATTATGACATGAGCTTATGGAATTTTTCTTCTTTGATCTCTAGAACACTAGAGAGAAAAGCCTTTAACCCTCAGGAAATTGTTACATGTAGAATTATACACCAATACCATCAATTATTCTTTCTTATGTTCACAAATAATAACAAAGGAATGAATTGATGGGTATGACCTGTACTTCAGGCAATAGGAAACACCAGCTACAAATAAAAGAAAGGAATGGATAAAGAAATTGGCTAGCTGAGCTTCCCTGAAACACAGACACAGGTGCTGAAAGCATAGGAATCCAATAGTGATTTCTGATCTCTGATGTCACAGAAAAAAGCCTCAAGGACGTGTCTGAGTGAAAGAATGGTTCCTGTTCTTTTTCAGAGGAAGTCAAAGGGTAGCCAAAACATCAGTACTTTCTTCAATGTCCAATTGTTCTTATGCTTTCAAATTTAAGCCACAACAGTGAGCTCCTTCTTCCACCATAATTTGGGTTTTGGAAGGAGCAATGCAATATTAGAAGCACAAAAATTTTGTGGGTTAGAGTCCCCTTATTCCTCGTCCTCTTATCTTGAGCTGCCTTGTCACAAACTTCCTCACCTTCTCTCATGTACAATTCACTCTTTCCTATGAGGTGTCTAAAATTCTTTCTTTCACCTTGTAAGAAATAATTAATTCTCCTAAATACATTCTCTTTTATCTAAATGTCTATACCCTGCAGAGACTCACAAAAGCACATATGTGCATTTTTCCTGCATCTTAACATTTTTCAACCTTGCAAACCTTGGCTCTTTTCTGATCTGAAGCCTATGTTAGCACATGTAGGTGATCTGTGCAAAATCCCTGGCTGTGGGATGTTGGCTTCTTTTATTCAGCTGCTGGAGTGGCTTGTAGAAAGTTAAATATTAAGTATTTTTCTCATATTATTTTTCTATATAAACTTCACTGAGTTTGGCACAGGGATGATAGTCATTTCCTATTGGGAATTAAAGGGGAGAAGAGAGGTGTATAAAAGCTCTGTTATATAACATCCTGTGAACCTATGACCCAAATAACCTAAAGTGAATAAGGAGATTGCAAATAAAGGTATCACACAGTAGATGAGTATGGATGATGTATTGTCTTGCTGCTGAAATTTCCCTCTGTGTGCTATAAGCCAGCCCTTCATGAATTTACAGTGCAATAATTTTTTGACCAAGAATTGTTTCAATCTTTGTATCATTTTGCAGCTGAGGTCTATGAACACTGAACAAATCATGATTGGATAGCAAAGGGGAGGTTGGAGGTGCTGACTTTGCTTTTCCCTACCACAGCCTGTGGCACTAGCACTGGCTGTGATCTAGACTTTGGTCCATTATGAAAAAGGATTTATCTTTATTCCTTATGGTTCCTTGGACCTATCAATTTCATTTCTACTCACAACATTTCTATAGTTCCAATTTCTATTACTGTCCTCATATTCTCTGGTTCATCTTCTGGTCCACTCTTCCCAGAACAGATGGCTTTTAGTCTTTTAGATGGCTTCTGTCTGCCCCTTGTGTCTGGAGTAACCAAGGGAAGAGTAATTTATGTTATATATCAGTGGTTCAAAGTTATGTTCCTAGAACATCAGCAGAAAAAGTAATAAAAGCCACAGGGGAAAAAAGAAAAAAAAAAAAAAAGAGGGAGAGATAAAGAGGTAAAGGCCATTTATGCTTGCCTATAAGCCCTTTGTCAATACCATAGTAATTATGAAAAAGGGTTTATTCATGCTTTGCTTTATGGCTATTTCTTTCTTTAGAGCATAGTTGCTATAAGTTGTTTGGCTATAGTCTACTCAAGTAGACTGTGTCTAAGTGTGTGTCTCTGTTTTTTAGGATCTGTAGTTAAGCAATCCTTTGGGAAGAGTTAAGGTATGCAACCTGTTTGTAATAAACAAACCCTCAGTTTAATTTGCTAGTTCTGTATTCTTGTTTTGAAGATCTAAACAGAGCCTCACATTCACTAAACTTGTGTTTCACTCATTGCCTCTTGCAGGAAATGAATGCTGTACTCAGAGGAGGATGCAGAGTTCATTTAGATCCTGCTTCATGGTCAGTGGTTATAATTGTCTGAAAAGGCAGCAGTGAGCATTAACCAGAGTCATACAGATACAGCAAGTAGCCAAGTATGTTCTGTCTTGGATTTGTCACTGTATTCACACACACTGTATAGAAACAGTATTTAGTTTTACTGGATCTACTTGTAATTATATATTGTTCAAGAAAATGTCTTTTTTCATTTCTTCCATGCAGGATTTCCTCAGTATTTCAGATTTCATTTCCCCTTTACCACCTAACAAAAAAAAACAAACCCAACTCTATGAAATAAACTCTAGTTCAAAGTTTGAGAGATTATGTGTTTTATTTGTATGTTTTCAGTTTCTTATGCCATTTTGATTCCAGATGTCCAAGACATTTTAACAGTGGAATGGAAAAAAAACATCTGGACTGGAAAAGTGTTGTGGGAGATAATGAAATCCTGGTAAAGGTAATAACAGAACAGCTGATACTCATCAAATGTAAATTTACTAAAGCTATCTAAAAGGAGACCATTAAACTGAAAGAGGAGAGGCAAATTACAGGATAATCCCATGGAATATTTTTTTTAATGGTCTGTTTTCCTTCAGGTTTGAGAAACTGGCATTGTCTGTCTTAAACGTTCCGCTATAACTTGCATGTCATTGCATACTTCATGTTCTAATCTGCTCTCAGTCTGGAGTGTGAGAGCTTCATACAGCAGGACTGAAGCCAGATTTTTAACATAATGTAGCATTTAAATATTTATCTATTTGATTATCTAAAGTTGTAGTGAAGTGCTTTGGGAGACTGGCCCAGAAAACCTCTTTGCCACTGAAAAAAAAATTATACCACTCCAAAATAAATTAATAAAGCCAAAACAAACAAATGGAAAAAAAAAAAAAAAAAAGAGAAAAAGAGGCAAACCTGGGTTTTTCCAAACATCTGCATATGTGTGTAAAGATACACATCATGAATAATTTCAAGCATTCAACCAATTGGTCCTCAAGCATATAAGTACCTGAAGGAAGGGTGCAAAGAGGGCAGAGCCAAGCTATGTTTGGTGGTGTCCAGTGACAGGACAAGAGATGATGGGCACAAATTGAAGCACAGAGGCTCCCTCTGAACATCAGGAAACACTTTCTGCCTGTGAGAGTGACCGAGCACTGGCAAGGTGTCCAGAGAGGCTGTGGAATCTCTCTCCTTGGAGATCTCCAAAAGCCCTCTGGAGACGGTTCTGGGCAACTGGAGCCAGGTGACCCTGCCTGAGCAGGGTGATTGGACCAGATGAGTTCCAGAGGTCCCTCCATACTGCAGCCCTCCTGTGAATGGGCTTGGAAGCAAACCTACCAGCACTCTTCCAGTCTGCTCTTCCATGGCACCACTGATTCCTATAAGGTCCAGGACAGATTAAAAAATTCCCAGACAAACAAGAAGTTAATTTTCTGCCTACTTGGACAGATGCCTCACAAAAGCTTGGCAGAAAAAGTCTTTTGCCAAGTAACTTTCTAGAATAACTTTTATCCTTCTAATTGTTTATTTGTCTGTGTCAGCACAATATCCTATGGACAGAAATTTTTACATCCTTTTTTATTTTCTTCCTCAAGAAGAAAGTTAGACTCTTGATCTGTGGCACATGTTCTGCAATATCTCTGTTCCGTTCTTTGCCAAGGGCTTCCTGTGGGACAGAGGTTATGTTGCTTTATTCAAGCAATAATCCACAATGCTCCCAGTGATTTCAATGCGTCTGAAGAGTTTTAGGTGTTAACATTTCTGTCTTGTTTCCTTATCTGTGAAATATAGTTAACAATACTTTCCTTTGGCTGCCCTTTATGGATCTCCTCCATCTAGAAAATAATCTTTATGGTAGATGCAGTCTCTTGCTATGTGTTTGATGATGTCTGTCACAACAGGTCATTCATCTTAGGTCATTCCTAAGAATCACTGCCATACAGTGGATGTAGGGAGGAACTCCACTTGCACCTCTGGGTTTTTTTAAATGAAAATGGAATATTTCACCCAGAACTACAAGAGAAAATAGTTAAAACTAAAACTTAAATAGTTATTAGTTAAAACAAAACTTAAATAGTAAACTGCTTTTGAGGGAAGAAAAATGTGCACGTTTCATCCTGAAGTTTGTGGGTCTGGGCAAGAGGTTACATTTCTGAAAAATAAAAGCTTAGAAAAAAAATGGGGCAGCCTCAACAAATAACAGTAATACAAGAAAGTGTAATATTTAATGACACTGACAGCTGAAATGCCTCAATTTTTTTTGCAATATTGGCCTGCAATATTAGAAACTATCTCCAAAACTAGTTCTTGCACATAATAATGGAATCTAACACTGCTCAGCAGCAGTTTGTCACAAATTCCAGGAGAATGCTGTCTGCATGTGCCCTAATATTTTGCACTGCTTGGTGAAAGCAATTCCCTTAAGGAAAGGAAAAAGAAAATAAGAAAGGGGTTCCACTACTCATCTCAAGTTTCTTTTGGTGACTGTCTTCCATTTCTTTTTCATGAGGTCTTTGACAAGCAGCAGCAGTTATAAGATTTTAATTTCCTGGAACATTTCTTGCCAGGGTAGGAGCTAAGGGTTCTTTTTTGTCCATTATTTTCCCTCCTATTTTTACCTTTAAGGATAGATCTGCAGCACGTCCAGAGGAGAGATTCATGACCTACTTTTCGCAAAATGAATATTGAGCTTTGTGTACTTTCTGGTATTTGGTTGGACGTTCTTATTAGAAATCTTGGGCCAGTTTCTGTCAGCCTTCCAATGGCAGAACAGCAATGCAAGGTGTAATTCAAGTTGAGGAAGAAATCACATTATCATCTTGGAGGAATGAGAGATTTTTTAAGTGTCAGTGAGCACGTTTCTGTACCTTCAGTAAATAAATAAAATCCAAATTGAAACAAAGAGACAAGGACAAGAGTGTCCTTTGTCAGCCATTTGCTGGAAGGAATCCATGTGTATTGCTTAATCAGGGCCAAAAAAACAAGTGCAGGCAGTAGAATGTGCCAAAAATTGGGAGTTGTGGGGAAGGTTCATGCAAAACCGCTCAATATTAAAGACAGTTAGGACAATTAGAAACCGAGAGTAATCATTTGTGTAGGACTCACTAGCCCTCCTTGCCTTCAGTAGATTTCCATCACTTGTGAAGCAGGGGGACATGAGTGGAGACCACAGCATCCCAGCAATTTGTCTGTGCTGTTTAAGAACATCCCCCAGCTGGAGCCATCCATCAGATCACTGGGCAGCGGCGGTGACATTTCAGCAGGCGTCTCTAATTATGTCAATACATCAATAGTGCTGGCATTTCAGAGAGCTATCACCTCAGGATAAGCTAGGTCTAAAAGTAATCTCTTTTCTGTCCTTCTCCAACTGCCCTGAAAAATAAAGCTGCATGAGTCAGATTTTTAAACAGAGATAGTATTCAGAGAGAGGTACAGAGCTCAGAGATCTCCATTTGAGACCCCATAAGCATCCAGTTCCCACTGCAACCCTTGGTGGCATGAGAATTTCTTTCAGAGCCTAACTTCAGCTGTGAAGTTCCCTTTCAAAACCACAAAGGAGGAGAAAGGGTGGTCCCATAGTGCAAAATGCTTGAATGTGTTTTGACTGCCTGCCATTCAAGAGTCAATTCAAATAAACAGGGTTACACTGGCCAGGAAGAGGTGCAAAGGCAGGTTTGTCTCAATAGCTTGTGCATGCCCTGGCTGCTGACCCCAGCTGGGGAGCAGCCACACACAACCAGCCCTGCAAAGCAGTGAAAGTCTTGCTCAGACTGTTCCACTGCTGCCCACTCAAACCAGTGCCATCGGCCAAAGCCAGAGGTCCAACCTCTGGGCTCTGAAGCATCAACAAATGTGCTGCCAGAAGGAAAAAGCAGGAAATGTCTTAAGGAAGTAATGCAAAAGCAAAAAGAAGCTAAAGCAGCTTGCTAGGGAATTGCAGATGCAAAATGCAGCTGTCTTTGCTCCAAACACATAGAAACTCAGATAGCAACATCATACAGGATGTAAATGAGAGTCTGCCATTTCTCACTGGGTAAAAGAAAATCTTTAGTTGTCTTATTTAAAATTTTTACTCCTCTCTGCACATGTTTTACATACAATATCTTGGAAAGGAAAGGTATCTTATTGTGCTTCCTATTTGAAAGCAGGAGCTAGAGGTAATTCAGAGGACCCATTTACCCACAGGATCACAGGCTCTGCTCTCACCTGTAAGACAATTGTAAAGAGTGACACACATAAATGAGCATGAAAAAACCTCATGTCATGATGTGACCAGGAGCAGGATAGAGGTGCTGCAGACTGTATCAGCGTGTGAATCTCTTCTGTCAGATCCATAAGTAACTGAGGATTTCCAGGCTACAGCAGCACACTGACCATTCAGAAGTCTTGTAGCACACTGACTGGAGGACAAAAGCATTGGGAACTGATGGTGCTTTCCATCACAGTTTTTTCTTCTTAGTGTTTCTTGGTTGCTCTTCTTGGGTACCAGTGATGGGCGCAAACAGAGCAGCAGACAAAGCTCAAGACTTAGGCCCAGTTTTGTCCTCCACTTCTGTCTCCACCAGAGCTTTTGCTGACTGCAGAATTTTCATTCTGTGCCTTGCAAACCTTCCATTAGACATTTGAACCAACATTTTTAAAGAGGAACATCATAGCATTTCATCTGAGATACACTGAATTATAGCAATTCAATGCTTTTTAAAAACAAACACAAAACTTCTTACATATTTTTCTACCAAATGTTGCTCAAGGCAGTGAATAACTTTTTAATAACTAAAATAGTTTTGTAATAGTTAAAGAAATTTGGCAAAAGCTGTAATTTTTGGTTTGCAAACATGTCTACATCATATTTATGTTATTCACTGTATCACTGTGGCAGATAGTCTCATTAAAGGGAATTTTTCTTCTCTGTTGAAGCCTGTATAGAACCATAGACTCATAGAATGTTAAGGGTTAGAAGGGTCCTTAAACCTCACTTCCATGGAGTTATATATTTTATGTAAATATATATTTATTTCTTTATCATAGGGTAAGTATTTTCTGGACTAAACCATGAAAGCTGAGCTCCTATTTCCTGTTTATGGCCATACAAAACCAAAAAGACTCATCTGCAGTGTTCTGAGGGCAGTCCTCATGAGTGAAGCCATTGCTGCTGTGTTTTCCAAACAATTCAACCATACCAGTGTGGTACAACCTAAGATGGACTGTGATTTTATATATTTTGGGGGAGATGAAGAAAGTTACTGTGTTTAGCCGCTGGAGCTGACTCACGCTCACCCACACAGCTTCTCAGTCTGTCTGTGCCCCTGACTCAGTGATCCCTGCAGGGCAGGATGAGGCTCCTGCAGCCAGACATGCTTTAGACAGAGGAAATGCACTGCAGGCTTACACAAGCACTCATATATCTACTCAAGGATAATGAAAATGCACTGAGGATGGCTTTCCTACAGACATTTGATGCTCTTATATTGCTCCTGCCCGCACTGACTTCGTGCCAAATTCAACCAACAGTTTTCAATTGTTTTGAAGCCTTCCTTTTGAATCTAAAAGACTGAGGAAAAATGGCTACTTATTCTGAATCTTACAACATCCAACTCCATGTTAAAAGTACATTTCTAAATAACTTACATCACTCATGTGGTGGTTTGATTTTCTTGGGGCTTTTTATTTTTGGTTGGTTGGTTGGTTTTTATTTGGTTGTTTTATTTTTTTCTTTTCAGAACCACTATGGACTGCCTGGAAAACAAAAACGGCTGAAGGGCATGTTCCATCAGACTTTAGGCAGCTGCATACAAAATTTATGGAAAATTAACTTTCCAAGGTGAACTCAGTTTAATTCCTAATTTGCTGAAAAGAAAGGCACTTCAAGCTTGAAGAAATTGGAAGGATCATATAATTGAAAAGAAATTTTCTGACAAACCTCATAGTAACAAAATTTCCCACAGCTTGTTAGTTTATGAATAACTCTTTTTTTACCCTCTTTGAAAAGTGAACAGAAATTAACATCAACACATTTTTAAAATTAAAACTTAGAAACCAGAATTTTCTTGGTGAGGGTTTTTTACACAGAACAATTTTGGTAGAGTGTATTTTGAGTAGATGAGATGCACCCTGAGGAGCACCATGATTTGTTTAGATGGTGTTGACAGTGACAAGCTTAGCTAAAAAAGGAGGGAAGGAAATTTGAGGAATTAAGTACAAGGGAATAGAAAAAATACTGGACAGACTGATTATGGCATAGCTTGGCCAATAGGTCTCTCAAGCTGCTGAGGATACTTCTTCACTTCCCTGTTCTTCCCATGCTCTCCAAGCTCCTGATGGACAGAAGGACCTGCTTGTACCTTGTTTGACAAATTGGAGACCTAACTGCTTGTTTTCCCAGTGACTCCTCTCTTTAAGCCTCTAAAGAGGACTTCTGAGTTTAGATCTGTCTCCACAGTTCCTGAGACCACAACATTTCCTTTTAACACTTTTTGTTGCATCATTGCTAATTTCCCTGTTCACACTTAGATCAATTCTCTTATTCTGGTTCAGCCATCTTGAGTGACAGCTCCAGCTTTCCCTCATTCCCTTGCATTTCTTCCTACTTTGATAAAAAGTACAGAAGTTGAGGGTGGAAGTCTGATTTCTCTTTTTTTTTTTTCCATCTCCATATCTTGCTTTTTAATTTATCCCAGGGTACATCTAACACATTGATCAAGAGTTGATCTGCATCAAACTTTCATTATGCAAAATGATGATCAGAGCAGTTGCTGTCAGGCAAGCATCAAACATCTTGTCTGTTTATATTGTTCTACTCTAGCTTTTTGCTGATAAATTCAGTGCTGACTTCTTCAGGTATAAAGGTAGGTACTGCATTCACACAGGACATCTGTCTTTATCTTGTGGTCTTATAAAGTATCATGAGGATATATGTATCTCATGGATATTATAACTTCATTGTTAGCCTCTCTCATTCAATCTTCATTTTGTGTCATGATGGGTTTGGCAAACCCAAATCATTTGCCTCTGACTTTGGTTTTTATTCTGAGTGACTTACGTTTCAGTGCATCCCTTAAATTTTAGGGCAACATAGTGTTTATCATAGAGACTAAGTGATTTAAATCACTGCTGACACTGTCACTTTTACATCGTTATAAATACCTTGACTCCAAAGGATTCAGGCTGCGTGATGCACTCCAATAAATCTCTTCCTTAATATTGTCAGGGCTTGAAATGGAAATGTCTGCAGTAAGGAAAAGACAGAATTGTTAAGGTGTCATACTTATCTATTTAAAATAAATGGTGAGTTTTTTAATCTTTGCCATCAGGAATGATAAACAATTCTGCAGTTGCTTATTATAGTGCTGCACTGAAGCCCTCTTGGAATCTCTCTTCAGTTGGGCAGAATTATTAGAGCAGGCTAATGAGGAGTATTTTGATGTAGAGAGTTAAAATCCATGGTAAATAAATCTATGTTTGCCCTGTCCTCAGTGTCCAGAGTCTTTGCAAGAGTAGGGGAAGGTTCTCATTGAAGCCAAGACTACTTCATAGTATGCTGACAGGGAAAAGTGTTCTTAAAGTAGGATTGAATCATACCTAAACCCCCTTTGAGTGTTCCTTTTTTAGATATATTCTGAAACAGCTTAAGCTGGCCTCAGTGATCAGATTCAAGGAAATACAGTGTTAATAAAAATAAATGCTATTTTTCATTTTTGCTGTGGATGTTTGTGTCATTCCATATAGGTTTTTAGTACTTGTGAAGGATTTTTAGTAGAAATCAATGAACATTAGTAACTATAGAGTAATATAAGTAATATAAGAAGCTGCATTTCATAGCATCATTTTTATACACAAAATGTCAATGTGTTGGCTTATAGGACTCAGAGCACAGGGCAGCACTAGGGAGGAAAGGAGCTATAAACCATTCAACCTCACTCGTCTCATGTAATCTACACAGAAATCTAAATGCAGTCCACTGACAGCTCTAAAATAGAGCAAAACACCTTCAGCAGTCTCACAAAACCAAGGGAAATGTCACATCTAAACCTAAACCATAAAAAAAGAGGAACTGATGCACAAAAGGAGCTGGGGAGCTGGTGGGTATTTTAATAGCAGGATAGAAAAGACAGAGCTAGGCAGTATTTTACATCAGTTTAAAGGAGAGGGACACATGAAATGTCCCCTGCCATGGGAGAGGGAGCTCCAGGGACCCCCAATACCAGCAGCACCAGCCCCGTGCCATCTCCCCATTGCACAGAGAGGGGTGGCCTTGGCTACTGCAGCCCTGCAGATGGACTTTTCCTGTCTCACCTTGCCAAAGCTGCCCTCTGTAAGGGAATTTGAGACTCAAGGCTCCCTGGGGCAAGCATCAAGGCTACCATCTGCCTTGGTGTCTAAGACAAGACACACCAGCCAGTGCTTGCTAGAGCATGCATACAAACACCAGCTGGGACTAACAGAAAGTATGGGTCTCACAGCTACTGTATATTGCTTGGAACTCTAAAAACCTCATCTTTCCTTCCTGGTGTTCATAACATGAGAGATATTTTGTAGTCAAAAATACCACCATAGCAACCTGATCTGGCCACCTAAACGCATGCCTCAGAGACTAATTAGGAGAGATGTTTGAATTGCTGTTTCATGCAGGAGTGTGGTGCAAATTCTACACCACAAAACGTGAAAATTCACTGCCTAAAAGACTTTAAACTGTGACTGGAATCTAAATATCTCGGTTTTAGTGCCTATGTGCTAATGAACCCAACATTGAAAGCTGACCCAAGCACTGAGCCTTTTGCAAGAAATATTTCTGTATATGAAGCCAGGTAA
This sequence comes from Melospiza georgiana, assembly GCF_028018845.1. NCBI lineage: Eukaryota > Metazoa > Chordata > Aves > Passeriformes > Passerellidae > Melospiza > Melospiza georgiana. The sequence goes on along the minus strand of NC_080431.1, from coordinate 92,976,454 downwards.
TGGATGAAAGAGTGGAAAGTTGTATTTGAGGATATATAGTCCTATGGAATTTTGTATCAGCAAAACATGCTACAAAAGACTTTTTCTATGCAAGTTCACCAAGCCCTTGACACCACTGGCAGCTTCCAATTAATTTCTCCTTCCTTCAATCAGTTCTCAGTTGCAACCTGGGGAAAATTCTGGCTTCCACCTTGGCTCACTCCTTACTCCAGAGGTATTTCCACAGCAGTTATTTCAGACAGATGTTGTACTCCTTAGCATGAGCAAGATACATTAGCACCTCGCTGCAGTGTGAGGAAATATTTCATTACAAGCACATAAAATCTGCTGCCAAATTGCTCCATTATGTAAAGCCTTTTAAGAAAAATATCCCAAACCTTAAAACAAGATTTTTATATAAATATGAAATGTAGCTTTAAAAAGAAAAAAAAAAAAAAAAAAAAGAGGAGGAGAGGGGAAATTAAACATTACTGACTTTATTGAATGTCTCTATTCAAATATCTTGCATAAGCAGGCATGTCACTTTAATCAGATAAAACCCACCAGGGAAGGTGGTAATTATTTGTGTTACTTCTTGACAGCTATAAAAAGCTAAAATGTTACTGTGCAAATTCTGTCTGAACTATTTAAACAATTGAAAAATGTGATTTAACAGCTAAAACAAACTTAATTCAGGCTGATCTCTCATCGACATGTGTAAGATGAAATAAGCCGGCACTTTATACAGGGAATAGAAAATAACTTCACAATGCCTTCACCTAGCATGGTTAAAACCTGGTAACAAATAAACTCCTCAGAAGACCGTGTATTACCGTGACATACACAGGAGATGATGGCCATTTCTATGAGATCTGCTGCCTTTAAGCTTTGGTTGACAGTAGGCAAGGTGGGGTTTTGCCTTGGGAATTCCCAGAGAGCTCAAGCAGCCAGGGAGCCATGCAATGAGCAGTGGATGAGACTGCCTTGCACAGGCAGAGGGTGTGAGGAAAGGCAGGAATGAGGTTTGGCAATACTGTTAGCCTTGTCAGGTCGGCTCCAAAAACATGACCTGCCAAGGAGCAAGGCTTGAGGGCAGCAAAATTCCCCCCTGGGACTGGTGATAGACCCTGGGCCAGGTGCCCTCAGGACAGCTGTGCTGCCAGCTTGCTGCAAACACCAACAAAGCCATCAGGAGAGAGGTCTGCTGTGGGAACTCAGCACATCCCTCCGGATGTTCAGAGTTGCTGAGAACCCTCTTGGGGTGCTCGGAGACCCTGGCATGTTGCCCGGAACACCTGGTGGCTTGATTTTGATCCTTCTAACACAGTGCCACCTGTGTATGAGAACATGAGAGCCACACAAGTTTGAATGGTGCAAGAATGATGTGTTCACAGGGTGAAAATATAGATTTTAGAATTTTTGGTATAGGGGTTATGGGGACAAGATGGAGGAATCAGGGCATGTCCAGTCCTTCTTCTTTCTTCTTCTTGTTTTCCATTTTCTGCTGAGATGTTGGCACTTGGGGATTGGTTTAGAATAGAAGTGCACTGTCCAACATGGGTGATAGGTATTGGGAATTAAAAGTAAATATGATATATGTAGTTTGTACTATAAAAGGACAGCACCGCCTCGGGGGCAGTCAGAGTGCTCGTGGCTGCCCTGCTGAACAGATCTCAGCTGGGCAGAGAGAAAAATTTTGTAGATAAGAAATAATAAACAACATGAAGACCAAAAAGTGAAGAGTCCAGACTCATTCTTCGGACCGCGGGCTGCCTCAGAACCATCTCACACATCTCGGGGCAGAGACCAAACAGCAGAACCCAAGAGTCTGCAAATGCAACTCCAGCTGTTCAACCACCAAGTGAGCTTCTGAGCAAGAGCGGTGGGAAGATTTAATTCAGTGCAGCCCTGGGGAAACCCTAGGCTGTCACTCACAGGAAACCCTTGCTTTAAGGGCTTTTTCTTAAGTACCAGCCTTCCTTAGGCCTTCAACACTTGAGTTCAGAATTACACCGAAGCCAGGAAACACAGTGATTCCCAACAAAAAAATCTGCATGGCTGGTCCAGAAATAACACACATCCTATTATCAGAACTCTGGTTCTGCTGATGGGTTGCAGTGTTAATAAATCACCATCACATAGAGTCCTCTTTCCCTCTTCTTCCCTCTTTCTGTGTTTGCAGTCTCTGCCCCTTGTTGTCCTGCTTCATCTTTATAACAATATAATAGAGAGCTGGTTTCTACCTTTGCTACTCCCAGGTAGCCCAGACTCATCTCAAAACCTTCAACTAGGTATTGTCTTCAAAAATCTAAGTGCTTGAAAAATGAGTCACTCCACAGGCAGCAGGATTATTAAACCCTGACTCTCTAAAGATTTATCTAATTTCTCTTTAAGGTCTTTGTTTCCATCAATAATTCAGGTTCCCACATGTCCCTTGTGATCATAATGGCACAAGGGGGAGCTGGAAAACACTGGTTAGCTGGACAGCAAAGAGAAGGAGCTTTGTGACCTGGACAAGAAGCTCCAATTTCTATGCCCAGGCAGACCATGTCTCTGTTTTCAGACATTCTTTCATCCTCACCAGAGCTAGAAAAATATCATTAACAAACATCAGGATCGTGATTCCTGTACTCATAATGACTTCCTCCTGGCTTCCTCTTACATCTAATGACTGCAGCATAAACAGGGTCTGGAAATAACTGCAAAACTTAGAAATCCTGCACCTGAGCTTTCCTTTTTTTTTTGGCAGAAGATTTATTCAAACACAACACTTGAGGCACCTCTCTCATGTCTTTGCTGTCACATTTTGGAAATTCATCTCCACCTGCAAACAGCTTTGCCATTGTGGAACTGAGGGCCTAAAACTCAGTTCCTGCAATCTAAACCCATGTAAGCCACATAACCCATGTAAACCCAAGACAGATTAATCATTGTGGGCACTTTCCTCCCCACCGTTTTATGTTAGGTTAAACATGGAGTTTCATTCACCTTTCTTACCATCTTGTCAGCTAATATAACTTGCTGTAATTGTTTAGTGCTGAAAGATGCTCACCAAAGGCACAGAAGGAACAATGTAGAAGAAAAGAAGACAGTGAAGGCTATTTCAACCTTGTGTGAGCACATTCACAAAGAGAACAAAGGTCATGGGGTACGCCTTATGTGTCTGGACACAGGAAATCCCACTAAAACACTGAGTTCCTCCATGGCTAGTGGAGGTTCAGTGTTGTCAGAACACTGTGAGGGCATCTGCTAGTAAATGTTCTGCCTACCTGGAGAAGCCCCACAAGTATCTGGCAGGCTTTGAGGTTCAGACTACTGGACCTGATTGGTCTATCTGGAAAACTGAAATGTTGGGGTTTTTTGTCTCTGCTGGCAGATGTTATCTTTAAATTTCTGCTGACAGTCAGCCTGGTGCAACAGGGATGAATTCTGTGTCAAATTTCATCAGAGTAGTGCAATGAGCCTGGCCTATTTTGGAAGTTTTCTTTTCATCACTTTTTCATTTTGCAGCCTCCAGCCAGATGCTTGCAACTCTGACGTCTTCCTACCGACCCTCCACCACCTTCATGTGTATCAGATCTGAGCTTTTTGATGTGCTATCTATTTCCTGTAGATTTCCAGTACGTTTGCTCCTTCTAATGACTTGCTTTTCTCCTTTGAACAACTTCTTTCTTGTGTTGATTTCCTGGAGCACTTATCATTTATTGATGGATAGTTAATTATCACCAGGCAATACATCTTGCTCAATTCCCTAAAAGCAGCAGCTGACATTTTGTGTGTGCCTCACCAGCAATGATCTTTCACAGTCACAGATATTTTTCGCAGCAGACAATACATGAGCCTGCAGTTAATCACACCGAATGAGTAAAGGATTCTTTCTTGTCTTTGGTTAAATCTCCGACTATCTGCAAAAAGTCCTGATCAGTTTCCAGACTTGCCTCTGTTTATGGAGTGATTGATTGCAGGCACCAACTCTCCTCTATCACCAAAACATTTTACCATACCATCAAATTACTGATCACAGCTTAGTTTTGCTGTCTGATTACAACTACTCATCAAAATTATCTATTGCCCCTGCCTGGAGGCATAAACTTCAAATTCTCTTGCTCTTCTCCTCTGTGTTCCCACTTATAATATATTGCCCTGGTGCCTCTTCTCTATGTGCAAACCCTGTCTGATGTCAGTTCCAGACTCTGTGCACAGCCAAAGCAAAATGTTCTGCAGCAGCGGGGAGCCAGGGAGGCAGTGGATGAACTCAGGGGCTGTTTGTGACTGCTGATGCAGCCCTATAACTGAGGGGCATTTCTCCCTCCTCTGCCCCCTGCCTGCCAAACCCAGGCCACCCCATCCAGGCCTGCATGGTGTTTCCCAGTAGAACCACATTTACCACTTTCCTTGCTGTGCAGCAGCTACACAAAGGTGTGGGGAGTGCTCTGGCACTCACCTGAAAGAGAGCCCTCAGCCACACCAGTGAAAGAGAGCTGTGTCTCTTCAGCCTGGGTGTCTCCTGTGCACTAAGGCATTAAAAATTTAAGCCACCACACACAGAGCCATTCTCAGTGAGGTGGAGTTTGCTTCTTAGTTGAGACAAATGCATGCAGACAACCATCCAACCTCCCAGCCTAGCCCACTACCTGTGCCTCACAGGAACATAAATCAAGTACCATGAAGCTATCTTTGCTGCTGCTAGGACTTATTGGATCAATTGTCTTTCCTTCCTTTAGCAGAGGACCTTGCTCTCTTATCAAAATGCTGGATAAGACATCCAAGTGATAAACTCCAAAATGTCTGAAGTCTGACCTTCCAAAGCCTAACACACAAGCTGCTGTTAAAATGTGTTTTATAGTTAAAGAAATTGCCCTCAATTCTATTGCGAGCATAAGGAACAAGATTGCAATATTGACGCTAAATTTTGCTTTTTCATAAATCTATGTTCAGGTCTGGTTTTTCTTCCACAGTTGCTTTATGTGATGGCTTATCAAACCAAATCTGAGGTCATCAGGAGAAATGCCATACTGGCTGGGACAGTTATCTTGGGTTTAAAACACATTGAAAATTCCCTGAGTGAATCAGCTGATAACAGATAGGACATTACTCATGGTTTTACACTTGGCAGTTGAACTGGTGCTTCATACACTGTATATTTGATTCATTCCTCTTTGCTGGTGTCCTGATTAAATTCAGAGCACAGGACATTTTTTTGGATAAGAATTTCTCCTATGACTTTGTAGCACTCTTTCCTTCCTAAGCAAGATTGATCTTCCCGGGGAAGTACAGATTGTTGCAGACTGATGATCATAGGCCTATTGCACTGAGAAAGCAGTGGCAGACATACAAAACTTCTGGCTGTTAATGAGTGGGAAAAGCCTGTTTGATCCTAAGAAGGTGTTGTTTAGGTGGAGACTTAGATTTTGGTTTTAAACACGTCTCTCTAGTTCCTTTTCTGTTATGGCACTGATATGGCAACTTTATTTGTCACCTAGACTCTCACCAGCTCAACATTTCATGATTTCATGCATGCATTTGTACTTGCAGCAGTTGGCTGTGAAACACTACCATATGAGACTAGTCCTGTATTTTCCTTTTACTACAGGTGATTGCGGCTGTCAGGTCACACATTAAGGTTTTATCCATCAACACATGGCCTCAACCTGCTCCCATCGAACTTTGAGAAAGTTTTGCCGTCTGCTGGGTTAAAAGACTGCTTGGAGAATAGCACCAGGGCTGGCCTCTAGCTTGTGAAAGCTCCATCCAGCTGCAGCAATGTACCCCTCCCAGATCTGATGTCCTTCACTTCAGCTCTCCCCCTTCTCTCAATTAAAGTGTTCATTATATGTCACACTTTAGATTTCATGCACTAACAGATGTTAAGGAAATTTATTCAAGTTTTTGCTCTCTATTTTATCTTTAACCCAGTTCTCTCCTTTAATCTGTATATCCACCTAGAATCTGGACCTTTCTGATTCTATCATCTGCTCACTTTTGTACCTAACCTGTCCCCCTTTCTCACTCTAACAGTGCTTTTGTTCAAACAGTTTCAACCTTTCACCTTATCACAATCAGCTTCTCCCCTGACTTCTGCAGCAAGCTAGATTCCTGAGGTTTACTTAACATCCTGTTAAGATCATGCAGGACTTTCTCCTGGGATGATGTTGTACCTTTGTCCCTGCTTTGGTTCCCACTCTCCAAACCCAGTCATTGACAAGGAGCCTTCATGGGTGTCCATCTTTTCTCTGCCATGTTTGATTGTGACAGTTCACACTTGCCCTGAGCCACATCTCTCTGATACCTTCAGTGTCTCCCTAGTCTACATTCAGCACCGGAATCTTAACATTTTATTTCCTGCCTCCCCTACTGCTCCCAGTCACTACCTACCATTGCCACCCCTCCCCCTTAAATACATACACATACTTTAATGGACTGTGAAAAATATAATTATCTAGGAGGAAGGTGCTTTGAAGGGAACTCAACTTGTAAACAGAGCATGTTGACATTCTGCCTGGAGGGTCATCGTCATCATCACTCTGGATTCTGCTACAGCCAGTTGGGAGGGAGGTGTATTGGTTGCTTGTTGAAAATTCTGGTTTAGGCACCTTTCCGAGAATGGTGGGATGAATAATTGAACATTGTTAAACAGCATTGGCTGTTGATTGTGAGGGCTCCAACAAACTTAAGCTAAATACATAGCTTTTAGAAGTTTGAAATTACAGATCATCTTTAACCTGTCTCCTTGCTGATGTGCTCTACAGACCTATAATGTGTTTTAGAAACCCCTCCCTGGGGTGAGCATCACCACTCACCTGTCTTTTCCCACCTGCTGCTATCAGGGGTGTCAGCAGGAGGAGAGCAACAGGCTGCTTCCCTCTGTCTGTGAATGATAAGTTTAGGTCCCAGACCAGACCCCATCCGTGAGCTTAGTGAGAGCAGGACCCTTGGAACGTGGCAGTCAGCACTGGATAAACCAGCAGGGTCACATTAACATTTACTCCAAAGCCCCTGCCCAAAACTGCACACCAGCGAGGGGCAATGAGCTTTGGTAAGACAGCAGAGCAAGCAGTGCTCCCACAGACACAGGGATGAAGAAGTAGAACTGCAGAAGTAAAGGGAGCAAAGGAGGAACTGAGACTTTCAGATATACAGCTGCTCCTCTGGGTCATTCCACATGACCCAGAATAGTTAAACAGAACATAGTGCACAACTGCAGTGTGACCTACAGGGTACATACATTTGAATCCACATCATTGCCTCTTGTCAATGGCGAATTTAAACTGTGCAATTTACTGGTTTTCCCTTGAGATTGAAAAGTGATGACCTTTGGTCAAGGAAGGAAAGCAAAATTAGTTCATGCCATAATTCCAGAAGAAGAGATAAAAATAACATGTCAGTATTTTATACAGATTATGCTTTCTTTTTTTCTGCAAACCAAGGATAATTTTCCAGTCAGAAACAAAAAAAAAGCCTTGCCAAAAAAAAGAAAGATAACTCAAGAAAAAGAGTTCATAGGCTTTGGAAGAAAATAACTTCATGTCCTGTCCTTTAATGTGCAGTGGAGAGACTACAAAGTTAGATCCTTTCTTCCTAGAGAGGATTACCTCTGTCATGCATTTCATCAGTCAGAGCACATATAGTATCACTTGTGATCAATGATTTCAGGACAAAACCAAAATCTTGGGTTTGACTAGAATTTTTTATGGACCACAAATAATAGGGTTTTATAATAGAATAAATATATTTATACAGAGATATATATAAACCAAGTCTATAAAAACATATACACATTTATCTCTGAAATCCACACTAAATCCCATCTGAAGGTTTGTAATTTACGGGGAATATGAATCACAAAAAGCAAGCTCATGCATATGATATGATGAAGGCAAACGATATTTACAAAGAACACAAAACCTGCAGTCCTTATCTAGCTAAACAGGTAAAGATGAGTTTAAATGCCACACAGAATGCAGACTTATGCAAGGATCAGCATAGACGTGAAAATTTTTTTGCCCATTTTAAAAATTTTAGATAAATCTTTCTCATAAGAAAATTTTTAACTTTAAAACAAGCCCTTATTTATCATTCAGCACCAGATGCAGATGCTGTGTAGCCTGTGGGAGACAGTCTCACTACAGGAACTTTTAGGGCAGAACAGGGCATTTTTCCTCCAGACCACTTAACCAGTGTTATTATTTTTTCTTTTAAACTCTGAAATAGAAAAGAAAGCTTTTACTTAAAGAAATAAGATAATGAAAATTGGAGGTGTTTCACAATATACTGAACTAACAGCTTCTCCTCCTCACTAAGAGGTCTCAATTTCTAAGTTTCTTCACCCACTCAGAGTCCTTTCAGCTATTCTGTACATATACATCTCACCCTTGGACTGTGACCTACTGGAAAAATGTATACTGTCTTCCTTAAAAGAGGCAAGTGTGTATAAGCTAAGTAACAATGAAAGGATGCCTTTCAAATCCAGGTCAAAATTTCCATCAATTCTGTCATAAATCATCTGTCAGTTTTAAGCATTTCCTATTTCCACAAATAAGTTTAATGCTGAAATCACAATAACAAAACTTCCACTGGATTTCAGAGACCCCTGTTCTTCTCATCCACACATGTGACTGAGTCCATGTTAACTGGATTTTTACTGATCAGTCTGTAGATTTGTGAGATCCTGTTTCAGCAACGTTGGAATAGTTTGATTTGCCCAGCCCTACATACCCAGCCCCACTTGCCTATTTCTTTCATGGATGATACAGTTGCCACTTTTTTCATTGTCCAAAACACTTATCTACATGGTTTTCTGAGAAATTTTGAAGTTAATTTATATTTTCTTGGCTATACAATGCTTTTCAATGTGTGTGCACCATTCCCAGTAATGCAAAACAGAAGCTGAGAAACTAGGAGGGTTTGCTAAGATATTTCCTTTTTAGGTTTTGATTTTTAGGACAAATATTTGCATTTAGGCTGTTTGAAATTTGCTGGTTTTCACTTCCTACCTTTTCACTTCATGCTCAACATCCTGAAGAGCTGCCATCAAACATATTGCAAACATCAGTATGATCAGACAAACCATAATCATGACTGATAAGCTGACCATCTTGCTTGCCCATTTTTTATATTATGCTTTTATCAAACTCTGCTACAGGACAGGAGCTATTTCAATAATAAATCAGACAAAAAATTAGGTTCTTCAGCTGTGAAAGGAACCCTTGTGCTAAATTTACCAGGAATGATTCAGGCATAGCAAAATTCAGTCTTGTACTAATGGAGGAGGCATGAATAAGACAATCCAGCATATATCCCTTCAAAACAACTGGGATAAAGATTTATACAAGTTTTGAGGGCTGCTGTCTCGAGATATTAAAAGATGATCCCTGTCACAGGTTGGCAATTACTTCTTTACATGACAGCAAGAGCTGTCTCTGAAATTTCAATCTTCAGTCCAAAAATTGCCCTTTTTGTACATATACAGGACACTTGAGAAATTTATGAATTTATTTACATACAACTTGCAGATGAAAAAACAAGATCCTGTTAGCTCATGGATATTACAGACCATAATACAGTTTTTTTTAGAGGTAGATAGTTATTCTCAGTGTCCTAGTAATTACATTCTGTCCACCTGTTTCCCTGTAGGGATTTGAATTAAAACAATACTTAATCTCCTCCAAGGCGTGAGTCAGTGTGCCTGAGCTCCAGCCAGGAGACTTTACATTTCTGCAGTAGATGAACTAATTACTGTTATCCCCAGTGCCTGCACAATTAGAAGAAAAATATCTCTGCTTTTGCTGTATCTGCACCTTCTGGGGTACCAGAAGGAAACAATATTTCTTAACTTAAAAAAAAAAAAGCAAAAAAAAAAAAAGATCTGTCAAGTCCTATCACACTGATATCCTTGTCTTTCACTTTTCCCTCACTCAGAGTTTTCAGACCGAACTTTCCAACTCTTTTATTATTTATTTGGAGAAGAAAGACATTTTAAATGCCTGAGTGTGGCAGAATGACTTTCTCTATGATCCCATGATCACCTCCATCCTACAGCTGTTGTGCCAGTGGCCTCTGCCACTGGACTACAGATTCCCTTCTTCTCCCTTCAGAGCTCTCTGTGAGGAGCAATGGGGAGAAGGTGTCCAGGGCTACTCATTTCACAGCAAGTCCATGACCTTCTCCAGCAGCACAAGTGAGATGAAGGGGACCAAATGTTTTTGTTTTAAAAGGGCTGATGGCTTACAGCTTCTCAGAAGAAGAGGTGGTTGTTTTGTTCCAGGATGGAGAGAGTCAGGTGAATGACTTGGTCATCAAAAGTGTGACTTCTCTCTTACAGGAAATTATGTTTATGTCCCTCCATATAACAGTTGTAGGGTTAATTACCTTTTTTTTTTTTTGTTTCTGCATCTAGACTGCCTGGAACAACCTTTCGTTTATGCTTTCCACGCCTAATTGCATAATTCCCTTCCTCTTCAATGAGAATCCAATTAAAACTTTCCATGTATTCTGCTGCTCTAACCCTTTGGCAAGTTTGGTGTTTCCCCTTTGAGAATCAGCAGTATGCAGTGGCCAGCCATAATTATTGAAACAACAGTATTCATTGTTCATATTGCAGGAAGAAAACAATTTTAAAGAAAAAAATAGTTTAAAGTAGCAGCAGTTTACATGCAAGCCTAACTCAGCCCAAGTCCAGACATGAGTGACAGCCACTGTGAAAGTTCCATCTTAACCAGCCCATTCAGGGTGCCTCTCATTCTGTCTCTGATGTTCAGAAGGGTGGAGGTATCCAAGCATCCAAGTAGCTCTTAAAAACACAAAAGACATATCCCAATCACCAAGAAATATTCTACCCAACTAAAAACAGATTAATGACTTTTGCTTTTAAGAAAGGCACAGCGTGTGCACAAGTGTGCGTGCCCTCCCTCCACTTGCTCTGCCTGTTCAAGGTTAATGTAAGGTTTAAATAACTTTTTTTCCTCTTTTAATTACAGATTTCATGCATTATTGGGTGGCTCCAGACTGAAGTTTTCTCTTTCAAAACAGAGCTCTGATTTAGTTGTCCTTACTTCTTCCATATTAACAGAAAAGAGATTCTTTTGTTCCCCCGAATAAAGTACTTTTGTCCCTGAAGACACTGCTTTGACTCTGTGTTGACCAAATCTTCCCATTGTAGTTTGGGGACTGTTAGCAACCCCTGGCTGTGGCCCTGCACTGCTAGGCAAAGAGCTGTCTTTCTGTCAGTCATTTTTCTTCTATCCTAGTGCCTCAGTGTTAACATGGTTTTCTCCCTGGTACTACAAACTGTCAAACCTTAAAAAAATTAATTGGGTATACACTAGTGATCACTTCCATAGATAAGGCCTAAGGCAAAACACACAGATGAAATACTATGAACCTCCTTCTGACATTTTCTGGCAAATGCTATCCATGATACTGCAAATGAAATCATTAGGACCAGCTGCTCATTTTACCTGTGCCCTTCCAACCAGATCAGGAAATGGTGTCCTTACTCTGAAGTTTCTCCAGGTCAGACAGGATCTCTGCAGAACAGAGTTATCCAAATAGTAATAACAATTTATTCCATGACTGCAATATATAGTACGTAGTCTATAGTATATTGTATACACCATCTAACATATAATAAATCTATAGTATTACATAAAGGTACGTTTTGTATACACATACATAAAACACATATGCTTTATATGCCTGTATATCATTTATATATGAGTGTCTTGGTTCTTCTTCCTTTTTTTGCTATTCAACCACTACTACAGTTGTACTCAAATGTGTACTGGGCTTCATTTTTTCAGGCACCGCCCATAGAGGATTATGTAGAAAAGTCTGAAAATGTGTTAGAGGTTCAAGCAGTACCTCTGTGGCTACATAGATCCTTTCAGCTCTCAAGCTCAGATGTCAAATGGGTGCAGCTCAGAGGAAGCACCTCTGTTGCCATTGGAAAGGAAAGAACCACAAGCATCAGGGTTCAGGGAATACAAGCAGAATAACTTTCAGCTTCAGAGGACTTCAATATCTGAAACTTCCTGTTCTTAATGCTATAGTTCTTCTGAAGAATAATCCAAACTACAGGTGGGCAAACCTAGAACTGATATCTAAGCTGCTAGCACTGAACAAAAATTTATGCTTAGCAAAGCACATAAAGTTCCTCGGGTAGACCAATAAAGAGTAGGGTAAAATATTAATTTAGACATCCTGCCCTGCCAGGAGCCATCATAATACCTCAAAATGCAATATTTATTTCCTCACCTTGCATAATACTGGACCCATAATGCATAATAAGGGATCTAAATATTTTAAATATGATTTTTTCCTAAATTAATATATTATTCATCATCACTGGTAATATGAAGGTTCATTGGAAGAAATGTAAGAGATGTGAAGGAAAAATGTCATATTCTTTCTGTAGCAGTGAGCTGCATTCATATCTTGCTGTTCCCCAAATGAAATAATATTCACTGAAAACCTGAGTGTAAATGTTGAAAGTTTATTGAGAAAGAACACATTCTACCTGCAATTTCTAGAGAAAAATGAGTGAGTTTAAAACATTTTGAAAATAAGTAGGAGAAGTTAACCTCATATGCCACATCTGAGCTGTTCCTGTGTTATTCCAGTTGAGATAATTGACAAAACAAGTATTTGCAATGGGAGACTGCAGCATGACATGAATTCATGTGAATGCATTATAATAGTCAAGTGCTTAATCACTTTTCAATTCTTGTAAAACAAAGATCATTTTCCAGCATTGTATGAACTGAGCTTGCTGTAGTCAATGGGTGTTCAACTTCTTTGAATGAGACAATTGAGTTCACCACCCTGGATAATGAAGACCTACTGTTTTTTAGACTATAACTCAGCAGGTGATTGAATATTATCCGCTTCACAGAAAAATACAAGTAAAATGAGCCCTTCAGCTGTAAATAATTTGGTCAAAAAGAGAAAGCAAATGTATTTCTCAGGTAACAATCTCAGCTCTGCTGCATGCTGCAGTGATTTTCCCTAGCCAGTTCTGGATTTCTTGTCATCAGCCACCCCAAAAAAGGAATGTTAGTGAGGGGTTTTGTGGAAGGTCCCATTACTTAACTGAGCATGGAAATTCATGTGAAGACTTCAATACATAATATGGCCTGACTGTATTTTCTTCTCCCCAGCACAATGGGGGGAAAGGGAATACTTGAATAATCTTCTTTGTCATCTAGAAATAGCTTTACCTTTTTTCTTTCTCCCACATCCTAAAGTTAATCCATGTGGTTTGACAGCCCTGCAAATGCTCTCAGAGGCTTTACCAGACTTTAGTTTATATTTATAATGCAAAAGGAAGGGTTTAGATTATGTCTGGTTTTTAGAATATCCATCATATTAAAAAGGCGCCATAATCAACGAATAACAAAATTAATCAACTAATCCCTTTATCCAGAGCCATTCAGATCAGTGATTAAAACCCTGAGGTTCTGACAGATGCCACCATGATAGATTTTATTCCCCTCCCTGTTGTTTTGATTGACACAGATTTTTTTATTTGGGTTAGACATGCATTTGGGCTTTCCATGGCATGCAGTTAAACTAGCTAATTTTTAATGTTAATTTCCTGAAAATAAGTGAAAACCAATCTATACTTTTAATGTGTGTCAGGTGCTTGCCAACGATGGCCTTTTTTGCTGTTGTTGCCATTGACACACAAGGGGATCCAGGAAAATGTCTGGTTCCTGTGGCTCTCTGCCCAGCCCTGGCTTTGTGAAATAACTGGTTTCACCTAGCCAGCTTGTTTGCAGTCATTTACTGTAATCCCCCTCCACCATTTCCTGAGGCAGCTCTCTGGCATTTTCAGTCTCCACTTGTGAGACTTGAGTCTCACCCACCCCAATCAGTGGAACTGAAGCAAATTTATCCATTCATGAAAATACCATGTCTTTCTAATATATAAAATACATGGATATTTATGCTAATTTTTTTCCCTCTGCAGTACAGGTTATTCCCATATTACACTGGGTGAGAAGGTTTGTAGGAAAAAGTAATGGGTTTTACAAAACCAATATAGTTTCTTTGAAAAATCAAACAGGCCCTTCTTCAGGTCTGAAGCAGAAGTGTTTATGCAAAGTGATTTTCAAATATAGCCACAAGAATTTATCCTTCACAAATGACAAATAATTTTTAACCCCTCTACAACCAGTGAGATCCCTAGAAAAAAATAATGGTACCCTTTTCATGAAGTATCAAGATATAAATTAGAATAATTCTGCATAGAAAATGTGTATGTGTGTCTACAGCACACAGACATCCCAGACAGAGGTGATAATTCTGGCTTAGAATTTGTTTTTCCACAATACACTGACAACTTTTCAGCAGAAACCTTGAGCCTCCACACCACTGAGTAGCACAAATGTGGCCCATAGAGTTCAATATAGCCTCATCCTGGCTTAAAATTTGTTGTATGTTTAAATGCTTTCCTGATGTATTTAAAACACTTTTGTTGCAGCCCACCTGTTAAAAGCAGATCACAATCATTCTAGAGGCTGGAAGAGTTACTGTTAAGAAACATTTTTAATGCATTTTCAAAACACCTCTTTGTTAGAATTTTTTTTGCCATCAGCCCATTTCTCACAAGTGAGGGAGTGAAAATGCTCTTGCTTAGCATCTTTCTCCTCTTTTTCTGGCCCACCTCCAGTCCCATCTCCCCAGGACTTCTTACTCATTGTTAATAGGCAGCTGCAAGTCCTTTAAAACAACCTGGTTTCACACCAACTCACTGCAAGCTCTACAGCAGTGTCATAACCTCTCATTTTTGTTTCTAAGGACGTGCAATTTTTTAAACAGTTTGAATATATTTGATCTTTTCAGTTTTTAGAGGGCCATCAGGAAGACTGATTGTTCCCAGCTAATTGCAGAGAAAGAAAAAGAAGCTTGCTGTTCATAATGAAAAAATGCCCTTATGTGTAGATGGAATTCAGTCATGATAATTCACGCAGTTTGGTGTCTGATTTCACAGATTTGATCCTGTACCAAGAGACTGTACAAACTGAGTTCAACTTGGACATGACTATGTTGGCAAAGACTTTGTTTTCTGTGGCATCTTCAGAGGCTGTTCAAAACACAGGCTTCTCAAACACAGTTCAAAACACAGGTCTCAGAGCATTACAGCATTGCCTTGCTCTTCTAAAGTTCTTCTAAGCCTTCTGATGTTTACATTTTTGTAATAGAGTTTCCCACACATTCTTCATGTAAATAATGATTGTTTTGCATTCCTTTCTGGAGGAGGAGAAAATTGATGGACTGTTGGATTGACCAATGTGGTTGGAGAGGTGGCAATTTCATCCTCCAATCCATGGTCACTTTTGGAATTCTATAAATATCGAGGTCAGGAAATAAATGCGCTGGTTTTTTGCCTTGGACATCTCAGCGTGTGAGTGTCATTAATTTCATGTCATATTGCAACATTACAGTTCAGGCCTTTCTCAGAGTGCAAATCCCCTCTGTTGAAGACAGCTTTTGAGAGCACAGCCCATCCTGCAGGGACGCTCAGACCAAATGTCAGCTGGAAGCTGCAGAATGGCCACTGGCTTTACCTGGATCACAGCTTTCCCTTTACAGCACACAGCCTTATGTGTCTTCTCTGCTTGCTGTGCGGGCACAAGTGACACTCTCTGAGAGGCGCTGCCACATTCCTTTGGGGAAGGAAAGGACACAGCTTTTTACTGCAAACCAGCAGGATGGCCTAAGTCAGAGCAGAAGGTTCCTTTGCCATACTTTCTAGCCTGCCATCTAGAAAGGAGAAAAAGGCTGATTAAGATGAAGAGGCTGCCTCTCTTCTCCCACCTTCACTCCACCAGGTGAAGCAGCTTCTCTGACCACATGAAGTTAAGTTTAAAGACAAGAAATTCCAGGCAGCAAAACCTGTTGAGCCATGTGTTTTGTGCACATCCCGCACTCGCCTCCCTTGCCACTCCTCAGGGCTGAGATGTCCACATCTTCTGGAACTGGCTCCTGAGCTGCTGTGTATTTCATGTGCAAATATTACTGCATAGTAGTGACAGGAGTATTGCAAGTGACCTACAAGGTGAGGTGAATTCACTGTCCTGCAAGAGTAGCTTATCCCTCTCCTGTATGAATGTACTGATCTAACTTAGCAGAGAGCCAGGGGAAAGGTGGACAAGGATCACACCATAAATCCTGATGACCTGCTGCAAGCACACATTCATGAGGTGATGACTGACCCATCTGCAAAAACAGCCAGAAAGACACAGGCTTTTCTCTGAGACTGGAGTCTGGGAGTAAAAAAAAAGCCAGAGAGCTTCCAAAGGGAACTTCCCCTAAAATTTCATGGGACAAACGATTTGAGTTAATGGTACCACCCTTGTCAGCCCAATTGCAGAACTCAGCAGCACTTGGTGCTTAAGGATTTAAGCACTTAGCTGAGCCTACTCAGTAGCAGTGCTCTCATGCAGCCTTGCTATCTATTAGACACATCTAAGTTGCACACTAAGGATAAAACAAATAGGAATAAAACAATGAGGGAAATGGATTTATAAAAATACATATTATCTATGCAGTTTCTTTTGCCATTTGGAGATCCTAAAAATTTAAATCTTGGATCCTCTTTTTTTTTTTTTTTAAGGCTCCTTTGTAGCATAAGAGTTTTCCTTAAGCACAGAATATAATTGTCCACCAGACTATATCATTATTATGCTGTTAAAAGGTATAGCTCTACCTAAGCAAGGCCTTGGGTTAGATTTTCCTTTGCACTGGCCTTCTCGGAAGGATTTATAATGATTTTATTCTAAAGGAACTCTGAGCACAGGAGAAGAGGAAGACTGGCAAACCTCTCTGCAGTTCTGAGCTGGGAAATATATTTGTGATCTGCAGATGTTTGTCCTCTACCTCTTGCAGCATCTTAATGATGCAGCTCACTGAGCCCTGCCACTTGCCCCTGAATTTTCCTCTCATGCTTCCCCTCAGCTTATTTTCACCTCATTTAATAACTATTAAGATAATTCTGCTGTTAGAAGCCAGTAGGGGCCCATTGCTGCTTTCCTACATTCACTCTCTACCCTGATACACTTACCTGTCTGCGTAAATCGAGCTAGTTAAGAGAAGGCATTTTCTAGGACACAAAGATTTTAATGGCCAGTTTTATGCCCAGTGTAAATCAGCCTCGCTCTGCACTGTGCAGTTTCTCCAGAAGTTACTGGCTTAGCTCAGGTGAGGAAGTGTTGGATAGTTGGCCAAACCTCAATGCAATTATTCTTTATTTCCTTTTTCCTTTCCTTTCCTTGAAGAATCCCCAGAGCTGTCATCCACCTGGGCACAGACCTACCACAAAAAGATAAGTCTGTCCAGCTGTGCTTAGTTTATTTCAGTGCTCCAGACTCATCTCTGGCTCACAGCAGTGGCTTTTCTCACACTTGTCAGGCAGCCTTGACCCTTGAGGCACTGTGCTGGACCATGATGACAGTTTCACATAACCCTGATAATTAATGCCTTTTGGAGCACTGGTTATTTAAACATAACACTTGACAAATGCACATGGTTCATTTTTAAACATGATTATTCAGTATGGCCACATTAAAAACCCACATGAAGGTGTTTCTTTTGCTTTAATTCCTGCTTTAGCGAACCAAAAGATGTCGCATGAAAAAAAAAAAACTTTTAAAAAGGAAACATCCTTGTTAACTGCAGCAGGTTTTGCTCTTTTGGGTAGTGATGGTGCAAGTTACTGTGACTGGGACTATGGATGGGTTTTAATTGGTGTCACAGACAGGTGATGTTGTTGAACAAGCAAGTGATCCAGCATCACATTCCAGAGCCAACTGTTCTACATTACCAAGGAAGGTGGGCCAAATTCATCCACTCTGCAACTCACAGCCTTTTTGTCTCCAGATTTTCCATTTATTTTTTATATTTGCCAAGAGGGTAGTTTAGAGAACATTACATTGTCATAACATTGTATTCCACTGGCAATATTCCTTAATTGTAGTAATAATACATAATCAGCCATATATGTGTGAATTAATGTATTACTTGTACAGCTTCAGCACTAATTTCTGTTACACCCAACACCAGTCATGCTTGGCTGCCTCATGACCTGAGTTTCCAGACATGAATTTCTTTGTATTAATTATTTGGGGTGTATATTATTTTTATAACAGGAGCTGATGATGTTTCTATCAGAAACATGGAGTTTTATTGTGAAATCTCTAATTTTTCTATGAGATTTCCAGAGGTCTGGAGAGCCTGGTGTTGCAGTGCATTGATGGACTGGCAAAGGGTGGGTTCTTGGGATGCTCACCAACACAGATGAGTTTAGGGACACCTAAAACTACTGCTCTCACTGTCTCTGGCTGCATGTGCAGAGTCTGCTGAAGATTTTACTGTGACTTCTTTCCCTAAGGGCATTTTGGATGTGTGGGAGCAGGCACTGCCCCCTAAGGAAGGACAGAAAGAGTCAAAAAATGTGGGGTTTTGGTGAAACCATTTTTCTGCAGTAGTGGTTGGGCAACAATTAAAAGCCAAGTGAGGGAGTTTCTCAGCTGGCCTTAGGGCAGGGCAGCATCAGCCAGTGCCAGCTACTGATGGGAGTGTGTGTGGTTTAATGCAGTGTTCCACATCCCACCAGCCATTTACTGTCCCCCACCCACATTAGGCCTACAGGAGCTAAACCACATGCCAGAGTCCCACCCATCAGAGTTACAGACTCATCTCCAAAGCCACTCTGAACCAGTGGGGTTCAGAGAAAAAAGAACCAGAGAAAAAAGGCCAGTGGGGTCAAGGAAGGGTAAAAATGGTACAAAGAAAAACATGCAGTGTTACACACTTGTTCTAGAAGGGTAGCTAACAGTGGTGCAGGAGGAAACAAAAACCAAATAGTGAAGATCAATAACTTTTGTCTGTCTCTGCACAAGATTTGAATGGCATCTGCTTAGTGACAGTGCAACTCGATTTGCAAACTCCTATTTTTAATTGCTACAAATGGCAAGCAGAATAAATGGCTGGCTTTTTGCTGTGTTTTGCAAAGGTGAAATGTGGGACTGTGGAAGGGGGTGACATTGGTGAATGGACTAACTTTAAAATTATAAAGAAAAATGAACAGGGGAGGAAAAGAGAGGGAATTGGAAGAAATGGAGCAAGAAGAACATTATTTTGTGTAAATTAAATTTAAATAAAAAAGGATGACACTGGCTCTAATCTTGTCATGCTGAAGTATTTTAAGGCCAACAGTAATAAGAGTATTAAGTATGACATGACTACCTCATGACTATCAGGCCCACCTTTTTTTCTTTTCTAATAAGGAGGATGCTGATGTGCATTTGTCAAGATGACAAATAAACACCCTTTTTATTGACCAAAAATGGCAGCCTTAGTCACTTAACATCTTCAGAGTTCACCTGCATCACAGGGAGGAACTGTGAAATCTGTCCAAAAAGAGAAAGAAAAAGCCTCAGAAATATTTCTGAAGTCTTTCAATGCTCCTTAAATAGCTGGGCAGAGCTGAGGGTTCTGTTATGTGCCTTGCTGTTTTCAGATTGCTGGGGAAGTTGATTTCTTCTACTCCAGTCTAATCAAGCTCAACAAGACTTGCAGGGAAACTCCATCTGAACAGTGATAGCCATAAAAGAAAACTGCAAGCCATCTCTGCCTGCAGATTTTCCATGGATGCTGGCACAAATGTGGTGGGTGGTTTCCTCCCAAGGGCTGGCAGACACTGTCACTTCAGAAGGGGAAGATAGAATATGGGAATATTCAATCACATGCATAAAATCTGGCAACGTTGCAGTGAAGGGCAGATGCAAGGCAAGACAGGTAGAAGCCACAGAGGGAATTGGTTTGTAAAATGGAAAACAGGCAAAATCTTACCTCTGGTCTCCTCAAGCTAAGACAGTGGACTTCAGGGAAGATAGTGTAAGATATTATTAGCTTTCTGTAATAAGAGAATAGCAGTGAAAGGACAATTTGTGACTCTGAGGAAAACTGTACAACTTACTGTCACAGGATGTTGAACTCAGCAGTATACATTCGTTCAAAAATATTTAGACTTGTTCAGTCACATTCAGTTATTATTAAATATGACAGTTTGGACATACCTGCCTTGCCAGAGAGTGCATGAACACTGTCTGATGTTCATTGTCAGATGTGAGTCATTTCATACTGGCCCTTTCCCTCATACACACACATTCCCTGTGAATTGTCCAGTAGATAGAAGCAGAGCCAGGATGAAGCTCTAGTCTGACCTCCTCTGGCCTCTCTCCTGTTCACAGGAGGACAAGTCCAGGCTACAGGTATAAAATGGCTGCAGGGCAGCCTACATTCATTGCAGTACATATCATGCTAATCATATACCCAGATGCTGAGAGGTAGCTGCCTTTCAGTTTTCCTGGAGTCTGAGCAGAGAAAACCCATCAACCAGAAGACCACAGAGGTGCATTCCTAGAGAAAAAGATCCTTATCACAGAGGCAGTTATTAGTTGTTCCCTTGTCTGCTCTTGAGGGAGCATACATCTAGCCCATTGCTGGTTGTGTGTGTGAGCCCCCAGCCCCTCCAAGCCTTCCCTGCATGCTCAATATCCTGAAACATGAACAGCCCTGAGCAACTTCAATCAGGCAACTCTCAGTCTGTAACATGAACAGAGAAAGATTTTCTAAGTCCAGGGCTTAAAGCTGCAGTCTAGCTCAAAAGAGTATTTACTTGCACTGTACAATCCCTAACATATTTTCCTACAGGTGTCGTACTGACTTTTGGCTAGAACATACAATGATTTTTATACTCACCATTGATTTTTCCCATTTCAGGGAGACAGTTGTACATACAAGCAAATACCTCCTGCATTCCAAACAGAAGGAAAACAAGTATTTTCATATGACAAACTGTTTCCAGAAAAGTGCAGATATTTGACTGAAAATGAAATGGGAGCAACAACTTTCACTAGGGGTTAAACTTGAGAGAGAGAGAGAGACAGAGAATCTTTTCCTGTTTGGGGAGCCCTGTGTACTTTCCAGTGGATACTTGTGTGGATGGAGTGAATCTAAGTCTGCTGGCCATCAGCTCACTGCAGTCCTTGGACAAGGGATCCATGCTCACAGGTTTTGGAATCACTTCCAGCAGCATCCTCAGCACCTGCCCAGTGTACAGGGAGATGCATTCCCTGGCAGCAGGAATGCTGACCACCATGGCCAGCCCAGGACATTATTGTTGCCCTTCCTGCAAGTTTCTACTTCTATAGAAAAAAATGGATGCATTGGTTTTTAACAACCCTTGGACTGTGATTTGTGGAATTGCTTTCAGGGTCTATGCCAACATTCAGCACCGTTGCTGCCCTGGGCACAGAGAAGCCCTTGGGCTGAGAACTGTGCCAGGCTTTGCAGAAAAACACAGATTCTTGTGCCCCCTGTAACTGCTGGAAGCATCCTCCTCCACTGGTCAAAGGCGAAAGTTTGGAAGTAGGAGAAGCGAGTGACGGATGCAGATACTCAGAGGGGAGGGGAAAGAGAAGCAGGAAGGAGAACTGGAGAGAAGCTGGAGTGAGATACTATTGCCCTCTGTCGATCAATCCAGTAACTGAGCTCAAGGGAGGCAGAATAACTGAAAAGGAATGGATGAAGCTGGTAAAAACGAACAGGGGCATCCTGCCTATGAGAAAACTTAAGCTGCAAATCAGAAAAAGATTCCTAAGAAAAGTAAAGCTGGGAAACGGCTTTAAAAGTAAGAGCAGGGATAACATTTACATTTACAACAGTTAGGGTGAGATTTATTGCATTCTGCGGTGCTTATCGTGGTAGCCATTAGTTACAGCAGACAATTTTGATGCCTATGCACAAGATCTTTTACAATCCCCTGTGTTGTTACATAACAGATGAATCCTCTAGCAACCAAAGGGTTACAAATGAACAGGGCAGAATCTTTCATCAAAAACATGCTGTCCGGAAACTATCTGCTGCTGCGAGATGAATTCTTTGATAGTGTGTAATATTTTGGATATAAGGGAGAGTTACAAGGTGTCTGAGGGGAATCCAGAATATGGCAAAATTTCCAAAATGAGATGCAGTCTTACCAGCGAGTGTCTGCTCTGCCCCTGAAACTCTGATGCTGAAAAAATCTTGAAGAAAACAGGATAAATGTAATATGGGTCTGTGCCATAGGTGTTGCTTTTGTTTATTAGAATGTGAAACGAGTTGAATAATTTTTTTGTCTGTTATGACTATTTATGCGCATGTGTGGAAACAAGCAGTTTCCTGAGCTTTCTGGTTAGGCTGGTCAAACTGCTCAAACCCAGCCAGTTTTACCAAACTGAATACACAAGGTCGAAAAAACAGCAAGCAAACAGGTGAAAGAGGGGTCGATGCATGACTACAGCTAAAAGTAAAAAAGCACAGCACAAGATGTTGAAACTTGTCTAAGGTGCATCCAGAGGGAGACTGCAGGCAAGGAGCTGGGACTCAAGGACAGGCCTTCATGCAGCCAGGAAGGGGAGAGTCCTGAGAAGCTGTCACCAAATTCATATGGAGCTGGTTGCACAGGTGTGGGTTGTAGGAGTGCAAATACAAACATAAAAGTGACAGGGATGGCAAATGAGCAGCTCCCTGGACCTTATGGAAACTGAAAGGCTTATATGTGAACTAGTAATTAATGAAAACAGACTGATCCCCACATTGTCTGACCTACGCAATAATTCTTACTCATATTCTGTGCTGTGTGTTGGGGTGGTCCCTCTCACCATCTAAATACTGTCCTTTCTCTCAGAATCCCAGATCCACCAGCTGCACTGAACTGAATGGGGAATTACAGTCTGGCCATGTTGTTTTCACTTCTGCTTTCACTTCTTGTAGCTTCCTCTTGCAAACAGCAACAGGAAGGCATCATGATGGGTAACAGCTTCAAGCTGTCCCATGTGAACTCATAATTTTCTTTTTCATTTCAGTTTATCATTTTTGTTATGCACATGTATTGCATGTTTTCAAACATTCACCTTGTCTCCTCCATGCTTCCAGGCAGCCTTTCCCCTGCCCTCCTCATTCTAGCAACTCTCTTGAGCTACAGATTCATTCAGAAATGACAAAGCATTGTCATCATTCAAGAAACACTTCAGAAATTATTTTTAGAAGCTTATTTCATGAGATAAAAAGTCAAGAAGTGAGCTAATTATCCATGATTACTTCAGTAATTACTCATTCTAATACAATTTGAGTGAGGTGCTGGGAGATTAGCAAAGGCCAACAACTATACTCAAAGAGTTAAAAATAATCGAAGCATCAAATCAACTATAGGTTTACATAATTCTCATCATAGTATAGGATATGGGCCAACTTTTGAGAGATTTAACTTTGTGGTTAAAACACAAGGAAGTAGCTAAATCTTCATTTTTCTAGCCACATTTACACCATCTCTTGGTAGAGGCCACCTGTGAGATACAGAAAGTCTGTGAGGAGGGAATGGTGGGCTGGTCAGCTGTGTATGCAGCTGTCCCGAAGGCTCAGCCTCCATCCTCATCAAGCAGGAACAGCCCTTCCTACACTTATCCTGCCACTTATCCCTATGGATAAGTTTGAGGGAACATACCTGGGATGTGCCTTGGCACAGAATGGAGATGGACTCCCTGGCAAATGTCTAACTGGGAAATGCAGTGGTAAACAGCAGCAGGTGTTTACCTGCATGCATCAGGAAATGATGTGCAAGTCTTCAGAAAGGGCTTCCTGCAGAAGGATCTCTTGTGACATGGGTTTGGTGCTCCCTGATGAGCCATGGGGCCGAAAGGAAAATAAGTAGGTTCCTCAGCAGCTTTCGGGGCTTGGGGCAATGCCTGCCAGCTGACTAGGACATGGGAGCAGAGAGTGGCCCAGGGAGCAGGGAATCACTTCTGCCAGGCAGGTGTGCTGCCTGTCTTGGCCAGGGAGCTGCAGGCCTGGCTGGGCAGCTGCTGGGCCTGGGCTCATAACCAGGGTGCCTCTCAGGGCTCTGCCAGCCCCACAAGGGCTGCGCTGGGCTCTGCCCCACCGTCATGTCACCTCTCTGCCTCTGCTGCTGACAACACTGGGCACCACATGGATTTGGGGATTATGGAACTGTGAAGCTTACTTGGCTCCTTAGGATAGATGATAAAAATGTACAGAAAAAAAATATCCACTTGCTACATCAGGCCCTGGGTCAGGCCAAATTATTGCTGCTGGCAGGGCCCCCAGGCCCCTTCTCCTCTCACCCATCCAAGGGTAAGGTTGCTGCTTCCTTTCCATTTTCTCTTTGCTTGCCATTTGGAGTGTCCTTCCATTAAAGAGTGGGTAGGGATGCATGAAAAATTAAAATATGTTATTACTTACTCCCCTTCTGAACCACTTGCTTCCCTGAGGGTTATGTGCTTCTCACTCTACCTAGTGACAAGGGTGCATTGTGCCTGGCTTTCATTAATCTCCATCCCACACAAACCTTGCTGCTCAGGAAGGTTATCAAAATTAAAATGCCAGACTTTTGTCTGAAACCATTTCCTTAGCCATTATCACACCAAGGATTATGAAAGTTGAAAGAAAGAGGGAGATTGGTGAGAGGCGGGAGAGGGAGGGACAGGAATGTTTTCACAGGAAGGGGGAAGAGAATTTTTTTTCATTCAAAAGTGTGGTGATAAAATCATAGAATTAATGAAGTGAAAGAGCTCAAGGTCAGTGCAGTACCTGAAGATACTTTAAGCGCATTATCTATCTTGGTTTCTTACGAAAACAACCCAGTTTGTGCGTGACTTTTTGCTTTGCCATTCCACTCGCATTGACTTTCAAACTGTCAAATCTCAGAGAGGAGTGGTGGCTCCTAAGTAAATTAATTTCTTCCCTTCTCATAAAACAGCCACTGGCAGAGATATGGGACCAGGCTCAAGCAATTGCATTGTTTCTCTACCCAATTTCAGTGCTCATAGATCCACCTGCACAGGACCACCCCACATTTTATCCCCAACTCTGCTGTGGAAGGAAAGCTGTGAGGGAGAAGTGGGGCTCATTTTATAACAACTGAGATTAGTCCTAACTAAAGGAGACACTAAATGATGAAGGGCAACAACTGTCTTTTTGAAAAACATAACTCAAGCAACAGAAACACATCCACTGGAAAGTCATACAGTCACAGAATGTATGTTTGGGTTGGAAGGGACCTTCAAGATCACTCAGTTCCAGCCCCCCTGCAGTGGGCAGGGACATTTCCACTAGGCCAGGTTGCTCAGAGCCCCATCCAACCTGTCCTTGTCCATGGGCTTCATTCCTTCTGCAGCTCACAGAGCAACTGTGAACAGCTCTGAAGAACCGAGCTGGAAATGGGGAACATTCAAAGGGATGAATGTCTCTGGGAAAATGAAATCTCCTCCTCCACAGACCATGTTTGGTCTGTGATTTTGCTCACAGATGGATCAGCATTGGAGAGCAGATGCACTGGGGTGGAACCTGGCAAGGGCTGGAGGGATGCAGTGTGTTTGTTGTATGCTGCCCCTGTTGCCCTGCTCCCCTCCTGGTGACACTGGGTGCTGGGTCCCCAGGCTCCTGCCAGTGCATGCCAAAGGCAGCCTCTTTCCAAACAGGAAATGGTCAGGCCTCAAAAGAGTGCCTGTGCAGGGGCAAGGCCAAAAGTAACAAAAGAAAGCATGTGTGCGACAGATTATGAATAATTGATTCTGGTGACAGTGATTCACATATGTGACATCACTTTTGGGTGCATTAGGATGTTGAGCATCCTTTGGGGGATATTAGGCATTGGACAACCCAGGGAAACCAAAGATGTTAATGCATAATTTATTTTATGGGCAAAAAAGGAGACTAGAACAGTCCACAAAATTCTTATCATATCCCATTTCTTTAGTTATGTCTCCCTCAAATGGGTGTTCAAGCAGAGGCATTATATTCTTATATAAAAATATGAACTTTCCACATAGAACATTTTTCTCTGTAAGTAAAATCCAAATTCATTATACTTTTAATTAAAAACCCAATCTATTTTAAGTATTATAGCTCATTGAAGCAGGAGTCCACAAATAACAGGCCCATCAAAAAAGAGAAACACAAAAGGTGAAACAGATCGCTGAGCTTCATTCAGCAACTGGAAAACAGCTTGAATCTTCATGCCCAAAGAACCCCTCTGAAGTTTTGTAAAAATCACACTTTCTCTCCTAACCCCTACACCAGTAGCATGTCCTGCAAGAGAATCTCTCTCTGCAGACTGGATTTGTTGGTGATACAACCTGCAGTGCCTGGATGCTTGCTGCTTTCTGAGGCTGAAAACTCCTTTTGATGCCTGCCTTTCTCTCCTTTTTTTTTTTGGATTTGGTTATGGTTAGGGTTAGGGTTGGGTTAGGGTTAGGGTTAGGGTTAGGGTTAGGGTTAGGGTTAGGGTTAGGGTTAGGGTTAGGGTTAGGTTAGGGGTAGGTTAGGGGTAGGGGTAGGGT
Source organism: Melospiza georgiana (assembly GCF_028018845.1). Classification (NCBI taxonomy): domain Eukaryota; kingdom Metazoa; phylum Chordata; class Aves; order Passeriformes; family Passerellidae; genus Melospiza; species Melospiza georgiana. The sequence goes on along the minus strand of NC_080431.1, from coordinate 92,950,073 downwards.
TAAGGTTACGTTAGGGTTAGGGGTTAGGTTAGGGTTAGGGTTAGGGTTACATTAGGATTAGGTTTAGGGTTAGGGTTAGGGTTAGGTTTAGGATTATGGTTAGGGTTACATTAGAGTTAGGTTAGGGATAGGGTTAGTGTTACATTAGGTCTAGGGTTCAGGTTAGGAGTGGATATTCTTTGTTCTCCTTTCTTTGAGTGAGTTTCTTTTGTTCTACATCTCTTTCCCTCTGGTTTTGTTCCCTTCCTTTCTCCCCTCAATTGCACAGCTTTCTAGCTGCTTTGATCTTATGTTTCTTTCTTCCTTCAGAATTTGAGTGAAAATGAAGAAAGCACCTCTTAAGGGAACAGATTGTATGGAAAGTTTTTTATTTTTTCAATTTGAATAACTCTTTGATTGTCAGAAATCCCTCTATATAGCACTCAGGCTAATGAGAATCATTATTTCCTTTACTTAGGTCTGTTGGTTTTGGTAGACGTGTTTCAAAGTTTCTTCTTGCCCTCATTGCAGACAGATTATTTTCCCAAAAACATATCAATGGAAGCACTGCACTAAGTTTTCACATATGGATCATATATGATATATCAGAATAACATTATTTCCATGTTCTATTGGACTTCAGTAGCTTTATTTTTATATGCTACTCAACTGGAAGAGTCAAGAACTGAAGCTTCTTTCTGGTAACAGCTCCTTGGGACTGCCATTGTATTTTGATTTGGCAATCTGTGTTAAGAGTGTCACTTAAGATTCCATTTAAAGAAAATTTCTGCTAGGTCAGAAACAGAATGTACAGAAATACTTCAGAAATGTTGTTCAGCATGGACCTGCATATCATGGGCAGTACATGGAAACACCCTCCTTCAACCCCTGTCCAGAGGAAGCCTGTTTGGATGGCAGCTTTGTTAGACAAGGAAGGCTGGCACTAGGGACAGCTGTGTAATCTGAATTCAGCCGCTCCCCTCATTATGCTGCAGTCACTGAGTCCATGGTGGTCAGCCACGGGTCTGTGGGAAAAAGCAGGGACCAGAGGGGTAGCCAGGCTGTCAGGGATGTGCAGCAGAAGCTGCAAAGCCCCAGAGATTGTGGCTGTGCCCAACAGCATGAAGAAGTTCAGCCAGACTGAAGCTGTTCACACTTCTGCAGTGGACTTGTATGTGGGTAGCAGATACACAATTTCAGACAAGCATCTGCTCTTATCAGGGGAGTGTTCACTACCACATAGCAAGAAAAAGAGGATGTCTGTATTTCTCAGCCCTGAGAGCATGTCTGTTTGGCTTGTAGACCTCTGTTATTTCCTGACATGCAACTCACAAAGACTGTGAGCCAACATAACCCAGAAGCAAAATCCATAGGGATATATCTGTGTACACGTTATTAAGCATCAAAAGTAAAGTTAGACTAGATATAACCCAAATAAAATGCATTGTGATTGAATAATTAATTGAAGTAATAATAAATAAAGCAATTCTGATTCCTTTTTTTCTTTCACAAAGCTCTTATTATGCAGTGTGAGAATGATCAGAGAACTAGAAAACACCAGCTACAAGGAAAGATTGAACTAATTGGTACTGTGCAATCTATGGAAGAGAAAATGAAGCAGAGATATAACAATGGTTTTCAAATACAGAAAAGCTTGCTGAAAAAAAGGGAGGCTTATGTTTTCTGCATCCATGATGAATAAGACAGAAACCAGCAGGCCTTATTTGCAGCAAAACAAGATTCTGGCAAGATATACGGTAGCTCATTTACTCAGTTAAGGGTAGTAAAGACAGTGAATAGCCCACTTGGGGAAGGTCCATCTGTGGGGCTCTTAAAGAAGAGGTTAGAGAAATATCCATCAGGGTATCTGGTCTGCTCTGCAAGACATTTTAAGATCCTTTCCAGCTCTCTTTCCTATGATTCTACTTGTTACATGTATTTATAGTGATTGTTTATATGACAGAAAGCCTGTCTCACCACATCACACTCAACTGAACATTCTGTCATTGGCATCTGTCAGAAAAGTATCAAGCTGATCAGGCCCTTCAAGAACTGAGTACAATGCAGGGATTAACACTGCTGAATGTTTTTTAATTTATCATATGTGTCAGGCCTTGCTGCAATATAAACTCATAGGACAATACAGTGAGTGAGTGATGCACGATACACACATCATGTATAGGAGCCTCACAAACCAGAGCCTGGAATAAAAAAGATATTAATAATGTGTTAGACATCTCAGAATTATGGGACAATTCAAGAACTTGATGTCAGTGGCATTTTATATAAAGCCAATACCATCATTTCAGTTGGGAACGTCAGGAATCAATGTGGAACTGTGTTTAATAGTAGAGTTACCCTGCTACCAAGGGATGACCATTGGGGCACAAGCAGCCTTCTCTACTGTACTGTGCTGTACTGGGGGTTCAAGGGAGGTCTGTCAGCCTTCTGCAAGGTCACCCAACAGCTTTTTACAAGGAGGTTGTGAGAAATTTCATGACCAGTTAAAGTACAAGAGGAATTACAAAGCATGGAGGAGAGTTGCTACGCTCACATCAAGTATTTTAAATTCTCATAGATATTTAATTTTGAAGCTTTGAATTCTCCTTTGAGGGAATCAGTGTTTCTTTGCAGACTCTGTAAGTGACTTGGGAGCCTAAATTAGCTCCAAAGTTATATAGTACCAGAGTCTCCTGTGTAATTGTCTTGGTATTTGTCTGTGACACTATGTTTAACATCCTAACAGGTGAGCAATAATTTACTGAATCCAGAACTGGTGATCCTTGAATTCAGACAAAGTTGCAGCAGTAGCTGGGTTTCAGTGACATGACTCATAGCCAGTTTTGGTCAGATCAATGAGGGTCCCAGCTAAAATATCTAGAGAGTGAAGTTGGCCTCTTGCAGTCCAGTGACAGCTTGCTCAGGGGAGAAGCTTGCAAAAGGAATATTAGCCAGTTATAAAACCTGACTTTCTGCCCAGTCTTGATTTACTTGCATGGGAGATACATATACATATACATATACATGTGTAAATGTGACATATAAAGTATTTGAGCTACCTGCCACATAGGGTGCACCTAATTTGTGACAGACAGGTAGCCTTTGCAACTGCAAGTTTATTAGAGATTTACAAGCAGCCCACTGACTTGCTGGCTGCAGGGCTGAAAACCCTTGTTTCTCAAAAGGAGAAAATCAGAGAAGAAAGAGTTGTTTCTGAGTTTCACACAGCTCCTACCTAGAAAAGCCACATGCAAACTTGGTAAACTGCACAGTGAGTCCTTGCAGTCACTCATCCCTCCTTAAACATGATGGGTAATGAAATGCCATGGTGGGACAACTGTCCAAGAGCCTGTTTGGAGCAGACTCATTTGGCAGTGATCCTTCACAAGTAAACACCATGTAAGAGCCCAACAGGCAGAAATGAGTGCATGAGATGTGCATATTACCCTCTCATCTCTTGCTGATTTACAGCACTTCACAGTCGTTCTAGCAGAGATACCCACAGCTTCAATGTCTTATATATTATTATTATTATATATTTATGCAGGAAAACTTGCTAGGCTGAAATTTCTACCCCGAGGTTTAAAGCACACCATAAGCCTGCATCTGCTCTGCATGGATGCAAGAGTGAGGTTCCCTCAGACAAAGGTTTTTGCAAGCTATTTTGAGAGTCCCAGTTTTCAGACAGTAAATAAGCTGGTTTTTAAAGTACTTTAGCAGATATGTCAAAAGCATTAGTATATGCTTGAAGTTAACCCCTTTTTTCTCCTTAATTGGTACCTTTCTTTCCTATTTTTTAATAGCTACATCACATTCCTGTGTAAATTAAGGATTTGTACTGATTTCAGTGGGATCTCAATGGCATCTCTGCTTGCTTTATCTTTAGCCATGTCAACATTAGCTTTAATATCTTTGAATAGTGTGTGTGCCAACGTTTGCCTCCATTTTATATCACCTCTCTGATTGATCTGCATGGGGATTTGCTGTCATCTGTGGGTAACTGATGGGCCTTGCAACAAAATTACATCCCTTGGCTCTTAACTGTCAAGAAGCTTTATTTCCCCTCCTTATTATTTGAAGGGTTTCCAATTCAGGCAACAAAGTAATTAAGGGCACTGGATTTAACGTTGACTGTAACAGGACTATCCATCCAAATTTGACTTACATTACCTAATTTTGATTTTTCCCTGCAGAACATTTACAAGGCCAGGCAGGTGTATTATCTCTGCATATCATTCATTTTCAAGCATGACTGGAACAGGTGGCAACATACTGATGTGTGTTTAATGGAACAGACGTTCAAATGCATATTTCAAAACTGGGAAAATTATTTCCTTTGTAATGCTGTCAAAACATGAGCAGTGACAATTTCAGGAATATGCTACATCATCCTAAACTGTGTCTCACTTTCATGTCTAGCAGCTGCCAACCGGTATTTTACTTTTCAGATTTCTGTGGTTTTCACTATGCCTTGGAAAAATTACATGAGGGGTGTCAGTGTGTACCTTACTTGTTTTGATCCAACAGCATGTGGCCCTGCCTAACTCTTGCCTTGACCTTCTGCACCTTTCAGTCCACCAGCCTTTGAAGTTAGTGGCAGCTGTATTTACATCCTAAGCTCAGAAGCCTGACCTGGAAGTCAGTCTTGTGCCAACTGCTCCTGCATGTCTGGGGAGACCACCCCCTTTCACAGGCAGGCCTGGAGCAGTCAATGGGAGCATCACTGTGCCACTTCTCCCAACTGGGGACCCACACAGTTCCCGTGCCTTTTCAGAAAAGTGTGCTTCTCCCAGCTGCATGCCTTCCTTCTGCTAGGAAAACATGGAAAAGACTAGAGGCTTGCACTAGAAGTGGAAGTTTATTAACACTGTTGGCATTAATTATGTTTAGGTATTTCGCCCAAGTGCTGGTAGCTCAGTTCTCCCCATAATTGGAGGAGCGAGGTGTGCACTTCCAGTGTGGAGCATCAAGGGGAAATGATTTCCACACTTACAGCTTTAGCTTTCACTCAGTGCCTATGATGCCTGAGTCTCTAATACTGCAAACTCAGAACCAATTTTCAGCTGCAGCAAGCTAAAACCCTCAGAGAGTCCCATTGGTTTCAGCAGAATTATTTGACTGTATAATGCAAAGGCTGAGTCCTTTCTTTAAAAAAAAAGCACTACTAATTTTGGTCTATTTAAATACTCCTGAGAGTCATAGGAAACTGTTTTCACAGAAAGGGATGCACAACAGCCTGATGGAGATCACACTAAAGTCAATGACCACCTTTCTACCTTACTGTTACAGGCAACTGCAAGTTTCTGCCTGACTTGACTCCACAAATAAGGTGTTTTATTTTATTATAACTATTTTAGAAGCAGGAATTTTAGAATAAGGAATTTTAGAGTTTTAGAATAAGGAATTTTTTTTGCCCTGAAAGCCAAAAATAGTTGAAATTATAAATATTGTATAAGTCAGTCTTCATAATGGTAATATTCAGAACTGTTTAAATGAGCCAAGGTATTTGTAGTAACTGACCTAATTCTTGAAACGAGGGGATATTTTTAAAAAGAAATTTAATTAAACATAGATAGAAGATGTATATTCAACCAGTATCAGATATTTCAGAAATTGAGCTATTTTTAATTCTATACTTTAAGTACTTCTTGATTCCTTTGAACTTTACTGTCAAATATGTGGAACATTAATTAAAAAATTTCCTTCAGAATCAGGTCACAAAGGGAGTTAAAACAACACAACTTATAAAACAATATCCACCAATATAGACTCCTCACAGCTCTGAAATCTTAATGCCACAGAATATTTACAATAATTTAAACTATGTTTAATCTTTCTCTTGTGACTTTCTTTTTGCCTAACCATGTTCCCACCCCATCAACATAGTCACTAGATGGGAGGTGTTCAAACATAGTGTCAAAACATGGTACAAATTGATTTTAGCCCAGCTAAAATGGAAGGTATAGGAATTTTAGGCATTTTGAAACTATGGACTAATAAAATGTCTCAAAAAGAATCAGTGCCCATTGGGCCAGGTGGGAAATGAATGTGCCAAGCATTCCAAATACATTAAGGAAATGGCTTCAACTGACTGAGATTTTATTACATGGTAATGGAGGCATCTCTGCTTTTATTATTGTTGTTATTGTTGTTGTTTTGGCTTTTATGGGATTTTGGGAGGGGAGGTTTTTTGCTTTTGTAAGCTGGAAATTAGCAAAGACAAAAGATATTTTTTGTTCAGTGCAATCACTGAACTGTCTCATACAGATGTGCTACTATTTCCAGCTAGCTGTCTACCTGAAGGAGCCTAATCTGGGCAGGCTTCACAGCATTTAGCACCTATTTCCTCTACAGCTGTTGCACATCAAAACTTCTGATCTTTAACTTCATGTCTAAACACAAATGCTCTCAGCTGGTTCAAGATATTCAGCTGTCATGCTTTTTCAAAAATGGTCAAAAATAGACAGAATAAAAGAAATGCAGCAGAATGTTAACTTAGGAAGAAAATGTCTGGTCAGATCTTTTTTTTTCACATTACATGACAGCATAATGTCAGCTGCTTCCTTGAATTCTTTGAATGGTGCAGAGATTATACCAAGCATTTGAAAAAGGAAAAAAACCTCACTTTTTAGAATTGTTTATACCACATTCAAAATTAATAAAGACATTCACCTATTAATAAATGTCAATTAACTTAAATTATATGACCAGTGATATAAATGATCTTGTTATTCACAGATATGAAAAAGGAAAAAACAAGAGATTGAGAATTAATGAACTATTTCTGTGCAACTTCTCAATAATCTTTGGAAACTCAGCAATTGGGAGAAAAACCTTTTAGTTCATTCCTATCTCTTTAGAGTTAGGAGTCTCTGATGCTCTGGACATGCTCAGGATTTGGATGATGTCCTCACCTCAACCTTCATGCAGACCATAGCGCACATCCTCTGAAAACTGATCTGTCTTTTGGACATTTGTCTTTCCGCTGACTTTCACGGGCTTCACCCAAAAAAAAGTCTCCATTTTGCCTAACAAAGCCTGGAGTGATTGCCACCAATTACTGGAAATTTATTCAGCAACCAAATTGTGTCAGCAAACACCCATGCAATAATTCTTTAATCCTGACTCAGTCATTCTCTAGGAAGGTCACAATTATAAGCAGTTGACTGTAATTTGTGTGCTTTATTTTCTCCATGGCTAATTCATTAGCTAAGATGTCCACCTTTATTTACTACACTGTTGTGGGATTGGTTGGTTCCTGGGAAGCACAGGTCTGACCCCATGTGCTGAATGAACATGAGGCCCACACAGACGATTCTTTGCAGCGTTAGCTGCCCAAATGTTGGTGGCAGCTTGCTCACTGCAAGCTGCTTGTCTCCTTTCCTTGATCACAATGTACCTGCCCGGTGATAAACTGTTTTAAGAGGCCATATTGCATGACACCACAGTATCCACAAGATCTCTTCAGATTTAAAAAAAGAATACATCACACACCACCTCTTACCCTCCAAAAAAAGACTCAACTAGCCCCAAAAGAGCCAAAGAGACAAAAAGGAAAGTTGACTGTGAAGGACCCAGCCATAAAATGTATAAGATGAGATATACTGATGGATCTCAAGCTGGAAATCCCAATTAAAGGCTGTATCACACTCACTGACAGTATGCCATAAATTTCACTGTCCATATGGCACAGCAAAGAAGCTTCATGTTCTGTAAATCAAGTAACTTATGAAGTGGGGTAGAGGTAGACCCCAATCAAACAAACCTGACACAGGCACAGTGTGGAGGGGAGTCTGGACTGTGAGGTCCAGAAGGTCATATAAAGCAAAGAAACTGGTTCCCTCTGGCTCTGTAGAAGTCTGTGAAGCACTGACTCTTGGTCTCAAAGATCCTGCTTAGGTTCACTCAGAAACACTGCCTTCAGAGGGGTCACATTAGGTGTAAGGTACAAGTAGGTGTTTTTAGGGAAGGGCAGCATGAATGAATGGTGAGTGATGGTTGGACCCTGCCCTGCCTTGCTTTCATCCAAACCTGCATTTTCCAGCTAGAAGTTCTGTGATCAGGACCCCTTCTCCCTAGCTTTGCTGTTTCCCTTTCCAACAAAGGCCATAAGAGCATTCAGCTCACACAGATGAAACCTAAATTCAAAAGAGCACAGTCTGTCAGACCGAATAAAACCGGAGGCTGTCTCAGTGCATAAGTGCAGCTGTACCTTTGCCCAATTTACAGTACATTTTGAAATGTACTTAAATAACAGTCTTTTTCACTGCAGTCAGTTATAATGGTCATTAGAGTGCTCTGCATCGGCTTGATGCGCTCATGAGCCTGAATAGTAGCAATTTATTACCCACGGGGCCATGCAGCTTCAATCTCCAGTGGCACAATGAGTTTTCTTTCATTACTGTAGAGACATTTCGCTGCGTTCATTCACCTTCCCTGAAGACAGCCAGAGTGCCCCAGTGAGAATTAAGTACACAAATTTTCCACACCGTATGATACACCTACCAATTTTTCTGCTGCTATTCTGTAGGATTTAGAAACCATTTTCTGAAAAAAATAATTTTCTGAAACCTGACAGTTTTATCAAGGTCTGACTCGCTCCTTCAGTAGACCTTCCTGCCCCCAACAAGCTGGGTAACCCAGAGGTCCAGTTCTGTCTTTCCTCATGGAAACAAACCCAAGAAGGATACTCTGGAAAGCAAACCTCTCTTATATTCCCTGAGTGAGATAAGGGTCACCAATGCAGCTCAGATGTTTCTTACCCAAGAGATACATGTCTTTTGACATTGTTGGTGACTCATGCCTCCCTAAAAGCAATGCTAAATGGTCCTTGCAATCTTAAAGGGAATACCACCATACCAACTGCTGGTAGGACACAGTTTTCTGAGGCATCCACTTTTTTTTGAAAACTCTGCCTACATTTGAACTATTTAAAACACATTCTGACTGTAGACAAAATGTAAACTGATTTATTTTTTTAGTCACCCTGTTCCATAATCAAAATCATATTGCTCCATTTTTAAGCTTTTCAAGCAAAATACAGAGTACATGAGGCTCACCAGTAGTATTCCCAAAGATTCATAGATCCTTGCAACAAGTCAGTGAATGCCTGAGTGACTTATGAAAAAGGAAAATACAGTTTTAAGACCATTGCAACTCATTGGAGTTTTATTCTTTAGGACTGAGAGTTGACTGAATAATGAGTCAGTCATAAAGTTTGTGGCCTGTGCTAAAATCAGACAGGGATGAGTTGCCTGCTCTAATGTGCTCATTAGGGACAGAGTAAGTACATCCTGGTATGCTTGAATAGAACAATTATTTTCTGCTGCAATTGAAATGAATTATCAAATGCCAAGTGAAAAGCTCTGTTCTGAGTCATCATTCATCAGGAAAGATTTGTTCACACATTATAAAAGCTTGCAGGATCAAACGTTTATATAGAACTGCATTATCCGTGCCAGCAATCAACACTTGCAGCTCTTTCACACACCTAAATGAAGTTTGCTTTCATCTTTCCTGCCAACACTCGGAATATACTTCAAATTATTGTTACCAAGATGTAAGTACGGTACTGTTGCATTCACTGGTGCTTGCTTCACCTTTTTTGAATTTTCTTGAGTGGCAAAGTTATGAAAAAACAGGACTTGGCAGGATGTACCCACTGGGAACCTCAGCCAGAGCACCCTGAGGAGCCCAGATGGGAGCCCATGTCCAAGACACCATCCACAGCCAACTGCAGACCTGTTTGTGGTAGGGCAGGAAATCCAAAGGGACTAAAAACTATCTACTTTTATTCAAAGGTTAAAGTGGCCTTGCCCAGCCCTTAAAGGTTGCAGGGCAAGCTGTAGTATGTGTGCTGTTGGAAAACAAAATTAAACTTACCCTACTACAGGGCCCTTATTTTCAAAAGACAAAAAGAAACAGCAAAAGCAGGCTAAAAATGAATCATATCAAATTTACCATAGTTCTGCTGGATTCCTTATTTAGCTGAAGACAAATTTGATATTACTGCTGAACTTATAAGCTTTATTAAGTAAATTACATTGAAAGATAAGAAGCTATGGAAAGTAAAATTAAAAATAAAGGGGGGAGGTTACATTATACTAATAGAATTAAATCCTGGGAATTAACATGCACAGTTTAAAATTTTATCAAGTACAAATAATCAAACTTGTTAATTCATTTCTTCTAGGCACAAAATTGCAATTAAACCAAAATTATCTCCTTGGTACACAGTGGATGCACTACCAGAACTAATATGGTGGATCATTTTTGCACCATTTTTTGCACATGAGGCAGTCACAGGTTTGCACTGCCCAGGAAACAGCTTTGACTGAGACACTGTTCAATACCTAGTAAATAAACCTTATATTAAAAGCACGTACACATGCTTCAGTTCTGCTACTAATGCTTTCAAGTCACATACCCAATGGTTACCTGCTTCAGGCAAATCCAGGCAGGCACTCAGGAGCCTCCTTGTCAGTCTGGGCCACACCTAAAGTGGCCTCTCATGTTTTAGCACCATGTGGCCATCCTATGAGCCTCAACCCTCTCCTGTGAGGCTGCTGCAACACTTTGCCCCCAGGTCTTGCACTGCCCTGAGAGTCCTCTTGCTGTCTCAGGCTGTTCTTGGATTTTCCACCACAACGTGGCCACTTTTTTCATGATTTGCCTTGAATGCTGATTTGCTGGCTGGTTCCCACTCGCTTTTGTGGTGTGCTTTTACTTACCTCAGAATTTTCCTTTGAAGTGAAAGACTCGATATCTGAGCATTGCTTCTTTTGCTACAAATCTTCATTTAGAAAACAGTTTTGAGGTAAAATTTGTCTGTCCCCCACAGCTGTGGGCCCCCCATTTAGCATGCTGGCATGCTCTACCCAAGGGGCTCTCTCTAACAGAGAGAACTCTACTCTAACAGGATGAAATGAGGCACAAGCAGGTAAGGAAAACAAAATTGTCAGGTTTTCCTCCTTGTTTTGTAACGATTTTCCTAATTCCCTATCGCTCATTCTAATAAGGACTAGCTCTCAAAAGAAAACTCTGAATCTTTCAAAATACCCTGCAATTTAAAGACGACAATGAATGAACAAATAATTACATAAAAATGTTTGAGGTGAGAAGGCAGTTTCAGAAATTTTGGAGAGAAAATGAAGGGGAGTTAAGGGGGTAAGAAACTAAAGAAGCATTTCCTCCTTTCCTATCCTGCCTTCTCCTTTGTTTGCTGCTCGCGGGAATGGGAATCACGTGGCTTAAAATGGTCATGATCCCGATACCAGATGCTGTGGTCGAAGAACTAAAGCTATCATCTTCTGGGCGGCCAGTACCTCCACAGCTGCTGACCTCGGGCACGGCACTTTGACAAGGAAGCTGCCCTGCGCACCTGGCGGCCGCGGCTGTCCCCGCTCCGGCCCGGCCCGGCCGTGTTATCCCCGCTCCATCCCGGCCCGTTCGCGCTGTCCCCGCTCCATCCCGGCCGTGTTATCCCCGCTCCATCCCGGCCCGTTCGCGCTATCCCCGCTCCATCCCGGCCCGTTCGCGCTATCCCCGCTCCGTCCCGGCCCGGCCGTGTTATCCCCGCTCCATCCCGGCCCGTTCGCGCTATCCCAGCTCCATCCCGGCCGCGTTATCCCCGCTCCATCCCGGCCCGTTCGCGCTATCCCCGCTCCATCCCGGCCGCGTTATCCCCGCTCCATCCCGGCCCGTTCGCGCTATCCCCGCTCCATCCCGTTCGCGTTATCCCCGCTCCATCCCGGCCCGTTCGCGCTGTCCCCGCTCCATCCCGGCCCGTTCGCGCTGTCCCCGCTCCATCCCGGCCCGTTCGCGCTATCCTCGCTCCGTCCCGGCCCCGTGCGCGGGCGGACGCTGCCATCTGGCGGGCATGGCGGGGATGGCAGCGCTGCCGCCGGGCGGGCGCGGCGGGGCAGCGACCCGGGGCCGGCACACGGGGACGTCGCAGCAGCGCTTCGCCCTCTCGGGTGCCGCGACTCAGAGCTGGCCCCGAACGCCGGGAGGTGTTTGCTGGAGAGTTACTCGGTAGCACACATTGCAGGGACCAAGGTGGGAGTCCCTTCTGGGGGCATTCCTGAGACGGAAAAGAGCTAAGCCCGCAGCCGACAGAGTGGGATGTCGCTGTTGAATCGCAGAATGGTTTGGATTGAAAGGGATATTAAGGATGATGAACTTCCAATCCCCTGCCATAGGCAGGAACACCTACCAGTAGACCAGGTTGCTCATAGTCCCTTCCAGCTTGGCCTTGAACATTTCCGATGCTGGCATAGCCACAATCTTCCTGGGCAACCTTTTCCAGTGTCTCATCACCCTCACAGTAAATAATTTCTTCCTAATGTCTAATCTAAACCTACCCTCTTTCCACTTGAAGCCATACCCCTTGTTCTATCACTGCATGCCCTTCTCCAGCTGCCTTGTAACCTCCATTCAGGTCCTGGAAGGCTGCCCAGCTACTCTCTTTCTCTATGTGCAAAGGAAATGCTGTGATGCCACTTTAATAAAAATCAAACAGAAAAATCAATCTGTTCACCTCCTCATCCATCTCTAAGCCCTGGCTCCAACTCCAGCCACCTGTGCACAGGGACAGGATCATGGATGGCTTAGGTTAGAGAGTGCCCATGGCCCGCCCACCCCAGCCGGGTGGAATTCCCAGCACACTCCTAGTGCCCAAAAATGTTATGCCTATCCCTGTAATGTCCAGTGCCCACAGCAGGAGCTGGGCTTTTTCTTGTCCTCTTAGGAAAAATTGAGATAAGCATTTAACACATTTCCTGTTTCAGAATTAAACAGTGACAGAGAGTAATTGGTAGCTGGAACAAATAACAACTTTGTAATCTCTCCAAGTTCTTGGAGGAGGTAAAGTAATATCACACTGCACAACACGTAGGTACTTTAGGCTGTTAGGTAGAGCACTGTGCTTGGCAAGTTGTTACATTTCAGTTCTGGCTTATAGCCCCATACACCACAGCTGCTCCGACAAACAGAGCTGCTTAGGAGCTGACTGCAACACATCTTGCCTCAGCAAACTCACTAGTACTTCCACTGGCACTTCTCAGAACAAGTATCAAAGCTCAAGGACTGTAAATTTTGTTAAGTAGTTCAATATTGGATATAAAACAATGGTGTTGGTGCTGAGGAAAAAAATGCAGCTTATCTGAAGAGTTATACCAGCTGAGGGAAGTCACAGGCAATTGAGTGGGGGAGAATTTAATATTTAACTTTCTCATCTGCTGTATTTAATCACTTGATATAGTATATAAGTCCTTGATCTTTGATATTTGGAGTACAGTATAAATTGTCAGATTTTTTTTGAAGCATCCTTTTGCATCCAAAGAAATGTTAGGTACAAAGGATCAGTCAGTAATTCTCTGACTAAATGAACTGCTAGACAAAAACCCCAATAAAATAATGTAACTTCACTACACAATACAGCTATTGTCTAATATCTGAACTCTAGGCACTTATATGTGCTTATACAACTACTGATAATCCATTTGAAGTGAGTCTGCAGAATGAAGCCACAATATTCAAAATCAGCATCTTCTGTGCATTTGCTATGAATGCTAAAACTGATAGTGATCTCTTCAGTGCTTCTATCTAACTTTAAGCCCTGCAAGATTTGTGTTTTCATCAATTTGTTGGCTTAGCATGAGGTATGTTTACATGGAAGATACAGATTTATTTAGGGGAAACAGACACCTGAATTGTCAAGGTATTTATATACTTTGCTGTTTTCCAAGTGCTATTGAACTGGTATTTTTCCCCAGATCATTTCTTACACTAAACATGCCTTTTGTTCCTCACTTCTGCCTAGGTCTGACATATAGATGGGTCACAAACCCTCCCCTCAGCGGTTACACACATCTATGAACCAAAAGGAGTTGAAAACTCACATGGGTGTTTAGAAGATTCAAGTACTCCAGGCTGTGCAAGGATGTAGACAGAGAGAGGCACTGGTGAAAAACTGGCGCTGGTGACATGAACCTGGTTCTCATTCTGCAATATTGCTCAGTCCGTGCCAGGAGCATGAGGCTGTTTTTCCTTCTGTCCTGAGACAGGGAGCTGTCTGCCCCTGGCAAGGAAGAGATTATGGATACTCTGTGACCTCAGCACTGGAAAAGGAGAGCTTCAGGTTCTTACTCAACCTGAAGTCTAAGAGAGTCAGATAAATGGTGGAAAGGAGCCTTTCACATCCCAATTCTTAGTCTGGATCAACAGAGTTCCATCCAAGTTTGTTAACATTGCTGCTCTTGGGGACTGGCAGTGGGTTGGGAGGGGAGAGGCTTTCTGGTTGGAGTTATAAAGAACGAATGGTCACAGTGTGAATCTGTCCCCAGTTTAAAATCTTTGAACAGGGTGCAGGTCAGGGGGCTAAAACATATGCTCATCATTATGAGCAGGACAGACAGAACTGGCTGAGCTCAGCTCACGCCATCTGCTACCTTGAAATAAGTGCCTGATCAATCCTGTTGCAATTGTTTTAGGCATGAAGGAACTCTCCATCCCCTTAAGACTATTCTGACATTTTCTTTCCTGTACATTTCTTGGTTCTCTGGTGGTCTTTGGCTCAGCAGCTGCTTTAAGCTCTTTGTAGATATCTTTGCCACAGTCACTCATTAAAACTCCGTGCTCAGCAGTGGCATTAACAGAGAATGTATAAAATTACTTCATGTGTTCTGGACCTTCCAAACAGAGAGCTGACCCTGCCCAAGTAGGAAACTGATGGATGTGCACCTTGGGTTGATGGCTCTCTGTGTCCCACATACCTTTGCAGCACAGTCAGACAACCACATTTCTTTCAGATACAGAATATTAGGTCATTCCCACAGAAAGATGTAAGACAAAGCTGAAGTTCATAGGAGAGCTGGATGCCTGCTCAAAGAGTTGCAGAACCAGAACCTGTCATGTTTCAGATGAAGGAAAAATCCTTAAAACAAATTGAGGAATCACAAGAAGTCCTTCACTCCATACCACCATGTTCCTCAGTGTTTTCACCTAAGGCTTGATTTCTTTAAGCTTAGTCAAACATGGGGTACATACATCTGAACACCTTTTCCAGGGAGATAACAAAATGTGCAAACTCATAACTGAGATAATAAGAATGACTAGCTCAACTATTATGCAGATAAGAAAGCAGACATCAGTGCAAATTCATTTCATTCTGATAATTAGATCCTGCTGACATTTTCTGTGGGAGTAAGTAGAGGAGAGCCAGTGATTCTAGCTGCTGTTCAGATACCAAGGAGGAATATGAAGTAATTGCAGCTTGTCATAAAGAAAGGTGGCACGGAGCAATGCCTATTTCAGACATGACTTTATTTTCCAAAAGACCATGAAGAATAACTTTACATCTGGGAAAAATCATTCTCTTTTAGGTTAACCTAATGGCTTTTGGGGGACCATGTTGTTCCACTAGCAAATCAAGCTCTATGGTACACCAAGACCAGTTCCTAACAAATTTCAGTAAGCCAGAGGGCAATGGGGAGCTCTGGTGGGCCAATTTTGTGGTTTTAAGCAACAAGTTAGGGAGGCAGGAAAAGTGGTGGGTGGTGCTGGGCATGTTTACCAGGGGACCGTGTCTTCGTGAGATTTCCTCTGCAAACTTTATAAAGACCTGTCTGCAACAGGAGCATGGCTGCAGCTTTAATCAGTGCAGCCTACAGTCATGTCTCTCCAGGGACAGAATGGCACTGGGACAATCACTCTCACAGTATTAGTTTTCTGTATGATCAGGATATTGTCTAGTGGTTGCTTAGCTTGGCACATCACTGTCTCACCTCTCTGCTTTCTTTCTACAAGGAAAAATTCTCAAAAAGAGGTGAATTTTTTTATTTGTATGATACTTGAGATCCATATGCAAAGACACTTCCAGGAGCAAGGGTTTTGTTGTTTAAAACCTTAAAGATATTGTGCAGGGTGCTCTTTTTTTTTTTTTTTTTTTTTTTTTTTTTTTTTTTTTTTTTGTGAAGCCATCAAAACTTGCACTGTAAATACTACACTGTTCCTTGTAATACCTTAGTCAGATAGTGTAAAACTGGGTGCGTGTTTAATTTGTTTGGAGTAGGACCTTTCAGCAGAAGGAATCTGCTGGGAGTCTTTGCAAATCTGAGCAAGGACAAGGCAAAGATAGTGGCTGGCAAATTAGGCTGGCAAATTAGGAAGCAGCTATATTTTCTTCATGTAGTTGCTAACAAAAGCGTGTCTTGGCTGTCCCAGATGCAACAACATTTGTCTTTGCAACTGTATTCCAACAGCAGAATTGTGGCACAAATCTTCTTTCTTTTCCATCTATGGATTAGAGAGCTGGCAATAAACAAAGGCATTGAGGTGGTGATATGTAGCTTCACACAAAGAACTGGGGAGCATGTCAGGAGAGAGGGAGGAGGCATCATCAGGGATACTCTCAGACTTTCCCATCCTGGGGCAGTAGAGATGCTACTGGCCAGCCATGGCTGGGCTGGAAGGCCTCCAGAGTTCAGGAACAGACCCTGGATCCCCCAGAAGGATCCTGAACTCTCCCAAAATAAATAAACTTCAACATGAACATTGATTCAAGGTACTGGGGAAACTGAGGCAGAAATACAACTTTGTGCTTGATTGCTCTTATCATTTCTATATTTTATTTCTTGTGCTGCCAAATGAAGAACAACTGTGATTTTAAAAACTCAATCCTTTCCTAATAAGAGCAACCCAAAAGTTATCTAGAATAATTTGAAAACAAGTTTAAAATGTGCCAATTTCTTTTTATGTCCCAAGTCCCAGGTACTGAATTTGACACACTTTCCAGCTGTCTTAAATGAAGCACATGCAAACAGAAAAAATTCTTGAAAAAATTAACTTAGTATTCTTGCTGTTTAACTCCTTGGAGAGATCACTTCATTATAGTCCTGGTCCTTTTCTGTGAGAACACTGACTGTGCTTGCACAAGATCTTTAACTGGTTTTATTTGCAATGTTAAATCACTGAAGGGAAAGTTAAATACAGAAAGAAAAATTTCTGTGTGCAGCATTCTAAGGCATGTCTGCAATAGACAACCTCTGCTTTTTTTTCATCTGCCTGTAAATTTCTGAAGGTGGAATATTACTCCTGGGACTCTGAAAAACTGTTTCACAGATGCAAAAAATTGTCTTTAGAATATTCACCATCATGTACACATTATCTCGTCACCTTGGATAGTAAACTTCACAAACATTTTTTCATGCTAAGTTTCCCGAATAAAAGAAGACTACATCACATTCCTTTGATTTGTAGCTTGTATATTTTGTAAACAGCTTTGCCACAAAAAATCTGACAACACTAAGGTAACAGGACGTTCTTTTCAAAGTCCCTAGGCTTACAGTCTTTGCTATTATTTACACATATCAGCTCTGAAATACTGCAATTAGTAGGATGAATTTTGGAGGAATGCATCCAGAGGAACAATCAAGGCTGATTGTCTTGAAAGATGCAAAAGCTATTAGTGATCCTGTGAAGTATTAGGAATGTTGATCCTGCTTCACTAAACAGCTTGGCATTTCCAGCTCTTGCTTTTTACTGACAAAGCTATCAGAAATGGCACATTTGTCCCATATAATTGAAAAATAGCTATCTGCCTACTCAGAACTTCCTTTCATTTAGGTTTGGTGTGAGATATGCAAAGCATATTTATGCCTGGCATATTGGATTGTTAAATTCAATTTTCTAATGTCTGCCACTAGCTTGAGGGAAAATAACACACAGATTCTTTCATGTACCCTGGGGACCATCAAGGAAAAACAACAGCCCCAGAAATCACTTGTGCTGCTCTGTTTTCAGGGCATTGAGGTTAAGAAGTATCTATGTCCCGAAAAAACCAATTACAAACACACTTTGAGTCAGCTCCTGTAAATGCTTCAAAAGACAGTTGCATGAATTTTCAAAGGTACATTTATGCAGGTATTTTGCATGCCTATCCTGTTCTTACCTCAGGTGTGAGTCATGTTCAGTTTTTTGTCTAAGCTTCTGATATGCTGCATCAGACCAGTACATGCAAATACAGGCATCTGCAAAGGATGTTAAAGGTGAGAGGCTCTGAATCCCTGTAACCATCATGGCCCCAGCCCCACTTCAACCTGGCACAAACCACTCGAAGGAACAGTTTGATTTCTATCACTCACCACTCCACCACATCAGTGGGACTGGTTGCAAATTCAGGAGAGAAAGAAAAGAGGACCAGAGCCCCATGGCAATAACCACATCTGTGATCCGAGTGCCGAGCTGATGCATCAGCTCAAACAAATGCTCAGTTTGGGGTTATTTTTTACATTTTGAAGGCAACTGACTTGTTTGTGACAGCACCCTATGCCACTGATCCCAGGCACTGCTCTTCACCATCCCTTCAGAAGGGCTTTTGCACCTCTCCAGGTGGAGATGAGTTTTTTGTCTCCAAGTACAGCATCTTCCCTAAACAATCAGGCAGAGGAGTCAGCACCCATTGTTGTGTTTGAGAGGTGGTGATTCACTGCAGGGGGAAGACAGGAGATGTTGCCAGTTCAGTACTGCAGACCTGTGGCAGGACAGGGGGAGAAAGAGAAAACTGGGATGAGAAAGGGAAAAATAAAACAAGTTTCCTGTATGTGGAGATGAATTCTTCCCCTCTGGCCAAATCTACAATCACAGTGTAAACTCATCTGAGATTCATTGCCACCCATTCTACCACACCAGCAGCATGAGGCAGGACACAAAGACCTCAGAGCAGTTTCAGCAGTGTCTGTGAGGGGGCAGCTTCAGCTGTCCAAGTGTCCCTGTGTTCTGAAGGGCCTTGGAAACACACAGCTGCCCTTGCCTTTGGTCTTCACTTTCTTGTCTCTCCCCTCCTGGCCCGTGCCTTGGTGGCCTTGGTGGCATTTAGCAGCTACAAAATAGTACTGGAGGGTAATGGAAGTTGGTTGCTGTGACAGACCCCTTTAAAATGAGGATATTTAGAAGAAAACATTCTGTTTCTTTTTGGAAACCTTTATCCAGCTCCTGGGACATTTTTTTCGATGTACTTGGCAGTGTTTGAGGATGAGAAATTTATGAAATTTATGCTTCCTACTGGTATAGATGACAGCAAATCTCTATGGAGGATAACAGCACACTATTTAGGCTCACTAGTGAGGCCAAACTCATCAAGTACTAGGTTTTTGGGGACATTTTTTCCTCTGAGCTCTTCTGCTTTAGTGAATGCCATAACACCACCTCAGACATCCCCTGCCTCCTTTTCTCCTATTTTACCTCAGATCTTGCTATGCTCCCTCACTGCTGCATGCATTCAAAGTCATTCATGTACATGGATCCAAAGAGATCTGCAGGAGATGTGCACCTGGCCCATTAGGCATTCAGGTGGCCTGAAAATCCAACCCAGGTGTGCAACACCTTCTATGGAGCCTTGTAGGATGTGTCTTCAAGGTCAGACCCACCACTGTGAGAACAGCCACAAACACAGCCATGACACTGGTGCCTACAAGCAAGGCACCACTGTGCACACACAGGCAGTATGATTCTGGGGCAGAAGGTTGTGAGGCCTCTCAGATGCAGCCTGAACCCAGTCCTTAGCTTTTCCACCACACCATTTTTTCCCATATTGCATGGTGCCTACTGCAGGAGGAGCAATCAAGGTATGAAAATGTAGCTAAGTGGAGTGCAGATCTGATGATCTCCATCATCAGATGCTAAGATACTATTTTTTTAAAATCATGCTTTTAAGGTGCTTTAGAACTCACAGGAGTCTTTTTCTGGTTATTATGCTGATGCAAAATGATGTGAAATAGGCTGTTGTTTCACAGCAATGTTAAATAGGATCCTGCCTGTACCCTAGAGAATCCTGAGTGGATTCAGAAAAAAAGGCAGCACAAAGGGAAATGTAACATTCCAACCTATCAGTTAGGATATTCAGATGAGAAGGGAGAGGACAGCCTGCTTGGTTTTGCTCCCTACACTGTGTCTATAGTTTACACAAGTATTGAATAAATGAAAAAGCTGCTTCTGGAGCCTGGGTCACACAATTTGTCAAGAGGGCTGGACCCACACACGTCCTTCCACCACTGCCTTCACACTACCACTTGAAAGGGAGTGAGTAAACCCCATGTCATCCCTGCTGCCTTTGACTTGACATCTCCAAATTCACACACTGGCCTTTTATTTTACTTTAACTGTCTGAACTTTCAAGGAAGAGGTTCAAGGGCAGAATCTCGTCTACCAAGCTTGTTAACCCTGCATTTGTAGAACCCAATCAAAGCACAAGCCAAAGTGAGTTGCCCCAGGCAGCTGTGATAAAAGGAAATTTATTATAAAAGAAGTGATGATGGTCAGGAGTGCTACCTAGGGTGGGATAAAATCTACCTAAGGATACATTAAAATATAGCCAAAAAGAGTATAAGTTTCTCCTTTCCCTTCTCCTTGAATGCGCTCAGGTATTTAAAGTAACATGTTTCAGGGAGCTAGAGATTGTGTAATAGGTTAGTGCTTAGGGAATATCACCTGAGAACAGAAGTAATGGAGAAAGAGATCCTTAAACAGAAAAGGTTTGAGGTTGTTAGCAAACAGCACAGTGACATACAGGACTAGCTGGGGGTGGGAAGGAGCTTTCTGACTACTGTCAATATTCTGTGCTTGAGGCCATATCTGTTGCTTTGAAAATGGCCCACACAGGAGCACTACCACTGGGTTCCCAAGTCTAGAGAATTTCTCTCTTCCTGTAATTTAAGTAGCCACTCTACCTGTCAAACTGAAATCTCCAGCTCATACAGCTCATTGCACACCATCTTCTTTCTGTGAAATACAAAACTGATTACAAATGGTGATTTTCACATGAAAAGCAATTAAGACTATCTTTCTTCACCTTATTTATTGCTTACTACTGAGCTAGCATAATTCTACCATAAAGTAACCATGATTATCTTCTTCATAATTTAAAATAGACGTTTGGTCTCTTCTGAATATGTACAGTGGCCTCTTAAAGAAGAATGAAAGATCTTGATTATTTTTCCCCCTTGTGCAGTCAAGTGCTATTTATAAGTTTATTTTCTGAATTCCTGCATGCTCTCTTCAAATCCTGAAAAGAGCAGCACGTACTTCCCTTATTTCAGCACCCCAGCCTGCTTGTCAGACCTGATGCTGCACAAGAGACGGGAGATGTATCTCCTCTCAAGACATCCAACCTCCCATTAACTGAGGGAGAGCTCTCCCTTTTGCAGGGAGGAAGGGGGAAAGTGTCTTTTAACTACATGGGAGGAAAACATAGCCTCAGCAGCCCACAGTAACCTTCTGTAATTATATCAGCCACCTGACACTGACATCTCACACTACTACAGGAAAGTTGTTGCAGGATATGAAGAAAATTGCTTGCCTATACCACTGGCTTTTGCTGTGTCAAGATAACTCACTGGGCCTGTGCAAGCCGTGATGCCAACACCAAGGTTTGTATGTGTGCAGAACTGACTTAATGGCTTCAGCTGGTTTAATGATCCCTGACAAAAGGAAGGCTTTTAGCTAATAAAGGTGGGGGGGAAAAGGACTTTGAAGGCATTGAAGAGAAGGAAAGTAGAGGGCTTGCTCTTTACTGGTCCTATCTCCAGTGAGAGAAATATGCTCTTTATCAAAAATACTCAGGAAAGGATTTCTTGCAGGAATTACAAGAGCACGCAAGTTCCTACTTGACATTTTACACCTAGAAATGTATTTGCATGAAAGTGGATGTGTCATATGTGCTATCCCAATAATGGAGAAGTATTGTTCAGCTTAATGAAAAGCAAGTATAAAAGGTAACATACAAGAATAAACCACTGCTCACTTACAGTTCCCTGCCCTGGAGAGGCCATGGCTGCAGCCTCCTTCCCTGCTGTCTATTGCATATTTTAGAAGGGGCAATTTGCGACCTAGAAACGGATGTTCTGAGTGAAAAGACAAGACCCTGAAAAACTGAGCCTGGAGTTTTGTTTCTTTGGTTGTGAGGCTTATGAAAAGGAAATCTTTCTGCTTTGGAGAATTTTGCTCATTTTTCAGAGGAAAAGTTGAAGAGATTTTGCACCAGGCTATGAAACAGTAAAAAGTTTCCTACTAAAAAGTAAGGAAGAATATGAGGTACCTTGTATCTACTGTACAAATGAATATGTTGCAGAATTAGCAATCCTACCACCAAACCAAGGCCAGAGAGATAGCACAGATAACAGTTATTTACCTATGCCACAGAACCTGCCCCAAAATGCGTTCTGGCTGGTCTGAGCTCTGTAGGTGCTGTGTGATCATACTAAAGATGACCTGTCCCATAACCTTGCCAGGCACTGGGGTCAGGTTAACAAGCCTGGGGTTTCCCAGATGCTCCTACTGGCCCTTCTTGTGGATGGGTGTCACATTGGCCAGCTTCCAGTCATCCAGTGAGCTTCCACTCACTGGGACCTCCCCAGTGAGCCAGGACTGTTGGTAAATGATGGAGAGCAGCTTTGCAAGTTCATCTGCCAGCTCCCTCATCACCCTGGGATGGATCCCATCTGGTCCCATAGATTTGAGAGCATCTAAATGGCTCAGCAGGTCTCTAACTGCTTCTTCCTGGATAACAGCAGAGCTACTCTGCTCCCTGACACGATCTACCAGCCCAGGAGGACAGCTGTTCTGAGGATAACATCTTTTTGTTGAAAACTGAGGGAAAGAAGGTGTTAAGTATCTCTGCCTTTTCCACACCTCTAGTAATTATATTTCCCCCCATGTCCAATAAAGAATGGAGGTTTTATTTGCCCTTTCTTTGGCTCTTAATGTATTTTTAAAAACATTTTTCATTCTCCTTTACAGAAGTTACCAGGTGTAAGTTCTAATTGCGCTTTCACCTTTCTAATTTTCTTTCTTCATGACCTAATGACATCCTTAAACACTTCCTGAATTGCCTGCCCCATTTTCCTAATGTGATGCACTCTCTTTTTTACCCTGAGCTCCTAAAGCCTGGTCATCTTCCCCACCAGCTCACCTTCCAAAACTTGGGGACAGTCTCTTCCTGCACCTTCAAGATTTCTGTTTTGAAGCATGTTCATCCTTCCTGGACCTCTTTGTTTTTAAGGGCTGCTTCTCAAGGAACTCTCCCAATAAGTCTCTTGAACCAGTCAAAGTCTGCTCCCCAGAAGTCCAGTGTGAAAGATTTATTGATGCCCCTCCTTGCTTCACCAAATATTGAGAACTCTATCACTGTGTCCCAGAGGGCCTCCAACCCCACATCTCCCACCAGCCCAGCTCTTTGCAAACAGCAGGTCTAACATAATTCCTCCCCTGGCAGGCTTGCTCACCAGCTGTCACAAGAAGTTGTCCTCCACACACTCTAAGAACCTTCTGGACTGTCTCTTCTCTGCTGTGTTGTGTTCCCTGCAGGTATCTGGCAGGTTGAAGTCACCTACAAGAACAAGGGCTGGTGATCTTGAAATATCCTCCAGTATCTTATAGAATAATAATGCATCCACCCCTTCATCCTACAGACCTTGGTTGTCTATGACAGACTTTCACCAGGTGGTCAGCCTTGTTGGCCTTCCCCCTGATTCTTGCCCATAGGCACCAACTTTACCATCATTAACCTCAATTTCCACGGTGTTGAGAGCCTCCCTAACACAAATAGCCACTCCTCCACCTCTTCTCCCTCTCCTGTCTCTCCTGAAGAGCTTGTATCCATCCAGTGCAGCGCTCCAGCCACGTGAGTCATCCCACCGTGTTTCCATGACAGTGACAGTGTCATGGCTTTCCTGCTGCACCATGGCCTCCAGCTCCTCTTGTTTGTTACCCATGCTGTGTGCACCAATGTACATGCACTTCAGCTGGGCCACTGATTTCACCTCTGACTTACCACCCTTGGGCTCATCTCTGGAGGGCCTGGTTTCATCCCATTCCTGCTTTAAAGCCCTCTCAACCAGCCTCGCCACCTCAGGGGTGAGAATCCTTTTGCCCTTGCTAGAGAGATGAAGGATAAGAGTCTAGCAGATCTGGTGCTGTAAAAATTGCCCCATGTTCAAAAATACCAAAATTGTTCTAATGGCACCAATCCTTAAGGCACTTATTGGTTACATGGGTTTTCCTGTTCCATTCATCATTCATCCCTGCTACTGAAGAAAGTTAACAGAATACTACCTTTTTAGGGGACAGAGAAGTTGGAAGATAAACTGGTTTTTCATATGACAGGTTTTACATACAGCCCATCAATCTTGTAAAAAAGCTTTTCAATTTTGGACTGAGGCTTTCCTCGTCACTTATTTCAGTCTGTCTTTGCTAGCAGTGGTTTGATGTGATCAGTCTCTGTCATGTTTCTGGACGGGCTGACTCAGCTTCCTTAGAAGAAATAAGTAATTTAAAGAAGGAGGAAGGGAAGACCACCCTCTCTGTCACCGTCATGCATCTAAAGATCCAGAACAGACTCTGTCATTACCTGCTGATGTCAGTTTCTGGTGCTGCAGTGCATTTTTCCAATAGGCTGATTATAAACTCTGTAGCAAGGTTTCCTTTCTCAGAACCAGAAGTCATACCCCATTTCTCAGAACTAGAAGACATATCCTCTCACCAGAAGAGGATTTGATTCTCAGGCTTTACTCTCACTTTTCGTTTTTGACCACCATCAAAAACAGGATGCAAGATGAAAAGGATTGGCATTTAAATCAAAAGACTGTTTGTTACAGTGAAGCAGGAAAAATAAATCAAGAACAGCTAATGCCTATGCCTCAACAGCATTGTTTTCCATGCAGAGTTTTTATTTATTCAGCAACGCTTGCAATTACCAAAGAGAAATTTGCAATTCACTTTACAACCCTGCCAGTAGTTCTCAGTCCTTTCCAGCAATTACTTTGCACACCCCTGGTTTCCAATGCACACTGACTGCTGAGCCTGAGAGGAGACTGAGCTGGTGTGTTCTGCTCTCTACTTTCTTCCTAGGTTTGACAATCTTAGCATCTGATGTATCTAAGATGCAACCTTTGCTCATCCATTCATCTTTGACAGCTGCAGTATCATTTGGCCCCTGGGTCCATGTTTCCAATATATCCTAGTTTCCAGAGCAAGCTAGTCTCATTCTTAGTGCTTCTTGTCAGGTGATTTGGTAATGCCTCTGCTTTCTGCATATTCTGTGCCTGAGTTCTTTTTCTTTTTTGCTCCTTTTGAAATAGATATTACCTTTTGGATTTTCTTTTGCCACAGTTAATGATGTGACCAAGAGCTAGAGCCTCATTTTTCCCATTAGATCTCCCCTTACATAGGGTCCCTCTGATCTTATTGCACTCTCCAGTGGAATAACCTCTTTACTGTCATTTGGGACCATATTGATAAAAAGATACCATTATCAGATGTGGCATTGTGCACATCTTTTCATTTCCTGACACCTGCATTTCGGTTGCTGCCATTTTCCTTCCTTGTGCATGTAAAAACCTCACAGAATTTTTTTCAAATGTAAATTTTATGGCTCTCCAGTCCTCCCATGCAACTCCCTGTGAAGCCAATCGCACTGGGTAGGTAACTGCTCCCCTGTTCATGTACACACTTGTCCCTTCCTTTCTTGGATTGTCTCTGCAGTAGTTTCTTTGTTCATTTTGCACTAAAGTCAAAGCTGACAGACACCCAAAATTATCCATAGATCATGAGAATCCCAAGAGTGATGTTGCATATTCAGGGCACATGGTATGCAATGCATCCAGCATTAGGGAATCAGTTTCAGGAGAACACAAGATAAGCTTGCTAAAAGGTAATTCAGCACAATTTCATGCTCACCCTCTTCGTGCTTGTACACTCATTTTGTGAAAGCTCAGATCATGGACTCTAAACCAGATTTGAACTCCAAACTCTTTTTAATGCTTAACATGTTCATCTTTCAGTGTCTATACAGATCAGTTGTAAAATAGCCAAAGTGTCTGTAAAACATCTGCAGTTGTATAAAATAAGCATAAAGCCAGAGTGCTTCAGAACAATGTTTTTTCAGACTTACAGTAAAGCTGCAGTAAACTCTGTCAACAACAACAATTTTTAAAAAGTTCATTTTATTTGTTTTCACACTGAATTCATTATTTGTAAACAGCTAAAGTTCTCAACAATGTTTCACTGGAGTCTAAAGCTTTCCCCTCTGCTCTCTTCCCCATGTCCCTTAAAAAATACTTGCACTTTTAAAAAGGAGATGGCAAATGTAGGGACAGCAGGGACAGCATTTTCCTGCTTTGCTGCTGTCCCCCTTTCAGCTGCCACTGAGGCAGGCAGCCCTCCCTCATATTTCTCTAAGGTTATTTTCTCCCACATTTGCTCTATTCCAGGCAACAGATGTCTGCATATCTTCTCTTTCATTTTTTTTTCAATGTAGTCATTCCATACAATATCACCCTTATTTTGCAGGCAGGGGAAAATTAACACAGGGTAATTAGATGAGCTGCACAGAGCTGTGTGGTTTAGCTGGCAAAGCACTGTCACCCTAAATTCGGGACTGCTGCCACACCAGCACCTCACACACCCCCCATACCACCCTGACGATGGGTGAATCATCTCATTGCTGTTCAACATCTTCAGCCCATCAGGTAACAGCTTCCCATTTCCTTTCTGGATTGCTCCATTCTTCCTGGCTTTGACATTTATTTATTTTTCAACAGCTCCAACTCTTCCTCTACACCCCTCAAATCATTCCAGGCACCCACTGTGACCCTGAGCAGCCAAACCACTTTCTGCATGCTGGGGGGAATTGTGGGTTTAGTTCATTTTGGGTCAGGGCTTCCAGAAGGTGGGAGGGGTGACAGGTTCAGCCTCCGGCCTGGAATGCTGCACCCCATGGCCATTCCTCCTCATTATTCCCAGGGGGGTCTCAGGAAGCTGCTTGCCTGGAAAGAGCTGGTTTGATGTCAGGTGAGTGGTCAGTAAATTCTGGTTTGCTTTGGGAGGGAAGTGATGAATTCCCCGTGAATCAATGGCCCATCCCAGGCCACTGAGGGGATGTTTGTAGCAATGGGGCAAATACGACCAAGGGATGCCCATTTAGCAAGGCAAGGCTGTACAAAGCACTAAGGTTTTCTGCAACAGAGGCAAAGTCTACAGGGATGAGCTGATTTAATAGAGCAGCTCAAACCATTAGAGAAGTAGGATGAAACACCGTTAAAATTCGTGTAATTAGTTAACAACTTGATGATGGCTAGAAAGCTGTGCAGAAAAGAGACAGGAAACTTAAATCTCTTAAAGATCAAATTATTTTTTCTAGAAGTGTGGTACAAAATTTTCCTGTCAAGGTCATGCAGAAGTACAAGGCTTGAAAGAGGGTGAGCAATCTGGTAAGCAATCTGGAGAAACTAAAGTTTGGCTTCTGGAGAACTTCATAAGGAAAAACATGTCAACCAGGCACATCATTTTAAAAAAAAATTCAAATTCAGCTAGAAAAGCAAAGCTGTCTCACAGTTTGTCCCCTGCTAGATTTCAATAAAATCCCTGGCACAACTGGGGCTTGATGTTGTGTCTTGCAACAGCAACAGTGCTGGTCCCAGTGTGAGCTTGCTGTGCCACCTCAGGGGGCTGGCAGAACTTGGGCAAACACCGTCAAAGCCAGTTGTATTCGCAAAGGCAAAGATGAATGAAGCAGTGAAATAAGTTCTGGACATCTGTTATCCAATGTATAAATATGTTTCCATGTATAATAAGAATGAAATTAAGATGTCAGCAGATTTTTAGTCTACTTTTCCTGACTTTGATTATCTTTTTTTGACACATGACAGGAGCATAACTGTCCCCTTTGTAAGGTGTTTGCAAAGTTATACAACTTCCTCTTAACAGTAAATCATAATATCAATGTCACATATTCTCAACAAGCCAATAAATCTAGAAAACTTTTATTTTCTTTTAAATGTGGTAGATTTCTGCTATAGAAACCTGAGCTTGCTAAGGACATTACATTGTGCTTTGTAGTGGGCTGGATGCATCACCCCTAGAGGGAAGCAGCACCCCGTACCCATTTTGGTTGCACTCGCCGTCCCTAATCCCATTCTTGGAGGTTTGTAAACTGGAATTTTCACAAACATCCCATTTTCTTATACAGCTTCCTTTAGGAAATTAATATGCACAGAATTTTAAGGAAAGGTTAAGGAAATAAGAGTAAGAGAGAGGACACTGTCCTGGCCCTTTCCAGGCTTCGGTGTTGATAGAGAGAATAATTCCCCATTAATTAGATGTTTACAATTTGTTTAGTTCAAGCACACAGAAATTATCCTATACATTACTTGTTATTGTATTACTTCCTGACTGAATAACTGAAAAGGAAATTCAGCTGTGCTGAATGGCATGTGTTGCTGGCAATACAGAAAAAGATCAGACTTCACTGGAAGGCCCCAAACCATTATATGCCTAGATTTCTTAAAGGTAACCTGTTATTAGATGTGTTGTATTAGCAGTGATAAAAGAATATTAAAAAAGCAAGGTTGGTAGGTAGGGGTAATATGGTCTCTAAGATTAACTCATCAAACAAATCAGCTTTTGGAGCTCACAGGTACTTTGACTCCGCACAGAGAATCTATAAGCATATCTTTGCTTGTACTATGGGGCCTGTCACATAAGGACCCCATGCTTTTTGAGGGAGTTTTCTTTCCACACCATTAATGCTGCAAAGTCACAGCTGCTGGTGGTGTAATTTCTCTGGAGTACTGCTGCAATGGAAAGTGGAAGCTCTCCAGTTGCTGCAGCTCACTGGAGGCGTTTCTGCAGCTGGGTTTAGCCACCTGCATGCTTTGTCCACCTTGGCCTGGACATGCACATCTCCTAATCCTGACAACCAGGCTCTTCCCCTTCAGCCAACATTGCTCTTAGCAAGGCCTGAAGGCAATTCACAATCCAACGCCTGCATCCAGCTTGGATTCCCCAATGAAAGACTGAGAGCAGAAATTGTGCCTTCCTGTTATGGCACTTCTATAAACTCTGTTAAATTTTTACAGCCACAACTTTGTCATCCATTTGGATTTGGATTTATGTTACTGGGAAGTTTGCCTTTTGCACACCAATGCACAAACCTATTTTTGCTAGATTCATGAAAATGCCTGCGGAGAGAAAAAGGAGGGAACACTCTTAGATACCATCCAATACTCAAAGAGGACAACTTGATATTTTTGTTTGAAGGACTTCTATAATTCTACCTTTATGGTGTGGCAGAGGTCACAAGGGTTCTTGGATGAGGGAAGAGATGAGAATGTTGACTCCATGTTCAGAAGGCTTGATTTATTATTTTATTATATATATATATTACATTATAACTATACTAAAAAGAAAAGAAGGACAGGTTTCCTCAGAAGGCTAAGCTAAGAATAGAAAGAATGGATAACAAAGATCTGTGTCTCGGATAGAGAGAGAGTGCCAGCTCTGCCGTGAGTGGTCACTAAATCAAAACATCCACATGAGACCAATCACAGACCCACCTGTTGCGTTCCATAGCAGGAGATAACCATTGTTTACATTTTGTCTCTGAGGCCTCTTAGCTTCTCAGAAGGAAAAATCCTAAAGAATGGATTTTTCATAAAAGATGTCTGCGACATTATGGTCCCTGTTCAATGGTCTTCGAAGTCAGAAGTGTTCTTTGAATCAAACTCTATGGCTGCATAGGCTTTTAAAAAGCAATTCCACACATTACAGTAGTCTGGGATAGTGACTCCTCTTTTTCAGTTTAACTTGCTGAATGCACCTCCTCTTTGCATTAATAAAGACATATGGGAAGACAGGAAAGCAACCTCCCTGTTTCATGACAGAAGTTGTGACATTTGCAGGCTGCGCATGCTCCTCTAGGAAGTCTGCTCCTGCTTTTCCTAGATGTGGGAAAAAAATTGGAGGCCATAAGTTTATTCTATTTTTGTTCAAACAGTCTGTGAAAAGAAAAATAGAGTTTCCTGTGAAAACACAGTGCTTCCAAAGCCTTCTGAGTCTGCCAGTGACTGTGGTACAGTGTCACACAGCCAACATCCCTGGCTTTTGCCTGTGAGAATTTACACAGGTGAACAGCAATGCTGCTCCTTAGGGACCTGTTTCTCACACAGACTGGTAAGGACAACTCCACAGGGGTGACATTTATAGCTCTGTGTTTCAGCAGAGGGGGAGAAGGTTGTGGTCATGATGCCAATGCCCATTGTTTCATGATTGCTGCTGCTGGCCAGTCAGCAAGTGTTCCCTGAAAAAAAATTATTCAGATCTGTCTCATTAAAATGCTTTCCTCTAAAATGGACAGGGGCTGTTGCCAGGATGATTTTGTAGCCTCATTATAACCCTGGAATCCCCCATAGACTGCAGACACTTTCAGACCAAGAAACAAGAGCTGAAACAACACCTCATTTTCAGTCAAAGTTGCAGACCAGAAGCAATTTTATTCACATTTCCCAGGCTTAAATTTATGGGCTGTCCTTTATCTGTCAAAAGTGAGATTTTGAGCTGCTGCTTGTCCTTGCTCAAAACACGCATTGGAAGAAGACCCAGCAACTGCAGCCAGACAGAGACATTTGTCCAACAATCCTGAGAGGTTATGAAAACTGATATGCTGACCATCATTTGGGGTGTTATTGCTAAATTTCACTTTCTTTAATCACTGTCCTGATCCTCTAAGTGCAGATTTCCATGAAAAGTAGATAATAATTTTGCTTCTGTCCTGGAACTAAGGTAAGGTGAGTACAACGGTAAGTACATTGTCAAAATAAAAATTTCTTCGTAAATCAGATACATGCAGTGCAGTGCTTCAAACCAGCATGTCTCTCCTTTGCTCACCAGCTTACTTCTGTGTGTTACAAGACATGGGCACATCCAAGAAAGTCCAAGGTTTCTTGTAGAAACTCAGAAGTCTGCATTATTATTTCAATCACCATCTTTTTCAAATGTAGATATTTTGACACAGCAGATATGATTAATTAGTAGCAAAGGGCAGAGTAGTCCCCTGCAGTAATTAGCAAAATGCCCTGTAATGCCCTTCCCAGAGTATCAGATTATAACTTCAGAGTAACTAGCAGCAGAGAGCAAAGAAAGTTAGGTATCTTCCAGTTCCTGGTCTAGGTACAGCTAGGTCACAGGTATCTATTTGTCCTCATCCCAGCATTGCTCTCCAGCTTAAAGAACCCTTTTTCCTTTTTCCTTTCTCTGCAGCTCTTCAGCTCTATTTCTCTCTACAGTTCTCCATCACTTTGCTGAAGTGCCCAAATCCTTCCATCCCTCTTCATACCTGCAGGACAAATCATTGCTCTTCTCTGAGACAGTGGCTGCAAACAATATTTTGGATCCATCTTTCCTTAGATTCAGGGTTTCAGACTCATAAAGTCTTACCAAAGGTACACCAGGAGCTGACTCGAGAAGAGTGCTTCCTGACCAGAGAGGGTTAATCATCAACAGTGTCCAGATGGTTTGTGACTGGGCCTGCTGATGATGCATATACTCAGGGAATTTCCAGATTTTGTTCATGATTCATTCAGCTTTGACTTCCCTGGGTGAAAAGGGAAGATCTCACAGAACACAGTAATTGTTTGCATTATAGAGCTTTTCACACACAGCTTTGCATGAATTCAACTGGAGATTTTGAGATGACTATTTCAGGGCAAAGTTGTGCTATTATGTCATGAGACCAGATCTGTACAGTTTTCCCTTTCTGCTGTATACAATCACAGTTTCCCAGGGATCTCTTTTAAAGCCTTTTTATCTGTCTCCAAAGCCATTTGGAGAGGCCTTAACTACCCTTCCAGTCTGCTGTTTTGCTTGTATCCCTGCTTTAATAATGACAGTAATGCAAACTGTCACTCTCCTTTTATTCCAAAGGCAGCTGACTTTTTACAACCTGACACTGGGATGGCGTCTTAGAATATAACTACAGTCATTCAAATAAGTGATAAGAAATGCAGGAGGGCATCCTTTTAGCAGCAGAAATACAGGCATTTACTGTTGGCACTTCAATGATAATGAGATGCACCTTGTCAGTGCATTGTGTGAGCATCTGCATCATCCTTAAGGTGTTGATCCCACTTCATCTAACTTCAGGTCTCACTGCAGCTAACTGCCAGGAGTATGCTTTACTTAGAGGATGTGGTAGCAGTTTCAAGGTCAAATTGTGTATATTGCTCACAATCTCTGTGTCTGATATATTCTGAAGAGATTTATGTAATGGGTTGGGCTTTGTTCTCCTCCTCCTGGAGCAGAAACTTGCAGAACCTTACAAGATGTTACTTATCCTGAATGTGCTCAGCAACATGAGCATTGCAGCACTGCTGGCAGCCTTGCATATTTAGCACCGACCCATGTTTTCTCCTCCTCTGCCCTCACTACACTCACACTCCCTGCCTTCCACTGCGGGCTGATGGCTGCTTTAAACTCCCACAAGCTCCTGCCCCTCCAGACATCCCCTGCCTTCACCTCTGGGTTGCTGGGCACAGGGACATGCTCTCTGGAGGTCCCAATGCAGTATGTCCCTCCCAGCACTCTCCAACATCCCAGCTGCAGACTGCATCCCTGGCTCTCCACCTGTGCCTGCAGGAATGCTCAGCTTGTAGGGGGCAGCAGGAAAGCCTCCTGAGAGCAGTAGCACAGCCTGTGTTTGTCACAGACATCTTTTCATGGAAATCCTTTCTTTAGGATTTTTCCCTCTTCTGGGAAGCTGAGGTCCCAGAGAAAGAATGTAAACACTGGTTATCTGCTGCTGTGGAATGCAACAGGTGCACCTGTGATTGGCCCATGTTGCATGTTTACAATTAAGGGCCAATCAAAGACAAGCTCTCTCTGGGACAGAATCAGAGAGAGCTCCTTTGTTGATTGATTCCTCTTCTATTCTTACCATAGCAGCTTCTGAACTTCTCTCTCTATTCCTGTTAGTATAGTCTTAATGTAATATATATCATAAAATAATAAATCCAGCCTTCTGATCATGGAGTCAAGATTCTCGTCTATCTCTTCACCCCTGAGGAACCCTTGCAAGCCCAGCAACATGTGTTCTTCCCAATGACATACCCTGTTGCATGTCCATTCTGTGGAAAGCCCCCTAACCAGTGAATGATCCTGCCCTCTAGTTTAGTGTAACCTGCAATATCTGCTGGAAAGGCAGACCCATTTCTTCACTGTACCATTCCCTCCTTTTGCCAATGACTCATCTGTGCTGTGACTCCTTTGAGATGCAAGCTAATGCCATCAATTAAAAAGAGAAAAGAAGATATTGAAAAAGAAAACAAAACAGTCAGTCCTTCCAGCTTCTCAGCTACCTCCTTTGTATTTCCAACTGCCAGCTTTTTGAGGCATCTCATTTTGTGTGCTGAACTGCATCAAGCACTGGTGTCTCTTTCACAATGATCTATGGACAAATTAATTTGGATCATTGTGCTATTCTGTGGATGACTACAAATTAAATTTCAAAGAACTGTATATCAGTAAGGATAGAGTTATGTTTACACAATCTAGAGATGCAGATTTATTTCTTTACAGCATCCTCAGTATCTCAGGGTGTGCTGCTGAGCAATGCAGCTTTCTGGCTCCTAAGATAAAGATACACTTTCACAGATATGATGTTTGAATATTGTGGTGTTTAAACATTTTGGGAGTTTGGAAAATGTGTCCTTTGGATTTAATTCTGTATTGATATCAAACCACAGACCTAGATAAGAAAGAGATTTGAAGTAAGAAAAATAAGGTAGAGTATATCAGAAATTGAGGCCAATTCACATAAACCTTATAAGACTTAGAGGGAGAAAGCAAAAATACCAATCCCGTATTTCCTAGAACTTTGTGATGAATCTATAAAGATTTTTAAGCCATAAAGGACTCGCTGTCAAACTTCTGATACTTTGAAGATTTCTTTTCATGAAATGGCAAACTTTTTGTACAGTCTGCCTATAGTATCACACTGAGGGCCTATTCAAGTAAAGGGAAATAGAAAAGTTGGTACTTCAACTTTGGAGTCTTTCTAAAGTTTCTGGGGGTTCAAAGCAGATAATCAAATAGTTCCCTCTGCTGGAGTAGCCTTGGCCACCTGGAATTTATCCCATAACTGTGACATTGCTCTGAATTACTTTGGTAATCCAATAAATGTGAATTCAACCCTGGGGAAATAGAGCTGTGCAAAAATGTAATTATGGGCTTATAAAAATCATACTTTTCTAATATTGAATTGCTTTCCCAAGAGTAATATATTACCCTGGGGATTGAAATGGGCATGTATTTGCTTCATCCATCATTACAATACATGTAATCAAATGCCACTTCTACCCACAAGTACAAGATGCGAGGCTGAGGTCCTCTTACTGTAACAACTCCAGTAAAATTAGAGTACTTATGTAAAAAAAAAATCTGCATGCCTTTAGATGAATATCAGAGTCATTAAAACAATTTTATTTTAGTATTATTTCCATTCATAACACGTGGTTCATATCTTTATAGAGATGTGCTGGCTGCAGTGGGCCTACACCAATGTACACCAGCTAAGGGCCAAAATATGTGTTTTTAAAACTGTCAAAAAGCCCTTGAGAGGAGTATGTCATCAGGAATATGGTTTCAGGGGTAAGAACTGTTCTTCACCATTCCAATAAAGCAATGCAAATCAAAATCCTTCAAACATCCTGAAAAGCCTTAAAGTTCTGCCATCATCCCTACTGCTTGTAGGCAGACCTTGAGGCTGAAGTGGCACTCTTGTTTCATGATTCACTTGCCCTGTCCTTCAGCAGTGGAGATAGATCAGCAACATTGTCCTGTGGGAATTGCTATGTTGATTCCTTTAAAAACATGCTCAGAAAATGGACCAGGATTTTTTTGAAAAAGATGTTTTCCTTTGGAAAATGTTGATATATTAGCAGTGATGACCTGTGATCAAGAGATAAAAATCACTCCTGTCTCCAGCACCTTTTACCACCCCAACAGCCCAAGCATAGGTAGCCTGCAGGTTAAGGTGTTTGAGAATTGAGACACTCAAGTGGGCATCTCTGCTCTGTGACAGCAGCCAACCTATTCTTGGCAGTTTCAGCATGTGTAAGTCTCACTTTCTGCTGTCTTGTGCACCAAAACATCAAAGTCTACTTCATTCAGTCAGAGAGTGGGAAATGGTAGAACTCATCTCTCTTGGGTGTGCTTTGCAAGCTGTTGGCAGCTTGAGCGGCAGCCCCTGTGAGGAGCAGCCAGGTCTGACTGTGGTACCACTGCAGGGCCCAAGGGTGGCTCCTCTGAACTGACCAAGGGCACTTCTGTGAAAGCATATTTAATGAAGGCTGGTAAAAGCTGAGAAAGAGGGAAGAACAAGGCAGAGGAGTCTCAGGCACTTCATAACAGAGCTGGTAACACCCCCCAAAAGTGACTGTGGCCCATAGATAATCCATGGCACAGCAGACACTGTAGCCCATTGTGAGAGTCTGTTCGAAATATCCTTCATTTTTGCCTCGTGATTGCCATGAAGAAAAGACTATCAAAAAATTAAAAACTGTTGAGCCAGTGGGGAGGGGGAATCATGTGCCTCTTAGCTCACTGTTTCCACAGGTGTTGTTTGCTATACGCCACACTGAACCCGAAGGGAACAATGGACCTGGAATTTCTCCCCACCTCCTGGCCTGGCTGGTTGGAGTTTTGGGGTGGTCTCTCTTCCAAGAGAAGACCCCTCTCGCCCGTCCTCAACCATCATGACAGACAAGTAGAGATGCAGGCCTCTTCATCGAGGAACCGAGACAAGAAACCCCTGTGCAAGAAGGCACCTCTCCTCCTTCCAAGGACTGGGATTGAAATCCCCAACCTGGGGGAGGTGTGTGGGGGAGGCAAGCTGACCAAAGTGAGATGTTTGCCTGCAGGTGTGACAACTGGACCGAGAAAACAATGGCTCTCGTTTACTGCTGAGAACATAGACTACCTGTTTTATCTATCCCCTATTGTATCTGTTTCTCCCCCCTCTCACAATTTTCAATATTAAAAACCTCTGAGTTAGCTAGAGATTTTGAGATCTCCCCAGCGTAACAGGCAGATCCTTGACTGGACTAGACCAAAGGACTTTGTCTCTACATTGGTAGGTATATCCCTCTCTCTCTCTTTTTTCTCTCTTTCTCTATATTTTTCTCTCCCTTAATCCCTCTATCACATTTTTCTGTGGCCATTCAATAAAGGTATATTTGTTTTGATTATCACTGCAAACCCCCTGTGCCACGTCAGTTCTTTTGCACCCGGAGATCGCTCCTACGAACCACCACGTTACCCGTTCACTAGGACAGGTGGTGACACCCATGAAGCAGCCTGTTGGAGGATAATAAAAGCATAACAAGGAAGGAGTAGGAGAAGAAAAGAATGAGAAACAATGAATGGTAGAAAGAAACTATTGTGCTCAGACCCCAAGCTCCTATATTGCCACATGAAAGGGAGTGAGTGTAACCTGCAGCAATAGCAAGGGGAACGAAGACAAGAAATGAAAGAGGTGCTGGAGTGAAGGTGAGACTGGGAAAACAAAGGAAAAGCCTTTCCCCAAACTATTGAAATGTCTGGCTGCTTTGTTTCGCAGCACCTGGATAAGTAATTAAATGTTTATGTTAATTGGCAATAAATTAATTTCCCAAGTCCTGCTTCTTTTGCCTGTAACAATAACTGCAGGCAACAAGTGATCTACCTATTTTTGCCTCAACTTACACAGTTTATCACTCTCATTCCTCCTTGTTGTCTTCCCTTCCCACTGGGGAGGGTGAGCAAGTGGCTGCTGATTTGTTTGGCTGAGGTCAACCCAGCACATCTCCCAAATATTTGTGGCATGAGAAAAACATTTCTTGTCCTCTTTGACTGGTGGAGTAACTGGTGGAGGTTATGAAAGATGTGAAGAAGCTGCCTGAAAGAGCTTTGAAGTCTCAAAATCAAGTTTTTGTGGCTCTGTAGGCAAACTATCTGCGAGGAATGACATTCTGACCTGGGTGAGTAGGGAATAGATAATTTTCTATGATCATATTACCTGTGGTGCTTTAATGCTCCAACTACTACAGATCTTATCACTGAAAAATGGCAAATGAAAGTGATCTACCTTCATGTTTACAAACACACACAAATGGATAATTTTGCTTTAATAATGCATAATCTCCTTCAAAAATTAGTTTATTTCATTATGCCTCACATAAGAAGAATTCAAGGGTGATTAAGTAGCAGCAGAGCAAAGTTATTTCTAATCTCTTGGGAATATTGCTGCATATCTTATCTCACCATCTCATCAGCAGCAATTCAGATGCACCACATGGGCAAATACTTCCTGGAGTGCCAGCAGGAGTTATCCAGACTGGGAGGGTTCAGGCAGAAGTCTAAGAATGGTACTGAGGAAAGTACCAAACACGTTTGTTTGTTTGTTTGTTTGTTTGTTTGTTTGTTTGTTTGTTTGTTTGTTTGTGTCATTCCTAAAGGTAGTAAATTGGCCATCCAAGAGAAGACAACTGTTAGTTATTTTTCTTCCCATGTTGTCTAGCCAGAACATTACGTACTTTTACTCCAAGTTAGTGTAGATGAGGAAATTCAGTTTCTACAAAACCCATACCATATGTGGCCTCCCAGCAAAGTCTGTTGCTCTTTATAGCCTGGACCACACCATTGGAATGAGGTCACCCCAGACCTATGTGCTGTGGTCGTGATGTGCAAGTGTAACTGTCTGGTGCTAAAAACCACTATTAGTGATCTCTAAAGAAAAAAAAATCTGGTTGTCTTTTTCCAAATAAGCAGTGCAATGAAAATTAGTTGAAAATGAGAGTTACTTTCTATCTATTTTCCTACAGTCATCAAGAAATTCTCAAAAATACTCACTGAGAAGGTTGGAGGATAAGAAGTGTTTAGTAATTTATCTTGTCTACAATGGTTTTTATCACCATACTTTACTCTCATTCCTGCACAGAGAGCATCAGCCCAGCATTGGTAACCCATGCTGCTCCTCAGCATCTCACACACATGAGTTTGCAGCTGGGGAAAGGAGAACAGCTCTGTAACAGATGAACGTCTCTGTCAGCTTATTATTTAGAGCATTTCTCCATACTGTGCAAGGTCTTAGGCCACAAAAAGATATTTTTGCTTGGGTTTTCACCCCACAGAAATAATTATTTTTAAATGTTCCCACCTCATTTAACAGCAATTACTGCTAGTATACTTCCATGGCAAAATATTATAATGTAAATTTTGTTTGACTACACGAGGACACAGGGATTTGAAATTATTATTGAAAGTGTTGCTGTGGGAACCCACACTGAGCTGTGAAAGTAAGATCCTACACTTTCTCTATAATAAAGCAAAAGGGTTCCTGAGACCTTCCACCTTATCCTCCATCCATGCCCTGCCTTGTGAAACCTGGGTAAACCACAGCATCTAACTCAATCAGTCAAAAATGGAATTTGTGCTGGAGAGACAGACCACTGGGGTAGCACCTGCATTTGTGTCAGAAAGATCCCATGTATAAAGCAGAGAGGAAGTACTGGAGTCCATCAGCTGTCATGCTGAGCTCCTGTTGCTTTAAATTATTTACAGACTAACAAAAACCCAGCAACAGCTCAGAAAAGACAATGTATCTGTGGTGGTATTACAGCTCACAACTCAACATTTTCTTTTCCCATCCTAATGGATTCCCTGTGTCCTGTCCTGGGACTGCAGGAGTCGGAGGTGGTGTATGGGATGTGAACCAGCACATTTTGTCCAGGTCTGAGACACTGCAGTGCCATGTGTGACTGCTGTGGATGTGGCTGGTCACAGGCACAAGGCATATCCAAGCTCCAGGCTGGCACCATGTGCCCCTGACCTGTGCTGGAATGCTGCTGGCCAAGCTCCATGTGCTCCAAACAAATGGTACCCTGGCTTTGACTTTGGTTTCAAACACACTGTGAAGGAGGAAAATGCCCTTGATAGTTTTTTTCAAAGGAGATTATGCTGCAAAAAGCACCACATGAGAGATGAAGGCAGCAGGGAGAGGAGAGAGTGTTGTATCACTGCTTTCACTCATGAGATAAAGGAATTGCTGTTTTGCCTTTTTTCTCCCTGAGGAACATTTTGCCATTTCCCAGGTGCGCTTTGAAGAAAAGGGCCAAAGCAGCAGCAAGACAAGGCAGGAGCTCCAGACACACTGCAAGGTATGGCAAAGCCTGTTTCAGTCAAGGGAGGCCTCTTCCCATGTCACTGAGATCTATAATGCCCCGACATTAGGTCACCCTGGCCTCTCTTAAGAAAAAGCATGTGTTCAAAGAAAGCAGATTGTCTTGGCTGTCAGTTCCTGAATTAGTCCCTATTAAGTATTTCCTATCTGAATTTGGCTGTCCCAGCCAAATCCTGCTTGGATGACTGACATTTTTATAAGAGACTAGCAAATAGCAGATGACAAATGACTTACATCTCCTGTAGACTTATGAAGCTTTGGATTTATAAACATTTTCATGACTATGCCACAGCTATTTAAATGTTTCCCAACTAAGAGAAACAGAAGCTCCCAAGCAGAAAAGACCTAAGTATTAGCTCATTATTTCAGAAACTGGAGTTTTGTTACAGAACCAGCTCCAACACTTGACCTGTCTTTTACCCTTTGCTCCATCCTGTCACTCTTTTGCTTTCATTGCCCACTTCTCATTGTTTATCTTCTTTCTTGCCTACATGCTTTCAACTTTATGATTTTTAATCAAAGTATGCAGAGATTTTTTATGTTATGTTGATTTCTCAGATATTCAGAAAGCTTAAGGATACTGTTTTTAAACACTTTGAATATGAAAGCAACCAATGCATTCACTTTCCATGGGAGAGTTTGCATTCCCTCCTCCCCACGCTTTACTGATAACCATGTGCCCATACAGAAAAAAATTGAAATTAATCTATTCATTCAGATACTGAGCTGCAACCAGCAGGAAGTATTGCTCAGTATCCCCAGTCCAGAAAATACCTTCCCACTGCCACTTCTTCTTAGACACTGTTAGACTTTCCAAAGCCTCCACTTCTGCCCTATCACAGAGCTCAGTATTTCCCCTTGCCAGCTCCATGGCATGTCCACCATAAAGCACCCTTGACTGGCCAGTTTTAAGCTTTGGACAAATGATTAGGCTCAGTGTGGTGGCACAAAAGCTGCCAGCTGAGGTTGACTCTCCTGAATGTAAAGCTTTAAGTGTGGTGCTGCATCAGCAGTCATGGCCTATTTCCACTCAAACAGAAACCTCATATAACCTTCCTTTTTAAAGTTCCTTGTTCACTTAATTACAGTTGTAAGCCTCTCTTTACCTTGTCCCTCTGCTAATCTAATTCACTGTAACCTCTTCAAAATGAGATGGGTGGGCTCATCATTGAAATTCATGAGTGAACTTTTAATCTCGTTTGGTTGTCAAAATGGGAGGCAGAGGAGCCAGCATGGAAATTCTCAAGTCCTGGTAAAACGTTATTGCAGCTCATTGCTCAGTTGTAGAGAGCATCAGGGTATTTTACGAGGTGTCCCTAAGATATACCAGCCTCTTCTGCCCCAGGAGTGTGCCCTCACTAAACAGAGACTTTCCTCCCAGTACAGACTGGGTCTTTCACGGGCTTTATTGTACGCCCTATTGGTTATAGTCACTAATACCTGAGTAACATCTCAGATTAACATCTGGCAGGAACATCTTTAGTCACATCACTTCTTGGGGAACACATTTCAACCCAAAGCAAACACGTTTCCCCCTTCAAACAGCCACAAGACTGTTTGAATGCCCTGTGGGATGAAGCAGGGGTTGAAATCCTTGGACACAGGTTTATTCTGGGTGTGCAGTTCTGTAGTGCTTTCTCTCACACTGCACTGGCTGCAGCTGGGAATCACATTCTCACTCAGACATGTGAGACAGAGCCTGAAGGGGGTTTCTGCAGAAAGGCAAAATGTTCATTCTACTACAAGTGGAAGAAATCACCAGGGACCTTGCTTCTGGAGCCTGATGCTGTATTTAGAGTTGCCCGGTTCAGCTGCCAACAAGCACCATGATAGTGCGGAATTTACATCCTGGCAACCCAGCCAGTGCCACACTAGCAGCACTTTCTGCTCAGAGCTCATCATCACTTCCACAATTAAAAAACTGAGATCACTATCATCTAAAACAAGCTTTCAGGAGGTCTTTTCCAAAGAGAGGAATGCCTGTCTTTTGGAACTGTTCCATATATATGCACTAGAAGCAGGCAATGTGTCACTGAAGTGCATGCATGTTTGTGCACATATACAGACGCACCGTAAAGAGATTTTTGTTTTGAAGCTGCAGTAAGGCACATTTGCAAGCACATAAATTAAAGGCAAGGAACTGTATTAGGCAGGAGAGCCAGAACACAGACCTGCAGGGAAACATCACTCTCTCCTCTGAGCAACAAAGAGAGTCTGCTGATTCCTGAAAGCAGCTTTCTCGCTCCTCTAACACAAAATTTTTTGTCTTTAAAGGCAATCCACAAGGATTTGCTGGGAAAAAATATGAGGGAAGAATTTCTCCTGCAGCAGTGCTGCTGGAGCCTAATAACCTTAACCAACCTTAGGTGTCTCCATGCTCCAGCTCTGTATCTGCTCTTAACTCACTCTGCAAGAGCTACTTAACCTAATTACGCAGGAGAAGACACCTCACGACTGGCGTGTGGGGAAGCGGGGGAGGGTGGGCAACATGGCTTTGCCATGTGTCCTCAGGCACGATTTGTACAGGACGAAAACCATCCTCTCCTGCTTTAAAACAGGATCATCTCCCCCTGTGCGAGCGCGGCAGAGCCCAGCCGGGCGAGCCGTGTCCCGCCGAGCGGCAGGCTGGGCTGCGCTCCCGCCCGGCCCGGGGCCCTGGCGCTGCCGGGCCCTTCCTTCTGCGGGGACAAACCCTGCGCCACACGCGGCTCTGCCTCTGCCCCTCTGCAACGGGCCCTGCTCCTCCTGCGGGTCAAGGCTGAAGGCGAACCGTGCGAATGAGTAAAGCACCGCCGCGAGTTTCCCACATGGAGATCTTGGCAGTAGGAGCGCTGAGCTGGAGGCAGTGTGACAGCTGCAGAAAACAGTAAATGATTAAGAGAAGAGTGAGCAGTTTTGTCTTTAATTCTTGCAACAGAAAAATGGGCCTGGCAAAGCTTTTTCTTGATTTGCCTATGGGACACGGTGAGAGCTGGAGATGGGATGAAAAAAAGAATTTCAGCAGTGCTTCGGGAAACTTTTCCTGCATAAGAAAAGGAAAAATATACATAGAAAGAGGCAAATCCCTTCTGAAGTCGTATACATTCCTGTAACTTTCAGTCGTAAAGAAAGTTCTTCAAATGGCAGCTAAAGCAAAAGGAATAATTCTCCACAATAGATCTTTTTACACCTTTTTCTGAAATGTTTATTTTAGTCATTCAGGGGAAAAGATAATAAATAGAAGGGCAGTAAGAGTCAGTATGATAATAGCACTATTCCAAACATTTCTGAAAGCAGATTACAGGTAAATGGTACAAAAGTGATCACTGAGGTCTAAGCCAGGCTGACAGGCTCTTTTCTGACCAGACTTGTTCATGTAATTTGCATTCCTGCCTTTTGCAGGAGGATAGTGGTGAACTACTTCGGCTATTGCTGCCTGCAGTTTTGAGCATTACAGGAAAGCAGAAGAATGCTTTTTTTTGTTGGAAGATGTAAGGAAGTGTAAGGAGAGCTGCAAATAGTTTTTCATGGTGACACACAGAGCACATCATCAGCAGAAATCCTGCCACTCTGCCAGGTAGAGAGGAGCTGTGAAGTGCTGCTCTCCCACCCTTCTGTCGTGCTACCTCATGTCCCCAGCAGGCAGAGAAGGCAGGACTGCCCTTCCTCTGCACCAGGCCTGGTGTCACAGGCTCCAGAGAGTCATGGGGACAGAGTGAGGACATGACAACTCTCCAGATTTGCACACATTCTCACTTGGAGCCAAACCAAGTCTCCAAGTATTCCTTTGTGAAATGGACATTTTTCAGTAGGTTGTTTTCAGAGCATCTCTGGTTTTCAGCTGAAGTGCTGGATGCCATCCCTCATGCATCATCCTCCTGCTCCAGGCAGTCCTGCCTGGGGAGTCCCACATGTGATAAACCCCTTCCTGCTGAAACCTGGAGGACACTGCAGCATGCTGCACTGACAAAAACCTTGCACTTCACTAAGCCTTCACTAAACTGTGACACATTTGCATTTCCACAAAAGAGCTATAGCTAGCTGTAACCCCCAAAAGAGGTGTGACTTTCAGGCCCAGTACAGTACAACAAGAGCAACAGCAGGTCTGATTGCTATATAGCAGAGTGGGAAGGACTGCAGGAGTATAGTTGGTAATGAGTCCTGACCACACCACAGAGTGGTGAACAAGGACACTTGACCACATTCCTAAAAAATTACAAAGCAATGCCTATAGGAAGCTTCATAGTAATTCCCCTGGGATAGAGCCTCTTCCACAACATCTGTCTTTCAGATCTGGCTCATCCCCACCTCTGGATGTTGTGAGTAATCACCAAATATTGCAAAATGGGATTTCTGAAGCAAGCAGTAAGCAACGGGTTTATGTAGGGGTGACTTTCGTTCTGACTTCACTCTTCTGAATTGATTTGATCTGCAAAACCCTACAGGCATGAAAGCAGGTCTGGGAAAACCCCCCCGGTCTTGGCACAGCGCTTTTGTCAGTGCTATCAGCAGCCCCAAGGAGTCAAGGACATCTCTGCAGGGTGGGAGGTCAAGAAGAGGTGTGGACTCTGAAATTACATATAACTAGAGGAAAGAATCAAATAAAGGGAAAAATCTACCTCCTCTTTAGTTTGTCATTTTAAATGGTACAGAAGCACTCCACCACAAAAGGGAAATAGCAACAATCATGTCAGATTTGCTACTGGTAAGTGTATTCCACCACATGCAATCCTCCTCTTTCAGAGAGACAGCAACCGGGGAGATCCATTCGCACACCCAAATTTCAAACCCTGACTTCTGCAGGTGCGGCAGCGCCCCTCACTTAACCCCCTCAGTCCCACCGGCGCTTTTCCTCGGAGGGTTTTACCGGAATTCCGCCGGCCACGGGCTGTTGCCTTGGCATGCCCGCTTCCGAGCGGGATGCGAGGCAGCCCCGGCGGGATCGCGGCTCGGAGCCGGCCCGCATTCCCCGGGAACACCGCGGGATTTCTCGGGCTGGCTCTGTGCGGGGCCCGGCCCAGCGCCGCGCCCGCGCTGCCCCCTGGCGGCCGCCGCGGCACCTGCAGCGCTGCGCGTTCACAGCAGCGCCGCCACCGGGAGCGCGCACGGGACAAACTCCGGGCCGGGAGGGAATG
This sequence comes from Melospiza georgiana, assembly GCF_028018845.1. Lineage (NCBI taxonomy): Eukaryota > Metazoa > Chordata > Aves > Passeriformes > Passerellidae > Melospiza > Melospiza georgiana. Next base: position 92,905,937 of record NC_080431.1, on the reverse strand, counting down.
AGTAACTAGGGCTTGTTGGGGTTATTTTCATAGCAAAGAAAAAAAAAATCAGGAAAAGAATTTTTTTTTGAGAACTCAAAAGGGAAGCCTTTTGCCTTCAAAACAAATTGAGATAAGATTAAAAAAAAAAATAATACAATCTGGCAAAACAAAACACGACTTCCCTTTTTTATAGCCTCTTCTAGTTTGGGGTGTTTTTTTTTTATTTTTGGGTTTGGTTTTTTTGGGAGTTTTTTTGTGGTTGAGTTTTGGTTTTGTTTTTTTTTTATGCAGTGTAAGTGCATAAAAAGTGAAAATTGAGCTTTTTCTAATTTGGTTGAGGAAGTATTGTCCCATCTTGCATGGAAATGCCCCAAATGATTCTTTCACACACACTTTAAAAAGTTTACATTTGTCCAAAAACTTTCACAGTATCACAGAATTTTTAGTGATGGAAGGGATCTCTGGAAATAATCTTGTCCACTCCCCTCTCCCTAGAGCAGGTTACAGAGGAACTTGTCTAGGTGAGTTTTGAATGTCTCCAGAGAGGGAGACTCAATAACCTCCCTGGGCAACCAGTTCCAGTGTCCTGCCACTCTCAACAAAAAGAAGTTCTTTCCCGTGCTGAGGTGAAACTTCTTGTATTT